>NC_138782.1:38145144-39349857 GCF_965178545.1 Coloeus monedula
GTTACCACTCATCTCAGTTGAATGCATTATTTAGGCCAGCTAATCATCTGATTTTATCCTTTATTATGAAAACCAGGTGAACATCTATTTTTAAGTCCTTTTTTGTAGTCAAGGAGTCTGAGGAAAATTGGTTGGTTTAGTGTTTGGATGAAGGGAGTAGCTGTGTTTAATCAGGGCCAGATTTATGAGGAGGATGCCAGTGTAAAGATTCCTGTTGGAAATGATCCATGTGTAACACCATGATTTGACCCCAGTTAAGTCCACAAGGCATGTCTCATCTAGATTGAAATTAGAAAAATTAAGGTAGCTACATTAAAGATGGAATTAAGCTGATCCGTGCACACTTGTGGATCTGCTCCCTAACTCTTACAACTGCCTATCAGATTTTTTTTTTTAAGGCTTTTTAAGTATTCACACATTCCTTCTGTGGTTTTATGTCAGTAAAAATCTATGCTTTAAGAACAGAAAATCCCCGTCCTGCACTGATAGCATGTGTTTACAAATATCATGATGCCCTTCAGTGTCTCATCATAAAATCCAGGAAGGAGACACACTCGGTTAAAATATTATTTTTTTCAGGCATTCAATCTTAATCCCATCAAGGTACCAAAAAAAACCCAAAAAACCTCAGATACAAGGAAAAGATAATTTATTATTCAGGTGTTCATAAGGCATGTGAAATAATTGGTTCTTTCCTGCTTTTCCTCAGCTCTCTGGGATTTTAATTTTGTTTTGGCACAGTGCTTGTTGTAATAACCTACAGACTGCTAGCCTTAGAGGGTGTGCTCATCTACATTTGTTGACTTGCTGTAATACTTGGTACTTTAAGTTTTCTTCGTACTGCTTGCCATGTACACGTATCTTCAAAGTTATAAGATAACTTATATGCCAAACCTGACCATTATAAGCTTTTTACCTTGTTTCATGCTGAGTTTAGAAAGATTTTGGTTTTTTTTTTTTGCTAATCTGTAACAAATAATGCTTTCTTCCTTCAAAATATTGTATTCAAATTTGGTAAATAGATAATGAAAGAGCTTTTGTCTTTAAAGGTGTGATCCTTGAGAAATCCAAGAAATTTTGCAGTAGAATTTCTTTTTTCATGCTGATTTTACTTTGTGGTTATAACTAGCAATATAAATTATGCAAGGGAATTGTGGTTGCGTTAAGACGTCTCTTACAAAACCTAATTAAGGCATCACTAGGGAAGCAGAAGTCTTCCCATTTGACTTCAGAGGTTGAGGCCCCAGAAATGTTGTTAAACCCATGAGGAATCAGCAGGCTGAAGGAGAATTGGCAAATGAGCAAGACAGAGGAAGTATAGATTTTTAAAAATTTTTGTTTGATTGTTTTGCTCAGGCTGCTGTTTTCTGACCCAGCTTTCTTTAAACAAAACAAACAAAAAATATAGTAGATCTGCAGAAAATTTCAGATGCGATTATCTACACCATGCACCTATTTTCATATCAAAAGCATGTAGTTCTTAGAATGAACACCAGGCAACTTGCATCATGTGTACTTGTAATTACTTGAAATGAAAGCAAAAGGCCATAAGAAGGCATGCACATGTGGAATAGTGCAAAGCCAACTGGTGCCATTTTTTTTGTTAAACGGAACACAATATATGAATACCCTGATTCATGTGCTTCATATGTTTACAAACATACAAAAGCATTCGGGAGAACAGAGGCATCGTGGCTGTGTCCTACATGATTAAACAGTCAGTTATTTTCTAACACTCTTGCTATTTAACTTTTCAGAGCAGATTTTATTACATTATTTTTCGTTATATAGGATTTCTCTTGTGGAGGTTGACATGAGGGTCACAGGTTTCATTACAGTAAAATGACAAGATAAGAATTTGGAATTCAGTCTTCTGAGAAGCTATTGTGACTTGTAGGTCTCTCTGAGGAAGACTATGAGTCTGTTGGTTCTCTCTTCTTACTCTAGATGCCATATTTCCTGCACTCAGTAGGTAGAGAACAGAAAAATTAAATTAGAAACAGAAAAATAAATACAGAAACATTTTCCCAGCATATTCCTTATATTAAATGCACACACACACACACACACGTACATAAAGGAGCATTTATTAAGAGATTTCTACAGTTCCCCTCTGAATTAGGTGCTCTGGCTCTCTCACTGGCAACTCGGCTCTGCCATCTCTGCCATTTAGAACCTCTCTTATGAAGATGCTTGGTTTAGTGCTTATTTTTCCTAATAAGGTGTCACCCCTCCAGCTTTGTGCAGCTATACTTCCCTGGCTGTCTTATAAAACAGTGTATGTGGAAATGTGTGCAGAAAATTAGATGGCTAATTTTCAGAAGCATTTGACTAAGGAGGAATTTTTTTCTGCTTGGCAGAAGAGGAGAGGGAGAGGAGGATTGTCACCTTTCTCAGAGGCACCTGACCACCAGCAGAACAAATCAGGATTTACCATGTCACCACCTTGACCCGGCTCTGTGTCTGCAAGGAATCTGATGTATGATGCCTCTGTTCTACCTCCTTCTTCACTTGTTGTTAAAGATTAAATGAATGTCTTTATATTCTATGATAAGGCCTTCCTACTCTGCAAATCCTATTTTAAAGCAAAATATTCCCAGGTAGCCTTTAAGGAGAATGCTATATTTTTCAAGGTGTATCCAATGTATTTCAAGGTACCAAAATTATCTTTGATCTAGGTTTACATCAAATGTTAATCCAAAAGTTATTAGCTGTGTTTGTTTTGTTTCTGTGCGCCTATTAGTTAAGGAGCACTGCCACTTTTCATTTCTCAAGTCTGGATACTTGCTTTTGATGTCAAAAATGAAAATGAATTTAAGAAAAATACCAGGAGGAAAAAAAGGATTGGTCTGCTGTTAAACTGAAACCTTCTAGAAGACACATTAAAATCAAGAGAAAGAGTCTTGCTGATTTCTCTACACAGATGATAAGTTAAATTTTCTAGTAATTTAGGTAATAGTAATAGTAATAAGGTAATTTAGAAAATTTTGCAATATGGGTTGCTAATTGTGTCTGATACAGTGTTTTTGAAAACATTAAGTTCACATGCAGCAAATAATTTAGGTATTATTTTTTGGAATATGTCTTCTTTTGTGTTGTTCTTAAGACTTTTTTTAATGAAAGCTTAATGTGGAGGAAGATGTGACTGAAAAAGTGTCTTATTGTCAGATTTTAAAGTATTTACCACAGAAGCAAAGAAACTGGTCCCTGACATATTAGGAAGATTATGTACCAATGAAGGCATTTCAGGTAATGGATCCTTATTATATATATATGCTGTGAATATATAAAGAATGGGATCTGTACTTGAGCTGAACTCATAATGTAGGCTCACCATCAAAAACAAGGAGTGAAACACTCTGGCTCTTCCTTCAAACTTGGTACTTCTCTGGAAGCTCATCCTGCATTATGGCAGGATCACCTCTCGTTGACATCAGCAAAACTTCTCATAACAGATACTAAAAATTAATTTAAAACCCCACCAAACTCAAAACTCTCTTGCATCTCCTCTGCTGTATCTTTAACAATCTTTATAATTCAACACCAGATTTTTCCTTTTCAACAGTCTTCAAAGGAAAATAAAGAAGATGAATGATTGCTTTAATCCTTGGTTTTGCTTCTGCTCCCTGCAGTGTCTTTCCTGGGGAGGTTAGCTGCATGGATGGAGAACTGATGTTTTCAGTGGAGGCTGTTGTGAAAGTAAATTAAACCCCTAACTGTGCTTTCAGTCTTTGTACTGTGCTGCTCACATCTATGGTCAGCATCCTTCAGCCCTAAACACATACCTGGAAACATCATTGCTGTCCTTAGGCAATTATACAAAATATAATTAATCTAGCAAATTCTCAAGGAAGTGTCCAGTCTTGTCAGGCAGAAATATCATTAAGGGGAATTTCCAATGGCCACATTATGATTGGGCTCATTAGAAATTAATGTGCTGTAAGAATAATTTTTCATTACCAAAAAATCCAACCAAAGTACTATTGTAATGTCTGAACGTTTTACAGGTGAATCTTTCCCTCATTGTTTTATCCTGTGAAGAAAATATTTTTAAAAATGCAATGATAATTTGGGAAACAACCTTGTGAATTGCTTTAGGGTTCCTCCTGCCTTTTTAAGAAGAGTAGGGAGTAGGAGGGCAAGTAACTTCAGAAGGATCATGGAGGTCTGGGATATAAGGCCACACAGCCAGCTTAACTCTGTGGCCGGCAATTTCTAGGAGAACAAAAATAAGAAATGCCAGATCTACTTCTGCAACAAGTGTCTCACAGTGGCTGCTGAGAGCATGTTTGTGTTATTTGGTGTGTGGTGAAGCTCTCGTTGGTCCGGTACTGTTTTACCACACTGATTGGTGCTTAGGTCTGTGTATTTACTCATATCTATAACATTCAGGCTCCAGGACTTTGATCAGTGTCTTCCAGAAAGACAAAAACATGAATGTCTGTTGTACAGAGAAAAATAGCTCAAATACAGAATTCAACTTTCGAATGGAAGTATGTTTCAAAATATACAGAAAAATATATTTGCACATGTGCAAGTACCTAGTTTGTCCTGATGAAAAGTTAGCCATCTATGCAAGTGTTAAGTCTACTCTTAGCCTGAAATACCTCATAGCTTGCAAGGGAAACTAGACTTCTTCCTGCTCTGTACCTGTCTGGTTTCTTGGTATCCATCCAGCAGGCAAGAAGTCCACAGTTTGGTTTTCCTTTCCTTTTTGCACCTTTTTTGTTCTGGATGCTGTCTGTTAATGAAAATAGAAAGGCTCTGTTTTCAATAGCCAGTGAAGCTGATCCCATCTGAGCCTGGCCCTGTGCAGCCAGACCTTGAGATGGTTCTAATCCTTACAGGTGAAAGTGAGAGCAAAGTAGAGAGAGTTCCTTTGTACTCCATCTCCATCAGTAGCTCCTGCCAGGGCTGCTTCAGCCTCAGTTAGTAACCCCATCACATAATAGCTACACCGCAATTTCTTCTGGTATAATGTACATAAAGCCCTTGAGCACAGTAGTGCTGATTCCTCCTCTTTTCAGAGAAAACTATCATTGCCTATTTGCCTCTATGATCCCTACATGATTGCTGTGCTTCATTACTTATTTTACAGTTGGATTTCCAAAGAGAAAGCCTGTTAATAAATCTTAATCTAATGAATTATTCAAGTCATCCAGCCCCTTGGCTGTCGGCTGACCATTTTTCACAGTAGCATTTTATATATTAAAATATTTTTGTCTTTGAATCATAAAAGGTTGCTAAGCAATGTACTGTATTTACCCCAGAGGAATGGGGTACTGCTTTAAAATGTTCCCTTAGTTTACAATATTCTTGTATTTAAGAAAGAATAGTAAATAAACAAACAAAAAGCCTCTCTTTTTGTCTGGTAACAAAAATTATATTTGTGATTTATACTTTCAGCAGAGATTCTTTCCTTTTCTTTGCTTACATGTTATTTTTGATCTAATACATATACAAGAATTATTTCCCCAGATTGTAATGTATTTGCAGATTAGAAATTACTTTAACTTCTTTATCTTCCTTTCTTCTCCCTCTTTTTCTCTTAAGCATACATTGTGGAAAACAAAATTTCTCTGATATTATATTTTATCATGCAGAACCCAAGCAGCACGACCCAGCTTCTCAAATACTTAAATAACTAGTAGTCAGTTATTTTTCAGATTATTAAAAATGCAGTATATCCTCCCATATTGGTGTCTGCATTTTGAAAGCCTGAAGCACCTCTGGACAGAGCTTTGTTAAGTAGTGGTGTCCTTAAGTGCTTAAAAGAATCAGAATTCCAATGGTACATTGGAATGCATTTTTCCATGTTATTCTGTGGATGTTTTCTTCATTTTCCTCTTGTTGTCTTTGGTCTCTCTCATCCTCTGAGATACTGTATCCACTTAGGACCACAAGGAAATTTCCTTTTGAGCAATTGTTTTCAAAGATTTATAGGTGATGAGCGAGAAAGTAGTAAAACATACTAACAAAAGCAAAATAAATGAATTTATAAGAAACAGTGTTCTACCTTATTTGCTGTGGATTTTGTGGAAGCAGATTGCCTTTTGAAGAGCACTGGCGTTAGGTCTCATTGCTGTCTCTACTTTTCCTTTTCGTCAAACCTGAGAACAACAAGAATGACAGTAATATAAAACAAAGGATCCATTTGTCATTGTCTCCACTCATAACAGCACATCCCTGCCACCCTTGTAAAGCAGCAGGGGAGGATATGGTGCAGGGAGCCATGCAACTGGGAAAGCATGCTTGTCGAGCTTGGCAACAGTCACATACGGGAGGTACATCTGTGGCATCTCTGGTCTTGTGAAGCTTCTTGAGGCATTTAAAACCATTTTAAAATGTAATTTTGGAGTTTCTTGAAAAAAAACTTGGCTTTCCTGATCCAATGAGGGTGTAGTAAGTAAGGAAAAAGTGGTATTTGACATTTTTCCACAGAATATATCCATATGGGAGAAGCTTTATTTTCAAAAAAACCCCCAATTTTCTTCATCCAAAACATCCAGCTCCAGTCTGATAAAATTATTATCAGACCTAATACTACAGGTGAGCCTGAAGTGCAACACACGTATCAAGGTCACAGGAATTAACATTTGGGGTCAGCTCTAAAGCTTCAGGTACCCCAGGACTTAACAGCAGTGTTCCAACAAAGAAGGAACATGCCTCCTATTAGAGCGTTGAATCGTAGATATGGTACACAGGTTACAATTGAGACGTAAAATTTAGACACAGCTTGCCCTGTGATTACTTATTGGCTGTACTTATCCAAATATCTGCTTCTGTACTCATCCCAAGTTCTGCTCCAGAAGATTCAACCATGGTATTTCTTCTAACCAAGGTCAATTTTCTTCCTAGTTTTTAAACTGGTGTGTAGTTTGGAATGGAGGAGATTATGAGCTTTAGGCTTTGCAAAGAACAGATATAATTGCAGTCCATGCACTCCATGATTTCCTTTCCACTTCCTTTGTGGTCAGGAAGAGACGAAGCCACGAAGCTGTGGAGCAGTGATGTGCACAATCTCTGCATATCTCAGAAGCCTCAGAGGGATTATACCTCTCATTGCATTGCCAGGCAATGCACCAGCCTTGCTATTGATTGTATCCAGAAAACACAACCTTAAGGTAAAAAAAAGAAAAATTGAAAGACAGCCAGAAAAACAAATACTTTCCTGATTCTTTTTTTTTTTCAGAGTAAGTTGAGAATCACTTCCTATTCTGTTTCATCAGTAAAAATACACTCTCCCAGTAAATCCTTATCCTGAAAAACTGGAATTGCTGTGTTTTACTTACGTGACTGAGAAAAGAAGCTGGACCTCTCTGACTGGAGGATACTTTATATTTCAGTGGAGTTGTTGATTCCCCTGGGGACAGTGCAGCTGATTGGCTGAATTTAATTTACAGAGCATTTTAAAATTGATTATGACCTAGGCCTATAATAGATTTTGATCTCTGTTGTTTCTTTGTCTATTTGCACAATTCTGAAGCAATTATACATAGTCAGACACAGTTCACAGTATTGTCTATTTTCAAACCTGTAGTGAAATAAATTAATCTTGTTTTTCCTTTCATGCATTTTGAAGTATTGTTTCTTTTTTTATTAATTAGAATACATTGTTTGTCTTTCTTGTCTGAATGGCTTTCTGAAGTTCTAGCGTTTTAACTAGATAATTAGAACAAAAATTAATGTTTTTCCAGAGTTCTATAACTTGGTTTCCTAAGGATCATACATGGTCATTTTTCTCTCTGTGTCAACTTGAAATTGAGACGGATGTAACAAAAAAACCAAAACAACTTTTGAAGCCACTAACCAGGGTTATCTAAATTTTATATAGTAGTGAGATCCTAAAACTGCTCATGAGTTTATGGAAAGTCCTGTCTAAAGAAAGGCACAAAGTGGAAGCTACACCTGTGGGAAGTTTTTGCTATTACCCTAAACACTGGTGCACTCACAGTAACAAAAGCCACCAGGAAATCCAAATGGTCCCTGTAATTTTTTCTGTTCATGGAGCTTTGAATTTCTCTCTTATGCTTACTTACAGAATGTGTCTGCTTGTGGATCTTTCCAGTATAAAACTCATGCCCCAAAAAAGTCAAATTGCGCCAGTTATTCTCACAGCTCAATGCAATCCATTTTTAAAATTACTCATGAGACTTTATGGGAGTAATGTGGGTAGGTTAAAAGGAAGGTAGAAAGCCCTGCTCCACTGAACTCTATGGCAAAATTCCCTCTTGCATTAATCGTGCCATAATTTTGTCCCTAGAGAGTGAAGGGTAGAACTTCAGTGAACATTTGCATGAAGATTAGCATGCAATCCCCTCTGAGGGAATGGAGCTGATTGCTGTTACAGTGCACGTTTTTAAATTAAGCTACTTGTGCTAAGGAGAACGTAAGGCATAGGACCATCCCAGTGTACAGGAAAAAAAGCCAGATTTTCCTAGGCTTAGTAAGAAGTAAGAATGAATCTGGAGGAACTGCTTTTCAGTATAAATGGGACCAGCCACTGGACCACTCTGATCGCTCTTACTTTAATATTGCACTTAATGAGCAGGATGATTGTGCTGGGTTGTGCAACACAGAAAACCTGCCAGCCTCTTTCAGGGGGAGCAAAACAGAACCCATGAAAATGACAAAGAGTAATTGACAGCACTTCAATTACAAGCATAAGGTATTTTCAGCAGCTGATGGCAAAACCTGTTGTGAGTTATTTACAACAAAGTGAAAGCATCTTTTGGGTAGCCTGGTAATGTGGAGAAGGAATGAAATGCATTAAGAATGTGATTAATTAATTGCCTTTGAATGGGACGGACTACTCATAAAATGAAAACCTCCTTTCAGGTAGCAGGGACAAATGGTCACTAGTGAGTTTCACTGTACTCAGCAGATCTAAACACATGTTAACAACATTAGCAGAAGTCAAGAGAAAAAGCTGTGGATGGCTTCAGCCACCTTAGCCAGAGAATGGATAAAGGCCAAAATAAACTATTTAGATATGTCATAGAAAGACAGATACACTATTTTAGTAATCCCTAGTAAAAGAGAATACACATGGCCATGAAGCAATATCATGAATAAATTAAGCTGCATGTCTCAAAATCTCTGATTTACATCTGTGTATAAAATATGGTGGGCATTTCATTAGAAACTTGCAACTTAAGGGATGCTGTACCATTCTGACTAACGTCTTGCTGCTACATGTAACTAAACTAAATAATTTCTTTCACAGTCTGCTCAAATGGTATCTTGAAATTGCAAAGCTATTCTCTTGTCCCCCGTGCACACGGAAAAGCTACTGCAAAGCAGCTGTGTCCAGGCAGGACTGCTCCAATATTCAGAAAGTTCCTAGCCTAAATGTCTTCATGGGCCTTTGGTGACCATTTGCTGAAGAGTTATTTTAAGATTAAATTATTCCTGTCCCCATGATTTTTCCTACAATCTTCTCTCATCCTTAATTTTGGTAACAAAATAACCCAAATAGCCCAACTTAGGCTTTATGCATGCCTTTATCCACTTCTCTCCTTACAACCTCCATTGTTTTTCTGCTTCTTGTACTGCTCATGCTCAGCTTTCTTAGGATTTTACCTCTGTCAGTCCCCTTGTGATTAGAGACAGAACATTTCTTCATACCTGAAGCTGTGGAGTTCCTGGGCTACGCAAAAAACACAGGCTAAAGCAAACTTTGTTAGCTACTGGCAAATCACCTTTCAAGCAACAGCTAGACAAGCTTCTAAGCAAAAGAAAACCAAAACACTGACTTTTCCCGAGGAGTAAGGGCTGTTCCTTTCTAAGAAAAATGTCCTATGCATACTCTTCTGTTCAGTGTTTCCAGGACTTCAGTGAGCTACCATTTCTCTGAGCATTTGGTAGGAATTGCACCACAGATAAAGTCCTTCAGAAATGTTTTGGAAAATCTGCCTTGGTAAACAGGCTTTACACTCTAGCAATATTTATTGATGGTTCTTTAAAGAATTATTGATGTGATTTTGTGCTTTGCTATTTATCAGGATAGTTCACAGAATGGGTGCTACAAAATAATTTAAAATTCTCAGTTTCTATAATTAGAAATAATATGATCTTTGACTCTATTCAAAATCTACATTAAAAAATGTCAAACAAACAAACAAAGCCCAACTAAAACCAATAGAATCATTTGGAGAAGGGGTTCTGATATTAGAACTTGAAATTCAAATAGTTTGTCAGTTATTTCTCTGCCAAAATATGTCTTTCCATTTTTCTATTTACTCTCTCTCTGTTCAGGCTTTTTTCAACAAAACCAACATAGGAAAGTATAGAAGAAAAAATTATTAAAAATTTAAATTTAATTTCTCAAACATCCTAGCTTAGGTATGCCGTGCCTTATGTGATATTTAATTACCTCTTGACTGATTGTAAAAAGTGAAGTTATTAACTTTGAATATTAAACCTATTACTGCAGTACACAAATTTGAGAAAGTAGATAAAGCCAGGACATGATATACACCTATAACTTTTTGGCTAACCATGTTCTTATATTGACAAGAGTATATTTGCTTACTGTTTCAAGCTCTACTTACTTATATAATTTAATTTGAAAAGCGAATGTTCTCACTAGTATTTTTTCAGGTATATAGTGCTACAGAAAGACAGTGGCTCCCACGGTAGTGTTAAAATTAAATTCATATACTTTAAATCTGTAGGATAAATTCTGAAGAAATTATTCACAAAACTCAGAGGAGTGGCTATTACATTAGTAGATACAGGAATCACTTGGATACATTAGTAGATACAGGAATCAGTTGGAAAGAGTTAGTTTAGTTAAAAATGTGGTATTTAAAAATGTAAACTCCTCCTATCTCTGCATCTCCACATATTCTGGTGCCAGGATACGGGTGATTTCACTTGAAGTGTTTTGCACCACAAAGTACAAGACTAAGACCTTAACACCAATTAGGGATCTTCCATTAGACACCTTTTCTTAGGATTTTTCTAAAGGCAAAAGAAAAAGGACTACTTTAATGATAACTATGTGTCTTAACTACCTTATAATTCTGTTGTAGCAATTTAATACTTATTGCTTCTATCTCCAGTTGGAAAATGTGCTGCCTGGGGCCCATGGCTCATCCTAAACCAGCCTAGCTTGCTGCCATTTCTCAGTGTGCTCTGAATGACTATTGTGCTTCATTAGCACTCAGAGCCCATCACCTTTTCTTATTAGCTGAGCCAGCTGATGACTCTGTTGGCTGAAAAGTTTTAACTCCATCTGGTAAAACAGAGTTGACAACTCCTTTTGGAGTCAGTTGCTATCTATATTGAGGACTTAATTCTGTTCTCTTTGCCTTCACTGGATGAAGAGGGATACAGGAGGACAGAATCTGGCCTTGAAAACAAAAGAAGCCCTTGGGGGGAAAAGCTGATTACTTGTTTAGCCTCATATAGGGGGGTGGCAAGGTGCTACTACAAAGTGCTTCTGCTCCTGTGACTTCTCAGCAGACCAGCTCATTTGCAATCAAGGAGAGTATAACCCCTGGCACTGCTGTGAGGTTGAGATTAAATATTGAGTAAACACAGTTTCAGGTTGCTGGCTTCAAGGAAGCTGCAGAGGTGTAAATGACAATAAGACTTGTTCTTCAAAACTCAGGAGTAGTCTTGTAAAGAAATACTGTCAACAAGATTTTGGCATAAGTATTGGCAGAGTTGTCAAGATAATGTTCATCACCCGTTCTTCTCCTGTCACTGCTCGGCAGCAGAGTTATTTCTAGTGTTTTGTAACCTCCACTGCTGCTCTGAGATCACTATTTACATCTGAAGTGAAGTAAATTTCAGAGCCTCCATGGGTTTCAACTGGGAGTCACTAAGAGCCAAACATGACTGGTAGCGTGAACTGTCAGTATGAGCTCCTCAAGTCCACATGTTCTTATGCAGAATCTCTAACTCCACTTCAAAGACAGTGGGACAGCTGGAAGAGGTGCATACAAGGTCTTTTCTTCAAGAGATTCCTTTTTCCTTTGTATTGCCACATCAAAAGCTCTTGTGCCCATGGCAGGTGAAGTCAGAGGCAGAAAGTAAAGTCATGGTTATTGTTATGATTTGATATAAGGATAATTCTGTCTTTCTTTGCTTATATTGTAAACCTACACAAAATTAGTGTTTTATTCCCCTAAAAGTGGAAATAGTATCAAAAAAGTATAAAAAAATTGGTATAACATAACAATGCATTTGGTGGGAAAGGAAACAGAAATTCATACCAATTCACCTGGATTTTTTACCTGCACTCCCCAGAGAGATGTGGGAAGAAAGTAGAAGTTTTTATGAGTTGCTGAAATGGGAATTTTCACAACACAGCAATATTTCCAGAAAACAAGCCACCTGAAAATCGTGAACTTAAAAAATTCATGTCTTCCTCATTGCCACCTAGATTCTGAAGATAAACATAAAGGCAGTGGAAAACTATGTGATGAAGATTAAAATCATGTAGTTTAGCAAATGAACCATGGGGTATGGATTAAGCTACACAGATACTGTGCCCTTTTTCAGATTATCTTCTTCTATATGCTCTGTATTGCTCCAAGTTTTGGATATTTGCAATTTATGAATATGAAATTGTTTCAGAGCTCTTGTATGGGCTGAATTGAAGCTATTAATATGTTTAAATGAACTAGTGGAGGATTGATTGATTGGATCTAGCCAGTTTGGTAATAAACATCATTAAATTCATATTATTTATCTTTCCTTGAAATAAAATAAAAAACAAACAAAAAACCTCTGAAATTTCTTTAATGAGATTTTTATCAGGCTGTATAAGTTCTTGTCCTGGCTTAGCTGCTCAAACCTTTAGGAAAAACATGGGTTCTTGAGTACTTGCCTGAAACGCAAATAAAATTTGAAACACTGCCCGTGGCCAAGGGAACCGAATAGCTGGAGTGAATTATTTAGTTTGAGCTTTTTTTTTTCCATGAGTTTCATATTTTGAACTATTTAGGACCTTCTGATTTTAGGGAATAGTGCTATGTTTTGTGCAGAGTTCAGGAGATAGTGATGTATAATAAGTGACACATCCAGTATCATATATCGAACTGGAATTTTCCCCCTTCATAAACAAGTGCACCAAAAGCACAGGGAGAAGGGCTCTTTGTAAAGTCTTGTTCTTCCTAGTGTGTATACAAATGTGGGGGATACAGTGAAAATATGTTGCATTATAAATCCACCTCCACAATTTCTCTCCTGAGCTGCACTAGCAAATAAGGCATCTTTACTTTTTCCATCTAAAAAAATGTAGATTTGATCAAAAAAATGACTATGTGGGGGGGTGTAAAACTGTAAATTAACATCAGTTTAAAAAGATAAGTTCGTTCTAACTGTGCATCCAATTTTTTAATGTCAACAACAAATATTTCGGACACAAACATATGTCAGCGGCCCTCTGTTTAGGTGTAACAAGGCCTAAAATACAGATACCTGGTGTCAGTGGACCAGTCTGGACTGCCAGAGCTGATCAGTTGAATTCTGAGTGAATTTAGAAGATAGAGCAGGGTTGCCCTGAAAGGTAATCCAAGAAGTTTGCGTTGAGCAGACTGCCATCTAGTATCAGTCCTTTGCTTGCAAGCACATGAGACATTATGAAATCACCACTGTGTCAGGTTGTGCATAAACAGACAAAGCATTGGAGCCAGCTTAAGACCCTCTCCTACAGAGCCAGGCTGAGGCAATTGAGGTTGTTCAGCCTGGAGAAGAGAAGGCTGATCTTATTGCTGCCTTCCAGTACCTAAAGGGGGCCTACAAGAGAGCTGGAGGCGGGCTTTGGACAAGGGCATGGAGTGACAGGACAAGGGGGAATGGATTAAAGTTGAAGAAGGACAAATTTAGGTTAGATATTAGGAAGAAACTCTTTATTATGAGGGTGATGAGATGCTGGAACAGATTGTCGAGATAAATTGTGGATGCCCCATTACTGGAAGTATCCAAAACCAGGCTGGATTGGGCTTGGAGCAATCTGGTCTAGTGGAAGGTGTCCCTGCCCATGGTGGGAGGGTTAGAGCTAGATGCTCTTTTTTAGGTTGCCCTTCCAACCCAAATCATTCTATGATGATTCTGGGATTTAGACAGAAGGCTACCTGACCTTCAGAACATATCAAATCTTGGCTTGAATTTAGGGCTTACATGTCACGGGCAGAATACAATTGACTCTACATGAATAGCTACATGTGAGTGTCTAGAAAAGTCTTATGCCATTTTTCAGGCATTAAGATTTATGCAGTGTTAGCAGGTCAGCTTCCTGCATTACTGTCTTGGACATAAAAAAAAGTATCACATTTGAATTTTGTCAGTCACTTTTTCCAAAATTTTTGCTCTAAATGCTTTTGAAACAGAAAAATAATCGGAGCTCTTGCCTCTTTCCTAAGCTTTTCTATTCCAGAGACAAAAATTTTTGATTAAATAAGACCAACTCAAACAGATTTTAATAAAAGTACCTCCACAACTTCATGTTAGCACTTTAACAATGGTATATATGTCCCCTCACTTCATGTTTATGTTTTCAATATTTTCAACAGCAATGGCAAGACCTCTTATCATACTGTTATATTTGTGTCACTGACAGGACACGAGTGTCCTTCTGATGTGATTGAGGTATGATTTGTGCCAGACGTGATTTCATATGAAGTATTTGTGCAGAATCACATCCGTCTGTATATTCTATAGCTACACAATTTCTAAGTATCTATGCCAGTGAAACCTACTTCATAATACTTTCAGGCAATTTTCAAGCTTAAGAAAAATTATCTTCTAGCATAAGCACTTAAGTGAATAATTTGTATGCAGTTAAAAACAGATTCTCTGGAGGCAAATGTGATTTACTCCTAAAGTAGGAGTTCAGAAACATCATTGAGGAAAGACAGTGTTTTTTCTATAACTGCAATCTCACTATGATACAAAAATACTCTTCTGGGATGGCTTACAATTTAAACCCACAGATTCCTTGACTTTTATCTTCATAAATTTCCTCTTTTTTCAAAATATCTTTGGAAGATTAAATGAAAAAAAAAAAAGGAGATGTTTGATTGGCATGATTATCCCTACTAATTTAAATGTGACATTTCATCTTTTCTTGTGTTAGTGTAAACCCATCCTGGCATCATTAAGACTGAAACTTAATTTTTTTAGGTGGGAAAATGTATTCTTTATAAAACTAAACTTGCCAGTTATACTCTAAATATTTGGGTTACTTTGAAGTTTACACTAGTGTTAAAGATACACAGGAAAGACTTTGTCCTGTTGGAACAAATCCAGAGAAGGACCACTAAGTTGATCAGAGGACCAGAGCACCTCTCGTATGCAGGCAAACTGGGAAAGCTGGGGTTCCTCAGCCTGGAGAAGAGAGGGCTCTGGGGAGGCCTTATGGCAGCTTTTCAGTACCTAAAGGGGACCTACAGGAGAGCTGGAGAAGGACTTTTTAGAGTGGCATATAGTGACAGGACAAGGGCGAATGGCCTGAAACTGAAGGAGGGTAGATTTAGATTAGGTATTAGAAACAAATTCTTTACTGTGAGGGTGGCAGGGCACTGGAACAAGTTGCCCAGACAGATTGTGAACTCATTATTCCTGAAAGTGTTCAGGATCAGGCGTAATGGGGCTCTCAATAACCTGGTCTAGTGGAAAGCGTTCTTGCCCATGGCAGAGGAGTTGGAACTAAATAATCTTTAAGGAACCTTCCAACTCGAAACATTCTATGATTCTGTGATTCCATTCTATGATGCTCCGTATACTTATACTGGATAATTTTATTAAAGACAATAAAATACTTCAAACCAGTGGGAGAATGAGTGGATGAGAGTTGTAAAGATGGCCATGCTCTTGGCTGACACGAATAAGAATACAAACTATGCCATCAGTGTAGCTTGGCTGATTTATTTTGCAGTTAGGTATCTCAGAATAAGAACAGGGAGTAGCTTGTGACAATTTCCTGTATATGATGTACATAAAGAATTAGCATGATTGTGCCTGTCTGCTTAAACTAATTTACCTTGATATTCTCTTATTTTCTTCCAACTTTGATCTGTTTCCAGTTTGTGGGGCTTTTTATTTAGTTTTGGGGGTTTTTTTGGGGGGGTGTGTGGTTTTTTTCACATTCCCCTCTAATCCCCAGCATAGGCATTTGCAAAAGTGCGTCTTTTTCTGGTATTATATCTCCCTAAACCATGGGATGAAAGTACTTGGGATCTCCTCCACTGTAGTGACAGAGAACCAGGAAAAGACTTTTGCTATTAATTTTCCAGGAGTTAATGTCTGCTAAGATATATAGTTCCTGTCCAACTGCTCCCTTTCAGCAATAGGGTAGATTGAAAACTGCATTTCATAAAATGAACTCTAGAGAGGGCCTCAGCTTACATTTTACCATAGGCATGATGACATTAGCCAAACACAGCAATGAAGCTAAAAAATGCAGTGGGCTCTCACAAAACCCTACAGGATTAGATTTTCAGCTGAGACTTCAGTGAAAACACATTTGAAGTCCAATTACCTGAGTTTCTAGGTTGATATAGGTGATGCCAAAATAACAGTGCAATTCTGTCTGACAAAAATATCACAAAATAATAATAGCTGAGAGTTCTGAGTTTACATCTGCCCCTTTAGTATCAACAAAGCATGAAAAGCTGTTGTGTCAATAACATAAGATGATTACGTTATCTGTTTCTGAAGTTATTAATCTTTGTTGCAGTGTGCCTAGTTAAATCAGTCAACACAATCTTTCCACTGAAAGAATTTTTGTTGCCAAATAAAATCAGGTAATGCACATTGACAAATCATTTTTCCATTTAAGATAATGCAATTAAAGTAGATCTCCCAGTAAATTATTCTTCTTTTCAAAAATAAGCAAGAAAAGCCCTGCAGGTTCAAACTTTAATTATTTAAATGCTTATAAACTATACAGCTTGTGAGGTCTGGATGAGCAAATAAATTGCAGGAATGCTGAGCCCAGGCATTTCAAAACTCTTAAGCATTTAGAATAATTACTAATTAAACCTGGAAAGCACTTATAAAAAGGTAAGAAATGCCAGAGGGAGGTGTCAGAATCAAGGAATCATCATCCAATCATCACTTATATATTTCATTAGTTAAAAACTGTGGGGAAAAGGTAATTAATGTCACATTTGAGATTGTTGATTCTGTAAGGTAATGAGGAATTCTGTAAGATAATCAGGAACAAGATTATGCTGATGTTAACCCAGACAAGCTTCATAATTGCTGTGAGGATTTTAGCCAGTTTTAGTGTATCAACACTGGCTTCATCAGTGATACACAACTCATGTGCAAATCATTGCCTGAAAGCACAAATTCTTAGATGCAGTTAGCAAACGTAACTCCTCTGAAGAACGGAGAACCTTAATCTTAAATCTGGCCTCAATGACAAAGTTATTCCTAGATCTGGATCCAACTATATTATTGTGTATTCCTTGCCTCCCTCCTACTTGCAGTAAAGTCTAGATGTTTTTCTGTCCCGATTTCTTTGCTCTCCACTATAGACATTCTTAAGCCTACCTTAGGGCTGCTTGAGCTTGAAGCAGATGACTTAGATGTTCAACAAGCCTCCACACATCTCTCAAACTGATTCCTGAGCAGATAGTCTCCAAAGTTAAAAAGGTTTCAGGCCTTGTCAGCAATCCATCGTATTTTCACTGTGATAGGACTTATGACTCTGTATAAAGAGCTAAAGAAAGGAATTTTAACCTTACCTTCACAGATACAATAGGTGGAAAAATGTGATAGTGATATATGTAGGGGAGTTCAGATAATTTGGTAAGAGGGGAATTCCCTGAATTTTATCACCCAGGAATCAATCAGGTCTAAAACATAGCTATAAAAAAACATATACTGTGTCTTGGTACCTTACCAGGAGCATGACACAGGGCTTGGTATCAGAAAAGGGATCACAGGTCTGGAGAAGCACCTTGGCCAAATATGAGCCAGCTACAGGCTGACACCCAAGATCTGAGGAGGGAGGCAGGCTGGACTTCAGAACACCTCTGTGGAGACAGACAGTTTTGGATCCCTTGGAGGATTCCCAGCCACTGATCAGGGGAATGTCTATCACTGCATGTTTTTACATACTCCTCAAACTTGTGTACACCTGGGATTTGGCCTGTCAGTAGGTGCTGCTTTTGATCCACACCATGTGTTTCAACTCAGAATTAAAAGAGACAATTGAATGATGAAAATTAAGCAGATGTGGAAAAACCCAAACAAAACAAAAAAGTCAGGACTAGCTGATCAAGCTGTTGTCTGAAGCCACAAAGCACCCAAACAGACAAAACCTACAACAAAATAAAACAGACACACTTCACAGCCTGGGACAGGAGTAGGTTCAAACTGTCACAGCATCTGGGCACGCAGCGTTTCTCCTGCTGTGCTGAGGCAACGTCACTCCTGCTGTGTTTGTAAGGACTTTCTGTAGCAGTGCTGTGTTCCTGCTTTGACTGTGCCATGCCACAGATCATGAAGCAGCATTGGAAATAATACATTATAATAAAGTCACAGGAAGGAAGGTACCAAATCAGTATCCTTGCATGTAATCAGGGTAAATTAATGGGGATCGTGCAGGAAATTATGAAAACCATTTTTAGTAGTGCAGGTAGACACAGTATATTGCCCAAGAGATTATCCTAGCTCTACTGTCTAATATCCATGGATATTAAGTGTCAGCAGAAAGAAAATAAACTCTGATCCAACACAAGAAAACACAGTTCATTATGTTCAATGTTCAAAAAGCAATTGACTGAATTCTGCTATCAGTTACAGTGGCAAAGGTGAGTGGGAAAGAGGGTGTGAAGTGCTGGGCATCCATGACTTTGTTCATGTGGAAAACCTCTGCAAGAAATTTGCAGGGGTTTATTTCCCAAAATTGTTCTAGTCTTTCCCCATTTCCTCCTTGCAGCTGTGTTCAGTATATGTACCAAAATAAGCCATGTTTTGATATGTATTATGTGTGGCTATTGCTTGCAAGCACACAAATACACATGGAGTACTAATGAGGTTGTGTTTGCGATCTTCATCTGGCTTGAAGTGCTCCCAAGGGTTAATCTGGCATTACTCTTTCAGGAATTTATAATAATGTTCATACTCGCTAAAACAGGAATTACACATGTGAAAGCATAGTAATGCGTTTGGAAATGAATACTTCAAAAAATGAAGAAAACATACATTTTATTCTCCAAATCATCTTCGCATTATTTAATTCTGTGTTAAAGGTTGTACTTATTTCTAAGAAATATCTTGTATTGCACCTGCAATGGACTGTTTAAAAGACTAGAGTCTATTCCTGAAAATTTGTCCTATCTACTGTTTGGTGTGCCCTACCTCTCAGCCTGGGTGCACCAAGGTACATGAAGAGACATCTTTTCTTAGCCTCCAGTGAAATTACATATTAATTTAAAACATGTAACCAAGGAAAAATAGTGTTCAATTGCCATTAAAGTTTAACGTAATTACACAAGCATTTCATAGAAGTGTCAGGCTGAGGATACAGAAGTACAGAGAAAAATATTAAAATATGAAAGCCCATTATTGTTTTTTGATCTCTTGAACAAAAATGATTAATTAACCTCCAGGCTGGAGGTTTACTATTACTTTATATTCCTTTTTTCATTGCTCTACATTAAAATATATAAAAGGACACATCTATACGTGTATAATGCATTGTATTCATGCATTTAAAGAGCATTAGGTGCAGAGCTCGGGTTTAAAACAGACCTAAGTAACTCAAAAGTCTCCCCGTCACTGCTTTTTAAAAGCACTTTGAGATCTCAGTAATCTAGGTCCTCTGACAAATTTGCCCTTCAGTCCCTTGTTAGAGTCCAGCACTCCGAAGTATAGGATGGTGGTTGGTGATATGAGTTCACCCCAAAGCTGTGCTTTGACAAGCTGCTTCCTGAAGCAAAAGGAGAACTGCCTTGACTTCTCTTTAGAGTCACTCTGTGTCATTGGTGCTGCATACCTTCCTCTTTCCTAGGGTCCAGAAACTGGATTTGTATATGTATAAAGACAAGGGTACCATCTTTTGTGTTCTCTGCTGATGCATATGAAGAGAAGTGGCTGAGAACTTAGAAACCTAAACAACTGTTCTAGAAATAGTAGCCCTTTACTGTGAGCCTGCATCAAACACAGTCTTTCCAAGCAATTTCCTACTATTACCTGTGTTATTAGCTTCTGTGGGGTTTTTTTGTTTTTTGTTTTTTGGGGTTTTTTTAGCATGTTGAGGGTCTCTTGAGACTAATCTAAAAGAAACCAGCTTTTTTTTCCTCTAATTAAATATTTTTATGTGACATTGAAACTATTTTTTTCAATAGAAGTTTCCCCAAGTTCCTGAGATCCCAACAGACTTTCTGGAGAGAGAGGAGACAGGCAGTGCATTCTCACCTATAACTTGGAAATAATACAATATAGCAGATCCATATTCATGTTCTGAGTCCTAGTCATCACACAGCTCAATGAAGTCATTGACTACTCTCTGGCTGTAATATCTTGGTTTTGGAGTTAGTTTGGTTTTGGTTCCATGATTTTTAAGATTTACATTTTACTTTGGATGGGAAGAAAATCAAAGCTTGTGGAATGTGAAACAACTGTCTTCCTACTCCCCTGCCTTCCCTATAATTGTCTTGTAGTAAGACAAAGAAGAGCAACCCATCTTCCCAACCTCCCTGATATACAGCAGAAGGTACTTCAGCTGGGATCTGGGCTCCAGAAAACCCCCAAATTCCTCACTGCTTCATTAAAATTGAGATTTTCATCAGGACTTTGCCTGCAAAAGAAGCACTGTGTATATCTGTCTAAGGTGTAGTTGCACCAACAGATAGGAGAGAATTTTCCTTGAAGATCTGATTGCTTTAAATATCACCATGCACTGTGTACATAATATTAATGAATAAATGTTATTTAATCAGATGTTTTCCTCAGAAAACAAATAAGTGTCTTCTCTTTTAATAGGAAAACAAACCTATGTGTAGAATGTATAAAGCATTATTACTGACAAATACTGAACCTTTAACTTGTGATAAATATGCAGGACCACAGGGTTGAAAGACAGCTCCATTTTGCTCTGTCACAGGAATCTCCTGTGGCACAAATATCAGAAGGGATCCAAGAGAAATAAAATTAGAAATACAGATACAGAATTCTAGATTTCTTCTGTGAGTTTGCCCACTCATGTATACTTAAATTTAGAAAATACTTTCATTTATATTGCCTTGATTCCTGTTCCTTCTTAAAGAAAAAAGAAAACTAAACAAACAAAACCCACAAGAAAACAAAACACGGAAAACCTCTCAAAACAACCCCAGAAACAAGTTAATATTCTTTCTGCAGAATCACTGCACACAGGTACATCTCTATTCTAAATCTGCTCTTTGTCATCTAATAACATTCATGGTCTGTTGTACCTTCATCTGTATCTGCATGAGTAGTTTGCCTTTAACTCAGAAAACTTGAAGGTCTCAGCCTGAGTTCAGAGGTGTTCTGCTAATTGCTGCAGAAAGATCTATGATTTAGCCAGGAAACTTCAGGTTCAAAGTACTTGTAAATCTTTTCAAAATGACTCCAGGTGAAATACAAAAAAGAGGCATGTTTCTTTTTTGGCAATTTTTACTCCTTATTTTCAGAATTCAGCCAACTATTATCTTCACCTACTTTATAAATTGTTCAGGAAAAAATAACCCCACAAAATCCTACAACACTGACTCCTCCCTTGTGTTTGGCCTTGCCTTCCACTTTCCTATTCTCTGAAAGAATACACTTTTCTATATCTACTGGTTGAAGGCCCAAGGAACTTTTCACCAGGACTCTTCGCCATGAAATGCAAAGTGTTCAGGGTGCAGACTCTGAGATGTGAGGCCATCTAACAAAATTGAAATGGAGCAATTTACCCAGCTTCTTCTCAAGGTAATGTTGTAGTACTAAGCCACCATATGACCACAGTTTTGACACTCAAAAAGATACCACTGAACCAGTGGCTTTTAATCTTTGGTTTTCATCCAAAAAATAAAAACAAAAGTTCCAGTGTCCTGGAGTGACTGTGTGATACTGTATTCCCTATCGTCTGCTCTATGCCAGACACGGATCCTGTGCCTTTCTGTGTCTTTAAGCTGTTTCTCAGGAGAGGAGGGAGAGGAGCCAGGCGAACTTTTCAAAGCAGTTTGTGCTCAAGGACACACACTCCCCTGTGTTCTGCTGCTGTGGAGCCAAGGAAAGCATCTTCCTGGGCTTTTTTTCCTCAGATCTCAGCTCTCTTCAGCAGGGAAGAGAGTTACATTCCTTTTGCTTTCTAGCTAGTTTCTTGTTCATTAGTTAAAATACGGAGCCCTGGGACTTTGGCTTCTTCCTCTTCTGGACTGTTCAGCAACACCAGAACATCATGGGGACACCCTACACTGCGGCCCAGGCAGGGTCCTGCACTGAACCCCAGCTGAGGAGAGGAGAGAGCCACATCCACAAGGACTTTGAATTTTACTCAGGTTCTCTCCACAGTGAGAGGTTTTATTATTTAGCATTATTTTCTTTTTTTCTCCTTGTGTCTGTGTGCATTT
This sequence comes from Coloeus monedula, assembly GCF_965178545.1. Taxonomy (NCBI): domain Eukaryota; kingdom Metazoa; phylum Chordata; class Aves; order Passeriformes; family Corvidae; genus Coloeus; species Coloeus monedula. The sequence continues at coordinate 38,167,695 of NC_138782.1, forward strand.
TTGATTGTTAAATAAATAACTTTTTTTTTTCACTTTCCTCTGAGGAAAATTCTTTCCAAACCTGGAGGGGGAGGGATGGCTGTAACCTGCCTTCTATTAGAGGACGCTCATTTAGGACATTCTTCCCAATTGGTCTCAAACCGGGACACAGTGAAACCGTAGGCTACTCTACAGTAAATTTAAGCTCACTGACTTGGGTCTCTTTTTCTGCATATTTTTCTCAAAAATAGCTCATGAACTTTCTGGGGCCAAAGAAAATGGTTTATAAATGAAAAGCATGATTGTAAACCAAACATTGGACCTCAACTCTTTAAACTTACATGCAAAGTACGTTCTATCTTACTTTCTGACTGAGACGGAGTTTTCATTTCAGTTTTAGTTTCCACTTATTTCTGTTTCAACTGAAATCATTAACAGTGTCTATTTCCTCTACCCCTTTCTTTCATTGCTTCTAACTGCTTGCCTGGAATGGCCTGCACATCACAAATGTTTTCTGCACCCCTCTTCAAACCGAATGCATGTAAGGAAAAAAAAATGTTAGTCTGCAGGTGTCACTCCTCTGCTGTCCTATCTGATAGGGTGCAGTGAGACTTCGATACCTTGTGAAAAGTCAAACACTTTCCAATTGAGCCTTGTCAAGGTGACTCCAGTGAATGGATCACAGGAACGCAAACTGTGAAACTTCTCCCTCAGCCTTGGAAGAGATAGGCCCTCTCACATCCCACAGGAGAACCACAGAGTTTACTAGGCTCTCCCAGAACACATGCAATGCTCAAGACAGCATGTGGAAATATGGTGAAATATAAAGAACAGTGGGAAAGGGTGGCTAAGTTTAAGAGTGACTGGCATGAAAAAGTGGCATAGTAGAGAAGTTCTTATTCCTAGTGGTTTTAACAAAGCACAATATTGTAACTGTAGAAATCACTGTGTTGCTGTATCCAAGAAACTGTAAAATAAATCATTCAGATGAAATATATAGCTATAAAGTCACAGCATGGCATAAAAAGGTCATGGTTCTTATTTGAAGGGCAGACTCAGTAGAAAGAATGCTATGCATGCTGGAAATTATAAAGAAATTTCTTTAGGTTGAGATACATAAAGGAGGTGCACGTGCTTCCTCTCATTAGCTGAAGGATTTCTACAAGGAGCACAGGATCTCCAGGGGACTTAGTATTCAATTTCCTCACTGGACCTGTGATGCACAGACTTCAGAAATTTTGTGTCAGTCTTGCATCTCATCAAAACAGCAAAAAAACACCCTGATAATTTTTCTCCTGTTTATGACCATGTGTAGTATATTAAATTTTCTTTGGAGACGTGGCATTTTTTCATTTTTAGGCATTTCCTAGTATTTCAATGAATAACAAAATGTTATGTGTAAATGATGAAACAGTGGAGCCTTGACAGAAAGTTCAATGAGTTTATCTATTTTTGTCTGAGAAAATTGCAGTCACTTCATATTGCAGCTCTCCAGGTTGAAAATGCATCTCTCATCATGGGTGAGATCCACATCTTGCTTTCCTTGAATGCCAGTTCAGAGCCGTTCCTTTGACTGAGGTGAAACGACTGTAATACCACTGTACTGGAAGAAAATTCAGATTCTATCCCCAGCAATTTGCGCACATTTTTTTGTCTGTGTGTGAACAAAAACCTTATATTTCAGGTTTGGCGTGTTTTCTTCAATGGGTTAAAGGACTGAAAAATCTTATTCTCACAAGAGTGAATGCACTTTAGTATTCACAATTCAAAAAAGCTGTGTCCAGTTTCCCATTCCTTCAGTGTGTCTTTGGAAAGTTTAATATACTCCTTTTAGCAGTGAATTCCTCTTTACATGTCTAATCTGACCTATAGCCACCAGAGAAGAGATTTCAGCTGGCAATTTTGAGACTGAAGATCCAATTTTTTCAGGATGTTAGCCACTTACTTAAAGGTAGGACATAATTCTGAACTTCCTCCTTTCCTAAGCTGCAAAACCGAGAAAATTATTGGGGTTTTTTATTGTTCCATATCTTTTTGAAGAAGAATCAATTCCTGTCTGACAACAGAAATTATTTTAGAAAAAGAAAAAATTAGAAGAGGTTGGTGCCACTTGAAAATCCTGAATAAATAAAGAAGGTTCCAGAACTTCTGGGAAAAAAAAAAAAAAATTAGCTGATTTCTGGAAGAATTCTGGGCAAAATCAAAGGAATATGTCTGATATTAAAGACTGAAGTTAAAAACCTTTGGTTAATGTTCAGTCACCATACATTACTGAATTAATTAAGTAGCTTAAAGCTACTCTGGCATGGGGAAATGTTGTTTAATGCAGGAAGCCTCAGCAAGGACTTAATTCTAGTGAGCTGTGATATCTCCTAGAGCTTCTCATTGTGAAATCTAAAGAGCTTTCAGTAGAAGCAAATCTGCTTTCCCATTTGCCATGGAGGTGGCTTGTAGTGAAGACTCCACTAACATTCCGATGAACTGACCATATTTAGGATGCATCCATAAAAACTTCCCAGGCAAGTCTCAGAGGACATTTAAACAGGATTACATCTTTATTGCTGTAGCTTCAAAGACAAATAATATCTGCCCTTTGCCATTGCATTGAGGTTACACTAAATAGGTGAAATTTTGCAATTTTGCCTTTTCCCTCCCCTAGTCATCCTACGTCAGCTATTTTTCATTAACCAATTTTTTTCTGGGTAAAACAGATCTTCTGTTCCACCAAGTCCAGGCAAGCAGTTCAATGCTGGATGAAGAAATGTAGATTATTGCCTTATCTTGTCAAGATGGCTGAGAGGTGATGGTAGAGAGGAAGTCCACAAATTTCTGTTATGACTGTGGTAAACTTTTCATTATGATTGAAATGTTCAAACAGGGCTTCAAACAACAGCACTGTGAAGACTTGAAAACTGGTGTGCTTCAAAGGGATTTATTTCAGGGATTTATTTTCCTGTGTTTTACAGACAAATTTTTTTTTATTAATTAGTCAGTGACTTAAACCTAGATCTCTCTGTCAGAGTTCAAGCTTGCACTGATTTCAGACCTCTCATATTCATGCCTCAATACAAGCTATTTGTGCCAGATAAGCATCCAAACATTTGAATACTTCTCTGCATCAAAACTTAACTCTACACCTTTTGAACCCCATTCAGTACTAAAAAAAAATCTAATCCATTCATGAATATTCATCCAAGGTAACAGTAATTGTGATGCTATTGTGTCACTTCTACATAATTGAAGACTCTCCAGCAACACCTGTGAAAACTGTCTGACTTTTAAACTAAGCATAGCTAACTTTTTTTATGTTTATGTTTTATTATATCACAAATACCACCCTGGGAACATGGTCAAACAGATGATTTTGAGAGTTGCACTCTAAAGAAATGAGAGAAACATAAAAATATTCTGCAGGGAAAAGTAAATTAGAAGGATTGGTTTCATTAGAAGGCACATAAGCTTTTGTGATCCATCTGTTGTCAGTAGCTCTCCTTACTAAATAGATCTGTATAGTAAAGAAAGAAAAAAAAAATTAAAAAAAAAACCCTCTGGGAGTTAAAAGTTAGGCAGAAATCACAGTTCTGAGTTCTTAGAATTGTCCCAGTGAGAGAGAAAATAGGATGTGTCCTGTGCAGAGCAGGTGGCCTTTTCTCAAGCCACAGATGTCCTGAAATTGGAGACAAAAATCTGATGACAGACTGCTGAAGGACATGAGACATGTTAATGCAGACCCTCTCCATCTTCATGCCTTAACACTGACATGGATTCCTTGTCCACACCTGGGACAAAGTCCTTCAGGAGAAACCTGTACTGATAGCTACTCAGACAAAGGGACTCAGACAAGTTCTCTCTTGCTTTTCTCTGGCCCTTGAGTACTTTTGGTGGACTGGTGCTTTTAGTAAAGCTTATCCTCTCTTTTCCTGCAGTTGGCTGCTCTCAAAGGTAGCAACCCTAATTCCCATATTGGGTAGGCCAGCAGCTAGCTTTGGGCTGGAATTCTTCCCTGTCAGGCCTATTGCATCCACCTCCCCCTTAGAAGAAAATGATGCCTTGGCTCACTTTTTCCTGGTTTTGGAATACATATTTTTTTCTGGATGTTACAAGCTCCCTTCTGATGACCACCAGGATTACTATTTCTGTAGGCCCGAAATTGGTATGCAAAATCTCCATCCTCGTTACCAGCCAACCGTTTTCTCTTGGTTTTCAGCCACCATGGAAGCTGCATCCTGTTGTCTGGTTAGCTACAGCTATGGGAGATAATGAGGCCATTTAGCAGTCTTTCCAAATTGTTACCCCATGGGACTTTTTCCTTGGCTTCATTTTTTGTAAGTCTTATTTTCTCTGTCTGTAAGCCACAAACCTGAAATTTTATGAATTTGTATCCTATCGCTTACAGAAATATTGCAGAGAATTGTACCAATTCATGGCAAGAGATCCTTCACATTTTTCAGGACTAGAGTGAAATATTTAGATCCATAGAAAATTCCCATCCAGGAATGGTAAAGCTTTTGGCTGGAAGACTGGAAAATCTACTCATTCCTTCAATTTACAGTATATGAAATAGAGCTTTGGAAAACTGTTTAGGGTGAAAGTTAGGGAATGCTAATTAGTGTGATACCAACTGTAATGTCTGAGGAATATTTGAAGAACAGAGGTAAACATCATCTGGAATACAGAAGACTTGTCTAAAAGCATTTTAGGTGGTTTTTCACTGGGTGTGGGGAAGAAGTAGACTGAAAAAACCCAGATATTTTCTGAAAATACTGAAAGTGATCAGAAGGGTATTACTAGTCTGGCATGTTTGCATGCTCTGCAGGAGTCCAGATGCCAGGTCTACTTCGATGTTTTAGAACATTAGTTAAGCTTAAAGAAATTAATCTTTAAACTCTGTGAAAAGTTACTTTTTTCAACATCCTTGTGTTAGACTCAGTATAGAGACTCAATAAATAGACTTTTCCAGGTCTCCCAAGATCCAGAGCCGGAACATTAGCTTTAAAGAGGGTATAGCCTGCAATCCCTCTATCTTCAGTCATTTGTGATTAGCCTGACCTCATGTCCCTATCTTAAGCATCTTCCAGCCACAGATGTTAGCACAGGCAGGGGCAGGGGCCACAGAGGTGTCCTTGTTGCAAAGAAATCCAGTCTCCCAGGGCTCCGTATGGAGGAACAGGGAAAGAGTCTTTCTTCAACTTTGAAGAATTCACACACACATACTCTGGCCCCAGACTGCATTTAATCTACTAGTTCTGCTTGTGCAGGACAAACAGTTCATTGGGGACTCTTCTCAAGCCAAAAACCTGAAAAACTCACACAGCACATTATGCCAGGCTAAAGGAACATGTAAAATGTAAAATAGCCACTCCTAAATTCCTGATTAGAGACACTAGGATAATGCTTTCTATCCTTCCCTTGCAATCTTGTCTGAAATGGACATCATGTCAGTAACTTTATTAATATTTCACACTTCAGTGATATTTCAGGCAATGTCATTTGAGAATAAAGCAAAAATGCACTTCTGAGCTACTTTAGTGACATCTCTCTAACATGCTTGACATGCAAGACACAGATTCATCTTTTAGATGATTAGATGACTGGATTCTTTTTCCTCTTTGATGTCTAGCAGCTTCTTGCTCCCTGTTTGAGTCCTAGATGCATAATGTATAGCCTCTTAGTTCAGTGCTAAGTTTTGAATTGCTTCCCAGTCTTCCATCAAATATGAGTCATGGGCCAAGTCTGCTTAACCTGCAGAGCTTGAAGTATATAGTCCGGCTTTAATCCAATGAGGAATATTTCTGTTCAGTTCAATAAAAGCTTTATGGATATTTTTTCTTTTTTTTTCCTTCCTCCCCTCCACAAACCTCTAAAACTGTAAGAAAAATTAGCGTCTCCTGGACAAGCCTACATTAAACCTTTCAGTCTTGTGTAGCTTTTTTCCAATATACTTAGGAGGAAGAAATTCTTCCAAAGCACAAGTGGTGTTTTCAGTTGTAATAGGTGTAATATTAACACCATTATGGTATTATTTCAGCAGTCGTGTACGTAACAGGGCTCTATAGATAAAAGCATTTTTTCCTTGGCTATTTATTATTCTCTCTGAAACAGCAAACACGTTAAAACCAATAAAGAACATTTGTTTCAATTGTTAGTTTGCCTTTCAAATGGAACAACTGAGTAGACTGACATGAACATTGACTATTTAATGCTGCTTGATATAGAAATGGCAAATAAACATTGTTTTTACATACATGTCCATGCATATCTTCTTGCAATGTGATATGGTAGATTTCTGGCAACTGCAGGTCATGATAGTGCAGCAGTACACCACGGATTTAGTTCAGTGGCACAACTTTTTAAGATTTTGTCCCTTTCCAGTGTAGAATGATACTTGATTCAATCTGCATCAAGAAAACTGGCTAAGCAGACCTGATTGTTTGGCCAATCATCAAATTTTGTGCAATTCTTCTCTTTTATTACACCTGATTGAATCAATTTTAACATCCCTGACTACTTTCCGTATACTGTGTAGCTGAATATTGGATTAATTCTCATTTGTTTCTTGGAGGTATAGGCACAGAATAGTTAGACTGGGCTTTTATAAGAGGATCCTGACAATTATGGTGTTTGTTTGTCACTAAACACATTCAGGTAAATTCTCTCCAGTTTCAAGATATTTTCTTGGAATAAGATTCATGTTATCCATGCCTTGCCAATGTTACTACTGCACACATACTGCTAGTCTAAACATGAATGTTTAGCTTTTGAGCACTACCTTTTCCAGGTCAGTATGAGATAGATGGGCATTATGCAGAGCTAAACACATTGCTTTTGCATTTTTGCTGTGTGCTAAGGCAAAGGCTAAATATCTCAGATGCCTAAGAGATAAAACATTTACAATTAAACTTGAAGTGAGTAGACCTATCTTTTGCAAAACACACCTTCTGTATCTTAATCTAAATCCAGCGCTTTAGACAGACCAATGCCAAAAATTATGTATAAGCTGACATAGTGTGTTCTAGTTAAATAAAGTCATACATCTTACTTCCTCCTGGAAAAAAATAGCTTTTTTCAACAAAATGGAATATTTGTGTTGAAAAAACCCTTTAATTTCAATGTTTTTCTGTAATCTATAATATTTATGCTAGTATTTTATGTAAATGAAAATAAAGGCATAAAACTATATTGGGGTGTGTGCGAGTCACCACAGACAGGCGAACTCTTCACAGAGAGTGAATTTTTTGCCATTATCATGCTAACCATAGGATCCCCAAAGTAACACCATGGCAGAGTTGAAAATACAGGCACCATTAAACTCAATTCCTGCTAGGGGATCACTGGCCTGCTGCCCACACCTGTTTACCAAGGATTATTCCCAGCTACAAGGTGACTTGAGCATATTTACAATCCTACTTACCAGTCTTCAGCTTTTAACCCATTCCTCCCCACAGGGTAATTTCATAAGAAACACACCTGCAAAAAGAAAGTGCAGTCATTTTCTAGTTGGTTAAAAAAAGATGAAATCCCACTTGGTTTAGAGAACTTTGATCTGGTTAGAAACTGCTGAAATATCAATTCTATCTCAAAGTAATACTGTAAATGCAAAGTTTCCAGAGCTTTAATTTGACCAAATGCACCATACTATTTCCTTCTTTGAGCATCAAGTTTGCAAGTTGTATTCATACGACTTGCTTTTGAAATAGACACTAGGCTTTCTTTGAAGCCATATTTGCAGGAGCAACTCAAACTGTATTCAAATGTCACTAGCTTAAATGGTTTGGAGATTAAATGGTAGCTGAAACTGTAAGTTAGGAAGACAATGGCAGACGAGTTATCTGGGGGACCAAGTTTTTTAATGTGAGATTACCAAGGCTTTTATTTTGTAATATTTTGTATATAATTTTGTAATTACTTTTGTCCATTCATTCTTCATCCACCGAATCCTCTGCAAAGTGGGTAATGACAGAGGTCAAGATTCCAGCACATCATGTTACAGGCTACGTAATGCTAAGCCTTTATGACACCACCACAGATTCACAGAACATCACTAAAATAAAGAAAAAGATCATCATTTGGTTTGGGTTTATATATTCATTTTTGTATTTCTTTTCTCTTTCATTTTGGCAAAAATTCCAATATATTTTCTCATTGGTAACTAGATGTATTTGTCTTATTCTTCACTTGTCATTACATTAAGCACGGAAATGTAACAGAAGCAACAGATTCATTGGGTGTTGGCATTCATTCAGTAGCAGCAGACAAATAGAGGATCTTTTATTGCTGTTTATGATTCATATTGATCTCTGGATAAACTACTTTCATTCACTTCGGGGAAAAAAAGTGTATTTTCATCTCACTCAGACACATGGAACTGTGTTTTATTTTACAACCATCATCTCATATCGGTGCATACTTTCTTTCATTTTGCAGGAATGATACCAAAAACCCTTGGTCTGTGATGTCATTTAAACAGTTTTGCTTTAATTTAAGAGCATTCCAAGCTGAAATCCACTCTGGGATACAACTATCCTGAATTCTGTGGTCAATTCCAGTCACTCATTCAACAAAATCAATTTGAACACAAGATATGCCTGAGTAGGAACTGAACAAAAGCTGACTGATGAATTCAAGTATTTGCTCTGTGGTTTGTAGAAGTACTTCCAATTTCTTTTCACAAAGAGTGTCGATTTAAGTATGCAGTCAAATCACCTGTTAGGAGGAATTCTCAGTCATGACAGATTCATATCCTCGTAATATAATGCAGAGAATAAAGTAAACTGCCTTCCCGCAGAGAACAATTTTTCCTACATTTTTTTCTAATAATGGAACCACACACAGTGCCACCAGGCATTCCTTATGTTAGAATCAGCAGCTGCATATTTGACCTGGGCAAGAGGAGGAATCGTTTAGTTGGAAAATGACCTTTAAGACCATTGAATCCCCTTGTTAAGCCAGCACTGTTATTGCCACAAAGTTATTCTAGCAGTGCAATATCTTTCTCAGAAACATTTTTTGTAGACATAGTAGTGTGTTGAAGTATTTGATTTAATATGTATTAGTATAACATTTCCCTCCCAAATTAAACAAAGTACTAATTGTTGTATGTGGTTTTTAAAAAAAGGCAGTAGATAAGTAAAAAAAAATAGAAAACATTGTGTGCTCAATTAGACCTTTTTGGTAAAAGTAATTTTATTCAGTTATTATTTTTTTCCCTACCAAAAATATGGTTAATATTTGCCTGTCTTTCTGGGCAAGCTTTAAAAATAGTGCCCAAAAGAAATCACAGGCTTACTTGGAGGACTGAAGTAAAAATAGATGAAGGAATACATCTAAAACTCCATCTCACGAGGTGTCTTTCAGATGGATTAGCACAAATATCTGCTCGTAATAGTAAATTTACTCTTCAGATTTGCAATTATTGTCAGAAGCCAAGTGCCACAGTCCTTATTCCTGTATCTTCAACCAGACCATTATTGCAGCATTCTGGCAGCACTATTACTCCCTAGTTAATATTATCTAAGAACTAGGGGTGTTGCAAGCTAGGCACATATTCTTTCAAATTCTGAAGAAGAAATGTACGAAGGGTAGAAATTATACTGGCATCAATAATAGATGAAGGATTTGTTCTGATGGAATTATAACAAGTAACAGGCTATCATACAAGGATTAATAAAAAGCAGTAGAAAATTATCTTTCCAACCTGTACACTGCAGCATTTTCTGGACATGACTGATCAATGTGCAAATATTGCAGATAATATGATTTAAGGGGCATAGGCCCTCTGATGATGCAAAAATGGCAGGCATAATAAACAATGCTCTCTTTCCTGTCGTGATATGCATCTTTTATAGGCTTTTGTTACAATTCAATATAACTAAGAGAACATTTTTCTGTTTTCTCTTTTGATTTGATAGGTTTTTTAGATCATCTTCACAGTACTTTCATACATATAAAAGAAAAAATTTCAGCAAAAAACCAAGCTGAACAGAATGAATTCCCTGAACAAGTGAAAATATTCTTCATTTTTAGAGCAATATTTTAGATTTTCAAGCTCCTTGAAAAGAGGTTTAAACAAAATGTGTAGAGCATAGGATTGTTGGTGTTTTTAACAGTCTTTTAGAAGGAAAGTTTTATGTTTCTTGAAACACTTTCTTTTCTTTCTACCTAATTTTCTTTCAGCTGGCTTTTTTTCCGTTTGAAGCTTTCCAATTAGACCTTTCTATTAACATTAAAAGCAATTAAATGAAACACATCTTAATTAATTTTCTTCATTGAGACTATTATATCTACATTTTCCTCATACAAAGAAAATCAGTCCTACTATGTACTTCAATTATTTACCCACATCTCTTGGTATTGTTTCTATTTTCTGGTCTAATTAGATCTTTAAGTAATCCAGTGTTATTTCTACCTAAACCAAGGGAGAAATACGTGTTTCATTATATGCAACTAATAATCTCATATATTCCTGAATATATTATATTCCTGAATATAATAAAAATTAAATCTGCTTAAATTATGCACTTTGAATACTATCCAGTGTTATTTCAAAACCAGTGAAAATCAATTTTTAAAACAAAAATTCTTCCTCAGAAAAAAATAGAACATTTGGAAATTCTTTAGCAATACAAAACCACTGATAAATCAACCTTATATTAATACCATTGAAATGAAATATTTAATGAGAAAATTGTGACAATACAAAATTTTCAAGGAAAGAAAATAATGTCATTAGAGCAAAATCTGTTAAGTCACTGTTGAACTTTCTTTTGCAAGCATACACATTTTTTGATAGGCAGCTCCTGTCTGTATTTGTAAGATAATCTGCCATCACTTCAGGATGCATTGCTTCCTACCACTAGCTCACAATGAGTTTTGGAGGTGTCTTCAGGTGTGCACCCAGTCAGCAGCCTGCAGGGACACTGCCTGTTGTTCACACCTGCAACCATCCAGCAGAACCTGAACATGGTAAACACGAGTAAAGGCTGACACTATCTAGACAGAGCTTAGGGTCAAATGACAAAAAGATGAAATATGGATTTTGCCATCTCTGAAAACTCTGTCAAAAACCTTAAAGTATTGCTAGCTTTAGGTTCATACATAAATATGTGCATTTAAGGCAAATTTGTCTTGTATTTCTGTATATAAGGTATGGTAATATTTGTTAGATAATAAGTTCTTTACCTATTTTTTTAAAAAAAAATTCAGTGTATTTATTCAGCCTTAATTGTCCAGTAAAAAGAGTCATTTCATTTATATGTGCACTGCTATCCTTCAAATTTCTATTAGCAATTTCCTGTTTGGTCTTTCACAGAGACATGGATGTGAGGGATATTACACATGCAGAGCAATAAAATCTACAAAAGATCTATAAAAGACAGTAAGAAGTCATGGAGCTAGACAATAATTGGCTTCACTGTTGAACAAACGCAAGATGGTAAAATACTGAAGGACTGAGTCACGAGGTCTCAGCTTGGGAAGAGCATTTAAGAAACAATCTTGTTTCATTATCAGAGATACTGTGTGAGGTGGGGAGAGTGTGTGGGTATTCATACAGAAGTATTTGCTTATGTTCCACTTCCAGAAAAATATTAGAATGTTACTTATCTGATTACCTCAGACTTACTCTTTGGGAAATACTGATAACACATCCTTGTCTACTCTAAGCCTGTGATGTTCTTCATCCTTTTACTTTTTCTTTTATTTTAACATAAGTACTGTTCTATGTTGTTCACACACACACACGCAATAAACCCACTGCTCTTTATGTGTTCTTACAGAGGGAACAGTCAGGATGTAAACAACTACAGGAACACATCTATTGGAAGTGTCAGAGCTCTGTGACACAGAGGTCTATCCCCATGTCTAACAACTACCATTTTTGTTTCTTGATATGTGTGTTTGCTTTCCATGGGGGAGAAGGAAGAGGAAAGAAGCCAAAGGAAATGAAAGAGGGGAAGCAACGGTAGAGTTATTGTGGTTAATTGAAACTCTACAATATTTTTACAAAAGAAAAATATCAGATACTCAACAGCTATAAATCAGCATTGATTTTTGTCAAATAAATAAATTACACTGATTACAAGATGTACAGAAAGTTTTATATTCCATTGTTATAGTGACAAAAACGTTCATATGGGGGTGGGAGTGCACTGTAAAACATACATCTTTTATCAGACAAAATAGCTGAGAAAAACTTCTTTGGAGGAAGTAAATTTCCCTGGGAACTCAATAGACTCCTGTAAGTTGCAGCCGTTCTGTTCTCTGAAGTCCCTGCAGAGGTTATCATGAACAATTTCACACATCCTTGCCAAATGAGAGACATGCCTTAATCTAACTACATGCAGTGCTGGAAGCAAACCACCAGAACTCTTACCAGACATATTGAAGAAGTTACAGCACTTTACAGTAGTTATAGTAGCAAAACTTACCTTTCCTTCATTATTGTACATCTGAAGTTGAATAAATACATAAATACCAGAAGTCTGCTTTTAATAAAAATTATGATTGCATCTTGCTAACCATCCCAGGAATCCCACTTCTACTCACATTTCCACTTACTCTCTACCTAAGCTCATGTAGCTCACAGGCTTCAGTGTGGTACCTTGCACTTTACCATCAGGTAAGTGAAGAGATGGGCTTTCAGTGTGTTGCTGAATAGCTCACACTGCCTTCAATGGGAATACTCTGTGCAGAGTAAGACCCTGAATCCAAAGGGATAAACACAACAAAATCTTCTGTGAAGCCCATGGGTGCCCCCAGGAGCAGAAGATGCTCAGAGCTCTTCAGATTCAGCCTTTCCTGGCCATGTCCTGGTACTGATGGGCAAAGTTTTTTCAGCACTGGTACCCATGGAACTGCTGACAAGGGAGGTGATATGCCATCAGAGATTTTACTGTGAATATTAAAGAAATTTTATGAGGGTCAGCCTGGAATAAGTCATTTATATGTTTAACAAAAAAGAGGAATACAAGCAGATTGTATTAGAGTAGGGCAAAATACCTTAAAATCAAATAGAATATTCCATGATTATTTAGTATTTTTTATCCCTATGACAGACTTCAAAAATTAACTGATGCCTCCAAGTACTCAAATAATGGTTCTCTCAAAGCTGTGTTAGCCACATAATTCAGTGAAATCCAGGGGGGATCCTTAATACAAACAGAACCCTGGAAAATGTTGTGGTCAGCATCAGCACACCCAGTAACTGCAGTAAAAGTGGATAGAATTTATGGCATAGAGTGTTTCAACTTAGAGTTAGCAATTACATGGGATTGTTTGCATTGCCTTCTTCAGTGCAGCATAATATAAGTCAGCGTTCTATTTACATCTGTATGAGACAAGTATCATTTGGGGAGCAGTGTGTTAAATAGCTGTAAATAGCAGTTTTACTACCCCCTTTGCATTGCTTTATATCTCTTTGCTTTGCTGGAGAAGAGTGGGCCCATGATGCTCTGCTGACTCCTGCCCCTGCAGCCGCAGAACCCATCCCACAGTTTCTGGGAGAGGGTAGAGGAGCGGGGCCCTCTGTGCCACTGCTGCATTTCTCTTCATATTGGCATCTCAGGTCCTAAGACAGCTAGAGATGTAAACAGTTGCTGAATGCTTTCTTCCATATCACTCCTGATTCTTTTTTGGTGCTCAGGATTCCCAGGAACTAAGCATACCTGAATCCTTAAGGCTCAGCTATATCTTATCCCTTGATTTTCTGTTTCCCCCTTCCTTTCCAGATGAGCTTTATGCCCGTATTCCAAATATGCATTATTTGCCTTTCTCTTCATTTGTCATCTTACTTTCAATTACACAGCCTTTCAGTGTGTTATAGATCTCTCTTCTCTGCTTTCCCCATTGCGATACCAAATCTCTCAGTGGGCTGCTTTTCAGCAGAGCATCCAATTTGTCACACGCATGCATAAATTGCTCTTCCCTGCAGAAAAAAAAATAGTAAAAAAAAAGGAATGAAATCCATTCATGTGGTGATTGGACTTCCCTGAACAAAGTACCAATATCAGCAGCCTGATTCAACCACCGGGTGGTCTCTCCACACTAACTTTACTTACGTGCAAAGGGACTTGGGATTAATGACATAAAATTAAACCTCTTTAAATTTGGTTCAAGATGCTAAATATGTGTATATATATATATATTCCTAGTCATTCCAATATTCCTTGGCTTCAAATGGGAATCATAACAATGACAGCACAGCTGAAATGTGTCTCCCCTCCCAAAATGGAAAAACTCACACACTCAGAGGCTCCTCTCTCAAGGGTATACCAGCTTTACCAGAACATCTTTTTTTCTCTAGCATATTGCTTTGCAGCACTCTCCAGTTTTTGTATTGGCCTCCTGAGCTTTGCAGTAATGAAAATCTAGAATATTTTATAACAACTAGTATAAATTTTATATATTACTTAGTCCTGCGTTATAAGACTACCTAGAGGTCATAGGCAATGCCCTATCCTCTTGCACCATGGACTGTACAAATCCCTAATAAAATGTACCCATTGACCCTGAGACTTTAAATAAACAAGGTACAGTGTGAAGGAGGACAGATGCATAAGCCCTATTTACATGCAAAGAACTGAGAAATTAAGAGGCTTACCAAGACAGAAAAATTTTCCATAGAGATGTCTGGAATGGCAGCAGGTTTCAGAGGAACTGTTTTCCTTCTTATTGACGTGTCAAATATGTTTGAATATTTTGGTTTTAAAAAGATAAAAATAAACGAAAATTGAATAACAGAATATGAAAAGAAATGTATATATGTTAGAGCAGCAAAAAATAAAGCAAAAATATATAAGTTTCTGAGTAAACAAAGGTTTAAATTGTCAGCTGCTCTACTCAAAATAAATCAGGGAGATTTAACTCTGAGCTTCTGAGAGACTAGAGTTTGAAAATCAATGGGTTTTGGAGCAGGACAAATGTCAGGTGTTTTAATATTTGGTAAAGGACACTGTATTTTCAGTTTTGCTTTAAGTCAACCTGGAGAGAGAGGATTGAGTAGCAAACTTCAGCCCATCTGAAAGGATCAATTAAACTATAAATAATAGACTATAACTGATAAACTGTAACTGCACTACCCACCTTAACACCCCTCTGCACCTATGTGAGACATCGATGGTACATCCACACTGTGTATGTCAAATGCATAACCATGTCTGCTAAACATGCAGATTAAGAGGTCAGATACAGAATGGGGCATCGGTACCAAATTGTTCTAGAAGACAAAACATGGACATTTTGCAGAAACCGATGGGTATACAAGTACCAAACAGAAACTGGACTATGAACAAGAGCAGATGCCATGTATTTCCTTGAATGACAGTAGGGACTCTCCACTCTCTCTTGTCGTTTTTCAAGCTGACAGGGAGGGCAGACTCCAGCTGGATCAGATGTCACCCAGAATTACCAACCAGAAACCAGAACCGATACAGCTGCACAGTCTTCTCCAACAAAGTTGTGAAGGAAACATCAGGCAAACCTGCTGCACCCAGATGTACATGACTGTAATTGCTGAATGGTGTGGTGGGGAGGTTTCTGCCTGTACAACTATACACCATAATATCTGCACTGCTAAAGTTAATACAGGTGCTAGTGACAAAAACTTTCGACCTAGAGCCCCTGATACCAATCATGTACAAATATCCATGTCTCCTCCCACACTAAAATAATTGACTCTCCAGGCCTTAGGCTTGAAAAACACTTCCAAATCCCACAGGATATCCATAGCTTTACATCCTTTATTGAGACGTAGTTCTCTCAGTGGAAACTGCTCTAACAAAGGGAACAACTCTTTTTGAAAATGTAATTTCAAAATGCTCTGCCTGAGCACCAATGTGGCACCACCCATGGTCCCAGGACGCTCCTCCTCCCATCAGCAGGGCTGGGGACAGAGTGACATGACATGCTTAAACATGTGCAAGGTGTTGAAATTTAAAATTATTGAAAAGATTAAAATATTAAAAATTATTAAAAGAATAAAAATGATCTGTAGGATTTATTTTTCCAGACAGGTGTTATTCCACAGTGTTGTTCCATAGAGTTTTCACCAAGCACAGGAAACATTCCCTATTTCATTCCTCACCAGCTGAGGAGCCCTGACAGTGATTCTGGTTACAATGTAGACCCTGCCATCCTTACACCCATAGAGAACCATTAAGTTTAATGGGACTGTAGGAGTCTACCTGGGGTCAGAATTTGGCCATATTTGTTTTTCACATATGTCCACAGTTTTAGTGTGCAAAGCTGTTAGTATTACGCATCATATTTGTATTAATAGCTGTGCCTTTCCTACAAAAATGCTAATTTAGATACATGAATAAGAAGTTGATGTTTAGCCTCCTTATTTTTACTCTTCATCTCAAAAATGAATAAAAGACAGTTCTGAGGGACAGAAGCTGGAGTTTATTAAGCTTTTCTGTGAGAAATTGGCCAAACAAAATCTTGTCTCTCTTGTACTACAAAATGTTAGTGACCATCTTTGCTGTGTGTTGTGTAAATGTGACCACTCTGTAGCCAAATGGAAGGTGAGAGACAATGGCTATATTTCTTTATTTGAGATCTTACCTAATTTATTTTAAAAAAAGTTTCATGCCTTAAGAATATGTCTAACTTAAGATTGATTGATGATGTGTGCCCACGGTTTGCTATCTGCATTTAAATCAATGTACTATCCTCTTATGCAGCCTGATTTTCTCATTAAAGAAAAAAGCATGCTTTGTTTACTTTGTGCTGTGATGTGTTTATTAAAGTTGCAGAAATTTCTTTTACAACCACTGTAAGGTAAAAACAAAACCCTTGTACTTCACCATTTCTCTCCTGAGACTGGGTGTATTTCAGCATCTTTGTGTATTTATGAACTGTGTTCTCCAAAGTTTCCTAAATTATTAGTCAAAAACAGTTTTGCAAACTTGCCTAAGTCACTTGGAAATATGAAAATAGTCAATCTCAGGTTCTAATGGATGGTATTCTCAAAGCCTAAAAGACTCTAAAATAACTCACAGAAGTACAGTGACAAAATATTTTGCCATTAATAATCTATCAAAGGCCAAAAAATGATCTAGAAAATAATTTTGACAAAACACTAATACAAGTGAGGAAGAGCTCAGTGGTAACAGTGTGAATGGTGACACTCAGAGATACGTTTCGCAATTTTCCATTTTGCCTTGGATTTATATATTAAAATATATTGACATCAGGAAATGAATATTTTCCCACCACTAAAGCATTTAAAGACATTCCCAGATGAAGAAAAAGGTACTAATCACAGTACCTCATATTTAGGCTCCCACGGAAGCTACCCATGGAAGCAATTGTAACCAAAACTATGGGGCAATGTCAAATCACTGACGAAAGATGAAAATCACCAAGTTTCAGAGAACCAAGAAAAAAATTGTGAAATCACATGGAGATAATGAATGCTTTGTTATCCTAAGTGATGGGATAGTGAAAAGGTCGATGGCTGAACAAAAGTGGACCAATATCTAGTTATATGGATTTGACTCTTCTTATTGTTTTAACATTACTTTCCACAAATAATTTTTTTCTACCAAGATTTTTAAGCAGATAGGCTTATAGGAAGCATGAAATCATGAATATTCAGAGGAATGAGTCATGTTTTCACTGGTCTGATTTTTTACTTGTACTGCAGTTGCAATATGTTTTATATTATAATATCTGTATGGCTTTGCAAAACTTATTACCTCAAGCTGGCTAACTAGTGTAATGTTAGGGCTTGTCTTCCTCTATTTACATGATGATTTTAAATTTGGTTTGGTGATCTGTTTGCCACCAAGAGTTAGCAATAATGAAAGCAACAGAAGATATCCTCAGCCAGCAGCTAACACTATGACCTTAGGAAAAAAATTATATTAAATATTAAGTATCCTGCCATCTCTTCTACCTTACATGTATATCACTTCCACTTACAGGTAATGATCCCTGGTTTGTTTATTCATTATTTGGAACAACCGAAAATATGGGGTCCTGGATTTACATGTGGAACAACCATTCAAAATTATCTGTAAATCCTCAAACTGAGTCTAACACACTTAGTTTGATTGACTCCATGTAGTGGTTTGGTCCAAGATACTCATTACTGTTTATCTGCTGTGAGATAAGAATTAGGAGAAATGCAAAGCAGGCACCAAACTTGAAAGAATATAAAGAAGTTTACTAACAGACCTAAAAGAAGAAAAAAAAAAATCATACCACACCTTCAGAACTCTCCTCCTCCCCCCACCTTCCTCCCTTCTCCCACTGACAATGTAAAAAGACAACCCTTGAGATGTTCAGTCTGTTTACCACTTCCATAATAACCTTGTTCAGTCCATTTAGAAAGAGAAGTCTCTTCTTGCTCATGCTATGAAAACATTATCACAACACGACAGCCGCCCACTTCCAAATATTGTTCAGTCCATTTAGGAAGAGGAGTCTCTCTGCTTGCATGTGAGTCCCTTCCCCCAATTTGCAGCTTTTCCCACAACTGCTTTCAAGGGTCCACTCTTGAAGTTTTTTGGGGTACAATTTTAAGGTTGAGCTGTTCAGAAACAAAAGTTCTCTTCACCCATCTCTGGGAGCATTTCATCTCTAAGAACAGAGGCCCTTCTCCTTCCCCAGGAGCAAAGGGTCTTTCTCATCTTCATCTTTAGGACTATCTCTGGGAGCATCTCTAGGGACTGAGGTTTTCTCCTTTCCCATTTGGAGCAAAAGTCCTCATCCCTTCCATCTCTCCCTGTCCAAACTTCTCATGAAATTACAGCAGCGTCAGCATCTGCCTATCTCAGCACAGGTGCTTTTGCTTACGAGTTGAACACTCCACCCCCCATATCTTCATGAAATTACAACAGGATACTCTGATATATCATAGCTTCACAACAGACTTTCAGCTTTAAGCATCTCTTTCTCTTCCCTGAGGTTTTCAGCTCTTCACAGCACTAAAAGGGTTAATCTCACCTAGGCCTTGCAGCTGGAATGTTGCTTATCACAGTGGAGGGGGGAGAGCCGAGCCGCTCCGGCTGCCCACGGCAAGGCAGTGGGGGGGTTCCATGGCTGGAACAGGTCCATGGCTCCAGGATGGCCGTGGCCCGGCCTGGCCTGGCCCAAGCAGGGCCTGGCCGGGCCCACTGGGCCCCACGCGGGGCCCGCAGCCACCTGTGCCAGCGCCGGAAACGAGAGAGAGAGTCTGCCTCAGGGTTTTCTATTCTTAAGTGTGGATCACAGAGGCGGTCACAACTTTAAGTGGCTTAGAGAATTGTCCATATTCAAACTGGCCAGCTGATAGGTTCTGTCAGGTCACAGTGGAAGCTGTAAGCACCCCTTGGCAAGGACATCCCTTCCGGGACTATGCTTGCTAACCCATGACACTCCACCAGGCCTTTGTCATTTGGTTGAAAAACATGGGCATTTTCTGTTCCAACAAATCCATATTATTGCCTCTGTTCATTTCTGCTGCGTAATTTATACCTTCTTTTTCTGCTGCCACCTTCTTTTTGAGATAGACTGACCGCCTCAGATAGTGTCCTCCTGAATACTTTTCTGGGCTTGAAGAATGAAAACTGCCAGTCTGGGGCAAATGGCTGTACAACACAATTTACTCATGTCAGTGGCATAATGCTTAAATTAAGAACCATGTTATGCATACTTCTGAGCCTATGAAATAAATGCATGTCTCAGAAATTTAACTCCAAAGAAAAAAACAGGAAAAAGAACCCCAAACCCCAAAGTCTAAAAGAATTTGAAATGTTATCCAATGTTAATTATGACAACATGATTCTGCAATAAATTAATTTTCAGGCTAATGAGTATATATATATGCAGACTTTATTAATTACCAGATTCTAATAAACTTTTCCTTACTCTTTCCTGCTTGTTGGTTGTCTAAATAAAAAGCTCTGCCAGAAAAGCAGCTGGGATGTCCTTTGACCTCTGAAAACATCAAAATGAAAGCTGCATGTCTGAGAGGTTAACTAGTCTGTGAAAGCCTTGTATTTTTTTTAATACCCTTTACACAGCCTGCATTTAAACCTCTTTGGGTTCATTAATCAATCATAACTCATTGCTAATTAAGGGTTAGGCACACCAACGAGTTCTGACAGCTGATATGCTACAGGTAATTAAGTTGTTCTAATTATTTTTTAACATTAAATTCGTTCTCATATGATATCCCTAGAATGCCTTTTTAAAAGGGCTTCTGTTACTAAAGAGCTTGCTTTTAGTTACGAATAGAGGAAAAGAATAGAGTCTACCTTAAGATTAATCAAATTGTATTTTAGCTACTTTTTGCTACAATTTTTTTATGTATTATGTTTTGCTGGCATAATCCTATAACTGCAGGATTATTCTGAGGAAGGTTGATCATAGAGGAGAGGAACTTAGTGCTACAAAATGTTATTTTTACATTATCTTATTTATAATACCTTTATCTAATAGTAGCATAGCATACCAAGAGAAAGATGAGTAGGGAGGCCTCTAAAAGTTAAGAGCTGGTATGTTACTTCATAGATTGGAGTACTTTCACTAACTTTGCAGTGTTAGTAATTATGGAAGAGACTGGGTACAAATTGCAAAAACTTCATCCAAATTCTGTATTTTCCATTATCTTGTGGAATTTGGTTGATCTCATTATAAAACACAAGAGGCCAAATGTGACAATTATTTTCCATACCTCACAACACTTGAAGTTGCTCTGATTCACAGTTTTGGTTAGGGTTATATCTTATTAGTGTAGGACTAAAATCAGGAATTGTAATTTATTTGAAGTTTAGTTGTAGAGTAAAGGTCTGTAACAGAGAAAGAGAACAGATGAAATGACAATCCTTCCTATTTCCTGTCCCCGACAATACCTGGAGGGGAGACGAGAGGAGAGGAGGGGAGGGGAGGGGAGGGAAAAGAGGAAGAGGAAGAGAAAGAGAAAGAGAAAAAAAGAAAGAGAAGAAAGAGAAAGAGAAAAAAAGAAAGAAAAAGAGAAAGAGAAAGAGAAAGAGAAAGAGAAAGAGAAAGAGAAAGAGAAAGAGAAAGAGAAAGAGAAGGAGAAAGAGAAAGAGAAAGAGAAAGAGAAAGAGAAAGAGAAAGAGAAAGAGAGAAAGAGAGAAAGAGAGAAAGAGAAAGAGAAAGAAAGAGAAAGAGAAAGAGAAAGAGAGAAAGAGATGCTCCACATTTTTAAATTGCAAACCCATCATTTTATATTCTCTATTTTGTACACATGGCTGTGGCGATACATTACTGTGGAGATAATAATAAGCTTGCTTTAAATATATTCTAAAACAAACCTCCAAAGCTCACTATTTTCAATAAAAGCATCTCTGTGGACTTCCTTATTTAGTTTGTTTTAACTTTTCAAGGTTTTTGAGAGGAAAGGACTCTGGATAGTTAAACAGATCTAAAGCTATCCACCCACAAAAACATAAAAGGGAAAAAACCATTAATAGAAGAAAAGAAAAAGATAATTGCTGGATGCTCTGGGACAGCTATTAATTTGATTCTTGTATTAATCATCAGAGTGGCAGGTTGCCAGTTTCTGGCTGTTTGCAGTTTAATGTGGTGGGTTGTGAAAATGTATGTAAATGTTTTTTAAGTGCTACCTTTTGAAATACTTAAATATTCATATTTTCTTTTGAAAAATTAAAATAATATATTGACAAAATGGCAGATTCTGCACTCACTCCATCTGAAAACACTGAGCTGAGAGCCCATCTAAGCAATTAGCCATGTACTTGAAGCACACTCCCATGTTTATGTTCATCTCTTTTCTCAATACAATGTCATAAATTGTGAGAGAAATGCCTCAGCACACAATAACTTGCCAGGCAATGAATTTGAAACAGTCAGTGATTCATCATCTACCTCTTCAATTCTTCCTCTTAAACACTTTTAATGTGCCTGTAAAGTCCTTTAGATTGGTGGTGTCTATAGGCCTTTCTCCCTGGTCCACCCCCAGATTTCTTCTGGGGCTGATTTTCATGTCACCTTACCTGTGGTATCTTGATTGCCTCATCCTCGGTTAACACAATTTCAGCCATTTCACTACACTGGGGTTTGTTTGAGTTTTTGTGGGGGTTTTTTGTTGGGTATTTGGGTTTTTTCAGGAACAGTAATAAATCTCAACTCCTTATCTGGAGAAAGTTCCTGCTTTTTCTTTTAGGAGTTATGGCATACTTACTATCTCAAACTGTAAAATTTTTAATCCATTATTGGATCACTGAACCTGCTTGCCCTGTTGATTTCCACTTTTGTTTAAGACACTACATCAAGTAGAGGCAAACTATTTCATAGTGTGCAGGTCTGCATGTGGCCCCAGTTCAATGCAGTACCTAAATCCACACCTGACTTCAGAGACTCCAGCCCCTTGCCCTAAGCTACTTTCACACCAATGCTCAGTCACAGGTCTAATCAGGCCTCATGATGAATCACATTTAACTGCAACACATGCAGGGCAAATCATCAGAGTTTCATTGACACACACAAGCTAGTTGAAGATTCAGCCCAATGGCCCCTGCTGATAAACCTTGTTTGTCTAATTAAAAATGATACGGGATTATTCCTGTAGGTCTCTGTTTTGTGACTGATGTTAAGCATGTAAGTCCCTTTTAGTGCAATTTATCTTCCTTTAATCTTGCAATCCAAGAATTAGCTTGATCTAATGTGATTTTCTAGGCTGGTTCTTCTTGTCAGTAAAAAGTGATGGGTGTTTAGAGAGAAAGGTGGATGAGTAGCCTGGGTTAGGTTTTAACAACATTAGGTAATAGGGATCCTACTTCATGCATTAATTAACTCTCTATCCTAAAGTGTTCAATTCAATTCCTAAAGTGTTATTTTAGAATCATATTTTTAAACATTGGAACATAATGCGGTGTATATATTTCTTAGAATTAATAAAGTGTGCAAAATTCCTTCAAATTATTTCTGTGATTCTGTAACCAAATGTATGCTCAGAAAGGTTTCATTTTAAATAAAAAATGTGCAATAAGGGCATAAAGAAACAATTTACACATATCACAATTTGCAGCATGTGGATGGAAAAAGTGAACTTACATTAGATACTGATGCATACAGAGAAGGATGCAAACTGTGTCAGAAACTCTGAGCAAAAACTGCTGACTTGCACAAGAAATGTACTGCTGTCCCTGCTGGATTGTCAGGTAGATCTAACACCTCTCTTTCTGAAGAAGATGTTGGCTCAGAGTGTGTGGAAAAGGAAAAAGGAACCTAGGAGAGGGGCAGCTGCTTCCTCATCCACAGATATCTTTTGCCTTGGAAACCAAATACTGTGAAATTCTTACCATTCAGTTTATATAAAAAAATAGAGTAGTAACAGAGGCAGATCAGCAACGTGCCTGACTAAGTCTGTATGATGGACAGCTATAGAGGTCTAAAATATTTTTATTAATATTGTTAAAGTCAAGGACTTAATTAGATATTGTTGTGAGCTCAAGAAACGAAGCAAGTATTTCTCATGTGAATGTGTGAAGTGCTTTCATATGCTGGATTTTTATTATTTCTTTATTTTCTAATGCCAAAGTACAATAGAGGAAAAAAAAAAAAAGCTTGATTTACTTCCTCTTATATCTTTATTTATCAAATTCCAGCTTTAAAAGAAGAAGAAAGTTACTGGGGGGGGGGGGGGGGGGGGTAGGAAGAAAGGGGAATGTCCCTGTTCCTTAACTATGAGGGGTTTAGGGGTTTTGGAAATGCTTGAATCTGTCAGTTCAGCACATAGGTCAGACGGTTCCAATACTGTAACAATGACATGTTTTGCAGTCCCATGAGGCCTGTTACTGACAATAGCATTCCATGCCTGGAAAAATGGGTAAATGTTTTAGGACTTTTTTCAAACTAGATCAGAGTACACTTCTCAAAGACGTGGTAGTACTTCTGTCACAGTGGACAGTGAAGTGTTCATCAATGGCAGCAGAGTATGCAAAACCTGAGAGAAGCCTCTTCTTTTTAAGTCTGAATAAAGAATATATTTTTTGTCTCTTTTACAGCTTTTTACTAAAAAGAAAAAATCTGACTTTGCTATTCGACTAAACTCAAGTTTTAAAAGATGTTCACAAAGTTTATGATTTTGTAATTGGAAACTCTTCAGGCAAGGGCCTAGAGGGAGAGACAGAGTGAGAGGATGCAAGATTTCCCACTTCCACTCCTTTCAAAAGCAGGTATCAGGGCTCTCAAAGTCTTAATTCTCCTGGGACTCACTTTCCAGCACATCGGCAGATGAACATTTACAAGCTCCTGAAGGACGAATTCCTCTCGACTGCCCTCCAAAGATTTTATCTGGGTTTGGGTGCTCTTGTGTGGGGTAGGAGGGGTCTATGCAGCAGCAAAACAATCCCAGGTCTTAAAGTCTGGGTCCTGCAGAACCTTGCCCCATCTTTCCACTGCCATCCAGTGACCTTGGTTTTCTATTTTGCTTTTTTCTCTGACTAAGAACCACGATTTTTTTGAAGGCACAGGAAAATAAAGAGGTAAAAAAGAAAAAAAAAATAGTTGGACAAAAGCCTCATTGATTCCCCATATTTGCTTTTTTGTTCTGGACACACAACCTCATTGTCTTGAAGCAGAGATCATAATAGTAATCTCCCTATTCTGAAAATGCCACATGCAGAAATGCAATCACACACAGTACCTGGCCTAATTTAAATGCATAAGGCATTAAATATTTGGCTGATTTTCTGTCAGTTCCGCTGGAGTTAGTCCAGATTAACACAAATGTAACAATTTCACTCTTTGCTTATCTACACCCTGGGTGATGTGTTGAATCCTCTCAAGTACTATTTGCATTATTGCCTTGACTTAGGGCTAAGGATCCCACTGCCAGGATAGATTAACCAGGTTTATCCTGGAGCTGATACTGAAGCTCATCTACATAATTTGCCATTTGCCTTCATTTAACTGTAGCAAGCTGTCACTGGAAATGCTGTGAAGTTGTCCTGTGGAGATACAGTCACACCTTCTCTTTCTCTTAGGCACAAAATAGACCCTCTGTTCATCAACTGGATTTTTCTGTTTCTTGAGAGCTGTTACATACAAACACTTAATCTACAAAAGGGTCAAACAGAGCCAAAATCTCTGTAAATGAGAGCTGTATTTCTCCATCATGAGGATGTACTTTTTTCACGCTTTGGTACCTATGGCATCCTTTCCTATGTCTTCTATAAACACAATCCCCAATTCAGGGCACAGTAGCATAAAATGCTACCGAAGCAGACATTTACATAGGCAGCAGCTGGGACCTTCCTAGTGTAGATGGTCTTGTAATACTCTGCTCCAGTCTCTAAAAGCATTTAAAAATGTTTAAAGTGTGGATGCATTTTCATGAGCATTTCCTTACACAGTGGCCTAAAGGCTCCCTTTTCTGTATGCTGCTGCTGCCCTGTGCTGCTAACAGATGTGCAGGCCATGCCTGAGGAATGCGTGTCAGGCTGGATGTACACAGTGTGTATCTCTGTAAGATGTGTCTATTTTTCACAAGTGTTACCTGTGTGGAGGGGTTTGCAGAGGTAATCCTGTGTCTTTAAATTAGTACAGCTCTATTCATACTTCAGGGTCCTTGCTAACACAGGCCCTCCAATTTCTGTCTCCCACCTAAAGCTTCTCTTTTTCTTGCTTATAACTTCACCACAATATATTTGTCATACACACCTGCCAGCAAAGTTCAGTGTTAGCTTTTGATGCAAATTAGATCTATGTTACTGTCTTCACGTGGCCTACACCAGCATAATTCAATTTTTAATTTTAAAATAATAATTTTAAAGCTGTGATTTTCAAAAGGATTGAAATTTAGACTACTTCTTCTTAATCTACTTAATCTTGATTAGTACTACTACTAATAATTCATGCTATTGTATAACAGGCAGTAGTTAAAACTGATTAGTTACGTGGTGGGTTTTGATTTGTATTTTCAAAAAATGTTGCCATGTGGGATTAGAATGTAAAAGAAAAAAGGTCCCACAAACTGTATATGTTTAGACAGGACACTGGCATAGAATGAAGATCAAGATTTCTGTGAGCTTTTTATTTCTTTGCTATTCTTGTCATGCACATAATTGGAATATCTGAAGGCTATGTTTCAAATGTCAGGGTTAAGTTTCCTCTTTCTGGTTCAGAAGGCATGCAATGACACACAAAAAATGTTTTATTTTCAAGCTTAAAAACATTTAAAAGTTTCATCATGTTGGAGGTTTGCTGGGTGGTATTTATCGTACTTGCAGTAACAACTTACTATTTATTATATGCCCTAAACCCTTGAAAATGTGTGTAAATATTATGACTAAAATAATTATTTTCAAACGTGGTTGGTTGCTTGCCTTAATGTGATTCTGTCTGCAAAAGACGCCAGTTTTGAAACACAGTCATAACTAGGTAAGTAATATTGACCCTAACTGGAATACCTTGTACATTATGTAGTACTTATACACCTATACTATACACACATATATAAGTACATGGGTGTGCTGGTTTTGGCTCAGGGTAGCGTTAATTTTCTTCCCAGTGGCTAGTATGGGGCTGCATTTCAGAATTGTGCTGAATACAGAGTTGATGACATAGAAGTGTTTTCGTTCTTTCCAAGGCCTTTGCTGCTTCTCCTACAGCCCCATTTGTGAGGAGGCTGGGGGTGCATGGGAGGCTGGGAGGGGACACAGCTGGGACAGGTGACCCAAACTGACCAAAGGGATGTTCCAGACCATACGGCATCATTATCAGTATATAAGGTGAGGGGAAGAAAGAGGAAGGAGGGACCTCTGGAGTGATGGTGTTTCTCTTCCCCAGTCACAGTTACATGTGATGGGGCCCTGCTCTCCTGGAGATGGCTGAACACCTGCCTGCCCATGGGAAGCAGTGAAATAATCCATTGTTTTGCCTTGCTTGCATGCAGGACTTTTGCTTTCCCTATTAAACTGTCTTTATACCAATATACAAGTTTTCTATCTTTTACTCTTCCCATTTACTCCCCAACCCCACTGGTGGGAGAGTGAGTGGCTGTGTGGTGCTTGGTGACTGGCTGGGGTTAAACCTCAACCACAAATGGCTGTGGATGCCACGCTGAAAATAATGTCACAGAGCTGCCGTCCTGACCGAGAAGTGCAACACGCACTGTGTGGACACCCTCAGCTGTCTCCCAGATTAGACCCAAACTGAAGGGCTCAGCCACGGAACTGAGGTACTGTGTGAGGAGTCTGCAACCCACCATGAGAGCTGCAAAAGCATCCACCTCTCATTGCATGTCAGGAATTCTGGCTGGGACCACAAATACTTTTACTTTCCACTAATGGTCTCAGGGCCACATCACATGTATAGAAACAGAAAAGTCATTACATTCCTCCTAGGAAAAACCTGGTTTCACTTTTTTTTCTTTTCAGACACACTACATTTATCTGTTCCCTCTGATTTTTGTCCTGAGCATCAATTTATATTTATTTACACTGAATTTCAGATGACATTTTATCACCTATCATTCAGTCTCTTTCACTTTTGTCTCTTACAGCAAGAGACTTAACCCTGTGGCTCACACTCGAT
Source organism: Coloeus monedula (assembly GCF_965178545.1). NCBI lineage: Eukaryota > Metazoa > Chordata > Aves > Passeriformes > Corvidae > Coloeus > Coloeus monedula. Next base: position 38,195,184 of record NC_138782.1, read on the forward strand.
GAGCAAACTTCAAAGAGCAGCATGCAGCTGAATTGCTCTGGCATGAACCAGCCTTGACACAAATTGACTTGGGTCCTGCAGCCACCAGGGGTGCCAAGGACTGCCACCTGCATCTCCCACCACTGATGCTGGGGGTTTCTAACCACATTCAAGCCCTCAGGAAATGCTCCTGTTCCACACAAAGACATCAAAGGGAGGTTCAGGTCGCAGCCTGCTGACCTGACACTGCTCCACTTCACCTGCACTCTCACAGGGAGAAGCCCAGAGGTAATCAGAGCAGCTCCTGCTCTACCTGGATGCATTTTGTGAGTTATACAGTTCTACTACATTGGCCAGAAAATCACTGATTGGGTAGAGGGAGGAAGCCTTGGTTGAACAAGTTATTTTTTTTCTCTTTGACAGGAAAAAACCACCAAATATTTAATCAAACAATTCCCAACCAGAGCTAGTCACAACAAGATCACATTTTTTTCTAACTAAGTTAATTTGTGGAGATTGTAAAAAAAGATATATTTGCAGCAGTTTTGGGGCACAGTTAATAATTTTTCCTATTTCTGATTTGCATCTGTGTGATTTCATTAGCTGATAATTACTTCTGATGTGGATTGCAGAAGGAGATAAATGACTCATGAATCAATAAGTGATGAGATTTCAGAGTCACTTATTGATTTTTATCTCCAATTTACTCTGCATTGAATTTAATTATAGCCATTGCACTTGATTTGTTTGAAAACATTGCATGCAAATATTTGCATGAGGTTTGTTCAGTGAAATTATACTTCAGTTGTTCTAAAATAAGTCATGACTTTTGAGCTGAAAAAAGTCACTGCTTTGGGAAAATATTCATGTATGTCAACTCTTAATCATTATCTGGAAGCCCTTGAACAGCTTCATGAACACTTAAAATTTAAAAACTCATCTATGTGAAAGTTCTCATTAGCAGAGTGGAAATTCTAGCTTGTTGGTTTTTTTTTTTATTTCAGTGCTTTGCTCACTTGAAAGTGTATTTTAAGTTAAATGGATGTAAATAAAGAAAGGTTTGTGTGAACTAGAATGGAACTATTTGTTCCTACATTTTAAAAGTAAAACATTGTGATTTTTCACTTCATGTTTTAAGACTAAGTTTGCCTAGATTCCTATTTGTACTGTAAAAAAAGGTCTTAAACTGAAACTTCTGCATTTGAGGTTCAAAATATGTTTAATTTAGTCTAAAACAATTTTCTTCAAGTATTTGTGTTGGCAAGAAAACTGAAATATTTTCATTCCACTGTGATAATGCATTTTTGGATGCAACACTGAAAGAACACTTTAATGCATAGTGATATAAAGATCTGTTTATAAAGATCCAAGGTTTTTTTTAAGGAAGTTGATATTTCTGCTCTCATGTAAAGCATTTTCTTACCCTTATAGCTAGTTTTCTGCTTAACCTAATTTTGGTGCTATTTCTACATTCCAGTCAATTCACTGGTGGAAACACCAGCTTAATACAATGATTTAGTACTTTTTATTAGTGATTTAATACAGGAATCTGTTTTACATAATACAACTCAGATATATTTTCTAATGTAGAAAATCTTCATGGAGGGCCTCTGGCAAAGGAAAATTGTCAAAATTATGACATGTAATTGTAAATGTAAATTGTAAATGCAATTACGTTGGTTTAATTCCTCAAGAATCACAGAAATAACGTGCAATAAAGAGTATTAGTCTCAAGCGCATAGGCTATCACACAAAAAAAGAAATTTTGGAACTCTGATGTCTTTCTTCATTTCTGAAAACAAGGCCTTTATGGATTGTACACTTTAAAATCTATTGGTACTTTTTGGGCAACCTACTTTCTAGCCTGGAATCTGTTTGTTTGGGTTTTCTTTGTTCTTCTATGCTTTTATACTCATACTGTCTTCAATAGCAACTTTGTGTAGCTTAATTCCCTCCAGAACATCCCAGCCCCAGCATATTTAGTACTCAAATTTATGTGTAAGGGTCCTCAAACAGGAAACACAGAATGACAAGATTTTAGCCCTATCATGGGAATGGAAAGCTTGAAAAAGAATATATTTTTAACATCTATTATTAAGACGTGTTTCGGAGTGAATTAAGATCAAGTGGAGTACTTCCATTAATTTAATTTGGCTGTGAAGGAGCTCTATGAGTGATATTCATGTTAAACACCCATGTAACTTTCTATGTTTACAGAATTATATTATGTCTTTAAATATGCTTCAGCTATATTGTATTAATAAGAAAATAGACAATGTAGTAGAAATGTTCAGTTGTGGTGGGTGTTTTGTTTTTTTCAGATTAGAAGTTGATATTTAGCAGAATACAAGATTATTAAGGGGTGTACAGAGGTGGACTTCAAGAGTATATTGAAAACTTTGTATTTCTATTAAAAAAATTCTCCCCACCAAGTTGCGTAGGCAAAACCTCAAATATGTAAATAATAAAGTTCCACACAATATCACTTTTTCTTCAAAGTGTTTCTCATGGAAATTTTGTTTTCTGAGGGATGCTGGTAACGGTACTTAGAGCAAGTAAAACAGTAAATGAAATTTTTCACAAAATATGGGAAGGAATATAAAGATTTTAGTTTGTAAAATTTCACAGAGTTATACTAGTTTCTAAGGAGACCTATATACAAATGACCTATATTAATTTGATTCAAATAAATAATGTAGAAGATTCAAATAGCATAAGGTGTGGTGACATGTTCTTTTCTAGATTAGGTCTGTTTTGGCATCTTTTCAATTGATGCCTCAAACTGTAATTAGACTTTGATCTCATTTCCTAAGAAAAGGAGTTAATGGAAGACATTTCTCCACATAATGTGAGGCAAAAATTTGTGCTTAAAATAATTTATTTTCTTTTTTTCTATGCCCTCCTCCTCTCTAATTCCATCTGTTATTCTCAACTGCTTCCTGGGATTCACCTACTCTCCTCAGACTATCTATGTCTCTATATTAAATTATTTTGTAAATTTCTTTTTATCACTTTCTGTCTGTTTGCAAATTCCTTCCTACCTTTCCTGCATTTGTCTTATACTTTATTACTGTTGACACTCCTTCTTTGTGGCCCTTCCTAGTCTCTATTTCAGAACTGAGTTAGCCAAGTTTTGAGCCGATGACTAGTTTTTCCAGGCTTTCTGAAAAGATTCTAATATTTTTCAGCTTTTTCTATGTTTTTTGTCAAGAAATTGGATATGTACACTTCCCAAATCTAGACTTTTCTGGTTATGCAATTCCAAAAGTAAGTCTCAAGAATGCAGTTAAATGCTGTTTTGGTATTTTTTTCCTGCCACAATTATTTACCTTTCTTTTTGCTTCCTTGTGTTCAGGACTAGCATCACAATTACTGATTTGGTTTATGCTATAATTTTCTGCCCCCAAATTCAAGCTGTTGATTCCAGCTGTAATTGCTTTTTGAATCAATGTCTGTGTCATTTTGGACTGAGAAGAATTACCTCTCACATAGTGCAAAGCTAGTTGTTCCCAAGTGATTGTTTAAGCTGCTGAGACAGTGCTTCTATAAACAATTTTCTGCTATAATAATTGGCCTTTTTCTATGCATGCAGTCGTTTTCCTGCACCATTATATTGTTCAGTTTAGCTGCCTGTGTGATCTCCCACAGCAGAGCTTCAATATCCTCATAATTGTCACAAATTCAGGAATCCAGCTCTCCTAATATGTTTGAATTCCGAGAAAAAGAATCAGTAATTTTCTGTAAAGATCCTTCTTTGTAATCACAAGTGCATTTCTTGCCAGCTGAAACAATTATTCACTAAAGTGGGCCAGAGAATGGGAATCTTTACCACTTTCTGAACAGCAGTGTTTCAGCCTTTCCATGACAGCCTGTGGCACTGTTCACAACCCTGAGCATCTGCCTCTCAGCAGGCAGGGAGCCCGACACCAGCCTCTTGGGCCATATCAGAAAATGTTGTGGGTTTTGGCTGTGAAGAATGGTATGAAACCCTAAAACTTGGCTGCTTGAGCATGACCTGCTGCAATTTCATCTTCACCCTACAGTGGCTCGGCTCCTCTTGTTCTTTTCCATCTCCCTCTCCTCTGTGATGCCATCACCAAACCAAACCATCACGCCAGAGCTGCCCTGGGACCACATGCATGGTAACTGGTTGAGTGGCAAACACAAAAACTGGTTAGCCACATTATTGCCATGTGGAGAAACCAGCAGATGAATCCTGCCTGGCTCTGATCTCTGTCTTCTGTCCAGGTACTAATTTCTTCTCCACTTCCCAGTTTATTTTGAAGTGGTCAACAGAGTTCAATAAGTCATCGAGAAGGGATGTAATCAAAGACAGGTAGATGGTCAAATGGGGAGCATAGTCACATGAGCCTCATTCACTAGGAAATAAGACTAAAGAGGAGGAAAAAAAAAAGAAATTAGTCAGAGTTAAAATTTTTAAATTTGAGATATTTAATTGTAAACCATAATTGTAAGGAACTGTGAAAGGTCAGCTGATCCATCCCTCTCAGGAAAAATTAAGCAAATGTGTGCTGTTCCTGATCAGTGGTTTAAACTCAAGAAAATATCCAGTTCAGTTCCTGTTTTGGTGCAGCCCTTTCCTTTCCCTCCAGAAGAGACAGAAAAGAACTCTACTGGAAATAAAGACTTTTAATAGTATACAATATGAAAAAAACCTACCAGTGTGTTCTCCTTTTTTAACGTCTGATGACTGATGACTTACTTGATGGCCTGCTTTGATCCTTCTTATTTTTTAACTAAACTAATCCAGCTCCTTCTGTTTTTCCTTGGAATTATTAAACCTTATGTAACATCTGTGTCCTTCTCCTAGAGTATCTGATTCAGCTGCCTCTTGCCTGAAGTATAATACTCAGAACTAGACATCAGACTATACTAAATAATGCCTTCTTCTATCTTCCACATGACACTGACCATTAATATACAGAAGAACAAGATCTGGTTTCTTTTGTGACAGTTTCATATTCCTTAATTATTCCCATTTGATACTTCAATAGCACAGCCATGGCCTTTTGTGAAGTAGTGCTGCCATGCCATTTTTCCCTGTTGGGTATTTCTACATGTTTCTATCTCCTACATGAAGGATTTTGTCTTTTCAGCTTGTTGGTTTGAAAAAATATCTTTAGTTTATAAAGACAGTTTTAAAGTCAGACTCAATTCTCCAAAAGGAATATTCTATTTCTTCCCCCACTGCAGTCTGATGTCATACAGAAATATTACTCAGACTAAGAAAAGAATCTTGCCAAAACAGAATACGTCAGTTGTGGAATCCCAAGAGAGATGTCCTGGCATTTTGACAGAGACGCATAGCTTTCTATTTAATAAGCAGAGTGGTTCAGCTACCCATTAACACAGCTGTTGCATCTAGATAATAGCTGATCAATGCATTTCCAGGACTGTGTACTAGTTTGAAAACAAACCAGTGAGAGGCACCAAGTCAGAATAACAATTTAACGGAAATTAAAGAAAAGGAAAAAAAAGTAAAAGAAAACACTGGTTCAAACTGATAGAGTCAAGGTACAACCTGACACCCTATTAGGCAGGGTGGTGGTAACAGTCTGGTAGAATGGTGGCTGCAGTCCTCTGAAGCAGTGATCCTGTAGTAAAAGTGTCTGCTCTTCCTCAGAAGGTCCAGTGGTGGCTGTGTAGCTCCTGTCCTCTGGAAATCCAGTGGGAAGGGCTGTCTCTGGTGTTCAGAGTCCCAGATTATATCCACGATGGGATGCTTGGTTCCTCCCTCTGGGTGGAGCATCTCACAATGGGGTAATGAGTCATGAGGCCAGGTGTTGATTGGGCTCATTAACAGAAGATAGTCCGGAGGGAGTTATCTATGAGTCATGCGGCAGGACAATGATGGGCCATTAACAGCAAGATAGTCTGGGGGGAGGAGGCAAGGAAACACTGCCCCGCCTGATTTCAACAGCTCATGAGGATGGGAATAGAATACACTGCAACCCAGGACAGACTGTCATGCAGGTTATGTCAAAAGCCTTACTAGGTTCAGGGGTATCACATATGCCTTCTCAGCTTTCAAACAGGACAGCTACTTTGCCAGAATGACTATGTCTTCTTGGGCCTCAATTCCTCTTCAAAAATTCACTGTAACTACTTTTCCCCCACTTTATTACATTGCAGATGCTTCAAAATAGCTTTTATTTACTTGTTCTGGTGTTTTTCCTAGATTTTGAGTTTGCATTGAAAGAGGATGGGCTCCTTCTTTTTCCCCTTTCAGTTTTCTGAGATCATTCCCCCTGGTAACAAGTGTGCAAAGATAATTGCTGCTAATGCAGGTAAGTCCATGCACGTCTAGAGGGTGGCATTAAACATGCAGCAATATGGATAGCGCTGCTGCATAATGTCAACTGCTAACAATAGCCCATACTTGGCTTCTGCAAATACCAAACAGGTACTTAACATTTTCACTGGTTTGGTGACTAAATTTCATACAAAAAAACGTATAAATTATCTACAGAAAGATGGGCATACCCCTTCAAGCAGTAAAGTTGGTTTGCTCACGTTCCACTTTTGCAGCACTGGGCTGCTAATCACCAGTCCAACTAGGACATATTTATACTATTGACAAAATAAGAAAACCACCTTTAAGAAAGCTGCATCTGCATTTCTTTTGTGTTTTTACATAACCATACAGTCAGCTTCAAACATCTACTGAAGTCCCATAAAAAACCAGTCTGTAATTAAAAGCCTTCATATAGTAGGATCTAATAATGTGAATGGTTATTTAGTAATGGCGTTTTCCACAGCGACTCTCTAAAAGTAGAGCATTTTGAGCTTAATTTTTCATAAAGAGAGATGGCCTGCAATTTCTTCCTGGAAAGTCCCACCAGCAGACTGGAGATTTAGAACCAGCTTGAATTCAACAGGAATGGCATGTGGTATTTCAATGTTTTCCCAAGGATTTAAAGCCACATTAAGACTTAAGTAGCTCTGCAAAACCAATCATAATTGTTTATTACAAACAGAATTAATATATCAAATTGCTAAACTCTGAATTTTAACATCTATAAATATCTTGGTAATCACAAACTTTCATAACAAGGGTTCAGCCTCACAAATATTTTCATGAAGATTTAAATCCCCTGGTGTTTCACGAATACACAACCTGTAAGCATGGTTATAAGTCCTATCAAGATCCTTCCTCTGAGATTTCCTTTTTTACATCTGCATCATTTGTCCAGTGACTGGGTTCTAAATCCTAAATGTGAAAATTGTATGTTCAGCCAAGCTGCTTTTGTTGTTGCTATTACTGTTATTATTACTAGTGGGGGGCGGGGGGGCTTACTGGCACTTACTGGGACTTAGTCTTAAACCCTTTGTGTCTGTCAGCTGCTGCATTCATGTCTTCAGGTTTCTGCTGAGGAACTTACCTGCTATTAATGCATTTATACTTTAGGAAGTTGTTATATTTAAGCTAAAGATTCATGCTTAAAAATGGCATCCAAAAATAAATCTTCCGTTTCACTGACATATGAAAGCAATTCACCCTTGAAAGATAGGTGTAAAAGGCTGTAACAGCATCGGAGGCAGAAGTAGGAAAACACATGAGGAAGAAATTGCAAACACATAATTTGAGACTGAAGAGCAGAGGAAGGGGCAGGGGGAGGAAGTCTAAACAACAAAGAGGCACATTAAGGCAAAAATGGAAACCAAGTAGTCTGGGAAAACCCTTGAATCCAAACTCATAAAACCTGTGATGTATTTGTCACAGCAATGGTAATCTGCTGTGATTGACACTTTTGGTCAAATTTTTGCCCTTGATTTGCAAGACCTGTATTAAACCATCTTTTCTACTATGACCAGACAAGCTTGACCTGGTGTTCCTGCTTTGGAACAGCATGCAATGTGAACTTGAACTTGGCTGAATCCACCAGGCAAAAGTGTAATCCAAATATATAAGAAAATACTGTCACTTTATGGATGCTTTCAGTTTAGTTTTTTTATTTTTCTTCTGATATTGGGTTTTTGAAATCTTGCTTTTATCAGTTCAGATGAAAAAATTGAATTTGGCATTTTCAAAATAATCAGCCAAATGGATTCCACTAGACCAAATAATGAAAGTCCATTAATTAATAATTAGTTTTATCCTTTCCTTGTTGTACCTATCTGTCCTACAAACAGAACACTAATTGAACAAGTAGAGTTGAAACAATGGGGATTCTTCATTATGCAATATTCAAATACTTATAAATTCAATGGGTGCTACAAGAATGGATTTCATAGAAAAGGAGAAAAATCCCCCAAATTTTAATCCTTCTCTCCCATTAATATTAGCTGCTTCAGGGTGTCTGTCACATAAGGAAGGAAAAGCTGTATGGTTTGGAGACCCTTATGACTGTACCCAGCGCTAGATTTGTGTGAATCCCTTTCTAAGAGTGTTGATAGCCTTCTTTAAGCATTAATGGTGTCTGTGATTCTTAAACTTTCAAAGGAAATCTGGAAAAGGCAGTCTTTATCTGAGGAAATTAAATTATTCTCAGCTGGAGTCTGGAGATTCTTGTAGTGCTTTATGGTGGTATAAAAGAGTATTTTTAAAATTTAATTTAATTAAATAAAAGCTATGACAGTCTTGCTTACGAAATTCTAAAAAGAGCCCTGTAGAGCTGTTTATCCAGTGCAGATTCTTTAGATTGTTTCCAAATGGGTCATTCTTTCCCATTAAATTAAATGGGATCAGTTTTTAAAAATTACTTTAAATTTGCTAGTATTTATTAGAAAAGCAGCTCTGGGGCTGCAATTTTTCAGAACTGTGTTACACAACAAGATTATTTCCACCAGCTTCAGTGGGAGCAATGTCCAGCTACCACTGGGAAAGTTTGATGGCCCCACCTGAAGGCTAAAAGTTTCAGAAATAGTCTTTTTGGGTTTGACTCTTGACATATTAGAGAGTCCTACACTAACACTTCTGATTTTTTGTCCTAGCAGGTCTGATATTCACCTAATTGCAAGCACATAAACTTCGTGATTCTTCTCCCTTTATCATTCCAAAATCAATTGGCAGTAGGTCTACATGTGTTCTAGGGATCGGAAATCAAAATGTGCCATCAGCCTTGGAGCTACTAAAGATACCAGAGAAATATTTAGCTTGTCAGCTTTGTTTCTTTTCTGTCTTTGTGAAATAGGGTGTGCCATTACGGCAAAGACAGACACATCCCTTGATATGCCTTCGCCGAAGCTTTCTTCAGATTTTAGTACAAGGTTCCTTCATTGCTGCTATGAGTAGTTTATTTGCCTTTATTTCTTCCAGGTAGTGCTGCTTATATATTGCCTTCCATCAAAGCAACTCTCTACACAGGCAATGCCCAGTTAAACTGGGGGGAAAGCTTCCTGTGGAGAAGACGGTGAAGGTTTGAGAGCCTCGGTGAGACCTGCCCTTGGTAGGAATAGATTGCATGAATAGCTAGCAGAAAAAGACTGAAATACAGAGACTGTGGAGAAAAAGTTATCTTAATTAATAAAAATATTTTTTTAAATCTTTATTAATATGTACTATTACTCATAGGCTGTGTCTAAGCTCCCTAAACCAGGATATATCACCCAGCTCTCAGAGGCACACCGCTAGGGCAATTGGACCATGCTGCTTGGCATCCACCATCTTGCTGCCCTCTTTCCCTGTTCTTAAGTCCCAATGTGAATCTCTGGAGGTATGTGGCTCTGCACCACAACACTTGACTGCCTGCAGCCAAAAATACCCCATGGCTGGGAGCAGAGCACACACATGCAAACACAAAATCAGAGTCAGACTTCAGCAGGAGCATACTGAACACAGAAAGCACTGCAACACGCCACTGAGGTGGTCTGTGGTTCCTCAGCTGGTGGGAGCTTATTTCTGAGTTCAGATGATGAAAAAGCTGAAAGAAATACAGAAGTATTCGTTGGGAAGTACTAGACAGAGACAAAAAATGTGAATCAACAAATTTTCTTTTCAAAAAAAGATTTGCCTTGGAAAAATGTCCAGCATTAAAGATGTTTCTAATTTTCAAGAAAAAATTCTAGGCCCTCCACTTTATAAAAAATATTGCTATACATTGTATCCATGTGGTTATCAATTTCAATCTGTGTTGTGGAAGAAAAACATACAGAGAGGAAAATGCAAAGAAATCTTTCAGTTTGCTTGCTACCTCAAAAAACTCTTTGGATCAAACCAACAGTAAATATTTATGTGTTTTTCTCTCCTCCTCCCTCCTTGTCCTGCCCAATCCTCAAACCTGCTCTCTCTGTCATGTCAAAAAGGACTGATATGACTATTTAATTCAGTAAAAAACATTGCAGGTAGTTTTAAATCATTTATTTCATTTTATGAATCTGTTACAATTCAGTTCACATGTCAGTCAGAAGGAATAGCTTTACCTCTGTTGCCCAGTCTCTTCATGATTTGAATTCTTCTGACAATGATGATACCCACACTAGCACATATGGGGAGGGTACTGTCCTGGTTGAAATGATAGTAAAACTTTCAGCAAACCTCTGCTCTGAAGGAGGCAAAGGTAATTTTAAACTTCCAATTCTCATTAGTGTCTTTACCTTGAGGTATTTTAGCACTGGCATGTGCTGCTGGCAGCCTTTTAATATCCTTCTGCAATCAGTGGGATGAAGAAGAGAGTTAGGAATGGCTTTCCATCTCACACAAGAATGGCACTAACTACAGCAATGAAAGTGTCCGTCACACTCCTCAGTAAGTTGGTGACTTGGCACATTTACAGGGAGCCAGAAATGGCAGACTTTTATTACTGTGGATATAAACATTATCCCCATTAACAATGGGGAAAAATCCTCTCAACTTGTTCTTTAAGCTTATACATTTTAACGCAGTGGATGTGTCACTTGAAGATATGATTTAGTGGTGAACAAGGTGATGCTGGGTTAATGTTTGGACTTGAAGATCTCAGGTCTTTTCCAACCTTAATGATCCTATGGCACCTGACTCCATTTTTGAGGGGAGAGCACAGCAGGATGGTTGTTCCAGCTGCACCTCAGGGTGAGTGTAGGCAGCTTTGCATGGAGCCAGGGCTGGAGCTGAGCATCCACTGCTCTCAGAGCCTGAAAACTGGTACCATGGGAACTGCACTGGGAACACACACACAATTTACATACAAATTTATCCATATGTGCTCACTATTCTCTGGTCTGAGAGAGCAGAGCACAAAGAACTCGGAAAATTTTCTTAGTAAAAACATTAACTGGGAAAAATTGTTTGTTAAAACTGGCCTAATAGTAGCTCTATTCAGTGAAAGGGGGAGGGAGGAGACCAGTGTTTTTCCCACTCTCCCAGAAATAACTTTTGGTTGCCAGTGGTGGCCCAGCGTGGCACCCAGCACCCAAGCTGGATGTCAGCATTGCAGAGGGAGCTGCAAAAGGACCCCAGGCCCTTGCTAGACACATCACCTGCCCTGGCAATCCTTCTGTGCCAAATACTGCATCACCCCTGCCAGGGAGTCACCAAACCCACTTACACTTGCACACTCACCTGGGTACCTCTGGCAGCCAGCACAGGTGGTGGTTGTGGTAACAAAGTTATGTTTCCTACAGCTCATGGCAGCAGAGCCTGTAGGGCCTGTCCTGTGTCTGCTGTGATGTGCTGACCCACATCCCTCGCCCTTCCGACTTCTCCTTTCTTGGGAACCATTCAAATTTCATATTAGACCATTTGTCCTGTCTGTCACTTTTGATAACCTGACTACTGCTACATCCACTTGCTTTTAATTACTTTGCCATTTAATTTCTTTTAAACATCTGTGTCACGTTTCTATCTGGGGTCATTTTAAATGTTTGTGGCTAATAGAATTTGAAAGGAGTATAATTTTCTTATATTTCATTCTAGTATAATCCATTGTGGTTTGCTACAGTCATCTGCTGCTGTTGATTTGCTGCCATACAGATGATTTAATTACCTAGAGATCATCGTTATTACCATAAAATCCCCATTTATTAACTGCCATATCAATTATCCACCCTTTTTCTTATTGATCTGAAGTCTCCTGAGCAACTGATCTCCTGGGGCACATTTCAACCCAAGCACAAATCTAGCAGGTTCACTGGAGTCATGTAAAAGATGAACATGGCTCCTTTGGCATACTGATCTCCCACCAGTACCTTTATTGAGATGCTCACTCATAGTGCAATCACCTGACAGATTTGGTACTGCAATGGTTTATAGCTCTGGTGGATCATGATTCTGCTGATATTGATTCACCATTTGTCTCCATTATTTTTACTTTCCTTCTCCCCTGTGATTCACACACTTTTGGGGTTTTTTGGGTTTTTGTTGTTGTCGTTGTTTGGTTTTTTTTGGTCTTTAGTTGCCATCTGCCTGTTCAATTTTTTATTTTGTTTTCCATCCTCTCCTCTTTGTGTCCACTGCTTGGATACCTGTCCTCCTGTACACTTCTGAGTTGTGTTACCACCTTTTCTGTGTTTCTGTTATGCCACATGGAAGCCCCTAAGGCATCTTCCTTTTTCTCACATTGGTATTTAATTTTCCCTTCCTTTGCTTAGACTTTGTGTTTTCTAGTAGCAATTTGCATTTTGCACTTACTGCCAGGGGTCCTCTCTCATTGCTCCTTCCTGGCCCTTTGGAAACCTTATTCTTATTCACCTCACCATCTTCTTCCTGATTATCTCTGATAAAAAGGACAGACCAAGCATACCTACAGTATTAATATAGAGAGATTCTTCGTGAGTGTCTTGGCAGGTCTAGTATATCTCCCCTGTTGGGAGGTAATAACCCTCTTCACTCATATAAAACCATGATGATATTTGAAGAAACATTCTAATTAGTTGGGAAGTATCCAGTTTACAGATGTGGTCTGTCATTCAACTTTGGACTATAATAATGAATATACTTTTCCAAATTACCGTAATTTTCTCAGAATTATGTAATTTATTTTATAAAGTATGGAACAATATCAATAATTGTGCACTTTGGCAAGAATGACAGTATAACTGACTGAATTTGAGCTACAAGTCTTTGAGAACTACATTATGGTCTTTGGTGATAACTGCTGATCAATAAGTCCAAAGGAAAGATTTGTGCTCTTCAGGAATCAATGCTCATGCTAGGCATAGGCTCCAGCAGCAAAATTTTCACTTGGCTCCAGATCTGAGACACCTCAACACCACTGGCTACTCTATGATGAAGATTTGTCCCACTCCTCTCAGGAAATATCTTGGGCTTTGAGCTGCATCGGCTCCACAGCAAAATGGCCATGGCCTGCATGTGGGTTTCTTCCTCAGTCTGGGCTTTGGTTTATGTGTTCTTTGTTCAAAAGCTGGCAATAATTCAGATGAACAGCAGCAGTAACTGAGGTTGTCCTGGCATGTAAGCAACCTCATATTTTATATGTAAAATTTCTTAGAAAATAATAGCTCAGCCTGTGACTAGAATAAATGTCTCTTTCATAACAGACTTCAATTTCTGTAATCACTAATATAAGAGTTTCCCTCAACCCTGCTAAAGTTGGAAAAAAAAGAGGGTGACAAAATAACCCAAATAGATTTTCCAAAATATCTCACAAAAATCCTTAGAGAATCCAGGGATTATTTCTTTTCATTTAATTATATAAAGGCACTAAAAATTTCATTTTGAGGTGACATATAGCTATCATTATTGAATTTAAATTTTTTTTGGTTTTATTTTTCCCTTTTTATTCTCTTAGAAGAACATCCTCTTTTTAGCTGGCCTTGCTGAATTCACGTTACTGAACCAAAACAGGGGACAATGACTGATGTGAATATTTGCTTAAGGAGTAACTAACAGAGATTTTCTATTTGCTCTGACCTTTGATCTGCTGGGTACATGTCAGAAGGAGTGAAGCCGAGCCCAGTGCCGTGAGGAGGGCTGTCTGATGCTTCCTGTGAAGTGAGATCTCTGTGTGTGGAGGACAGAGACACACAGTCCTATTAACATTAATGACTGCTCTGGGTTGGGTAGGGGGAGGGTGGCTGAGTGCCATTTCATTGCTCTTCGTTAATGCTGATTGATTCATTATTACCTTCATTATCCTGGAAAAGCAGTTTAAAGTCTATGGACAGCACTGCCCTTATATATCTCTTACCAGTGAGGAAGTAGACATAAAGAAAGCAAAGGACAAAAAAGGGTTAGGAAAATATGAGCACCAAAGAAAGACTCACAGACCATCCAATTTAGAGCTGTTTCAACCCAAGTGTATGAAGATGAGGTGCAGGGTGAGCACTAACTCAGCCAGTGCTGCCTGGCCAGCCAGTGGCCCGACCACAGCGCTGTCAGGGCTGCACCCGAGGCCTGACTGCTCCCCACACGCCTGTGTGTGTTTTTACAAAGCTGTTTAGAAAGGGTTTGACCTAAGCTTTATGAGCACAAACTCCCAGATTGCTGGAAAGTTAATGAGGGCTAAGCAGTTTCACCTTGATACATCTCCTCTTCCTGAACAGCACTTGAGACTTGGCCCCACTTGTATTTGCTGACCAGGAGCTGTTATTTGAGAGCACTGACTGGAGTTCAAGCCTCGTTTGTGATTGATTGAGGAGATGTAGTTATGCTGACAGTATGACACTGTGAGGCTGTGGAGGGTGGGAGAAAATCTGAGAGGAGAAGGATGTGATGATGCAGGGTTAGATATGTACAGAAACTGCTGAACATCCTGAGCTGAGTGAATCAGATATCACCAGGGATATCACTGTCACATAAATTAGATTATTATAATTTATTGTTTCATGTTGGTGTCTCTGGTCCTTAAAGTCCAGGATGAGACACGATACAACAGAGGTTGCATCTGTGACTGCTGCCAAGTGACCCTAGAAATGGCTGATAGCACAGGTTGGTCCTGGGAACTGGAGTTTTATTTCCAGTCCCTATTGCTGCCAGCAAATCCTGCTTTCCCTTGCTAAAGGAAAAAATGTGACTCTTTGGATGAAGGTGGCTGTGCTAAGCACAGAGTGTTGAGGGCAGGTAAAAGAGATTTGAAAATTCAGTTACCCAAGACTTTGCAGAGGGACACCTGTTAGTTTACTTGGACCAGCATCCAGCCCTACAGGAAAGGAGATGTGGAGCCTGCCCTAAGGTATATGCCATACAGCAGCCAGACCCAAAACCTGCAAGGTTTGAGCCCAAGTATTTAGATAAGGATTAACCCTAGCCAAAAGAGGGGTCACCCGAGCACATGGATTGACAGACCACGCAGCCAGCCCAGGAGAAGGCTGTGACCTTGGTACAGGAGAATCGCCCTGCCAGGCAGAAATTAGATCAAATGAAAAGAACAACACTTTCAGTGACTTTTTGAGAATCATTTTCATGGTGAGGGAACAACAGCTGGAGAACTTTTTTCACTAACAACTATTTTCCATTATTTTTTAAATGGGTTCATAGAAGCACTGAGTAGATGAGTTTTGCATCATACAGGGAACTGCATTTATTCTGTTGTCTGTGAAACAAGAAGAATACATTTATATCTCTTTGAATCAACTGTGGGTTTTTAAAATGTGTTTAATGAATGAAAAAGAAAATAATTGCAGTATTTCAAAATACAAATCAGGATGCAGGAGCAGAATATGTGTTATTGTAAGAAGAAATTTACACTTCAAGAACCACAAAAATCTTCACTGTTTTTTTCTTTTTAAAATTCATATTTGCCTGCTATTTTTTACTCCCTGTATTTTCTATTGAAAGAATATACCATTAATATTGGTCAGAATATACTAATTTTATATCACAGCACTAAAATCTGTCCTTTTTTAGTTAAAAATGCAATAGGAAGATATATAATGCCAAACATTTAATGAAAGCAAATAGAGCAAACATGAATAGCAAGTCTTCTAATGAATAAATCTGAATAATAAAAATCCCTGTGGAGTGTAGAGGCAGATAGGTTAATTCTTTCACTTGAATTTTAATCCTGGCTGAAAAAAATCAGAAGGGTTTTCACATTTAACACTTGGTTATCCATAAAACTCAGAGAAAAAGAGCTTTTATTCTTCGTATCTGGTCTATAGCTATATTTGATTAATGGAGTCAACAAAAGGATACTTAAAATGTGATATCCATAGCATCAGAAAGCTTGGAGCAGCAGCAGCGCTGCTCTGGTCGCTGGTATAACTTATGGCAAAATGAAACTGAAGAGCACCCATTGAGTTGGTTCTGAACTGTCAACACAAACGTACAAGACTGAACTCCCTCCCCCTCCTCAGCTCTCAAAACTAGCAGAGAAGAAGGGATTAGGAGTTCTGGTATCTAGCAATCATTCTTGTCTAATCTTTGGGCCTTTTTTTGTTCTTTTTTAAGTAGTTCTTAAAAGGAAAGACAATGAAAAAATAAAGAAAAAAGTTTCAACAATTTAACCAAAAGTGAAAGTAAACCCTGACTGTTCTCTTCTACATGCCAGTTATTTTCAATTTAAGATGTATTTCAACACCATTACTTGTGCATTTTAAAGGTTCGTTTTATTTTAATCGTGAAACCTTGTCAGAGAAAATAAGGCAAATTTAGATCTTGGGAGCTCTCTAAGAAGCTATGGATTTTTGGTTGAAAATCATTAACTTATGGCTTTATAAGGGAAATCAAGGTTCTACCAGCATGTCAGAGGTGTATGTCCAAGACTGCAAGACTGGATGATCCATACCAACCTCAGCCTTCTCAAAGCCGATGTGTGTCTTGGGAATCAAAGTGAAGAAGATGCTTACACAGTCTAGCCCATTTCTAGGATGCTATTTTTAACCTTGTTTGAAGGTGGCAATAGAAAGGTAAGTAGGTATTTTTTCAATGTAGACATTATTCTTATTTCCTTCAATTTGCTATATAAAATTTACTACTCCTTTTAAGGAATTTAGAACTGTAAATTTACTTCATGACTAACATTATGTTTAATAAAATAAACAGTGCAAAGGGAGAATTTGTTTCATGAGCTATTTACAGACTGTTTTCTCCTTTTGCAAATAGGGATGTCAAAATTAGATGTTAATTTCTACCATGCAAGAACACACATGACTCAAGACTAACTTTGGGGTTGGGCTGCAGAAATCATCATATATGTCAAACCAAACCCCAACAAGGCTCCCATGTTAACACCCACTGATTCAGAATTGCACTTACAAGAGTGAGATATCAAAGCCAACAACAGAGCTACCCTGAGGATGGATAGTAGGAGTATGTAGAAATAATCTAACCTCAGATATCCAAGAATGATAACAATGCATTTTCCAGAAACTCAGAATGTTGTCAAGTGTTGTTAACAGCATTCCATGATGTATAGCAAAAAACCTTAACATCTATTGTCCCTACCAAAAAAAACCCCAAAATTCTTTCATTTAAACAAAAATCAAGGTGAATAAGGTAAACAGCAAATATTCTGTACCTGCAAATACACACAGACTTTTTTTTCATTTAAGAAGCAAAGGAATACATTTTGTTTCTTTTTATTTTGTTTTCTAATAAGAATACTTTTTTAATAAAAATTGATTATTGATTGCATTCAAAAAAGAAATGACAACTCAAAAAGTCTTTGAGAAGAAAAAAACATTCTGATAGCAGCTCTGAAATTTTGCAGCACATGAATCATAGAAGATACACCATAGCAGACACTGAACAGAAAAAAAAAAACCAACCTGTGTGTAATCCTGCCTGGGTTATCAGTGACTCAGGAATACCTTTTCACAGTGACACAAAAAGCAGACACTCTGGCTGGCACTGTCACCTGTATCCTCACATAACTGCAGGCTATCCCTCTGGGTATACAAGTGCTTTAGTAGTTTGATAGGGTCTGGCACGCTGCTAGGTGTGCTAGGTGGATAGCATCAGATTTTCACACCTGCACTATACAAATTAAACTCAAAATAAGTTTGTTATGGGCAATGTTGAATCAGAAATTTCTTAGGCAACTCTGTCCATGTTGACCATCTCCATTAACAAGCAGTATGGAAACAGGGTACTTTTAGTATTAATGATATGGAGCAGGCTTCTGAAATGGAGGAGAAGAAGAAAATAGCAAATTTTAAAATAAGATAAATCCTAAAGTAAGTGAAAGGGTAGCAAATGCCAGAGAGTAAAATGAGCAACATGATGACAGATTAAATAC
Source organism: Coloeus monedula (assembly GCF_965178545.1). Lineage (NCBI taxonomy): Eukaryota > Metazoa > Chordata > Aves > Passeriformes > Corvidae > Coloeus > Coloeus monedula. The sequence continues at coordinate 38,213,240 of NC_138782.1, forward strand.
TGTATTGTCTATAAGGTGGCACTGCAGATCCTAAGCACCTACTTGAACAAATCAAATGGATTCTGCTTTCCTAATTTATGGTAAATCTTGTGGAATTAAATTCTGTTCAGCAGAAAAAAAAAACCAACAACAACAACAAAGCAACAAGTAAGATGTTACAGTGTAAAAGGATGCGGCAGATTGTCTTTCTGAAAATATTATTGTCAGTGACACGTCCTCAGCTACAATAGGTGCTCAATCCTGGTCAATCTATTTGAAAAAGAGATAAAGAAGATGTAGAAACAGGTGATGAAAATTACTAAGAGCATGGCACAATTTCTGTGATGACAGATTGCCAAGACTGAGATTGTCTTGCTTGGGAAAGAGATTGATTTAAAAAGATCTGACAAGACTATTTAAGATATGCCATATGAAAAAAAATGCAGATATTTTTCTTAAGAGTTTTTCCAAATTTTCTCCTAATACAGGAATAAACAAGTCTTCAATGAAGCTGAAAGTAAACCAACATAACCTTGGGAAAGGGGTGTGGGTAAATAAGCAAATTTAGTAAGTGAACTCATTGCCACTGAGCTTTAAGGTTTAGCTCATCGCTGGCACCATTTACGTATGTGGGTAAGAAGAACAGACCCCATTTCTGTGATGGTTTAGATGCCTCTCAGGTTGCAGAGAGGCCCCAAACATCTTTGCTGACCCTTCTTCAGTAAATACAGTAATACATAAAATCACTGTGTCTCCAGTTGCAGACTAACATTCACTAATGAAGACAGACTTCTTACTGTGGGCAATGTTTATTATAGTTGTCCACTATGAATATTCCTGCTCTTTAGTTCCTTTAGGAATATTCCTTAAAACCTGTGTGCTGTGAAAGGCAGGATGTGGGATTGAAAGAACAATTCAGCCCAACCAACTCCCATTCCTGTCTTTTCATGTTCCTAAGATACACGTCACTGTCCAACATTAAATAGTGTACTGATGTAAAATTGTGATTAGCTATAAAAGTGCATGTGTTCATTCACTTCTTAAAATTATAACATTAAATGAGAGGAATGATGAAGAGAAAAAATATGTTTCCCACTTTCAAGGAAAGTAGAGAAATGAGCTTCATATCATTACCACATCATAACAAAACATAAACATAACTAAGAAAAATCAGTGCCCAGCTCAGAAGAGACACTCTGGATAGCCTTGTCAGAGACTTATATTCTTATTGAAAGATAAATGGATCATTTAAAGAATGTATCCGCCATTTATAAAGCTTCTAGAGAAATTTTTGGTTTACCATACCCTTTCAATGAGCAAATAAAGGTCCCTGAGGATGTTCTGATAAACACCCTTCAGCAAGAAATGGAAATCTTTATGTGATTTATACTGTTGTGAGAAACTTTTGTCTTATTCTGAAACAATGGAGAGGCTAGCAGAACAGCATATGGAATGAAATGCAAAGCAAATGAAAATACAGATTAGTTTCTGAGACTGAAGTACACTCATTGAGAGAGAAAAGAAGGTGTTAATAAGCAATTTAGGGTTTTAGTCTCATTCACATGCTGAGAAAACATTGAAGAAAATTGATTTGGCCAATCTATTTTAAAAAAGTGAAAAGAAAAAAACCCCATCCAAACATGGGGTGACAATAAAACAAGCACACATTTCTTTCTGCAAACACACAGAGAATTGAGAAAAGTGCAAGAGAGAAAAGCATGTAACGAGCAAATGACAACAGATTGAATTGCTTTAGAATCACATCCTTCATGTAGAAACAAAGAAAATACTGGCATGTTCCAAACCTTATACTCAGCTCAGTCATGGTAAAAAATCTTTGAAGGTAACTAGAAAGGAAGTTCAAGGAGTTATTGAGTCATAAAAATTTTAGATAGCAAAAGAAACCCCTAAGGTTTCAAAAGTGACAATTTCATAACTAACACACTTCTTTGCAAAGATAATAAAAACTGAGCAGAGGGGAGGAGAAGAAATAAAAGAGAAAACATCAGTACTTTTAAACATGCTAATTATTAGTTTTAAGTTACTCCAAAGACCCATTCTTTTAAAAAGATGTTCTTTTTGTGTAAGCATTGCTCATTGGCTTTTTTCAGGAGAAAACTGTTGAGAAGTTCAGTCCAAAACCATGGGAATATGTACAGAATCCTTTTCTCCACAGTAGTAAATGAGTCTGTATGTAGAAAAGAGCAGTCTGATGGGAAAGTAAATTCTGCCATAGACATATCCAAATGTACAGCTTTGGGACTACACAGCACATTGCCCTGGAGAGAATAACCCCAGTCTTGTGAGAATGAAGTCAGAGGTGTGATTAAGGACTACTCTAGGACTGTATGAAGGGATAATATTTTTGCTTGGCTGGACAAGATGACCATTAATGGTCCCTTCCAACAAAAACCATTCTATGATTCTATGATCTGTTAGGGATGACTTTGCTCAGAATGTCAAAGAGCAATGAACAATGAAGAGATTGCAGTCCCTAGTAATGAGATTTCTAGCTTAAACAATGTCTTGAAATACTTTGATCTCTGAATGTAGAATATTATTTTGTATTGAAAATTTCCTTTCTAAGCATAAACCACAATATGTATTAGATCTCTAAAATTACTTCAATTTTAAGCTTAAACTGTTGCTATAGTGTTTGTTAGCTTTTATGTGCTCAGAAAAGCAACCTGGTCCTTTTATTTCAAACTACTCATAATTAAAAATCCTCAATACATGACATTGTAAGAAGACAATTAAGAAATGAAAAAAAAAAAAAACAAGATATTATATTTCTTTATTTGTAAAAAATGTGCCTTTTATCCACCAGATGTCATTTTCTTTTATGCCTTTTGTGAGCATGTGGAAAACAAAAAAAACATTAGCATTTGCAATGCTGGCTTGGCAACTTTTGGGAGACAAGTTTTAGGCACATCTTGGTCCACTTACTTCCTTATGCCAAATTGCCTGGTAAATTCCCCTAGCTGAGACTTGGCAGATCTGACAAAACATGGCAGCAATACTTGAAAAAAACCCAAACAAATACAGCTTTTTCTAAATCCCTTTTATATAAATGTAGTTCTGCAAATACTATTGACCTGGAGCCAGTGCAAATACTGGTAATGCAAAAACAACTGATCAGAACATAATTTCCTTGTTCCAGCACCAGAGCTCTTTCCACCTTGTTGGTAGGGTAAGGTTACTACTCAGTGCAGTGCAGTGCTGCACCCTAATTGTGCATTAGATCCAGGAGTTTAGGGGGTACTCTGATATATTGAAGACTGTATGTACTGCTTATATCTGCTTATGTACTTTTGTTAAATATAAAGATCTTTACAACCTAAGTCATCTTCATGTAGGAACTTAGAGCTCTACACAGGCTGGTAAACTCTTCCCCAGAGTTGTAAAAATCAAATTCTAGCTCCTGTCTATACATGGTTAAGAAAGTTTCTCTCTGGCTTCTGCTTGTTCATCTCCGTTTTCTTCACTGGAGCATGAAGTGAAGGGGTTTTTTCCTTAACTTTGGTGAAAATATGTTCAGTAACTATGGTGTTTCTCATTAGCCATATCAACACGTACTTTGAGTTTTATAAACCTCTTGGGCATGATGCTGTTTTTCAACGAGGAGTTAATTTATGCATTTTGTGAAAGCAAGTATTTCCTCTCAGTGCAGAGCCTTCAGACGATGCAGAAAATTCCAGAGCTGTTCTCCAGGTATGGTAAAGAAAAACAAGCTGTTCAGTCCTATTTGCAATGTACCCATGTAATTCAACTCTTACCTAAAATGACTCTTCTTTAAAATTAATTACTTCTTGTACAGAAATCTTTTTCTCAGCATTTCATTTTCCTGCCCATGAACCTGTCATGCTGTTATAGTCCAGAAATGGACTTGATATTCCACCTGAGTACAAAGGCATTATACCTGCGGCATTATTTTCTACTCCATTAGCTTTATTCATGTTTACCTCTTTGGCCCTGATTTTATTTTGGTGTGACTGACATTTTTTATAAAACACCTGTTCACTATGGCAGTATGCTGGCTTTCCCCAGTTCTTGATTTCTTCTAGCTATGCGCTGTCTAAATGGTTTGTACCTAAAAGGGTGCTCCTCTGATCTCTACTGCAAATGGACTAGGAGGATGCTGTCTGGAGTGTCCAGAAATGGATTTTTTTAAATGAAAGAGTTACTTGAGCCTTACGTGTTACCTGTGGCTGAGGCATGACTGGGGCAGAAATATGTCTTTGAAGAAACAGGGAACTTAAAACCCAGAGGCTTAATGAACAGGTTGCTTCTTAGCTGCTGGGAAGCTGTACTGCTTATACTGACCATCCGTATTTGTTATTACTTTTGCTTTATAGTATTCCATGAACTCTTTCTCCATTCAGAGCTCCATAATGATGGTGGCTGACAGGTATATAACATGTAGAGCAAACAGTCCTGTCTTGTATCTAAACAGGCAACAATCAAAAGTAGTCGAAGTAACAGGTTAATAGTTAAGAAAGTGCGAATCCTGACAAATGCATCTGTTTTTATATCTCTACAAACACATTTCATTCAGTGCAGTTGTGCATCTGGCTGTCTTTTAGACATACTAACTCTACAAGTTGTAGACAGCAGTAACTAGGCACTTCTGATTTAAACTCTGGGCATACACATAAATTTAATTTTTCCCCCCCTTTTTTTTTTACTCCTACCTTTTAGTTTTTTCACTCTGATACCTTGAAGTGGCTACCTGAAAACAGAGGCTACACAAGATTAGGAGAATAAAAGCGGGTATTTATTGGAAGGGCCTTCAAAGGTACACCCTGGGCAGTCAAAAGCCTCCAAGGGGCTCGACCCAAGATAGACCCTGGGTCACAGGTTTTTCACATTTTATAAGTTCGGTCCATTTGCTTATCAGAGTTAATTCTCCAATTATAATTTCAGGTAATGGTGTAATTACCTCAAGTTTGCTCCCCATGTCCAGAGGCCCAGTTTACACATTTCAGGGCCTGGGACAACAAGGTGTCCTTGAGTTCAGGCCCAGAGAGGGTTTGTTACCTCTAACCAAAAAGTGGGAACAGTAGCTAACAGGCTATGTGAAGTTTCAGAGTTACACACTAGGCAGTACAGGATCTGAAAAATATAAAAGCTAAAACCTAAGGCATCAATGCCAATATTTTAAAGCAGATAATAGAATTAAACTTTTAAATAAAATATAAAAGCTCAAAAAGTGACGCTTGCATTTCCTTTATCTTAATGTTCAAAGCAGGTAGCTGGCATTATTTCAAGCTTCCTTTCTCTTATGCTTCTCACTGCACTTACTCCTAAGGCAAATGTCAGCTACATGGTTTGCGTATTTAGTGCCCTCTGTTCCAGATCCAAAAGATTAAGATGCTTTAGGTAGGACTTTAGCGAGATCTATATGCTTAAATCCAAAACTTCAGTCCTCAGAATCATGAAAAAATTTATCAGCTTAGGGTCTGCTCTGATGGGCAGTGGTGTGTTGATCTTGGCTGGATGTCATGTGCCCACTTTCCTCCTCAGTGGGACAGGGGAGAGGAAGTATAATGAAAGGCTCATGTTTTGAGATAAGGACAATAAGAGATCACTCACCAATTACCATAATGGGCAGAACAGACTCTGCTTCCGGAACTTGGTTTAATTTACTACCAAACACATCAGGCTAGGGCAATGAGAAATAAAACCAAATCATAAAAACATCTTCCCCCAACCCTTTCCTTCTTCAATTTAACTTCTGAGTTCCCTGCCTCACTCTCTCCTCAGGTGGAGGCCTCCTCACACTCTTCCCCTGCTCCAGTGTGGGGTCCCTAACACAGGAGACAGTTGTCCATGATTTTCTCCAGTGTGTGTCCTTCCCATGGAGCACAGTTGTCCACAAACTGCTCCAGGATGTGTCCCTTACAGGGTGTGCAGTCCTTCATAAACAGGGTGCTCCAGAGTGATTTCCCCAATGGAGTCACGAGCCCTTCCAGAATGCCTTATCCACCACGGGCTCCACTCTCCAGAGGTCCACAGGTCCGGCCAGGAGCCTCTCCAGTGCAGGCTTCCCACAGAGTCAGACTTCACTGGGCATCCACATGTTCCAGTGTGGGCTCCTCCAAGGGCTGCTGGTATCTCTTCTACTGTGGACCTCTATGGGCTGCAGAGGGACAGCCTGCCTCACCTTGGGCAGCCAGGGAATCTCTGCTCCAGTGCCTGAAGCACCTCCTCCTCCTCCTCCTTTTTTGCTGACCTTGGTGTCTGCAGGACTGTTTCTCTTGTATATTCTCACCCATATATATCTCTGGCTGCTATTGTGCAGGGTTTTTTTTTTCTCCATTCCTAACTCTGTCGTCCCAGAGGTGCTACCACTGCTGATGATGAGCCCAGCCTTGGCCAGCTGTGGGTCCATCTTGCAGCTGGCTGGCATTGGCTCTGCTAGACACAGAGAAATCTTCTATTAGCTTCTCAGAGAAAACACCCATGTAGACTGCTGCTACACAAACCCAGTACACAAACACAGCTCTGCGCATCAGCAGTCTCTGGAGGAGGTGGCAGCATCACCACTTTGGGCTGAGAAGTAACCCTTAGAGGATTTCTCTCAAGATTTCAGAGATGCTTTAAACACATCTTCAATTTCCCAGGAAAGTGGCCAAGCAAAAAAGCTGATTACAAGAGAAAGGCAGATGGAAGAGGAGGGGTGTGTACGTGCAAATTTTCATTTCCTTCTATGGAAAAAACCTATATTTAGGCAGTGGTGAATGCAGAAAAGTTGGCAAAGTACATGAGATAGAAGAGCAGATTGGATGACCCGAAACATTTGTGTTTAGCAGTGATTTCAGGATAAAGTGATGGAATTTAAAACTGTGCTTGAAAAGGGAGAGCAATGTTTTTGAAATGGGGACTGAGATATAGTCCAGACTCTGCTTCCTGAAAGTGGACTTAGTGTGCATTTTACATGACACTGTAACTGGATAAAAGGATGGTATGATTATGGAACCAATCCCCACAGTTTCTGGGCACCATTCATTTTGCTCCCTGCTCTCTTTGTGGTGAGCTTTTTAGGAAACATGGGACAGAGCCAACAAGAGGGAGATAAGCAATTGCTCCTTTGTGAATGGAGTACAACCTACACAGTGCTGGCAGTCTCCCAGGGAGTGCTTAGGTCCCTTTTCCTGGCTGGTTTTTAATCATAAGGCTGATCTTCTCCTTCAGTTTTGAAAGAATAGGACTAAGAACTAGATTTAGTGACATGGACAGACATGCATAGATGATCAGAGTTGCATCAGATAATTTTTAAATTCCTGCTTCCCTTCTTCTTCCTCCTTCCATCTTTGCCATCTCCCTTCAGGTTACTCATGCAGATGCTGGGGACACAGACCCCAGTGCAATGCAATAGAAGAGGCAGATGTGTTATATTAAAGATCTTTAAATTCCAAGATTAAGCGGGTGACCATCTAGAAATAGGCAACAAAGTAAAAAATCTTCATGGAAAGCAGACTTCCTAGCCTGCTTTTCCTCTCCTATCCCTAGACTTTTGACATCTCTCTCAAGGCATCATTCAGGTGCCTTGCTGTATCTGGAAGACTGGAGCACTTCCTTTAGAGAGCTGAGCATAGAAAAAAATATAAAATGTTCTCTCAGCAGGTGGGAGACCTGGGTTAAATTTCCCCAACCAATACAAGAGATTAAGCTCCATGCTTGCTGTGCTCTATAAGCCTGCTTTAATCACAAAGCTACAGGCATCTAATTCAGGGCCCTTGATTTGTGTCTTTGATGCTGCAGTGCCCTAGACTGTAGTACACTTTTGTCACCACGTACTTCTGGGTCTTATGCTCCGCTTCCATACTGTGAGCTCTTCAGTTATTGTGCTCATCCAACAGGAAGTACCCTCCAATACTTGGAATTTCAGGGTTTCTGAGTCATGACTCTTACCCTTGGTGCTGTAGAATCCAGTAAAAGAGGAAGAATGAAAAAAAAGAAGAGATTATACATAGCAGGGCTGATATGAAATAGTTTTTGCTATACCTTTTAGTCCTACAAAGAGCAGCCAAAGTATCACAGTGGGATCCACTGAAAAGCTAGTTTGCTTTGACTTTTGATCCAGAGTGGGAATTATCCCAGTGGTTTTCATTTTTAAGTCCATGACATTTCAAGTAATTCTGATTGCATTTTCACTTTGTTCTCCAATCCTTTGTCCATCAGACTCAGGAATGGCCAGAGTTTTCTCATCGGTTCTGTTTCACTTATTATTTTTAAAATGCAACAAATAAAGAAAAGGAAGCAAAGAAAATCAAAGATGTTTAAACTAATACTAGTCTGAGTCATCCAGGTCTGCACTATTCTCTTCAGCTGAAATGAGTAAGTAAATGAAAGACACTTCTCAAGATTCTCCTCTCAGTTTAGCAACAGAGGGACCGAAAAATCCCTTGCTGCAGTTACTAATATAAAGACATTCTGCTGGGAATTTTGAAAGAGGAACAGAAGTGCAGGGTCATGGATTGAGGATGTACTTGGGAAAATGCCTATTACAATAAAAAGGAGAGCTCCCTAGGCTGGAGTGAACCAAAGCGCATTAGAGGGTGTAATTTCTTGATAAGGGTTAATCTTCCATAAAAGACCTAGAGCCGAGAAAGTACTTAAGACCTACCCTTCAGTCGCCAGGAATGGCAGCCAGAAAGTGCCCAGAGAAACCTTTCTATCACTGGTTGGGTGCCCCAACCTCTGGAACTCAGTGGTAAGTATCCCCGTTACATGCCAAGCATGAGGGCAGAATAGCTGAGATGACAACATGGACACAGACATAAGACATGCAAAAAGCCATGGCAGGGATACTGCATGACTAGGCTGAAGTGTTGAAAGCAAGGGGCTGCAGGGTGGCCTCTGAGGAAAGAGGTCTGGGCTGCCCCATGCGGGACACACCTGTGACACCCAACACACCAACCCCAGGGCAAAGCTGAGCCCATCAGCCAAGCCAGTGGTGCCTCTGGGAAAACATATTAAAGAAAGGACAAAAAATGCTGGATAGGCAGAAGAGGAGAGGAAATTTGTTGTTTAAATATTTGTCTTTTTGTTTCTCACTACCCAAATCTATTTCAACTGTTAATTAATTTAAATGTTTTCTCCATGTTGAGCCTGTTTTCCTCCTGATGGTGACTGATGAGCAGTCTCCCTGACTATATGTCAACTCACAAGGTTCTCATCCTATTTTCTCCTCCTGTGCCCCTGAGGAGGCAGAGTAAATGAGCAGCTGGGTGGGCCAAGGTTAGGGCAATACACATATTCAGTGACACATGCACATGGAAATCCTCAGCTCTGGGTTCCCCAGAACAAAAGAGAGAAGGAGTTACTGAAGAGAGTCCAGCAAAAGGCCACCAAAATGTTAAAGGGGCTGGAGCATCTCTCCAGTGAAAAAAAGCTCCAATCAGAAGAAGAGAAGGCTCGGGGGATCTTATCATATGTGTGAAGGGAGGGTGTAAAGAAGATGGAACCAGGCTACTTCAAATTTGCCCTCAATAGGACAAGAGGCAAAGGGCACACACTGAAACACAGGAGATTCACTCTGAACATCAGGAAAGACTTTTTCACTGTGAAGATGATGATGTCTCAGCACAGGATGCCCAGAAAGGTTGTGGAGTCTCCATCCTTGGAGTCAGATATTAAGAAGCTATCCGGGCATGGTCCCGGGCACATGGCTCTAGATGGCCCTGCTTGAGATGACATAGGAATTTGGATAAAATGACCTGCAGAAGCTCCTTCCAGCCTCAACCATTCTGTGATTCTGTCTAAATGCCAAAAAGTGAAAAAGACAACTTAATCTTTTCTAAAAATAGAGAGGTGACAGAACATCCTCACTATAAGTTATGATAGAAATTAAACAGAAATGTACCACTTTAGAAAAGTTTAACTACAACTTGATTGAAATCTCTGTAGTCTATGTTGGTTAACACAGGAGAAGTTATAAATTCAATGATTTTCTACAATCTTAGTTAAGGTGATGAAAAGAGTATGAAGGGACAAAAATGATCATTCTTACATTCTTAGCATGTTCAAATAGTATTTCTAATTTAGCCAGAAGAAGTGGTATCTGTCACTTTGCATAAATCTTTAGTTTATCATCTACAACTATAATTTTCATCTGCCTCTTCTTAATTTACATGACATACTGATAAGAGATCTTTGTCATTATTATGGAACATGCTTTTACTTTTATATAGTCTTCATAATTTTTTCTAATATGAATATTAAACTAAAGGAACTATAATTTCTTTGCTCATATAGTGTACCCATTGTCATACATCAAAGTATCAATTAATATATACAGTCTTACTAGATGTCATCTCTCGTTATAAAAGCTTTTTTTACTTTTAACACATTTTTTTGTATTTTCACTAAAATAGAAAACAAAATGAAGTTGCCACTGTCATTTTCTGTTGCACTTCAATCTCACTGTAACTCCGTTACTTTTTTTGATTCCTAGGCTTTCTGCCTTCTATTTCTTTCACTTTCATACAATTAAATAAACCACGTACTCACTTAGAAACACTGTTGATTGAAATTATATTGCCCATGTTTATTGAATTCATTTTAAAAGCACAACTTCAAGCTTGCACACAAATGAATGTTACACAGTAGACCCGCTCTCCCCCCTCTTCATTGCAACAGTCTTCTCACCTATATCCCTACCATCAGTAGCCTATAGTTTTCACCTGTATTTTTAAGTCATGTACTCTTTTTTTTCCTCAAATTTGGTTTTTTTCCCCACAGGGAACCTGGCTGGACTCCAGCTTCCAAGGCCCATCTCTTGAAATACTTATGTATAAATCTGTATGCACAGTTAGACACCTAATAAAATACCAGCATTTTCAAGGCTGTCTATTTCAGACATCTATTTTGCTCTGGAAGATTTTTGCAGCTCAATGCAGGTGCTGATGTTGCCTCATAACTAATTGATTGCTTGGAGCCTTAGCTCAAAACTAAAAGCAAGTGGGTAAATTAGTGGCCAAGTATGTATCAGATGAGTGAGTCCTAATTCCCTGGTATGCTCAGATCAAGCTTTGAAACCTTGGTTTAGGATGCTTAGAAGACAAGGAGAATTTATGGAATAAATGTAAGCTATGATATGACATGACATGATATGATATGATATGACATGATCTACAAGGGCTACTGTAAATTATATACTGCCTTCCTAAATTGTAAATATTTCTTGTTACTTGTGCAGCTAGAAAATTGACACCAGTCAAAAAATCCTCTACCCTGAGCAATCTAAAACTGCATCTAAAATACAACTGGCCTTGAAAGAGCACAGAAGTTAGTCTCAGTTTGGTTTAGTTTAAGGGTGGTGAAACTTAAATTGCATTTTATTTTCCAAGATGCTTGACATTCTAATGATTTCATTTCAACTCTCTTCACTGTAGCACAGTGAATCCTCAGCCTTGACCCTAACTGTAGTCAGATTTTACATCTTTGCTGCTGTTGCTGTTTGGAATAGATTCATAACCCATATTTTATAAGCATGTGAGGTTTTTTTCTTTTTTGTAGTTTTAGGTTTGAGAATTTCAAATAGCTTCTGCTCTCATTTCCCAAGTCTGGGAAACCACACATGCATAAAAAATTATAACAAGAAACTTCAAAGTGTGAATTTAGTTTCCACACTCTTAAAGAATTGGTCATTTTACTTACAAGGCATGTAAGTCTAATCTGAGAAAAGACCCTTTTGTCCCCATATAAGATCAGAGAGGAAACCGTACTGGCTGGAAAGTTTCCTTCTTTTTCTTTTTTTTTCCTTTTTCTTTTTTGTTTTTTGTGTAAGCATCCTAGTTTTGTCCAGGATAGAGTTAATTTTTTACAGTAGCCAGGTGTGGTGGCACACACCTGTAGTTCTCAGCTTCCAGGGAGGCTGAGCCTGCTGGATCCCTTGATCCCAGGAGTTGTGGGCTGCCATGCCCTGTTCCGAGCAAGCGTGGCTAAGGGCCAGGTGTTATTCCATACCACCTCATGTCAGTTCCAGGGCTGGGAGTGCCAGCCACTATAAGGCTTTCCATAAATTGTTTCTTTGCCTTATACCTTTTCTTATTAATATTTTTGCTGTTACTGTTCATTTTTTTGTCTCACTGCTGTTTCCAGTAAATTGTTTTTTATCTCAGCCCATGATTTTCACCTTTTGTGCCTCCAATTCTCAACTCCATCGCGCCGGAGTGGGAAGGGTGGGAAGGAGGGGGGAACACACAAGCAGCCTCTGGCTTGGGAGAGTCTCACTGGAGGCACTGAATTGGGGAGTACCATTCCTACACCATGATGGTATTAAAAACATTCTGACATTCTGACACATATTAATTAATCTTAAAAAGATTAAGAGCGTTAAGGCTTCATGACTATGTTCTGGGCCATACAGCTTTACCTTCTGCAGTATCCAATATTAAGCACCCAAAATAAGAGAAATATCTTATATTTCTTATATCGTGTATTTCTGATATGTAGATTTATCACTGACTTCTTCAGAATGCCTCTAATATTGCTTAGCTATTTGACTTGAGATTCAGGGTGAGAGGGTGGAAAGGAAATAATAAAAATTTCTCTGTGTAGATGAATAGGGAGTAACTGTCTATTAAAATAAACTGAACTAGTAACCTGAGCTTAAACTTAACTAAAACATAAGTAAGCCTTTAGAAGATTTAAAATAGTATTCTTCCAGGTCCACAATACACTAATGGTTAGAGAAATAACACTTATTATATCTTGAAAGCAGCTATCTGAGGTATGCTGAACTATTTTACGGAGCAGAAAATGCCAAATGGAGGTTCAGGCTTTGAAGTACAAGTACCATTTGCACATAAGTGAATCTCAGAGTCAGACGGCTGCACCACTGGTCTTGCACATAAATGGCATTTTCTATGAATGTAGTGGTCAGGCATTTGAAAACCCTATTTGTCATTGTGCTTCAAACTTGTTGCTAATCATGGATTTAAAATAAATTAGAGAAATACATTTTCTGCTGCTCAGACCTTTTGACAAAAATGAAGGATGAGTCTCATTCTAGTTGGAAATTCAATCCATATCTTCTTTATGATCCATTATAGAAAAACGTTGGTCGCCATTCAGTTGGAACTGTAACTATTCAGTGTTACTTTTGGTGAAAGGAAGAGACATATTCCATTTTAAAAGCTGGTGGAAGCAGAGGATACACAGGAGTGCACAGGATGTCTCTCTAGGCTATCACTTCAGGTCTGCTTATTGCTTGATATAGTTTTTACATAGATTAGTTAATTCAGGGTATAATTTATTGTTTACTATAGTACAAGTGCCTAAATGAAAGGGAGGATTTAGGCAGGTAAAGTTCATGTCTCCTTGCCCAGGAAAAAATAAAAAGCTCCTGTAATTCTGCGGCAGGTCACTAGGCATGGAGCAACAACCTGGGAACAGAGGGATCCTCAGGGATGGACAAAGATCGCTAACACACCCAAGATGATGTAAAATGCAATTCCCTTTGCTCTGTGGGGTGCAGCGAGAGCCCTGCACTGTCACAGAGTTGTGGCACCGGACTCCAGCCTGAATCTGTGAGCAAAGAGCCACCTCCCATCCTCTCCCATCAGGTGCCATGCTTAGTGAGGATTAACTTACTCATCTTGGAATGAATAAATTAAAATAATGACAGATATGGAATACCAAATTTTTTTCTTCCACTTCACCTGGGAAATGCCTTTCTTTTAAGCCTTGTTGAAGAAAGTCATGTAGGGATGAATCTAGGAAATCGAAACAGAAATGACCAGAAGTCATGGTGAACAGTCAATGCAGCAATGACCTGTTTCTTGTATCTGAGACAGACCTCTACACTGCAAAGTCTCCATATTTTAAATACATTCAAAGCTGAAGAACCACCAAATCTCTCCTGACTGGCCTCCTACTGGCCTGTCTCCAGCTTTGAACTGATTCTTGCCTGGATGTGCCTGGCCTCTCCTAGAGCTTACGCTATCCCTGAACAACCACACAGACAAAGCACAGGGACAGTGCCCATATCACAGGGGCTTTAGGAACTTAAGGTTGGCACCTAGCCAGTGAGAGTCTGCTGTCCCTGGCAGCATCCAGGGCATTGGCTTCTACTAAGGGGGATGTGCAGCAGGATCACTGATAAGGTCTGAAGTATAATTAACCCCCATCAAGATCCATAGGAGCTTGTTCTTCTTAACAAGGTTCCCACAGGGTTTGGTTTCATCACTGCTGCCCCTCTGAAGGACCTTTCAGAGTTGTTAGTTGTCGTCCCTGACAGTTTACAAAATCATTTATGTCAAGCTTAAAATGAAGATCCTTGCTTTTAATAACATCTCCTCTGTCACTCTGTCAGGGAAGTCTGCATCTCAGGTAATTCTCTGACAGAGGCTTTCATGCAATACTGCTATTCAAAACCACCAGAAAAAAAACCCAAACTGTATTTTGTCTAATAGCAAAATTTAACAGCTTATGGCTGGAAGTTTACCTTGGTAAGATTAAACTTGAAATAATGGAAAAATTCTGACTGTCAGGATAATTAGCCATTCAAATATGTTATCGAACAAATTCTGATTTTTCTTTTCTGAATTGGTATTTATTTTTTGTCTTCCACATTTATACATTCTCATTTTTCTCTCTCATGTTTGATTGCTGTCTTCATCATAGCATACGACATCAAAGGCTTATTTGTTTTATCACATAAACCAAGATTTTCGTAAATATTTGATGATCTGAAATCCTCTAATTTTTCCGGTGCTATTGTTCTTAAAACTATCAGTCTTGTTCGTACAAGTTGCATATCTCAATGTCATTAATTCCTAAAAAATAGCTGTTTGTAGCTTATAAATCCCAGTGCAGTGGCTTCCTTGTAAAGCTTATGAAAAATGGTGTGGTCTGTAGCTCCTTGCTCATGTCTAAGATGATTCTTCAGTGGATCTGACTTGAGTTATCCTTGTTAGCTTGGCAGAGGGTCTAGACAGTCTGTCACTTAACTGCTGTTCTTCCCATGAGCATTAAATAAAGGCTTAAATTAGGGCAGGAATGACTATATTAGCTTCTGTGTTTTGTGTGGTGCAAGCTGGAAGAGGAAATCATAGAGGAAACACTGTGACTGCTATTAGCTTAATGTATTTGATGCTAAATAATAGAGTCCTTGGCCTCTGCTTTCATAGCAGGCACACACCTCTCCCCATTTTCATACCTGATTTGTGGAAAAAGTCAGGGCTCCCTCCTGAGAGTCAAGTCACTCAAGTGACTCACAAGCATTTGAATCTTCAGGCATTTGTCCTCTGTGCCCTGAGGGTTTCTGGGTTTCTTGATTTTACAAGAGATTAAGTCTGGAATGGCAAAAGTAGTGTAAAGGGGCTGTGCTATGAAACAGTGATCTTGCTAACCTTTGCAAGACCACTCATGCTTTATTTGAGGCTGAGTGGGCTATGAGAGCATTTGAAATAAAATAGAGAGTGCAGAAGAAAACTCAAAAAATCTCCCTCATGGCTTCTTGAAGGGGTAGGTTTCTAGGCAGAGGAGGGGAATTAAAAGGTCTGGTCTTGGCACCCATCCTTTGAAACCAGCAACCTGTTTTGAGGTGGATGCTCTCCAACAGCTTCTCTTCTCTTTCCCAGAGATGAGGTGAATGGAGGTCATTGCCTGCCTTGATGATCTGTACTGACTTTGGGCTCCCCTAGATGGTGTCTGCACTCTCAAGCTGTAAGCTTTGTAATGGCGGTTACCCTCTTTTGTTCTGCTGTTCTGTGGCTATGGACACTGAGCAAGAGTAGTTGTTTTCCATGACCTGGGCTGGTACAGAGAACCTCAGAAAAGCCACAGAAAATAGCAACAAATGGTCATAAGTGAATGCACAGTAAGCACACCCAGGACAAAAGTTTTCATGTGAAGCACAGAAAGAACTTCAAGAATCCAGCTTCTCATCTGGATAGGAAAATACCTTTTCAATTCAGGTTCATAAACCCACAGCTTTTTCCAATAGATGCAATGCCAACTTGTTCAGTCATTAGATTAATTACTGTTATCTGCTCCATGTGATGTAACGATTTGTGATATTACAAGAGGGCCCAACAGGTCTGAGAACCCAGGAAGTGAAGTCCTATACTTGGCTGCAAGTAGAATATCTCTAAACTTGTTTCCCCCCAAAAGCAGGAATTGTAAGAGAGCAGTGCTCATGAAAAGCAGTGCCTTGCTGAGAGTCACTCACAAGGGTGGAGCAGAGTTGGAAATTGGACCTAAATGCATTGTCTTACCTGGGAGGGCCAAGCCTGGTCTGTGTCCTAGCTCAACAGATGTCATTCCTCAGTTTCTTAAGAGTTAAAATCCATCACTTAACATAAAGTAGCTGGTACTGTTTTAGAAGCACAGTTTCCCAGGTGGTCTCCCATGTCATGTTTCAATTCTTTATATCATACTGGGATGAGCAAGGTGAATTTTCATACACCTACCTGAAACTGAACACATCAAGAAATAACTGAATGAAACATCCCCAGAGGAGGAGGCCTGAAAAGACTATTTTCTTGCCCAGTTATTCTATTTGTTGTGACAATTTGCATTTCCCTGGAATGCATCCAGATGACAAGGAATGCAGCTGACTTTATTACACATGACAGAAAAACATCATGAAGGATAACTCATTTAAAAGCCTTTGGTCTTTGTCTGTTGTTCTTTTCATTACATTTTTTTTGTATGAGATTGCCTGCCTTTGAGGCTTAGCCAGTGCCTAAAGGGACAGCAAACCACAGGGCTATAGGGAGTACAGGGAACAAAGGGAAGAAAACTAAGGAGCTGCTCTTTGAGAGAAAAGCAAAGAGCACCTGTTCAAACCAAACCTCAAACCCCCTTTTTTTCTGGGTATAAAACCTCTAAGTATGTAAAGATTTGATTGCTCCTGTGAGCTCTCCAACCTTTTTCTGAAGTATCCACTTGCTTCCAACACCACCCAGATGGAAAAATCTTAATTTTCCTCAATTTTCCTCTTATCAGCTTCTCCCCCCAGGAAGGCTAACCCCACTTTTTTTGGGCTGCATGGGTAGTATAAACTGTGGGGCTGACACCCAGGCTGTCATGCTGTACCTCCCCTGTGTATACCTCATGACCCATATTCCAGCCAGTCCAGATATAATCCTCACCCTGCCACTCCTGGCCTTGAACATAACCTCTGTTCACCACCACCCACCCAGCAACATCCTGTAAGTTTTGTTCCCTGTTTGTTTTCTTCATGTTGCTTGTAGTGAATACAGCAATACCACAGTCAGTGCAAATGCTGGTAGGATAGGAAAACACTCTTCTAAAACCTGTGGCATCACCTGCAGTGCTTTTCTGTCAAGTTTCTGAACTCAGCTCTCCCATCTGCCTGCTTCTTCCTTCCCTGTCTGGCTTTGCATCTGCAGGAGAGGGGGAAGTGTCCTGTAGAGCACTGTGGTGGCCGGGCTCTCCTAAGGCTTCCTCCACAGTGCAGCAGGTGGTTTGTGCTGAAAGGACAAAGTTTTACTCTGGAGAATAAGGATGCCAAGGGAAGTTGCATAACACAACATTATAGCTGAAGTCATGAAAATCTATCAGGCATGAAAAAGCAGGTCTTCCTGTGAAGCTGAGACTACCTGATTTGAATTTCTTATGCTCATTCATAAATGCTATTTCCAAGAAGTAAAATCCCCTAAAATATAATTCCCAAACTATTTGTGTAGGACATGCTTCATCAAACAGAGCTTATATGTTGAATAGAGGGACTTTCAATAGGAATAAAACACAGGTTTTTCTTCTGCTCCATGTTTTGGTTTTGGAGATGGTCTATTCATAAAATACAATCAGTTTTGTCACAGGCCATCATTTGTCTTTTATACCAAAATGTGTGTTGGGATTATTGGAATTCAGTGATGATGCAAGACTTCTCAGAAACATAGGCAAATTGAGTTTTTCATCTTCCTCAAACGAAGGTTCTGGTTTGGGCTATGGCTGGGAAAATCCTGCCTTAGGAAGAAGAGAGGCAAGATGGAAGAAGAGACCTGGGATGCTTTTTGCAATGGCCGGTCACTAGATTGTGGTCCTACTTATTACAAAATGAGAGCCTGAAACTCTGAAACTTCCTTCCTAATGGAGAGTGCCTTTATGGTCTCTATGCCTGCAAATAAATTGGGTTAAATTTCCTTCCCTCTGTGTGCTCCAAATGACTGACTATAATTTGAAAGTGTCAGAGCTCACCAGAGAAATAAAATTGTAGAGAGATTTTAGAGCCATGGCTGTCCAGCTGAATCTGCAAGGCAATCCTGGAGCTACAGGCACTGAGGTAACAGACTGATATAGCTGCCAGATCCTTAAGGGGCCATATGGAGCTGTGCCAAGGAGCACACCAGGCTTTACTGAGGTCCCTGGCTCAGCCTCCTGCTACAGAAGGGATGTAGCAAACGGACCAGATGCAAACTGAGGGAAGTCAAAATTGGCTTGGCTGTCACCAAACAGTCGTGCAGCAGCAGGCCCCATCTCACATGCCCCTGCTCGGCCTTTGGCTCCAGCAGCAGAGGTCAGACCTTGGCTTCCAGTGCTCTGGCAGGAGTTATGCATATCCTTATGCCCTTATGTCCAGACAACTGCCAGCCTATCTGCTTTTTACACATATATATACAGATTATCTGTGTGTGCCTCTATGTGTCTGTTAGTGTTATTCAAAATATGAGAAGAAATAAAACTAACCCTGAATGAACTAACAAAAATTCAATCAGTGAACACTTCTAGCAAGGCTTTTCACATCTACACGGTTGCATCACCCACACATGGTTGAATTTGACCTCTAACTATTTATTATTGTTTATTTCTGGGTATCAGCAATAACACATGCAAAAGTCCTGATGACTTTAGTGCCTATAGTTTTTCCTTTTCAGTTTAATAATGAAGGTTAGACATGGAAATAAAATTCAACACTCTAGAGCAAAATTGCCCCTGTTCAGCACATATACCTGATACTTATCATCTCTGCTCATCCTAAAAACTTATTCTGCATAGTCTGATTCATCATCTCCACGATCCCTTGCTTTTTCTGGGGAATTATTTGAAACAGAAGACTTACCAAAGTGAAAAACACTTGTGCTAACAGTTTATATTTGTAGTGGAAGCTGTTCTGGTATTTTTCCTCTGTTTAAAAAAAAAAAAAACTCAACTACAAGTAAAACCAAAATCCAACAATTAAGCATCCCAGAGACTAAAAAATTATTAGAGAGAAAGCCATGGGCCTGTGTTAGTTATAGTGACATATTAGTCTTAACTAATATTTAATGAAAGTCAACTAGAATGAAGGTACCAGAGAAAAAGAAAGCAACAGAAATTACACATTGGAAAACATGATCCCAGCCAAGAATGAATGGCTGGATTGGCACAGAAAGCTCTACAGGGGAAAACAGTGGAATACTTTAATACTGTCCCTGCTTGGCTCTGCGGGGTCCCGCGGGCACCCACAGAAGCACGGGTGGGTTCAGTGTTACAGTCGGTAGTATAATAAATGGTTAAAAGTTTTTTCTTTTGGTTAAAAAGAAGTTAATAGTTACTTGTTATATACAGTTAATAAGTTGATTATTATTGCGACTGTAGGGTGTAATGCTGCTATGTGATCGCTAGATGGTGACACCAACGGGGGAAGAGTGGTGGGTCTATAGAAAAGAGGGGAACGTTCTGGAATGTTCTTGAGATGACTAAATAATTTACGATGTAAACATCTTGAGGAATTATTGGTTAGGGGGCAAACCAATCACTCGATGCCCCAGAGACTGACGGAGCTGAACACCAATAAGGACCCTGGCAACGAGCCATCAGAGGGAGGATCTGAGCTGCACCAATCATAACATCAGAGAGACTATAAAATGGCCCCGGGGCTCAGCCCCTCGCCGGGGGTCTTCCTGAGGAACCTGAGTCCGAAGGAATGCTCTGTGCGTCGCACTCTTGTTTTTTTCTGGGTTGCCGAGTGGGACTCGGGCTTATCTCGAGTCTCCGCTTCTGGTTTTTCTTTTTAAATAAACGAGCAGACTTTTACTCCACCCAAAAAAGTCCACGCCTCGTTTATAACAGGTAGCAAAGAGTCAAGAAGGGCATTTGCGTGCGTTCTGCCAGGAGCATTTATTGCTGCTACACTGTCGAAGGTTGCAGGGGCAAATGCAAACACAATCCCAAAACTCACGGTTTTATCTGGGGGCGGGGAAAAGGCGGGACTAGGGAACGGGGACCAATGGGGAAGGTCTGGGGGAGTGACGAGGGGGGGTAGAGGCTGACAGCCAACCAGGGAATTCAAACTGGGATAGATTAACAGAACAGAGCAAGCATCCTGGGAGAAGCCTTTTTCGCGACCCTAACGTAAAGTGGTTCTTGTGGTACTGGGGACTTGTCTTACTGAAAACTCTCTGTGCGTTGTAATGTGTGTTCACCGGCCACCACAATACTTAGCCAAGAGTTAACAGTGATGCTAAGGGAAGCACAGTGCTAAAACACAAATAATTCTGGAAAAATAGGTGACCTTAAACATGTCTGTGAAATGTTCTGTTGCTTTCATCTGCCATTCACCTGTTTATATAAGTCCTATAATTTTAATTCTCTACAGAAGGGAAATTGAAATTAGTCTTAATATTGTACTTATTTCACAGTGACTATTGATTATTGTAATAAATAATATCTCTTTAATCAATATGTCGTGTATTTGGCTGGCTCAGGCAATCATTTATTTCCCGTTGTTTTGGAGATCCGTTGCTCTTCTTGAAGTGACATTTGCTAGAAGCTCCTCTCTGCAATTTTGTTTCTCTTGTGAGTTCTGACACTTTCACACTGCAGTCAATCATTTGGAGCACACAGATGGAGGAAATTAATCAATCAGATTTCAAAAAATATTGACCATAATGTGGAACCCATGAGATGCTAAAAAAATTCCAGGACTTCAGTATTTTGTTGGCGACCATAATTTGTGACCAAACATCCACATAGTCACAGGGTAACTGAGTGTTAGATAAGCTTGGGCCAAAAAGAGAGGTTAAAATTTTTTGTATTCATTCAAAGAAGGTTTAGCATCAAAGATCAGGGGGCTCATCGCCTTGTCTGGACTGTCAGACTTCCTGCCATGTCTAGATCTCTGTGATGGTGAGGAAACATGGACTTCAACAGAGGAAAAATCACTGTCTTTTCAGCATTGTTTGCTTTGCTTTACAAACATAAATTTGAGGTTGACTCAAGTCTAGACCTGCTCTGCGTCCACAGCCCCCAGAAGTGCATGCAAGCAAAGTGTCTGTACACCTTTGGACACACCTTAATTACACAATATTCATTACAGATATCCTGGCTATTGCTATACCTGCCGAGGTGGATTCTCAATCCCAAACACCACAGTCTTGCTGCATCAGAGTCACAGGGCTTCCTGTCACATAGAGGAAGACAGGGTGTGATTGTAGACAACTGGACTGGTCTACTGCCATGAGGTAGCTCACATGAGCACAGGGTAAGAAATGCCTGAAGGTTCAGCCTGTCAATAGATATTTTCATGAAAGAAGAAATGTAGCTTAAACAGCAGACTCTGAGATGAGGAGAGTTGGAGTGTGAAGCTGTAGCCACACGTTCAGCCAGCCCATAGTCAGGAGTAACACAGGGGTACGTTGTAAGGGCTTCTCATATAGACTTACTGCCTAGCAAAGAGTCGTCTTCTACATGTAAAGTTTCATTTTCCTGTTCATAAAAAATTTTACCCTCCCGTTTCCTCCAATTTCGGCCCATTTATCAGTTTTGTTTGCATTCAAATTTTCCTAATTAAGTAGGGGAAAAAATGCATCATTATTCCTGTCTTTCATGCAGGTTCTTCTTGAAGCAGTTCATGATTACATAAAAGTGTAAAAAGAGGCTTGCACATCTCAGAAACTAGGAATGAGGTTTGGGGTACTCTGGCTTCCTGTGCTTGGTATTTTCCTTATCTAACAGCTCAGTCTGTTATCTTCTCCAATAACCAGTTTATTTCTTTGTCCAGTCAACTGCTGCATGCATCCTCTGCAACTCCAGAGAACATCTTTGTTACTGGGCACTCGGATCATGGAAAGTGCCTTCTGCTCACGAGCACTATCCTTCCTGGAGTCACAATTTTCGAATGTGTTTGGACATGAGCTTTTATTACTAACATCTCACTGTTAAATGCAAATTTTTTAAGGATATCACCAGAGTTTACCAGCATTTTGGACATGCTCATAATTCTCCTGTCAACCATTTCTAATCCAAAAATATAATTCTATATCTGTTACTTACCCCTTTCAGATTGTCTTCAGAATATCCTGTAAGAGAGCCATCTATCAGAAGTTCTGAGGACAGGTCTCCTAAGTATATAATCAATATGATCCTTATTCCTTTTTGTATCTAGAAACTGGGCTTGTCTTTTAGAATCCCTTACATTATTACAGTGCTTATTTGTACATATGAAAGATTACCATTAAGTTGTGAAATTAGGTTATACTTAGCAGTAGGTCACTATATCAAACCGGGCACAGCCCACAGAAATATTTCATTGCAAACTAGTTAGTTCTTCATGTTAGTGCTCCAAGTTACCGGTTTAGAAAAACAGTTAATCTTATCCAGATGTGCACAGGATGGATGCACTCCACTTCTATTTCACTAGATCAGCTAAAATCTTGGTAGTTTTCCAGACAGGGTCCAAATCTGGAAACATTTGCACAGCTATTTCAATGATGACCATAAAATACTACCTTGCAACCCAGTACAGAGCAAGCCAAAATCTGTCTGGGTGGGGACGGTCTTCACCTAAAGCACTGACAAGGCTTGGATACCTAGCAAGGCCTTCTCTCAGCTTTGCTGTTGAAGCATTCACTAGTTTTAGAAACAAAAGGAGATTGTGTTGGGAAAAGGGACAAGAAGAAAAGATTCCAGAAGGCTGCCTGTTTTGTGTGCCTAAGATTCTTGCAAAGATGTCTGTCCAGAACCTCAGCACTGATGAGATGAGAGAAAGGCTCAGCCCAGCCTTAGACAGCTGTATTTTGAGTGTGCTAGATAGGAAACAGTTGTGGTTGCAGTGGCTGTCAAAATGTTAAGCTGTGAAGATCAAGTCTCCCAGTCAATTGAATGTTAGAATCACAAAGTATGAATCTCTACTACCTCCTTTCTGAATAAAATATTCCTATACATTTTTTAAAATGAAAATGGAAAACTACCTTCCATCAGGAGAATGCTCTAACATTGAGTTGGACAGAAGTGACTCTGACTCTGACTCAAATATTAAGTTCCAGAGAAGAAAAATAAATTTAAATAATACTTGAATTCAGCATTATGAGTTAAATAGCTCTACTGACCTTGCTAGGCAGCTTAAAGTCTTTTTGATCTGCCCTCTTAAGAGATCCAGTTCCTTTCATGTGCATATAGGATTTATGATTTGAAAGCTTGGATTCAGGTCCAAGGAATAGATCCAGAGAAACCTATACTCTCTCTTTTCAGATACATTTAATTATCTACTGACTCTTTCAAATTTCTCTGTGATCTTTGTTTTTGTTGAGATCACTTCCCATCCTTCCTCATGTTTATTACTGAAGGTCTGTACCCTCACTGTGTCCCCTAAGCCATTTACCTGTGCAATGTTGTCTGCATTTAATGTACACTGTAAACTTTTTGCAACATGGTGTTTTCAGCCTTGAACAAGAATAATAGCTTGGGTTATTAACCTCAGTATATATTTTGAGAAAAATCAACAGTCTCAGTTGACACATGATGCTGACCTAGTTAAATGTCAAAAAATATCATTCATACCGTAGTTAGGATCTTTCTTTTCAAAAGCTGCCACAGCCAATTGTTCTCTCCTTCTTTCCAGACCAGTATCATGCCAATTCTATGTATTGCTCCCTGCTGTGTAAAGTGAAGTCTTGCAAAATGAAAACAGGAGTGCTTTGTAAATTCCTTCTCTTATGCTCAATATCTTGTGGCAAATTTCCCAACAAATTTAAGGATTTTCCCAATAGACCACACAGATAGAATCAATGAAAAGTCTACCCAACCATGTCCCTAGCTGTCTTGTATTTCCAGTTGTTCTTACTTCACCAAATCCAGCCTTTTCTGATAGCTTTTATTAATAGACAATAAGAACGATGACTTAACTTACTGATTATTCTCCTTTGGCTTTTAAACTGCTCTGAAATCATCACAGTGAGGTTATTTTTCTGTATAGAAGTAGATGGAGGAGAATAGTAGCATCGCATCTTTATGTAAATGAGTTTGTTAGGTTTATGAGGTTACCAGCACCAGGAAGAAATGGCCTTAATGAGGAAACAAGCTACATAATACAAGATGAAGTGTTTCATTAAGACTGAATGCTATTGTTCAGGTATTATTGCTGGAGAATTTGGATGAAAGTAAGTTCATCTTTACTTGGATGAAAGTAAGTTCAACTTCCCGTCTTGTGGCTCAGTAGGCCTAAAATCAGTAAATTGAAGAGTCTGGGGAGTTTCAGTTATTCCTTCTAGTTTTCCTGGCTGAAGATAACCAGTTTGTTTTATAGTGTGCTATGTCTTGAATATTGGTACTGTAAAATTTCAAATTTTTCTTTTCCTATCCTCCTCCACTAGCTCAGGAAATCCTCTCACCCATCACACAAAGCTAAAGAGAAAATTCAGTCTACCTTAATTTCCTGATGTATTTTCTGGCTGAAAACTCTCTTACCCTCAAGTTGTAGGTAGGTGAAACCCATAGTCATGGGAAGCCTCACCAAAATGAAATTGTTTGGGGAAAGGAGAGAGCTGGAAGGAGTGTTAAAACACCAGGGCAAGGGCTGATGAAGGAAGTTGCCGACAGGTCTTCATGCAAGTACAGTGATCGCACCCTGCAGGGGTGAAACAGGATGATGCTTTCCTCTTCTAGACAGATTTGCTTCACTACAAAAATGAAAGAACAGGTGATACTCACTTTCTTTTGTGGGTGATGGGGGGAAGGGGTCAGTAACTTCTCTCATTTCAGGAAAGCAGAAAAGGAGAAGGACTAAGGGGAAGGGGGTTTGTTTCTAGCTGTGTTAAAGCAGGCACTCAGATTTTTTTTGGTCTTACATCTCAGGAATGTCTGATAGCTAGGAAGAGCTGTAACAAGCTGGATCTTCAGTATCAACTAGGTAGCATCTCACTGCTGATGCTCACAACTCAGGGAGCTGGGCTGTAGGAAACTTTTATGTTCATTTTTATTTCCTTTCCTAGGCTCTATGGAACCAATTTGAGCTTGTGGGATGTAATATTGGAACTCATGTCTTTGAAGTATAATGTCTCATGTAATACCTTCTTAGCATGTGAACAGAAGGCAACTGGACCCTTGCAAGGCAGCTGTTGGTCTCCAAAAGCATAGGCATTTTCCAAGCTACCTGTCTGATGTGTGTTTTTCAGGGCTCCTGTATCATAACACTGTCTTCTAGATACATCCCACTGAAGCCTGACTTCCTTCTGTAAAAAATCAGCATGGCTGGGCATTTCTTGGGGTGTTTTTTTTGTTTGTTTTTCAAAAAAAAAAAAAGAAAAAAGAAAATAGATTCTCTGAATCTGTAATAGCATTGATTGGTACCAACAGCTGAGAGTCACTGGTCAGATTGCTGGCACAAATACAAGGTCAAAATCTAACTGTTGATGTGACTTATCCAAAATAGCCTTCCTTTTTTGTAAAATGGAAAATATATTTTCAAGCATATTCTTTTCAATCTGTTCTGTACTGGCCTTGCAATTATCAAGCAGACTTCATGGGTATCTTGTTATGGGAAGCAATGAAAGACAAAAGTACGCAGAAATACTGATATTTTCATAATATTATCTACAATTTTCTGCAATATGTGGATATCTCCCAATATTAATGGAATTCTCATTTTCTATCCAGATCAGAAACTAGAATGAAAAACTTCTAACATATCTGATCGTATATTACGCTAAATTTAGGTTGTCAATTGTTTCCAAAAAGACTGTCACATTCCAGTTTTTTAAGAAGAAAAACCACCAGCAAGAGTTGGCTTTCTGGTCCAAGAGTCAGTGTTATTCAATTAAATGTGTTGGCATTTGTCTATACATTTTTTCTTGAACATCAGTCACAAGTAATGAGTCCATTGACTTTCACCATGAGAGTTAAACTCGATTTGCAGTTGTCAGGTGTTTTTTTGGAAATAAGGGAAGATTGGCTGAAATCCTAGAAGACTCCATCTGCCCCTTTTTTTTGCTCCATAGAGGAAAGTGATGCGTAATCTGTTATCACCATGCCACCCAGCTCTGACCAAATTTGATCACCTGAGACTGTGAAGTACCTACAGACTTTTCTGGTTTAGCACAAGAGGAAAAGCTTGATTCTGAATTTAAAACAGGGGTTCATCATCACCAAAGGCAGATTTTTTTAAATGTTGTCATTCTGTATCACAGACTTTGAAAGAAAGAGAAACACATTATCTCAACTCCAGCAATAGTCTATAACAACAGCAAAGTTTGCTAAATGTGATCTGTCTTCTACAGCACAAATAGAGGGAGGAAGTGCCAGGTTTTATGAAATGGCTTAACCCTACATTTGTAGCATGTAACATTTTAAGCTGGCAGGAACAGATTCTACAGCTCCACAAACAGCGTGCTTCTGCTCCCAACAGATAAGAAAATGCTATGCGCAGTGCATTGATTTTCCTTCTAGTACAACACAATAATGCTGCCAAAATTATAATGAAATTAGCAGATATTTAGTATGGATATAGATGAAGTGTGCAGTCTTTTGTATTTACAGGGAAATTACAAGAAGACTTTGTATATTTTTTCCTACACACAAACAAACACATACTTTGACCTTTTTTAATAATTTTCTCCTTTATACTTAGTTTTTGTTCTTTTTGTTTTCATCCACAAGGCCTGTTTCTATTTGAATTATTTTTGGATATCATCCCAGATGCAACAGGTTGCTGTGCTAATTTATAAATAATATAAATTCAGTAACCATAAAATTGGGTTCCATGTTTCAAATTGTTTTCAGTGACCTTCTTGTTTGCATTATGACCGTTTTTCATGAGCAGCGATTTGCATCATCAATTCCACCTGTTCCTTCAGGAGATTTGTTATCCCTGTTTTTTGCTGGGAAGAAAAGAGTAGAAGTGACAAGTGATATGTGTCTTGCTTCATGCATGTTGAAATGAGCTGCGTAATTTGATATCGTAACTATTAGCAGTAATCTTAAGGGTTTTCCAGAATAGTGTGCTCGGTAAATTGCTACTAATGTTGTGAATTATTAGTCCTGGCTACTTTTTTGCTTAGTATGTCTAATGGTTTTGCCCTTATAACTCTGCCTGCCTCAGCTGAACTATAAACTATGACCCTTTCCAGTTAGCCTTGTGAGAAATGAGACAACTCTTAAAAAGATTAATTTATTGAAAACAGAAAAAATTGAAAAATTACAGAAATCAGAAAAATATAAAAATTTGGGATCCTATGGCTCGGTAGATGGTATGCCCCAGGAGCGCAGGGATTTGAGATCTTCTGGCTGAGACAGCACTAGACCTCAGGTAGAGAAAAAAACTTGCAGTGCTGGGTTGACTTAAAAAAATTACTAAAAGCCCCTTAAAAGGGGTAAGGCTTTTAATGCCCAGCACCGATGTCTCCCACAGCTAGTCTGAAGAGAGCAAGAGGGGAAGAGAGAAGAGAGCCCGCCTCTCGGCTTCGTCCTTTTTATAGTTTTTGCTCCGCCCCCAGTCCGCCCCCAGCCCGCCCCTTCGGTCCAAGGCGATTGGTGTTTTCCCTTTGATGGATCATCTCTGTCCACCAATGGCTCATCGTTGTCAAGGGGGGTGGTATCAGTTAGAGATAAGGGAAAACAATACCTTCATTAAAATTCAGGTATTCAGGTTGCCATGGAACTTGCCTGCAGAGTAATGGCTCTGTAGCTAGAAATAGCTGCTGGCTATTAAGACTGGGTGGGAGGGGGGTTTTGGCCTTGGAATCAAAATGCAAGTGAAACACCTACAAAAAGTATTAAAATACATCCAACACACCTCAGAACACTTGTAAAAGTATACAGTAAACACAGGAAAGGTAACTCTTTTGGTGTACCAGTGGTTTGTAGCTTGAAAAGGGGCAAGTTTGTGATTTTTAACTGGGAAAATTTTAACTGGGAAGGGTGCAACTCTATTAATAAACTTTAAACAAATAGAAACACTGATAATGGAACTGGATTTTTGTACCTGGGCTGATGGGTTAATTGTAACATTCAATTTAAAAATAGTTAACTCAAAATTAATTATTTAAAGCACTTAATATGCAAAGACCAAGCACAAATAGGGATTTCATGTATGACAGCCTGATGCTCTTCTTCATCATAAAAAAAAAGTTGATGATTGATGCTATGCACAGTACAATGCTCAGTTCTTGCAGGCAAATTTTGACCCAGTGGGAGCAGAATTTTTCCACCTGAGAGGTTCTTATGGACAACAGTGAATGATAAAAAATTCTTTAGTCAAGGATCTTTGATGTTCGAATGTATTACAGGACAATATACTGAACAATATGTTCTAACACTAAGAGATAGTGCATGCAGTGCTGGGATATAGCACTGCCTTTGGCTCCCCCCTTTTACAAGAAGAATTTCTGATCTCTTCTGGTCTGAGACAGATTCCTATGTGTGGTCTTGGAACAATGCCAATCTCTTTAATACATATGAAACCAGTTTATATGTGTGGGAGGAAAAATATTGCTCAGTTAATCAAAGTTCTCCGACATACTGTTCAAGCAAGAGTCTGGCTTTCTTCTACAACTTTCATGGCATCTTGACAGAGGGTTATTTCCTGACTTTGCTACTGAGACAGAAGACATAATGAAAATTAGCTCCATTTTCTTCCAAGATTTAAGTCCTTTCATTCAGATATACATTTGATGTTCCATTGACAGATTTTAGAACTTACCTGATAGGTCAAGTAAAGTGATCTATTAAAACAACTTTCCAAATCCCACAGGTTTTACCATCTAGATAAGAGATAAACCATGGTCTGATAACAACAGCATTTCCTAATCAAGCACAGTAAAAGATGGAATGCAGCTATTTAAACAGAAAGAGGTATACTTGACCAGTGTCTACAGAGAACTAAAGGCCAATATAATATATCAAAGCTCTCAACCCAACACAAGCCTTGTCCCTAAATCTAACCCTAAAGCTAACCAAACCTAACAAAACCCTAACACAAACACAAAAAAACCCCCAAAACCTAACACTAAAACAAACCAAAACAATAAACCATAATCGTAATAAACCCAACCATAACATCAAACAGAATATTAAAGCTAAATCAAATCCTAAAACTAACCAAACTCCTAACACTACTCCTAACCCTAACCCTAATCCTAAAATTAATGGGAAGCTAACCCTAAAACTAAACTGAGAAATAAATCCTAACCCTAAACCTAATCCAAACCTAATACTTACTCAAAGGCTAAACCTAACCTTAACCCTAACCCTACTCCTAACCCTAGACCTAACCCTAACACTAACCCAAACCCTAAACCTAACCGTAACCCTAACCAAATAATAAAAATTGTTCTGCCATCCAAGCCTTTCTGCCAACCTCTCACCAAATTTTGTGTGACAGGAACACAGAGATTAATTATATTAACATTTTTTACAACATAAAAGAAACACAACTCTTTGTTTAAAAGTAGAAAATATTAAGCTATTGTGACTTTATTCTAAAAGCCTGTTTGAAACTCTGCGAAACTGTCCTCTCCTAATTTCTTTCCTCATCCTTAATTTTGTATCTCCTTATAATCTCCTCTCTTTGTAAATCCTTGTGTTGTCAATTCCAATTGCCTGTTTCAGGGAAGTAACTTAAAGACTTTCATTGTCCTGTCTTACAGACATTGTTCCCAGCAGGCATCTAATTCTTACATCAGGCAGCATCTAAACTTTGTCTCCTATTCATCAATCGAACCAGGTCCCTCTGTAAAAGTTTAAGGTAAATAGCTCTGAATTATAGAGGATGTGCAGATATTGGAATGCCTTCTTGGCATTCATTATTGGCATGTCAATGTACATCCATCAAACGGCAAAAAATACTGGAAACCCTTCTCTCTTTAGAGTAGCTGTGTATGAAGGCTAATGACACCCAGGAGGGCCAGCCTCTGTACACAATCATTTGTGTCCTTAGCAGACAATGTTCATTTCTTGACTGACAGGTTTGTGGGTGCTCTGTGGAGACTTGTTCCTGGGGTTTGAGCAGGCTGGCCATATGAGGAACAGAACAAATATCCATACTGCTTGCAGAGATAAATACTTCTGGTGTAGCACTTAGTTTGATGCAACCAGATTATTCAAAGTGGCTGATGGATAGGAATCATGTTAAAAATGTAATTGTTCTGTCCCTGCTCCTGATCTGATCTGATCTGAGGATGCAGTCTAGATGTGTGCAAGTCAGTCAATCATCTGCTACTCCTCAAGCTATATTTTATGTCAGGGACACTTCTTTTCTCTGTCCTGACCAATTTGTGGTTTATGGTCATAAAATTCTTCACAAATTACACACTTCTGATTTCTCCAGTGACCACCTCAATAATCAGTCTCACCCTCACCTGTATTTTATAAGCAGCTTCATCAAGGGAAACTCTCCTTCTTCTGCCCCTGTCTGCTCCAAAAGTCACAATGGCTGACAGCTATAGTCTCAGTGGTTTTGGTCTACTTTCCAGGGAAAAACTGTTCAGGAATAGGCCTTTGCCTAAAAGTAATAATAGTATGTTTCCTTGCTATAACAACAAATTCAGGTTGGCTCTTTTACAGATATTTGCCTAGGAGTACTAAATTAGGAAAAATCATGCTAAATATAAAATACAGCAAAGTGTCATGTTTTAGAAGTCTTCCCTTCTGAGATGAAAGGTATTAAAATAATATTTATTTACATGGAAGAAAAGCAAATATTCAATTCATATTAAATTATTGAATTAAATTCACAATTTTTTGTGAATGTAATTGTTTGGTTGTTTGCCTGCAAATAAAATTCTATTAATGACAGTCATGTTTGGATATACTTGTGTAAAATATGTAGTGGCTACTTATAAACCAATGAAAATTTATATTCTTGCTTAATTAATCACTATGGTGGTTTTTTTTAACTATAGTTGTGCCCCTTCATTAAATCTGCAATTTTATAAAAATATTTATATTTATTAAAAAATAGTTTGAGATTAATAAATAACAGACCTTGCCCTAATGAAGCTTTTCTCAGAATCAGTATTAGCTTCAAAACTTTGCATAGTTAAAAGTACAGTGAATGCAACTAGCTAAGTATAGGTGCTGGAGTTCATGCTAGAGTTATTTTGGCCACGGCCACTGCAAATACTGCAGCAGTGGAGTAGTAAAGGCTTTTGGGGGGTTTTAATGCACAATTGTTATTCTAAGCCTCAGGAACTTTTGAGGCTAATTCTTGTATGGAAATAGTTAAAAACCCAGCCTCTTTTACTATGAATGAAAAGGATATCTATGGCTTTTAACTAAGTATAACCTAAGAATGAAGGGTCCAACAGCGTGCACTGTAATCGTCTCTTTGCCAACTTGCCAAAAGAGGCCCCCAGCTAAACTTGAAAGGTTCTTTTTAGTCAAAGGTCATGTTTACTGTTGAATTTTCTACCTACTTAAAAGTGTGCCATTTACTAACAGAACATATGTTCTGCTAAACTTCTGTGTTTGAAGAACTTTGTTCTTTGCAGTGTGCATGATAGTTTCCCAGAAGAAACACTGGTGACAGGCTTGAGCAGTTCCTCTGTGTGATTTTTAATGCATCATTTAAAAAAAAAAATCTCTAAATATCTCTAAAATGTGCTTGTACTGGTAGGGCAACGTCTCCTGACTCCTTATTAGCTGACTTTAATGATGTATAGTTATTTATGGCACAGACTGCAAGTATAAATTCCTCTTCATTAGTCTATGACTCAGGTTTAATCAGTGGTGAGATTTGGGGTCTGGGGACCATTAATGCAGCTCTACCATTTACCCAGCTCTGTGACATCACTACGAGTTAAACATTACCTCACAAACTAACAGTATTCTTGCCATTTGCTAATTGCCTTCTGGGAGTGAAATGCCTCTTGGCTTCATTCAGTGCAGCTTTTTGCTTTGCAGATTTCTCAACCATCAATCACTACACTCAGGATTCAAAATATTTCAGCATAAGAGTAATGATCCTGGGAAAGGAATTTATTTTTTTTCCATATTTTGATGGGGAATTAGGAGAAATATATGTGCTTTGATCTCTAACCACCGTATCTGTTCTGGTCTGAACAGATAATACTGGTGTCAGTAATTGAAGACAACATTTCTAGGCCTTAAATAGAAAGTTTTTTAAAGTGTTTTGCAGGAGAGAAGGA
The DNA here is from genome assembly GCF_965178545.1 of Coloeus monedula. Taxonomy (NCBI): domain Eukaryota; kingdom Metazoa; phylum Chordata; class Aves; order Passeriformes; family Corvidae; genus Coloeus; species Coloeus monedula. The sequence continues at coordinate 38,245,540 of NC_138782.1, forward strand.
GGAAAAAGACATACAATTATTTCTAAGTTATTTTTTCTGAAACAGGACTAGAATTTCGGCAAATTCTTATGCTAAGTAGACTAATATTGAAAATGAGGTAGAAGTGTTTTGTTTTCATAAATGCACAGATAAGTGTAAGATGTTTGGAAAAAGAACACCTAATTCAACATATTTATTTTAAAGAAAAATTGTGTGAACTCTGTGATCTTTAACTATCTTTTAGGTCTGCTAACTGTATTTGTTACCCAAATATACTGTCTACAAAAGAGAGAGTTAAAAAGATTAACTAGTACATTTCGTGTTAAATTCATTTGTTAAAAATTTTTGTGCACTTTTTGAGATCATGGAGATTATGTGATAAAAATTGCTGAGAAATGTCTTTGAGGAGCAAATATTTCTTGAGTGTAAACTGGAAGACTTCTCTTAAGCTTCCTCTTTCACTCCGTGAACTCTTTGCACAGTGGTTGCTTTTTAGTAGCCTGCCATGGTTTGCCCTGTGAAGAGCACTTTTAGTTACTTGGCATCCTCTGAACAGACCTGGTAACTTTCCATTTTGTAAGTGATTGGGTGACCATGTTTTGGGCTGTAAGTGCTAAGATTTTGGAGGATTACGTGGCTTTCCTAAGAAGAAATGCCCACTGAAAATAGAGCAAAGCTGGTAAAGGAGATATCATCTCTTTCATTACATAGGGGAAAAAAAGAATCTAATTTTTGGTGAGCAAAAGGAAACTATGGAGAGAAATTTAACAGAAACAAAAGTAGAATGCAAGAAGGACAGCATAGAAACCCTGTAAAGGACCACTAATTACAACTGTTTTCATAAAACTGTTGAGGTTGAAAAAGACCTTTAAGATTGTCAAGTCCAACGATCAATTTAGCACCACTACCATGTTCACCATTAAACCATGTCCTCAAGCATTGGGGTCCCTCCCCCTGCCATGTGGTCCTGGGAGAGGGGCCCTGAGGGGAGGCGCGGGGTTTCCCTGCCCCTGCTCAGCCTCATTCCCCATTGGTTGTTTTGTGTTCCCCTGCGCGGGCAAGGACCCTTGGGTCCCGTGATTGAGGAGTTCCTCGGCAGAGCCCTGGCCATGCGGCTGGAGAAATGAACATCTCTGAAACATCTATCAAGAATCGGTCCATATATATTTCTTTCCACGGGCCTCGTTGTCTGATACACATGTTGCAACATCCCCATTGCAACACTCAAGTGCTATATCCACACATTTTCTGAACACTTCCAGGGATGGTGACTTCACAGCTCCCCTGGGCAGACCTCTCCAGTGCTTTACAATCCTTTCCATAAAGAAATTTTCTTTAATATTAGATCTAAATGTCTCCTGGTGCAACTTAAGGACAGTTCCTCTCATCCTGTCACTTGGTACCTGGGAGAGGAGACTGACACCCACCTGACTACAACCTCCTTTCTGATAGTTGTGGAGAGTGAAAAGGCCTTCTTTCTTCCTTCAGCCTTCTTTCTTCCAAGATAAACAACCTCAGCTCCTCATTAGAGTTCACGATGATTTCCTGAGCCCTGCAGCAGACAACTCTGTTGGCATTTCTATTTGATGTAATTCAGAGCAATTAGAAGTCAGGGTCAGCATACTGCCTGACAGTGGGAGCTAAACTACCACCTCCCTTTACCAGAGTAAATAGCACCAACTAGCAAGGTGTGAGGTGTAGATGGAGGACTAAATGACTTTGCTGTGAAATGAGGTCTGACAGTGTTAAAGAACTGCACTTTAGTCCACATCTTTATGAGTGTATAGTATAATACACTATAAATAGTTCATATTTAGTCCATATTCAGTCCAGAAGAGGCATTCTCATATTCCTTGTGTAAGTCAAATTTGACTGCTGAATGTCATTAGTAGGTTCAGCTGCATATGTTGCAGTACTTACTATCTAGAAGTAATATCGCTACACAGAAGCAAATAGAAATGTATGATAGATGGTTCAGGACAAGTGGCCATAATATTAAGTAAGGTTAGGAGTTAAAAGCAAACTTAGAGCAGAAAGGATCATTTTGTATTGTCTTTGCATACATTGTCTTTGTATTGTCTAGCTGCTGTCATTTACTCCCTTAAAGCCTACAAGTTTGACTGACATATGCAACACTCATATGAATTAATTTCAGAGCCCTTTTATGAATCTATTTTTCTAACAGAAGTGCACTTGTCCTGCCCTCTTCCTTTCCTCTTCTTGCCTTCAAAATCTTCTGTTTTTCTAAGCAAGTTTGGCTGTAGTTCAGATTCTGCAGTTAGTTTTCTTGCGTGATGTCTACCCCTTACAGTTGGACACCTACATAACCTCCAAGGCTGGGCTGTTTTCCAGCTCCAGGTGGAGGATCTTAGTGAGAATCATGTAGCAAAATAACTACTTGCTATTAATTTAGTAAGGAACTTCATTTACATCACAGAATAAACCTGGGAGATATGACAAAGAAAAAAGAGGCAAGTGGGAACCAGCTCTTGGTGACCACAGGAATGCAACATTTCTGAGACAGAAGTGGTAAATCAGTTCCAATTCCAGTACACAAATCGGTAAAAAGAAATTAGAAGCCATCGAGGTGCAAAGAGAAAGTGGCTTAGGTAACTTTGGAAATTGTTCAACTGCAAATGCCTGAGAGCAGTTAGTAAGCAAAAGTGATGGAACTGTCTAAACTCACAAAAGCCAGACAAGACTCAGTAGAAGCAGAGAAAAAGTTGTTTGAAATTTTACAACTTTGGAAAATGCAAGATTTTTAAAAAGGCTGAGACTGCTTTCTGCTGTGACACCCTCTTCCCCCATAAGAGCAGCACACTAAGGTAGGGAGTCAGCTCTCTCACTAGGGTTCTGTAGTTTACTGACTGATGTCAAATTCCTGAACACAATTTGTGTCATGAAAACAGACTTTAAATATTAGGTACATTGAAATAAAAGCAAAAGAGAAACGTCAGGGTATTCTCTGACTGATTTGCCCATGCTCCATTCTGCAGAGTTCAAACTTTGTTACATCTTGCATTTAATGAGATGGAGATGTTGCAGTGGGAACACAAAGTCATGCACGAGCTCTTAGGTGATTCCTCCACTCCTGAAATAGGTGTTAGGCTTCAAATTTCACATGCCTCAGGCCAAAGCATGATGGATGCACAGTGTTAGACTGGGTCCATTTTCTAGGTAATACAGGCCACGATAAACAGTGTTTGCGAGGATGTTCCTAATAGCAATGGCAATAACATTTTGGCTGACAACTGCTTTATCACCTGTAATCACAGTCACCATACAGACATTCCATCACTTACAAATGCTCTCATTTTAGGAACCCAAATAATTTTGAACCCAAATTTTAATTAATTTTTCACTCCAGAAAATTAAAACCAAATATGACTTCTCCCAGCCTGGAAAAGCACTCTGAAAAAATTATGAACCTGACCTCCCACACACATGCATCCCAATGCCCTTTAAGTGTCAGTGTTGATTAACTGCAATGCTGATGGTAAAGCACAAAGGCACAGTTCTGCACTGGGCTCCTGGCACTGAGAAGCCAAATATAACATCATTGACTATCATACAATTAAGGTCAAACCAGTCTCAAGTATACAAATATGATAGAAATATGGAATATTTCTTGTGAATATTGTGTGAATGAGCTTGCATTTCCATTCTGCAAAGACATAAACATGCAACACAGCTGCAGTCCACATCTCTGGTACAGGTCATTGCCTTTCTGCATGCTCCTTTCCTAAAGACATGGTCACAGAGGCAGTCCATGCTTCGAATCATACTGTTCTGCTATGGCAATTCCTCCACTGATGCATTTTTCACATACGTACCCTGGCAGTCTCACATATGTGGACTGTGGGAAGTTTTTCATAATGTTCTCAGTGGGCTTCCAACATCAGAGATCTACTGCAAGGACAGTAGAAATATCGCCAAAGGGACTTTATGTTTGGGGAAAACCAGCCCTTCAATGTTCTTATTTGCAGCAACACAGTCACTGGCAGCCCACCAAGCTGTGCAGATCCCTGTTTATCGTGTTTTGAATGGAGCTGGCTTCTGGTGTGTATAAATGGGAAATTATAAGCGTATTAAATCCCATGTGTAGACACTAGTTTATAAAGACTGAAATTGTAAACTTAAACAGTGAAGGATAAAGCCTGGTAGCAGCCAGCACAAGCTTTAAAATTGAGGTTTGTTTCCTTTCTGGGATATGCTGCATAATCAGTCCCATAGATCTCTGGTTTTATTACCATGATGGCTTATCATGCTGCAGACTAGATGCTCCTAACAGGATGTGCACATATAAATATAAAGATATAAAGTGTTCTATAATAGCACCCCTACAACTTATTTACTAGATTTGTAAGCTGGTTTCCATAGAGCCACACAGCTTTCCATAAGCTTTGTGCCAATACATTTAAAAGCAATTCATAGTCTTTTTTGGCTCTGTGTGTTCCTAATGAATGATTAAATATTAATTACCTTCAGTGCCTGCTGATGGCATGAAGTGATCTGACAATTATGGATACTTGTTGTGCTTACCAATGTGCTCACAAGCTATTACTCTGGAGAACAACACTATTGTCAGTGGAATAAAGCTAGGCAAACCAGGCATTGTGCATTTTATTAGTGTTTTCAAAAAAATCAATAGTTGCATGCTGGGGAAAGACTTAAATCATAACTGCTATGCACACTTTGTTAACCAATGGCAGTTTTTCTGGCTGAAGGGATTTCAGACAACCTCTTCAGATGGCCTTGCACTCTGAGCTGTTGGTATGTAGTTCCAAGCCTACTGGTTGCTTATGAATCTTTGATGGAGAACCTTTCAAAATTAGTAAAAGTACTTCTTGTGAGCCTTCCACCAAAAATGTTCTGATAAATAGATGAATCTATTTTAACATCACTAAAAATAGGAAATAAATTCAAGAACACATACACACGAAGCTCCAAAAATAAAAATGAAAAATCTAAAATTCACTAACCAAAAAAAATACAATAAAATAAAAATATTAAAATATTAAAAATACCTGGGGAGTACAGTATAACTCTCTAGATAAATAGTCTTGTTATGCAAGTCTATGTTTGTACAGAGTCCTGGAAACTAGGTGTCAAAAACCTACACAAAATATAGATAAGATCATACCATTTTCCTTTAGCCACAGTAGAAAAAAAAAGACAAAAAAATCCCCCCCAAAAAACCAAACAAAAAACCCCCTATTATGACCCATATTAGTTCACTGTTTAAGATATTAATATTTGGTACTCTAAATATTTTTCAATGCCTGGAAGACATGTTAGGCGTGCATTAAATTGTAGAAATAGTGAACACTCGTGGCCCTAGCACCAACATCCTTAAAAAGAAAAGTGTATAAAAATGGTTAAAGCTTTTCAAGTTTTTTATTATAATTCCAAAAGTGAGATTTGCCATGATTCATTCACTGTACTCAATGGATTTCATCAGCCAGACTTAAATATAATTTGTTTAGTGTGGTGATACAATCTAAAGAGCTGGACAATACCCATGATATGAGAGACATTTTATGTTCTAGGCAACAGGTACTTCTCAGTCATGTGTGTTTACAATCATCCAAAAATTTGGTTTTAAAGAAAAAACTTAGCAAAACATTCAAGCAAAAATTTGCTTTTTCAGGGATCCTCTTTGATTTTAAATTCAGTTCTTACCACTTCAGGTTTTCTCATGACTTTGATTTGAGAGTCTTTCCCACATGTGGAATACAATATTCTCTGACAGTAGATATTGGCTGATACAGCAGGAGCCTGTCTCTGACTCATTCAGAATACCACAATTCCTGCATGTTAAATAGGCCATTTACAAGGACAACATCCTGTAAAAATGTTTGAGTTTTTTGTTTGATTCCTTTACTTTCCGCCAAAATCCAGAATTTCTTGAACTGCTTTTCTGTACATTCTTCCCAAGCAATCAGGTGACTCACAAGGAAGTCCAAATAGACTAACAGGTACCTGTCTAAGGCCAAGTAGGGGAAATAATTCTGATGGGTCGTCATATGCCCAAATCACCATGGAAGTTAAGTATTGTAATCTATTATTACAGGCACAACATAATAAAAAATGCTACTCTTCAGTCAATACTGATAGTAAAGTCTGGGTTTACAGATCCAGTTTATGGGCATATCCTTTTACACAGATAATTTTCAGATTTTTTAGATCACCTTCAACAATCATAGTCAGTCTCTCAGAGCTTACTATCTGTGCCTAACAGCTTTGGCTTGATAAACCCAGAAATGCACAAAACAACTGTGTAATAATGTTGCTACACTTTTCCTGTGTCATGAGAGGAACTGCTTAGTGAGACCAAATTGTATTGCAAGCAATGGGGGAATCTGTCTGACATGACCAAAATTAATAGCTCATACATAAATATTATGGATCAAAAATTATTTGTTGAGTGATGGATTGAATAGGAGTAAAAATGCTAGTTATTTTATTTTCTGGTGGCCCTAATGCCAATGTTAAGCTTGTGTTTTATTTTCTTTTTACCATTTTCCAAATGTTTAGTACAGTGTTATTTAAAACCCTGATAGTGTTACTATATTAATAAGTCACAGGTTAGCAAGCATAGTCCTGGAAGGGATGTCCTTGCTAAGGGGTGCTTACAGTTTCCTCTGTGACCTAACAGAACCTATCAGCTGGCCAGTCTGAATATGGACAATTCTTTGAGCCACTTAAAGTTGTGAACACCTCTGTGATCCACATTTAAGAACAGGCAAACTCCCCCCCAAGCTCTCTCTCGTTTCCGGCGCTGGCACAGGTGGCTGCGGGCCCCGTGTGGGGGCCAGCGGGCCCAGCCAGGCCCTGCTTGGGCCAGGCCGGGCCGGGCCACGGCCATCCTGGAGCCATGGACCTGTTCCAGCCATGGAACCCCCCCCACTGCCTTGCCGTGGGCAGCCGGAGCGGCTCGGCTCTCCCCCCTCCACTGTGATAAGAAACATTCAACATTCCAGCTGCAAAGCTGCAAGGCCGAGGTGAGATTAACCCTTTTAGTGCTGTGAAGAGCTGAAACCTGAGGGGAGAGAGGAGATGCTTAAAGCTGAAAGTCTGTTGTGAAGCTATGATATATCAGAGTATCCCGTTGTAATTCCATGAAGATATGGGGGGTGGAGTGTTCAACTCGTAAGCAAAAGCACCTGCGCTGAGATAGGCAGATGCTGACGCAGCTGTAATTTCATGAGAAGTTTGGACAGGGAGAGATGGAAGCGATGAGGACTTTTGCTCCAAATGGGAAAGGAGAAAACCTCAGTTCCTAGAGATGCTCCCAGAGATAGTCCTAACGAGGAAGATGATGAAGACCCTTTGCTCCCAGGGAAGGAGAAGGGCCTCTGTTTTTGTTTCTGTACAGCTCAACCTTAAAACTGTACCCCAAAAAACTTCAAGAGTGGACCCTTGAAAGCAGTTGTGGGAAAAGCTGCAAGTCGGGGGAAAGGACTCACACGCAGGCAGAGAGACTCCTCTTCCTAAATGGACTGAACAATATTTGGAAGTGGGCGGCTGTCTCGTTGTGATAATGTTTTCATAGCACGAGCAAGAAGAGACTTCTCTTTCTAAATGGACTGAACAAGGTTATTATGGAAGTGGTAAACAGACTGAACATCTCAAGGGTTGTTTTTTCACATTGTCAGTGGGAGAAGGGAGGAAGGTGGGGGGAGGAGGAGAGTTCTGAAGGTGGTATAATTTTTTTTTCTTCCCTCTTTTAGGTTTGTTAATAAACTTCTTTATATTCTTTCAAGTTTGGTGCCTGCTTTGCATTTCTCCTAATTCTTATCTCACAGCAGATAAACAGTAATGAGTATTTTGGACCAAACCACTACACATGCAGCACCTGTAAATTTTGTTTGTTGAGACACACAATCAAACTACTTTACAGCAGCAATGCAACTGTGGTTTCAAGGGCTTGGAATCTCCTACCCTGAGGGAAGAATGTAGGTGTTGAAACCCACCTTGTACCTCAAATAATTTTGTTATAAGAATTTATTGCTCTTGTCAGGCAGTAACTGGTTGTGAAATTAACTTTTACAATACATTCAGCGATGGTAGATTTGCAGTTAACAAAATCTTTCAGAATCAGGACTGATCAACCTGATAACACTTCAAATTTTACAGGTACCACAAAGCTCACCAAAGAGTCTTCACTGAGTTTTAAAGAGCACATCCTTCAGATTTATTCACTCAGATGTTCACTCAGTTTCAATTTTCTTTTCCTCTGTTTTCATCACTATCCCAGCAGTTACTAAAACTGATTTTTTGTTAGCATTAGCCACTGTATTAATAAACAAAAAAAATATATATACCTGCCTCCTATTTTGCAGAATCCCATGACAGCTCTGTGAGAAGAATGTTTATATTCAGGGACGTTGTTCTGGGACAGTTTGGACAGAGTAGGGCATGGTGAGCTGTACACGTCTGCTCTAGGCTAAGAGAGACTTCCTCCAGCAATCCCTTCCTTTTGCTTCCTACTTTTCCCCTGTAGCAGCTTCCTGCCCTTGTGTTCTCTGTGTCATCAACTGCCCCATCACCCACACCAGCATGTCTCCCCTCAAGAGGCTAGTGGCTGAGCTGAGCATGGGCCACCCTCTGTGTCCCCTTGCCAGCCACCGGCAGGCACTGGTGCTCTCTGCAGAGCTGCTGTCATCCCCTCACTGTCCGCTGGGTCTTTCCTCCACTTGGGATCTGCACCCCTGTCTTCAGCTCTGTCTGCAAGAGCTTTTTCACATTTGAACGCTGGTGAGAGGTGAGAAGTCAGCATGCTGGGGGGAAGCAGGTGAGAAAGAGAGCTGTTAGCAACAGGGACCAGGGAGTGAAGCTACATAGGGTAGGAACAGGCATCAGGACAGCAGGGGAGCCAGCTCATGTCAGCCCCACCATCACATATCACTCATCTCTGGGATGGATGATCCAGAAGATCTTTTGCAGTGACAGTGCTTCAGATGACAATCTATATTGCTAAATTACTGCCCAGGTTAATGGGGGATTCATTGAATCCTGAGTAAAAGAAAATACTTAACTCAGAAGTTATATTTAGCCTAACTTTGGACTCCAGCCTATCATAGAAGAAGATCTGCAACCAAGCTTTTCATGTAGTTACAACTAATTTCTTCTCTTGACTTGTTCAAATGCAGTTAATTTATTTTCAGGACATGAATTGCACTGAACTAATAATAAAATTTTACTAAAATAAAAGCATCAGTTGCATTCTGACAGACTGCTCTGTAAAGTATTCAAAATCTCAGGAAGAAATTTTAAGCTTCCACATACTGTGGAAGAGACAGTATTCTAAATTTTTTCAGACTTCTTAAGAAGGAAGCAAACTGTTGAACTGAAGCATCATAGTTCCTCCAGGCTAGATTACACTATTAGTTCTGTTTTGTTAGTTAAATGTATGAATTATATAAAATTGTGGTTCTGTCAATGCCATATGTTTCCTGAACAACAGAAGAGAAAAGATATCCCAAAGAACCTTGTTAGTGGAAACCACACAGCAGTTAAGCAATGGTTTACAAGTCTTTAGAACAGGAAACACAATTCACTCTCTTGAAAAGTAGTAATTTCATGCATGGTCCACCGTGTTTATGGATACAAAAAAATGATGACTTATGCCTAATAAAAATGTTAATGTAGGTATTACATATTCATGAGGAAACCACTGAAGCTCTACTTGGTAGTGGAATATGTTGGTTTGATTTGTTCATTCAAGATGGTGATAATCCTCAGATGAAAAACACTTTTTAGTATTTTGAAATTAAGGTATAAGACATCAATCTTATAATTTATTTTATTTATATTACAGAGCACCTAAACAACATGCCCATGCACATTTCATAAAATCAGAATCATTTAGGTTGGAAAAGACTTTTAAAATCATCCACTCCAGCTGGTAACCCAGGACTGCCAAGTCCACCACTAAACCATGTCCCTAAGGGCCATGTCTACAGATCTTTTAAATACCTCCAGGGATAAAAGATGTGATTAATTTAACTTCCAATAAACATCTAATGTTCTTCTTGTCTCTTTGCTCTCCCTATCCCCATACACTATAAATTCATTCATGATTTCTCAATGGCTCTATTCAGACATCCATGTACTAAAAGACATTGAATTTCCTTCTTTGTATATGCTGACTTTGTGCTCTCACAACTATTTTGACATCCATAAACCCAAACTATGTCTCCCATTTTATGTAAATCTGTGTATTTTTCTATCAGCTTAATTTTAACTTGCTAAAACCACATCTGAAATAACTAATTGGGCATTACTAATAACTGTGCACTCCTCAAGCCCCTGAGGTAAGTCACTCTACTGGCAAATTGAATAAATTCGCTAAATGAATAGCATAAAACAGTAATGACAATTATCATTAGAAGAATTTTTGGAGTTAATTTAGAAACCTTCCTTAACAAGTGAATATCCATTTTGGTCCAAACATATCTGAGAAGGATATACAGTCATAACGGATAAGACAAAAGCCAGTACTGGACTGACAGAGGAGCTTGTGTATGGTGGCTTTTCTACTTGAGGAGAGTTATTGAAAGCATGACAGAGGCACTAATTATATGGAAAGATCCATTGCAAAGCAACTGTTTTAGTTTTATTTGCAGATATGGCATGAGGACTTGTTGCAACACACTGACATCTGTGGGTATTTAAACATATTTGGTTTGCTGAGCAAGCACGGGCGCTGGTTTCAATGTTTTCCAACATCTGTGAATATTTAAATGTGCTTATTGTGTTTATAAATCTTTGCCTGTGTACTTCACAAACAAAACATTCGATTGGTTGACAAAACAAGAACAGAGTACGAAGAGAGCAAGACAGTTTCAGTGACAGAGATTTGTTACACCGTAATTCAATTTGTCACTAAAAAATCAATTTCCATATTGGTTACAATTAAATCCAAATGTTATCTAGTACTGAAATAAGAAAACAAAAGTAGGATGTGCAGAAGATGTCTAACCAGGAAGCACCTCCTCTTAGTATACCAGTGGCTCTTAGGCGCTCAGTCCATATTGCTCACTTCATTCCTCACATCCTAACCTCTCCTGCAACCTGCTGAGTGGAACTTTCCAAACCATTCAGAGAGGTAAGGGGATATAAAGGCAGCATGATTCCAGTAGCTATCATGTTTAATAACAGCTATCTCCATTACCATTTGATAGAGTTAAGCAGGTCTGAAACAAAATTGTAAGACCTGGTGCACTATGCTGATTTTGAGATTATTTGACCTCATTAGAAAAGGTATACAGGGTTGTACTGGTTCAACACAACAATGCTCTGAACGCTTCTGTTATACCTGCAAGGCCTTTTCTGGAAGTCCTTGTGATCTGCCCAGATACAACTCAGCTCACATGTCAGCTTCAGAGTGCTCTGCATTTGGCTACCCACCCCAGCACTCTATCCAGGCCAGCCCTCGGTGCCAGATGCCAAACATTTCTCCACTTTATTGTTCCACCAGATTTATATCCATCTACTTTCTCCATTATCTCCTCCAAGCACCTTCATACTCCTGCTGAGGAATGCTTTAATTGTGATAAAATTGACTTTTGAGACCTAGAGCTCTCCTGGCAGTAATATCATTAGTCTGAGGGTCCTCTGCAGTACATCCAGGGAGGCAAATATTCATCCTCATGGAGTGTGGCTGCAAGTTATGTTTTATTGTATATGTCCCAAAACTATCTCTTTCAAGCCTCAAAGAGGACAGTAAATGTCTTTAGTGTATTCAGGTAACAGTGAATAAAAGTCTATACCCAGGTGCCTGGTGGAGAACTCATGAGGCAAGCCAGGATGCAGAGAACAGGTTGGTAATTTGGTAGCTGTGGGAATGAGCAATGGACAGACAGGAGTAGTTGAGAATCAATATATATACTGTTTATTTACCAAGTGTTTGCCTCCTAGAGTTCCAGAGCTGTCAAGTCTAGAAAAACAGACATGGTCAAAAAAGTTGACCATGGTTCCTGCCTACCAATTTCAGAGATCATAATTTGTGTTTCTCTTTTTCTCATAGGCTGAGAAGAACTGATTGGTGTAGTTTTTATTGCTGAGTTTTGTTATATATGCAGATCAAGAGAAGTGGATCAGAAGAGCAACTGCAATACCAAGGCTATTTTGTGAAAGGGAATTTTTGAATACATGAAAAGTGATACAGAGGTATGGAAGGGGCATAAAATCTTGGGAATTGTAGAGGGCATGTCATGAGAGTATGCTGCCAACTGATTCCAGCTAGCATCTAAGAAGATTAAGATGAATGCCTATCCCACCGCGAATCAGAGAGCTGAAGCTTCATGAAATGGCTTTCATTATAACTAAATATTATAACTAATAACTAAATATGTGATTCAATGTGTGCCAGAATCCATTGGATCATAAAGAGATCACTAGTCTATGTTGCTTTTATTTCAACTACTTCCATTTTTTTTGTGCTTGTCTTCTTCCTTCTGTATCAGGTGGGAAGTTTACAGATGATACCAGCAGGTTTTTTTATTCATATAATTCTATCACTTGTCCTTAGTTCCTATCATTCCAGCGTCATCCCCAGTGAAAGTTTATTCAATTATGTTGCAGTATGCTAAGACAGTGTTTTCATGCTGTGTAACAAAGTGCATGATAAATATGCCTTTAACAGCCCTGAATTCTGGCCTTTACTGGAACATAAGCTGTTGGAAGGCAGTTTCTTGCATTCACTCATGGGTTTCTTGTTCTCATGCTGTGACAAATTTTGCTGTTGAGGCGATATTTTGATGCTGACATAAAAATAATGTTAACTTTACTTGTTCTAGGTCTTCCTCTATGTGGCTTTCAGCATAGAAATTCCTCCATTTCAATCACTTTTTCTCATTAGAAAACCAGTTTGGGGATGATGATGATGATTATTCTTACTCCGGCACAGCAATCTTTCCTCTTTGGAAGGTACCACAGGGCTTGTGGACACTATCCAAGCTTAGGTGTAAGAGAAAGTGACTCTAAGGGGATGTTCAACTTCCTTTATAAGCAAGCTTTAAGGAGTTTGGTGATGATAACTGATAGAGCCATCCTTTACTTCTAGGCTTGGGAAACAAAGCAGTAATCTGTTTTCCTTGGCAGAGAAATGAAGGAGGAATTTAGGCAGAGATATATGCACAGATATATAGAAGTATCTAAAAAGGCTTCCTGAATTTGTTACAATCTAGGTGGCTAATACGACATTTAATCGCAACTTAACAAAGTAAAGGTTCGAGTTGCCATATTATGCATGCATCCGCATCAGAGAGAGAAAAAATAGAGAATCATCAATAGAGACTAGAGAATGCCTCGAAAATTCTATTAGAAATTACATTCTGAGGAAAAAAGCTGAAAGCAGTAGAAGTCCTTTTTATGAAAATTACATTTGTCGAAACTGTCAGGAGAAATCAGAAACAATTTAAATAAAACATTACCTCATGAGGAAACACAGACAGTAATTGATGATCTCATTTCAGTAAAACGTCAAGTCCAGATGGGATTAGTATTGAATTCCCCCCAAAATACACTGATATAATTTTATCTTGCTCACAATATACATTTATACTCTTTTATAAAATAAGTATTTTCTTCCTTGTTCGGAGGCATAGCTACAATTAATTGCATTGCACGCTCTCAGAATATTGCAATGGGAACATTTTAATGCTTTCCAAGTGAAAATATGTCATAATAAAACAAAAATAAAAACAGTGCAATAAAGATTTTTTTCTTGTGCTGTACATGATGTTGTAGAAAAAAATACTTGCAAAAGATTGTCTGTGTTGTGCCTCCAGCCATTTGGCCTGTGAGATGGGGTTGCTTTAAGCAAGCTGAGATGCTCTACTGTGTTACAGCTGACTCGGGTTCCCAGAAACAAGGCAAGCACAAGCTGTAACCTTACTTGTGTGGTGTGTCAAAATATAGCTGCAGCAGATCTCCTGAATGGCCATAATAATAATTATGATCAAAGATCCTTTTGACTTTAGATGGAGAGTACATCTTTCTTAATCTCAAAGTGATATTGCAACTTTTCTATTATCCTTGAGATTTAAGGACTTCAGACAAAGGAACTGATCTTTTAAGGGTAAGAAAGTAATAGCGGGAGAAGGGTATCAGAGAAACTTTTGACAAGGCAGTGTCAGAACAGAGCAGGAATTTTGCCATAAGGGATCTAAAATAAAGTTTTTTACATTGAGACCATATTTACACTACTCTTCTTCTATCATCAGTAGGGAAGGATAGATATTTCCAAAGGTCATTCAGTTTTGAGGCACCCCAAAAAGTGACCCAGAGACTCCAATTGTATGGGGACTGTTAGGCATGTTATTTAGCTGCCTAAAATTAAGCAAGGTGAATTAAACTTAATCAATTAAAGAGATGAGACCTCCCCTGTCAATACTAGAGTGGGGATTGTCACCTACCTTCTTGGCCCTATGGTTCTCGCAGAAAAATGCAGAGCAACAGCTGTTGGAGCCCTGCTCTGCTACCTGAACAGTATTGATGGCATGTGTTGAGCACTGTCTCAGCCCAATAAATGCACTCAGTTGGTGACTGTGCAAAGAATGATACCCCTTATCGAGGCACCAGTGTTCCTTGGTGGTTAAACCATGCCATGCTCATGGCTAAAGAGGTGTTCTGGTTATCATTTTCCCCTGCTCAGGTTTGACTGACTCTTTCTTATCCTGCTAAAGGGGGTGGAAATTAGGAAATAGGACTGATGGTTCTGGAGACAGTGCGGTGTCCTCTATGGACCATAATGCAAGTAAATCAAAGGAAATGCAGACTCTTCTTTTTTGTTTGCAGTTTTTTATTCTTCTTTCTATGGACAGGTTGTCTAATGCTGCCTCAGCCAGCAGTGATTCAAAGAAACATATGCTTTTAGTAGCAAAAGAACTTCCAGAGTGTGTCTTTGATGGGTTTTTTTTCTTCTGCGGAGCAAGAGGTTCAATAATTAGACACTCTATCTGTTTGCTTTGTGTATAGCTTTTCCACCTCTGTTCATTCCTATTATAATTCCAGAGGTACAATGAACAAGGTGTTTTCCATACAACCTGCAGCTCAGTGACCCTGAAAGGCAATGGATTCAGTGCTCTCAACTCTGCCTGAACTATTGTTCACAATGAGGTACTTGTCATATCCATCACATCCCTCCAGGGCCTGAACCATGCCACGGGAGAACTTTATAAAAGCATGCAGCAGAATAGAAGGGTACTGAGGATTATTTCGATTGCCCCTGCAGTCAATTGTCATTTAATGGGCACATTTTTAAAGAATTTTAAGTATTTGGTCACATGTAGCTCCAAATAACAAAATCACAGACTACCCAAGAGCACCAGGATAGCTTCTGAGAGTCTCATACTCAGACATTGCAGCGTTATCTGCCATCCACCTATGCCTACACGGAATGCAAGTAAGGAGATCATTTGTGCATTCAACTCTTTAACTGGGGTTGTGCTCATGAATCCAGAGGTACACCAGGTATATTCTGATATCTCTGACTTGAGGTTCAAACAGGCACTTATGCAAGCAACACACGCACAGACTTACGGAGTCAGGGAAGAGATACAGTATTGCTGCAGCCTGAGATTCCTGAAAGAAACAGGGCTGAGATGAACACGGGGCCTGAAACAGTCAAGCTGGTTGGAAACACCTGAAGTCAGTCTTCTCTAGAGAGTTTAGCTAATCCTTGTCCTAGGCAATGACGATCCTATTTAAGTAGCAGACACACTCATTTTGGAGTCCCTGAGGCTGGTAGTATTGACAATCGCTGTTGCCATCGCTTGTTCTTCATCCGCAATAGCCCAAGGCAGTCATTGTACTGGGTTCTGCCTACAGCCTCTGAAGTTACAGCCTTTGTTTCTTTCACCATCTTCTCCAAGCTAAGGCAGATTTCATGCAGCAGCTAGGTATTTATAAACCAGCAGTGAATCTGCCAAAAGCTTAACCAAGGAATTATACAGAATATATAAACAAGGTTAACATTACATTTCTTAATATTTAATTTTAGGTTCCATTAAAGAACAACATAAGAAAGAGAATGTATACCTGGAAAATAAAAAACACTTCTGTTTTCCCCAGGTGTCTGTTCAGCAAGGGAATTGGTAATACTGTCGTAATCTATCACCCACCGAACGGTCACTGCACACCTATAAAACTTCATTACCTTGCATACAGAGAAACTGATGAAATGTGAAATGTCAAGGCATATGTTAGGTTAGAGACTGTTCACTCTGGTCTCCTTCTGTCCTCTCTTCTCCTCCCATACGTCTGCCTCTCTAGGGGCTCTGCCACCCTGGCCTTACAGTGGAGGGGTTTTCAGCCACTGGGAGCTGGCAGAAGGGGGTTTTACCCCTCACATACCAACACAAAGCAGCCCGGAGGTCAATGCTGAAACCCCTCTGGAAAGTGGCACTCAGTGCCCAACACACAATGAAAATGGGGCAGAGCTCCTCACCCAAAAGGGGCTGTATCCTCCTGTCACCATTAAGCAGGAACGCAGGCGAAGGCAAAGAAGTAAAGAGAGGGGACCCTCCATATATGTTCCACGCAGGAAAAAACAGGGACGAAAAGTCCAATTGGTGGGAGGGTCCAGGGCCCTTATACTGGGTACAGAATAGGTGGGGAAAGGGATCACAGCCAATGGGATAGGGGCAAGCAGGTGGGATTGACAGGAAGGGAACCAATGGGAACAACACATAGGAGGGACTCAGGGAAGGATCCAATGGAGTGTCGAGGAGTAAAGAACTTTCTAGAACTACATATTAAAGAAGGAAAATGAATATACATAACTTCATGCGTAAGACAAGTAGATAAAATATTAACCAATCAGGGGAAAACATGCAAAAGGTAAAACAAGGCAATCATGGGTTCTCACCATGTCTGAAAGTTACATGCTAAACGTGGGTTGCTGACCAGCACAGCTGGTTGTCTGAGTTCTCCTCAGGACAAAGAGTAGCTGCAGCCACCTGCACTGCTATGTTACAGCACCCGCCTGAGATTTGTTGCAGCGGGAAGCTACAATAACCCTGTAACTTTGAACGGTGGTTTTTTTTGGTAAAAAGCCTGGGGTAAGGGAGAGATGAACCAGTCTCTGACAACACCAGTATGTCCTGCTGGTCTTCAGATACAGTGTAATTAGTGTAGTACCTTGGGGTGAAAGGCTACCTTCATAACTTACACTGTGAACTGCAACTGATTATGCTCTGCCCCTTCCTCTCCACAGCCCTCAGATGTTCTTCATGCATCCTCCGCCAAACTTGAGACCAAGCAGCTTCTCTGCCTTCTTGACTTACCGCTTTTCAGCTGATGGCCACAGGATGAGGGAGACCAACACAGATACTGAAGGCGTCCCTGGTGCCCTTCTTCATTTTTGCTGTTTGCATCCTCCACAGTCCTGTGTAAAGGAATCAGATACCAGTGACAAAGTAGCCTGCGAGGTTTCTGCCTCCTGGATGTTTAACTGGGGAAAAGAGGATTCACAGAAAAGAGCCACATAACCTCACAACCTCCCATACGGCAGCTTCTACTGTTTCAGGGTTCTTGCGAAAATTTGCACTTCCCAAACAAATGCTGGAAAGGGATGAGAAACATTTATTCCTCAAAAAGATGCCTTTGCTTTCCCATATTATTATTTTGATAATCTGATCTCCACAGCTGAAGCCATGGTGGACAAGTCTGCTTAGGCAGAGGTTACCCCTGAGACAGATAAATCTGCACTTCTTGAGCACCAGTGACCAGCTTGCCCAGACAGTGTCCTACCAGGATGGCAGGAAACAGTGGAACAGAATCAGTGCAGACTCTGACTATCAGAACCCATAGACTTGATGTATTTCAATCCTTTTAACAGCTGGAATTCTGTGAGTGTCCTGAAAGCTATTCCTGTTAATACATGGTGTAAACCACTGATGGGGTCAGCTCCAAAGGTCTAGGTGTGAGAGCTTTGACTGGGCCTTGCAGACAAAGACATTCTTTCTGTGATGAAAAACTGGAGGAATTCTCAAAAAATATTATAGAAGAATTGGGCTTAAATGCTTTCCAAGTTGATGTACTTTGAAGGAATGGGCCAAAAGAGTATGTGACATTGGATTGAGAAGTGTGTTTTTCTTCCATTAGAGTAATGAATGGAATAAATGTTAACTTTCACCTTCTTTATTTATTTTTTGTAGACATAACATCAAACTACCAGAGCTTCTGCACTGCCTTTGTTAATCTACCATTGTGAGAAATGCATTGCTTTTCAAAAACAATGAATTAACCAAAAAATTAATGGGTTGAGCTGGGCTGATCAATGACACAGTCACTGTGCTCTCCTCTCCTTCCTGCCCCCGGTCTGCCTTGTGCCACCTACAGCTGCTGCCTGAGACCATCAGAAGCTGGGTTTGAGACATTTTCATTTTTGGCTTAGAAGTATGTTTTTTTTCTGAAAGCAAGTATAACCTTACCAAATTTCAAGCTACAGAAAATAATAAAGGTCCTGTACTCCAGGAATAATAAGAAATATAAGAAAATATGGGATTTAGATGCCTAAAATTGATAATATACATTCAATACCTTTCCTTTCTATAATGACCATGGCTTTTTAAGTCAGCCCACAGTGCTCATATGTAGTACATGGCATTGCCCTAGCAGATGCAGCAATCTTGTCTCCAGCCACTCATATATCTGCTTCTTGCAAGGCTGTGTCTGAAACACAAATGTCCTGTCCTGTCCTGTCATCACCAGTCTCTGAAAGGCAGGAGTACTGCAATATGTATCTGTAATACGTGGATGTCACTTAGCTACACATATTACAGGGGAAAACAGTGGTTCCTCGTGCTGTCACCACTCAGTCCAGCTGTCTCAGGGTCTCTGCCTTAGCTTTGGAACAGGAAATGGCCTTGCACTGCCTCTGTAGTCCAAATAAAAAAGTGAAATTGCAATGCTCAAGCAAGGCAGCATGAAACCTAAGCAACTATTAAAGATAAAGCATTACTAGGAAATACTTCAAGACATAAACAACTCAGGATTCATATTTCTCAAATACTTCTATCCTAATTATCCCCCTTGAAACCTCTCATTTGCACTTGCCTCATCATTATTTTTGCACAGGAGAAAAATGGATAAAGTGATGGTCACAGGCTGCTTTTCTGCTGGGTCTCAGCAGAGTTACTGGGGAATCTGATACAAAGGAAGTATCCATCAATACTATAACAGAGTCTGTAGTATGGCGCTTTTACAACCAGCACTAAAGCACAAAGACAGCTAAATGACATCTTTTTCTTAATGTAGTAACATTTCAATGATTTAATCAAAGCTTCTGAGGAAAAATGCCCTTCAGAAAGTTCATGTAATTGCACAGCTCTGTCCTTAATCTGAACCTTTATCTCAGAGCTCATATGAAAAATCAAAATCTGGCAACATATTTGCTCTGGTTCTTTGGAAGACTAACTGGCAGCAGTAGAAGCTCCCTATCCAAAGCCTAGTATTTTTGATTTGTCAGAGGCCAGGAAAAGCTAAATGCTTCTGAAGATGTGAAGGTTCACTGGGGTAAAATAAGAAAAGGGAAAAAGACAGCAGGGATCTCTAAAGGGATTGCAATCTGAAAGTGGTGAGTCTGCTCACAAGATTTATTAGCTGTTGACCTCCTTCCACCACTTAGGCTATAACATGATGACAGCCTGGCGGCAATAGAGAGAAGCCACTTTTCCTCCTTGATGCTGACCTAGAGAATTAGGATCGTGAACCAGTCACACAAGCACGCCTTATAAAACCATTCATGGTGATTGTATTGCCACCTGCTCCCCTGCTTTTTAGTACATCAAGGGCAGTTGTCAATTCCTTGAAAGTCAAAACCATTTGAGATCCTCCAGCTGTCTCCAGTCCTCAGAGAATAGATGCAAATAAAATGTTTCTGTGATTTCCTTTACTGTATGATCTCACATTAAGTATTTTATTTTAATTGGGAAATTCACTGTATTGTTGCTTCATTTTGATGCTTTAAAAATTACTGAAGCTGGAACAGTTTAAGAAGTGGATCTGGGAAGGAATGAATCTCTGGATTTTTGTAGAAGTCTGGCAAAAGGTTCACCTTATACTGGGGGGGGGGGGGTGATAGGTGTGGGGCAAAACCAAACCCATGCTGCTTTCCATCCAGCTGGCCCAGATCACAGGCCCTTGAGCAAATAGCCTACCCTCTGTCTTTAAACCCTAGAACAGCGTATAAACAAATTAAAATAGAAATGTGATATCAAAAAGATTATTTGAAACACTTCTATTGACATTTTGCTAGATGTGAGAAAGCAACAGGCTTTTTTGACATGTCTTTCAAATCCTCACCTAATTCCACATTGTTTTAATTTTAAAAAATAGTTTGGAAAATCTCATATGAAAATGGAAACCCTTAACCAGAACAACCAACTGTTTCATGATCACATAAGTCCTAAAAATATGATATTAAAACACTTGACTTTAAAATTAAATATTATTTTGAAATAAAAATAAGTATAAATTATTCCTTTAGAAGAAGTCCAAACAGAAGATATCTTCTCGTCTTTTTCTTCCCACACATTCCACTTCCTATTCTGGAAGGGAAAGGACTTCCCCAAATTCACTAAATATTACAATGTTCTGAAAGTGCGGCTTTAGGTGAATTTATTCTTCATTCTCAAATGCACTGGTCTCCAATCTAGACAGAGATTAGGATGCCAGATTAATTTTTTTCAGTTTCTGGTTTTATATCTTTCTGTAGTTGTTTTATTCCCTGTAGTGTCACTACAAAGTTACAGTACCATCAAAAACATGCACTCTATTTTTTCTTTTTTTTACACATACCACAGTGATAAGAGGGAATTCAAGATCGTGATTAATTATAATATTATGGAAATAAAGTCTTGTCAGAAATGGTGTTTAAATATAAACATCTGGACTTTTGGCAGGCAAAATTAAACTAGAGGATATTTCTTTATAGTTGTTGAAGTTACAGCGCATAATTGAAGTTTCCAGCCAAAAGAATTTCAATAGCTATGAAGAACATGCAGCCTGCCCTGTCTCACTGAGAAGAAGCTCAACTTTACCATTCAGTGCAAATAAGGTCATGAGATAACTTGGTCTCACAGGAAAGAGGAGAAATGTGGGAAAGGAAGTGGCAAGTGGCTCTATATTTTCACCTATTATACAATAAACCCACCTCTGTAATACAACACTAGTACTGGTCAGTTGAGCTAAGGCATTGTTAAAGACAAGAAAATCCAGAAATTATGCAAATATATGCTCTCAGCCTTGCTTTTTTATTTAAAAAATGCAAACAAGGGTTAGGTCGTACTTTTTATGGATATCTTTGTTTTTAGCAATTATACCATGGAAAATGAATTAGATTTCTCATTCTTTTGAAAGAAGAAAAAGGAAGAATTTTCCTGAGTCCTTTTTTTAGACATAAAAATACAATTTCAAATAGACATTTAAAATACCATTCTTACTGAAAGAGCCTTCTGGACCACATGAGCTGCCAGAAGAAGAGGCCCTTCTCCAACTGGTACTAGACCATGCCTGAGGGTTGCTATGCAACTCTGAAACACAAGGCTGCTCTGGGACCTTGGCTGCTCCCTGGGGTGGCCAAGATGCAGGGAATTCACCCTCAATTGCCCCTCTCCTCTTGCCTCCCTCCTCCAGGGATAAGAAACTTGAGATTCATTTCCTCTCACATTTTAAAATGTCGCTGCCTTTCCATCTCCTCATGTTCCTCATCTTCACAATCTTTGGGCAAGAGGTACCCTGGGAACAACTCTTGGCACCCATGAGTGCAGGAATGAGAGGGCAAGGAAAAGATCTACCTGGCGCCTTTCACTGTTTCCCAGCCATGAGAAGAGGAAACCCTTCTCTGCCATTCCCTGTTCCACACCAAAACACCCTCATGGAGGAATTGCAGTGTTGTCCACTCTGTTGGTTTTATTGTAATTTCACACCTTCAAAATAGTTCTCACAGTCACAGCTCCTGGAATCATGATCTTATGGTAGATCTACTTTTAAATTTTAACTAAAGTTTTTAACTTTTGTGGTTGTGGATAAAAAAGACTTCTTGTGTGAAGTGAGTCCAAGGTAAAAAACCAGAAGGCAAATAAAAAGAAAACCTTAAAGCATGACTATTATTACCTAATCATCATATTTCTGGGGGAGGAAAAGAGTGTGACTCATGGTTTTAAGTGGTTTTAGGGATGGGAACAGTTAAATGGGAGAAGCAGAATATCTTGCTTTTTCTGAATGTTGCAGTTATTGTTTAAGTGACAGAATTAATTTATCATATTTGGGAGTAGCAGGATCCATTCTGGATGTGAAAATGTTGTGACTCCAGAGAAAAAAGAAAGATTTTGAAGAAAGAAATCAAGGAAAGGGCAAGTAGAAACAAAGGCTGTACAGCTTGTTTTATAAGTTTTGTTTCGAAAAGAGCAAATTCAGCTCTGCACCTTCATTAGGTGTGCACACAATACACTGGTTCATTAGTGACTATGAGAATGCTGTCTGTCTTGATTATGGAATGTTTCCCTGTCAGAAACAACATTTTTACGCGCTTTTGGGTTTTGTCATCTACTACTTAGGTATTTTCCATTCCTAAGATAATTTCCTGCAGAGGAAATGTTATTGTTCTCATTCAAGTAGCATTTTTTAGCAACTGTTGTTGTTTCCTATCAGCAATTCTGTGTTTTGGGACAGAACCAAATTGTCTGCTTTAAATTCCATCTCTGTTACACTTTCTCCAGAATTGCTTATGAGATAGCAATTTCCCAGCCCATCATCTGGAAAGATTATAATAGAATCTACATAAGAGTTTGTTCTGCATTTATATCAAATTACAGGTGATAGTGCTGCTTCTTCTGTTCATTATGATCATCTGGTACCAAGAGATCTTGCTTTCACAGGCCAGCATGATTCTAGCGGTGAATCTGATTCTACAGTGCTAAAATGTGGACACCTATAGCTGTAAGCACCATTTTTCTGCCTTATTTTGTCTAGAAAATGTGTCTTATCTCTACCTGTGAAAGTCCTACATAACCCACATACATCTTGAGGAGGACTACCATGATGATGGCACACCCAGAAACAGATACTACTCCCTCAAATCTAATCCTTTTCTTTGAAATTAAATACGTGTGAGAAAGAATCATAACATAGTTCCAGATAACCATGCATGGACTCCTATGTGCATTCCACTGTTGTTCTCTGGAGACAGTGTTGTGTGTCACTGGTACAAATAAAACCAGTCATGGTATTTTATTAAGTTTTTATTGTGTTTGTCTGTGTATGTGGGCTTGCAAGAAATTATATGTTAGCATTAAAAAACCCCCAAACCCTACATTTTTTTTTATGTCACAATGAAGTGTACAGGGATGAGATTGCAAGATATTAAAGGTGTGTTTTAAGTGATGTAAATTCCATTCTGAGTTCAACAATCATTGACTGCATTACATACTCCATCAAGGGTCCAACACCACCTTCACACATCCTGTATCCTATTTCTCCAGTCTGCTCTGGCATTTGTCTGGATATTTTTCCACCAAAAGGTGTTGACAGTTATGGGCAGATGCAAAACCAATTCTTGTGTGGTGTAAATCACTGCAAGTCAAATGAAGTCAGTCAGGACTTGTACAAGTCCAGTGCAGAAGGGTACTGAAAGACAAGCTTGGAGACGAATTCTTTACTGGATAGCATAATTCAGCTTTATACTGGATATAACTCCTTTAGAGCCTTATCTAACCAAATGTGTTGAGTTTCCAAATGAAAAAGAATATAATTGGAGGTCTGGGTTGCATAAGTAGAGGAGACCTTCAACAATTTATGTCATTTTCTTATGTCATTACTCATTGACGTAAGAAAAAATTCTCCGGAAGATGTAAGGGATCACTTCAGGCTCTTTACACTCTAGCTGTATATTTTAACTGAGCTGGCAATTTCTCTTACCTAGCCAGGCAGCACAGCCAGTTGGCCCAATACTGTAAGTGATAGCACTATATAAGTCATTTCCCTGTCAGTGGGCCCTGAAGGATATTGTGGTAAATAGTACTTTTTTCTTCCAGTTTAATCTTCTTCTCAATTATTTGTTGCCTAATTTAGCTCATCACTGAGAAACGAAAACTCAGCTTTTAGCATTTAATGGAGATGCTCTTTTCTCCAGACAGGAATTTCTGCAAGATGCACATCTTTCCAAAGAGATACCCTTGAACTGTCCCCCTGAAGTCACAGCAGAGGACAGAAGCCCAGGAAATTGAATCATGTGTCCACAGAAGTTAGCTGGATCTGGAGCCTATCCAGAGCCTTTAGTCAAGCTGGCAGTTCTTTGCCTTGGCCATCACTGCTGAGGCTTCCAGACAAATCTTATAATTAACTGTCAGAAACTAATGAGAACTAAAATATAATTCAAAGCAAACAATTACTTTAACACATGCCCAGAGTCTTCTTACAGTTTGGAAACTATGACTCAGGTGGGACTTCTCAAGCCTGCTACTGAAGAGCCAAAATTTCATCTTCATTCATACAAGTAAATTTACGTAACCTAACTCACAACTCCTGAAGAATCTCTTGAAAGAGGTGCCTGAGGCTCTTTCTTTTCATCCCTACCCATGAGCAGCAGCTAACACCTGCTTGCTGAGGTGGGAGGCTTCTGCTATATCACAGGCATTACCAAGCACCTGTGTTTCCCTGGGTTTGGTAATTGTCCACTGATCTCTCCCTGGTTTAAAAAGAACAAACTTATATTTTCGTCCCTAGGAAAGTCTTAGACTGTGAAAATGTCCGTTATATTGTGTTCCCCAGGGAGAATAGTTATTTATTGAATGCAAGTGCATTTGTTTCCTCAGATATTGTAATCTGAGAAGATGCTATAATGCTATGTTTATCCTTTCTAAGATGTTACATAAGATTTACACATTTTAAAACTTACATTCTAAAAATGTACTGCAAGCATGTGTATATTCTTCATAGTTAAAGAGGCAGTGTGCAATATAAATGGGTAAGCTGAACTCAAGGTATACCTGCAGTATAACTTAAGCAGATTTTCGTGGAGTATGACTTGAATGCAATTAAGATCCCAAAAGGTAAAATATGAACTACTACTCTATATCAGCAGTGTTCCAAAACCAAGGGACATTCCTATTTTTTAACTTTCAAGTGAATTCCAGACAGAAAAAATATGCACTTTTCCCAATTTACCATCATTATTTGCATTTCTCATAGCTTTTTCTTTTCTCTACCCATGCATTTTCTTTGGATGTTTAACAGTTTCGTCAGGGCAGAACCAATTATTTATGAGATAGTTTCCTATGTAAAATTTATTTGGAAAACCCGTTCCTATGGAAACTGCTGTTTTCAAACAGGCTTGTATTAAAGTCAAAAATATGATTGCATCTACAATAGAGAATACATCTTTTATTATCAGACATATTCTAATGACTTTGAAAACCAAATAAATTGCACAGAGGAACAAAATGAGTTCCATTCTGTGATATCATCAAGTGGATATTCAACTGTCATCTGGCCATTACAGGGAATTAGAGTATTAACTCAGGTCATTTTACCAAGATCCAATTTGAAGGTCTCTTAAAATTTCAAAACAAAGCTTTTAAAAATATCAATCAAAAGCCTGCACTGCAATGCTATGAAAGACCAGCAAGAGCCATATGCACAAATAAAACACTGAAGGTTTTTATTTCAGAAATGTCAAATTTCATGTGTATGACATACCTACACTGCACAACTTTGGCACTGGAAGTAGATTGACAGGTCAAGATGCTACAGACAATTGATTTCTGTGGCTTCAGGATCAAGCTCTTGTAATTAGGTTTTGCCTTTGTGGTGTTTTGCTGTTAGGTCTCTCTTCACTATACCTCCTGCTTATCTTCTGGTCTTTGCAGTCCTCCAGAAAAAAATGAAGCACAGAGCAGCTGCATCACAACTCACCTGAGCAGGTTTTTAATGAAAAAGAAAAGTAATAATTTTCATCTGCCTGAAAAGGCAATTTGCCATTTAAAAAAAAAAGTAATTTAAGAACCTGCTTCATTAATTGCCTTGGTGGTATTATTAGATTTTTAGAACAGTAATACCTAGAAGTAATCTCGTCAGGAACATGACAGAGCAGGTGGATGGGCATCTCATAAAACATCCCAGTCCTCCAGCTTGGACTCTTTCTTTGGTCCTGTGCAGAAGTTAATGCTGTTAATACAAAACCTCAGCTGGCCACCTTTACATAGGCAGGCTTGTAGCACTTGCTTATCTTCTGAGTCATCTTCTTTGGGGAGATTTGGGAGAAAATTACTTCCATGCATTCTGTGTGCTCAAGTGGCCCTTCACTTATTTAAACAATTAACCAGGAGTTATTTATTTTATAAAAGGAACTAATTCAGCCAGGGACTGAATAAAATCCAAGGCCACAAAATATAAAGGAAATAAACTGTGAATTCAAGGTGGAGAGTTTTCACAGTTCAAGTTAAGCTGACTGCAGGACTATCAAGAAAAAACCCCTCACTTCGCTATGGTGGAGCACCTGAGTGTATTGTTATGTGTATGTGAAAGGAGAAATGTGTATAAACCCATTTGTTTGGTGAACTGCTAGAATGCAACATTGCCAACACAAGAATTAAAATGTTGTGAACTTGATCACTCAAAGACGCTGACTGCTCATTTTTCTAAGCTGACCTTGTGAGACTGCTAGGAAATGCTTGGGATTTGGAGCCACGATAAAGAATTATTTTCAATCCCCTTTTTATGTAATAAAAGTTCCATGCTGGTACAAACTTGTCAAAGAACTGTTGGTGGGAAAAATGTTCCTGCAGCTGGGGACTCAAGTTATCTGATGGGACGTTTGTTAGGTTTGTTAGGTATTCTTGGTTTCTACACAACCTAGGAAAAAGGAGCTTCCTTCTTATCCTGAACGGCCCTAAAATCTTTTCCATAATTGCCTAAGCTCGGGCAAATAATGTGTTAAAATTGGCCTCTCTTTCAGATCTGAAGAGATTTTCCTGTGGCTGAAGAAAACCTAAATAAAATTAAAATATGTAATTTTAGAATATAATATATAGAGTGCAATATTTTAAAAAGTATTAGTACTTATGAAAGTGACTGAAGTAACTTCTGTACCCAAGGGGCAATGGAGAAGGTCCTACCTTAGTATAAACAGTTGGAAACTGTCCTCTCTGTAAGACTATGAAAAAATTCTGAGCCTACTTGTATGTGATGTCTTTTTTTGTTCTCATGTGTTGCTTTTAAAAATGGAATGGTTTGGCCTGTGATAGTCAGATAGAACTGGCTGCATCTGGCTCCGACTCATGGATTAGATTTAGCCATCTTATTTGTACTGAATCCCATGATGTTTCACTGATCTGCTGGAGGCAGCACATCTTCTGTCCCACAGGTTGCTTTCCCAGGGTTTATCAATCCATTTTTTGGGAAGAACTTATTTGCTGATTCCAATATGATAATGAAACATGCATTGATTTATTTTTCACCCTCTCATCCCACAAACGAGGCTAAAAGACTTGAATGCAGGAAACACAGGAATTTCTAGCCCCTTATCATGATAATCTTTACCTTTTAACCTCTCACAGATTGCTGATCTCCCTCTCAGTTAAAAAAACAACAGTAAATACTGTTTATTTACTTTACTTGAAGAAGATCCATAGTGACCTGCAGGCTCATAACTGAATTAATCTCTCTAATTGATATTCCCGGCGTTCTCAGCTTCTTTGATTTTTATTGGATTTTCTACTCTATAATTCCAAAGCCTGGTCCACTATGTTCCTGTGAGAATCTTTACTTTCATCCCTTTGTGGCAACACTAATAAGCAAAACAGCTCAGGACCCAGAAGGCAGATGGATTTTCATAATTAATGATATATATTCTCACATTAATGGTCATTGGGAAAGTAATAATTTTTAATGTTTAATGTGAGAACTTCCTGAGTCAGACTTCCAGTTACATGAAAACTGGAAGAAAGAGCATATTTAAATATGTATATATTGCATAACAAAAATGAAGGTATTTTTATTTATCTTCCAGGTGTGATTGTTAGCACAAAAATGAAGAGTGCTAGCAAAACCAGGGCTCTGAAATTTGCTGAAGATGGGATTTTCAGAAAAGTCGATGATTCTAATCTTTTTGTGCTGCTTGATATGATATTTATTGGGTTTTTTCCCAAGTCAGTGCAGGGCATTTTTAAAAATCTCACTCTTACCTCAGGAAGTTTCCCTTGCTGAGAAGTTGTGGAATGGGTAGATTTCAT
Source organism: Coloeus monedula (assembly GCF_965178545.1). Lineage (NCBI taxonomy): Eukaryota > Metazoa > Chordata > Aves > Passeriformes > Corvidae > Coloeus > Coloeus monedula. Next base: position 38,273,766 of record NC_138782.1, read on the forward strand.
CTCTCCTGTTTCTACTTTTTGTTATTATATTTCTGTGTTCACTGAAGAAGGGATGTGTATGCAAGTATCCCAGGTTAATAAGAAGGTCATTGTGGTTTTGAAACATTCTCAATCTCTGTCTATTTAATGAATCTTTAAACTTGTGCTTGAGGAAAAGAGGTCAACGGCCACTATTCTTTCTTCTTTTTCTGGGATAAAATATAATTAAGATTGGCTCAGACACTTCAGTACAAGAAGGAGTTAATGATTGCAAGAGAGGTATATTTCTATCCAGTCTAACATGAGAAGCATAGTACATTTTGGAGGAAAAATCCATGAGTCTCTGTTCTTCTCCAATTTCCCATGGACTAGCACCACCTGATTCTGCAGCCAGCTTGTTGGCATCTCTGTATGTACTTCTACAATTCCACATGGCCCTCCAAGAAAGAGATGGGAAGTCAAATCTGAGGTTACAAATTCCCCTGAGCAGACAGGGGCCAAAATTTTGAAATACAGTGCTGAATACTTCAGTATCTAATCCTCCCTTGCAAACCTTGTATTTCTGTAGGTACTGTACTGAACCAAAAGGAGTTGCTACAGCTTCCTGTATGAGAAAATAAAAGTTTTAGTAAAACAGAAGCTGATCCAATGGATCATTAAAAATCAGAAATCTGAAAAGAGAACAGTTGACTTGCCTTTCTCTCCTTGCACAGGAGAATTAGGAGAGAAGTTAATATTGATGCTTCTAATATCATATTTCAAAGCCTAAGTGTCTGACAAGAGGAAAAGATTGTTTTTAATACACACATACACACAACAGGAAAATGACTCAGAGAATGGAATAAATATCTTTATTTTTAAAAAACTGCTTGTTTACTTGAGGTGCCACAGCAGCTTTGCTCCAGGTACATAGCAGCCTGATAAAAGCGAAACCAAATTTGATGTATTTGAACATTCAAGTATTTTAATATTTAGAAATTACAGGATAGTACAAATCTAACATATACCCCAGTATTTTTAATTTATTTGTCCTCTACCAAGAGAATTAAATTAGTCATTTCTCTACAGAATCAGTGTTTCATTTTCTCTGATTTCTCTATTCCCTGATATTTATACTTATAGTATTACTAATTAGTTTTAAAATACATAAAAAAATGTAGTATTCATTTGCTTGTTCCATCTTAATCAGCTATAAAAAGCCACAAAAGTGATGACCACTGTGTTTCATTACATTCCTAGATGAATCTTAAAACCAAATTGCAAAGCTTCATTTTCAGCAGGGATATGTCCTTTAGAGGCTTGTCTGCTATACCAAGATAACAGTACATCACAACATCTTTGTGGGATCATAAACATGTGAACACCCCAGGTTCACTTAGAAAAGGCATTTGTGAGGAAAAACAGACTCCATGGCTGCTTGTAATCTCTGCCTAAAAATGTAGAGAGGTTATAAAATCATAGAATCATAGAATCATAGAATGTGTTTAGTTGGAAGGAACCCACAAGGATCATAGAGCCCAGCTCCTGGCCCTGTATGGGACGCCCCAAGAATCACACCATGTACCTAAGTGTGTTGTCCAAACATTTCTTGAACTCTGTCAGGCTTGGTGCTGTGACCACTTCTCTGGGGAGCCTGTTCCAGTGCCCAGCCACCCTCTGAGTGAAGAACCTGTTCCTAATATCCACCCTAAACCTCCCTTCAGCTTCATGTTGTTTCCTCAAGTCCTGTCACTTGACACAAGAGTGAAGAGATTGGTTGTTATATTCCAGTTCACGCTGAAACTTCAGGACACAAGGAAACTGTATTCAGTTTCTGTATAATTTCTGTGCTTGTTTCTGTACAATTACATTTCTTGTGCCTTTTCATCTAGTAAATTTCATTTATTTGAGTTTTCAAGTATTTATGTTTTCCCATAAGAAATTATCTGGATCTGGTTAACTTACAGCTAGTCCAGGGATGGGTACTAGTTGTATCTGGTGCACAATATGGAGCCTTCTCCCAGCAAATTCAGGCTGATGATTACCAGCATGAATTTGTGGTACATATGCTTGGCATCTGCCTTGACTGCCAATCAGATTTTCAAGCCAGTCAAAATCTTTATTATGACCTCTGTGGAGAATAGTTTCTTTTTCTGTCTTCCCATCATAGTTTCCTGTTCATCACTAGCAACAGAGTCTGAGGGAGTCCATTTTCTATCCTCCTAATAGATGAGAGGAAAAATTTTGGAAAGGGAAATAAAATCCAACAGGATTTTTATGGAACAGAGTTCCACACCAGATCTGGTTGAGCCTGAATCTTCCCAGTTTTAGAGTGCGCAACAAAACTCATCTATTAAAATAAATATGTGCCAACTAATAGCCAAATGGAAAGTAAAGGAAACTGCCAGCAACTTATTTTATTTGAAAAAAACCTGGTTTGAAAGAACAAGAAAAGAAAGACTGGTTTGGAGGCCAAAAGGATGAGCTTCTTTTTATCTTTGCTGGAAAGACAACATGAATACACCCAGCTCAGCTCCTTGCCAACCCCAGACACTGGTAGCTAACACCTGTAGGGGTTGGGTAATTGGGAGGGGAAAGAAGTGAGCATGAGTACAACCACATGAAATGGAAAGAACATTGCATAAAGATGAGTGAGGCAAGTACCTGGAAGAAGATTCCCCTGGGAAAATAAAGGAAGAAGGGTGTCAGACGGGGGGTTTGTTGGTGGTATTTTGGATGGGATTTTTGTCAAATTCTGAGAAAATTAATTTGGCTTAAAACCCATAATGGGATGTGGACTATGTGAAGGCAACATATCCTTAAAGGTGGCCAGATGAACATGCAACAAACCATGTATGTTCTACTTAACAGCAGTTAACGCCTGTGGGGAAAACTGACTGCAAGATACTCAAGTCCCCCTGATTTTCTCTCAATGATTGTTCCAATAGGATTTTAAAAATTCTGAAGTCCCTATTAATTGCCACCGATAGGCATTACAACACTGTTGATACAGTGAGGTTTGTTGGGGTTTTTCCCCAGGAAATCACTAGTTAATAAAACTCTGCTAACCTTTCTATTAATTTCAATATTGAAGCAAGCATTATAACCTGGAGAAGTCTAAGATGTACAATTAAGAGAGCAAGAGAATCATAAATATAAACAACCCTAAAAGCATGTTTAAATCTTGAATGGAAACATAAGGTCAGTTTTGGTTAACCATTTGGATAAATTTAGCCGTTAATGGAATCTAGAACAACAGAAGCATTTTCTTTTTTTAGACATTCTATTGGAAACAGAATGAAGAGGAAAATTGTCTTGCAATGCAAGGACAAAAGTTTTGGACTAAATCAACGGATGAGAATATGAAACTCAGAAGTCTATACTTGTTATCCAGGCTAACAGAAATGCAAAACATGTGCATGGCAGACAAGTAAATGAGAGACAAAATTCTGACTATAGTTACACCCATAAAATTTCAGTGATCATACTTGGGCTATCTGGTGATACATTTTTAAAATGTTGCCTTCTTAGTCAATTAAGGGTGTGATTTTGAAATAGGATAAACAAGCACTTCCTTAACCTGAAACCACTTTTTTTTAAAATGATAATTTAGTGCTTTAGAAAATGAATATTTGCTGCAGATTTTTTAGCAAAATATCTTAATAAAATAGGAGCTTGATTCAATCTATATACAGATTTTAAGTGCATGAACCAAAGCTATTATACTAACACATTTCTAAACTATAAAGCATATACAGAAGTCCATTTACATTTCATTGTCAGAGCAGGAAATCCACTTCCAACAGAGTGCAAAAATAATGATTTTATATATAAATAATTCTCCTTACAAAAACCTTCATAGGATACTATTTTTATCATCTGTCTCTGTTCAGTTCTGTTTGTAAGGAAATAGTATTCAGAGATCTACTGAGCAGATTAGCCTTCTCATTTAATGAACATCAGTAGGGTCTAGGAAGCAGGCAGCTTCAGCAAGAGTGTTCTCTACCTCCTGATTTGGTGTTACAGTCAGATTCCCATGATGGGGTGTAGCAAGAAGGCTTTCTCATCTGTGCTGCACGTTTGGTACTTGCCCTGGAGATGGAGGAAAGGTGTTTAGGGGTAGCAAGAAATGAGAGCTGCCAAAATTTTTATCTGGTGCATTTTAGGTGTATTCTCAGCTGTGGATGTTTGAGGAAAATCCTTGTGTTGTGGGTTGACCATTTCTGGGCACCAGGTGCCCACCAAGCTGCTGTGTTAGTCCCCCTTCTCAGCTGGACAGAAAATCAGATGGAGAACAAATTGTAGGCTGAGATAAGGCAGTTTACTGAAGCAAAAGTTAAAGGTTGCACACACACAAGCAAAGGGAAAATACCAAATATTTTTATTCTCTTCTTTCCATCAGCAAGTAACTTCTGGCCACTTCCCAGGAAACAGGTCTTCAACACATGTAGTGGAAGGCAAACATTCTAAATAATGAATGTCCCCCCCTTCCTCCTCCTTTCCTTAGCTTTTATATCCAAGAAGTCACAGGGTATAGAATACCCCTTTGGTCAGTTCAGGTCAGCTGTCCTAGTTGTGTCCCCTCCCAGGATCTCACCCACACCCAGCCCCTTGATGGGGTGGAATGTTGGAGAGACATTGCTGGTGCTGTGCCAGCGCTGCTGGGCAGTAGCCAAAACACTGAAGTGTCACCATCACTTGTGTAGCTGCCACTGCAAAGCACAGCACTGTGCGGGCTGCTGAGGGGAAAATTATCTCAATCTCAGCCAGACCCAATACCCCTGGGTGAGGAACAACCAGATTTAGGAGCATTTTCTGAGCAATACACCAAGTGAAATCATCCAGATAAATCAAGGCAGAGTATTCTAAGGTCTTACCAGAAACCCAAAATCTGCACTGTGGTACAACTCAAAAATATGAATCTAAATCCTCCACATTTCCAGGAGAGAACTTTCTTACATGGCGCTGGTTCTGGGATTAATGTTGCTCATGCACCACTGTGCACTTCCAGCATTTTAACAAACAAATCTACTCCAGCCTGTATGGATGGCAGCAGCACACTTGTAGCTACCTGACTACATGTCTCTCCTACTCTCTCTGCTTCTTCTCAGGTTTTACAAGGTCCTCATTCCTTGAAACTAATACAGATGAGAGCAAAAATTCCTTGCAGAAATGAGGTTCCACATCTTTCAGAAACCTTAGCCTTGGAGTTTCCACAGATCTCTTCTGTTCTCATGCTTTGAGACTCTTAGTGGAAATGTATTACAAATCCACACATGCCACCGCTGAAATACATGGCAGGTTGTTTCCCCTTCTCTCTTAAATGGGAGTGAAAAAGAAATTACTGAACACTGAATCTCAGCCTTGAAAAGGCTGGAGTGATTTTGGTCAGAAGGAAAAAGAAGTTCGAAGAACTAATCATGCCTACTCTTCTGTTCTCTTCATTTCAAACTTCTCTTGTCTGTCTGGTAAAGGGATACAAAATCCTGCAAGGTGAAAAGAGAAGGCTGCTTCCAGGTTCAGCACTTAGCCAAGCAGGTGAACATACAGAGTCTCTGAAAGCAGCTGCCTGACTCCTTGTCAAGCTTAGTCATTGAGAGCAGGTTAGGTGCAGGAGTGAGCCACAGATGATGCCACTTCACTGCAGTCAGGGCCATGCTCACATAGGGAAAATACACAGTGTTCGCAATGGCCAGAGCACAATCCCATCTTGGTTTTATTTAGAATTAATTTTAAATATAGAGTGGTTCTGATTTTTTTAAATTTAGAATTGTTCTTTTCCCATTCTAGCTTTTTTTGTTGTTGTTTCAGGCAATATTTTCTCTTTAATCTAGGTTTTTAAAATTAAAAAGACTTCTATAATGAATTTAGGCCCAGGGAATTCTTGAAGAACTGGACATGTTACCTTTGTGATATTTGTCTGTCACTACAAGATATACTACAGATAACTCTCATCAGTAGGTCAGATATTTTTATATAAAATATGAAAATATCATAATGTGGGTTTAATAGCAAGTGTTATATTTTTTAAATTTAATTTTTAAATGAAAGAAACAGAGCAATTACCTTTTAACTGCCTTAACCAAATGGATATGATACCCATCTAGCCTTGGAGACTTGCCTTTCCTGGAATCCAAAATAAATAGGGAACGGCAGCAGAATTAAAAAAAAAAAAAAGCAATTCAACACAACCCCAAACCTTTAATTTGCAAGTAATGTCATTGATATGAGCTCTGTTTATCTGGGAGTAATACATAAGACTGAAAAAAAGTGTTTAATGGCTGCCTTAATTTCAGTTAGCTTGGTCAGTGTTCCTTTGGGCACATTTTGTAAGCCAATGGGGTATAATTCTGTCAGGTTTATTGCTATTTCCTCTATAGAATCTTAAACTCATGCTTTTTATTAAGAACATTGTTATCTTCTAAGTAGCACATTTAATTCTCCTCCTAGAGTAACCGGATGAGAACCTCTTCCTACAGCTTCTGCTTGCTTTTGGTTTTATGTAACTTTTGAAACGTAGTGTTGTCAATTCTTCTAAAATGCCTGTGCCTTCAATCTATTCTCCTGTGTAGCTGGAAAATCTGTCCCAATTTTTAATTCATGTTTTTTCATCTTTAGACTGTTTATTTCATGTTATTTCATCTCTTTAAATTGGAGTTCAGAAATTCAGTTAATTTCTCAGGATATTTTAAATTATTGCTTTTGCCAAAGGAAACTGGATTTTGGTTTACATCATCATTCTCCTGTAAATCATCTATGTCAGTCACGTGCAGAAGGCACAGTTTTGATTTCTGTTTCATTTCTGGGAACATTTTGAAGACAAAGTGAAACCCACCTCTCTTGTTTGTTTTTACTTCAACTGTTGTCTTTGTTTAAAGCTAATCCCAACTGAACAGGGTTAAATCATTAGATTTTCATTAAATTTAAATTAATTCTTAAACTTGATGAGCTTTTTAAATGATCAGTCTTATTCTGGAGTAGAAAACAATTGTTGATCTGCTATCATTCTGCCCACAAGGGAAAAAGCACAAGCAAAGGAGAAGCCAGGGAATTACGCATATAAATAAGTTGATTTTTAATGTCCCCCAAAAGTTCTGGAATAAATAATCTAACTCACCATTTAGAAACACTGGAAAGAAGAATAGGGAAATGAATAAAAGACAACATGGATTAGTGCGCAAACCATATTGAACAGATCTAATTTCAACTTAAAGCAGAATATGAGGGCTCATGGACAGGAGAGCAGCATGTGATGTTATTGTAAGCAGTTAAGAAAATGTGTTCTGTATGAATATTTGGGTAGGATCAGCTCAAAAGTGTTGCTTTGATCACCTGTTTTTTATTATCTGTAATAACTACGGTAAATATTTAATGAACTCAACCTTTCATGTAGTTCCACACTCAGTATCTCTTGATTTCAAAAATGATTCATTGATAACCACTTCTTGGGTGTATTTTTAAGAACTCCTCTGGATTAAAAAAAAAAAAATTAGAATTCAAAATTATCTTGGTAATTTGGTTTGAAAAAACTCTGTGCTACTAAATATGGTCAAGAGGGAGACCCCTCACCTGGAAAAGAATAATATGCCAGGCAAAAAACAGATCAGGGATTAACTGGTGGGGTGTCAGCTCTGCAGGAAAAGATCTAAGGGTCTGAATAGGAAGCTAAATAAGAATCAATATTGTTATACTTGTGAGAAAGACAAGAAATCTACTTGAATGCATAAATAGGAATGTAGTACATAAAAAGCCATGGTAATAATTCTTCTCTGCTCAGACTTGTTTTCAGCTAGGGTGCTGCAGACAATTTTTGGTGCTGCAACTTGAGAAGTATTTATACCAATTAAAAGAGGAAGGCAACAAGAATGGTTAATAGTTTAGGAATTACTATATGGAAGGAAAGCTTGAGATTATACTTTCTATACCTTTTAGGAGTGATGACAGGGTCTTATTTCTGAGAGCTAATTTTCCAGGTTCAGGTATAGAGTCTGTCCTGTGGCACAGGAACAGAACCAAAAAAAAAAAATAGAGATTTAACACTTGCCCAACTTTAAGTATCCAAAGAAATTACCAATTCTTGCCCCTATGTCACAGTGTCAAGGACCCTATGGCTGAATTACTGACTACACACATATTAACATATGAAATATGGACAGGACATAGGCTCAGGTCTCAATATGTGACTGTTGATTCAGCATCCAATAGACGTGAGCCCTGGCAGAGTTTTGGTCATGCCAAGGAATTGTCAGGGGCACAAGTCTGACCCAGGCATTTCTCCCAGCCAGCTGAATATACAAGGCCACCTTGTCCTTGGTTCTGTGGCAGGAGAGGATAAAGAGCTCAGCTGCAGGAGCATAGCTGTGTTCTGTCCTTTTCATCAGGGCAGAAGAACAGCCCATACCCTGTTGAATCTGTTAGCATAGGCAGCAGCATGATGTCTTCATAGACATGCAAGCAATTTTCAGGTCTTCTACACAGTGGACTCATTCAGATCAGTCATAGAGCTGCTCTTGACTACCTTGGACTTGCTTCCTCTGGTTCCAACTAAGTTTCCCCAATTATCCTCAAATTACCCTAATTGTCCTCAAAAAAGCTGCTTTCAAACTCCCAGACTTCCAAATCTAACTGTGAATAACTGCTCCCATTTCCTTCTGGTTTGGCTCTGACTGAGCATGCAGGAGTTCAGCTCGCAAAAAAAAAAAAAAAAAATAAGCCAAGCAGTGCTGAAGCAAAAAGCCAAGGTCAGGCAGTGATATTACAGTGATATTACAGAACCCTTAGCCCCCTGTCCCAGTGTGGTAGAAGCAAAGAGGCATCAATTTGGAGCGAACATGGGAAATATCACAGGAGGTAGGAGGGGGAACAGCTAGAACTGGGAGGAGGAAGCATGCATTTGAGGGTTGCAGCTATGGTCAGTGTCATAAACAGCTGTCAGCACCCAGCAGCAGCCCTGTGACTGACAGGTCTTCAGAGGTTCAGTCAGACAGTGCTACTGTCTCTGATCAAAGCAAGTGGCTGAGGGAATAAACATGCTGACCTCACGGTCTGCCTGTAATAAACACCAGTGATACTGCTCGCTCTAACTCTGGGCAATTCAGACTGCTTTCTCTAGTAGTGTTTGCTGGAAATCAATTCCTAATGAACAAGGTAGGTGGAAGATAAATGAAAACATCCTATCAATACTGGCAAAATATCACAAAGGCTTATTTCACCTTCATCATCAACTCATCTGGCTGAGTGTGAATCCTCACATATTCTCTCTTTTCACTGTAGTAGCAGCAAATAATTGTAGGTACAAAAATGCTGCTAGCGAGGATTTTCTTGCTATTTTCTAAGTCCGTGAGAGACTTTTCTCTCTCACAGAAGAGGTAGCAGGGAATGTAAACAACCAAGCTACCTGCAACCTTGAAAAGTCTTGTTTATGGTATAGTAGAAAATATTTTGACAATGGATGTTTTAGGATTTTGGCCAATCACCCCCAAGGGGTGGCTGGTCCTTTGTCCAATTAGACTATGAAGAAAAAAAATCTATAAAAGAGTTTTAAAAATAATTAAATAAATCAATCTTGCTGCACAATTCCTGCCTGCTGGATCTTCTTTCCTCCTCCTCCCTATGGCTGCGGGACACGGTGATATACCCTAGGGCCCAGGCCTGCGGTAATAAATAATTTTTACAGTATTCCCCCAAATAGAGCATTTCCTCTAGTTGCTATGGGAAAAATAACAAATATCTAGTAATGCAAGCATTTCAATTAGTTAACAAGAAAGTGGTTTTCTTTTTCTAGGAAGCTGGACCATTTGCAAACTGAAAACACAAATGCTGCAGGTAAATGACTGTCTGGCATGTGCAAAAAAAAAAATTATTTATCAAGCAGCTGTTGTTACTTTGGTTTGAAATGGGAACTTGAAAAACAAAAACAGAAACAAACCCCCAAAGCAGCATCAACAACAAGCCAAACCAAACAAGTTTTAGTAGTTTATACTTCAGAACTGCCAAGTTACAATATTCTTCAATTATATGGACAAGGTCTACAGAACTTTTTTAAACCTTTAAATAGAGGTTTTAAGTCTCTCACAGATGGAAACCTTTCTCTACTACAGAAACTGTATTTCCTAGGTGACAAGTGGAGAGTCTCATCACCTGTGCAGTCAGCAGCTGGCACAAGATTAATTAGTGAAGCTGAGAAGGTTTTTGTGCCTGAGCCTGGAACACAAAGAGAAAAAATATCCTTGCCCTTAGAGCAGACTTCAAGAGGAACATAAATAACTTATTTTTCTTTTATATGACTATGAGTAAGTTTCACTCACCTATTCAAAGTTGATATATATTTTAGATATAGAGGAACAGCTGAACACAAGTGATAGTCAACAACATAAAAGTTAGAGATGAGCCATAATATTTTTTTCAGGACAGTTCTCAGGTTTACTAACAAAAATTTAGAATTACTTATGTCAGAAAACTGTAATTCTTGTGGGAGTTATTTATGACTGTCTATCAGCTTGATATAAACCTAATTTTTGAGCTGAGTTTTAACTTACATTTCTTGTTAAGTTAGGATGCAATTTCATCTCACATTAAAGGGACAGTTAATACAATGAAGGTGAGGAACTCATTCTTTTTCCAAACATGTATGGATCTAGCTCACTGGGATATATGGCTGTTAAACAAACGTTAAAGATAGTCTAAGAACTTTCTTATTTACATGGTTCTTTAGCATTCTTTTATATATAAATGTGTGTATATATATATATAATATATATACACATGAAACATATCTCAAAATCATAATGTCCCCCCCCAATGCAGGACATTCAGTTACTGGTGTAATCTTAACTGTGAGCTCTGTTAATAATGTCGTTGAATTTAGTAGCTTTTAAATCTAGTCCCCATTGTCTCTGTGAGAATATCTACAACTTCCTCATAAAACCAGGGCAATGCTAGTGTAAGGGATGGTGGATGAAAGATTTCTGTGATATTAGCACATAATTGTTTATGAAAGTGTTATGAAAAAAAAATCAATTCACAAAACAATTTGCAGTGCAAATCTCACTTCTGCAGCATGCCTGCTGAATTATCTATTATAACTTAGCTCATTTTAAAATTGGTGAAGTCTGCAGAATGTTACATTCCCTCTAGACTGGGAGTTCTACACATATGGTCTTGTAGGGAATAAAAAAGTAATTACTGAAGATCACCCTTTCCCAGACAAGTGCTGTGGACTGTTCAACCACTCATTTACAATTTAATCATAGGGCCTGCAATGAAATAGGTTTTTAGGTGTTAAGTCAAGCTAACAAAATGGTTATTTAAATTCATTACATTTGAAAAAACAGAAAACATACTTCCAATTTTGTGGTAGAATTGAGGCTGTTATTTTTGTACAGAAAAGCGGAAACAATGGAATCGGATTGTGTGACAGTTATGTTGGTGGGGGTTTTAATTTTCACAGACATATTGACTGCTTCTGATCCAATATAATTTCTACCATTTTCTTAAGATGTTGAGTAAGTCGAGTGATAAATGATAGTTTACTGTGTCACCAACTTTTTGAAGCCATTTCAAGCTTCCATATATATATAAAAAAAATCTTTTTATGTTTCTTTGAGAAGTAAAAGTTTAAGCATCTTGTACAGAATACAACAGGATAGTCTTACTTCTCAAAAATGAGAGTTTTTATGTGTATGTATATATATAATTATATATGTTTGTTTTGGAATCAGTTCATGAGGGCAACCAAGCTACAAGAGCTGGGTTTTTTTATAATGAAGTGTGTGCTGCATGTCAACAAGGTATGTTGGGGTTTTTTCTAACCCCCCCTTCAGTGGCTCTTTCTTTATTACTCTGTTTAATGAAAGACTCAGTTCATGTTCAAAGAATCAGATTTTCTTTCAGTTTAAGTGAATTGATAGCTGAGCACTGATCATTTAAACCATCTGAGATTCTGCTTCTTCTTGTGGTCTTTTCCACCCCTTTCTATCCATTTCAAACAGCATTGCTAAAAGGCACTGAGGTCCAGATTTGCAAAGTTATTTTAGTGCCTATCGTTTCTCACTGGTAATTGTAACATGAGTAAAGCATTATACACCTTAACACCTTAAACAAGGAACACCCAGGTGATCCCCCTGTCATTCCTAGTTCTCAATCTAGAAGCATACACATGTCAATACCATAAGTTTGCTTTGCCTGGGCTATAATATTTCTTCTTAGAGGTTCACTGAAATGCTGTGTCCCACACTGACAGACCATCTACAGTTCTGCAGAATTAAGTGGGGATCATCTCAGGTACAAGATGGAGATCAGCACAGCTCTCACTCAAATCACATTTCAAATTAAAAAATCAGGTTCATGATATATTGAAGCTGTTCTTTTTCGTAAAAGTCCAATACCTCAAATTCTCAACTTTCAGGTAAACTGGTATATTAGAAAAACATAAAAAACAGCAGGTAATCAAAATCATAAAAATATTATCTTGGTGTTTATTATTATCCACCTACAGAGATAAGTGAAATGTATCATGTGTACTGCCAAGAACAATGTATTGTCAAAATGGCAATTGTCAAAAGATGTCATACCTCACAGTGATTTTGGATTCATGTATTGCATTGAAATATGTGCTGCAAATCTGAAAAAAGTATGATGCAAAAGATCCCTTGCAAAACATGTTGTTGGTCTGAGAAGGTGCCATACCACTTGATACCTGGTAAAAGAATGCAATGATGAGCCTGTGGCTGTTGTGTTTTCCTACTCAGTCACTGAAAGCATGTTGCAGCTTTTAGCCTATTGCTTGGAGTTGGTCCAAAGTATCTGCACCCATATAGCTGGCAACAAAGCAAAGTCCTGTGGAGTCAAGCTTGCACTTTGTGAACAAAAGGCAGTTTCGGGCAGTCTGAAATTTATTGATTTCTGGTGTTTGCAGATGACACTGTTGGGTATTTTGCATGAAGTAGTTGAAGGGCATTGAATGGGCAAAGAAACTTTTGTGAAAGCTGTATGCAATACTCTGGTTCAATTCAGCTGTGGAGGGTCTCCTGGCAGCCACCAGCTGAAAACCCCATGGAATCAATGGAAATCATCTGCTGGCCAAAGTTAGGATCATCTCTTAAACAGCAACATCACATTTAATCAAAGTGCTTTCTATGAAAAGTATGAGTTACTGAAGATATGTGAAAATTTTCCCATGTTTTTAAAGGAATTCTGGTTGCCTCTGATGCTATTTAACTTGCTCTATAAATTCTTGCACTTTAACAGGATGATGAATGAGGCTTTGATATGAGCTACTCAGATGGTGAAATATCATTCTTCCAGTGTTTGGGAAACAAATTTAAATAGACAGGTAATAGAATGCTCTTCTCACAAGTTCTCTTTAGACTGTAGGCAGTGAGAACGACTTATATCCATGCTTTTTAAAAAAAAAAAAGTCTAAGTCCTGTTATTTACAGTAAAATAGATTCATCCTGTTTATTTCAAGAAGTAGAGTTTTCCTTCCTTAATCAATAATTTTACAGTTATATAAAAATGTGTAAGTGCTATAAGCTGTATTCATACCACGTTCATAGTGATATATCTTAAACTGGAAAAAACCCAGATGTTCTTGTTCTGAAATAAGCCGATCTCCTCAGAACGACATCAGCCAATTTCCTTATTCACACCACTTCATATTAAAGGTGGAAGACCATGAGTGTCTGCTATCTAGTACTTGAATCTTAAGTGGCAGGAAGATTACATAATTTACCTTTATACAAGGAAGTCTTTTTCTCTTCCTTTTCCTTCTTCTTTTAATTGAGACACGTAACACGTAATTAGAAGTAAGTCATTATATTAGGATACCAACAGATGACACAAAAATATGCATGACACAGAGATGAATTTTGTAGTTGCTCCATTTGTTTTTATTGATTACAGTTTGCTGTTATACACTCTCCATAACAGACTCTATTCAACTCAGGAGCTTGGTTTTTCCCCTCAGGAGTATATATCCATAACACCTCTCCCTGTATCTTTTGTCACCTGAAATTTCAAGAACCCCTTTTTTTTTCTTCATAATCACTATGGTATCATTTCCATAGACAATATATGATATAGATCATATCATATATGTGTGTCAAGCAAAGAGTTTCTTGGGTCTGATGCATATAAGAAAACTCGCAAAGGGTTAATTAGGGAATTATACATTTCTGTTATTTTAAGGAAGTTAATATATAATCTCTTTGTCTCTGCTTTGACAAAATAAGGCATCTAACAATCACCTAAAAATTTAGCCTTAATTTAGAATGATTAGTATGTATCCTTATCTGTGCTCTTCTTCCTTTTAGTTATCTGCTGAAATTGATTTTGAATTGGTCTACTTAGGGACACTGAACAACAGTCCTGGTTAAGCAGGTCTATACCCTGCTCAGCCAATTCAATTTAGCAATCTCCTGATTCAAGCTGAGAAAGTTTTTAATCAAAATGTAAACTGGGGCAAGTGAATATATAAAGAATGGTTGCAAAAACTGAACTGAAAATCAGATATCCTTCCAAATCAGGACTGTAGTGGAGAGCCTCTGAATTTGTAACACCTCAGCAGATGGTTGTACAAGAACATGTACAGAGATGTGTGCTATCTCTTCAAAAGCAGTTGGAGGAAACCAGGCAGTGGGAGCCCTGGGGAACACATGGTAGTAAATTAAATAAAATAAGAGAGACTTATGGGCAAATAATAGTTTTCTGTATTCTAATATTGATCTTTGAGAGTGCTGGGAGAAATTCTTTACAGTGGCTGCTCTTGTCCTTAAATTTCAGTGTCATGTTTGAACGGAGTCCTTAGCATAAGTCCAGGCATTATTTTCAGTTATTGATCTGTGAGTAAAAAGTCAAAAGGCTTGCTTAAAAAAAATACATTAAACCTGATTCTTTCTAAATCAGAGGTTTCCTGATGTCAGTGCTTGTATCTGCAAACAGCAACTTTGAGACACCACACTAATGCTGACTCAATCTCTACATCTAACTTTCCTGTGAACTGGATTTAAAGATGGAAGTCTTTCTGGTTTCTCAGAGCAAGAACAACCTGCAGCTTTCCCAGATCATACCCACAAAGAAACTTGTTTATGCTACTGGGATACAGCTGCAGGGCCACCACAGCGCTGAGCTGAGAAATGAGAGAGAGATGGTGCTGGCTTCCTGTCTGTTTTGAAACAGGTAACAAAGAGGAATGTATGGGGTTTTTTAAAATTTAATTTAATTTAATTTAATTTAGTTTTTAAAAAGTGAATAAAAAATTTCTTATTCAGTTCAACCTTTTATTAAGGAATCCACCATGGATGCAAATGTGTCTGAATGAATTTCTTACCCCAGTGTGATGCCAGTTCCCACAATAAATGGAATGAAAATAGTGCCAAAGCCAGCAGACTGCACAGGTGCCGGGGGTGAAGGCAGATCTCATGATGCAATGGCTCTCAGCAGGATCAGGGGTCAGACTTCCTTGCCAAGCCCTGAGTGCTGGTACAGTACAATTGCCAAGCTGCTGAGGGGTTTTTGACTCAGTCTACAGCATGGGTACTACGGTTAGGGATCCCTTTGTCCATATTTCTTCCTAAGGGCCAGAAGCAACAGGATAACAACTAGCACAGAGAAAACTTTGTGTTCTGTGTTGTATCCCACCCCTGGAGAGTGTAATTAAATGCTATAAAATCAGTCTCCATGTGCTGAATCATTCAAAACTGAAGGTGAAAAGGGGGATGAAACATTTGTTTTGGATTAAAATTCATGTGGAATCACACAGGTGAGGACTCCTAAACCTTTCCGAACTTTGCAGCCGACAGTTTGTTTTTTCCTTTGCACTACATTGCACTTTGGTAGATCTTAGTCCAAAAAGCCTTTGAAATCACTGTCCTGAGTGTGCTTCAGTCTCTTGATCTTAAATATATTGTTTGTCACAAGCAGCTTCTAAATCCAATAGTCCATTAATTAATTAATGGAACCTAAAACTTGTGCCATAAATTCTTTTTCTGTCCATACACATTCCCATTTGTCTAAATGCCTTCTTACCAGTCATGTTGATAAATTCCCCTCCCTTTAATTCACTTTTGTGTTTCAGGTACCTCCTTTTCACACAAAATGCCATGTTTTCCTTCTAACCTTCAAGACATTGTAAACGTCTTTTTCTTGCTGATTAGCTGCTGCTGTTTTCTTCTCATGGGGACTTTCATACTGATCCATTCTGCCAGTGTGTCAAGCTTTGACTGCCTCCTTGCTACCTGAATTCTGTTTCTGCCTTCAGACTCTTTCATGCCAACACTTTATGCATATTTTCATTGCCCTGGATTTCTTTAATGCTCCAAAAACCTCCTTCTTCCAATTCTGCCTCCTCACTAATGAAATCTGTTTCAGGAGTCACATTCCCTGTATCTGCAAACTGCAGCTAGCTTTGCAAGATTCAGAAAATATATATATAGCCATCATACCCCCTCTAAATATATTAATGCTTTCCTGTTATCCCTGTCTTTCCTTGTTCCTTAATGTTTATTGGACAAACCAAGACAGGGGGCCTACATCCTCAGAAATTATGTCTGGTTCATCCTCCAAGGCGAAAGATTCTTTCTATTGTTTCCCTAGAACTATTTTAAAATAATATAAATTTTCTATCTTTTGGGAGTACAAGCATATGTGAATGTATTTCTTCATCTATCCCCATCTTAATTGTATTTTAAGTAATTAACTGAGCAATTATCCTATCTATCTTATGTAATACCTTAAAATTAATACGATTATTGGTGTTTTGTTGGTTTCATATGGGTTTTTCCCTTCCCCAGGGGAAAAAAATTCAGACCTATGAAATCTGGAAAATAAGTTAGAAAATGAATTCCTAATTACAGTCTTGGCTGTAAACACATTTAAGTGCATCTTGCTAAAACTTTGAAGGATGTCAAAGAAGCATACCTATAAGCTGAAGATATTTATTCTGTTGCTTCCCTAGAACTTCAGAAATAATGTGAGGTAGAAATCATGCATGGAAAACAAGGCAAGTAGCCACTGGAATTGCATGGAATTTCTTGTTGTGAAAATTTACTTTTTAATTAGTCTAGAAATTACATAGATATCTTAGACACAATATTTAAACTATGAAAACATTATATAGTTTCATTCACAAGAGGATGACTTACCAAGAGTCTGAAAAAGTAGTGACAGGGTCTTTTCTACCCATAAAAAAATACTGAAGAGAGCACATATATGCTAAACAAAGATACCTTCGAGAAAGCATACATAACAAGCAGAATTAATAAAGCAAGCTGACCCCACAGCTCTCCTTCCTGTAGTTCTCTGGAGAAACTGCTACCTGCCCTGAGCATAGGGAACCAAAGGACAGTTTTGAGATGAGGCCCACAATGAACCTGATTAGCCCAAATTAATGCTGGGGGCTAGAAAAATGTCAGATGCAGGTTGCAGAAATAGTTTTCTCAAACATTGAATAAGTGCTTTAAAAATATTCAGCAGTGATTTTTGCTTGCTTTTTACTGTTCTATTTTACAAAAGTGCAGAGTTTAGATCTATATCTTGTATTTCCTGTCATTCTGAATGATGTTAATTGAATGACACTTGAATGAAACTCTCTTTGGAAGCATATATGGTAGGACACAGCCTCAAAGGAGTGTTTTAAGATCACTTAAAGAATCACTGGCAAAGGTATTGGCATAAGCTGGTTTAATACAAAGCTGGTTGGCAAGGTTCAGTCTACTAAATGGTTAAAGCACACAAAGAACAAAGCAAATGAAAATCTAAAATCAATCAAACTGAAACTAAAATCAATCACAAATTGCCTATGTGGATGCTGGGCATGGAAAGGGGTAAGGATGGGAAAAGGTAAGAATAGAAGGAATAAAGGAAGACCCTCCCATTGAATCACAAAGTTCAGAGGGGACTCCCTTGCCAAACTTAGCCCCGGAACTGACCAATGGTTTAGGCCTAAAGGTTTAACAGCAACAATTTAACAAAAGATTCCATAGAACATACATAGTTTGTTGTGGCCTGCTGTGAACCAGGAGAGCTCAAAGGGTCTCACTCAGGACTGCTGCTTATGGGTGTATTGGGTTTGCATGGCCAGGTTTTGATAGCTGGGGGCCACAGGGCTGGTGTCTGCGAGAAGCTGCCAGAAGCTTCCTCCATGTCCAGCAGAGCCAATGCCAGCAGGCCCCAAGACAAAGGTGCCACTGGTCAAACCCAGGCCAATCAGAAATGGTGGGAACGCCTCTGTGATAATGTATTTAAGGGAAAAAAAAGTTATAGAGCAGATGTAATTGTGGCCAGAGAAGAGCAGGGTGAGAACATGTGAGAGGAATAACTCTGCAGACACCAAGGCCAGAGGAGAAGGAGGGAGAGGGGATGCTCCGGGCACCACAGCTGGGATTCCTCTACAGCCTGTGGTGAAGACCATGGTAAGACAGCTGTGCCCATGGAGGAGAACAGGGATGCAGAGGTCCACCTAGCTGTGCAAACCCAGTACAATAGGGTTATAAGACAGTTGCCTTTAGTCACAGTAATTTTCCATCCCAGCTACAATTTAGGTCAGTAACTTTCTCTGAAAGTTCAATAACAAAAATGTTCTGCTTGGGTTGTTATGCAGGCAGGAAAAATAAGTTTCCAAGGCTGTTCATTAAAAAGCAGGAGCTTGTTAGACAGCATAAGTTCCTGGGAGCAGACAGTGTTTCTGATAAGCTCGGGAGGAGCTTAGCCCAGGTGCTGTTCATCAAGACTGAGGCCTAATGAGCATTTCTGAGAGCATCATGCAGCTCGAGAAGGAGTGGGGGAAGAATGTACCACCACAGATACATACATTCTGAAGAATATATTTGGTTTAAAAAATGGGTAATTTCCTTATTTATGCCCCTATTAATCACAGACTATATACTGTCAGAAAACTATCTAGTGTAGAGACATGGCAAGCACATAATTAGACTTTTAATTACTATGTGGATTCCAAACTTTGCAGGTTTTTATTTCACTGATATTCAAAAGATGCAAGTATCATTATTTTGTTAGAAATCACACTCATTCATTCTAGTTACTGTAAGTAAACATATAATTATAGAATGGAACACATTACTGAAATCAAATTATCTTTTGAGAAGATGCATTCTGATAGTTCTGAAGATGCTGGTAAGGAAACTTTACGGTGACCAGAGCCATATGAGTGGTTAGCACAATGGAGCAGTACAACATATGTGGCAAAAAATGAGGAGAGAATTTTGAGAAATTAATATGCTTTTGTTCCCCATTTTGAAATCATGGGGGGTGTTGATAGTACAAATATTTGGATTTCCTCAAATCTCCTTTTTTTGTCTTTGTTATGCTCAGCACTACTTTTACATCTTCCTTCCCTGGTTGATGAGCAAGGTCCTTAGGTCACTAGTAAAATAAAACTCATTGCTTCTGCCTTCTGTGAATGTAACATTGTTAGCTAGATTCATCAACAGTGATTCATGCTACTGTATTGAGAGAAATATTAATTTTGGGGGAGTGCATGAAGGCAGAGCATCAATGTAGGAGAGGATTTGAGTCTGTGGGAGATGAGAAAGCACGCTGCACATCCTTCTTTTATGAAAATTAGAGATTAAAATATTAACATTGAGAGAGTGGTGGCAGACCTAGAAACAAGCAATTTTATCTGTGTAATCTCTGCTCCAGTGAGATCAATCAGATATACACCTTCCTTTTAACTAAGCTGCATAACAAGGATGAGAAAAGAAAATAGTAGCCAGTATATGAGTATTTTTTTCAGTTTTTTCCCACTTTTGGAGATGGATAAATGCTTCACAGATGGCTTATGTATTGCAGTGGGGCTGTGGAGACAGGGCGACCCTGTTCCTCATTCTGCCCTCCATCCTAGAACACGTGCCTTGGGTAAGCACAAATGCCTCTAGAAGTTCCAGGAGGGAAAAGCCCAACGTTACTCTACATCAGAGGGTAGCAGCAGCACAGCTTTCTCCCTGCATGGCTGGAATGAATCATGTAAATCCTAATTTTGTCTGTTTTTCTCTTTCTGTTTGCCTTGAAGAAATGTGAAAAAACGAGTCTATGCTTGAGCACAGCATTTGCATTTTCACCAGGCCAGTACTGAGATGAAGGATGGTTCTTTGCTCCCATTTCCAGGAAGGTCTGCCAAAATGTGATGATCACATCAAAGGCTCAACTCCCTTTCTTCCCCCCCCGCCCCCCTTTTTTTTCCCCTTTTTTTTCCTTTTATTTTTTTATTCATCATTAGAAATGAGGTAGTTATCTGGCTGTGTGTTCATTCCTTGACAAAGCTTAGATACAACAAGCTCCTACAGGCAAAAGATTAGTAACATTGGCTATTGGCTTGTGACTTTATTTGATTTGAGGGTGAATGTGCTGTAAGAGATGTTTCGAGCTGGTGGTGTGTGATTTCATGTATGAAAGCCTTTGTGTAAGGAGTATGTGCAACAGCCTTTGGCCATCATTCCAGCCTGCTTGTTCCCAGAAGAACCTGTGATTGGCTACAAAGCTAAGCCACAGCCTGCCTCTAGGCTCAGGAAGATTTTTAAAATTTTATCTCCTTTATTCTCACACTTTTTACAAAACCTATTATGAAGAGGAAAAAAAGTTTGGAGCCCAGAGAACTGTTCTAAATCTGATGTGTGGAGTTTCCTTGGATATGCCATTTTTTGTTTTTAAATTAAAAACTTTAGGTACTCTTTTAAGAGGATAATTCAGCAGTGCCTTTTGAGACAAGATGACAATATTTCCTCTAATTGTGTGGCAAAATTACAGTAAATTGTATTCTAAATCTCCATTACAGACAACAGAAGAATGAGAGCACTGGGAAAACAAAGATGCTGTCCCTCTGTCATACAGTCACACCTCGAGTCTGTGCAGTTCTGGTCTCTGCTTCTCAAGAGAGGTGTAAGAGGTACTAGAAAACATGCAAATGATCCAAGGCATACAGAAAGTGTGTTGGAAAAAATGATTAAAAAGTTTGGACTATTTAGTTTGGAGCAGAGAAGACTGAGGGAAAGCATGACCAAGCAAATCATGCAGGTGATGGTAAGCAGAATGCAGATCCATGGTTCACCAATTCCCACAATACAGACACCAGGGGATTCTGGATGGTGCTCAAATCAGTTTGAAAAATTTAAAAGTACTTTACACAATGGGTGGTAAACTTTGAGAACTTTTCACCACAGGAGATTGAGGATAGCAGATGGTTTCATCAGGTTAAAATTTCAAATAATATGTATTAAATAAACAAGCAGGAATGTGACCTCCAATATCCTTAATTCAGTGGTAGTGTATCCTAGGGAAGGAGAAGGATGGATAGCACAAAATGTCAAGCTTTTGCCACTGTCAGAAAACAAATCCTGTACCAGATGGAGTATTGGCTTAATCCATCAAGTTACTTCTCATGGTCTTCCTTTTATCCTGGGAAGTTCAATTACCATGACCTGGCTCTTCTCAACAACACTGATTTTTGAATTTTTTTTTCTCTGAAATATCCCAAATATTGAGATGAATGTGTTTATTTTGAAAGTTTTGTTGTATTGAGACTACTTCCTATGAATTCTTCAGTAAACCACAGGGAACTTTCTTTTTCCTTTTTTTGTGTATGTATTTCGACGGAAATTTGAATTTTCTACTAAAAAGAGTCTCTATATTATTTGTCACGATCTTCTTCATGCCTCTTCATCTGTGTTAAGTAATTCTCAAGAACTAACCAATTTAAGGCAATCAGACTTCAACTATGAATTTGATAATGCCTTTATAGCATTGATGCCTTAGGGTTTAACTTTTATGTTTTTCAAATCCTGCACTGCCTAGTGTGTAACTCTGAAGTTTCATGTGGCCTGTTACCTGTTGTTCTCTCCTGCTGGTTAGACACAACAAACCTCTCTGGGTTTGCTCTTCGAGGACACCAGGCCCCAAAATGTGTAAACTAAAGCCTAGGGGGGGGAAATGTGGGTTAATTACATCATTAACTGAGGTTATAATTGGAGAATTAACCCTGATATGCAAATGGACCAAACCTATAAAAGTGTGAAGAACCCGTGACCCAGGGTCCATCTTGGCTGTAGCCTTTAGACTGCTCAGGGTGTACCTTTGAAGGCCCTTCAAATAAATACCTACTTTTATTCTCTCATTCTTGTCTAGCCTCTGTTTTTAGGTGGCCACCTCAAGGCATCAGTTTTAGCACTCTGAGCACTACTTTAATGATAATCTTTCATCATCTCAACATTCATGCAAAGTAGTGTAAGCAACACACAGACCTGAGATTTGAATGTTGAAACAAGTGATTTCCAGAGGGCTGGGTAAAATCTTTTTTAGCAATGCCTCAGGTCTTGGGGATCTGTTTGATAACATTTTTTCTTGCAAGTGCCTGAGAAACAAAGAATTTTTTTAAAGAATCTGCTTTCCTGCTCAACCTCTTCTGGGATGCTTAAATCTTCCTCACCATCCATCTCTTTTATTTCTGCAATCCCCCAAGCTCATTGTCCCAGTCCCAGAAAAAAATGGCCAGAAAAGTGAACAAGGAGTTTTGCAGTGAAAGTGATTTCAAACTGGTTTTGTTTGTTTGCTTGCTTATTTTTAAGATTGGAGCAATTGTTATTTGTCAAGTAAGCCCTTCTGCTTTTCCTGACCTTTCCAAGATCTCTTGTAGTAACAGAACACTGTTCAGAGAGATAATTGTGCCACACAATTAGCTGTGGGACATAATTATGAATTTGGAAGCTGCAAGTCTCGTATTAACTTGTACGTTTTAAGTATGAGGTGTCTGAGACTTGTTGTGTTTCTAAGGAATTCCTTAACTAAATCTTCTTTTTTAGTTCTTCTCCCTTCATGCACTTAGTAAATTGCTGGCAACAATACTGGCAAATTACTGAATACAAAAAAGTTTAGACAGAATGATAATTTAGTTCATTTTAGCACAGCCACCCACAGGAAATGTTTCTCTACCTATTTCCCATTCTGAAGTTGTACTTAAAATATTCCTTTTCTTAGGAATTTTCTGCTAATCTTTGATAATGAATATGTAATTTTCACTCTGTAATAATTTTAAAGGACTCATATTTTTTCAAACTAACTGTCTTTCTTCTTGCACTAACAAAATTGACATTTCCTAATGCAGCTTCTTAATATGAAGGCATAAATCAGGAGATATTGCGAAACACAAATGACTCAAATGTCTTGCTTTTTTCTGTTCCTATCTGTGCAAAGTGGATGTAAAGTGTTGCCAGTCCTTGAATGCTGCCATTTTTACAGTCTTTACACTTGAGTTTTGTGTTATCTAGTGAATAACTATATAGGCCCTGGGCTTGAGGATGTCATACCTATGGCTAACTTCCATAACTCTTAATAACAATAATAGTAGCAGCAGTAGTAGTAATAATAATATTAATAATTTTAAGAAAAATAAAGATCACCTCCCCACCCTTCAAACCCAACATTCATTGCAAGAAGTAAAGCTCCTTTTCTCACACTGTGCCTTAAACTCTGCCTTAGAAAGATCTTCAGAAGGCAAATTGCAATCTCCCAGCAAACTACTTAAACATGTGCTTACCCTTACCTGTCCTGCTGTCTTTAAGGAGCTTTGTTTCTGTACATGAAGATAGACTTCCAGTGGGTTTTTTTCTGTTGACTGTGAAACTTTCAATCTAAATTCAGGAATACCATACTGTACTTAATCCATATTCCAAAAGATTTGACTTCATTCCTTTTCTGTCTTTTCTTCCATCTTCCTTCACAAAGACAGTGAAAGCTCTCGAGGAGAAGTCATATGAGGAGAGTCTGAAGTCAGTTTGGTTTGTTCAGCCTAAAGAAGAGGAGACTGAGGGGAGACCTCATTGCAGTTACAACTTCCTCATGAGGGGAAGAGGAGGGGCAGGCACTGATCTCTTCTCTGTGGTGGCCAGTGACAGGATTCAAGGGGTGGAATGAAGCTGAGTCAGGGGAATGAATTAGGTTGAATATTAGGGAAAGGTTCTTCACCCAGAGAATGTTTGAGCCCTGGAACAGGCTCCCCAGGGAAGTGGTCACAGCACCAGCCTGACAGAGCTCAAGACATGTTTGGACAATGCTCTCAGGCACATGGTGTGATCCTTGGGGTGTCCTGTACAGAGCCAGGAGTTGGACTGAATGATCCTTGTGAGTCTCTTCCAACTCAGGACATTCTATGACTATGATCTAGTAGTTTTCTCCGTAAGAATTCCTGTTAGTGTAGTGTCAACATTTTTAGCTTTGAGCGTGCTTAGTTTTGTCATGTGCTAGCATTTGATTTATGATTTGTTCACTGAGACCTTCTGGCTACACAGATAGTGAATTTATTCCCTAGTTTTTTACAAACAGGTCCAAAACATCTTTAATGCTGCAGAAGGTAAAAAGCAAATTAGTTGGGGTTCAAGATAATGCATGTACTGCTTCTATGACAAGCTTTCCAAAATTCTTTGTGGCTTGCAACAATGTTGAGGTATTCACTGAGAGCAGGGAATAGGGCTGCCTATGAAACTTCAGACTCCGTATACTTACTGAATAGTAAGCATCTTTCCTCTAGGAAAAATCCCACAAAATATTGCATATGTATATGCAATAAAATATTATGATGTAACACATTTATGAGGGATAAACAGCAATTTTACCAGCAATGGCCTTCTGTTGAAGGAAATTAAGGATGGTGTTTTAAGTGAGATCAAAACTTTCCAGCTGATGCAGAATGCAGTCTTAATAAAATGAGAATTTTAGAGCCAAAGAAATTGGCAAGTTTATTTAGGTGGAGGAGGAAGCAGTACAGCATTGATTTAAACACAGTGTTTTTCATTAAGGAGTGTACAAGGCTGCATACAGTTTACAAGTCAGTTAAGTTAAAGACTGGGGATAAAAAATTAAAAATGCAGAGAAGGAAATAAGGAGCAGAATAAACTAATGTTTAGAAAATCACAGTAAGTAGTTCTACAAATACAGCTTGAAAAATCTAGTCACAGATTTTAATGGACGAGAAAATATTTTCCTGCCCAGTGTAGTGATTTATTTTTAGTTACATTTAGTTCCTCTCCAGGACTGCATATTTAGGTTTTAAATGGCTAATCCTTACCTGAGATAAGTGCAATGTGAGCATGGATGTATCCCAGTTGGGAATGCCAACTACCTCACTGGGTGCCGTGCTCGCCAGCCATCTTTGCAGGGAGAATTTTGCAAATATAGTCAAACATACATCAATGCAGCATTATCTCATGGACACAATGTACTACATGGTTCTGCAGAGGCTTGTATTTCTGTATTTAAGAAAATATGGATCAGGTTCATGTTGCCCCCCAAATCCTGGAGCTGGACTGATAATACTACTAAATCCACTTCCACAGTGATTAGACCCCAGACAGTGGGATCATATTAGGGAGATGTTTTCCGTAGATGTAACCATTAGAACATCTTTATCAGCCACATCTATTTTATGTGGCTTTCTGCTGTTAACTTTGTATTCTGTGGTGAGTGACATACGTTATTTCACCATTTTCTAGGTCAAACTGTTTAGGTCTACCTACATTAAAAATAAGAATTTATTTGCAATATGTACCTACAAAATCTGAACAGATGTAGAACGTTCAATTTATTACTAAATGCATCATGATTTGATTATTTGTGAGCTAAAAGGCACTTGGGCACATAAAAGTCTCTGAGACAGTTGCGTACCCATCTCTGTAAGGGATCAATAAGTCTCCTGTTCTGAATACAGCTCAGAGCCACGAGAAGGAGGTACAGTAGGACTGGGATCCATGCATCTGGACTTTGTTGTAGCAAGGGTGTCAACAAGACTCACCGTTTATGCCAGTATCTGACAACTGATCAGCCAGATACATCTCCAGCTACAGTATAACCATATCGTTTTTGTCAGAAGTAAAAAAACCCCAAACCTGGCTTGAACTTCCTCCTCTTTCCACTTATGCAAACTTTTTTTCTTTTCCTTGCATTTTGAGCAAGACATTTTCCCCAAGTAGCATCATACGGGTGGTTAGTGGACTCCGTGCAGCCACAAAGTTCAAAATTCAGGTAGAATTCTTTATCAGTAGCAACCATCAGATTTTCTTTGATCCTGCTTTCCAAATGCCCTGTGTCCCTTCCTGGAGATTTGAAATCATATTTACATAAATCCTTAACTATGCTTTCTGCAATTTACAAAATATGTGGAAGGTGGGATGTAAAGCTCCTTCCTGGAACACAGCAACACTTTAGCACGCCTCTTTGCTGTTTTTGCCATAACATTCACCCAGAGAGCATCTGAAGTTACAAGAGCTTTGTTCTCAGTGAAAGGTGAATTATTAACATGCTAGCCCTAGAGAAGAGGAACAGGGTGGGTGGTGAAGTGAGGTTACTGTGAAGTGTGCACAAAGATGATCTCTCAGTTCAAGCAGTTATATAAACCATAAAGGACCACCCTTGCCTTGAAAACAGCAGTGTGGTCTTTTCTGTTGTTCAATGCTAGTCATGGGTGATGGAAGAACAAGAGAGTCTTACAGTCTTGCTACAGTCTTCTAATTGATCTGGACTTTGGTTAATCTAAATTAATGAAGTTATTCTTTGTTCATTACACATTATTACTGAAGATTGGGAAATGGCAATTAGGAACAGAATACACAGCAGTAAATGGTAGCTACACAGATGAGTCAGCAAGGTGGCCCATGTGTTGGAAAAGACAAAAGGACCAGTGAAGGGGAAAAAAGGGCTAAAATATTTATTTCTATGTCTAATGAAGAAGAATATAAACAGTTTAGTTTTTCAGTCTCACCCTCAGACAGGCAAATGTGCTTCATTGCCTCCCTTATTAATACAGTGACTCCAAATGCATATAAGTACAGACTTTGATTAGGTTAAATACCTGAGGATATGGGAGTGGATCCAATCTTGAATGCATCCTTGAATAGATGAGGAAAAGGATGAGAAATATTGTAAAAATATAATTGAAATAGTTATTTTAAACAGACTGTAAGCCACTTATAATAAGTATAAAAATACTTGTTTTAAGTAAAACGGGCAAGTGTTAAAAATCCAATCCCTTCAAGAGCAGATGCTAGCAAGTATTTAAAGCAAGAACCTCAAGAACTTGATATATTGTAGAAGAATTTGTTGATACTTAGGAAAAAAAATTAGATGTATATTAGAAGATACTAGCATGAAGGTTTACTGGGTTTTGTGAACACTCCTCCTCCATCAGTGCTGGTATCAGTCAGGGCTTTGTCAATACAGCTGAAAGATTCCCAGAGGCTCTGCCTGCTCCCTCTGTTAGGTTGCACTGTTGGACAGACATGAGTTACTTCCAGCATTAATATCATTTTGGCCTTCACCTTACCCACAGTGATCATCCTTTTTCATCATGAATCATGAGCAAGGCATCATGAACTCACTTACATGCAGGCATATGACAGAAGGGAAAATGGGTACTTCCCATTGCCTGCAGTAGGACTAGGCCCAGAAATTTTACTTTAATATATCAAGGATGTAAATTTGACAAATAGGTAGTACTGGCAACTGAAAAGCACATAAGCACCTACCTCACTCTTTACATGCAAAATAAAATAACTAGATTAAAAAAAAAAAATCTCTGTAATTGAAATGGTATATAACTAATATAACATCTGTTATACTTCTACATCAATTTACAATAATATATGCTGTTTTTCTGGTTTTAAACATCAAGTTTGATAAATATAATAACCCCAAAAACATTATGAAGGCAAATAATCTAGATCAAAGAGAAATTCAGAAACAAGAAAATATGCAAAAGAGAAAAAGAGAATGAAAATATGTAATTTTCCTCAAGTTATTTTGTCACGTCTTTTTTTTTTCTGTTTCCGTGCACTGTCTTTCAATAGACATGATGAGTTTTCATCTTATCTATTATATGTCATGACACATATTAAGGATTAACACTTTTTTTTTTTATTTTTAAAGTATTTGTGGTATGGTATAATTTATGGAAATCCGTCCACTGTCCTCACAAGTATAGATCCGATGCTCACATTCGAACTTTGTTTCAAACTCCATGAAGCCATTCAAGAAACAGAAGCCTATTGTGAAAGTTCCTAGGTCATTGTCCTGATACAGAAGCTGCTTAGGTTTCCAAACCCCAGCTATGGTTTTCAATTGGATGCTTACTGGGGTTGTGTAAATAAACAGCTGTTTTTAAGTTAGAGAACTGCAGCTGAGGTAAGTGGGTGAGTAGATAAAATGCTACTTTCCAGCACCTTCAGAAAACACAAAGGTTGAGAATTCATTACATGTTACACAGGAGACCAGAACTTTCCTCCAAGTTTCTCCAATATTTTACTCCGCTTCTTAAGGCTTAGGCATTTGAGTTGCTCTGATTCATTCTTTTAAATAAAAGGAGAATAAATGAGGTGCCTTTTGTAATCTTGCAGAGAAAGCAGAGAAATCTTGAGGTGTGGTCCCAATTACTGTTGAAGACTTTAGTATAGAAAAGAGCTGGGTAGAGAAGTCATGGATGTGCCAACTGTTAAAATTGTTTGTTAAATGCAAGTGGCCAGATGGTTTATTATCATCCATGCTTAGTATTGATCTCAAAAAGTAGACTCAATCTGTGAGAAATGTATTGAATTTTTTGCTTGACTTATTTTCTTTCTCTGATTTCCTTTAAACTAAATGTCAACCATATAAAGTTTTGTTCCCTTCAGGCCTGTCATAATTTTGCTCGTTTATTTTTGTCAGATGATTTCTAAGGAGATTTGCAATACCAGACATAAGAGCAATATTTTTATACTGCATTAAAAGTATCTTCAACTTGGTATTGTCAAGACACAGCCAGACTCTGCAATCTGTGATGAGAGAAATGCAGTTTCTTTGCTCTGTTGTGGCAGCAGCAAGAAAGAAGTAGCAAGGAAAACATCTTCCATAGTCAACTCTTTATCTCCTCTCTAAGATATCTCTCATGTGTGCAGTTGTTTGGTGAGTATTGTGCATGGCTACATACTCAGCTTGTGCCAAATATCTGAATATCACCCTATTTAATTTATTGCAGCTCCAACTTCCAGAAGCGACAGGGTGAGAAGCTAATGAAAGGTCTTGAATTTTTCTTCTGTCTCACTAACAGAAGTCTATGACAGAAACCTGTAACAGAAAGTGCTTTGGGGTCTGTTTTTCTTGCATCAAAATGCTAAATTATTCAGGTCTCTTGAAATAAGGTTTAGGACCAGGTGTGAAAGAAAGAATGCTACACTGCTAGAGGGTTACAACAATAAGATGTTCTCTGCCTTCAACCCCAAGCTTACACTGTTTTAGCTCTCAATCTCAAAATATAGCAGCCATGTAGAAAGTCTCCTGGTTTCCTCTTTGGAGCAGGAAGAGCAACAAAGCAGCTATTTGAGATAACAATCCTTAACAGTGCCTCCAAAATCCATGTGCACTCCCACTATTTAGAAAATCTCTTCAGGGTGTCAGAGATCATGAATATTTGTAGACCATCTCCAAGCAAGCACTTGATTCCTTCTATCCTAAAAGTTGTCAGGCTTCTTTGCCCAAATCTGGATGAAAACTATGTACAAGAGACCCTTTCCCTCCCCTGCCAGGTGATCCTGCTGTTGTGACAGCTTCTTGCTCAGGCTGAGCAGCACTGTTCCTGCCTGTAAGGCATAAAGACATGCATGTGTGCAATACACATCTCTATGCCTTACAGGCAGGATCAATGAATAATTTTCAACAGAATAATTTTCTATCTAATCTTCTTCGAATGCTTGTTGTATAATAGCAAACAATTAAAATTTGACAGCTGTATTGAATTGTGTTATACAAATGCCTGTTTAGTTAGAAGAGGAGATCAATAAATAAATTGATGACTTTGTTTTTCCTCATAAGAAATGGCAATTTTTAAGTAATTTAAATTACTCATTAAATAAAAGATGCAACAAAAAGATACATTCAAGACCACAGTCAAGGTAAGAGGCTTTGAGGACTGGTTATTAAAAATCATTAATAAAAAAAAAGCAGCTAGTTTCTAAAGTTAAAGCACATTGTTGCTGTACAGAGAGATCCTTTATTTCAACTAGATCTGTTAAAGTTTAGAATTTCCCAAATAAACTTTATGCAAACTTCTGTTAGCCACCCCAAACATTAATTTTAGAAAATATTTGTTATGGACTTATTTAGTGATCATTCATCTTAATTGGAGTGGAGGTGGGGGGACTGTAAATTAACTGTTTTAATATACTAGGTTACCAGTGGTACTTCTGACTTGTGTTCTATTATTAAGTGTTAACATATATACTCTCAATTCTTTTTCTTAGACACACCTTTTACTGTAAATACTTCATTTATTGTGATTAACTTTTCTCCATTGTAGCTAAGAGATTGGCTCAGCTATATTGTTCCTTATGCTTTGGATATTAATTTCACACACAGCTGGAAATAAGTGCTTTTGGGAATATTTAGCTAAAAAGGCATTAAATCTAAGACCATAAGTTTAAGACAATGAAATATTAACTCTAGTATTAAGACTTCAGAAAAAGGAAATGAGGTCTGATTTTGTTCCCACCAAAGAACTGTAATTGACTTACATTTTTGGGGCTAAAGGTGAAGGTGAAATGGCACTGTGACCAGACTCAGACTGTCCACTTAGAATAGGGCTTTGGAACAGCTGCTGCATCAGCAGGGCTGTCCTAAACAACAGGGAAGTTGGGAGCAATAGATGACCAATACAAGCTCAAAGGCTGAATACCATGGATTCTGGATACAAAAATGCTGTTAGCAAGGAATTTTCCTGCTTCTTTCTAAACCATGGGATACTTTTCTCTCTCACAGAAGATATTTGCAGAGTTTATAAACCATGAACACCTGCAACCTTGCCGAGCTTTGTTTATGGTACAGTAGGAAAATATTTTGACAATGGATGTTTTAGGATTTTAGCCTATCACCCCCAAAGGATGGTTGATCCTTTGTCCAATTAGACTATGAAGAAAAAAGTCTATAAAAGTTTTTAAAATAATTAAATAAATCAATCTTGCTGCACAATTCCTACCTGCTGGATTTTCTCTCCTCCTCCCTACGGCTGCCGGATACGGTGATATTTACGGCACAAATAATGAATGCAGGAAGATTGGGCTTGTTGTTTAGGTGAAGTAAAGCATGGTGATGAAAATGTGAGAGACACAGCTCTGTCACAAGTCAGACAAGGACCTGCAAGGAGAACCAGAATTGGCAGGGAGTGTTCCTTATCTTGATAAATTGACAGTGGTTTTTTGGGAGGTGATAAAAATGTTACCATTTTGATATTTGAGACCATCTCTGGTCATACAGATGGCTGGCTCTTTGCAGCAACAGAGCCAAGAAACTTTATTCAACTTGGTGTGGCACTTAGTCTCACACTTAACACCATTGATAGCTGCAGGATTATGCACATCATCTCACCTCAGCTTTACTCAGGACTGTCTTGTAAAAGAATGTATTGATGCATCCTAAATCTATATAGAAAGTTGCAGGACGAAAAAAAGCAAGGATTAAGTTATGCATTCATCGTATCTTCCATACAAGGCACAGAAATGCCTGAAATTTCTTCAGTTGCCTGAGGTACCTTATTTTGAAGATCTGAAGTTAGTTGTTTTCCTTCATACCACTATACCACTCATGCCACTTCAGAGGAAATCAGATGAACTTTTCTTGCAGGACCCCAGATGATCCCCAGCCCACATCTGTCCCCAGGGTAGGCTATTGGTACAGCACCTGCAAGGGGGAGTGGGAGGGTGTATGACTAATCCCGCTTTCACACTGCTGGAAATATTTTCTCTCAGCAGCATGTATAAGAACTGAAAACAAGTCCAATTAAAGACTATACCAATAAACAGAAAGCACACAGCAACAGCTGAGTGATTATGTAGGGCAAAATAGTGTGGTAGCCAACTGACTGCAATATGGTCTGCTAAATTTAGATCTTATATCGTACACAAAGGTAGGTGGTATGTACTACAGTCAGCTACCTTGGACTTGTTTGCTGTCTTATTGATTAGATGCTCAGGTCTGAGCTGTTGTAAATTCTTTTACTTCTCAGCGCATACTGTCAAATATGTTGCCTAGGGAGCTCATAGCTACCGTTCCGTTAAAAAAAAAAAAAAAAAAAGAAAAAGAGTGTTTTAAATTGTTTCTTTTCTCAGTTTTCATTTATTCAATTCTTTTCCACTGCCTACTGCTTTTGGAGCATACTCATGAGCAGAGCAGTATGCATTTAAATTGTTATTGCTGCAGTGTTGCAAGGGCTATGTCTATCAGCTGAAGTGAATCACTAACACTAGCTTATGATTTAAGTTACAGCTATTTTTCATACAATTAAAAAACGTGCATAGCGTAAATATATGACTGACCAGATTTATGCTCTCTCATTCATGCTGGGGAAAAAAACCCACAAAACTATCATCATTCACATATGCATTCAATACTTTGCATGACAGGCTTTTCAAATATTATGAGCATAAAGCAATAATCACTCCAGGGCAAGATTAGTTTGGGTTTTTTTTCCCAGCATGTTCATAACAACAATAACAACAATAACAAAGCCAACATTGATAAATAACTGAATGGCAGAGAGATTTTTAAAGAGTTCTGAGAGTAGCCTCCAATATTTTTTTTTTTATTTTACTACTTTTCAACTACTGCAGATAAATTTTGAGTATTTTTGTTATCGCTCCATGTTTGCAGAACACTTGGGGTGCATCCAGCACATATGTGATTATAAGAAAACGTAATACAAGTTGCAGTGTTGGTACAACTTGTTACGAGGCTATTCCTTCCTATTAGATACTCTAACCCTGTCACTTCAAGCTGAGTTATTGTACTTTTTGATAAATACTTCAGGTAAAACCATTCCTCTGCTTCTGAGAATAACATTACAAGAACAATTTGTTATTTGGCCAATTTTAAGTAAAATCAAGCAAAATTTGTTAACTCTTGTGTTCCAGTACATAGTTCTAAAGGCTTTTCATCAAGGGCCTCATATTTTACAAAGAAACATTATTTGTTTTCTATTTCTTTCTGTGTTCATAAGCGGGAAATCATAAGTAAATTGTAAGTATTGGAAATATTTCTGTACTGAAAGACATAGATTTTTCATAAATCTGCACACTAATAATGCATAGTGTAAAGTCTAAATTGACTGTAGCATCTGCAGCTGATAAGAAATAGGCAGTTCTGACAGCTGTAGACTGAAACGGGTCAGGAACACATGCCAACAACCTGGCAATAATTCTGTAATTCAGGAAGGAGATATAAAGCTGCCATGAAGGTGGGAAGGGAGAGAGGATAGCTGAAACTGCAGAGGATGAGAGAGTCAGTTTTAAGAAGGAGCAGATAACAGACAGAAATGAGGTGTCTGGAAGGATGAGACTGATGTTGGATCTTGCATCCCCTAGCACAGGTCTAACCACCTGTGCCACTGGCTAAGGCAGAGATACTGTGGGCAAAGTATCAGCTATGCATGTAATTACAGAGCATATGAGAACGCATGCACCACGGCCTGACAGTCAAATTTAATTCTGCCATTTCCCATCGTACACATTCATAACTAGCAGAAGACACCATTTGACTGACATAACTTTAATTCATAACTATAGAAAAAATTTGGTATGTATATATAGCAACATCTTATTGTCCATTGCAGAATAGTAAGGAAGCTTATTGATTATTTTAACAGAGAATTTTCACGGAAATGTTTAGGGCTGTGTCTTTTGCAATAAAAAAAGACTTTATGAGTTTTATCAATAAAGCTGTGTGAGAGACCGAGTTAGATTTAGAAGTAATATAGAGGCAGACTACATAATAAGAAAATTTTTTGTGAAATAGAACAGCTGGACCTACACTAAATAAAGAGTGGAGTATGAAAGATGTCTAGCAGCATTATACACACAGAAGGCCTGGGTTTCCAAAGGGATAAAGCTTCTATTTGTCTCTATTTAAGCAGAAGATCCTAGCAGCACAGCAAGCAGCCTTTCATGGCTTACAGCTGTGCACTTTAATGCCACCTCATTCTGCTCTTCTGCACAGCTCTCAAATTCATAGACTATCCACCTGGCAGAAGTAAACTAAACATTGGTTTGCAAGAGTCCTGAAATTTCTCTAAATTACAAGTGCAGCAAATCTACACAAATCTGGCAAACACCCTGCAGTGGTTCTATATCGAGCTGTATCTCACTGCAGCCAGGACAAATGCTGCATCCAGGAAGATCCTCTGCTAATAATTTTCCCACCACTCAAGTTAAAATGAATCCTCACTGTCTGGCCATGGAACAGAAAATTAGTACAGCCTGCATTGGTCAAGCCAAAAATTTTCTGACAGCTCTGTATGACTGTTTGCCTTGGTAGGCCATTACATGGAACAGTTTAACTAGAGAAGTAGGGGATGCAGTATGTTCCTGTGTAATAAATTTTTTTAAAAAATCCAAAATACAGAAAAATTATAAGAAAAAGTAGCTGGAGACAGAAGTTGCCACAAATGTGATCTACAAATATTACAGTCTTCATTGGCAAGGGGAAGAGTTAACAGGAATGAGAGAATTGTAAGGCTGAAGCTCAGTGGTAAAACCAAGACAATAATGTACTGGGAAGCTTGATAAGGAGATTATTTGCACTAATAGCTAATAATATAATTTAGAATGATCAAATTCCCTGAGTGGTCAATGAGAGATGTTCTTCTTGAAGGAAGATCAGAGAGCTTCAACGTGACCTTACAAAGACCTTGTTATGTCTTCTTGGCCCTTGGACTATACCACTAAATCCTTTCTTCTCTGGCCTCTTTTGCTTACCTCTCTACTTCTTTTAAGTAAATAATAAAATATCCTTTCTGAATTTATTAGAGGTGTAGATGTTACATTTTCAGTGCTGTGCTTTGGTAGAGTCTGTTTTCCTCAAAGAGTTTTAGACAAAGTCAAATATTTGTTTTCTATGGGATTTTGTCTGGCAACAGAAGGCAACATTTTTCTTCAGGTTTAAATGTGAAAATTAGGTCTAAAATCACATCTGCACAGGAAACATTATTTAGTTACTGAGTAGTGAAATTTATTAATATGCCTTCACAAACCCTGAAGCATGCTGCGGCTCTTTTTCACTTCTGAAAGGATAGGAGGGATGTGACTGGAGAGGCAGATTAAAAGTGTGTTCTGTCTAGCCCAGTTATAATGAGCTATCCTTTTTTTTTTTTCTCTGTGGATGGCAGATTTAATATTTTAGTGGTGTTCTAAAACAACGGCACTTACTCATATTCTCCTATTGCCCTATTTCCTTTCTCACCTTTCCTACTATTTTCAGCATTCTTCTCCTTTCTCTACAGATTACATCACAAATCTACTATCTACCTTCTACAACTTCAATTTACTCACAGGTCAGACAGAAGATTATTGACTTTTCAGCTGTATCACAATTCAAGATGTACACTCCACTAAGTCTAGAAACCTTGTGTCAGGTAATGGTTCCCACCTCTAGTGATTTTATGGAATCCTGTGGTCATTTCAGTGTAGGGAAAAAGGAGTTATTTGATCTAATGATGTCTCTCTTTGGAGAAGGTCTGTCAGCCAGCTTGTGTTTTAAATTTTTTGTTATTCCTCTGTGTTAGTCCCAGGCCCTGATTTTGAAAAGTTAAATCTGTAGGTGTAGAAAAGTCTGCAAAAACTTTCATGGAAGAGGAAAAAGGTCCCAAGAAAGTATTGTGGACAAAAACCTCCTTCTATTGTGAATAGTTTCTTGAAGATGAGAGAAGTCATTATGGAATTTATGCTTTTTTTTTTTTTTTTTTTTCCTCCTTGGAGATCTAAGGCAATATAGTACTTCAATTTGCAGTACCCAATAACATACCAAGAAAGAAGATTAATTCTAAAGCCAGATATAGCCAATATTACTACATGAAAAAGCTCTCTGAAGAACCTCTCTCAGCTTTGCTTTTATCTTTTCAAAGGCTAAAGAAGATTTGTTTCTGTCGTGAATGAGTGTTTTAAGATGTCTTAAAGAATCACCAGCAAAGGTATCAGTAAAAACAGGTCTAATATAAAAGCAACAGCACAAGAAAGTTCAGTGGCAAGGTTCACTCTACTACTTACTAGGTGGTTAAGGCACACTGAAAAAAAGCAAAAAAAATCCAGAGTAAATCCATCCAAACCGAAATAAAGTCCCAACAGCACTTAACTTCAAGTTAAGAGCACCTTAACTTATCAGCATTTAATTTACTTAATTCATAACTTATGTTTAACAATTTAGCAAAGGATTCATATAGGATTTACTATACCACAAGAGTTACTTACTTGCAGGCCTAGCTTACTTATGAGTGTGGAGGAATTACGGGTCTAGGAGAGCAGCATTCCTAGTACATCTGCCATAGCATATGCACACTTGCACGCACACAGTTATAAAGAGTCTGTGCAAGGTACCTGTGAAAACGTCCCCTCAAAGGTAGTGAAATATACTTCAGATGTCTTTGCATCATCTCAGCAGGCGAAGGGTAGAGCCTTGAGGAATGGGGGTATCAGGCCAGGATCCATTGTTGTTCGGAAATCTCCAAAAACAGCAAACCTGAGAGTTGCTGTCTCTGAGAGGCCCCACACAAGAGGGGCTTCACTGGTCACTGCTGCTGCAGTCCAGGAGAGCTCAAAGGGTCTCACTTTGGACCCCGGTTTATAGGATTGCAAGAAATGGGCTTTAGCCATAACAGTGTAACTGGGCTTTAGCCATAACAGCCTGGACACACTTCAGGCTGGAAATTTCCTCTGAACGTTTGAGAACAAAAACATTATCCCACTTGGGTTTTTATGCAGGCAAAAAATAGTTTCCAGGGCTGTTCACTAAAAAAAACCCAGGAGCTTGTTAGACAGCACCAGTTCCTGGGAGCAGACAGTGTTTCTGATAAGCACAAGAGGAGCTCAGCCCAGGTGCTGCTCGTCAAGGCTGAGGCCTAATGAGAATTTCTGAGGTCATCGTGCAGCCTGGAGTGGGGGGGATGCACCACCACAGTTTTGTTTCTTTACTTTTGAATAAAAATTGAAATGCTTTCACTACATTTGGTGTTTGATAATATTAAGATGTCTTTCTCTCTTCTTTATAAGAAAACATGAATATCATGTATTATAAATGGAAATTCTGCTTTTAATATGACTATATATTGAATTTCCTCAAATAATCAAATTCATAGGTATGGGTTATGAGTTTTGGTTTTGAGCTTTATATACTGGTTTTAAATGAGTCAACCTTGATAATACATTCTTGTTAAAGTATCAGGAAAATAAGTTTATCATACATACTGACAGTCATTGTTGTAAAGGCATATCAGGCAGCTCTTTCATTTTCTTCTCTCTCCAGGATTCTGTAAAGCTTCACTTCTTAAGGTGTGAGGAGGAAGTTTCAATCAATCAAGTCCTTCTGCAAGATTTTATTTTGCCCTAGTATGATATAGATGCTCAGTAATCACTTCTGATTGACCCTGATTTTAATCAGGCCAAATAAAAACTACCTTGGATATTTGAATGAGTGATGTCATTCAAAATAAAAAGGTGTTGAAATCAATGCACTAACTGCCAAAGCTAGAAGAGCAGAAGTGCAGTAAACTATGTGCTTTAATGTGGTTTCCCCAGCTGGATCAACATGTTTGGATAAAACATTCTGCAATAAGCTAGTGTTTCATGGTGTACTTTGTGGTATGGGCCAGGTTCAGGCAAACAGGTTGATTTAATACAGCTTTGATTCCACCTAGGACTGTGAACTAGGTTTAAGAAAAGAATTTCAAATTCATCTTTAAGATCCCAGTGTCATCGAGGTGAGTGAAATAATGTCAGTGCTAAAACCATACATGAAGAAAACTTCAAAAGTCACTTTTTGT
Organism: Coloeus monedula; assembly: GCF_965178545.1. Lineage (NCBI taxonomy): Eukaryota > Metazoa > Chordata > Aves > Passeriformes > Corvidae > Coloeus > Coloeus monedula. The sequence goes on from NC_138782.1 coordinate 38,311,549, forward strand.
GGACCCCTCTGAATAAAAGGGTTTTAGTCAGCCAATCACCAAAACATCCTGCTTAGTACCTTATACAATACTGACTGTGCTTGTAAGATTCCCTTAGACAAAGAATCAGTGAAACTTGGGCACCTTTTAACCATCTTACACATTTACCACATGCAGTTAATTACTTATCAGTTTAAGTAAATTTAAATATGGAAAATCTAACCTTAATTAATTCCTAATTATTTTCAGAAAAAACATGAATTAAATCTAAAAATAAAATAAGCACAATATCCCAATTAAAAAAAACCCTCAAAACCCAGCTGTACTTCCCTCACAACAGCATATTACTGTGGCCCTGGCATACAGTAGAAATGTGCTTATACTTTATTAAGAAATACTTGTCATAAAGTGTTCAACAAATATTTTGTTCTAACTGCCCATTTAGAGGGCATATTGCTGCAAGTTTGTCTGGGCTAGACAGAGAACTAAAGCTTGATGAAGTAATCATGAAAGGTTTTTTTCCACGGGTGAAGCACCTCAAAAGTCCATAAGTGTCTAGATTTTATGTAATCCAGTATTGCACTAATGGTCCTGCTATAAACTCAGTCTGCAAAACTAATAAAGTGCAGGAGGCAGTGCAATCCTTGCATGCTGATTAACCAGCTACTCCTCAAAAACTCTTTCTCAATTCTTTGGTAGTAAAATGGAAATAATTAATGTGAGATGTGTAGATGATGAAACAATGAATTCAGTAAGGAGCTAGAGAAGCCCCTGTTTGCACCTCCTGGGTAATTACCTGTGCTGCAGCAAAGTATTGCAAGAGCTTTCTCTGCCAGAAAGGATGTATTTCATGTTGCTGAACCACCAGGAGTGTGTTCAGCTGGGACAAACTCACAGCAGAAGCATGTAGAAAGATGGAAATACTGAAAGAAGATCTGTTTATCTGCTACTGCAGTACAGTGTGAACAAAGAACACCTAAAGGATTTTGCCTTTTGAAAAATGCACAAAAAAATTACTATTTTTAGACCAAATTCATACATTCTATATCAGCTCTCTCAAGTCTACAGGTGTTTATTAGGTTATATAAACAAAGTATCAGCTCATTTAAAGGGACTATGCTCTCTATCTCTTTCAATTGCTTCCTCAAAGATAGTACCATCACCTACCTTTACCCGGATTTGAAGTCAGCCCTCTGGATTACTGTATTTCTGTGCAGCATTTAAAAGCAACAACAACAACCACAACCTAAAAAAACCTCCACAGACCACTAGGTCAAGACATTAGCCTGCTCACTATGGGAATCTTGATATATCCTGAACATTGATTTACACAGAGTCTGTAGGAGGACATAAGGACAGAGTTAGAAAGCACATGAGAAGTATGTTTTACTTTGAGGACTGGCTTTACAAAGAGAGGCTGAGAAGAGAAAGAAAAAACTTCAGAATGAAAACTGGCAGAAAAGTAGGCAAAGTGGTAGACACTGTGAGAGCATTACACAATGCTCATGGGAAGCCAACAAGCAGCACTTGAGGAGAGTTAGCAAGCATGGTGCTGTGTGAGGTATCTAAGGGAGATGTTCAGAAGTGAGTTTTTATTTTGGTCATTTTGTTGGAAGTGGAATTCAGCTTCTGAGAGAGCCTTAGCTAAGGTTTCTGAGATGTGCAGGTGTGAGAACTGATTCTGCATTTATAGGATGTAGACTTTTCCAATATTCCAGCATAGATATTCAGTTGAAAATATTCAATATATTTTTAGGAATACTCTATTTTTTGGAGATCTGCTCTGAAACAGAAGTAAAACAGAATTAAATTAAAATCATAGCTCTCCATTGTTTTGGGAATGAAGGGTTATTTTCTGCCAAATGTATCCCAAAAACAAACCTTGATGTTTATATATTTGTTCTCAAAACAAAGTGAGTTGCCACAATACATTATGTAGAGCTGTAAGTCATCTCTGCAAGCCAAATTATTTATAACTATTTTTATTTTCTGTTTCAAATACAAAGTCCTTGAATGGAAGACAATGATCTAGTACCTAAATATTTTGGTGGATAGTATGAACAGTGGTAAATATATGGGAGCCACTGTGACAAGGATAAAGTACCATAAATCCATTTTAAATGAATATAGATGAGCAGCATATATTCTCTTGTGCTATGGAAACTTCATTTAGCCAGCTCAGAAAACTGGTTGTAATTCAAAAATATTTAAGGTTTTTGTTTAAAAATTTATGAGTGCCTTCATGTCAACCATTTCCAAGGCCCTTTACCTTAGGTGACTAGATAGACAGATACTCAAAATATCTAGCACAATTATTATTTGAGAAAAAGTGAGGGAAAAGTGAGGTGAGAGAAGTGATGTGCTGTTTTTGAGACTCATGAGTGACCTCATTGTTTCCTGACACTGTCTTGTCTGCTAACAAAGAGCTTCTGCACGTTCCCCACAGCCTGTTTCAGCACTGGGGAGCAGCTGTGGATGCATGGTCAGCAATGCTAGGACTGATTTTCTCAATGTCACCCTGTCGTGGTTTTGGCCAGGAGAGTTCATTTTCTCACAGTTGCCATGAGGATGGCAGAGCCTGGAGCCATGTGTGTGTGTCCAGGTTCATTATTCTGTGCCACACACATCATCACTAGGAGCCATGGCTTTGGGTGGGAGAAGAATGGACATGATGCAGAACCACAGCCATTTTGTTCCTTTTTCCGAGGTTGCAAAGTGGCCAACAGAGCCAGTGGGGTGGCACAGATGGGACGAGGATTGGTCGGTGCAGTGCAGGCCGTGTGGGCAGAGCAGTCCATCTCAGAGGGTTTGTCCATCATTGTGTGTCATTGTCCCACATTCAGGGAAAAAAATCCCCACTGTCTTCAGTGACAACCACCATTTTCTCCTTTGTCTCAGGAAGACTCATGTCACTGGCTGGGGTAACATTGGGTCGGTCAGACTTCCATTCACATTTTTGGCATGTAATCACCCTCTTTCATACACTTGTTATTAGTATTGTTGCTATTATTGCTTGTTTTCCTTATCTTATTTCTGGTGTTCCAGTAAATCTTTTTCTCAATCCACCATCTCTGCCTTTTTGTCCCTTTCTCCCTGGAGAGGGTGGGGGAAAGGGAAGTGGTTGCTTGGAGCTTAATATCCATCTGGTTGTAAACCACAACCATTGAAGAAAAACCAACTGTGGCAACCAACCAACCAGTGGCTGCAGTTTATTTTGCTGGGGAATGGAAGATTTTGTGGTAGAGAGACCATAACTTCAGAGGAGCTGACCTACCCTAGGCTACCCTGGGTAGGGATACAGTCTAGGGGTTTAGGGTGACAGCAGCACAGGCCATAGAAACTTCCTCTTGGATAGCTACCATCCTGCAGCAGAAAGGCCGAGTCATCCTCAGATGAAGGCTGGGGTTTACCTCTAGTCCTGTGTCAATCTGGAAAGTCCTGTCAACAGTTGAAGAAGAAGTCTGGACCCAGCTCAAATCCCACTGTCATGCAAGAGGAAGAGGATTCCTGGAAGGGTCACCCTGGTTGCACTGGAGAGAGTAGTCAGGACTGCGGGTTTACACAGGACTTGGCCCATCTACCCTGGTCACTCACTGTGGGAAAGAGAGGGTTTGTTTGAGGAGAATACTATAAACATTGGAAGTTAGGGGACTATTTTTAAAATCAGTCTTGGAAGGCTGATTTTAAAAATAGTCCCCTAAGAACACCAGTATGGACAGCTGGTCTTAAACCTGGACTTCAGAGCTGAAGCTTGGGAAAATTATGAAGCAGCCATCCAAACAAATATGGCATGTAACAGAGATGCCAGTCCCTTTCTTCAGGTACAAATAAATATATATATGCTGGAAATAGAAGGTGTGCAGAGTAGTAGAGCTCTGACTTTGTCTACTAAAAGAGTATGTGAATAAACCTATAACACTTCATGTAGCTAGATATTATCCATCCCTCATTTCTGTGAGGTTTACTGCTTATTTTCAGTCTAGCCAATGTCCATCTGCAAGATTTCATGATAATTTCCACACTTAGTCTGAAATTGACAATTCAGCCTGATATATATCAAACCAAACTCTTGTGGATCATTTCTGCCTTTATTTTTCTCCCAAAGTCATCACTTATATTCAGAAATGAGAAAGACCGCTTACACAGAACTCTTCTTTGTACTGTCCTGAAGGGTTTAAGAGCTGTTTTTCAGAATGAGCTGCAAGTCATGTTGCAAATGCTGATATTGAAGAGTCAGCACTTCCTGCCTCCTATTACCTCTGTGCTTATTCCCAAGACTTTTACATCCATTAACAACATGATGCCTTTGAAAATCGAGTGCCCTCTTTTTGAGTTCATTCCCAACTGAAGTCCTTGCAAGCTACATTTAAGTGCTTCTGACAAGATGTTCTGTCACTGCCCCCCAGTTTTAGGCTGCTCTCTATAATGAGGAAATATTCCTTTAAAATCACCTTAATGGTGTCATCTGGAGTCCTCAGCTCTTCTGGTAATGGGGAGAGCTTTAAAAGCCATAGGTGTCTTGCATGCTGTAGCCTCTGCAGCTCTGCTAATAGAAGGGTGTATGCACCTCTAAGTTTTTCTCAACTGTACATGTGACCAGTGCTGGAATTAAAGCAGTGCTAATAAAAGCAAGACAAATGGATAAATAAAAAGGTATTTGCCATAGTCACATATATATAGGATGCATAGAAAGAGAGAAGGATATCTCCCATCTTGATATAAATACAGTTCAAAACAGTGGATTGAATGCTGATTGATTAGCTCTGTTCACATGTGCATTAGTAACGTAACACTGGAAAAATGGTTCACACTTGCCCACTGGGAAGGGACTGGTGAGCTGCACAGGCTGTGTTCAGGTCCCACTTTTGGAACTACAGAAATACCACGTGGGAACATCCCTCCACATCCCATTACACATCTGCCACATCCATGACTTCCCATTACAGTTAACAGGGAAATGTGTACAAAAGGCAATACAAAGCAAAATAAGCAGTCATTCCAATTCACCTGTCATTTTTCTTCACAGTATTGAGGAATCTGTTCTGTAGTGGTCCTTCTGAAAGCAAGCAGATAGTTTTATAGAGAAAATGTGATATGGCGAAAAATTTTAGTCCTCAGCATTTGAGTCCTTTGGGAGAAGAGAAGATTAATAGCTTTTTTTCCCCTTCTAATTTTTAAGCCTATGACATTTTATTTCTGATTAAGTCTTACTAAACCCAAGAATTCTATGTTCATTTTCTCTTCTCATCCTTCACTATAAGGAGGTAAATATAGGTTGCAAATATATGTTCTAGGAAAGGACATATATTAACACCTACCAGCAGGGAAACTTGCAGTGAGAATGACTCCAGAAAAGACAAACAAAAATGTAAAAATTGGAATTTTCACATTTCTCATAGCCCTTTTTGCCTTTGGATTATTATAAATGCCTATTTTTATTAGTTTTTAAAAATGCCTTGTAAATCTGCTTACAACTAGGAGAGTTCTGCTGCCTGACATGCTAAATAAACTGCAAATAAACTTGAAGGCTATTTGTTTTCAAACATCCTGTTTCTCTCTTTTGAGAGCTGCTTCGTCTCCAGCTGCAGGTACTTCAAAGAGAGACAAGTATTTGAGAAATGGGCTGCAGCTGAAATCAGGAATACTTCTTGTAGTTTACATGTTGAACAAATCATGATTTGGACTTACAAGCACTTCAAATGTCTTTCTAGTGAAGGCTAATTAATTATTGCTTTAAAACAAACAACCTACTTAAATCTGATGAGTCCCTGTTTTATGCATTGTAAGCTCCTGTATTTTAGTATATAACTATGACTGGTTAATTACCCTGTTATCTCTTTGACCAGTGCCTTCCCCTTTTCTCTTCTAGAAACACCACCCTGAATCTCTATTTGATTTCATGGAGGTCATTAATGTCTGTCACACCAATAAAGATTCAGGCTTCTGTCACACTTCTTTCTGGCAAATGAAATATTCTTGTTCTCAATATACTATTTCCTTATTTCTTACAGCACAATTTCAATATAGGAAATGAAAGTCCTAGGTGTTGCCTTGTTTGTTTTTATCCTGGGCACTAATTTCTTTATTCTCTAGTGAGGTGATCTACATTTCTACTCCTAGGAGGAGGGAAGGAATGGTGACCACTTAAAATGAGATTACATTCTCAAGTGATGCTGAACAAAGAGGTTATTTTTATTCCTGTTAACAAGTGGGCCAGTCTTGATATATGTTATAGAATTAGGTTTCTTTTTATTTTTTAGATCGATTTGTGCTGCAAATGCTGGCTATTCTGAAAGCATTGCACAATATAACAAAGAGAAATTTTTCAAGGAATAACTGATATTTCCATTTTTATAATTAAGATAATTAAAATAATTACTATTGTTCTTAACATAGTATCCTTATCCATTAAAAATGCTTTCTGCTTTTATGTGAAATGTTATGACATGACTTACTGTCATCTATGAATAGATAAAATAGGTATGTAAGTAATTTTAATAGTTGCTTAATATGTTGGAAGTATTTAACTGCAGTGCCATTATATGCCACCAATATATTTGGAAAGCCTAATCTGAGTGTTTCTAGTGATCAACACTGGAAGTGAAAAACAACTGAGAGTTAAAAATTAATAAATTGATATTTATATCTGGAACAATTATTATAATAGGTTTAAATTCTATTATTTAGGGGTTTGTGTTCCTACAATTTTTAGTTTACAATTACTGACTATTAAAATCAGAGGTTTTATTCCCCCTCTCTGTTTAGAAAAGACAAGATAAAATAAGGTCCAAAGAAACATTTTGTTTGCAGGTGCAAGCTCTTAATTAAATACAAGTGAAGACAGTGGGAGACTTTAAATAGAAATGACCACTCTGTAAAAACAGTATGCTGGCTTTCATGTGCAGACCTTAAGGCTGTCATGGTTGAAGGCTGCAGGCAGAAAAGGAAGAGAACCAGCATGGCAGCACTGCTGAAACTCCTGTATTCTAGATATTTTCTCCTTGGTGTTATGCTGGAATAATGGCCAGGTGCTTGGGCTCAATGTACACTGCATGAAAAGATCAAAAAATGCTGATGAAATTTCAAGCCCCTAGTGGGAAGACCAGGTACACTTAATCTATAGGTCAAAACAGAGAATAAAGTATTTTGAATCCCACACTTTTCTAGGGATTCTTTCAATTTCTTTTCAGTTTTATCAGTTTTCACTGGAATTCATAATCTACAGGGTTTTACTGAAAATTGGCATTTTCATTTTTATTCTGTATTACTCCCAGCCTAGTGGAAGTAGGGCTGTGATAGACACTGCTCCTTCCAGGCTTTATTTGAGCTGCAGTGTACACATCCGTGCTCTGCTATTAGGTATCTGGGAGCACAAGTTCATTGGGCATCAGGGTAACTGAGATGATTCCTTTTGACCAGGATGAAACAGGGTTACCACGGCCCCCAGAATAACAAGTCATCTGCAAAATCACAGAATCATAGAATGGTTGGGTTGGAAGGGATAGATGATCCTGTTCCAACCCTCTTGCCATGATCAGGGACAACATCTACATAGACCAGGTTGCTCAAAGCCCCATCCAGCCTGGCCGTGAACACTTGCAGGGATAGGGAAGCCCCTTAGGGCAACCTGTTCCAGTACCTCACCACCATCACAGTAAGTTATTTTTTCCTAATATCTCATCTAAACCTGTCATCTCTCCATTTAAAGCCATTACCCCTTGGGTAATCTCAAACCTTTACTGTCCTTGAAATTATTTCCATGATGACAGAGTAGAAATGGTACTAAGACGTATCCCTCAGAAGATGTCCAAGCCAATCTCCTCCTTCCATGGTATTTCAGAATCTTGTACATTTGGGGTTTTTGGTGTGTTTTGTTGTGGTTTCTTTTCCCTATGATTTATCTCATTTACATTTTCTCAGATCTGAAAGAAAGAAGAAGGAGATGCTTTAAACAAGTCTGACCTTCCTGCAGTCTAAGTTTTTTCAAGTTAGATATACTCTGTCCAGCCCTTTCTAACACTTGAAACTCAGGCAATTGTAAAAAACCTGAACTCTGAAAGCTGAGTAATTGCGGCAGACTACCCAGTTAGTCCAAATGAGTATGGAGAAAGGTCTGTGCCAAACGAGTGGTATTACTCCTATTGATAAGGAAAGTAATACATCTGTAAACTTGTAGTTTACAGTCACTTGGGATATTAGGGAAAAGATTTTCAAAGAATGGTGACATTTTCATCCCTGACAAAATCCACATGGAGAAGGAAGAGGACTCAGGAAACTTGCAGGGTTTCTCCTAGACTGCCCTGGGCTTGGCCTTGATATCAGTTAATTCCTGAGAGACTTCCTGAAAAGAAGCCAAAGCCCCTGGATGTTGCCTCTCTACTGTGCTGGGCAGCACATCTGTTGGAAACGAGTCTGACATAGATTGCCCTTGCTTTTATGAGATGTGCTCTCATAAAGGGCATAGAGCACAGGATGGGTGTTCATGCTGTCTTAAGTAGGATTAACCACAACATTGATAGCTTTTATTTATAGGTGGACTTTCTTATTTATATTTTACCCTTTTTCTATGGCAGTGGCATGTAGTGACTAAATCAGACACAGAAAAATATTCAGGCAGACAGAGTTTGCTCCCATTTCTGGAACATGTTTTATTTTGGAAGGGAAGAGAGGAGTGGTTCTACAGATTAAATTTAAGAGGAACAGATATGCTTGCATGCTTCCAAATCCAAGATTTTGTCTCATTTTGCCATCTCTGATATTAAATTCAATCCCAGAAATTAAAAATGCACCAGAGCATAACCATTTTAACTATTGATAAATTGATGCCACAGCTCATTCAGAAATCTAAACAACCACTTTTCATACCTTAATATTGCAGTGTTTTCAAGATGCTTTGTGTATTTAAAAAGGAATTCTTTTAAAATACTGCTTCACCTTTTTTAAACCTAGCACATGATTTCCATCTAAATATTAAAAGATTCTCAAAGTTGTCCAAAGGACTATCATTGCCAAAAGACACTTCTCACAACTTTCCCCCCAGTGTTGACACAGCTGTGTTAATGAAGCTACTGGAGTTACCATGTAATTAAATACTGCCTATACATCTGGGATTTTTTCCAGTTTCTTCAGTTGTGCTACATAAGATGCTGCTTTTGCTGAATTTAGAAAATAGTAATTAGTAGAAGAGACGGTCCTTTTTCCTTTTTTTTTGCTTTTCAAGTGGATACGACATTTTTGGAAACTTAACTTTCTTTTTCTTCTCTAATTGTGTTAAACATAACGAAACAATGGGGCAGTTACTGTCACTGCTTCCAGCAGGAAATAAAGATACCTTTTTACTATGGCATCTTTTTCTTGCTGTCATATATAAAGACAGATGTCATGTTCAGGATGATGTAAAGGAAAAAGGTAGGAATATTATTTCCTGTATAATTAGCACTAGATAAATATGGACATTATAAAAGATATAGCCTGTCATGGCAATAAATCACAGAGCCTGAACAGTGTGTGATTTGCTTTTCACGCTATGCCAGATTGACTTATAAACAAGTAATTTATTTTGTTTCTTTCAGAACAGACTGGGCAATGCACTTACAGGCCACTTTATACATGCAAAGATCTCCTAGGTCAGCTGAAAACTTAAAATACTTACTCCACAACGCTAAATCCAAAATAAACTGTTCCCAGCTAAGTGGTTACAGCTCAAATGTGGACTTCTGGTTTAGATTCTGGTAATGCTGTCTGGTTAATCAGTGTGCTTCTGCTGGTAAATTTTCAGTTAAAGAACATTTATCTCTGGGATGAAGAAGAGAAAAAGCCATCAAGACTGACACATCTTTGCCTAAATTAAATACAGATGTGTCAACCACAAAATATGTTTTGTACATGTAGAGGAACATGTCATTCCCTTAGCCCTGTCCTCAGTAGTAAGCCACACTATGTCACTTTCAGTTGAGGGAAATGCTGTGATTTTGAGGAACGTGTAAAGTACTCACTTGGATTCTTCTGATCTCTAAAAAAAATGCAGTAAGAGGGAGCTTGAAAGTAAAGAACTCTGCCACAAGATATTCTTTAGCTTATGAAAATGTGTTTTGCTGAATTACTGTTCCTATGGAGATAGGGGTGGCCTGAAGAAAAATCTCTTCTTGAATTTTAAAAGTTGATATTTTACTACTTTAGCAGCTCCTGGGTGCCTTAGGATATATAGTACTGTACAGTGGCTTCCTACAAAGGGCCTTTTGTGCTGTGCAGAGTCAAGGTAAGCATGAAAGAGCCTCTGCTTGCTTTTGGGCTCTGTGGCTCTGGAAGATGGAGATTAGGTGTACATAACTCAAGGCAATTGGAGATGGAAAGTCTGCCAGACTGCTTTCTAGAGGTTTTCAGATTTTTGGGGGAGGGTGAGTTTGACTTTAGATAACCCAGGTACTGATGATCCAATCTCTGGACAACACATTCCGTAAAACTCATTGGTAGGAATTCTTCCCAGACCATTCAACTTAGTATTTGCTCCATCAGTTTCAGAATGTACACAAGTTGAAGCTCTTTTACTGTTAAACAAAAAATAGAAGTCTTCTGAATTCTTCATGTGTGCATCCTTCAACTAATAGGAAGCGCTTCTCTCATGTTGAAAACCATCTATCAAAATGTTAAGTCTTTCAAACAACTCCAGATACAACTTTTAATATCTTTCTTTTTATAGAGGAGGGTGCACTCTCATCCAATCACAAAAAGCCTGCGGGAGTACAGATGTTAGCATTCCAGTTCCAGGTGAAAAGGTGTGTTCCCAAAGAAGGATGGGGAACTACAGCTACAGACACTGCACAGCCATAGTTTTAAGACTGATAGAATTGCAGTGTTATATGTCAAAGTTTAATATAACTAGTTCCCTCTTCTTACTTCATGAATGTTGCTCATTGCTGTATCATAATTGAAATAGACTCAAGCACATGAGTTCTGTATATGAGATTTTGAATTAAAAAAAAGGTTTCAATACAGCATTTATATTAGTGCTCATGTCATCCTCTATTGTCTCTCAGTCTCTATATCTTCCTTTCAGAAAGAATTACCCAATCTTCCCAGAGTGTTCTGGTGTGTACTGCCTGATAAGCAGTTCTTGCATTCAAAGACACCTGCATATGAGTGATACAGAAGTCTGTCAGCTTTCTCTTCATGGGGGCAGCAGCTCTCATGGCAGATATATCACATTCCTGTGTCCAGCAGCTGCTGAGCTATCATTAATACCTCTAAGCTGTTATATTTGATTGGCAGTGGTATGCACGTCTGGAGGTCTTCTCATGCAGTTGCAGAAGCAACACCTGATTATGTGCAATTACTGCTGGGTCTGAGACCCTGAATCACTGTGGCTGAACTCCCTTACTTCTATAAAGTGTGTGGAACATTTGATTTTAAATGTGTTTTCCTTTCACATTACTTCTCTTCCTTTCCCATGTTCAAAATGATTTGAAAACTAAAACTAATACTAAATGAAATTAAAAAACCGAAAAACAAAAAACAAAAAACTAAAACTATATTAATTATAGCCTGCACAGAAAAGTATGTTTCTTACATGCTTCCCCATACCTTATTCCAGCCCCAAGGCCTGTCTGCAAGGTCCAGGCAAGTTCCAGCTTCTGCATCTACAGAAGTGAGACCCCTCGACCCAGCTGCTGCATCACAAGTTTGCTGTACATATTTTTTATGAGAAGTACTCCCATTCTTTTGTCTCCTTTAGGAGAGGAAGGTCCCTTGACTGCACTTGCTGAAAGTTTCTTTGGCTTACCCAGAGGAGTGTGCTCAGAGCCATGACTAAGACAGGCAGTTCTGCAGGGGGAGGAATTTGAGTGACTACTTTTCCTTGACAGTGCATGCGTTGGCCTTCTCTCAATGCAGTACAAAGGAGTGGAAACAGTAGAGATATGCTCAAGGGTTTTATCAAGAAAAGCCTTGAAATCTTTACAGCTGTAGCAGATGGGATTTGTAGGCATATTGACTGGAGCAATGAATGGATAGCTAAAATTGAGTTTTAAGTATACCCTGGGTTTGAGATAACAAGCTCGGAACTGTTGGCCACAAGTAATGTGGGGTTCTGCCCCTGTTTCCACTGTCCAGATTCTGCCAAGTTCTACTTTGGTGTCTTTGTCAAAGCTCCATTTTATAGTTTAAAATGACGCCTTAGGTGTCAACCTTTATGTTTTTCAAATTTTGTACTGCTTGGTGTGTGACTCTGAAGTTTCTTGTAGCCTGTTAATTTCTACTCTCTCTTGCTAGGTAGACATAACAAAGCCTCTCCAGGCCTGCTTTCCAAGGACACCAAGACTGTCCTAGGCCAAAAGTATAAACCAAAGAGGTGCTAAGGAGGGGGTAAGCTGAGGGGAAAACTGAAGCTTTAATTGGAGAATTAACCCTGGTATGCAAATGAACCAAACCTATAAAAGAGTGAAGAACTCGTGACCTGGGGTCCCTCTTGGGGTCCATTTTGAGAATAGCTTCAGGCTCCCCAGGGTGTACCTTTGAAGGCCTTTCAAATAAATACCTCTTTTATTCTGTTACTCCTGTCTAGTCTCTGTTTCTAGGAGGCCTCTTAAGGGATCAAAAACAACATCTGTTAGTCTGGAAATGCCCTACAGAAGAGGAAAGCAATAAACAATAGCCATTCTTCTTGAAGCTGATCTTTCAGCCCTTCAGAAGAAGCTCTGCTGGAGGCTGGGTGCTACATCCCATGTGAGCTTCCCACACTGTCATTGCCATCATTTATGTACCATCTTTTCCAAGGCATAGCTACAGCCATGAGGAAGGAAGGGAGGTTCATCCTGAGTTGTTTTGCTTTCTCTAGTCCTGTTTCATTTCACCCACTGACCCAGTTAACTGGATATTTTAGCTTCTAAAGAGTATTCTACCTAGAACCTCATCAGGGCATGTCGTATTCAAATCTACTGGTCAATGGTGTAAGGACTTTCTTAGTTGGAATCTGGCTATTGTGAATAGACACTGTAATGCCACTCTGTGATCTGTGCTGCAACCAGCTATTTCCTATCAGTAGGAAGCATCCTACTGTGACTTTTACCCTGCAGAAACTAAATAGGGAAATCTTACTGACCTCATTATTTTGTGAATGAGTGACGCGATGAGCTGCAGAGATTGGAAAATGTTAGCATGCACTGACACCCAGGAGCTGTATTTAGGAAAATGTAATCCTGACACCTGCAATAAGACAGGGAAAATAATTTGTCATTTTGCCACCTACACGCAGTAAGAATGTGAGAGGTGTTTGATGAGGAAAGATGATACTGAATATCCTAATGCATGTATAATCCTGAGTCATGATGTTACAAATCAGACAGAATAAAGTAACTGCTTATCCTGAATGTACATATATTCTGCATACCACTTGAAAATGAAGGAAAACCACTATGACTTTAAACAATTAATGTTTTTTTCATTCTACCCCTCCATTTGGCACATTCTTGTTATGCCCAGCAGCTACCTGATTGCAGAGTCATCAGTCAGAGGGTTCAAATAAGTAGCATGACTAGTCAAGAGACTGTTTTAAAACAGTCTTCCAAAAAAGGGAGTAGAAGCAACAATCCTTTTAAGGAGGAATATAGGATTTGCATTAAGTGAACAGAGGTAATTTCCTCATGTGCTACAGGCCTCTAAAGAGCCTCAGCCCACTTACTGACACTTTGCCCACAACAATCAAGCTTGTCCTTCAGCTTTTTAGCTTCAGCTTTTAAGTGAGTGTGCAAAAATGACTTCTAAATAGGACTCCACCTGAGAGCAAGCAACCTGCACAGCCTCCTTGCTCTGCTGGTTTTAAGTAGAAGGCGCTTGCAGGCAAAGTCAGGTACCATTCCTTGGCTCCTAGGAAAGCACTGCCACACTCAGAACACCAAGAAAATGGCACCCCTTTGAATAAGAATGCCAGGACAGATGCACTGGGTCAAACCAAACTTTCACCTAACTCAGCATCCAACTGTGTCCAAAAAAAAGAAGATGAGGGAAGACTGACACATGCATCATTCAAAAATTGTTTGATTATTGCCCTGAAAAACTTGATCTGACTCTGAAGCTGACCTTGCTTGGAGAAGCTGGCAGAAATAATCTCCAGAAGTCTCTTTTAACCTAAAATATTTCATGACTCCAGTCAATGGAGCCTTTTCTACCACTAAACTGACCACAGCCTCTAACAATTTACAGCTCCTGCTACAGCTTCGGGAAGTTCCACCTCCTGTACCTCATTGAAAGAATAAATCCCTGTTCTGTTACACACTGTTATACAGTCCAATACTAGAGCTTTATTTCAGTTTTGTGTACCAAACACTAAAACTTTATTAGTTGAAACTAAATATCACATTCGGCACCATTACAAGGGTAATGATGCACAGAAGAAAAATGACACTTCTTATATGAGGTCTTGTTTTAAAGAATTAAATAGTTTTGTTAGATTTTTTGTCAATCACACTGCTAAAAAGAAAGGTTAAAAAGGCACAAGACAAAAAAAAGTTGCTTTTTACTGCTCAGTCTGTAATACAGAATCCTGAATTTGATCTGTGTGAATCAAATCTTTGTTCTTGGCAGCTTTGCCACATCTGCCTTTTTTCACAGGGTTTTGGCACAGTTAAGTAGAATGAAGCTCAAAAGCAAAAGGTATTTAACCTTCTCAAATACATCTTACTATCTTTGTAATAGAAATATGAAATCACCAACAACTGGTGAGCGAAATATATAATTTGAAAAGCCACTGTCACATTTTCCATTCCACAGCCATCTTTTAATGTATCTTGAAGTTAGTACAGTGAATGCCTTCAACAAAAATAAAACTAAATTTCTTGTTTCCTGAAATGATGAGAGAATGATAAAATGGTGCAGTCTCTGGAAGCTTTTTTCAAGGCAAAAGGGCCTGATAAAAAGCTGATGATGGAAAGGTTGTGTCTGGAACCACTGGGAATCAGGCAGAACTCACCCTGCAAGAGGCAGGCTTTGGTCAGGTTTACTAGTGGCTTTGCAGAAAGAGCTCCTCAAAGGTACACAGCATTTAAACAGCTTAACATTCTGTGCTTGTTAAAAGGGGAGAGGAGCACCGCGCAAGCCTGTTGAAGGCCAGAACTAATGGTTTTGCTGTCCACAGTGTATAGCTTTTCAACTAGCTGTGCAGAGAAAGTGTCCCACTACCTTTCCTTGCCCACTCAGGATCAATGCTGCTGTTCCCATTAACCCTACCAGGGAGCTGGCTGTAGATTTAATGCTTCCATAAAATTGGAAATATCGCTTGAAGAGCCAGTGGGGAAAAATGCAGCAAATATCCTCTTCTTACACTGCAGAAGATGCTGTAATTGAAAGCTTAAAAACAGGTCTCCTTCAAGACCTTCACCTCTCTCTATGAACAGAAGTAACCCATAAATAAATATTCTTATCTGCTTTGAATTGCTTAGTCAAGGTTCATCCTTTGAACTTCTTACTCAAATTCAGGTATATTAACTCACAATGCAAATCAAACTGAACACTTTGTAGACCACATAAAATTGTGTGAAAAACACTTCAGCAGTGAAAACAAAATATTTGCAGGGGGTGAGGGAAAGGGGGGAGTGAAATGATCCTGACCCACAGGAATATTGATTATTATTTGTTTGTCTGGCTGAAATAAAGACTAGAAAACTAAGCACAGTCATTTTTTGAAGATCTGTTTCTTAACCTGAAAGAAAATCTTACAATAACAGCTGCTTTTAAGCAATTAAAAGGAATTATATTCTGAAGAATGTGAATTAAAAGAGGGTATGAGTTTGGGGTTTTTTTGTTTGTTTCTTGGGGTTTTTTAAAAATACATTTAATATATAACTCTGTGTTCTGTTCCCAGTTGCCTATCCTGGGAAAGGAGCTCTGAATTTTCCTGTTGGAAGATTTGAGGAGAATCATCACATATTCAATACAAATATCATTTTAACATGGTCTTCCTTTAAATTCCCCAGGTGCAATAAGAGTTTATTGTCTTTCAATAATTTGCTTGCACATTTTATGAAGCATTTAAAAGAGAAAAAAAGGATCATGTTTTCATGGTTAAGAACTCCATGGTAACAGGCTCAAAGTCATATTCCCCTCTTGATATATGAATATAACCCAAGGTACTCCCATCTTTCAAGAGTCCCTCTATCACTTGTTCACCAATCAGGTTTACTAGTATCACTTAGGTTTTCTATTTTAATACTTCCCCTTTTTCAGGAAAACACTGATTTGTAAGTATTTGGAATAACCTAAGCACATTTTGTAATAAATTAATTGTCAAAACTATTTTGCCTGGCCCTAGGTAGTAGTAAAACAACTTGATCAATTTTATGTTAATAAAAGCTGTATTTGAATTGATCATAAGCTACAGGCAGAATGTGACTGTGAACTTTTACTCTATTTTGTCCTGTAAAAATTGAATGCTGAAATACTAATGACTTCTGTGAAACCTTTGTGCAGCAACTGGCAGTGTTAAAGAGAGAAAAAGCATGTAACAAATTTTGACCTAAGGACTGTCTTTTGAATTGTGTTTTCATTAACTTTAGATACAAGGAGATTCTGGCACTGCTAAGAGAAAGAACCCTGTGTTGCCACTGCATCAAACTGTGGTCAAAAAAATGTACAAAAGCAGATGGTCTTGTCTTTCTCTTGTTCGCGTCTGTCTTTTTGAGCACTTTTTTTTACTTCTTGTTTTTTTCCTTGAGGTTAGAAGACAGCTTTTCTATTCCTTTGGTAAAATAAGGTTTGGGAGCTGCTCTTTCATCTGAAATATCATTATTTGTGACATTTCAGCAACAAGTAGAATGTTTGTGACTATTTGTAAATACAGAATCAAGAACTTGTGCGTGAAATTTTTGCTCCAAAATGTGACTCAGTCATTTATTATTCACAACACTGTGCCTCAAATGTATGTGTCCCCCAGTTGGCATACCATGCTCATGTGCCATCATAAGTTGACTTGGCAAATTCTGAGTCTTGTTCAGAAAAATACATGAGGAAAATTTCGGTTTATTTCCAACCCATAAAATGTAGAGAGAAAGCTAAAGCTTTGCTAAAGAGATGAAACCCTCCCACCTTTAAAATGAGGGGCAAAACTCTCTTGAACTCCTGTGGATCCAGGATTTCCTTCAGACTTGAAATACCTGCTTTGAGATGGTTGAATTTCATCACCTTTGCCTTGTGATTGTACCCAAGTGCCAAATTACTCACCTTTCCATTATCAGGATACCAGTAGTTTTGCATCAGAGCATGCGCAGCTTCATCAAAACCAAAATGTGTTAAACACTTGGATTTTTTTCCCTGAAAAGAGTTCTTAAGTTTTGAGAATGCTTCAGCTATCTTGATTTCAGATGACAAAAATGTTCTCTCTTTTGAATTTAAGACTCAATTTGAGCTTTTCATAAATAAGTTTACAGTCTTAGTTGTAATATTTAATCTCCATTCCCATTTTTAGTCTTATTTTAAATATAATCTATATGACAATGTCTTACTGTTGTCAACAGCAAGCACACTGGTGCTTTCAAATCACTTATTTCATTTACTGTCCCCGGAAATATTAAGGTGTTGCTAACATCAGCATGGTTGGACAGAAATCCCATTTTCAGGCCAGTTTGTTTGTGCAAACAAGTTTTCAGTGAGATCCAGAGAGAAGACTCAAATGTCACAGGATAGGAGAGAAAACAAGACTACCTTTGCATGTTTTGAGTTGCTGTTTTTGCAACACCTCGGTATAATATGGTGAGCATGTGATAAAGTGCCAGTGCCCTGAGAGCACCAACAGACCACCACCACAGCCCCTCCCCACCCTGCCCATGGCCCACTACCCCTTCTCCCAGACCCCCATCAGTCCATGTCCCAGTGATGTAACAGCAGGGCAGTGTCCAGTCCCCAGAGCCCTGCCCTGGTCAGCCACAGGACCCTGCGCCACTGCAGCCCCCACAGAACTACCATAAAACACAAGGCAGGTAAACAGAGAGAAACTTAATGTGAGAGAGAATGAAAGCAAATACCTGACTGCTCCCATTTGGAGGAGAGGAGGGAGCAAGAGAGAAATCATGAAGGCTGCAGTAGCAACCACCCAGGTTTCTAAGAGAAAAATAAATAAGGACACTAGGACACTGCCGAATTTGTGCTACCAACATTACTTAGTCTATATAATTATGACTTTGATAAGTAAATAACCAATACTGCAATGTAGAGGTTTATGGACCACAGTGTCCATGACACATCACCCATTAACAGAATTGCCAGCAAAGTATGATTTCCAGGCACTTCTTAGATTTCCAGCAATTTTAATTTTAAAAACCCAGCTTATTTTAATCTTCCTGTAAAACTTGAATACCCAACTAGTGAGAATGATTACTGCCCATTTTATTTAAAAGTGATTCCAAAGTCATACCTTCTGCCTATGGATTTTAAATACAATTTATGGCCCAATTTGTCATGTGAAACATAGAGGGAATAATTTCCTAAAGAGAAAAAAATGGTTATACTGTTTTTTAATTGGTGGGGAGAGGGTGTAAGATTTGCCTCATGATGGTTAAAACCTTAATGAATAACATGGCAGAAATGGCATGAATTAAGGACATTATGCATGAAGCTGAGACAACACACCAATTCAGAAATTATGGAATATATTCCAGGCTTTGTTTTCCAATAAGGACAAAAAATTATGTTTGATTTAAGATGCTCAGCATTTCTAGCGCAATTATATGAAGCTCAGAGTTCATTTGTTCACCAAGTCAGAATAAAAATGTGACACAACAGACAACAATGCCTCTAAAACTTTGGCAGAAGAGACTTTAGTTCACTTTAAAGCCTAACTGTTGTCTCACTGTTACTTGCTGCAAAATGTCAAAGAATCACCATACAGAAAACATGACATCAAACACCAGAGAGCAACGTTTTCACATTGCCTCAGCAAGATGCACAGGCAAGAGAATCTGAAATATAAAATGCATATGTCTGATTTGATATCTTGTATTGCATACAAAATATTTGAAAGTGAGGACCATCTTTTAAACAGCTATACCTAAAATTGTCTCCATCTTCCCACTTTAAACTTCCCAAAACTTTCAGCTCTGAAGCTGAAAGTCCATTTGTCCAAAGAGGAGAAAGAAAAGATGAATGTTGTAACATGTTGAGTTTTAAGACTACTCTTTGGGGGAAATCTATTCCCCCCTTCATTTAAAAAAAGCAAAAAAAATAAACAAAACCAAGGAAACACTGACCCTATTTGTGCACATCCTTAGCAAACTGCGGTAAAAAGTTAAGATCTAGCAGGAAGATAGAATTTAGGAAATGAGAGATTTAGGGAAAATTCCCATTCTTAGGGAAAATTAGTTTCAGTTTAGCAGGGTGATGAGCATTTTGAAAGTGGAGTTTAGTAATATTTTTATAACAACATTTTTGCAACAGTCCAAGGATGTAAATAGAGTATTTTGCAATGCACAAAGAAATTGAGCATAAATTTTTGATTCAATCTGCAACCTAATAGAAGTCACTTTTTATGTAATGCAGGCTTTTAGTTCAGAGGTTTTCAATTTCATTATTTATGTTCTAGTGATTTTACCAGATACTACAGTACTGTGTGTATAACAGTTTACCTTCATTGATTGTGATTTTTGATGCAGTTCAAATTTATAGTAAATATCATTGTGCAATGCAGAGAACAATTACACATGACCCTTAGAATCTGGGTGTGGAAAAGTAGTGCAAACTCCTTCTACTGACTTGCCTGTCAGTGGAATATTGTTCCCTAACAAATATTTGGAAGTGTTTTCTTCAGTTTTTTTTTTCTTTTTTTAAATATCATTTATGATGCATTTTTAAAAACCTGACCTCAATTCTAGCCCCCAAATTATTTGTCTCGATGTCTTCCCAGTTTGATCCCACCACTTTTGAAGGTGGTTTGCCTGGTTTTGGGTCCATGAGACAGCAGTCATAGTTAAACCAAAATCACTGTTTTCAGTTTTGGAAGAAACACTACCCAGCACATTTTTATTCTTGGAGTGAGATCTCAGCTTTAATGAGTTCAATTAAAAAGCACCCATTGATTTGGAGGGAATATGGGATTCACCTCTTGTGCAACTATCAGCTGAGTTAAGGAAATGGTGACAGAACTTCTTTATCCAATGTGTACCTCTCTGCCTTAAGTTCACCCAGAAAAAAGGCACTGACCACAGTAGTTTTACCTTTGCAATACTCACTTCAGTACAGCACCTCTTATATTTTTTAAAAGATAGCAATTATTTCAAGAGACTAATTTTTAAAAACAAAGACTACACAGTAAGAAGGGGTTTATTATAAACTCCCTTATATGTTACTACGTGTTTTCTTCATTTTTGCCCTGGCATTTGGCCACCCTGATTTCCCCTGCCACAAGTTATTGTCTCTGTCTACTGTCTGATCAAAGGCATACCTGGGCCTTTGCAAATGTTGGTGCAAGAAATTAGTTCCTGAGATTTTAGTGGAACTTCTTGCATTGGGCAAGTACTCATATGTTTGTTTGGTTTTTTTTCAGAGAACTGAGATGTTTGTCTCTAAAGTTTTCAAGACAAACTTAGATAAGTAAACTTATTCACTTCTTGGTCCTTAAAAGTTAATACTCAAATCTTTCTGCAATAATATTTATCAACCTTTCTAATTTTGGGGGATATTTTATTGCCTGAAAATTATTTTATTCAGGTTGTTTAGGTTCACTTTTTTTTTGAAAGCTACCAAAATATGGTGAAGGTCATGTAGTAAGTGACCAGTATGTTTGTGACTGAACTGTGTGTCACATGTAGGAAAGGCATGAGAGGGACAAAGTAATAGTGAATTCAAGAAATCCCACAAGGAGAGGCAGAAAGAAAGTGATTGATACAAGCTGTTGCTTCTTGAATTCTGAAATGGTCCATCTGTGTAGCCTGAAGCATTGGACTGAGGTAAAGGGATATTTGGAAAGTTCACATAACTTATTTAAAACTAAAAATAGCAGGTAATGGCAGGAGTTAACCATTTCTTTGCACAGACACATCAATAAGTGACTTCTTTATGGAAAAAAATGTGAGGCTTTGAAGGGAAAATAAGAAATTGATGCTAATCTCCAATTCAGTAATGTCAGAGCTCAGATATGCATTGAGTTACTAACCAACTGATTTTCTGAAATGAAGCAGTGGATGAATTTCAGAGGTATTTATTTTCAAATTGAGTTGTCAGTTCACTGCCAATTCATAAAACCAACTCGGCTGTGATATCAACTCATCACAAAATAAGCTGACAGACTGTACCATATTTTTATAGTGAATCATTTACACCATGAATCATTCATAGCTTTACACAGGTGCTGAAAATAGTGAAAACCTGCTGTTATGCTAGACAAGCCTGGCACATGCTTTCCACAAGTTCTTTGCAGAACAGATCAGTTTTTAATCCTATTATGAAGAAAGAAAGATCAAGGAAGGAAAACAAAACAAAAAAAAAAGGGCTCTGTTCTTCATCCCTTCCTTTTGCCCCTTTCTCCCCTCCATTTTTAATGATATTATCTTGCCCATTCAAAATGGAAAGCAGAGAAAAAATATTTTGTTTCTATGTTGCATTTGTTCCTGCTTTTGTTCCATTGACAGACAGATATAATCCATGTTCCAAATGGAGCAAGTCTTGATACAACGAATATGTTACAATTCTCATTCTGAATCACCCCCAGAACGTCATTCTGTTGACATTATGTATTTGTAGATGATTTGTTGTATCCACCAAAATAATCCAAGGAATCTGGGCATTAGTACAAAAGGCAGCAGCAAATTATAGGCTAGCCTTGTAGCTCCAGCAAAACATGCAGCAAACCTGTCATGGTACAGATTGCTTTATTCCCTGCTTTAAATAAGAGTAGAGAAATGGATTGCAAATGAAAATTAAAATACCCACCAGGACTGATTTGAAAAAGTTGATGGATGGGCCTGGTTAGCATGCACTGCATTAGGTGGCTGGTGATGTTCTGGGAATCACTGACTCCATGTCAACATATCTGTAAAATGAGTTAATGAGCCAAGGGACAGGATGTAGCCATTTCACATATGATTAGGTAGGCTCTCCTTGTAAAGGAGTGCTCAGCCCATCCCTGGGGATGTGTTCTGCCTGCCAGTTTTGCTGCCAATCTGTGACTGGCTCAGGCAGATGTGTAGGTGAAAAGAGGAAATGCTTTAGGCCCCTCTTATACCATCGAGGAGCAAGACTTTGTGATAAGACTGGCAGCCTTCACCCTTAGGCACTTAGCTCTCAAGTGCTTTGGCATCTGGCAAAATACTCCTACAGTACCCACACATTGCAGAAGGGTAATTTGCTACTGCAGCTGCTGCAGTAAAGCTGTGACAGAGAGGGACAATAGCAAAGGTGAAGAATCAGACCACTCCCCTCAGAAATGATCCAGCTTGGGATTCACAGCCCCAAATCTCGGTTGGAGCCAGGTGACTGTGCCAAGACACTAAAGTAAGCTGTGGGATTCCCCTCTCTCCTTCTGTCCAGCTTGTCAGAGCACTCACTCATGGGGCTCTTGCAAGACACAAAGGTTCATTTCCAGCTGTCTCATCACAGTGTGTGGGGAGCCTTACGATTGCTTCAAGGTATAAGGAGTAATTAGGGCATGCTTCCAGCCCCTCATGTTAAAGTTTTTCCAGTTTACTTGATATAGTTAATTATTCATTCAGACAGCAGAAAGGAAGGGTAAAGAAAGAGAGGGAGGGACAGCCTTTCTTTGCATGGAAGCTGAGTGATATTGACCAATATTAGCAACATTGACCAGAATGAAGGGGAGACCTCAGGCTCAGACACTGTTAATTGATAGTTTTCATCTCAAATGAATATGAGAAGGGGTGAAACTGAACCTTTAATGTTTGAGAGAATGGTATTCTGTGACTGGTAGTGATAGGGAAACTATAATCCACCACCAAATGCTTTGTGTTGACCCTCTCCATAAGATATCTTCCAAGAATGTGTCCTGCCTTGGACTTTAACAGACAAAGGTAGGTAAATAAACTGCTAAACTAATGATCCAAACACAATAGTCATATGGAGGAGCTATGGAGCCACGCTGCACTAGTAAGGACAAGGAGCTTCCAAGAACTCCCAGAACTAGCCAAAATTTGAGGAAAAAAAGCCCAAGAGGTGCCTGAGGTGTTTTGAAGTTTGACAGCAGTTGAGTTACTGAGATCTGAATGTTGGACTTGAAAGACTAAAGGCTTTAATGATCTAAAATGTTAATTAGCACATCTGTGTATCTGAATGGAAATGGCCTCTTTATTCCCTAGGCTCTTTCCTGATCTAATTCAGAATAATCATGGACTTGGAAAAGTGGCCTTTTTTCCTACTGAGAGTAATATGTCCACTCTGCTCAAATCCAGTTTCTCCCACTGGAAATTGGGCATCAAGGACTCTCCTCTGATATAGAGTCTGCTTTGAGCTTCCAAAATACCATACTGATTTTTTATATGCTGGAGACTGGTTTGGTCTTTGGCTCTACTGTTGTGTGTTCAGACCGCCCACTTAGAAGTGGCATATTGGAATTTGGCAGAGTAATTTACCTAAGGTATTTTTACACATAGATTGACTTCATATCTTCAGGTAATTTGGATCATTTTCTTTGAATATAAAACAAATTTAAGTTAAAACTCTTTAAAGATCTGAGCAGACACACTTTAATTTAAAATATGTATTACTGAATTCAGATTAACTTTCCCTTAGAGCTCTTGTGTACAAAAACCATAGAAAAACTTTATTATTAGGAGGTAACTAGGTCCGTCTCTCTTTGTACTAGTTGGAGAAGGAAGAGATCAGAAGTGAACCATCATTTCAAATGGGAAATGTTTTACTTTTTCACAAGTAATTTTACTTAGTGCTAGAGGGTGATCCAGCAAAGGTAACTCTTGTCTAGTTCTAATAATAAATGCTTGCATAAATTGTAGAATATGATTTTGCATGAACCTAGGGTTCCTCATGCATCAGATAACTGATAGATGTATGTTATTCAGTTTGCAGTGAGGAGCACTTCACTGAAAGGAGAAGGATGAACAAAAACCTGCTATAGTCTGATATCTCCAAATGAGTTAAATAGTAGATAAAAACTTATTTATAATATATATAATGACTCATTAAGATGTTGTGTCAGGTTGTTTTTAGGAATACTAATTATTTTTCCAAATCACCATTTTATCACAAATGTTTATATTAGCCAATTTGGGAAAAGAATGTTGTTTCAGTGTGCCTGTAGGGATTCACTATTTTGATGGACAATCGAAATTTCAGATGCATTTCTGCAGAATGAAAACCCTCTGATCTGACCATGACTGCACTGATCTGCACAGTTTTTTCACCTGATAAGACATTGTCCCTACTGTCAGTAGCCTTTGACCAAAGCAGAGGAAGAATGAGGACTTGTCATTACAGCAGAAGAGAAATTTGGTGATTTACTCAATGTCACAAACACAGCTAATGGCAGGGAAAGGACCTAAATCAAAAGCTAAATCTCCTAAGCCAATAGCAGGGATCATGGCCAACAACCTGATTTTGGAAATGGTTTGTATTTGAAAATGGCTTATACACTAATCATTATCATTGTAAAGAACAGTTAAATAGGTTTCTGTGTATAATTAGTGTTACACTTGCCAAGAACATCTTCTATTATCACTGATATAATTTTGAAGGTCCTAGTTTAAATTCCAGCCATATGTTTTAACTTAGTAATGAATTCCACTGTGAAGAAATGTTGATTTGGGATTGCTTTAATTTGCATTGCTGCCCTCTTTAACTTGTGTAATATGAGCTTTCTCATTCAGATATGTTTAGATATTTGCTTGGCTTTTTAACGCCTCTTTATGCTACATAATTTGAACCCTGATATAGTACTAAACATCATTCTAGAAAGTCTCTGGAATTTTTCCCTAGTAGCAATTTGAAGATTTCTTCAGCAGTAAAAACTGAGTAATTTTCCCCAAAGATAAGCACATCTGTGTTAAAACCATGTATTTTTATATTATACCTAGCCTTCTCCTAGCAGTGTAAGCAGTCTAAGTGATCTCATTATCTAGCAGATTTAACTTGATGTCAGTGTGAACTGATCAAAGAGAATTAGGAAGGACAGAATGGGAAGGCAGGAGGGAGATTTGCCCTTTGCAGGAAAGAGCTGCAGAACTGCCTGCAGCTCTGCTTAAAAATGGACAGTGAGCCTGGTGATAGATGGTGAGTTGGAATTAGAAGACAACATGAGTGACATCGTTGTGGGTTTCTCTTAAAGACACCCTGATCAGGAAGAAAATAGATAAAGCCTTTTATAGACAACTGAAAGCTTCATGTTCTCAAGCCTTCATTTACGGGGGGGCTGCAGCACCTTATTTACTGTTGCTGGGCTTCTGCGTGCATCGGTAACAGCATCTTAACAGAGGCAATCAAGAGGTCAGTGAGGGCAGGTGCTCTGCTGGACCTAATGCCTATAAACAAGGAAAAATCATTTGCTGATATGAAGGCTATTGGGGGTCACTGTGGCTGACCATGTGATGGTGGAAATCAGAATCCTGAAGGAGGGGTACAAGGCAAATAGCAAAACAACACTGGCAGAATAAGCAGATGTAGTTCATTCAGGGACCTGCTTGGAAGACTCCCATGGGAGACAGTCCTGGAAGAGAAGGAGTACAGGTGAGATGATTGTTTATCAAGGATCACCTCCTTTAAGCTCAAGGATGGTCCATCCTTATGAGCAAAAATCAAAGGCAGGAGCTCCTGGCTAAACTGACACACAGACGTTCTGCAGGATCAGGTCATTTAACAGGAATATTTGGACACTGTCTGAGTGTGCAGGGATGGGTTTTGGAAAGCTTTGGTATGTACTGGTAAGATCTGCCATCAGGAATTCCAGGTCCCTGAATCCAGTGGAAAAGTTTGGAGCAAGGAAGATTTACCAGGAGGAATCAAATTAGAGAGCACTTAAATGAATTGTGCAGACCATGGAACCTGAGGTGATACATACAGACTTGGTGGATGTGAAGGCAAGGCCTCTCATGAGTATCTTTGAGAGATCCTAGCAGCCAGGAGATGTTTCCTAGGAACTGAAAGAAAGCAAATACCACTACTATCTTCAAAAAGAGAAAGGAGGAATTGGGAAATTGCAGGCCAGCCAGCCTCACCCAGGTCTATGGAAGGTGAAAGAAAAAAAGATTCAGAAAAACATTTCCACACATATTAAGGACAAGAGTGATTGGGAGTGACTAGAATAGATTTGCAAAGAGTAAATCATGCATGACCAACCCAAAAGTCTGCTATGATGAGATGACTGAGGAAGAGGGGATGGATGAGTCTAGTAGCAGTCACCTTTGCATCTTCACCTGTGTTATGTGAGTACCAAAGAGCTGCATTTACATCACTGTAGGTATGGTCAGTGTAGGGTCAGCATTATTTTGGGTAACTCCAACCAAGGGCAGTGGGAAAACTCTTTGATGGGTGCCGTTGAAATACCATTGTCTCAGATCCAAGAGATGCCTTATCCCTTGGATTTATCCTGCAGATATCTAGATCACTTGTATAATACCAGACTAGGAAGAGGGTAGAAGAAAACTGAGAAACTGTAAACAAAGAAACCAGGTACTAATGGTGGGTTTAAGAAACACTCTATGTCTTATTTATAAGATATGCTATGAACCACGGGGATCTTGCAGAAACATGAGAAGCTTGGGTGAGTTAAAACAGCAAGCACACACTTCTCTGCCTGAGGCTTAATTAGGGGACCAGTTAGCAGTGAAGGAATCTGCTGAGAAAGGAAAAAGAAAAAGTGTGTTATATTGAAAAGGCCACCTGAAAAAATTCTTGACCTCTTGGAAGTGTCTGACTTAATTTCAAATCAAATTGAACATGCAGAGAAGAAATGTGCGCTGACATTTATTGTCTTGAATAGATTTCCACAGTGCCTATCCTGGCTCCATTAGACTGAAGGGTTTTTGGAATTCACAAAAATGCTGTCTATCTGTTGGCTTAGAGTATCAGTAGCCTCCGAGCAATAAATTACAAACCCAGAAAGCTGGAGGGAACGTTTAACATGAGAGGAAATTTCTAGTTGTGGAAAGAAGGAATATCTTCCTTAGCCCAACAGTAGTCTACATTGGAGGGAGCCTGTAGAGTCTGTGCCTTTGAAGTTTTTCTAGAAGCAAAGGAAAACAAGAGCACTTCTGTGTGAACAGACCAAAAAGCAAGCTGCAGAACTTGTACACTGTACAAAGGGTGTCTCTAATGCAGTCAATGTGATGAATTTTCCATTTATAATGGAAAAAAAACATTTGATTTAGTTCATGAAAGCACATTATGCCTGAGCTCACACCCTTGAAGATTCTTATTCTGAGAAATTAAGAATTTCACTGTAATCTAGTTATCCTTTATTTTCACACTGTTGGGAAGTCTTGTGGAAGTCGATCAAAGATTGTTTCTTGGCTGTAGTTTGATTGTGTAATTTGATCTCCATCTCCTATCTGAGTAGTTTTTAAAACATCCTTGATTTAAAAGATCCATGTTGTTCACTTATTTTTCGTGTTTTGATGGCAGTGCTTTCCTACTTTCTATTACATTTTTACTCCCACTGCTTTATACTTGGTTTCAGACTTTTACTTTTTCTTTCCCTTGCCTCCTGTAAAGCATCATTTCAGGGAGGGATATTTGTTCCTTAAGTACCTTTAGAAGAATTAATCAATCACAATAACAGATCTGTGTCTTGACAACTGTATCAGCACAAGGGTACATGGAAATTTGGTCTTTGAGATGTGGTCCATATGATCTGTGCCTCTGGGTATGCACCAAGACAGACAACCCTGGATCTCACTGGAGGTTCAACTGGCTGTCTGCTGTCTTACCAAGAGAAAAGAGAATATGAAAATGGGAAAGAAAATACAGCATTACAAGACAAACTTCCCTTAGGACACTGTAGTGGTCAAAATGGAAATTTGTGAAAGCTAGTTATCTTGTTGCCAATATTTTGAAAAAAAACAATGTGAAAAAAAACCACAACGGTGTAAATGTTTAGGTGTCACTTTGTCAGTTTTGAAGTTTCCATGCTGTGCTAGAAAGAAATATAAAATTAGCATTTCCATCTGAACTTTAATTTAAAGATTATTTTGATTTTTTTCATGAAAACTCTGTAGTTAGATAATCTATCAGAGTTTTTATTTCTATTCCTGAAGCACTTTTTTTAAATATACAGTTTCACAAACATTTTACACTTTTCCAACCTAAATAAAACAATGTAATATGGGTCTGCAATCATTTTATTCTGACCAGTCTCAATCATTTTTTCAGTGTCATTACTAAGTGGCTTTGGAAAACATGCAAAAAGACAGAAATGGGGTAACAATTTTCATTTTTAATACAACTTGTTCTTTATTTTGTGCTTTCATTGGAACACGCAGTTTTAAATGCTCAAAAGCAACTGCACTACAGTTTCATCAGTTATTTGAGGTAGAATGGGATACCAAACAAATTAAACTTTTAAATTCATTTTTTGTCCTTTCCCTAATTTCTGCTGGATTACCTGCTGCCTGTTTTCTGAATAATGATAACTGTGTAGCAGTTCCTTCACACTGCATAGTCAAAAATGTTCCTCGTAGTTGAGGCTGTTGGTGTTACGGGACTTCCTTTGGGATGCACTGTATCCAGGAAGGTATGGAGCATGCTCTGATGGTGATAGAACAACCCTGTTGTAAAGACAGGCTGTGTCCCAGCATTTGAGTGTGCTTACAGGACACCTCACAGTGAATCTGCCCCATCTTACTTGCCTAGACCTGCTCTGCATAGAGCTGTCTGTGTTTGAAGAGTATCTTGATATATTAGAAGTCAAACAAAAGTAATAGTTTATGATTAATCCTTTCCCCACTTTCTTGGAGATTTGGAAGAATAAAAAAATACATCAGTCCAGAGATGACTGTTCTATACCTGCAGATAGCTTCTGCCCTGACAATTGGCAAGTGTGGCTCAGTAAGCATCTTATCTGGGAACTTGTTTACAAACCTCATGAAGTGAAAAATCCAGACATGGACCCTAAAAAGCAGTAGATGTGCCTTTCTCTGCCACCAGATGAGGAAGAATGGCAGTCAGGTGCTGGCTCCCAGGTGCCCCAGCCTCATGGTCCCTTGCAGCAGCAAAAGACAAAGAAGACACAGTTTCACAGATCCCAGAGCTACTCTTCATTAAGGTCAAAGGAGTTTATCTTTCTGTCTCCAGACAAATCTGCTGTAAGAAATTTTATTTACTCCTACTTCACAGAGCTAGTGAGAATTGAGGCTGTGTCAATTAGTCTATTGAACTGGATCCTGCAGTACTTTATTGTGACTTTGCTGAAATGACCCTTCTCAGCAAGGGCTGCAGAACTGAGCTCTCTTATTGATGGAAAAACTTATTTTTCATGGGCATTTAAAAATGTGCTTTAAAGTTGTCTGGGAATGATTTATAGCCCTGACTGGACCAAGTACATTTCAATACTAATGCATAAATCTTCTAACAAATAAGCTATCTACATGGTTAGAGGCAGAAAGGGGTGTCTTCCTTTTCTAAAATGAAAAAATGTTTGGAACAATGCCCATAGTTAAATCTTGCCCACACTTTGATCTCATGTAAAGACATTTTATAGTTTTTATTTTCCTTGACTTTGAAAACTGCTCATATAAGCTTTAAAAAGACTAATGACAAAATTTGCTTAAAAGATTCTGGGAGTGAACATATACTCTGAATTAGGGCCATGGTGAAGAGTCATTTTATTATAATAACATGAAACTAAGCATATTATGGCAAAGAAAACAATGTTATATGTGCAACCACTGACGGAATCTGTTATACTGTAAAGCTTCTGCTTATTGTTGCAGTTTCTTTTTTTTCTCTGCCTGCTTTATTTGTCATTGCCATTTTAGAAAGAAAAAATCCTGCATATCCCCAGTGACTGCTGGTACTTTTAATATATTTACACATAATTTATTTATTATGAATCCTAAAATATGTATAGAGAAATTTTAAATGTATTCAAATATCTCACTCTTAGGATGACACACATCTTTTGTTGATAGGTACAAAAAATACCCATACTTAAATATAACTTTTCTGACCCCTTTCCCATAATTTGGTACTGACCCAGATATATTATAATGGGTATTTGTATACTGAACACTGACCCTTTATGTGCTCCAGAGTGTGACTTTCTAGCCAGCCAGTTATGAAAATCTAGTTATCTTCACAATTGGAGTTATACATCTGAAATTATTTGTTATTTTTCATAACTGTAGACCATGTTTCTACTTTTTTATCCAGGTTGTGTTTTTATGAAGCAATTTGTCTGGTGAATAAAATAAATAAATAACCCAAAAAAATTTTTAAAGTCTATCCATTTGTACTATGCAACATTTGTGAAGTAATCATCATATAGCTAATTCTAAAGATTAAATGGTTGGTAATTAATTCATCTGCAAACCTGAATTATAATTCTACATATTAGCACTACCTTAATAGGCACAGTAGCCAAGGAACAAAAGTAGGGAAATAATTGTCTGTCAACATGATTTATTTTTCTGCCTCTATCAAGAAATGTATAGCACTGTCTCATTAAGTGACTAAACAGGGGACCATGAGCTTCTTTATTTATCCATCATTATCACCTGGGCTTGTGTGATTCCTGTTTCAGTCACCTGACCTCAACAAGCAAAGTGCAGTGCAGAGAATTTCAGAAGAGCAGAAGCCTTACTTAAGTAAATATTAGAAACAGGGCCTGATTCTCCTTTACCTCTAGATCCAGCCACACAACACAAAGTACAATTCTAGAGTGCATAAAGTAAGCATGAAGTACTTGCAAGTGGGCACTATCAAAATTTAAATAGTGATTGAGATCAATTAATGCCTTAATACACATTTGTTAGCATATGTTGTTGGCAGATTTGGAGAATTACCATTTTCTTAAATCACATGCATTTTTAGATATGGTATCTTTTTGTCCCCTTTTCTTTTCTTATTGCTGCAACAACAGGAAACATCTGAGAATGCTGATTTGGGATCTAGTTAAAAAAATTGGGCTTTAAGCTCTCAGAGAATATATTAATTGAGTTTTTACATCTTACTGATGCCCATTTCTTTTCCAAAGCCTATTTCTTCTCCAGACTAAATTTTTCACTTCTTTAATTCTTCATTCCTTTATAAATCTCTTCCAAGAGATCTACAGTTGAATCCCAAATAGATATATAGATATATAGATATATAGCTATAGATAGATACATAGATACATAGATACATAGATACAAATATAGATGTAGATGTAAGTTTAGCAATAATGTTAGGCAATATAAACGTCATAGTGCTATTTTGATAAACATGTATTTATTACACTCAGAATCACAGAATATTCCAAGCTGAAAGGGACCCACGAGGATCATCGAGTCCAGGTTCTAAGTGAATAGCCCATGCAGGGATTAAATGCACAACTTTGGTGTTATCACCACCATGCTCATATAGCCTTGTTATAGGATCATATTTAAACATATGTATTTAAGTATATTTATAAATCTGAAGCATATTCTTATTGTTAAGATAAATAACAAATACAAACCCTGTATATCTAAGATCTTTATACACATCTCTTTGCTACTGGATTCTTCTTCAAAAGATTGATATCTGCCCAGAACCTACTCAGTCTTATTGCTATTATTGAATTAATGTAATTAGTAAGGATGTATGAATCTTTTGTAAATACCACTCTGACAGCACCCCTGGACTGTCTCCTGCTTCTTTTGACCCACACTCTGCAGCCTGCCCCCATGCACTGCATCAGGGTCAATCTTGGACAATTCTGCTTGTTGAGTTTTCAAAAACACTGACCTTCAGAAATGCAGCACAAACCTGTTTTTTAACTAATCCAATGTCTTTCCTGTTTGACCACATGTTTTATAAGTCAATAGGCAGCAGCAGCTGCATCTCCAATTTCCCATGATGATAGCAGTCCCTTCCTACATATTAATGTAGACAAGTAGAGGAGAAGTTAACCCAATTCTGCCACCATGTTGATAATCTGGCAAATTTTATACAGTCTATCCATTTTTGTTAGTACTGCTTTATTTTGGTGACCACATGATTTTTTTTTTTTTTCTGAGAATAGTTGTTGAATCCAGTTATAGAAAAAATGTTTAATACATTTTCCCCTCAATATCTTATTTGGTAGGTGGTCATCTTTCCCCCCCCCCTCCCCTTTTTTTTTTTTTTTTTTTTTTTTTTTTAGAATGCAGTTGCAGTTGGTCTTTTGTCATACAGTCATAGAATCATAGAATCACAGAATGGGTCAGAAGTAACCTTTAAAGATCATCTAGTCCACCACCCCCTGCAGATGGGCAGAGACATCTTTTACTGTCTCTTAACATTTGCACCCTCCCTTTTGAGAACACAGGAGGTCATGCATTTAAATATGATACACATTTTTTTCTGAGGTACTGTTGTGATCCATGTGTCTTTCCAAACATTCTTGGTGTTTAATACTCAGGCACCCTCAGCAGATACCCATTTAGTGCCATAAGCCCAAGCTTTACCCACTTTTACCTTGCCTTTGGGTTGCTGAGGGTTTTTTGGTTGGGTTTTTTTTTTCATAGCTGATATCACTGTTCCAGGTACCACCTTGGCTTGAGCACCTGTGTCCAACTTAAAATTAAGAAGTGTCCCATTTGTTTTCAGGCTGACAGTTCATTCATCTTCTGCTGCTACCTTGGCCATTACTGCAATGAGGAACAGCTCTGAGCTAATGGCTCTGTAGTCATCCTCTTTGTCCTTGGTATCTATTCGTATTCTGCTGGTACTTGCAATCCCTGGCAA
Organism: Coloeus monedula; assembly: GCF_965178545.1. Classification (NCBI taxonomy): domain Eukaryota; kingdom Metazoa; phylum Chordata; class Aves; order Passeriformes; family Corvidae; genus Coloeus; species Coloeus monedula. Next base: position 38,344,366 of record NC_138782.1, read on the forward strand.
CATGATAAAATCCACTACACTTCTATGTTCTTCCAAAAACTATCAATTACGGTGGTGGGTGTTGTCTGCTACAGGATGTATATGTTCATGTGCTGCCTTTTGAGGCTGCCAGCTTCCTGTTACCAGTTCTTTCACTGAAATATTTTAACTTCTGTGCAAGATCATCATCTGTACTCCATAAGAATAACTCTGGATAGTGATTTGCCTTTTTTCACTATCTATGAGTTGTTTTGTAAGAAATGAACAGTCCTTAGTTTCCAAAAAATGTCTTTTGTGATTTGACCAAGGTCATAGCCATGATCTGATCTTTTATTTCAGGGACCTCTAATAATGTAAGAAAAACTGGTTTTCCACCTTACATCCATTAGAACCAGGAGGTCAGGTTTGGATTGATAAAATTATTAATAGGATCTTATATCTGAATGAAGGATTCTAAGGTTATGATTTGATATAAATACTCTCAAATTCAAAAAGTAATGCATGTAATCAAAATTTAATTGGGATAAGTATATCCAGGATTAAGTATTATGACAAATTTTTTTAATGTATACTTATGTTATAAATGGGAGGGTTGTTTAATTTTCAAATTGTTAATATCTTTTGCTTTTCACAGTAATAGGCTCGATTTAGCATAAACAGATATTTTCTTTATCCAAATTTTGAAATAAAAAGTGAGATCTTTCTCCTACCTACTCAAGTTTATATATTGCAGAAATGACAGGGAAGATATGGCTATAAGGACATTAGACAGGGCATCACAGAAACTTAGCTTTGTAGTTATCTAGTCAATGCCAGTTTCTGGTTTTGTTTATTTTGATTATGATATGGACAACTGACTATCTTCCCAGTAAGCTCTAATCTAGCTGAATGCTAAGTCAATGGATAAGCCTTGAAACGTAGCATATGTGTACAAGGCAGTATGGGGCTCCTATACATACAGGAATGTCTCCATGTGGGCTCCAAGCCTTGGCTGACGTCATATCCTATTTGTACATACCCTGACCTATACAGCAGTTTGTTAAAGTCATTTACTAAAGAAGCCCTTTTGTTGGTTTTCTAATTTTTAAGCTATCTTTTAGAGGAAATATGAAAATGACAGTGACTTGTCTTGGGTCTTCTGCATCAGGGTAATTGCAGAATAAAGCAGACGTTGTGCTATTAACTTTTTCAGCATTTGTGCCAGGGAGTACTGCTGTCAACACTTCTCTGAGCAGGTTGTTGGGGCCAGGGACACAAATCTTATTAGGAGAGCAATAAGTAACTGATTTTCAATGTAATCTGCTGGAAAGAATAAATTTTTACTTTAGGCAAATACGCTGTTTGCTATGGGTGCTATGAAAACATCCCAGATAACACTGAAAAGCAATTATCCAACCTTACTTTGCTGTCAAACTGAAAATACAGTAATCATTTCTATACATCCTGCATCTAGCAAAATTTTTCATTTTGAACAGTAGGTCTTAAAGAAGTTTCCATCTTGTTTCAATGTTTTTACTACATCAACTTTCCTTTTGGAACTTTTGGAACTGAAAATCTGTAGACCTTAATTTCAAATTGACCTCAACACAGAGACAGCTGGATTTAGTTTAACATCAGCTCTTAAATGTTTAAATTACACTTCTTCTGAGCTGTGACTCTCAAGCATACAGTGATGTCCAGCAGCACCTTATTTCCAAAGCCCCTAATTCAGCAAACACAGCTCCCATTGGACTCCTTTTCATGTTTCCTTTTCTCAGCATTCTGGGTCACCTTGCTTTTTCAGGCTCAGACAGATGTCAGACAAAACACCCTATCAGACAGTTCTTTATAACCAGTGACGTGGTTGTTGTGACTTGTGACTAATTTTTTAACATGAATGGGACATGGGCATAAACTGGCAATGGTACAGTCTTTCAAAAGGGGTTTTGAAAGTTAATAGAAATTCCTTCACAACTACATGAAGATTTTTTGAGCAAGAAGTGAACTACTCTGTGCTAAGTAGAGGGTGTGGTTGTTTACAAGTAGTATCCTAACCTAGAGTTAGAAAATTTCCCTTAAGGGTATCAGAAAATATAATGCTTGCTCTTTGAGCATGTTGGATTCATTAAAGCAGCTTCTATTTTTAAGCCCTTAAGTATGAAAACATCTACCATCAAGTAGCTTCAGTTTGAATGATTCTGAAAAGCGAAGAAAGTGCTGGACTTGTGGAAAGAATGAAAGAAATGCTGGGAGTGGGTAAAAAGCATGCTAATATGTTCCAGCTCCAGCCCCCATGAAAAGCAAAGATCTCTCTGACTTATTTTTATTTTTTGCTCAGAGGTGGAGGAAAGGAAAATTGGAAAACAAATGAAAGAAGGAATTCTAAAAGATAGGATACTCCAGACCTTTGAGATAGGATATTGTATAACTAAGAAAAGGCAGTGGCCTTTTACTGGGTGGTCAGCTCGCACCCTATCAATCCTGATGAGCTATACTTACTGTAATCACATTCCTCTCTCTGTATTTCTTTTTTTCAAATCAGTTGGAGAGCAAGAGTGCTAAGTAAAGAGGAGTGGTAGAAGCTTGAGCAAAAACTTGTAAAGAAGGAGCAAGGGGGAAACAGTGCTGTGCTAGAATTCTGCATCTTACCCTAGAAAAGAGTAGGTAGCTCACTGCTACTCAGCTGCTATTCAGCTGCTATTGTGCTGCTACTCAGCAGTGCATACATGGAATATCTCAGAAAACTGGGTCTAGGAACAAGCTGTGACAAGGTCTAAACAAAAACACTGGCTGCTGCCATGAAAAGGCCCTGGCATTCTAGAAAATCTCAACCTGTCCTATGTCACATTCCTTGGATTCAAAGATATTGTACCAGGCTGAAAACTTGGCAAAATACCTAAAGTGTGCATGACATATTTTTATTTCATATGATTAGTTAGGTAGCTGCAAAATCACATTAGATCTTTCAGAATCTCTTTTGCTCCATTTGTATCATGATGCTTTTTAATCTACCTACAATGACAATGTTTTATCGTATCTTTTATATCTTTTAAAAGGTAGAGTCCTTATTGATTCCCCTACTCTGACTGTCTGAATAAAGAATATCCCCAGAGCGCCATGATGCAGCACAACATGGTGCATAAGCCAGCTATTACAGACACTTGCCCTTAACCTAATTAGCAGACTGGCATGGTTGCTTCTTTTCTATCTTTCCAAAGATAAAGGCCCAGTTCATAACGAGGATGATTAGATATGCCATATACAAAATTTCATCTGCAGAATCAGTGTAGAAAAGATGTGGCTCTTGCCAAAGGCCAAACAGAAATGAATATTTAACTCTTTCCCTCCAAAATTAATGGAAAAGAAGAAAAGAGAATAGACATAAAATGTAAATCCTGCTCAACTATTGCAATGATGTTACAATTCCTGCAGCAGTAAACTAGAGAGGCAACAGGAAGTAATGTGCAGAAAGAACTTCAAAAGGCTAAAGAAATACAAAAGCTTTGACAAAATATACAGTTAGCTAAAGGAGAAAGTCCAACAAAATGCAGATGAGCTGAGGATAACAAACCTAGCAGTTACTGTAAAATATCCTGAAAGTCAGTGAAACCCAATGGTCCTTAATAAAAAGGGCAACCATGAGTGTTAGGTCAAGGAAACCAGCAGCCAAAAGTGCTGCAGAATGCCAGGCAAAAATACAAATTCACAAAAGCACAGGGTAATATGTAATTATAGACAAATTGCCATACGTAAAGTGCTCTGCATATCAGAGTATACTTTGGGATTAAAGAAATTAAGGCGTTTTCAGGTAACAAAAGAATGTAGAATCCATTTTCTTTAGGAAAAAAAAGTCACATAAGTCTGTAAACATGAAAAGATCCCTCTAGAACACATCTGACTGAAATGGCTAACTCACCCAGTACTACTCTTCTCTAACATGTAGAAAGTTTCTGAATTACTCTTTAACCATCCTATATGTCTCAGAGTCTGGGCACCTGCTGGGCATGTGTCTTCTGCCAGGGAAGCAGAGGTGGCTGCTGCTGTCCTCACGAAACTTTAAAGCATCAACATGTCTCAGTGGAAAAATAAATGTGCTCAGTTATGACAGAGCAAGTCACAAAGCCAACTGGCACAAAAACATTCTGATGGCAGCTAGGAAGCCATGCAAGCTGAGATACGATCAGCCCTTGTTGAAAACTCAGTCTGAAAGTCCTCGTGCTTAAAGTGTCAAAGAGAAATATTTTCAAACCTAGCTAATGTCTCTTCTATCTCATGATTGCTTATGACAAATAAATTTGGACAATGAAAATGGTTACATGACAGAGTCTGGACCCTTGTGGAGGGAATAAAGCTCAGTATGAAGCTTGGAAAAGCAATGGGGTTCTTTGTTTTAGGAGAGCATGAGTAGTAACAGCATCAAGTGCTTGAAGGCCTTTCTAGAACTCAAGTTACTGTACTCAGTCGATAATTTTAATATTTGTACTAAGTGTTGCTGTTTGTCCAAGGACCATGATTATTCTGCCTTTTCTCTTATTACGTGAGAAACAAAACTTCACACAGAGATTTCTGCATCAAATCTAAAAATCAGGCTGTATAACACAGTTCTACCTGGATAGCACTCAATTTTAGGCAGATCCTGATTTGAAGGTATCAAATCATGGAGAACTGCTTTCTCTTGCTTGAATATAACACAAGCCACAAGCATTTTGGAAAGGCAGAGAAAGGACAAGGACAAGGGCAGAGAGAGGGAAAGAACACAGGAGCAGGTGATAAAATCCAGCTGTTAAGAGAACAAGAGTGTGGATAGTCCAAAGGGTCACAATCTCAAAGTTGTTTTCCCTGCTAAATAAATATCAGCTGCAGTTCAAAACCTGGCAAAAGCTTTTGCTGGAACGAAGAGGTAGCCAAGGAACCAAGAAGATGCTAGATGCTACAGCAAGAATTAACTAGACACAACAGGATGAAATTAAACTGATAAATGAAGGAACATTGTGGAGCTGCTGAAGCTGTTTAAATCTGTTGCTTTAGACACTAAATAAGATTTCATGATGTCTAATAGTCTCTACAAAGAGGGATGAGAACATGAACTAGGTAAATTAGTAATTTTCCTTTTTTCTGTGAAGTTCTGCCATAGTTTTTAGGTGATCGTCCTGCCTCAGTTTGACACTATTCATCCACCATTTCACTTTGGAAGTCTGCGAAATACCATATAGTCTTCCCCCAGAGCAGCTAACAAATAAACAAAGAATTTCTGTCAAGCCATATTAAGGCCAACCCTTTTATACAGCATCCAAAAAACCGGTTATGGGAACCACTGTATTTCAGTAATATGGTAGGAAGATTTTTCTAAAGAAAATATTCAATAAATATTCCATGTCCATTCAACATATTTTCTGCATATGCAATGAAAATATCCCTTATGAGGACCAATAATTTTCACAGCAGAAAAAGCCTGTGAGACTTCAAGATGGGCATCTGGAGGTGCTATTTCTCACCTATTGCGTGACATCCATTTCATACACTCACAAAAATCTCAAGAGGTTGTGGAGATGGCACAAATTCGTGTCTACAGAAGTCCCACCTTGAGTTGGTTCCAAAGGTACACTGTATATATTATACTGTCCTCCTTAAACAAAAACTGATCATTATGCTGTCATAACAGCAATTGGGTTTCAGTAAGGAACTTGAACAAAATGCTGGTGGTGGACTTGCTTAGCTGTCACATGACAGCTTAAAAAAAATAGCAAGACGAATCCTTGGCCCATATTCCCAACACTTGATGAACAGACTACTGTTGACTTCACTGGGCTTTAGATTATACCCACTGCCATCAAGATGAAAAATTGCAGGCACTTAAAGTTCTGGATGGACTGAAAAACTAGATTTATTATCCCTCTAAGGGCATATCTGGAGGAAATTAGTATGCAGTATATCACTATACACAAGCAACCTCACATTCAAATTCAGGATCTGAAATGTTGGTAAAAATGTAATTTATTAGGGGAATTTTTAGCACTCATTAGCTCTGTTTAGTTCTGAAATCAACTATTTTCTAAATTAAATCTGAACTTTATATAAAAAACTGAATGGGCTGTTTTTCACAAATAAGCTTCGAGGCAGATGTGGAATAAACAACCTGCAGTAGATAACCTGCAGTACAGGAGTGAAAGCAAGAACCCTTAATAGCATGTGGTCATCAGCAAGATATTTTTTTATATCAGCCTTCTGGTGGGCATAAATTTTGGTTGATTTGCAAAATGTTGTCAGAAGAGAATTTAACTGCCAGGAAATTATTCATAGTACTGCCAAGTACAATATATGCAATGGTTTGTCAAATTAAATAGACAAATTGCAGAAAGAGAGGAGTCCGAACCCAGGACATCCCATACCATCACATTCAACATGGACAGTTGTGGGGAAAGTGGATGTGAAACCATAAAATGTTGCCCATCTGCAGAACAGGGAATTATTCATGCTGCAAATAGGCCGCCTTATAAAAATGAAAGTGTATTATAAATGTGACTTTATTTTTAGCATAAAGCAGATACTGCCTATAAAAAGATGGGGAAAGTGAGAACTAGTTTCTGCCAAATCTGTCACAGAAGAGGGTTGGATGAATGAGTCTATTTGCATGCTTCAAAACACCAAAGGAAGCAGCCACCAAAATGTTAAAAGTCGTTTCTACAGCCAAGTATGCAAGCATGTGTCAGACTGCTGAACAAACAGTTAACTACGTAGAAAAATCTTCAAAATCACATATTTACCAAAATAACTACTCACTTGCCAAGTTTCCACAGTGAGTTGTTTCAGTTGTTTTGTGGCATAGAGCAGCATCCCTTTTTTAATCTGTAACAAAATGTATTTCCAGGGTCTGGATTTCAGTGTCCGCTGTGTGATTTTCATGGGTCCGGGTCCATAGATGTGGTAGCACTGATTAGATCAGCCCTCTGACCCTGAAGACATAGGTTTTGAAAAGCTCTGGAACAGCTTTTGGAAAAGAGAGGAGTGGGAGCACTGCAGTTTGTTCTTTGCAAAGAAAAGTCCCAGGTGTAATCCTGGGGCAACTGAGGTGGAGCTAAAAGGAAGTTATGTTTGAAGGTGTTACCATAGCCCTACTCTTTTTACCCAGCACATGGGACAGACTGGCTGTGCAAGGGAACAGGCTACCTCAAGACTCTGCTTGCTTCAGGAGCTTGGGAGAAGGGCTACATGAATGTCTGAATTTTCTATTTGTTGACTGAGCAACAACAAGAAATTGCATTAGGCTGAACTGAATCATTTAGGGTTCTTTAGTTCTTCCTTGTGATGTTTCTTTTACACTCTTTTTTTCCTAACCTATTGATCAGTCTTAGAACTAAAATTTGTGGTTAATTTTTCAGCTTTTCCAGCTCTTCTTTCCTCTTTCCCTCTTCTCTTTTTTTCCTCTTTTGTTTTCTGACATCATGACTTGATTTGTCACAAATAATTTCAGTATTCATCAAATCACATTTCTGATGAACTGACTATTCAAAAACATTGCTCAATTCTACCCAGTGGGATTCATTTGTCGCCAGGCTTCCCAGAAAGGACGCTGCTTCATACTCACTTGGAGGAGCTTGGAGAAGTCAGAAAATTACACTGTTCTCCCAATGCTGAGAGGTTGATGGGTTTTTAAGACTACAACTGGGAAGATTTTATTCTCTATGGAAACACACACCAGGAATAGTACCTTGAAAAGTTTGTTAGACAGTTATAGGCTTCATATTAATGAAAAATAATTTTAGATCACTGCACATATTGTTCAGAGATGCATGAGAATAATGACCATTAACCACTTAAACTAATGATTTCTGCAGTTGTCATGCAGAGTCATAATATATGAATATGCAAAGTAAGCATCCAATTTTACATATTTTTGCCAAAAAAAAACCCCAGAAACAAAACAAACTTGTTTTTTACGCTTTGATTTGTGCTCTTGTGGTCTGAATCTAAGGATATTCATTATTTCTGTAACTTATGTCTGTTTGATCACATGGAAGATTCGTTCCTTCAAAATGCAGAACTGTTCTTATTTCACTGCTAAGGAATGAAATACAATCAGATGTTCCTTCATACACCACAGACCTGTGTTAAGTCTGGTCATTTCTCAGAACACAGATTTTTTAAACCTATTTTTTCCCCTGTGAATCTACCCTTTTACATTCCTTTAAATCAAACTTTCTACCCCAAACATTTTGGTCATCATACTGTGGGGCTTGACCTTTTGAAGTCTTCATAACATCTCCCAGTAGATAACAAATGAAGACAAAACCAGAAATGGATGTTGAAAGCCAAGTTTTCACACCTCACACCTGTATTTCTTACAAGAGGTGCTGCCCTTCCGATGATGTGTTCCACTACCATCACTGCTAAACAAAGAAATTTAGAGTTGACCAGATGGTTTGCAATCCCTATGTTTGCAAAAACTAATATTTGTATAAGATATTACAGGGGAATGTCATTGAGACAGCAACTGTAAATTATTACTGTAAATTATAGCTGTAAATTATTCAGGCACTCATCTGGAGAGGACATCTCCATTCTTAGCAGATGTTTATAATTGAAACATGGTCCAGCTTTTCCAAACCTCTGTTGAGTGACTCACAAAAACAGTTCCATGTGTGCTGCATGCCACATTGTCCCAGAGCAAACATTCTGTCACTTGGAGTAATTTGCATCCACACAGCACTGGGACTTTTTGAAATCAACCCTCCCTTGTCCAGTCAGGCCTTCAAAGCCCTCTTGCTCTGCCATTGTGCTGTTCCCATCTTGGATTTATATCTGGCATTTTGCATATTACATGTTCTAGGAGGCTGACCTGAACACAAAGCAATTCAGAGGCCAAACATGGCATATCTCATGTCATAGCACATCCACTCTACTGGCACTTTAGAGGCAGCATGTAAAAACCACTGGTGAGCAACTTTCCAGTGTTTGAAGCAAACAAGTTTTTGGTGTTGCAGGAACTTCAGACCATAGGAAGTAAGGACATATGAGGTGGAAAGGAAGAGGCTGTTAAGAGAACCCAAGCTCTTACAGCAGCTCTTTGCTGGTGTAAGGTTGTACTTTAGTGAACTAAGGATGGAAGTGTGCAGATGGCTGGACTGGTAGCCCAGCTGTTGAGGAGTATATTCAGGGCAGGTAGCTCAGTGTGCAAGCTGCAGGTCAAGCTCTGAGGGGGCAGAAGTCCCAGCCCAAGCCCGAAGAAAGAGGGTGGGAACTGGCAACCCTTTGCAGAGCAAAGGGCTCAGGTACCTGTGGCACAGCCAGATGACCGGACACTGAGAGACACAGCAGGAGCTGATGACCCGCAGACTTTTGCATGCTTAAGACTGTAAAAGTGCCAGGGTTCTTCTGTTAGGGGTCCCTCTACAGAGCCACCCATATCTGGCTGTTATTTTGTTATTTAGATATTTAGTTATTGCACTATGATTAAATTATTGTAAGGATCTGGACACCTGAGGCTCTGCTATGAGAAACCTGGGGTCAAGCCTGTAAGGAAACCTGGCCTGACTGTGTGAGTGTGGAGTGTGTGGGTGTGAAGGGGCTTCAGTCCCAGCTCAGCTGGTGCAAGAGTGATTGCCAGAGTGGCTCCTGGATGGTTGGACAGGGAAGTTTCCCTAATACAATGAAGAGTTTACTCTGAGATATTACATTTAATGGTAGGAATAAAATAAGGAATGTATTCCACACAGACCACCTGTAAGCAATGTGCACAACTTTCCATATAAGATTTGTGATTGACATATGCATTAAGGGGTGGATACAATGTTATGAAACTTTTATCATGCTTCATGTGGGGATTTTCATGTACTCTGTCAGTAGATTTTTAAATTCTGCACATTTGGAGATTAAAACAAAGCATCTGAATGTTCAGTGAATGCAGGCATTTTAATGAATTGTTTAATGAATTAGTGAAGGTGGCCATTTTAATGAATCACCCAAGACTGGAGCCCATGAATGCAAAGACATTTTCAATGAATTTTTAATAAATAACAATGAGGATGCCAAATTAAATTCTGTGAACGGTAGAAAAGAGAAGGATTAAACACACAACTGTGACCAGTAAAAAGTATTATTAAACAGAGATGATCATTTGCCAAGTTAAAACCTTAAATAGAACAGAAGAGGTTTACATAGACTGTTTTACAGTGCTCTGTCACATTATCCACCATGCTTTCCAGGGAGTCTCTTTACCCTTTCATTATCTTCCTCAGCTTTGTCTGTGCCAACTCTACCGTGGATTTGTCTTTCTCTCTTTATCTCTCTTTTCTTCATTCCCTTCTTCCTCCCTCCACTCTCTAGGGTGCATACAGCATCTTGTTCTCAAGGCAGTGCTACTGAAAGGAGTTGGTCACAGCAGGGGCACTCCAGTGGACAGCCCTTGCTTTAGAGAATGAAACACGTTAGATGTGTCCTCTAACAATGAAAACATTGGGTACTGGTCCGGTTGAGAAATTATGTAGTGATGTCATTTGCCAGAATGGGGTTTTCAGAGCTCAGAGCAGGGTGAAGGAGAAAGACTCTGTGGATAATGCCAAGGGAACTGCCTTGCCATGAAATCCATGCACCAAATTAAAGCATATTTTTTGGCTTTTTTTTTCTAAAAACAAGGCACTCATGGATCAGCATAATGGATGGTGCAAAATAGCTAGAATTTTTCAGTAACCAAAATATCTTTCTCTGCTGGAAACATTTGTGTTGTATGACTTGTCTGGTCTACCACATCATGCTTCATGTTGGTTAAAAGCTCAGAACACTTTTTTTTTCCCCTTCTGAAACTACTGCCACAGTGAAAAGGGTGTTTCCTTTAAACTTAATACTTAATCCCCACAGAGTGACCATTTTGACTGAGGATAATCTGGGGATTTTGTAGGTAGGAAGAGGATGGACATAGAAGAAAAAAAGGTAAAATATGGGGAACAGTAATCAAGGGGACAGCAGGGCACATTGATATGGGGTATGGATGTAGCAGTGCAAAGAAAAGAACTGGGAAGCCAGGTTTAGTACGGGTCCTGGATATATGCTAGATAACATCAAAGGAATATGCAGATAAAAGGGTTTGCTTCCTCTCAGTTTGAAGCAACAGAGAGTACATTAATGTCTGACATACACTAAGCACTTTCCTACCAGCACTTTCCTGCATGCAGCCTGTGCTTTAAGAAACAAATGGTAGGGAAAGAAAGTCAAGAAGATAAAAGGAAGCAAAGAAGCACAACCCGAAATGGCAGAAACCTGATAGCACAGCACCAAGGTGTTAATGTCTCCCTACCTACACTAGTTCTTGCAGACAAGTCTCCTCCCAAGCAGGGTTTCCCTTGCAACTCAGGCAAGACCTGCTGGTAGATCTGCTAGATCCCCTGATGTTGCAGTGCTCCAGTCAGAGCCTGGGTTTGTGTTACAAATTCTGTCTGTCCAATGTAGTGGATGGCAACCACAGAGGTGTGCATGGAGAGAACCAAATGCAATGCCTCAACAAGGTGATGTCACAAAAGTGTACAGTCCATCTACCTACAGTAGATAACTATTTAATGAAATCTCCTGTAAAATACATTGTTTTCCTCCACACATCTGTATGAGTCACCTGTGCCCTGGCCAGGAGAGCCAACCCTGTCCTGGGGTGCATCAGGCACAGCGTTGCCAGCCAGGCAAGGGAGGGGATTGTCCTGCTCTGCTCTGCTCTGCATTGGGGCGGCCTCACCTTGAATCCTATTGTTTGAGAACACTAGGTATGTTAACATAGAAGAGTACAAGCTAAGCAGAAAAATAAAAAAATCAAGTGTATAAAATCCTTCAGCTGATATGAACTGACAGCTAACTGAATGATTTCCGTCTGCCATTGTTGTTCCCACATGGCAAGTATAACTGTGCTCTCCTTTTAGGAAAATCGTGACAATGACTTTTCATGTGTCTTCACATCATGGCTGCAAGGAGTCAGAGAAAATTAGGCACTCAGAAGCAGATGCTAAATTCATATTCTCAAACGTTATATGAGAGTTTTTCAAATAATTTTTCTCTGGTCTCTTACTACAGGTACTTTGTAACACTCCATTTGGAAATCACAGTTTTTCAATCCCTTATTTACCTGTTACTGGTTTTGTTCCATTGTTAGAAAAGTCATATTATTAAAAACCTGAAATTCATATACTTTTTACTTAGTACTTCTTCAAACCTAAATGCCAGAAGGTCTATAAGCAAACAAGGCTCTATTTTAAAGGGTTTGATTACCACACACTTATTCGCCTGCTTTCACAGCAATTGAGAGGCTGTAAAGAGATTCTTCTATAACTTTGAACCTAAGTGTAATTACTGCAATGTTTCAAAGAGTTGGCACATAGACAACACATAGACAACAGATGCAAAACAAAAATTGGAGAAAAAACCCAAAACGCTGCCACCCTTTAAATACATAGAATTTTCTGATATTGAAATAAAGAACAAAATATTCTCTGGTTTAAATGAAAACAAAATAGAGTATGATCTTTCTATCAGTGATAAAAGGCACTGGGTCAAACTCTGTTACTTAACATGTAATGGCATTTCCATGTTAATGTTACACTTAGCTGAAATTTTTATTTGTGCTGGAAAGTTACACAGTTTTAGACTCTGTATAATTAAAATCCCTTCCAGCAGATTGAAGAGCTGCTACCATGGCTCACATTCCTGTTTCTGTTTCAGCTGTTACCTTGACTGGCCTCTATCCATAACTTACTCTTTCTTCGTATCATTGCTGCTTTGCTGTAACAACAACCCCAAGAAGAAGTGGGAGTTAAGAACTGAATCTTTTTATGGTTACCTCTCCTTCAAGTACTGAGGATTTACTTTGGAAGACAACTATTGATATTTATTTGATTTGGGGAGCAAAAAAAGTTAATTATCCCCACCTCTGTGGAAGCATCTCCCCGTAAACCCAGCAGGATATATAAATCCTGATTAATTATATCTTCCACATGGGCCATTCACTTAGTGGGTCCCTTCCAACTCAGAATATTCTGTGATTCTGTGATTCATCTCTCTTCATTGCATTTTAATGAAACACACTTGTTCTAAAAAATGAGGTTAATTGTAGAAGAAATTAAACCCTTTCTGGAGAGAGGAAGGGAGAGGTCATGAAGCCAAAGGAAAAAATATGCATACTCCCAGAAAAGCACATATTAATCACAACATCGCTGACTAGGAATTCATGTCACTAACTGCAGAGCAGCTGTTCACAGAGGTGAATACCAGAGTCCTTCAGAAGCAGTGTGGATCAGGAAGCCCTTGCTGTATCAGTGTCCTTCCAATGTGTCAGTGTGTCACTGAGATCACAGGATCTGTCCAGCCTCACTCTTAGCAAGGCAGGTTTCTCCAGTCTGGGAGCCAAACTTCATTTCTCTCACGCCACATAGAAAGTCAAGTCACAAAATTTGTAGTGAGATTTATGGTTCTAAATGGTTACCTCCCTTTCTATTACAGGAGGGAGGTACTGATGAAGCTGCCATTTGATGGCACAGCACCACAGAATCCATTCCTGGGAACACAAGGGGCTTCACACTTAAACTCGATAGGCTAAATTGCTTTAGAATATTCACACGAATTTTTGAACTTAAGCAGTTCTGTCTCCCCTTGTTTATGTTTCCTCTTACATATCTATCTGTTGTTTGTCTTACAAATGTCATCATAGGTCTAAGAAAATATTTTCCATTGAAATTTCTGGGGGGTTTTCCCATGTGACATTGCCTTTTCCTGAAAGGATTTTTTTGTTTGTTTGTTTGTTTGTTTTTTGTGCTAGTTTTGATAAAACAGCAACAAAATTTATTTAGACAGTGGGGTTTTTTATCTCCAGGAAGATGGTCTTAGTCAAAATGAGAGAGGGAATTGAGCAATGTCAAAGACATGCCAACAGTGAGAGTACAAACTCTGGTTCTAGAAAAATATGAGTCAAGTCCATCCTCTGATTAAGACTAAACATTTAATCTCAGCTCTTCTATATCATAAAGTAATATATGACTCCTACAGAAGAATTCTAACACCTAGTATAGTGCTATTCAGATCATCTTTCTGGAATTTTTTTCCCCAGCAAAAAAGTAAAGACTAAAAAGTAAAGAAATCCCAGAGCTGCAGAATCTGACTGAAGTCCAGTGGTCATTAATTTTTAAGGGTGCTGAAGAACATGGCATTTGTCTTCCCTAGCTCTAGCTACAAAACAAGAATACCTACATCTTAGATAGCTGACTAGAAATCTTTTACAGTCACCTGCGAGGAGCATGTATTTCAAGGTTTCAGTATATCACTATAATGATAATAATACCATGAATTACACTGACTGTAGAAGCTGCCTTTCGCCTGGCATCCTTTTCTTTTTCTATTGCATATTACGCTGCTTTTTCTCTTCTTATTTCCTCTTTCTTCCTCCAGAGGTTCTTTTTTCCTTTAAATCTATTTTCCAATTAGCTTTTTGCATTACTGCATAGCAATCTTAAGGTATTTCTTCAAGTTCTGTGAGTTCATCTTGTTGAAGTCCAACTTGCAACGCAATTCACTTTCCAGCTTTTTGAAGAATGCCTCTGCTGCTTCTGGCTTTTCACATTTCCTTGTGATGTTCCCTGCTCTAATAATTAATATGAGAGGCAACAGAGTGCTGTGGTTACCCATGGGGATTTTTTTCTCCTCCTGTGTAAAGAGGGGTTCCATATATGGCAGTTTTTCTTCTCTGTCACTCCTTTGGTTACAGATATAAAATTTCTTACACTTCATCCTCTCTGCATTATTGGTTGTTCATTGATTTGACTTCTCTACTGCTTTTTTTAGGAAATAAAGTATTTTGCTGAGATATTCAAAACCTTGCAGCTAAGGAGCTGGAATTACTGTGGATTTTGGCATTGGGTATCCATGGGCTTTTCCAGTTTATTTCTTTCAATAATCATCTAAATTTAGTATGGCTTATAACTTTTCTATAGAAAAAAAATTCAACAGAGATTCCAAGTTATCTTCCGTTCTCCGCCTGATGGAAATGCAAAGGTTAATTCTTGAAGTTGTATGGATTATTAATTCTATTTTTTATGCTGTTTTTTCTATGAGGTGTTTTAGTCCACTATTGTTTTATCTTCTCCTGAGGAAATTTTAAATTTGATTAATATTAATCCTGAGTTAAGGCCAGTCAGAACAGTCTTTCTGTGAATCCTATAACTATATAAAGAAATTAGAAATCACTTATAAATCTTTAAGAAAGTTGGCCCTGGCTTCTCCCTCTTTCACCCAAGTGTCTGTGATAAACTATTTCACCAAGATTTTTCTACATATCTAAGCAGCCTACGATTTCTGAGACAGAGATAGAAGATTTGGTTTAACAGGCTTTGTTGGGTTGTATTTTTGTGATTGGGTTTCACCAATCACAAAAAACTGTTGGGCTACATAACGTCTGCAATGATTTCCACAAAGAATTCTTATGTATGAGTAAGTATTGCCATTTGCAGGCTTTCACTCTGACAACTGATCTTTTTATTTGATATCTCCCCAGGTTTTGTATGGAGATAGTATAAATAATCTTATCTTAATCATATTTCCTGAGCTGTTTATGCCTTCTTAGGCTTTCGGTATGGGTACTAATAAAGTATGTGCTGTGTCTCTTTATTAGGCTGTAAACCTCCTTCCTTGCTCTTGTAGAAGTTTCTACATTTTTTTGTCCACACATTTGTTCATATCCTTGTTACTTTTCCCTCTGCTAGTTTTGATTTTTTAATGTAGAAAAACAGAACTGCACATAATATTCAAGAACAAAGAGATATAATACCCTCTAGCCTTTTCAGGTGCTTCTGGCTGCCTATTTTTTTCCCTAAATATCATAAAATCATAGAATTATTTGTGTTAGAAAAGATGCCTAAAATCACCAAGCCAAACTGCTAACTCAGTCCTGCCAAGTCCAGCACTAAACCATGTCCCTAAGTGCCACAGACCCAGAAAGGAAATGGAAGTGATTTGCACACTGAGCTAGAAGTTTTGCAATGACTTCCCAGACAATTAGGTTAATATGCAAAACACGTGAGAAGGATCACAATCAACCAGACAGCTTTTCAGGAGGATGAGGTGCTGTCCCAGGCAGTATGACCAAGGGAGGAATGGTCTGAGTAAGTTTATTAAATGGGGATTTTGTCGCAATCTGGGTACAAGATCCAAAATTACCTTGCACACAAGAAAGAAATAGCCCATCAAAAGCTGTTGTCCCTATGCAGAGTAAAAAGGCTCTCTTGGGGAAATATTTGTCTGAAACATATATATGTATCTGTGCTTTATATAAGCATAGCTATTACTTCAGGACAAGCAGCTAAGGCAGATTTGTCCTGCATTTTTCCCCCTCAAGGCCACCAAAAGAGCTACCAGGGCCCTTATGATTTTTGGGCCTGTCACTTGCAGCTCTGTCCACATCGTTGCAGACCAGTAAGACCACATGTCCCCTACACCACACACACACTGCCTTAAGCCTCTCAAGGATGGGTGAGGAAGAGAGGGGCCAGTAGGGACTGTGGCTCGGCAGAGGCACCATGCAACATTAACATTACACACATGTACAGGAAGACCAAGGACCAACTGCAGCCTTCAGCAGCCTTATGTTTTCAGGTGAAGCCAGTCTGAGTTTGGGCACGCAGCACAACAGCCACCATTGTGTCCTGTGGATAGGGGTCATGATATGTGCTTACCAGTGCTACTAGGAATTTTCTTTGTCTTTTGCCCTCTCTTCCTTCTTTAAACACTCAGCAAAAATTAAAGCTTTAGAAATTTAAATCTAAATTATATTAGGGTTCTAAACTTAAATCCTCACATGCAAAAAATTATTCTTGCATCACCAACATAACTTTTCAAGGCAGAATTACATATAAATTGCATTTGCTGTTCCACTGTGATAAATATATAGATGTTTTTGTTGTGGCATTAAGGCCAGCCATGTACAGGGTGTATATTCTGGTTGAGTTAAAATAATTTCCAGGAGTTAACAATTTTCTTTTTCTACTGGCTGGCATTTTAAACTCACAGGACCCAACCTGGTTTTTCATGGGACTGCCTGACATTTCTGTTCTAAAATGGTATTAGCCATCCTAGAGGGGAATGAGCATCAGACCCCAAATTTAAGTATTCCTGTGAGCATATGGATGGATTCTCAGGTGTCTTACTGAAGCAGGACCATTTTCTTAATTTTGTTAATGCTTTTGATGTTATGACAGACTATTACTGCTCTTTAACTTAATTTCAGCTTTAACTGAATCCAAATTAAAACCTGTAGTAGATGCTGGGGCACAGCTACATGGTTGCTTACCCAATTTGTGACTACAGGACAGAGTGTACTGAAACTCCTTTGACTTTAAAGAAGAAATTCCATACACTGTTAGAAATGGAAATAAATGTAGCTATGTGGAATAGTAACTGACAAAGATGGATGAGCCATTAATTCCATGCAACAGAGGACAGCATGGTTGATTTGGGTCTTTTTAGCATAATATATCTGGGAAATTCCACATACACCTGCAAGTGTGTGATTCATAAATAAATTTTTATATGCCCTTAAATTATTGTCAAAAAAAAAAAAAAAAAGAACATATGGACAGTAAAGTACATGCTGTAGTTCAGCAACAATTTTGAAGAACATATAATCTGGGAACAAAAATATGAGGCAGCACTGGGAAAATCTCTGGCCTCAAGGTCAATGCTGTCAAAAGCAGTCAGAGGAGTTGGGTCAGTATCATCAGTCCCATCTGGCACAAGAGTGATACAGCTGTTTTGTGAGATGCAGGCCACAATACTCTCCACAATACGGCTGGAAGGTGAAGGGGATGTTAAATCATCAAAGGACACCCTCTGTTCTGGTGCCCTGGGCATACACCTTTGTCAAGCAAAACCTTATCAGTTTTGAAGGCAACAGCAATGCTCCCCAGTGGCTGACCCTGCACAGCTTCTGCTGTGCCTTTCATGGGCTGGGGCTGGTGGGGAAGATGTTGTCTTCATCAGCATCTGTGCTAAGGGGGTTTGGTCTGATTTGATTAAAAGCATTTAGCCTTCACTTTACGCCACAGCCATCCTTTCATCCACTGCAGAGGACTGGAAAGATAAGTTGATCTTTCATCAGCAAGGAAGAAGGAGTAGCTATGGGGCTTAGCAATGGACATGTACAGTGAGCCTGGAGACCAAGATCTAAAGTGGTATTATTTGTCTTTCCTACAGGATTTGATAGAAGGGACTCAATTTTGTGAGGTCTTCAACACTGTAATTTAAAGCCAAATCCTGATGTCCTCAAAGTTGAGCTGCCTTTTCAGCTACATCAGATTTATGCCGGCATGAAACTCTCTTGCTTTCAGGGAAGCTAATCTCAGTTTCTTTAATGTGTTCTAAATCAAAGACTATATGGAAAGAAAACAGCTCAAAAACAGGTTAATGGGAACATGACCCAAGCAGGGGCCAAGAACAGTGACCATTAATGTGTAATGAAAAAAAAAAGACATTCATATTCAAGAATACTTGCCAAAAGCCTACACCTTTTACACTCAGTCTTTAATCTCACCAGAATGCCTTGATTTATGTTTCTGTCCATTTCCACACTGTTGCTAATATTTCCATGTCTCTCTGTATATGAAATTACTAGATAATCTTTCTCCTTTTTCTTCCCCCTCCATCCTGCCTGTCCTAGAGATAGATATCTTACATGAGATCACAATTACAGTATTCTTCCATGTGGTCCCATCCTGAAAAGTTATTTGCAAGGCTTTTTCTGTGGTTATTCTTCTTTGGAGGATGTTACAGGAGCAATATCTTGATGTTGGAGAAAAAGTGACACATCCAAGCAGACAAGGGTGATCTTTAATGCAACATGGAAAGAATTACAGATGGAAGATCATAACCATAAAGTTTTAAAGATGAAGCTTCAGCTGGGTAACCTGACTGAACGAATCACTGAAAAGTTTTTATACCTATTTAAATTTTGATAAAGAGGAATAGTTTCAAAGGATTTGACAGTGGAGATTTTGAACTCACTAAATAAAAGCCCACAAAATCCATTTCCTTGGAATGAAGTGTGATTTTGCTGAAATGTCACATTTTCATCTCAAAAAAGAAGGACAATTTTCACAAATTAGAGAAATTTCAAAACCATATTCTTAGCTATAATTGAAAGGTAAGCAATAAAATATAGTTTTGGTAAGAAAACAAGAACTTTTTTTTCTACAAGCCTAGTGAAAAACTGTTGTATCATTAATATTTTGTTAGTGGAGAAGTGAGTTGTGGTTATGGCTCAACAAACCCTGGCTCAACAAACCTCAGCACAAATTATGCCAGAAATATCACATGGAGGAAAATCCTTCATTCCCCCTGTACTCCCACCTTCTATAGAGAGCTGTAATTACAAGGTTCTTATTGAGCAATATTATAGAGACACCTACTTGCCTTGCTCTGCTGAAGGGTTTGTCAATGCTTCCATTATAAACTTCTCCTTTTAGGAGCTCACATGACTGTAAAATTTTGCACTGGATTGAAACTTGGCATAAGATCATAGTAAAAAAGCATGTTTTTTCCCCATAATTAGTTTTTCTTCAAATTCGATCACTGGAAAAAAAACAGAAACTGCAAAAATTAAAATAAAAGCTATTTCAAAACATAAGCTTTCATATATATTTTTATTTGCTTTTATCCCCATTGCTATAAAAAAAAAAGAAAATAAAAACTAACAAATAGGTTAACATTCCAGATGCAGTTCAGCACTTAAAGAGCAAAGACATTCAACATTAAAGCTGGAATCACAGTGGTCTCTTAGCAGTGGGTGATCTGTCATTCCATATGGACTGACTACAAAGGTATGAGTTAAGTATGGATTTACAGTCTTAATTCTGAATTTCCTTACCTTAGTGAGTTTAAGACAGAGGCTTAATGGTCTTTGAATGTAGTGGCTTATAAACTTTTACTTCAAATGTATTTTTTGGACATCATGCCCAGAACTGTTTTGAAAGTCTTTCCCCAAAGGTAGGAAAATGAAAGTATGTTGTCATTTCCCACTGCTCCCTCAAAGGAGGGGTTTTGTTTGCTGTTCTGGATTAATGTTCTTATTTTTTCCCCCTCACTCCCCCATTAAATGTACATGCAAACTGGTGTTTTTTCCCTGCTACTGAAGATATGAGGTATTGGTATCACTTTCAGTAAACCAAGGAGAGATTAAAAAAATTATTTGATACTGTACATATTTTTTCTTGCATGAATATTTTAAAGATTTGTTTAAGGGTATTTTAGATGCTGTGGAGAAAGGAAAGGGAAAGGGAAGGGGAAAAGGGAAAGGGAAAGGGAAAGGGAAAGGGAAAGGGAAAGGAAAAGGAAAAGGAAAAGGAAAAAAAAGGAAAAGGAAAAGGAAAAGGAAAAGGAAAAGGAAAAGGAAAAGGAAAAGGAAAAGGAAAAGGAAAAGGAAAAGGAAAAGGAAAAGGAAAAGGAAAAGGAAAAGGAAAAGGAAAAGGAAGGAGAAAAGAGAGAGTGAGAAGAAGAAAGAAAAAGCAAGAAGGAAAGAGAAGAAAGAACAGATGAGAGGAAATTAAGCTGCAGTGAGAGAGGAAGGGAGAATGAGAGGGGGGTGGGTGGAGAGAGGAAGAGAGTGCAAGATGCTGAGAAAGAAAGAAAAAGAAAGAGCAAGATATAAATAAAGAAAGAAAAGAGAGAGGGAAATATTTTTTCTCCTGTTTGAACTCAGAGAATGATTTTATAAGCGCTTTCAAATTAAACCACATTTTGCTGAATCAATAGCTTTTGTGTACGTGGTAAAACCAGCATTAAAGGCCGTGCTTTAACCATGAGTATCATCTAGCTTGTTGAAAAATATTTTTGTGATCTTAATTAAACCCTCCTAATATTTTTGAAAGGTATATCAATCAGTATTTGTATTATCTGCAAAAGGTTCACTGTAGTATTTTCTGTTTCATTGTTGATTGGTTTCTTACAGTAAATTTAAATCTCTCCTAAAGTATACATCCTAGTAAGGAATGTTTATTGTCATACGTAGTCCTAAAGTAAAATATCTACCTTCTTCACATATGAACAATCATAAGGACAATTAACATAGAGTCTAATCCAAATTGCTTTAAATTCAATCAGGAAACTGATTTAAAGTCTACAAGGACAATACCAGAAGATGTAGCCTCCATCTACCAAGGGTAGAAGTATATGCTAAAATCTTAGCAACCAAATAGAAGGAATAATATCAGCTTCTAGCACCTTTGAAGCTCTTGGTCCTTAACCCTTCCTTACCCACCATATGGATCTTTTTATAATCAAGGCATGAGTGATTTTAATTGTTTGTCTTTAGGTCACGCTGACACAGTCATATTAGCTTGTAGTGAGTCTTTTTGAGAGAGCTAGCAGTTCCTCCTCCTCTTGGTACATCTGTTTGATCATGACAATTTCTACTGAAGATAATTTTTTCATACTTTTTTCAAATCCTTTTTTTAAAATCCTTTTTCTAGTCTAAAATGTTCCCCCTGCTTCCAGGTCCAGAGCGTAAATATTGGAACATTTGAGCAAAATCCCTTTAACCACTTTTACATCATTGACAAAGTCTGATGAAGCCAATGGAAAGATGCCCACTGACTTCAATATTCTTTGGATCACACACTTGCTGTTTTAACTCAGATATTTTTTACCATCATGGGCTATAAATTATCTAGGAGGATATTTTGCTAGCACAAAATTTGTAATCAGCACAGGCAGGAGCTTTTCCCAACAGCTACATTTCTGGGCCTACCCTACTTTTTGTTCTCTTTAACACCAGTGTCATTTACACATCTATATATAAGTCTTATACACCTTATACACTTAAGAACCATGATAGGGAATCTAATGAGACATATTTCTTTCAGACAGGTGCCACCTTTGCTGTAAAATAAAGAAGATTATCTTGTAATCAGTGATTCATATATAGTATGACTATAAAAATTTTTGCCAACTGACAGGTCATGCAGAATATCCTCATATTAACTGGCATCTCAATGCTGCAATAGTTGCAGAAAAGGTAGAAGTTAGAGCTACAAAGGGATGAGAATTTGGGGCACTTGTGCATGGATCTTCAGCCGGGACCACAGTAAAAACCTTGGAGGAAAAGTGTGTGTTGATCACTACTAAAGTAAATGAAAACAAAGGATATGAGGAAATTCAGACAAGTATCCTGAGATAACATGCACCACCACAGGTAAAAGATGGCAAAATCTTTTCAGCAATTATTTAATTCACTGAAAAAAAAATGGTGTGTTAGCCCAGTAAGTGAATTTGAATTGAGTTCTTTGAATAGTTCTTTAAAACTGTGCTTTAAAAGTACGTATATATCTGGAAGACTAGACAAAATCAGAGGGGAGGAGAAGGAAGAAGCAGGGGATTTACTTTCTGATCCACACTTTTCCATGGCAGAGTAAATACAAACATGTATCACCAGACAGCAGATTTTTCTTTCATATATTACTCTTCTTAGGACAATTCAATGAATTTGGAAGTATACTGCTATGAGAATCATTGTATAGTCAAAGGGTTCACACATGCCAAGGAGAGCTCTAGGCCATAATCCAGAAAAATATTCTATGATTTAAAACTAAATGGAAGTCTATCACTATAGAACAATTTCTAACACCATCAGAGAGATTTCTTTTCCATCTGCAAAGTTCATCAGACAAAAGCCTGATCCCCTGGCTTTGGGATGGGTGAAGGACCTCAGACCACATGTCACCTTGCTACTGTTTTTTAACTATGCCCAAAAGACAATTTACTTTCTCAAAGTGAGCAGAAAATGTGAGGTAAAATCCTTCCTTTTCCACATGTTAAAAAAAACAAACCGAAACAAAGAACAAACACTCAAACAAACAATCTCCAAAAACACTCTGACTTAAAATTCACACTCTTTTTAAAATTATTTCTGGTCAGTCTAGTTACTATTTAACTAATTACGCTTGATGGGGTGGCCTCACCTCGAGTGCTGGGGCAGTGTTGGGTGCCACAATATAAAAATACATAAAGTTCTTAGAGATTGTCCAAAGGGAGGGCCATGAGGATGGTGAAGGGCCTTCAGGGGAAGCCTTATGAGGAGAGGCTGAGGTCATTTGCCTTGTTCAGCCTGGAGAAGAGGAGACTGAGGGGAGACCTCTCATTGCAGTTACAACTTCCTCACAATGGGAAGAGGAAGGGCAGGCACCAATCTCTTCTCTGTGGTGACCAGTGAAAGAACCCAAGGGAATGGCCTGAAGCTGTGTCAGGGGAGGTTTAGGGTGGATATTAGGAACAGGCTCTTCACCCAGAGGGTGGTTGGGCACTGGAACAGGCTCCCCAGGGAAGTGGTCACAGCACCAGCCTGACAGAGTTCAAGAAGCATTGGGACAATGCACTTGGGCACACAGTGTGACTCTTGGGATGTCCTGTGCAGGGCCAGGAGTTGGACTTTGATGTTCCTTGTGGGTCCTTTCCAACTCGGGATAGTCTATGATTCTATGCTGGCAGTACTCAGATGCTTTCAGCTTCCTGCTAATGTAGTTGTGAGAGTGCTTTTGCCATACCAACAAGAGATAGTCATTGTAGTAAGGGCTCCTAAGGACAAGCTGCAAAGTATTTGTATCTCCTGAGCCAACCCATATCTAATTTGCTGAGAAATTTCTTGATTCACCTGCTGAGTAGAAGAAGAAAAAACAACAACAACAACAAAGAAACAACAACACAAAAAAAGCAAACCAAGAAAAACAAAAACAAAAACAAAAACAAACAAACCACCCAAACAAAAAAAAAATATAGGAAGTATTTTGTTTTCTTTTTGTGCTTCTTTTCAAACCAGAAAGAAAGCATGAGATAAATTCTTTTAGAAACACTGTCTCACAATCAGATTTCATTTCAAAAGTTGAGACCCCAAGAGGAAAATATTTGCAACAAATAGACAAGATAAAGCAGTGAAAGACCCTGAAAGCAAAGGAATAAAAAGTGATACTACATATTTTCTTAAACAGGTGTTAGACAGAGATAAGAGTAGAAGGAATAAAACCGAAATTAAATAGTTCCTGTATCTGTGACTGCAAATGGCCAAGAAATTAGGCAATTTGTAAATCATTTTCAGCGTGTCATATATGAAGTACCACATGGAGGTAATTTCAGTGGCAGGGAGACCAAAATATTAGCCTCACAGGTTGTGGAGGCCCAGCTTTATTTCAGATATTAGAGTGCTTCTGCCAGATGTTGAACCTGCCTGAGGTCTCTGAAGGGCAGAAGAGTGAAGCTGTCCCTTCACCTGGTCTATCTGCACTGCAGACAGAATAATCTGCCTGAGCTCTGCTGATTTAGAGCAGCTGAGAGTCTGGACTTCTGTGGGAATGATTCGTCCTAATTTTCAGAAAATATGAGTAAAGACTAAGACAGAAAAAGAGTGAGAGGAAAAGAAGGAAGTCTCCTTCCTATGTGAGAAAGGGAAAACCATAGTCCCTAGACTGTATCCTTACCATAAAAAAAAAAAAAAAAGTGTGTTTTGTACAGCTTGAGAGCTAAAGTGTTTCTTACCTCTGTCAATTGCCCCAGGGATAACTACAAGGGCTTACTGTGCTCCTGCCAGCTAGAATGCATTACAATAGTTAAAAGATGGAGAAAGATCTGAGCTTGAACCTGCACTTAATTAGCTGGTCTGGAAGTAAGGGTGTGAGAGAGAGAGCTGTTCCCGAACAAGCAGGACAAAGTGCCTGAAGCCTGAGTAGGTATCCAATACTTGCTCTAATTTTTGAAACGTTTTCCCCTATGGCTGATTAAAATAAAACATCTCATGTAGAAAACTTAAACATTCATCTGGTTCCTTATTATGAAGCACTGAATGCAGCTCTGTACTAGGTAGATCCTACTAGTTTTGCTCCTTCAGGTCAGCTTTAGTTGACACTGATTATGTTGAATAATCATTTATCTAAGAAAAGATTTAGTTTAGTTGTTATCTCTCCAATAGTCATCTCTTATTTTATGTCTTGCAGAAATTATGCAGCTGGAAGATTAATATAGCTTATTTAGACCTATAAACACAGAGGTTACTGCTAAAAGTACTTTCATTTAAACTACCATGGCTCATCCTCACCTGATCCAAAACCTACATCCAATAGTACCATTTTCGTGGACTCTGTTGAAAACTGGGGAACTCCCTCAAATTTAATATTATTTAAACATTTAGGAACAATTGCCTTGTAGGAGACTTCTAGACAGCAGAGTTCTTAGCAGCTTTCCTGAAGAAATAAAAACATAAAATTCCTTTTCAGCTAAAGAACTGATGTGTTTGCTGCTCACTAAAAGCCCAGGTTTACTGCTTATGAGGCTTCATGCCTGTCTTAATGAAATGCTAATGTAATTAATGTGACATTCACAGATTTCTTTTTTTCTTTGCTCAACTGAGACGCTGTAGATTAGGTAAAAACTTGTGAATTACACTCTTTATTAAATAACTTATTTTTACATCTTCAGGTAGCTAAATAGAGTATTCTCTCTCAGAAATAATTTAAACACTTTTTAAAACTCTTTTCACAAAGCCCTTACAATGGAACTTCTGTTTGATCACATTCAACCTTGCTGCAGTTGTAGCTTTAAGCATACATGACTCAGACAAAAAAGAGATTCTAAGTAATTTATGTCTCCCTCCCTGCTCAGTGTGTGCTAATCGCATTGCCACCCACTTTTTTTGGTAAATGATTTACAGTCCTAGTGAATATAATCACCTGCAGTATCTGAGTCACAGAGAATGCTTTTGAACCCTAAACCTCTGCAGGCATGCAAAGGAACTGAGCAGCTCCTGTTCCTCATGAGGTCTCTGCAGACTCACAGTTTTGCACATATTCATGCTCTAATTACATCTCACAGCAGGTGTTTTCTAAATCATTCTTCTCAGGTGAGGCAAACTATTTATGCAGTAAAATATTAACCTGAAGGCATGTTCTTATTTTCAGAGAACAGGCAGTCCCTCCCACGTGTCCCTCAGTAGCTTTAGCAAAGCACAGACCTTATTAAACTTATCCTTTATAAAAAATAAAGAAGCAAACTCATGATCCTGATGGTAAATCATCTTGGACCAACCTAACTGCAAATGGAAAATCTGGGATTGCATTTTATATTTTATCTTACAGGTCTACTGTGCCATAATAGTATCAGAAGCAGGGACTTGTGCTCCCACCTGCTGACCTCAGTTCTC
Source organism: Coloeus monedula (assembly GCF_965178545.1). Lineage (NCBI taxonomy): Eukaryota > Metazoa > Chordata > Aves > Passeriformes > Corvidae > Coloeus > Coloeus monedula. Next base: position 38,370,515 of record NC_138782.1, read on the forward strand.
AATGCTCAGCTGTCAGATGTAAAGTTCTTTGATTTTAGTGTTTCCTTGTTCTGGGAGCACTTCTTTTGGGGCCTATGAAGAGAACAACAAAACTAGACCGACCATCTTCTGAAAAGGTTGACCCAGCTGCATCCTTGAAGGATTCTACAAGCTTTCCCTCCTGCACCCACCTCTCCAGGGAAGGGGGTTTGTTTTGGTTTTTTTTTCCCCCTATTTGTTGGAGCAAAAGTCTCCATACAGACAAAAATGCAGAAAGAACATGAAAGATTTCAACAGTGTGGGAGGTTTTCGTTACAAAGAGATGGCAGCCTGTTCAGTATAATGCCACAGTCGCTGTTGTAAAGTCCTTTAAAGAGGTTAGTCCTTGGTATTTCAACCTGAAGTTTCACAAGGATAATTTTAACTTATAGATATCCCTTTCTCTTTTCATTTTAGCAAGACAAAACTCTGACATTCTTTTTAAATTATATTAAAGATTTTAATATTAACTTTTACGAGATGAGATGTGCTAGAAGTTTTATGACTCTTAAGGTCTGAAGCAGATTCTTTGCAGAAAGTACAACCAAAATACGAGTGCAAGATTGAAAATGAAGCTTTTCCCTCAGGTTTCCAACTGTTGCAGCCCTGTCTAAGGGTGATTTTCACAGCACATGGCCTTACAGTCGATATTAGCGTACAGCAAATGTGCACCACTCTGGGGCTGTTTTAACATTACTATGAGCAGTGAAGTGCTTATGGTCATAAGGCAGCAAAAGCTGCACTCTGGAGTAGCTAAGTTGAATTCTACTGATTTAGTTACTTATTTTTAAAAGATTATATTAAAGGGGAGAAATAGGAAGGAAAAAGGTGGTAAGCAAGTGATGGCACATGGGAACTGTAATGTGAATCTGGCCTTCCAGGCAGATCATGGATTAGTTGAAACCACCAACAATGTCATTTCCTCTGTGGTGCTTCCCTGAGAAGCCCTCCATATCAGGTAGAAAAGATCTGTGTTGTCCCAGTGCCTCTCCAAACCTTGCACTCCTCTCCTTTGGTTCTTGGTGAAACCTCCATATATGGTGAATGTGGAAGCTATTTTTCAATGGTTTTGTTTCATTGTTATGCTCTGTTTCTACCACCCACTCTTTTCATCTATACCCCTGCTAGTTATGAGATATTCTCCTAAATCACTTTCTCTTGGGTTTTTTTCAAAGCTTTTTGCCTCTTTCCATTTGTCTAGCTGTAATTTTGATCAGTTCTCTAGGTTTTGTGAGTTGTAAAGGACTACATACAGTAACAACGAGCTCAGTTGGTGTTATGATGGCCAGCTGAGGGAACAAGAAGTGCAGAGAGTATAGTCAGAATAAAAATGTCTTCGTGCTCCAGATTGCTCCCTTCCAAGCATGCCAGGCTTATGGAAACAGGAATGCCCAGGCTATGGACCACACAGCAAGCTGGGATGGCACCAGGTAATGTTCTGACATGACTGATTTTTAATGTGACATGATTCCTTCGAGACATGGGAGATTTCCAAATGGCCTCTTAAACAACTTTTTTATTGCTTCTATCTTTTGGGCAATGTGGACCAGGCACTCACTCCCAAGGGCACAAAAATTGTGTTCAGCAGGGGACGTGGCAAGTGCTAAGTGTTTGCTACTAGGTTAGACTTCCTTGAGCCTCAGAGCTGAGAAGCTCATTTGGAGAGCAGATGTGGCAAAAAAAAAAAAAACAAAAAACCAACAAGAGAAATTTTCAGTAAGTGAATTACACTTTTAATACACTGTTCTCTGCCGGTGGCTTTGCGGATGAAATAATTTTGTACTGTATAGAACTGCTGCCTACCATCATGCCCAGAAGCATGGGTAGAGTTCATTAAAAAAGATGTTAAAAGACTACTGTTAAAAATGCCAAATCAAGCAGTTAAAAGGTAAGAAATGCCAGCAATAAGATTGTCTCACCAACAGCTTTCCTGAGCGTAATATTGTAGCCTTCAAATATATTATAATAATTGCCCCATAGCCTCCTTTTTCTTTCATTTGATCAGTGCCTCTTTTGCTTATCTTGATCTGACTCTCGTTGAATTATTTGAAACACTCCCCCTAATTTAAGTGTTGCAGTCCTTAAATGATCTATTTCTTGGATTTTCGTTTTTGTTTCACTACACAAAGGGAAGCTGTTCTCACAATTCCTCAGCATTTCTAAGTGAATATTAAGTTTAATACTGATTTTCTGATCACCTTTTTGTCATAATACCTGAATATTCAGCCTGGTTAAGTGAGCTGAAAAACAGCTGACTACCTTTTCCAATCACAATAAAGAGTTTATCATTATTCATATGCATAAGCAGGAAGAATTAAAATTTCATTCATTTTCATTTCATAATTTCTGAGTACTCGGCTTTTTAACATAATAGACTGTTTTCAGCTTAAAAAAAACAAAACCCGCCCCCACAAAAAAGCAAGAACCACCAGATTGTATCATGGGACATTTTCCTGATCTGTGTTCTGCTGGATGAGCACCTCGCCAAAGTGTTAGTTCTTTCTTCAGATGCCAGGTACACTCAGGAACAGCTCCCACTTTCCCCTTACGCACTTATTTCCATATTCTTAATTTACGAGGCTGCCTGCCCTGCTACCACCATTGGCTTACCACTAGTGCACCAGTCATTCTTCTGAAGGAGACAGACTCCTACCAAATTAGATACTTTTAAAATCTGACTACAACAAAACAGAGTATCCAACAGCCTGTGTGCCATTTTATCCCTTGTTGTAGCTGTTGCTGTGGCACAGCAGCTAATATAAAGACACTATAAACTGTAATGTTATGATGTATTACCAGTTACATGGTAAATATTCGATTTGTTTATGCTTTATTTTTATGGTTTATTGCATTACCCATACCACTTATTTCCTATGGTACATAACTTCTAAGTATCCTATCTGAATCTGAAAAAATATGCTCAATTTAAAGCACTTCCTAGTTTCGAAAAGAAATTTATTCATAAAACCCTCTTTGTAATCAATCCCACAGAAAAAAAAAGCTTTCACATTTTTATAGGTATTTTATGAAGATAGATGTGTAGCAAAGTTATTAGCAGGTTGTCTTACATCATATTCTTCTAGACGATATTATAAATTGAAAAATATGATAATGAGGCAAATGCAATAAGGATTCGTAAAAGTACTGATGGCTGCATAATTCTCAGGGAAACAGCTTTCACCTACTTTCATAGAAAATGTCCTCATGATGTCCTCACCTGCTTTCCAGCACAGAGCAAATCGACTGTGCTGTAAACATGAAAAGCTGAAACGCAAATGCCTCAAGCACAACCAGGGTTTCAGTGATTTCCAAACTATTTATCACTGTTGAATTCTGTGCAAGAGGAATTTATCGCCTCCAGGCCTTCAACTGACCAAACAGTGAATAAAATAAAAAAGAAAATCTGCTGAAGATGCATTTCTGCACAAGTTTCTTCTTGTGTACTAATTTTTTGAATACTGTTCTCTCTACAAGCCTTGTAGGACGCCAACCATTTGTTGTATCTCCTTCTATTTTTCTTTTTTTTACACTTTTGCTAACATTTTTCTCCATTGTTTTACCAGAAAAACAGTTTTATATAGGCAACAGTGTCCACTCACTTTCTATCTTTTTTAATATTCCGGGTTGAAATTTCTTTTACATAACTATAAATCAGGCTTTTCACAGTCAGGTACTCAACCTTTCTTATTTCTGATTAAAATCTTCTTTTGTAAATGTTCTGTTTTTCTTCCCCTTATGTTTGTTATTATTTCTGTCACAACAATGCCTGTAGTTCCTAACCAAGACTGGGAACAAACACATGATATTACTTTCTCTCGAAGCACCTAACAAGAGACAGGATCTTTTCAAAGTGTTGTAATCTGTATGGGCAAGAAAGGCAAAAATGGTAAAAACCCCAGTATTATCAACATCTTTGCTTTATAGTTGAAGAATGGAAGACATGGAAGAGTTCTGGATATCTAGGTGCTAAATTATGTATTTAAACATCTTTTAAAATCAGCCTGTGGAGGAGATGCAAAATGAAAGGACAACAGTTGAGAAGCACTTCATAGCTTTAGCCACAAAATATTTCAAACATGAGAACCAGACCCACTGTCCCTTTTTCATGCATTTTACGGCAGGAGGATCCTTTCTCTTTTTTCTTGCCATCTGTGGCTGATGTTAGAGGCACACAGCTCTAACATCAGCCCACTGCGCTGGGTGGAGGGCAGACAGGTTGCACCATTCACCACTTCCTCCCCAGACCTTGCTTAGGACCACAGGCACAAGGCAGTAATAATTTTTACCACATCTTTTGTCACAATTGCAGCTGAAATCTGAAGTATTGTTTTGTTGACACTCACTGTACAGCATGTACAGCTCCTTGTGCTGCCAGTCACCTTCTTGCGCTCAACCATGTATTTCATTTCTTTCTTCATATGTTCCAAGGGCATTTAGTCCCCTGGGAAAGACCTTGGGAAATATATATAATTAACTCCACTGTTTACAGGACAATTGTATTGTCAGATCCAGTCATTGTTTGTTGAAAACACTCTTAAACATCAGTATCTATCATTCTCTCCTCTCCAGTCTCTCAATTACTATTGTTTGTTTTTCTTGGCTCATGTTTTAGTTCTGCTGTGGCTTTCAGTTATGAGTATATATTCTTTGTGTGTGCAGTAATACAAATATTTACTGTGAAGTATCATTGATATGATTCAGAAAGTATGCCTTATGAAGTTTCAGAGGGAAGGGTTTCAATATTTTAGCACATTCTGCACAATTTTTGAATTCATCAACAATCAGAGTAACCCAGTACATTTTATATGGATATTAAGGCAGAGTGAAGCTGATCCATTCATTACCAAGTCCATGCAAGTGTGCTTTGAGTACAGATTCAAAATATTCTTGAGTTTTACAGTTAAAGATGTCTACAAGTTAATTGGTCTCCAGTTACAGCCATATTGTCACGGTTGTAGTTCCACAGATGACTCCAGGATCCCCAGTCAGTTGTACATCTTCAGATGATTCCTGTCCTGACTAGTTTGGAGTAAACCAGCTGGTTTTCCAAGGAGAAAAACACAAAAGCAGTGTGGTAGCTTTTAGTCCAACTTGATTCCTACAGGCAGTACAGTCACAGCTGGCTCTGGGTAATTTATATTTCAGTCTAAATGCACATGAACCTACTAGAATCTTTCTAGCTCTACCCTCTGTGGCTGTGCTCATCTATAAAATTTTTTTTGCACAACATTTCCCATCCATTCTTGCAAACTCTTTGTTTCATGCTGTATCTGTAAATTAATTAGTGTAACGAGACCCTTGTCTTGAGGGCATGGAAATAATTATGTTCACTGGAATCATCTTGCAATGCTACTAAAACTGGGGGGAGGGGGAGAGGTTGAATAATAAATATATCTGGTTATAGGTAAGCAGTGTACAGGAACTGGTATTATGAATGACAAGCACTGCCTGTCAAAATAATTAACTTGCAAACACATATGAGAGTAAATTATGTATTAAAAAAAATGCTTGTACAATGGAGAGGTGAATTCCCAAGCGTTCAACTGACATGACCTTGCTGTACAGAAGAGAAAGCAGAGGATTTGTATGGAAAATAAAGAGAGACAGAGTCTCTCTCAAGGAAATATGGAGAACAGCTGTTCCCCACAGGAAACAGGGGAGCTTAACTATTCAGCTCTGTGGCTGTGCAGGAACATGGGATGCATGTACCCCCACCTGGGAATAAACAGGTTTCCCTGAAGAGAGATGTTCTTCCCACCAGTCATTTCTCTTCCAAAAGCAACTGTCCAGTTTCTTCTTGACTTGGTACACTGAGGCAAAAACCATGAGGGGGTAATAATGCATGTTTTTCTTGAAGGGCTCTCCAGAAAAGTTGATTTTGTTCAACAAATATTTCTTTACAATTGCAAAGTTTTCAAATTCCATAGTAGATGGAAATATTTATGTGTAACTAGACATTCATCAGCCTTCTCTGGCATCACTTGAATTTCTGGCCTTTGGTTTAGTAGGGTTGGGCTTTGGTCTCTTCTGTTTGGTTTAAGCTACATAGATGGTTGTCTTTAGGCTCTCCAAAATTAACCTGTAGACACCACCTTTTTGGTTTTTTATGTAAGAACTGAGGGTTATGTTTCTGACTCCATGTACTACTAATATTGAAACTAACTCCTCAATGTAAAAAGTTTTCCATCCTTATTTCCTTGATATTTCCTTAATTCTTTCCTATGAATTTCCCATTTGTTTGCACTGAGCCAATCCAGTTTCCAATAGATATAGTGGTGTAATCAGTCACTTCAAACGTGACAGGTTTCTGACCCACAGAATCATTTACAACAGGAAGCCAGTCCTCATTTCAGTGGTGCAGAGACTCCCTGACTCCTGAGTTAGTGTGATCCCTTTTGCAGCAGAAGGGGAATTAGAGTGGGTATGTTATCACACTCAGCTGTGGAGGAATTGAACAGGAGTATTTTCAACTGAGCAGCCTAACAGCTGGGGCAGGGAGACGTTGTGGGTGTTAGTCTCCCAGGGCACCATGGCTTCATGGGGGCTCTGACATTCTCCCTACAAGGGGTAAGTCTCTGGGGCAGACCCCTGTCATACAACCCTGCCGTGGTCACACTTTCCTAGGGAAATGGAAAGGTCTTATCTGTCTAATGTGGTCCACTCTTGCAAATGGCTTCAGTGAATCTCCACTTTTACTACGAAAAATGGTTTGCCAGGAAACCCATGTCTCCTCCTGACAAGACTGAATAGCAAAAAGTGATTCCAGAGTTGTGATCACATGTTCAGTGCACACAAACATATCTAGTGATGTTTTTTAATGTAGGGGAAAAAATGGTCTTGAGAAAAATTAGGTATTGGTATCTTTCCCTCTCTTGACTGCCTTTTAAAACAGTGTAATTTGAGAGTTCTCTGCAATGTGTGTGTGTACAGCATGGTTGAAATGGTAGGGCACTGAATGGCACTTTGCTGTTTTAAAATGCACTGTTCAATCTATGGCAAACCAGTATTTCTTTGGTGAATTGTGTAGAGTAAGCAGACTGTTCATGACGGCTCTATGAATAACAATGGTGAATTCATCATGATGCTTTTGCTCCTACTGGATTTTATTATGCAAGGCTGTTCCACAGTAACTATTATTGAGCTGCAACTTATAGAGAAGCTTAAAGGTTGCAAGTTCAGTAGAGAAAAACTGTTTTCCCATTTTTCTAATTTATTTCTGCATTTACAACATCTCTCAGTTTAACATCTCATACAGATTTAGTCCTCTACCCTCTTTCTGTGTGGAGGGTGAAGATTCAGGGGAAAGATAGGCAGAGTTCTAAAAAGTCATCCCTCAGACAGTTTTTCCTCTCCTCTTCATTCTCTCCTTCACCCATTTCCACTCTTTCCAGCCACTTCCTGTTAACCCAATGATCTCCCAACCTGAGCAACTTTATAAATGTTCCCACTTAGCATTTTCTCTGTGGAACCTCACCTACTTGTCTCCTTATTCTTGCTAGAATCTTCTGGCAGCTCAGGAGGGCTAATAAAATGCACAGGAGGAGGCAAGAGAGACCTAAAAAACATAAGAAGGGAAAGGTAGAATTTGAAATCATGAGTTCTGAATCTTCATCTTTGTCTGTTCTTTCCCAGGAGCTGTCGCTGTGTAGCATTGCCACTCTCCAGAGTGACGACAGGCAAAGGAGAGGTTCAGTTCATACCCATCTCTTTGCCAGCTGCTAACTCCCACAGGCTACCAGCACCAGAGTGTTACAGTCAAGGTCATTCAGAATCAGGTCATCTTTTGGGTGCGCTGGAAGTGCCTCTGGATGCCCTGCATGCTTCAGGAATCTGAAAAGAAATGTGGGAGCTTTCTGAGCAAGAAGATATTCAAAGGCAGCTAGTGCAGCAGGGGCCATGCTGTGGATCAGCCGGATATTAATGTCCTTAGCCAGACAAACCTTTTCAGTGCAGTGATTTTCTGCATTTTCTGTATTTGTTAAGAGTAATCAGTCTTGAAAGTTATGATGCTGTCAATTGCTTACAAAAATTGCTTACAATTTTTGTTCATATGTAATGAAAGAGCTGTAGTGGTTGTGTAAGCAAAACCTGGAGAAGTCTGTGTAGAGAATACAGGAGGTATAGACTGGTTTACTGATTCAAAGAGAAATGTGTTCGATACACTATACCATAAAGGAGAGTAACTCTAGTACTTTTTCTTTTCTTTTTACCACTGTTAGTGCCTTTTGAAGCAACAGTAACCTACTGCTATTTTTTCTGGGAAATCATTACCTGGGAAGTCATTCTGCCTTTGTCCAATGTGCGAAAGGCAGCAAATGGGATGCCAGCTAATTGCCATTGCTGTTTTCAGCTGTCGTTCTTTCTTATTCTTGCCTACTTTTTCCTTCTCTGCATTGGTTGTGACTTCTAACCTGGAAAACACCCATCACAAGTCTCAGCTTGCAGGCTGACCAAAAAGAGGGAAGCAACATCCCAGGGATCTCAGCAACTACTGTTATGTACCACAGCGCTTATCTCCTGCAAGAGTGTTTGAGAGGATTATGTCAATGCCATACTCTTCCAGATTTTGTAAGAGGGTCTATGTAATTTTCTGTCTACATATGCTAGAAAAGTAGAAGGCAAGAAGTAAAATTTACAATTATGACAAAAGATTAAAGACTACTTCTTGCTTTTTCCTTTTGTTATATAGATATCTGCATGTGTCTGCAGATTCATCTCTTTTTTTTTTAGTTTTTATTTCTTATACTAGATTTTATTTTTAATAGACTGGGGCTGTGCTAACACATAATACAAAGGCATAAGTCCAACCTTCAATATATCCAATATCATTACTTAAAACTTTTTTTAATGTCTCTTTTCTTTTTCCAATTTTTTGCATAGTTATGAGATTGCTATTTGTTTTCAGTTTTCCTCTTTTGAATTAAATTTTTTCTCTTCTGCTTGTTAATTGCTGAATTTTTTAATGCAAGACAAAACAATCAATCATTTCTGGTTTGAACAAAGCACTCCTGAGATATATTGTGTCTTTCAGTGTATGTCTCTGAAGTATTTAATACAAATATGTCTCTGTCTTGGAAAAATCTATGAAAAGGCATCTCAGGATCTGTGAGCAATTTCATCCATTCATTTCTTTTTCTTTTGTCTCTAGCATATTCATAGAGATTTCTGGAAGATGTTAAACTGTAACAAAACTTAGAGCAAATTACAACCACAAAAAAATAACCAACCATCCAAACAAACAAACCCAAACTCCTGTCATTCATATAAAAGTTTCCCTCAGAACAGTGCTGTATGGCATCAGCTAACCTAGGTGGCATATTTCAATATGCATGTGTCACTGCTGGTTTTTGGTAAATTATGCTATAGTTGTCACATTTTTCCTGGCAGCATCTCCCAGCTGCTGTACTTTGGGGAATTAGGTTGCAGGAATGAAAACATGTGTCTGGGCTGTGGCATGCCAAGGGAAATGAGATCATAGTGCAGCTGATTAATTTCTCCATGGGAATTCAGTGGGCACCTTTTGGAAACAAAAACTCATAAAGTGTGGGTAACCACAGGCAAAAAAAGTGTTTGTGCGTCGACAAGAGGGAAAGTCACTATGAACTGAATTTTCTTGCAAAAAGGCACTAATGATATTGATCCTAAGGACTGGTCTTTTAAATATCCAGTGATTTATTTGCACCCAGTTGTCTGAGGGAAGACTCTTTACTTTGCCTTCCACTGATGTAAGTGCAAGCCAAAATTGTCTGAGAAGCATTTGTCTTGAAAGTCTTTTCAAGTACTTCAAAGTTATATTAGTGTAGTTGTTGAGGTCTGCATCTAGGCTAAAACCTGACCAGCAGAGCTCAGAGACATCCCTATTTTGTATGATTATTATCTGTATAAAGCTGTCTGGCCCAAAAGGCTCATAGCAGATTCCTCAGCGGAAGAGTCTTTTGCAGACTTTCTTCCTCCGCAATAATTCTTCATCTGATGATGAAGGGGTTTAGGAAGTTTCTTTGTAGAGGGGAATACAACAACTGGCATTCTGTGATGCAAGGCCAGCCTGTGAAAGATACTGATGGGACATCCAACCCAACACTTCTGACAGCGCAAAGGGCACAGGAAAATGGAATCTCATGTTGCAAAGGATGACAAGAACCAGAAATTTACCTTAAACTGATTTGAGCTGTCAAGTCCATGTCACTACTGTGATTGATCAACTGGTCCATCAGCTGGCAGGGAATAACCCTGAGCAGCCCTGAAGAGAAATGATAAGGGACTATCAGAGATACGCTTTTGACAATTATTAGATACTTGAAGACCATCATTCAGAGAAGAAAATACTGCCACATCGGTGGCCAATGTATGGATTTTGGAGAAAAAATGCAGGATAGGGCTTTTAAAAGATGGAGGGGGGAAAAGATGCTATTTAGAGTTTTGCCTAAACTTTTCTGGCTGTATGGGAAAGATTTCCCTAATTCCCACAGGTCTTGCAGCAAGTCTGCCATGATTATTTAAGCACATAGGAATGTGCAAGAGAATGACAAAACTGATCCTGAGTTTGAGAGCTGAAGGGAAATGGTGAAGTTGTCAACAGCAATGAGCAGAGGAGGAAGAGTGGCAGGTTCAAATTAAAGACTTACCTGTGATCTTTTTCTGCTTCAACTGACAGGGAATCATCCTGAATACACCAAACTGTCAATTCAACTGATAGAATGGAACAGAAACAGACAGGACAGAGAGGTTAAAATGTTCAGCCTGGGAATTACAGCAGAAAACAAGAGAAAAAGGTATACAATGAGAAAACAGAGTCTGTAGCGTCTTTGAGAGAGTCCCATGAAGAAGGGAGAAGGAGCTGCTGTAAAAGATGCTGAAAGAGCAATAAAGAAGGATAATGGAAAGCCACAAGGGGGTACTGCCACAAAAGCCAGGCCAGGAAAAAAGTGATCAAGGGTATCAGATTAGACAGGAAGGTCAAAGAGGACGCAGAGATTCCCCGTGTTAGCCAGAAAGAAGTCATTTGAGACCTTGGTGAATTAGTTTGAATGGGGAGGGCTGGAGCCAGATTGCAATGAGTCAGAGGAAAGGAAATCAATGCAGTGGTCGTAAACAGGCCTTTCAAGTCACTCAGAAGTGAAAGGGAGAAGGGGGTGCTGGGAGAGAAAGAAAAGCTGACCTGTTTGCACTGGAACTTCACAAACAATGTACTGCTTATTTCTTTTTCCTTCTCAATGTATGAATTACATTTTTTTGTTTTGTTTTGTTTTGTTTCCTGATTAATTTTGTTGTTGTTTTTATTTTGAAGATCAGAAAAGTTTCCAGACTCCCTCATTCTAACAATCGCCCATTAATATATCTCAGGCACCTACCCAAGGAAATGCATATAAATAGCAGTCTGTAGGAATTTATGTCTCTTAAATTTATTATTCGATCTTGATTTAACCATAGAGCTTCATTTGTTTTCATGATTACTACTTGTGTGATGTCTGGTACTGGAGTTCATTGGTGCCAAGCTAAAATTAAATTTGGTTTTAAATCCCTGGAACTCCTACAGAAACATGAAGTGAGCAATTGTGCTATAGAACACACTGTAGAGAAGCCTGACTTACCATGCTGTTTCTCCAAAAACATGTTTAGTCTTTTCAAGGCATATGCTTGTCCCACCAAACACAGATTTTGCCAACCTGGCAACATTTAAAAGATATGAAAACATTGTGATAGAAATGCAGCACCTTAGGATTTAGTCATATAATTTTCACTGAAATGAAAAGGTAGCTCACAATGGGAGACATTTGGCAATTACATGGGAATATGGACTTGTGATTTCTGGCACTGCTTTTGGGGTCAGTAAGTACCTGTGCCTAGAAGAAAAACAGAGTAGCAGGGTTGAGAATTTCCACAATCGGCTGGAAACAATTCTTGCTGTCTGATTTTAAGACCACAGTTTTCATGCGCTCCCCTTTGCTCATGGTGTCTCAATTTTGACAGAATGAACACCCAAAAAAAAGAAAAGTCCCTTTGAAATACAGTTTGATCCTAAAAACATGACTGAAATAATAGACATGCTGGATAGCAGGCAGCCATGCATCCTGCCATTGGTGACCCACAGTGCCTTCCTATGTGACCTGTAAAAGATTTTAGTCATGGGTGTTCCTTACATAGATTGCTGATGGGTAAGGAGAGAGGCAGCAGACACCTTTCTAGCCATATGCCCTCTCTGTGGGCATCAGCCTGGTACCCCCAAATCTCCCCGTGCCAGAGGCAGGCTGCTCCCCAGCTCAGATACATTCTGTTTCACAGCTTATCATCCATTGTCCCACCTGTAAAGTAATTATCCACAAACAAAAGTAAGAGAGCACCTAGTGAAGACTACAGCACATCTTTAAAAAGAAAATCACCTTCTTCTCCAGAGCAACAAAGCAGTTTATCTGACTTGATTATTTTTTCCTTGATATTTAAATCAATAATTTCATCCATGTTAAATGAATACCATCTACAGCAGACTTAATTTCAAGTTTTGAATAAATAATCTTAGAGATTTAGCTCGTTTTTCAAATAGTGAATTACTCCCACTTCAGATTTTGCAAATGTGTTTTTGATTTGCAGACATGGCTGGAACACTGCACAAATACATCTCAAGCTATGCTGTGCTCTGAAGGTGTCCCCAAAGACTATTAATGTGATTGGTCACCTAGTTCTTATAGAAACCACACCCATGATTTGATGAAGCTTACAATTTAAAAGCAAGAAACTATTACCTTTAATAAGCTGTGAATAATCTTGATTGCACACACACACACACTCACTCACACACATTTAGTTCATTTCCATTTGAATACAAGTATTTGGACTGAAGTTATCTGCTAAATTTCTTGCAGGGAAAGCCCACAGAAAGAGCCAGAGCTTAAACCTCTGAAACAGAACAATGATTCTGGGCTACATTCCCCACATGATTTACACCCTGAATTGTTACTGTGGGCAAGGTAAATATGGGAGTGCTTCGGCCCAAGAACACAGCTCACTGTCTCTGCCAGTGCCCAACCAGGGGCCATCTCCCCACTCCATGTGACTGGCACACAAGAACCAACCTGCTTGGCAGTGTTTCCATCCTCCCACAGAAACATAAATGTGTTGGAAAAGCCATTATTACCTCTTTCAAGTTCCCTTTGGTCACACATGGGGCTGCACAGGGGCGAACTGGCTGTTATACCCATGTAGAGCAATTGCTCCTCAGCATCTGCTTGGTGTCTCCAGGGTTGGAGCTGTTTGGCATCATACGGCTTTCTCAAGGTCCTGTAACATGGCTACATCAGATATAGACATTTGCATGCTGTGGGAATTTTTTCTAGCAAATATTCACCATACGGAATATTCCCCCCACTTTCTTTGTATTTAATACATCCTCAGGAATAAAACTTATTAGTAGTGAGTACATTGTACACAAACACATGAGATTCCAAGGATTACTTATGAAGTACCTGACAGTGATACCTTGTGCTCAGTGTTTCTCCCTGGTGTATGTTATGTGCAAAAAGCAGAATTTCTGCCTCAGGATTTTGTTTAGGAGGGGTTTTTTCCACATTATTCAGGCCATGCGAAATTTTGCAAGTTCACAGAGTCATAAAATCATTTATCTTGCAAATGACCTTTATGATCATTGAGTTCAACCAATACTACAGATAGTGCCAAGAAGTCTAATTAATCCTATGTCATCTGAAAAAAAGAAAGAAAAAAAAATTCACATTTTTTCCAAGCATTCTTATATAGTTCCTACCTGATAGGCACCATTGACCAAATATTCTCCAGGGAGTAAAACCACAACTGTGTAAGACTTTCACATTACTATTCACATCGGAAGGTCAGTGAAAATATTGCAAACAATATCTGTGTGTATTTTTGCAATGTTCCTTGGATTTCTTATAGCACCGCCTGATGCACTCTCAACTTCTGAACTGCATCAGGCAGAGCAAAGGGATTCTGAATTTTGCCTTTCCACATTTCAGTGCTAAGAAGCTGGAAAGTGTTGACTTTCAATGAAGCCATCTTTTCTTGCAAAGTGAAGAAATGTACAGAAAAGGGGCACAGTTGAAATGACACAGTGCTTTGAAAGGATGAGAGGGAATCTTTGCAATTCTAATTATTTACATAACTGTAATCACTAAGCTACAAAAGTCCTGTCCTCATCCTCCCATTAAAAAATTAATGATTTGGGCCAATTTTGTCAATTTGTCATTCTATAAAAAGTCTAATGGTATGTGTTCCCTCAGCAATTATTCTGCTAATAGGGTTTCAGAACGCTGCATCTCTGAGTCATTACCTCAAATTCTTTGTATGCGCAAGAAAATGCCTGTTGGAGTCAGTGGGATTTGATGAGCAAGTATTGAAGAACACTTAATAAGCACGAGGGGCAATGAACAACAGGGCAATGTGTCTGAGAGGAAGGTTGTTTTGCTATTGTGGCCAGCAGCTGGAGCAGGTTGGATAGGAGAGCATGCTTGAATCTGCCCTCAGTACCACATGTTGAATAGCACTAATAGCACCTGTTAAGTTGCAGATTGGAAATTCAGAATAAATTCAGAAGACAGGCATAAAATGGGAACTTATTTCCCATAAATGCAGAATTTTATCCCTTACTGTAACATAAACACATTCAATCACATATGATGTTTATTTTATTAAATAAACACTTAGCAGTTACGCAGTCAAAACAGTGTTCTGCCCAAGAGGAATAAATGCAAAACAGTTTTAAGGAATGAAAATAAAGCATTCCCAAATAGTATGCAAACTATTTCAGATTGGTTCCTGTTTGTTTTTTTTCCATGAAGAATTACACATTGCATTATGTATGTTAATACAATGCACTTTCATTAAATACAAAATAATAATGTGACAGAGGAAGGAGCAAGCAGAATTGGACACTCAGCCTGAGGAACTGGGCTCAAAAAGTTTCTATCAGTTTTATTCATACATTTCCTACCCTCTTTAATTTTAGACTAGTCAGAGTTCCCCTCGCCTCACTCTGTAGAAGGTCATGCTAAAAACCTACAGTTTTTGTGACCAAAGGCTGTGGAAATTGGGTCACCAGAAAAGGCAGAGTGGTCATGTCTTCTCCAAAGTCATGTTTTTTGACCATTTCCGTATTTTTTAAATGGAGAGCTTGATCTCTGCTAGGTATATCAACAAGACTCATTTGTATCCTTCAAAAATGTCTCAATTAATTTAGTATTAATTATATTCTTGTATGTTTCTATTTTGTATGACTTTCATAAGTCCCATATCCCTAATTACTCTGCTAATTAGAGGAAAGTTCCATGCACCTGCCTCAGGAATTTTTGTGGAGAGCAAATTTTAAAAATGCAGTTTTAATGCATCCTGATTTTGGTATTCTTTCTAAATTGATGACAATGAGATGACCTAAGGGTTGTACATATTTTCAAAGACTGTATCTGAACTGTGATTTCAGGAATGGTCTGAAATTCCATGTTCAGCAGCACCACACTCTACTTTACCCTGCCTATCCTGGTCCCTGAGGTGAGGGGCTGGATAAGTGGAAGCCCAGACAGGTTGGGTGGGACAGATCTTCCATCTCCCAGCTCAGAGAAGCTGGGCAGCAGGACTCCACAGCACACTATGTGATATACCTGCCCTCCCTTAAACACAGCCAAGGCCTGCAGCTCTCAACTGAACAAAATAATGCCCATAAAGACAAAAGGTCCTGAACATATCCACCCCCGAAGAGATTTCTGCCTTACCTTCAGATTGTATGACATACCAAACTAGGTCCTCAGATAGCAAATATCTGTTATGAACGATGTCCCAATTACACATGTAGTCCTAAAAGAGTTTCCTCAGTGACAAAGGAGTTAAGATAGTTGGCCTCACCAAACCACTTGGCTCTGCATTTTATTTATGGCTTTGCAGCTTCTTCCTCTGATAGGGCAACTCTGAGTCCGAAACGCTTTTGCTGTTTGATAAGAAAGAAAAAATAACATCAAGAGGGAGAAGAAAACCAGATTTAAGATGACTTTTCCTTCTCAAAGTTCTGCAGAAACAACAGGCTACCTGAATAAGGAGATACAGGGTTAAGATACATATTTTAGACAACACATAGACTGTGTTTACTTCCAGAGTAATTTGCTGTCCATCAAAATAGTGTTGAAAGAAACAGCACTTCTCATTCCCAAAGATTTCATGATGTTGATGAGGAGCTGAAGGCAGCTTGGATTCCCTTTCTATCAAAGGCACCTTCATCTTCCTGATACTGCTGTCTGTCTGAATCTTAGGCATCACATCCTGGCTACAGCTCTGATTGCATCTGAATTTTGAAGACAGCCTCCTTTGTGCTCCTCTGCCACGCTCAGGTGTGTCCACCAAAAGGAATAAGCATTTTAGACTTCCTCTTCCTAGACAGTGTATTATAATACTTTTCCATCACCTGTAAGGCTTCCAGTTTTCATAATTTCTGAAATTTTCCTCTGAATTTCCTGCTTCTCCTTCAATAGCACTAAGCAGGTCAGAAATTAAGCAGTCTGATTATCAAGTAACTCAACATCTCAGTTGTTGCTGTTGTAAACTTGCTCTTTCAAAGAAAAGCAGATAGAAGTTTTCTCACTGGTTGGTAAGGAGCTCTTCACAAAGGAGTAACCTATTCTTCTGACACCTCATGAAAAAGGCATAGCTGAAGAATACTAAAAAGCTCAGGTAGAGGTATTTTCTGATGGGGATATGCCAGCATTGTGAAATCAGGCAGATTATGAAGTCAGGTACAGGGTGAATTCTTATCCGTAAAATAATGATTTCTACCTTTAGAATGCACTTGTTATATAATATTAAAGAGGGAAAACACATTTCAGGCTTTTAGGGTATCAAAAGATTGTTGAAGGTTAGTGAGCGGAAAACATAAAGAAAACAAAGAAACATTTTAGCATGGCTCAGTGCAAATGAGTGCTTCTTATACTGTCATTTTTAAAGCCAAAGTTTCCCTACTATTAGCTAGCTGAATAGTTGCTTATTTTGCATTTTTTACTTCTATGCTCTATTCAGTGGCACTTACTATGAGGAACTAAAATTTATTACAATTTGCAGGAGTTTTATGACTTGGAACAGCAGTGATTTAAAAGGAGTGAACATTTTAGTAAGTTTTTTTTTCTACTGTGCCATCCAATTGTTAAATGGAAAAAAAACATACGTAAGAGGATTAGACTAAATGATGAATAACTGCCAGTTTCTTTCTCATTCTAGAGTAACAAAGTGTATCAAAGGTTCAGACAAGTTTTAAACTTCCTAGTAGTGTAGCATAAAAGAAGGCATTATTCAGCATACAGCATTTGCAGATTTTCTGGTTTTTAGAAGAACATAGTGATGCCTGCAGAAGTTAATGCATGTCCACAGGGTCACATTAATATGAAGAACATGGAGAGAAATAGTTCAAACCTTGCAGGAGCTTGAATCTAAATGTGACCCAGGCCCAGAACCTAAACATGAGGAACTCTGAAAGGACCAGACTGTAATTATAAAGAAAAAACATGGACTTGAGGCTCCTGAAAGCCATTGTGGTCATTCTGGATAGACAATGTGGTGCCAACACAGAACTGCACACAGATGTGGGTAATAGACTTTCAGACTTCACCCTGGGTGCAGAGCTTCTGTGTAACAAGAACATAAGGAATCCAGCCAGACCTCTGAAAACAGCTTTCCAAGTCCAGGTGACAGTGCTGACTGGGCACTCCAGCTGAGTGCCCAGGCTGCAGAGCACTGCCACTCTGTGCTGAAAGGTAGTTGACCAGGAGGGCAAAGTGAGGGCAAACAGAGTGGTTTCTGATCATGCCCCAAGTTGAGCAGAATAACCAAAACAAGATGCTTAGGGTGACATAGAGAGTCCCAGTGAGGAGCCAAACATCTTCATGATGTTTGATGACCATGACCCAGCTCTTTGACTGGAGTAGGAATGCCACCATCTGTATCTGCATGCTACAGGTCAGCTAGGTGAGTGAGCAAACACACCTCACATCCCCTTGAAAATTACCACCTAGACATAACTCTCTGTAAGGCAGGAATGAATAAACAACTGGCTGACTGATCAAAAGTGATGGGATGCCTGCAGCTCCCAAACCTTGCAGACAAAGACTTGTAGATTCAGAGTTTTCTGACAGCTGCATGCAGACAATCTTGTGTAACTCTGCCCTGGACCGAGGAAGGCTGCAAGGCAGGCATGCAAGTCAGGGCTTGTGCAGACACCTCAGTCCTGGGCCCTTCCCATGCTATGGGGTACAGGAGGAAGATAGGATCCCCTGGGGATGCACAAAAGCGCTGAACATATTTTTTTTTCCCAGAAGCAGTGAAATAATGGAAAACAACCATGGAGAAGGTGAGCACTGGCATGACCTCCCAGCAGTGCAGCCACTGCCAGTGAGCTAGCATGTGAACATGGCCAGAAAACACGGAAAGTCTAAAGAAATAACAAAGTCCTGCATAAGTGGCCCAGGCTCTTCTGGTCTCACAGAAAACGTTAGGAAGGGGATCTCCCTCCCTTCCACATTTGAAACATTCTTCATTTCATGCAAAGAGGAGTGAGATGCATGTTTAGCCAATCAAAGTGAATCACAAGCACTTTTATTGCCTTCAGCCTCTTTCCATTGCTTGCCCTCATAGACTCGGCAATTTTGGCAAGACCTGGGAGAGGTGCCAAAGCCATGTGCAGGTCACACTTCCAGCATCCAAAGTGAGGGGAACATGGGGACACCTCAGGACCTGGTGACAGCTGGAGCCTCCCTGGTTGTACATGGCCAGCCTCACTGTGTTATTCCTGCCCTGGCTGGCAGGTGGGAGACACAGGGAGCCATGCTGGCTGGGGCTAGAGTCTCAAGTCTCTAACAGGGGGGAGCTGTGGGAAGAATATGGGAATATGGCTTTGGAAATTGGGACAAAGCTAGGAAAACTGCACCTGAAGTGCTGAAAACAAGACTACAGAGAAGAGAAACCCATGGAGAACCATAGCTGGTAGTTAGGTTAGCAGTTGTAGCAGAGAGATTAATAGCTTCCTATTTTTTATACCCTCAGAAAAAAAGTACTGAAACATACTTAATAACAGAAATGGGTTAGTATAAGGGAGGGAAATAAAAAAGTGTAAATTACTAACTACTTGCCTTTGGATTTTTACCCTAAGGTTCTCCTCCTTTCAAAATAACATTGCATTTCTGTTTTAATTTCTTCATGTGGAGTTCACCGTGAAATACTATTTTCAGGCACCGAATTCCAAACTGAGATAGGTAGTTAGAGATGATGCCTTAAGAGGCCTCTCAGACTCAGAGACTAGACAGAAGTAAGGGAATAAATGTAGGTATTTATTTGAAAGGCCTTCAAAGGTACACCCTGGAGAGCCAGAGGCTATTCTCAAAATGGACCCCAAGATGGACGACAGGTCACGAGTTCTTCACACCTTTATAGGTTTGGTTCATTTGCATATCAGAGTTAATTCTCCAATTAAAGCTTCAGTTTCCCCCTCAACTTAACCCCCTCTTAGCGGCTCTTCGGTTTATACTTCTGGACCTAGGACAGCCTAAGTGTCCTTGAAGAGCAAGCCTGGAGAGGCTTTGTTATGTCTACGCAGTACGAGAGCAGAAATTAACAGGCTACAATAAACTGTCAGAGTTACACACTAAGCAGTACAGAATTTGAAAAATATAAAAGTTAAAACCTAAGGCATCAGAGAGACAGTTATGGATATCATATGGAGCTATAGGATCTTCACAAACTATTCTTCCATTGCAGTTTAAGAACCTAATATTTGATAAATTCTGTGTCGTGTCACACCTAATTAAGAACAAAATATGGTAATCACAGCTGAATGAAAAATTGGCTTCTCACTGGATGGGGGAGGGAGATGGGAAAGAACAAGACAGGTTTAGAAAGCTGTCTCCCTCCAACACCAAGCAAAATCCAAGGCTCAGAAAATCAGTTAGAGGCAAAAGTCTTTGTAGATTGGGTTTTCATTTTCATGTTAGCTTAAAAAAAAGACATTTCAATTCAAGGGCATTATTTTCATCTAGAAAATATTAGATTTATCAATTTATTCCTCTTAGGCAAAAATGAAGTGATCTTTCGGCATCAACTAGTATTATATCGATGAATCAACATCATCAGAAAAAAAGGCATAGCCAGGAAATTCCTACCTCATCTTGTAGATGCTCCAAGTCCCATCTTTCCCAGACTATGGCCATTTGTTTTCTGAAACAGACAATTGAACCGTGCTTTTCTCTAACTCATATTTATCCAGCATGTATTGACACACTTTTTTATGCCAAAAAGAGCAGACTTCAGTATGATTAAAAACCCCAGCTCAGGCTTTCCTGTAGAAGATATCTAAATAGCATGACAATGAGCAAGATCGCCTTTTAGCCTGCAGGTAAAAATTGATGTAGAGATCAGCAGATGGACTGATAAGTATGAAGAATACAACTGTATCTGGCAGGTACTATAACCTTTAAGAACACTTGGCACATCTTATGATAGCCATTGCTGTAAGCTGATGCAGATTAAAAGGTTAACAAGCTTATACATGCCTCTCACTCTCATTTCTAGCATGGACCTTTCCAAACATGTCACATGTATTCATCCTCATTGAAGATTAACTGCACAACAACTTTGAAGTGTTAAAACAAGACGTGTTAGGATTCTGGGAAAGCAAACCTGGGCCACAATGCCTTCAACAAAGCAAAAACAGCTCAGTGTTTCATAGCACAAGTAAACTGTCTGACTTTAGACACTTTCCCGGAAATTTTCACCCTTATTCTGTGACCTGGTATTAAATATGTAGCATCAGTGGAACCCTAATGGAAACAGTTTATGGGATGAAAAAACTTAATTAAATTCTGCAGAAGCTGCTTCATTTTAATTATGTAATCGAGACTGCAACAGCCTAAGTATTAGTTAGCCCTGTCTGTTGTAGCTCTTTCAGTGTTTTAGTGTGCATTGCACACATACTTCCAGCAGAATAAAGACACTGCCTTCTGAAAGTTGTTTGCCATTTTCAATAATTGCATAGTTCCACAAACATACCTCCACATTCAAGTATTATTTCCACAAAGCCATCACTTGTTGAAGAGTCTAGTTACTTTGATAATAACTTTATGAAATTCATTTCTGCAGTGGTATTTTTAATAGTTACCTGGCTAGAAATGACTGAAGTGTTTTTGAAGGTAACTGAATGCTTGCTTTTCTCTGATGCTTGTCCTAAGTATTTCCCTGTAATGTATTCCTATTGTCTGTGTGCTCCATAAGAAGAGATGCTGTATTCCTCAAACAATAAACGCAATCCTTCAGGTGCTGCCGATTCAGTTATTGCCTTTACAGGTGGGTAAGTAGTTGCTGGGGTTTGATTTGTTCCACTAAATTGCTTTTATGTCTTCTAACGGCAGCACACATAAGGATGCTCTTGCTTTCCTTCTGGTGTTTAGTGGAAGCTACTTTTTATTTGAGTCATTTGCTAAATCTGTACTTTGCCTTACTCTGCTCACCTTTGCTTTCCCTTTAAAACTTTTTCTATTCTCTCTGTCTCTCTTAGTAAAGTCTAGCTTCTGACTGGGAAAGTGGGACTGAAAGTGAGGAGGAGGGCAGGAGGAGAACTTCTGCCAAGCACTGAACATGATCCCGTGTTGGTGGCACAGCAGACAACTTTGCCATGCAGGCAGGCACTAGCAGGGCTGCTCGCTCATGCTGTTCCCTGGGGAATGAGGACAAAAACCCTCCACCTCTGGCACCCAGGGGCAGCCAGTTGTGAGGTAATGGGCTGCAAGAGGAATACCCCAGCTGGGCACTGGTCACCTGTGAATTACTCTTGGGAGGGGAGTAGAGAGGGATTCCGGATCACAGATTTGTCCTTCTCAGGCCAGATTTCATACAGAGCCTGGCTTGTTGCTGAGATCTAAAATTTAACTCTAGAGCTATAGTTTTCCTTTCTAAGCAAATCAAACTTTCCTTAAGGAAACATAAAGGAGAAGATGAAAGATATTTTCTTTTTGGGGGGATATTTCCAAATGGGGAAAAAATGTAGTAACTTTTGAAGCTGGCTTTAAAGTTTGATTTTCAAACTGATTGGTCCATTCATAAATCCTCCCACAAGTCATGTAGTTTTGCCTAAATATAATTTACTTTTTATTTTACTTATTTTTCAGCCTGTTTTCATCTTCTACCTCAGTCCCTAGAAAATGACTAACTTTCCTCCCATTTATGCTTTCAGCTTCCAGGCTGAATGTAATTTGGTGTCCTTTAGGACTACACATGCTTTAAAACATGGGGAAAACATGCATTTCCAAGGAAAAAATATATAGCAAGGTGTCACCAGAAAGACTTGAAAAGAGAATGAAATAAGCAAGACAAGCTGAGTGAGAGATATGAAAAAAAATCAAACCAACTAACAACAAATACAGATTGAGACGTGTAACGCAAATCTATACTGGAACAAAGGCAAAGTAAACCAAGTATTTCAGTACTAAGAGTACTTTAAATTTCTTAATTTTTTAAAGTAGTTTCTTCATTCCTCCCCTCCTCTGCCCCCCCACCTCCTTCTTCTTGAGAACACAATTAAGGGCCAGCATCATTCACCCTTAGTAGCACCTTACTACAGAAAGTAGAGAAAATAGCTCATGAAACCAAATTTCTCTGGTTAGGTAAAACAGATGATTGATAGTTCATGACCATTTATGTTAATTAGTGCATCCTATTTATGCACCTGTCTTAGCCATTCAGCTGAACTTGGGTAGGTTGTAGAAAAGACTGATGGTTTGTCCCGGCAAGAAAGGAAACCCAGTTCATTCCTTTTGCATGTAATTTCCTTTTGAAGAAGACTCCTTCATTTCTTTTCCCACCTCCAGAAATGTGGCCGATTCTTCCTCTCTTGCTAGAGTAATTCTGGTGTATTCTCCTCTTCATTGCTCTGCACAGAAATGTTTCTGCTATTACAATTAAAATAGATAAAGAGGCTGGTTCAGTAGCATGCTATAGTCCCATCTGTTAAGGGAGCAACAATACCCACTAACAAGGTGGTAGGCCAGTTTCAACAGGGCAGAAAAAGCCAAATGAAGATTAGCTTAGAGAGGAACTTCACCAAACACAGCAAGTGCCATATTTTCTGCCAGTAGGACCTTCTGTTTGCAAATAATACCAACGCAGAGCCAAAACTTTCATTACACAGGACTGTAGGACCTGTGGATGCAGCCTAATGAATCAGTTCCCCTCCTCTGCCTCTAGTTTCCTTGTCAAGATGACTGGGCAGAATTCCACCTTCAGTAGCAGAATACCACTGTTTATCCGCACTCTTTGGTTATGTTTGCAGCAATACCTCCTAAATGCTAAGCCATCCCCAGTTTCATTTAACACCACCACTTTCCTGAGGGTCTCCCCTGAAGAATTCTTGTGCATAGGCACAGAAAGTTCACGTTTGAATCACTACCCTTCAGAAATCATATTCTTTCTTGGGCATCTCACACATCCCAAGGGAGAGATTGAGAAAAGGAAGGAACTTAGCTTAGTCTTATATAGCACTTTTCAGGCTAAGGGTACCCACCAACACCTGGCCGCAGTGTGAACTGGATGCTCCCAGCCAACCTTATTCAGTATTTTAAAGGCACATTGATCCCAAACAGTCAGAGGTACTTCCCTCTGGCCTTGAGACAGAAAATTTCAAACTAAAATGCACCTGAACTTCAGAGATGTCTGGCTTCTTTTCCAGTACCACTACTTGGTGCCCACTTGAGGAAAACCTTTTCTGAAAGGATCACCCATAGTGAAATCAGACAGTGAAAGGGTGCTGCTCTTGCTTTGGGGCTCCTTAAAATGTTATGACAGAACACGTAAGGATGTTTTTGCTGCATTATGTTCAAATGCCACAGTTGGTAATCTTGGCCTTAGAGCAGTAGGTGGTGTGGTCTCACCCAAGAGATGAATGCAAACTTATAATAACTTACATGAAAATGTGCAAAAAATTATTAGTGCTATGAAATAGCACTATATTATGCCTTCCAGCCTTCTCCAGCTAGATCTGGCCAAAGGCCTTCTGCCATAACAACCTGGCTGTATATTTGAGGCAATCTAATAAATAATTAAAGGAACTACCTACCTTAATGAATTTCTTAGAACTTTAATATTTTATTATGAGAATTTCTTGTTCAGTTTTCTAAACAGATCATGAGAGAAAGGTACTTGATGACTGGGTTTACCCCAGTTCCTGTTGTTTGTAGCTTTTAAAGTGGCCAAAACCCTAGAAGAAATGGAGGGATGGAATCAACCATAACCTGAAATGATGAGAGAAAAAAGAAAAGCATGAGGTTCGCATTTACACAGTTCTTATTCCACTGTGTGACCTGTGGTAGACAGGTACACAGGGAAGTGGTAATGGTAAGCTAAATCCCCTATTACCCTTCCGTCTGGCTCTCCCCTGAGGCAAAATCTGCTCCTACAACACATTTCATTTCTCTAATGACCATTTTTAGTGCGTATAAAGCACTCTCTATTTATATCACTCCAGTTAGTATTTGTAGTAAAAGAAAGCTTAATTGGGACCTCCAATGAAATTAATGCATAGATATAATTCCAGTGAGAAAGGACTATAAGGCAGGACTGACAGGGAGTTTTGTGTGGCTGTGACTGATGAAAGAAGAATGCTACTTGTAATATGCTGACACTGTACAGAATTAGGCTTTGTGTTCCCTAGTCATAAAATGTCTTTTGGGATGAAAGACAGACATTTTGGGTTAGTTAGCTCCTATTTAATTATGTGGCTTCCAATCTAAAAGGGTTTATTGAAAGTATTCAAAAAGGGAGAAGAATGGAAAGGACTCACACATATTTTTAGTTTACTCTGAAGTTTTTCATTATGCAAGTACTCGGGCATCTCACCAAAATAAATTCTGAGTGAAAACTGGAACAGCTTTCATATTTTAAATAGTATTAGACAATGTTAGGGAGTTCACAACTTCACTCAGAAATCTCCCTCACTTGATTGTTTCTGGTACTAACTGGATGAAATCTGAAGAAACCACTGCATGTTATTCAGGATTTGGACTATATTTTTTCTCCTTACTTTTAAACATAAAGTTTTCCTTTTTGCATTTAACCTCTCTTTTGTTATTGTTCGTTTTTTTGATGTTGCTTTCTTTTTTGTTCTGATTATTATTTCTGATGTGAGCCACTTTGCCAGTATCCTTAAAGAATCCAGTTTAATTGCTGTCAGGCCATTTCTCCAATCTATGATGACTAAACTGTATTTTATTCTCATTCTCCCATGAATTTGCTATCCCTTCCTTCTTTGTGTCATCTGAAAATATGATTTGCATTTTTTCTGTATTTCATCCTTCATTTCATTCTTGGATTCATTCAAACATATACAGCACCTGGAATGCCCTGAAGTGAAGAAAAATAGACAGTGAGATGCAGACATTCTGGGACAGAATTTGTCAGCAAGATATAAAATGACAAAGCCAGAAAATTGGTCTGATTTCTGAAGCATTTTCCTGAAGCCCTGGGCAGGATTCATTAGGGGTATAACAGGAGTGTCACAATACCTTCTTGATTACAACTAATTTAGTTTTTATTAGAAGAAATTACATCCTTGGGAGGAGTTCACATGAGAATCTGGATCCAAGCTTCATGTTGGGTCAATATCAGATATACACATACATTATGTTAATTTGGTCTAATAAAGTAGGACAGATGAAAACAGTGTTAACAATACAATAAACAAAAGAGTGCACAGAGGGCTTCAGTTACCTGGGCATAAGTGAAGAACTGTCTGAGACTATAGTATCAGTACACATAGCAATTTAAAAATATGTAAGAAAATAAAAATAAAATCCATACAATTTAAAATAAATAGATAAATATGTTGATCCCTTTTCTCTGCATAGCTGTGGTTTCCAGATAAACAATTACATGCAGATAAAAGTTACTCTTTTTTAAATGCCGTCAAATTGTCCAGCGATTGCTATGGTTACAAATAATCAGTCATAAATACTGAACAGTTAAAAAAAGATTAAAAAGGAAATTTATTCTTTTGTTCTGAGCTCATAACTAACTTAGTAGAATAAAAAACAAGTACCTCATGGCATTCTTTTTTCATTAAATACTTCTCTATTGAATCATGGCCTCTTAGGGATTAATACTGTGGTGCTTGGTAGCTGTTGGCTGAGACTTAAGTGCAGTGAGACCTAACACAGTGCAGTTTGGATCTACCACAGTCATCACTCTTTTGTGAACCACAAGTTTAGATGTGTGTTGTTAGATACAAACACGTAGGCAGCAAGGGGACATAGTTAATCCAAGGTCAAGGAAACATATATTTACTTGTTTTGTAATAGACTTGCAGCAAGCAAATATTGAATTGTATGGATTGTGCTGTAACTATTGAGCAAGGAAAAGAAGACAATAGGGTGTTGTTCTTTTTGTGGTTGACTGTCACTAATAAGAGGTAAAAAAGCCGGTTAGAGGATGTCTACATAAATCTTTAGGTCAGTCTATTCATCTCTCTGGTCTGAGTTAATGGCACAGCCCAAGATTCACCAGATCCAGCTGCAGAATCTTATCCCAATATACTGGGATGGTGCAAGGACAGGACTATTTTGCAGTCCGAATTTGCCTTGCTTTTGACACATTTAAAACACTTACGCACAATTTCTGAAAGTTTAAAGAGAAAGGCAGCAAAGTTTCAACATAAAATTGCTGGATTCATCATTTGCCATAAAGATGAATGAAGACTCACTCTGAATGTTTTAAGACACAGGAAAAGAAAGCACTGAAGTCTGCCACAAAATCTGTCATGATGGGCACTGTTGCAAGAAGAATTTATCTTGTACTGACAATAGCTGTGAATGACAATAAGGATAACAAACAAGGCCAATCAGGCAGTGTGGTCTGGCCTGCAATCCCAATGGCCCCTCAGATACGGACTAATGACAGTCTGATGTTTATGGCTCGTGCTTCAGCGCTGTGTATATAACCCAGCTGCTTTCTGCATAAGACAGTTCCTCCATCAAGGACAGTTTGAGACTCCAAGTGCTTCTGCCTGCATTGTGGAGCTGTTTGAGGATCACTAGAGAACATGAGTTGAGCTTGGTCAGACGAAGGTCCCCAGCAGCTCATCAGCTCCTCTCCAACAGACACCAGCAGCGGTGGCCTGGGAAAGAGTATAAAAGCAGAGCAAGCATAGTGGTACTTCCCAGTGGTGACCACATAGCTCTTTGTCTGCAGTTTCCCTATATTCTGTCCGGGAAGGAAAATTATCTCAATTCTTTTCAGGATCCATATAAATGACAGTCCTTCACTTGTGGATGCAGTCCTATAGAATTTTCTTTGGTTTCTTCAGCTTTGAATGGCCTCAGAAAACTGATAGGAATTTTTGTGGACCCAGATATTCACACGACAGCAATTTTTATCACTTAAATTTTACAAATTTATTTACACAAATCTATCTTTTTAAGAACGTGCTTAGAAGTTTAAATTCCGTGCCCTCTTTCAAGGTAAGTCATACTGTGTTTCCAAGGCTAGCATGGACATGTTTCTGAAGCAGCCATGTAATTCTTTGCTGCCAAACTGACTTTTTCCATCTTTTATATGCTGTGATGTTGCAGTGGGGATTGTTGCAATACGTGTATCAGACAATGAGGACCGTGGAAAAGAATATATGGACGGATTCTTGATAGATGTTTCAGAGATGTTTATTTCTCCAGCCGCATGGCGGGGGCTCTGCCGAGGAGCCGCTCAATCACGGGACCTGAGGGTCCTTGCCCGCGCAGGGGAACACAAAACAACCAATGGGAACGAGGCTGAGCAGGGGCAGGGAAACCCCGTGTCTCCCCTCAGGGCCCCTCTCCCAGGACCACATGGCAGGGGGGAAGGGACCCCGACATTTCACCCGTTTATTTTTAACAAGAAGAGATTTCAAACTTAACATTGAAAACAACTGGATAAACATGAGATAACAAGGACAGTTTCAAAACAAAACATGCCACCCTCCTGAGTCTTTAAACATCCAGACAGATTCTCTGGAACATCTTAAGGCTGACAGGAGGGAGACAGGACTCTCTGAGCATGCTTTGTGGGGAAACTGAGGCAGGAGAGGGTTTCTTCCATTTGTACCGGTTGGAACACTAAACAACAATAGTTAATTTCTTCCCTCCCCCTCTTCATCCCCCCCTCGGCATCAGAGAGGAGTTGTAGGGAAAGGGAATTGTATAGGGAAGCCATGGGGTAAAAAACGGATTAGGAATAAACTGGGGATGGGGTAAACTTAGGAAAGGGTTCATATTGGGTATAGGGTAAAAGGGGAAAGTAGGCTGTGGGTAGGGAAGTTGCTGGGATGGATATTGTTTATAATTTTGTGCATAATGGCTGCCTTTGACTGGAATACCTCCAGGCCCAGTAATATTTGCTGCTTGTTAACCCTTCTTTCCTTGCACTATATCAAATTGTACAACTTCCCCATCTCCTAAAATTTGCAGGTAATTTTTAGGGTTATTCCTTTTAATGGCAGTTCTATCGATGAATACATCTTCCCCTGTATCATCTCGTGTTACATATCCATAGTTGGTTTTTTACATTGTATCATTTCACTGTTCCTGTGACTTTCATGGCTACAACTCCTCCTATCACGTGCTTGCGTGTTCGTCGTGGGTGCCGGTCCTGCGTTGCCGCCGACTCCGATGTCTCGGCCGGGCCCCTGCGTTGCGGCTGCTCCTCGCCCTCCGAGCGGCGCTGCTCCAGTCCGTGTCTGGGCTCTGCGCGGCCCCGCGTTGCCATCGCCGCTGGCTCCGTGCCCTGTGAGCGGTTCTGCTCGGCCAACTCCACGCTGCTTTGAGAGCGGCCCCGTTCCGGCTCGGCGCTGCGCGGCTTCTCGTGTCGCTGTGGGAACCGCCGCTTCTCCCTCCGCAGGGCTCTCCGAGCCGTGTGCTCAGAGCGGGCTGCCACGCCGATGCCGGTTCCTGGCTGCTCGTGGCCCACGGCACCCGCGGCGCCTGCGGCATCGCTCCCTCACTCGCGGCCGTGTGGCCGGGGACCCCGAGACAGGGATGGGGTCCGCGATAAGGCGCGCACTCCTGACGGGACGAGGTGCTTCCAGCACAGGCACCTCCGCTGGCACGGCTGCAGTCACACGCTCCTGGGATGGCTGCCACTCAGTCTTGGCCATGGGATTATGGCCATCCTCTGCTCTAGGAGTAATAGGACCATGCAAATACTCCTGAAGAGCTTCACTAATTACACAGGATGCATGGAGAGGTTCTATCACTAATGCATGTTCTTTTTGATCCTTTATCTCACCCAAGATCTCAAACCGAAAAACTCCAGCCACCAATTCCAGGAGGAATAATATCAAAAAGTAAGTCTCAAGAAATATAAAAGAAATTTTTGAAAAGCCAGTCAAAAACATGTTCTCAATCTCCCAGAGCAAGTTTCCTGTTTTGTTGTGCCAGGATTCCTTTGACTTCTAGATACATTTCTTTCTGCGGCTCAGAAAGACACATTTCCCACAATTCTTCCATAGTTCAGAGAGAATATCCAAACC
Organism: Coloeus monedula; assembly: GCF_965178545.1. Taxonomy (NCBI): domain Eukaryota; kingdom Metazoa; phylum Chordata; class Aves; order Passeriformes; family Corvidae; genus Coloeus; species Coloeus monedula. The sequence goes on from NC_138782.1 coordinate 38,400,066, forward strand.
AAGGCGAGCAGAGAGAGATCTAGAGTGGTTTTTACTCACGAATTTTCGGGGATCTTCAGAATTTCAGTTATTTCACAGGCGCTGTCTCCAAGGGAATCGTTCTGCCCACATTCTCCACCAAAAGTCGCAGTGGGGATTGTTGCAACATGTGTATCAGACAACGAGGCCCATGGAAAAGAATATATGGACCGACTCTTGGTAGATATTTTCAGAGATGTTTATTTCTCCAGCCGCATGGCTGAGGATGCCGAGGAAACTGCAGCAATCGTGGGACCTGAAGGTCCATGACTGTGCAGGGGAACACAAAACAACCAATAGGGAAACCCCACGTCTCCCGCCCGGGACCCCTCTCCCAGGAGCACATGGCAGGGGGGAAGAACCCCAACACTGTGACAATTCAGTTTATGTATGGCACTATGCTGAATTCCTGCATACTAATATCTGGATAATATTTTTATAAAAACACAAAGCCCAATCCCCAAGCGCTATCAATGGTCTGGTTTCCTTGGTATGATGTATAGTTTATTGTATTGGTTGCACAGTAAACTGCTAGATATTCCAGAATGTACGTTGTCATAGACAACGTCACGTAGAACCAAGACCAAATCATTCCAGTTTTATGAGCCTAGTTCAGACTGAACTCTTTTTTAAAGCTGACCAAAATACTCTAGGTTTCTGAGCTTACCTGTGCATTTAAATGGAGCAGAGTGACTCTATTATGGCCTCAATTTTAACCAATTTTGAAAAGGAGATTTTTAATAACTTTCTGTTTCTTTCTCAAAGAATCCCCACAGAGAGACTGTGTGATATTTTGAATGGATTCAATGAACCAGTCTTTTGTGTTTTTAGTCTTTTTCTGTTGCAAGCCTCGATTTTGAATTCAAATGTTTTGTAAAGTGTCCTGTAAGATACAATTCTTAGATGAATGAGTCACGGCTGCTTTTTATCGGTATGAATGCCCAAAGATCCTATATAACTTCGAAGGGAAGAAATTAGTTTGATAAATGTAGTGCGGTGTTCAAAATCCAACTGATTTTATGCATCATTTCAAATTTTCTGCTGCAGGGTGTACAAATATCATTTCCATAATGAAAAGAAAAGACAAGCAGTGTTTAGCACCAAGTATGGAAGTCACAAACAAAGAAGCAGCAAGTAAGGAGAGGGTAATAGTTTGTATATCCAAACAGTCTGCATACCCAAACCATCTTATATCATCTTCATCCTGTGAAGGAGAAGGGATACAGAATGGACACAAGAAGACTGACAAGCAGCTTAGAAGGCATATCTGAATATCTCATCAGGCGCGATTAACAAAAACATTCAGAACATGAAACTTTTGAAATCCCATTGTGCTTGTAAAGGACCTCTGTGTGTATTATGCATACATGCAATTAAATAAATAAATGTTAAAAAACTAAGTCACAAAAAGTACAGCTGAGGACATACTGAAATTTCTTCCATCTAATATTTTAAAAGGGTAGCATATTCCTCTAACGGTAAGATATGTGGTCAACATGTCTAATTTTAATGGAAAGAAAAAAATCTTGATCATTTAAAATATTTAATAAATTTTTACTCCCAGACCTTTCCTGGAATTACACTTTTTGAAATCTCATTTAAAATGTGCGATTCATGTTCAGAAGAATGTTAATAGAAAAACATATTAAGTTAACCATTATCCAGTCACAAACCCTATGGAAATCATTCTGAGACCCAGAAGAAAGTTTTAATTTTATTATATATTTTCAAATTTTTCAGCCAGCTGAACTGTAAAATATTGTGTTTAACTCTGCGTAAAAACATGATGAGTTAATACACAACACTATGGGATTCACAATCTTATTGAAAGAGTTTTTCTAATTAAAAGCCAGTGTCGTCTATAATTTGCAAATTTGCATTTTTTACTTTTATATATATTCTGTAATGTCAAAGTAATAGTCACACACAATGTCTAAATTTGTTAAAAGTGTCAGGATTTACATTCCTACTGAAATAAAAGGCCTTTCAAAAACACCAAACTGCATTCCATGCAAATTACTGCAAAAGTCAAAATTCCATTCAAAAAGCATCTGAAATTATCATAAGTGGTTAAACACATGATATTTATACTTTACCTACCATGATGTAAAACAGGAACTTTTGTTTTCTATTAGAAACTCATTCATTCACTGTTGCAGTGGGGATACTGCAACATGCATATATCAAACCAGGAGTCCCGTGGAAAGGAAATATATATGGACAGACAGATTCTTGCTAGATGTTTCAGAGATGTTTATTTCTCCAGCCGCATGGCCGGGGCTCTGCCCAGGAACTGTTCCAGTCACCGGACCGAGGGTCCTTCTGCCCGCGCAGGGAACACAAACCAACCCATGGGAACGAGGCTGAGCAGGGGCAGGGAAACCCCGTGCCTGTGCCCTCAGGGCCCCTCTGCCAGGGCTACACGGCAGGGGAGGGACCCCAACACCTCACCCGTTTTATTTTAATAAAAGGAGAATGAAAACAACTGGATAAACATAACAAGAACAGTTTCAAGACAAAACAAGCCACCCTCCTGAGTCTTTAAATGTCCAATCAGATTCTGTGGAACATCTTAGGGCTGAGAGAAGGGAGACAGAACTCTCTGAGCATGCTTTGTGGGGAAACTGAGGCAGGAGAGGGTTTAACTTCTTCCCTCCCCCTTTTCATCCCCCACTCGGCATTGGAAAGGGATTTTGGGGGAAACAATTCGCAAAAGCATGGTTTTGTGAGGGAAACCATGGATAAAAAAAAGGATTAGGAATACACTGGGGGTAATAGGACATAGGGTAAAAGGGAAAGGTGGGATTAGGAAAGGGAGACTGTAGGGGGGGGCTTACAATGGACATATTGTCTAACATGACTACGATTTTTTGCATATATACTGACTTTTACAGGAACACCATCAGGCCCAGTGACCTGCGATGCTTGTAACCCTTTTCTACCTCGTATAATTTTGAATTCCACGACTTCTCCATCTCCCAAGCTTGGGATGCATTTTTCAGGGTTATTCTTTTTAAAAGCAGTTCTATGCACGAATATGTCTTGCTGGTTGTCACACCTTGTTATAAAACCATAATTTTGCTTAACATTATACCATTTTACTATTCCTAAGATCTTAGGTACTATGATCTTTTCCTTTTTCCGAGTGGCTGCTGTTTTCTGTCTTGCTGCGTCTTTGCTCTCTCTTTCGGTCGCTCCCGTGTTGGAATTGTCGGAGCTGCTGGTGCCTGCGCGCTCTTCCCGGGGTCGCGTTCGGGGCTGCGCGGGCCGGGCCGGGCCGCGCCGCTCAGTTCTCCGCGCGTCGCCTCCTCTGGTCGCAGCTTCGCTGCTGATGCCTGGCGCTGCACCCACGTCTCGGCCGGGCCCCCGAGCGACGACTCCCCTGTGCCCTGCTCCAGCGCGCGTTTCAGCTGGGCACGGCTCCGCTCCACCGCCATCGCCGCCCGCGCGCGGCCCCTCTCGGCCGGGCGTTCCCGGGGCTCGCTCCACCACGCTCTGCACGGGGCCGTGCGGGCACCGCCGGGTCCCACCGCGCCTCGCTCCGCCACCGACACTGCGGCTCGCGTGGCTCCGCCCGCCCGCGGGAACTGCCTCGCTGCTGCTCGCAGAGCGCTCGGTGCACATGGCCTGGGCCGCACGGTCCCTGCGCCAGGCTTCCCTTCGCCAGGACACAGCTGATATTGCTCAACAGTCTCGGTAACTAAATAATATTCACGAAAATATTTTTCCATCGGCATATATTTTGACTCCAGTATTAACTGTGTCCAAACGGTTTTCCAAAAGCCCTTCGTAAGAATTAAATCCCAAGAAACATAGAAAAAGTTCTTAAACAACCATGCCAGGAAGTGTTTCAGTTCTTTTTGTGCTTGAATCAAGCTAAAATTTACAAATCGTTGTTTAAGAATCATTTTAAGTTTGAGATAAATGTCCATATGCGGCTCTGAAAGCCAAGAGTCTTCCCACCGTTCCTCCATAGTTTAGATATGGAATAGCAAAACAAAACCAAGAAGAGGAATCCAAAGTTTCCAGGGTTTACTCACACAAATCAGTCGCTTAGGGATCGGGGATTGTTCTGCTCACAATTCTCTACCATTATGTTGCAGTGGGGATACTACAACATGCATATATCAAACCAGGAGTCCCGTGGAAAGGAAATATATATGGACAGACAGATTCTTGATAGCTATTTCAGAGATGTTTATTTCCCCAGCCGCATGGCCGGGGCTCTGCCCAGGAACTGTTCCAGTCACCGGACCGAGGGTCCTTCTGCCCGCGCAGGGAACACAAACCAACCCATGGGAACGAGGGTGAGCAGGGGCAGGGAAACCCCGTGCCTGTGCCCTCAGGGCCCCTCTGCCAGGGCTACACGGCGGGGGAGGGACCCCAACAATTCACTGAGTCTGCACTATGGATAAAGAGCTCTGTGTCTGTAGGCGTATGTGAGTGCAGACGTGTGCCTAAGTAGCTGGTAGCTTAAACTTTTACAATAGAAAGGGCTGAATTTTTTTAAGAGGTAACAACATCACAAAGAAGGTGAGGTGGTTCCTGGATCTCATTATGGACAAATAAGGGGCAAGTTACTGAAAAGTATGCAGCAATAGAGAGTTATCTGCCTCTCAGGAAACATACCAAAAAGGAAATGTCCCTTCTAAGGTAGCTAATATCTGTAATATTTCACTAACAGAACAAGAAAACAAATTCTCACCAAAAAAACCTGATTGAAAAAGGTCTATTTCTACCTCCCCATTGTAAAAGGAAAAGGATGTAATCATATGAAAACATACCTGCTCCACGCAGACATGGGACCTCTCATCCAGAACTTATCCAACAGGGGTTCAAGGCAGAGAATATATTTCTTATTTTCTAAATCTTCTGCTATATACATCTACAGCTGTCTTAGCAGCCACAAAATAATGGAGTAACCAGAAATTTCCAAGACTGATAAGCACAGCAAAGAAATTTACAGTTGGAGCAGATTCATATTCTCTTTTGTGGTGTCACATTCAGACAACACAGACGGCTCCATTCCTTTAATTTAGCAGTTTAGGTTTTTCATTGCAGTTTCCCCTAGAGTTACCAAGTTAAAATGAGATGTAATTATATTTTTCACTGGGGGCACAAATCACCCCCAATTTAAACTGTCTTAAAATGAGCATGAAGAAATCATGACTGGTGGAACTGGCCCCAAACTTAGGACCACAATATTCTACGTTGCAGAACAATGAGTTATTTTACCAATTAATGTTGTGCCTTTGGTTATGGGGATGATACCATCTGCAGTTAACCTGTCTTGTTCACTCAAAGGATCTGAAGCTGGTTGGTCCATAGCACAGTGGTGCATGGTGATAGCCACTCTGCTGCATTCCTCTAGTGAATGATAATTTATTTGGACGCTAACAGTGCTATAGGAAAATGATGATGGAAGATAAGATATATTAAAACTGTGTAAAGACAGTTCCATTTTCCTAACATTTAATTTTTGTAAGTCTCCCCCTTTACCTTCAAAGGGTCATATTCTCACTACTAAATGTTTCAGTTCTCATTTGAGGGGCATATATTAAAAAAAAAAAAAAAAAAAGCAAACCAAAACTCACAGTGATATAATTGCCTGGCAGCAGAATATGAAGAACCTAATCCAAGATTAATGTGGGCTGGAAATGTGAATTTTCATGGAAGTGCTGGTACAGCTTTTTTCAGTGGCTGCAGGACTGTGTGAACTTGCACATGTCTCACAGGGGAAATTGGCTTTAATACCCCTCTTCTCTTCCCATGTTCTTCAGGATAACACATTTCAGCACAGCCATATGTTGCTTAACCACAATAAATCCTCCTCACTCAGGGGCTTATGTGTTCTGGGTACTTCGGACTCCTCAGTCACTTTGAAAGCCAAGGCGCCCACACCAAAGACTGAAGAAAAGGGAGCTCTAAATTGCATGGTACAGCCCAGATCCATCATAAAGCTTTCACAGTCTCCAGGCCATTAATTTAGTGTGGACAAGTGGGATATTAATATACTAAACTTTCTCCATTTAACCATAAAACCATTTAGCTGAGTCCTGGTGTCCTAACAAGCTAATAAAAATAAAATGTTTGTAGTCTACCTGTAAAAGACAAGGTCAATTGCATGTGCCTCCTTTCCAGTATTTTACAGAAGATCCCGATGTTCAATAAACTCATTATCCTTCATACATATCCATACAAACATCTTCTGAGGAGTTCAACTATCCAAATCACAGCCATTTTGCATCTGTACTATTCTATTTGTCTGACAGATTAAAGTTATTTCAAAGGAGAAAATATTCATACAATTGCTGCTGAATACTTGTGCATTATTTCTCCCAAATAGTGCAATCTTGCATGATTTGTGGAGATATTACCAGCAATCAAAATTGTAGAGAAAACTCAAATAATAAAGATCATTTTCAGGCTATGAAATACAGCCTAAATACATTTTTCAGTATTAAAAGGAAAATAAAAAAAACTGTGTTATAAGAACAGGAGTGTGCCTGATAACATTAAAAAGCAGTGTCTTGAGGCACAGTTCAGACTCAGGCAGGAAACCTCCTCATGCCTTGATTCCTAGACCTGTGCAAAAGTGAGAAAGATTCAGAGATAGAAGAACATCGACACTTAAAAAAGTTTAACTAAATAGGAGCATTATAAACTATCAAACTCACAACATTAGTCACTATGGGTTCTGTTAGATTCCCCATAGGTAAACTGTCCTTTCACCATGGGGACCATGTTAATCCATTCTGGAACATCTGATACTGGTCAATGTCAGAGATTAGGGAGAACAGCCTGAGCCCCTTTGAAGTGAACCTGGGTCCCAGTGCTGATGCAGCTGTTGTGGCCCCGCAACCATTTTGTGCTGACTGGATCCCACACCAAGAATCCTCAACCATGAGCAAAACAGTAATCCAGCTCCTCAATACCTCTGCTGAGGTGTAAAAAGCTTCATATTGCATACATGGAAGGGCAAAAAGAAAAAAAATTACAAGAAAGAGGGAAAAAATGAGGAAAATGGAGCAAGATGTCAAACTGCAGGAAGGCAAATTATTAATAAATCAATCCTCCTTTAATTATTTCTTTGTTTTTCCTTCCCTCCATCTCACCAGACTGCACCACCACAGTAACTACTATTTTGTGTCTTATTTGTGTGTTTTGATGTGGTGCCCAAGTATATTAGTTCTTTCCAAGGCTTTGAAAGCTTTTAGTTGTGCTTAACTTTATAATGAATGAAGAGGCCTAGTCTCTTCAGTGGTACAGGCCCATGGAAAATCCACCAGGTGACTCAGCATTTATGTCTTTCATTGTGAAAACACTATTGACATGAAGTAAGCATATTTTTTGCTTCCCAATAATGCATAATCAGTTTAGATTGAATTCATTTTTTCTTTTTACAAATGCATTGTGAAGAAAAAATTCTGTTCTTAAAGCAGACACAGTGGCTATTTGTTATTCATAATTAAAGACTGATAATTAGATACTTAAATGGTGTGGCACTATTTCTGCTTCTGTCTTGGAGATCTGAATCATAATAACTGGAGGAAAATCCGGTTTTGGCTCTAAGTAATTTCCACACAAGCATGCTTACTGGTACAATGTCTATTTTGTGTTAGTAGTAAAATGAGTGTTTTCTGCCCTATCCATGAGTGCACCTCACAGCATTATCTGTGGCAGCACACACAGTCTGTTTCTTCATAGCAAGCTGCCCCGTGACTGAAGTGCTCCTGTAAAAAGAAGCTGTAAACATTGGAGGAGCAACTTTGTGGCTCACTGGCAAAATATTTGTTTTCATTGGGCAAACAGTGCTGCATCATTCACACACAAGAAGCTGGGAGCAAAGAACAGATTTCCTTTCAGGAGAGCAGGAGGAACTCCCCCTAACTGCTTCCCTACCCCTTGAGCAGGGCCAAGATGTGGTGCTAATTGTGCACATGGACTGGGATGGGCAGCAGTGGGTGACAGGGGAACAGGGCCCAGGGAATCTCCCCAAACAACTTTTCCTCCTCTTCCGTGGCCGGGCACAGCTTCTGGATCTGCTAGATCAAACCCCAGGACTCCTGGCAGAATTTCTATCACAGGAACCATTTTGTTCGAGCTGTATGGCCATAAACACAGTTATAACCCAGTCAGTTTGTGCAAGACCTTTATGCATTATTGTTGCATCTTTTTCAGTGGTGCCAGGGCATTCACATGCCTCACCAGCCCTCACAGCCTCTCCCCATCTGCCCATGGCCCAAGACTCTATCTCTCCCCCTCCCGACAATGTCACACCATGGCCAGCCTTGAGCTCCCCACAGATCTGCCCTGCCCAGCCATGGGCCCTGCTGAGCCAAACCCACTTGTGGACCCACATCCTGGGCCACCCAAATTCCAGGGAGGATCCTGGTGCTAGGGGCTGGGGCTGCCCCTGGTGCTTCCTGGCTGGGCAGTGGGATAGACGCAGGCTCCATCACCATGGCCCCAAGTGCCTGCACAACACCATGACAGGAGGGGATGTTACTGGTGTGAATGGCTTGTTGCAAGGCCAGAGAAAAATAGTTATCTGGGAGTAGAGTGCAGATTTTGTTAGTGTTCAGTTCCATATTTAAGCAAGCTTAAAGGTCAAACTTGACAGAAAAAAAAAAAGCAGAAGAGAATAAAAATCAAAGAAACAAGAAAGAACTAACATGCACACCAATGACATCAGGAGCACTGTGAAACACATGCTGCTTCCCAGATGAAGGTAGCACAATGCCATCCAAGTCAATGACTCCCAGCAGCAAAGAAGGATCTGGAAACTCTCCTTCCCCTCCAGATGCCTTGGTACTGCTACCCTCTGAACTCTTTGGAGGTCTACCCACAGCCATTCACATCTGAATGGACAAGTGGTCTGAAATTGTTCACAGCCATGTAACGAGAAGACAAATTTCATTGCTTCAACTGAATAGGTATTTCTCTGTGTGTCTTTTTGCCTTCCCTTCCCCTCTGTGGAATGCAATTCAGTGGGAAAATAACCAAATCTTCCTTCCACAGTCTCCCTTAAGAACAGAAAATAGAAGTATTCCTATTTCTGAGAAGAAAAGCAACTCTAAAAATGGGAGAAGAAGCTAATACTCTGTACAAATATGGATGACAAATGATCACAAAACTCATCTGAGACTCGACCTGATTTTGAGACAGTTTTTTGGTAACCTGTGGGTGGATGAAGAACAATTGCACTATTTCTTTATAATTCATATTGAACCCGCAAAAAGTACACTCTCGCCTTATGCTTTTCTGAACAAAGCCCATCATTAAGAGAGTAGCTAAAGACTAGTATGAGAATGGGAAAGACTCCTCACAAATCAATCCTGAAACTAGTTGCTCTGACACTTCAAATGGCAGCTTCTTGCAATGACTAATGCCCATCTATATTCTAAGGACACATATAAAATATGACAGCTAGCCTGTCCTGACATTTAGAAGCAGATACTTGAACAGCCCACAACAGAGAAACTTCCAGTGCTCTGGGAATCATTAACTTCCTCAGGAAGCCCTAAAAGATAAAGACCATTCAGCATAATTTTATTTCATTAACACAAGAACTTCTGCAAAAGGAACAAAGTACTCCACTCTTAATAGTTCACCTACATCAGACCACTGTCTCTTGTATGAAGCAACAGACAGAAGGTTTCCTTCCATCTTTTTCTTTCTGCTATTTGCACTTATTAACCCTCAAACTGTGATATGTCATGAACAGCTCACTGTGTAATCATAAAGGGGATGATGTTTCATTGTAGATGAAACTCCCAAGGTTTTTCTGGCCTGTTAAAAAGCCTGGTATAACCAAAAGATATGACCCAGGCTCACCTGGAGTTGTGCCTCATACTGAAAAAAGTGTTGATACAGTTTTCTGAGGAAGTTCTCTTTATACAGTGGCCTGTCCCAAAAGCTGGTTTATACTCACCTCTGTATGTCCCCCATATACACCCCTTAATAGGAAAATATGGTTAATTTTTAGTTTTTCTTGCCTTCATTTATTTTCTATGTAATAAAAATAATGAAGAAAAAGACATTAATAAAAGAAGTTGGATTTGAAAATACTAGAGGAGATCAGGGCATAGCACAGAGAGCAGCCTTATCCTGGTTTCATGAGATACATTATATTGTGAGAGAAATGTGTCCATGAGCAAGATAAATTCCCTTAAAAAAATTTCATGACACCAACTGGACTGAGATTTGTTCCCTGATTCACAGGTCTTCAACACTGCAAAATCTTCTGCTGTCAAACACCCCTCCCAGAACTTCCTGCACTACTTGAGTAACAGTCTGCCAAAGTCCCTTTTAGGTTTCACATGGTACTGGTTTTCAGCCAGGACACAGTTAGTTTTTTCTGGGTAGTCATGGGCAGGCGGAGCCTGAAGCCATGTGGGTGGGCCTGGGTTGTTTTTCTATACCACACACATCATGGCTGAGAGGCAGAAGTAAGGGATTCTCACTTCTGGGAAGGAAGTAGGCGTGGATTGTTGTGGGGAAGAAAAATGTGGGCATGGAGGGTCCGAGTGCCATTTGGTTCATTGTCTCGGGGGGCATGCTACGTAGGTTCAGCTCAGTGACCATTCTGCATGTAAATACAGCCTCTTTTAATAACCCTGTTGTTACTAGCTCAGTATTGTTGTTACTGCTCATTTTCTTATGCTTTGCTGTTTCCAGTAAATTATCTCAATTTGTAATCTCTGCCTTTTGTATCTCCCACCAGAAGAGGGAGGGGACCGAGTATGTGTGTGTGGGGACACTAAATTAGGGAGTGCTGCTCCTAAACCATGACAAGTGGCAGTGTCAAGGACTAGGTTGGAGGAAGGAGAAAAACTTCAAGGGCACAGGCAGAAATGAAAATCAAATCCAGAAAAATAACAGAGGGATATGACAGCAAAGCAGAAGCCACCAACAACACTGAGACTTGGAATAACTACTGAAATAAATACTTGCAAGGATAGCCTTAGCTAGGAATAAAGAGACACCTCACATTGTTTCATTTCTTGTATTAAAAAAAAAATCCTAATCTTTGGGCACACATACTTTCAAAACATATATTTCTCATTCTTTAAGGAGACTAGTAACATGCAAATTTGAACCTCCCTGACTTTATAAGCCCATCCATCTTTGGGCCATCTTTCATGCGATAAGGATATAAACATTCAAAGATAATAGCTAAGCAAAGATAAACTGAAAATTAATTAAATCAAACACAGTAGCTGAGTAACCCTTTTTACCCTCTCAGATTTCTTTGTCTTATATTGTTGGGAAACAGAGAAACACAAGAAATGTGGAAAGCAGTTTCAGACTTTTGTATGATCATCTAAACTAAAATTCTGATTTGAGGAAGAGAGACAAGCTGGAATCAAGTCTTGGAGCTGAAAACTCTCTGTCTGCTTTCACCTATTTACTCATACTTTCAGAGTGTCCGTCAATAGAAATGGAGTTAATAAGAAAATGTAATCTTTGCAAAGACATACTGTGTTGTGGAAACTGGTGTGCTTCTTTGCAGGTGTATTCCAATATCACTGTTACAAGGTCTTAGTTGTTCACAGTACAGTGTCTTGCTATATATTGTTTCATTAACATCCCCTTGATTCCTGTGAAAGAGTCAGGCAAGGGTTGTGAATACTATTAACCACATTTTACAGAGGGGAAATGAAGACCAAGGGGTAAAATAATTTGTTCTTAGCTGTATAGAGTTGGTGCTAAAGCCAGGATTTAGAATTCAGTCTTATAATAGTCCAAGATCCTTTCTTCAGCCCCATTTCTTCTCAGGGCCTCTCCTGAAGGTACAAGAACTGCAGCAACAAGAGGGCATGCAGAATATTTTCCTCCCTCAGCTCCTTGCATTCCACTATCTTCTAACATGTAAAAAGTACCTACACTCTTTGAATCCAATATACCAATGACAGGACTTTGAGTGGTCTAATCACAAAAATTGAAGTTATTTGGTTATTTCTCTGAAACAAATGAAGCATGCTTTGATTAACTATGTTTGAGGATAGATCAAAAGTGGCTAAAAGATTTTTGACAGAATTATCCAATTCCATTATGTCAAAGAAAGGGATAAAATTGAACCAGTGTCAGATCTAAAGGGAATTATTCAATTTATTAATTTATTTCTGATTTATTTAATTGAAAAATGAATCCTGGAAAAAAATGCAGAATGATGATGCTATAATAGGGTGTTACATGTTGTTTAATTACTGCCTTTTTATGGATACTGTACACCAACATAACATAAAGCAATGTACATCTGTTGTAATAATAATTTTATCACTTAGCAGCCATATAGATTAATGAACCTTACTGTGTGCTATGTGCCTGTCTATCATATCAGGAAAAAAAGAAGTTTTATATAGAAAGAGAGTGGAACATAGTGAGATGGTGGCAAGCAAAGCTGTGGTGTGTTTCTGTTGCTGCCTGTGGGAAAGCTGGAGTCGGAGCTGCAGAAGGCCCCTTGAGGTTCAGGTCAGCTTCTCCACAGTCACCAACAAGCACATCATGTAGCTGAGACTGCAAAAAAGCAGGCACAAACATTGTTTCAGGGGCTCTTTTTCAGTTCAGATTTCAGTCCTCTAATAACTCCTTTTTGTCGTTACAGCACTACATGTTAGATCCATAGTGTTTAATAGTGCAATCCCATCGATTGCACTGTGCTTTTACCTCAGCCTAAAGGATCACTCCTTCTCCTCTTTTTAGCATTGATATTATTTTTCCTCTATCTGTGCAAAAGGAGGAATATGATTAAGTATGCAGCTTAGCATATCTTCAATGCTGTTCAGGTGCTAGTACTGCTCTCATCAACAGAGTACTTGAACTTCTTCCAGAAGTGCCCCCTGCCCTTCTTCGAGTCACTCAATAGTTGTTAATGTTTAATGGCTAAAGGTACGGGTGAGAGATAAAAGACAGAGAAGCATGCGCAGCAGATTTTACTCTGCAGAGAAACCTGGTGACCCTGACTGTGTCTCTTGTATTTTTCACATTGCAACCAGGAAGCCTGCTAAATCCTACTTAATGCAAGTGATGATGACTTTGGATAAAGGAAAATAAAGCCAAGAAATTATACATAATTCCTTAGTGGCCTTTGCTCCCAAATGTATCATCATTTAGGCAATAAACTTTTCATTAAAGAAGGTTAAACTTATATGAGTTCCTTTTCAACACAATGATACATTGCAGAACTACAAATTTTACGCAGATATATTTCATTAGGTTATCCCCAGCATGGCCAGAATAGCATGCCTTCAGGACTTTCATACTGACTTTCAGGTTGCCCTTGTCTGCTAGGGGAAACCTTTAAAATTTAAAGGAAAAAAAAAAAAAATTTGTACATTCTGCAAGCTGAGGAAAGAAATCCTACTTGGTGTGATTTGCTATAATGATAAATTTATCAGAGGCTGTTCATTTTATCTCCTGCAGAACTGCTCTTTGATGGCATTAATCTGCAGTAATGATTACAGGAAAGTAATTCAATGCTGTTCAAAGGGAAAGGTGACATGATTCTCTCCATCTCTTTTCTGAATGCTTCCTCAGACTGTTCAATAAATTACAGGTGTAGAAAGAGAAAAGATGGGCCATATGCAGCTGAATATTTTGGGGAATCTAGACACATGGAGCGATAAGAACAAGACTGCATTTGCAGTAAAATATGTGTTGCAGATTCCTCGTAGACCTTTTATAGCAACAGGCACTGAGTCCAAAGTCTTGGGGATGTTCAGTATTATGTGTTTTTCATTAACTATCAGCAAAGATGAACTGCAAATTAACAGTAAATTAATGTTTCATAATATTTCAGATTAAGTGAATTAATGGTACCTTTTTGCATGGCCTTTTCAAAATTACAAGAGATTCTATGACTTGCAGGAGACCACTGGAGCTCATCTAGTCAGACCTTTGAACAAGACTTCTAGGCTGTCAAGAGCCCAAGCCACATAAGGTTTACCTAGCTGTGTGTGAAAACACCCATTTATGGAGTCTGTGGCTTCCCTGGTGACCTGGCTCAAAGCAGGTCATATTTCTAAGAGTGATTTTCCTTCTATCCAGATCGAGTCTTCCAAACAGCAACCAGTGGTCATTGCCTTTTGCTTTACTGTTTCTCCTTGCTTTACTGAATGAATTCTCAAGTTATTAGAAATCAATGTAATAGTGCCCCCTGACTCCAACACCACCTTCTTGAGGAATATTTGTAAATTGTGTGGGGTCACAATGTTACTCATAAGGTTATTAAACACTCAGTATTGGGACCAATTTACGGCTTACTTCAGGTGTAATATTCCAGAAGGAGACATGATACCACCACTGTGAGATTTAGGATTGGAGTAAATGTTACACACATGTAAAAATCCTTTTGCACAGCTTTAGCAGAGTCAAAAAGCCAGCTGATATATTACACAAGTAAGAGAAGTATTTGACAAGTATTTGAAGGTCTGCCCTGAGACACTGCAGTGCCCTGTTGCACTCACACCACCAGCCCATAAAACAGCTCTAGAAGGACCTGCTCACATCCGTGCTTTCTCTAGTGCTGAGGGATGCCATGAACCCACAGGCCACACAAATCATGACCCGGAAAGGCTACAGAGAATCTTGCACCAGGCTTCTATCCACCACACCTGTTTACCCACAGCTATGGTCACACTTCCTCACCTTCTGGTTCTGAGCATCCATGACAGTCTCATGGCCTGAGTACATACTGATCAGCTACAGTCAGGGCCTTGTCCAGCTCACTGCAACAATGTGGTATCAGATTTGTGGTGAAGCTCCTGCCAGAGTTAAAAAGAGAGATGAGTATTCAGCTTGTGATCATTACTTGTCTGCATTCATCTGTCTCAGGGGCTCCTGCAAAAGCACCCACCAGACCAGTCACACCTGAGCAAGAATTCTCATGGAACAATCAAAACAGAGGTGGGCATGGGAAGGTGTGTGTTTCTCTGCAGAAAAGTGCCATTTTCTGCAGGTGGATGTTGTATCTGATCCAGCTGGGTGTCTCGCCACTTGCAGTTGTCTCAGTAAGCAGGTTCCAGTGACATTCTTGGATATTTGTGGAATGCCTTACCTTATTACAAAGTGATATAGGGATACCCGTTCAGAGGCTGCTATTGCGATACATGGAAGCTTAGTAAAAATTATTTGGGGTATGTTGCCTTGGATGTACACTTTGTGAAATGTGCACTGGATATAGTATCTCCTTGGTGTTGGCACATGGTAGGAGGATGTGCTAACAGCAATTATCTTGGCTGTCCTGAAGTAAGTGCAAGTAAACATGACACCTTCTGGTACAGGCCCTTGGAAGGATGATTCACAAATGAGCATCATCTCTTTTTGGCTATGTACAAGCAGCCTGATGCTGTAGTATGGCTGTGACTGACATTTGTCTGTATGACACACCAGATGAAATAACAACATCTCACTCCTGAAGACATTCGTGAAGTCCAACTTTGCAAATAACAAGTGCACTTGGCTTTGAATGTACTCAGAACCTCTTGATACTTAGAGACACAACAAATGAGAGTATAGTATTTGATTATTTCATTACCAGCTGTTTTCCGTTGTTCCAGGTTATGTAGTCTGGAAAGAAAAAAAATTGCAAGGTAGTGGTACTGAACAAGGACATCCAAAATAAATCCAAGGGGAGAAATATTTACCAGTATTTATCAGTGGTAAAAATCATCCCTGCTATAAATATCAGAGGAGGCAGACTTAAGTAAATGCCAGATGGTTTTGAAAATCATGTCCTAAGGATTTCCTTTCAGTGCATAAGAAAATCTATCCTTTCAAGAATCTTAATGCTGCAGATAGGATTGCAAGGCAGCAAAGACCTAAGGGGGTAAAAAGAAAAAAAAAAAAATATTCCTAATTAAAACACAAAACTCAAGAGGTAAGATAACCACTTCTATACATGTCATGGTTTAACCTCAGCCATCAACTAAGAACCACACAGCCACTCTTTCAGTCCCCCACAAGCAGAACAGGGAAGAGAATTGGAATATTAAAAGTGAGAAAACTCGTGAGTTAAGATGGTTTAATAGACAGAGCAAAAACTGCACACATAAGAATGGGAAACAAGGAATTAATTCACTGCTTTCCATCTGCAGGCAGATGTTCATCCATCTCCAAAAACAGCAGGACTCAATCGTGCATAGCAGTGACTTGGGAATACTAATGCCATCACTGCAAATGTCCCTACCTTTCTCCTTTTTCCACAGCTTTATCTGCCGAGATGATGTCTTATTATATGAGATATCCATTTGGTCCATTGGGATCAGCTGTCCTGGCTGTATCCCCTCCCATCTCCTTGTGCAGCCCCAGCCCACTCACTGCTGGCATGGTGTGAGAAGCAGAAAAGGCCTTGGCTCTGTGTAGGCGCTGCTCAGCAGTAACTAAAACAACACTACCTTCAGCACAAATCCAAAACACCTCCCCATACCAGATACCATGATGAAAATTAACTCTATCCCAGCCAAAATCAGCACAATACAATAGACACATGAGCTGTTTCCAATAATGACTAGAAGGAAAAATGTGACAACCATGCTCAGAGGTCAGAATAATTTGGCAAGGAAAATGCTTTTAAAGACAGTAGCAAAAATAAAACTTTAGTTCTTGTTTTTTTTCCTAACCTGTGTTGAGAATTTAAAATACTTGGAAAAAAGTGTATTTTGCTACACAGCTACCTAAAAGCATGCCAGAAAACTGTAGAAAGAAGGAAACAGGCATTTGGAGGGATGTGTGTGTTGACTGAAGCAAGTGTTTAAATTACCGAACAATTACAATCACACCATCACCATTTGACAGTGCACATTTCTTCACAGAGCTAGAAGTATAATAATGTCAAGCTTTTCTGAAGCATTTCTGATCAGCTCTCAAAGTCATTGATAGCAGCTTTTACAGCATCCCTGACAGCACATCTCTGTCTGTCCATACTCCCCTGATCTAGGAGAAGTGCTGAGACACTGCACAGCTCTGCATGCAGATGCTACTCACAGCCCTGACAAATCCCATTCCAAAGCATCAGTGAAGGTTCTTTTCTAGAGGAGCATGAGAAAGTTAGGAAGAAGCCAGTACACAAGGTGGTAGAGACTTCAGGAATGCAGGAGGCTTTCACATCTGCTTTGCCAATAATACTAAATATAGACATAATATTTGATGCTAGTAAGTAGTGCAAAAATGGAGTTATGCCTGTTCCCTTCTATATTTTCCTCTTATATTTGTTCTTTATAACAAAGGATGCAAAACTTCCCCAAGTAGTTCTTCCACTGAGCTCATATGATTTGGATGAACAAAAAAAAGTGATTTTTTGGAGAAGACATCCTTTTTGACATTTAAGGGTTCTGAGGGAATTAGATCAAAATTTTCACTTAACCTTCTCTGTATTAAGCTAAATACATAGAACTTCTTTAGCATGCTAAAGAACTGCTTGTAAAGCATGCTAAGAGCAAACTGCTTGTAAACACTATTCTGTGTTATATCTATACATGCTCCTAAATTTATTAATTTGTTTTCCAAAGTGTAGAGTTCACAGGGTACACAGTATATCACAGACTGCAATGTTCTGATTGCTACAACTGTGGTGACTTTTCCACTTCTACTCATAAGTCCTCTGCTTGAGCATGCACAGGCACCTTTTCTGCTCTGAGACACAATGAATACACGTTCAGCTCCAACCCCCTACCCCCTGTTCTTTTCTAACTCATCCTTTCCAAAGCACTGCACTGCACCCTATAAGTTATTGATTACAAACAGAAGGACTCTATGTGAGCTCCTATGGTTTACCTTTGATATGGTGTATCACTAAAAGTGTCCAGCTTGCTTTATAGAACTGGCTTGTTATCCACACGTTCTCTGTTTAAAGCAAGAGTTTTCAGTCTCCCCAAGTACAAATCAGGAAATGTTCTTTTGATAGACTTACTTGGTATAGATCTAGTGTAGTTGAATCAGAATTTATTATCCTGGAGTGAGGCATCTTGGACCAAGTTGCAATACACATCTATATATGTGTATTATGAGAATTAATTTTATCTCACTAATTATGGCTCAGATATTGTTATATGTATTTGAATCACACTTTTTTTTGTTTGCCCTTGTGTAAAAATAGACTTTCTTATCTATGTCAGTGGCTGCTCTGCTGGATATCTTCACATGACAACAGCTTTTCTTCAATTCACTTTCACATTTAAAATCAGTGCCAAATCAGACGTTCATGTGTTTTCCCAAGCCCTCATTAGGCATTCTGAATTTAGTAAAAAATAAAAGAAGTTGTTTTCCTAGAGTGTTTCCATATTTTCTTTGTTATTTAAGAGTGGGCCTTTTTAAAGAATGCAAAAACCCCAAAAGAATTAAGACATGATATTTAGAAATGCTGATCTTCACAGACAGTACAAAGCTGGGAGGAGCTGTTGACTCACTCGAAGGTATGGTGTGACTCTTGGAGATGGTGCTGTGCAGGGCCAGGAGCTGGACTCGATGATCCTTTTGGGTGCCTTCCAACTCAGCTTATTTTGTGATTTTCCAATGTGTTATAAATGAAAGAACAATGCTAATGCTCTGTTAAAAAACTATTGATTCTGTGGAAAAATATTGGTTCCTTGGAACTTCAGCTCCTCTCAGCTATCAACCATATTTATCAGTCTTGAAGATAGTTAGGAAGAAAAAATCGAAACCATTTTTCCTGAAAGTGTTTGTAGCTCAGGCATCCAGTAAAATTATCATTACAATAAATTAGAGCTGTTGAGAAGAAAGGATGTGGCCTGAGAGTAAAAAAAGACTGAATTCCAAAAGGCAGTGAGTGATTTAACAGTCCCACCAGCTTAATATCTTATTTATTTGTTCATTGAGTAACTAAACTGAAAATAAATACTATTCAGGACATCTTCAACTCTTTTCATCTTGCTATCAATTCAGAAATTTAAATCCAGAAAGTGGAGAAAATCGAAATTTTCAAATCTGCATAGGAAGTTAAGTAATAACAAGAACATTTATTTTTTAAAAAAGATATTGAGGTTTTGTTTCAGATAAAATAAGTTTGTACTGGAATTAACAGAAGTTAAAAAGGATAATCTGCGGTGCATATGCATCACTAGAGCTGTGTAAAGAACGTATTGAGGAAAGGTTATTGAGAATTCATCATTTGGCTTGGCACCAGAAATAAAAGGAAATCTTGTCTGTTTTAAAATCTCCAAAATTAAAATTTCAATGAAATTGGAGTGGGTTACTCAATATTTTTAAATTTTGAAAGGGTGTTTGACGTCAGTTTTCTCCATACTGCATTACAGTAAAGAATTAAAAAATAAAGGCACCAATAATTTGTAAAAATCCTCTTATAGTTTTTGGCCTTTATTCCTTTTTTTTTTTATTTGTTAAGACAGTGAGTTTATTTTAAATAAAACCAATTTAACAAAAATTTTTTTTTTCTTCAGAACCTGTCAGACTTTTGGGGTTCCTAACTCTGAAACTTATCTACCACTTTTTGAAAAGTTACCAAGTAGGAAGACCACCAACTTTATTTTTCATCTGGGTAACTTTTAAAACTTAGAAGGCATTTTACAAAATTATTCAGAGGTTGGAAAGAGAGGTATAAACTTGATTAGTCCCTTATTTACATTCAGAAACAAAAGAAAATACAAAATTTTAAAAAAGAGGGACAGGGAAAATATAACTGCTTTCAGTTTTCTACTTTATTGCAAAAGGAAAAGCTGCTTGTTTTGCAGCCTGAGTGCTTCAGGGTGTTTTAACACGTTTAAAATTATCTATTCATCAGCTCTGGTAATTAGCTTATGCTTTGCTTTTCTGTGTATTATTACTAGGGGTTCATGTACTTTTATTGACTTATTATATTAGCCTCCAGGTCTTCTGCTTCATGCAAATTCTATTCCACTCCAGGTTTAACAATTAAGCTGTATTGTACAGTTGCTGCTGGTCACACTGCAGACTTTCCAACCTGTGGATTCATGACAATTAACAAGTACCAGAAAAAGACATTTGAAGTGTAATTACAAGGATAATTTATGTAATTACATTAACTTTATATATAATGCTGACAAATAAGGGAATGATAAAGGAAGGAGAGGACTGCTTTGGGTGGCAGAAGGGTAGTCAAGAGTGTGATATGGTATGGGCAGTCAAAGGGACAAAATGGAAGGACAGTACAAATGAGAAATGACGTGAAAGAAAGTATGAGAAAGGAAGTAGCAAGAAGGGGAAAATAGTATATAGAGGTGGAAACTGCTAAAGAGATGATGACAAGAGAGCAAATGTACTGGGTCATAAGTTTACAGGGAAGGACTCAAGGAGTCAAAAGCATAGTTTAGCAGCTGACAAAAGGAATCTAACATTAAATCAAATTATTAGCTAAGCAAGCAGAGTCAGCGACTGTGTCTGCTTAAAAGGAAGGAAATCAGTTACCATCTAAGTTAGCTACCTAGAGGAACTGAAAAACAAACAGCAGTGTATTGATTCAGCAGAGAAGTCGTGGACAGCAGCATATCAGTGAAAGAGTTGGCTGAGCTATTTCATCCATCAGGTATCAATGGGAAGAGAGATGAGTCAGCAAATGGACAAATAAACAGATCAAGCAGTAGATTAGCGGTGAGACATAATGCAAGTTGTGAGAATTAGCTGTCAGAAGACAGGTACCTGGAAGTAGTTTCCCAAACATGCTTGGTGATGGCAGCCAGGCAATCAGAGATGCCTGCAGGGATGCTGATCCCTTAGCCAGGTGCTTGGCTGGTGCTGCTTGGGGACTGAGATCAGAAGCGAGACGGCACAGTAGCAGTGGGTATTTGCTTGCTCGTACAGGACTTCTGGTGAGAGAGGGGGAAAAAAGGGCCAGCAAAAGTTCTCATCAGAGGAACAGTCCTGCATTTTGAGTTTCTTACCTTACATGTGCCCAGCTTGATTCCTAAAGTTTGCTTTAAAGATTTTCAACAAGTCAGAGACCCCCATGCTGTGGTGAAAGGGTGACAAAGGGGAAACAGATGACTCCTGTTTGTACAACCTTTTATGCTTACTACACAAAGAAAGGGCTGTTCATTTTTCAGCCTCATATCCTGTGATGTTTTATCGAGCAAAATGGAGAGCTGTGATTCAAACTACACTTCCTTTTTACCAGCCAATCCTTCCTCTCCATAGGCTTAGCAGAGTGGCTGAGCTCATTGCTGAACTATTTGGGCTAGAGAGTAGATGTACAAATAGTGTGAGTCAGGATGCCTCTTTGGTGTGTGAGGAAGCAGAAAGGAGAAACAAAACTGATGTTTACCAAAAAAAAAAGATGAAATAAATGAATATTTTAACTAATTCTACACACAGCTACTATATATTTTATATATATAATATATATATATATGCACCTTTTACAATGGTATATCGTTAATTTTAAGTTTTAAATAGTCAAAGGATTATTACCATTATTGAGAGGCTTTTTAAGGCAGTTGTATAGTTTGATGAACTGGATCATGTGTTGTACCCTTTCTTCTTTGCCTTGGACAAAAGATGGAGGTTTGAAGGACAGCAGAAAGTAAGTTTTTGTTGATATATTTTTATTGGAAAAGAAGATAGACCTCATGAAGAACAGCTGGGATGTGAGGCCATTTCAAAGACTGTGATACTAGAGGAGAGAGAACAAAAGCAGTTAGCAAGGAAAATGGTACTCTGGGATGCAGCAGGAAGAGCATTGTCAGCAGGTCAAGGGAGGTGATCCTGCCCCTCTGCTCAGCCCCGGTGAGGCACATCTGGAGTGCTGTGTCCAGCTCTGGGCTCCTCAGGACAAGAGAGACCTGGAGCTCCTGGAGCAGCTCCAGTGGAGGGTAACAAAGATGGTTAAGGGACTGGAGCATCTCTCTTATGAGGAGAGGCTGAGGGAGCTGGGCCTGTTCAGCCTCAGGAAGGGACACTGAGAGGGGACCTCATCAATGTCTGTGAGTATCTGAAGGGAGGTGCCAAGAGGATGGAGCCAGGCTGTGCTCAGTGGTGCCCAGCAATGGGACAGGAGGCAATGGGCAGAAA
This sequence comes from Coloeus monedula, assembly GCF_965178545.1. Lineage (NCBI taxonomy): Eukaryota > Metazoa > Chordata > Aves > Passeriformes > Corvidae > Coloeus > Coloeus monedula. The sequence continues at coordinate 38,422,089 of NC_138782.1, forward strand.
CTGATGCACAGGAAGTTCCACCTGAACATGAGGAAGAATTTCTTTACTGGGCAGGTGACCACACACTGGAATAGATTGACCAGAGAGGTTGTGGAATCTCCACATGTTCCAGAACTATCTGGTCACAATCCTGTGCTGTGCTCTAGGATGACTCTGCTTGAGCCAGGAGGTTGGACCAAATGGCTCAAGGTGGTCCTTTCTAACCTGACCCATTCTGTGGGAGATACTGTAAGTTTCTGAGAGTTCCATTTTATGTATATATACAAACACATAAAAGGACTCTCCTCTGATTACATTCCTTTATGCATAAATAACTCTATACTCCTGTTGGACTGAAATATGCAACAGTCCAGTTTCCCTGACATTTCAAACACATTCATTTTAAAGTCTTGAAAGTCTTTTCTTCATATCTTGGAAAGAGATGAGACAGAGGGAAGCTTTGCATGTTCATAGAAATTAATGTCACACTTCTTCCTTATTTGCCATTTGGACAGACTGAATCTTCAAAGACCTCCCAGACTCAGTTTCTGAGATCTTGTTAATAGAAATGGCAAGTGTAGGATGCCAGTGCTTGTTTTGCATACTTGCATATTTGTACGAGTGCACAAGATCCTCTGGCTTTGCACACACAAGTTGGTGCATGCTCAGAGTTTGCAGGTTTTAGAAAGAAAGCTTTTGCCTTTTGTGTCTCATAAATTCAGTGTGATTGTTTTGATATTCAAAAGAAACAAATGAATGGATAAATGGATGAATGTTTCATTGCCTCTACCTGTGAAAATTAATTTCTTTGCCTTAGTTTAAAGTTGTTTAGGATTAACGTCTCTTTTTACAATATTTTTCTACTTGCCTTTACTTTAACTGTACATTATAGTCAGTAGTTCCTCAAATTTTAGTAGGGCACATTTAAAGTGGAGCAGTAGTCTTGGTATGGAAAGCCAACACAAATAAGTTCATTATTTTGGAAACGATAAAGATCAAGTCCCCTTCCTTTGTTAATGTCACCTGTCCCATTTTTTAAACCTGGAAGGAGACTGGTACTTTTCCATTGCTTTGGAAATGTCCTGTTCTTTCAAACTGCCTCCAGAACTACCATTAGCAGTCCAGAGAGGCCATTTAGTGCTGCTAAGGTGCTATGTTTACTAGGCTTATGAACACATTAAAATTTAGCATATGCTTCCTTTTTTTTTTTTTTTTTTTTTAGTTTTTGAGGTTTTGGTTTTGGAGTTTTTTTCTTTTTGTTAGGGTTGGGGTTTTTTAATTTAAATTTCTGGAATTTTAGGATTTCTCTATTCTGTCTGAAGTCAGTAGGTACTTTCTCTTCCTTCACAGAATCAAAATAGACTGCATAAATATCTGTGAAGGGGTCTAACCATTAACAACAAGAGTCCCTGATCAAGCAAGAGTAGTAATTGAACTAGATGATTTTGGTGAGTGTCAACAGTCATTGACATATTAAGTACAATGACATTTAATATATAGTTACAATAAAATGAATATAAGACTGAAAACTGCTGTTAAATATAAAAAGTATTAAATTTGAGGTTGGCTGCAATTTGCAGAACCAAGCACAATGAAGTAAGACAGTAAAATATTTTAGTAGAGCTATGAGAGGGTAGCAGTATTATTCATAAGCATCTCAGGAGCATGACTCACACATTTTACAAGAACTACATTTGCATGAATTTCCATAAATGATCAGATTTGTATTGTTTAAAGATGAAAAATGAAGCTTTCCAAAGTTATCTTGGTAAAGATAGATATATTTTACACCTTGCTAGCTGTATGTACAATGTTCCCAAAGAATTAAAGAACCCCACCATCCAGGAAAAAAACCAAAGATGGAAAACCTGCTTCTGCAATTTATTGCAGAAATAAACTACAATAGGGCCATAGTCCATTATTCTTCATCATGACTGCAATCACATGAGAACTGTATTCACTTACTAATGCATTCCTTGGTTGTAAATTCTTTGTTTTCAGCATGGTTACATCCTAGCTTGCTTTCATTTGGCTTCAGAAAAGCAAAAGAAAACTAGATTTTTAAATTTATGTGCCACACTTCTATGAGGAAAGGTTCTTATCAAAGTACAGGAACTTATATACACTTACCTCTGTAATTTTTGAAAGATGTGTCTATGCATACACACAGACTTTAAGAATGTAAACTTTCTGAATGCCTTCTCTCTTCTGCTCTCTGAGTCTTAGACCCTGGTGCTTCTTCTGTTGCAGTAAGGATGGATAATCCAAGAGTAACAGAATCTGGATATCCTGGAAGATCTCAGCTCTATTCCTTCTCCATCTGCAGCTCCCCCATGGCTGGGCAAGTTGAGTGACCTTTGTGGCTTTGCCTATTCTGCCTGACTGTTCCAAGCCTGTTCCCAAGCCTAGACTCACCACCTGCCCATGCTACAGACAGCCACTTTAGCAGGACATACTGTCCCTCACATGGTCTGGACAGAGAAGACCATCTTGAAGCCGTCTCTGCCACCCACATACACTTTCGCCATCCAAAGAACAGTGCAAACACACATGAATCATAAGGAAAATCCAGACTCCCGTGAAGAAAAATCTGAGAAAAGATAGAAAATAATAGCTGTGTCTCTACACGTGTTTATCTGCACTGTAGCCTTCTTTGGCTACTGTGGGGAATCCCTCTTGCAGTCACATGAGGAGTTCAGGGACTTGAGCAGTACTCACTCTGTGGACCTAATAGCTATAAAAATTAATAGTAGGTAAGAGCTGTGTTCTAAGTTTTCAAGTTTACCTGCATATAAAAGAGGGTCGCTCCTTTTGAAATTCAGGCCACAAAACTATTGCGCATGCACTTAGTTTCAACCACCATGGAAAAAGTCTCTGAAAATACGAGGGATATTCCCAGTGTGAACAAGAACTGTAGTTCAGTGTGTTTCTAATGGAGGAGCAACCTGTTTGCACAATGGAGAACATGGTGAAGGTAGTCAGCCATAGTTTCTGGTAAAGCAACTGTCTCGCCTTGCAGGGAGGTTCAATTCAGCTTCCTTTGTTTGCTTCAGGCTGCTCTCTTTTAATCCCCTTAATTTTCACTTCTCGTGTTTGCCCACTAATTTTTTCCTCAAGGTCTTGACTGCCCCATGGGTTGTAATTTTTTTTCCTTCCCACACCTCTCTTTTATTTTCATCTGCTGATTTATATAGCTGTTACACAGATTGCTGCATTTGCTTTCCAGGGATAAAGTGTAATCTCTAAAGCAGTGGGAGACCAAAAATCCCAGTAAGCTATGTTCATTTAAAAAAAAAAAACCAAAAAGCCCCTTCATTGCATATACTTACAAGGGTGAGAAATAGTGTGCCATATGTCCCTACACTACAACGGACAAAGCTAAAAGTTGAATAATTGCCCTCTCAAAAAGGGCCCATTAGTGAAATGAAACCCAAAGCCTTGAATGCACTGAGGGCCAGTAGAAATTCTGAATATGAATATGAAAAATATGAAGTGTTGTAAAAGCAAAGCAGTAGGAAGCCTAGAGGGCAAAATGCAAGTGGTAGGATTAATACTGAAATAGGTGCTGGAGTAACTGCAAGAAGACAAGAGCTTAAGGGACACAGATCAAAGTGGTAAATTAATATATACAAATTTGCCTACTTAAGGGAATGAGAAATCCCTTCCCAATACTGAAAGAAAAAAAGCCCTTTTGACTCAGTGTTTTGTAAAGATCTTTTTTACCCTTAGAGAAATGCAAACAGAGAAATTTAAACCTAAAACATTGCTCAGCCTAAGAGAATTGAGTTCTGGGTGAATGGATGGATGGATATAGATAATGTATTATTCAGAGTATTATCAAGTTGATTTTTTGCTAAGGAGGAAATAAATACTTTTTTTTTTTGTTGAGGTGGAATGCTGATGTATTTGCTGAAACTGTTTCTGACTTCGAAATAAATCAAGTGAAACAATTTGGCCATGGTAAATATGCTAATAACTGTCTGTACAAACTTGATAAAATTCTTTTATGCTGCCAGTGTTTTAATTTACTAACTAATGTGGCTATGATGACTGGAAAATGAGTATGTGAAGTAGTTAAACAAGAGGTGTAGAAAACATGCTCAAGGAAGTGGCTCTTCAGATTACTTCCCTCAGGGATATTCCAGATGCTGCATTACCCTGCTTTTGCCAGGCTGTGTAAAAGTAAATAGCAGTTTTAACAACAAAAATATTCCCTGCACTTCTTTATTTTTTTCTAAGAAGGCTTATGATTTTCTGTAATAGTTCACTATTCCTAAGAGCTAAGTCCAGTGCAAAAAGCAAGCTTTGTCTTTGACCCAGGGCTCCTTCTGGGATAGAGCACATCAGGGCATTTCATCCTTCTTGCTGGAGCTCAAATTTAGCCCAGAGTGACTTTATGTGAACTGGTGCAGACAACAGGTGTACCTTGTTTGTCTGAACTAGCCATGCCCTGGGTAGCCTGACTGCCAAGGGCAAGGTCCTAAAGAAATCTTCAGAAATCTTGCCCAGACCTCTTTGTGGACACTTGGGCTGTTGGCCTTTGTTGGCATTGGCTCCATGACAGTCACATCCTTGGAGAAGTACATGAGTTAATTTCAGGATAGATGGACTGCATTTAATATATTTCACTACAGACTAGTCAAGATATAAATACTCACTAGGAGAAAACTTGCAAGTATTAAAAAAAGTTATCTGATACATTTTAATTCACTCCTGCTTACAGATGCCAGTTGTAATCCGTAATGCTATTTTTTTACTGATACATGTGGCAAAAATTATTTATATAATCTGTTGAAATATGCTAACAGTTTCAAATCATGAGTGCTTTTTAGACTTCATATATTTGTGGCAATTCATGGGCAGCAGACAAAAGACTGGCAAAATTCATTAAATAAATTACTCATTGTGGGTTACTGCACCTGCTACTTCCAAATGTGAATAAAGAAATAAACAGGCTTTCATTAATAAACTGAAACAAAAGAGGGTATCCAAATGAACTATTTCTGCTTGCAAGCATATTGCTGTGGTAAAAAATCAACTCATTTAGTAGTAATCTGCAATATAATTTCAATGTTGACAAATCTTTGGAAATCTGTATCCGTGTACATAGTACAAAAATATCTTCAATAAATAACAGTAAAGCCCTAGTTGCATTTTCACTGCATGTACATATTTGTTCAATGACAAGCAATAGGGTAAACTCCGGCTGGGTTACAGATGGCAAAGTTTGCTTACAGGTTTAACTTCCATTTCTTTCCTTTTTCTTTTTTACTGTATGTATTGCAAACCTTCGACTGATAGGAATTTCAGTGCTAGCCTTACTTTTTAGAATTGGCAGAATAATTAAGCAATGAAATGTAGTCATTTTAGCAGGATATTTTGCTTTTATTGGAAGACAGGATTTCATAAAGAACTAATGATGTACTTTCCCACTCCCAAAATCATGCCTTTGATCATGGCTGTCTACTACTTCTGATGTATTTTCTCTTGTCTTAGCCTTCCAAATCTATCTATCTTACTCCAACAAGACGTCATTAAGGTCTTTGAATGTAGTGTCCTCCCTGCAATTCTTCTTTATCAGTTTCCACCTTCTGTCTTTTCTGTCCATGTGTCTCTCATATGCTGAGAATTCTGGAATTTACTTCAATAATTTCTTCATGTTGGAAGTCATTCACTTCTTGAACTGCTCTTGAATGTGTATGTGTGTTTCCATTAATAACTAAATACAGTAATCATAGAATGGTTTGGGTTGGAAGGGACCTTAAAGATCATCTAGTTCCAACCCTCCTGCTATGGACTGGGACGCATTCCACTAGACAAGGTTGCTCAAAGACCCATCCAGCAATACTTGCAAAGAACAAAATCAGATGGGAAGATCTCCTCTAACTATAGGGGTAAAGAGTGGTGGTACTATTGTTAACAAAGAAAATGGCCATGCTAATACAGGTCCTTAGCCTCCTACAGAGTTTGTTGTGCTGCCTGTCTTGGGTTTTTTTTGTGTATTCTGATGGGCGTGCTATCACCTGGCAAATTTGCATCTACACCAGAAAGCAGAGTTGAAAGCATTCAGAAGTAGGCTGACAGAGGACTTACAAAATGGGAACATACTGTTGATTTTCTTGCTTGGAATATACTGTCAAGATAGGCTGTGATGCCGCTTTGCTGGCACTTTTTGTTGTTTGCAGGTGTAAGATGTAAAGCTGATTGTTCTGAATTCATAGAAGGCTGCCTGCGTGACACAGGCTGCAGTGTCCTGGCAGTTATCACATTGTAATTATGTCTTATAAAAACATATAAGTAAAATCTCTACTTGAAAATGCTCTTAAAAAGAAGTCATATAATACTCCCATAATAGTAACTGAGGGGTAGGCATCTAAGAAATACAATTATAAACCAGAAACTTTACATAAACATGATCAAAACGAAATAAAACAGATATAATTATAAAAAGCATATACAAGGCATAATATCCCCTAAATCTGTCAGGTTGGAGAATTTCTAAAATGAAAATCTTTTAAAATCTAATTTAAACTTGTCTAGTTCCAAGGACCTTCCAAGGCCATAAGAAAAGCAGCAAAATGAAATCAATTAAACTCCTATGTGAAATTCAGCATTGAAATATAAACTAGAATATGAACTTTGACTTATTTAACATCCAATTAATGTATTTCTCCATTTCTGTTCCTTTATGATAATTAAATAACTGTCTTTCAGCATTGTTTTTTCACTTGGAGCTGAGGACTCAAAGCTGCACAAGCTTTATATTAAGAAAATAGAATCAATCTTCAGTACTTCTGATTCTTGCTTTAAAGAGTAGGTTCCTTGGCCACACTTAAAACCTTCCCCAGCGTTTTCAAATGTCCTTGCCATTATTACTTTTCAAAATATAAAACAACAAACAAAGACATTTTGAATAGCCGAGCTAAAAGCATGTTTCCTGTATTGTGTGGACCGCATCTCAGCTGTGACGATTTGCCTTAGATTTACTTGTTTGCGGTACTTGTTTTTCTCCTGTTCTTAAAATACTTCATTTCTATGAGGGTTTAAACAAGGGCCTTGCAGCCCCACAGCTTTAGCTACACCAAGTGATATAGATCTTATATAGTAAGATCTTGAGTTGCCTTCTCTTTCTGGTTTGGAAATTACTGTACTTTGTTCTTTCCTCTGGACCTTCTCAGCATAACACAACTGTTTGATCACATCAGGACTAGTTATGCACTGGCTTGTCTCCACAGTCACAGCAAAAGGGGAAGGAATAAGGAGCTTTCCCCAGTGGCACATGGGTCAGGCAGACTCATAGCCAAGATGTTTGGGGGAACACAAGCACCGTACCTAATTGCTCCTCTGGGAAGTCATCGTGGTTGACAAGGGTTCAGCCAGAGGCATGATGCAGCAGCTTTTGCAACAATTTCCATGTCACTGTGCATGCCGAGTGCATACAATTCATGCCTTGAAAACTCTTCCAAATACAAGTTATGCCCTTGAGGGCATGATCTAGCTCTGTATAATTATTTCTTTATGGCGATATTATTAACATGCAACCTTCCTAATCCTGACTGGCCACTCTAACTTAGCTCCGAATGGCGCTTGTGCTCTGAGTTCCCATGTGACCACATAATCAGGAAATGCAAAATGTGCATAGAGATAGAGCCAAAAGAAGGTAAAAACTAAAACCTTTTCCAAGAGCCTCTGTGAAGTGACTGGTATACAGAGAAGCATCAGAAGATACTGAGAAAGAGGAAACACTTGCCTAGTGCTGTGCAGTCTCATGTGGATTGCCCCAAGCTAGCCCTAGGCTAACAATACATCTACACACACAGAAGTACCATGAACCCAAAGTCAGCCTTGTCAGAGTGATGCTCAGGTTCATAAGCACAGCCAGTCTGTGGGGCTAGTCTGCTAAGACCCTGTACTGTGGCTTGACTGCTTCTGCTACTGAGACTGGCATGTTCAGAATGGGTCTGATTTCATGTCATGGTATAAACTCCCCCTGTAATTCATAATTAGGTTTGATGAGGACTCAGGTTCCCTGAACGTTATCCGTTTTTTTGAGTACCACCAAGACCTCTAGATGCTGACAAGAAGGCCATTAGTAATCAGGGCATCTCTGTGCTAGAGGCTTCAGAGGAGTGGAGAAATTAGCAAGCAAGCTGTAAACAGTTTAGCTCAAGTATCAGAAAGAGTCTTGTCAAGCACTACAGATCTCAGCACAGGCTCGCTTAGAGGTCAGGTGCTCTGCAGTCTGTAGTGAGAAGGTAAACTGGGTTCATGCACATGAGCTACTTGGCCTCTCTCTGCACTGCTCTCCACTGCTCTGCACTGCTATGCTCTACCCACCAACACTGCCTCTCCACCGTGTTGAGACACAGATCACAACCTGCTCCTAAAATCTCTGCCACAACTTCCAATTTGTTCCCTTTAAGAATCTGGGAAGGTAACAGAAGATCTTGAAGTGGATTAAGGAGATTGGGAATACATAACTGTGAACTCTCACCATATTGTTTCATCCCACACTTAGTGAAACATTCATTGCTCTTGATATTTTTCTTGACATGTAAAATATAATCCATTTTCTGTGCTGGCTCTTGCTTTTACAGTTGTGATAGGATAGGAAAAACCATTCTTTGAGAGCATCAGCATGTAATGGACTCTTTTTGATCTTATTTTTCCTTTTTATTGTCTTGTCTTTTTTTTCCTCTAGTATAAACTTGACCTAAAAAAAATATGAACTCTTTCCTAACGCAGACACCTGACACCATCATCACTTTTAAAAATTTCTGCCTTGAGGAATTCCGATTTCTTTGTAGAGTAAGTGCAGTTTGTCTTTGACTTTTATGCACAGATTATGTATGCGTTAGTTTAGGACTAAATCCACAAAGGAGCCTAAAACCCAGCTGGCTCTTCATTCTGCATATTATACTGGGCCCCTCTTTCCCCTTATGCAGTATCTCTGTGATTAGCAAGCGCATTGAGGTCTGGGTCTTCATGACCTCTGGTTGCAGTGTTAGCCTACGTGCTATAGCTCACTCTCAAGTTGCACAAAGAAATGGGATCTCAGGGTACTTCCTGCTGCATTATTCTACTCCTCATGGCATAGTGACATTGGGCCAAGGATAGTCTCTGAGCTCCACTCTTCACAGCTGGAAAAGTTGTACAGGTTAATGAAGGCTGGTTCCTACCTAGTCTGGCAGACACTGGCCCTTCAATGAGTGTTTGCCACCCAAGGGATCCTGACACTTAGGGTGGAGCTGAACCGGCTCCAACAAGGAAAGACTGCAGAGATTAATGAGATAAAGGGCCTACAGTTACTTTCCTGGTGGCTTCCTTCTTCTGAGATACTGAAAGCTCAACATCAGTCTCTTCCTTCCCAGACTACTGCCACAGAAAGGCTGAGCGTGAGGAAAATCTAGAGAAGTGAGCCCCTGGCTGCCATTACAGTGTGATGATCATGGTCAATGGCAGTTTATCTTAGCCTGACAAACAGTGGCAATTCGTATAACATTCATCTGGTTTCCTGCAGAATTGTATAGATTTTTCTTATAATAATTAAAATAATAATTATTTTATAGAAACACTTTACAAGATAATCTCCTCTTCAATTTCCTTTAGTATTTTCTGGGGAATTACCATGGGTAACATAGAAAGTAGGTAATTGAATTTCATTTCCATTACCATTTTGACAGCCTGAACTCTTTCCCAGGGTGACAGATTTAATTTCTCACACATGGCTTATATTGTTTTAAAATGGAATAATAAGTGGCATGATATTGTTTCTCGCTGTGGCATCTAAGCCATTATTTAGCAATATATCCAAAGCATTTCTTCTGAATTGATAGCCATTAAAATTTGTAAAGCAGAACCTCAGCAGGGATAGATTGATACAGCATCACTGGAAGCAGCTGTGCTGTGCTGATTCACACAAGCTCAGGGTTTAACCTGTGATATTTCTGTCACTTTTTTTCCTCTGACCAACTTTTAGCATATTTTTCTTATCGATGGTCTGGAACAAGTCATGCAAAAAACCCTGTGAATTCATTATATGCCCAGCCCTGCAGCCCAGTGAGCTATGCAGGGGGTGATGTGTCATTGTCAATTTGTGCTGAAGACAATGGCAGCAGAAGGTGTTCTGCCTCTCTCCAGTGGCACTCAGCAGCTCATAAGATTTAGGTTGCAAGAGCAAGCTTTGTTTGCATAGCTGCCAAGGACATATTTACAGCTAATTCCAGAGACACCAATGCTAGAATTAGTCAGAGCGTGATAAAGGGGGATAGCTCTCATGATTCCTTTCCAACACAAATTTGAAGGCTAATAAGTGTTGCATAATACTGCTGCTTTCAGTTCAAAATCAAGTAGTTTAATTCATCTCTGAAATAACAAGTCAGTATTAGAATCCTCAACTGGATATAAATACTTGCTTTCTGTACAAGTTAATAGCTTTTTTGCATGCAAGGGTGGAGGAAGTTTAAGAAGGTCATAGTTTCCTACTAGCTATATTAAGAGATGGTCACTTGGAGGTGCTACACGTCCCAAAATGGGTTGCAAAAGTTCATAGGAAGTACATAGGCATTGCCTTTTGTACTTCCATGACACTGAGTTTTAGTTCTCTTTTCCAGAAAGGAAGTTTCTGTTCTATTTGTTATAAAATGGATGTGAAAATACCGGTTAACACAGAGAAGAATGTATGATAGCTAATCTTGAAAGGAGGAAGCCACTATAGCAGAAGACAGGAAAAGTCTAAAATAATTATATAGACTTAATAACTAAGTGTAGTCAGTCCTTTTCACTTGCTTTGCATTCTTGGTAACCATTCTACGAAAATTTTTTTGCCTCAGTTCCTGTAAAGAATTTTGTGATAAAACCATATGGACTTGAAATGAAGCAGCTATAATTTTTAACCCTTCAATTATTTCAGGCACAGCATCTGCAGCACTGGGAACTGTATTTCTATACCACTGTCACTTCCTCTTGGAGCCTTTAGCACACACCTCACAAAGACCCTATAGCAGCGCTCAGTGAAAACAGAAGTGAGGGCCAGCCTGTGATGTTTTGCTGTAGCTATTGCAGTCTTTTCTCAACCTGGTAAAGCAGAAGACAGTAGGTAAAGAGGTTATAAATGGGGAAGCAGCAATGATATACCAAATGAGAGAATAGCACTGTGGGTTACTCTATACAATAGTAATGATGTTTTTAATAATATTTTCTCTGGTTATCCATGTTGTTGAGAATATGTCTTATGTGAGAAACTTCCTGTTCCTTCCTCAGTAGAAAGTAAAAAATTAATATTTCACCAGAATTAGTGCAGCATTTTGGAAAATTTTGTATAGTTGTGGACAAGGTAAGAAGCATTTTGGGGAATGCTGGCAGAAATTAAGGAAGCAATTACTAAAGGAGGTACAATGTAGATATATTCTGGAATGTATTTGCAACACTTTCCCGCTGGCATTTTAACGACTCCTAAAGACACTTGCTGTGTCAATCTACTGGAAGAGAATTAAAATGTGTGTATATTACTAGTTAGCTTCCTTTGGGGGTTCAAATCAATCCCAGCAGCATTGGTAGGTTAATCAATGCTATTTCCCTAAAACTAAACCAGTTGTTTCCAGCAACAGATCTCTTCTGCCCTTACAGGTGTTCTACCTTGACTGCAGCAAATTGGACAGGGGGCTAATCAGGTTTTTGAGCTCAGGGTAGCATATTTACTTTGACCTGAGGTTATGCAGATGTCAATCAAAGACAACCATTTCCAAACCAAAAGAACTGCAACAGAACTTCTTGGCCACCTTGGCTTGCCTCAGACAGAAGTGTTACCTAGCTGGCCTCAGCCTACCACTGTGGAGGCCAGGAGGATTTGTAGAGGGTTTTTCTTGCAACTGGCAAAGCATCTCATATTTATAATTAGTGCCTAGTACTGCTATGGATGAGCTGGCTAAAAATACTTTGAAAGAGAAAAAAGGGATAAAATACATAAATGAAAAATAGAAATGCAGTGTCTTTGTCCCTTTATATTTTCTGGTTTGTAAGAATGTATCTAGCCTAAACTGTGATGAAGTTTCCCTCTGAACCATTATTAAGAAGTCCAGCATATAAAAAAGTATGCTATCCATAAGCCAAATTTCATAAAGCAAATGTAAAGTAGGCAGATTTACCTTGAAGAATCTGTAGTCAGGGACCTGAGTACTTACCAAAAATTCATGGCTTCCCTTCTTCAGAGCATTCAAACTCCAGTAACACAACTACAGGAAAGGAGAGGGAAAAATTCAAACACTCAGTGAATCAATAGGAAGTAGGCGAGAAGTGGCTGTGAAGTAACTCACAACTAAGTGGATTAATCTGGCACAAAAATTGGCAAGGTTTTTTCTGCTTAGCTTTACTAGCTGAAATGTGAACTGAACATGGAGCCTCCTGTGGCCTGTTTAACCTCCTGCAATCCTATTAATCTGAGAGATTAAAATGTTCCGTTTCTTCTAAAGGAAAAGCAGTAGCCCAGAACACATGCTTACATGATTCATTAATTGTGGAGGAAGCTATTCCTGTTTGATATTTAACCGATTTATTATTATTATTATTATATACAATCAAAGTAAACATCAAAAAAAAAAAGGTAATTTGAACTGAGAAATCAAAACCTAGGAAATCTCAGAATAAAACACAGATTTTTTTTTTAATTTTGTGTGTGTGTTTACTGATTTTGTTTTATTCCCAAAGGAAGAATGTGGTAAAATCAAAGCAAAATCACAGAGGGTTACAACATCCATGAATCTATGTTTGAATATAAACTTTTTCCCCATATTAGAAACCACAGTAGTTGTAAGAGTAAATAATGCACAGTTAACCACCACAGTCAATGAGTTGTCACCACAGTGACTGAAGAAGTTTACGTACACCTTCCAACATCAAAGCCTGCCACACACTACACTTAAAATCCTTGCTGCTAAGTGCCTGTCCAGCTTCTCTGATTAACTGGTTGGAGCATGGATAGCAGCCAGAGATTGCTCTTTCCTTCATCCCTTGCAGATGTCACCATGCATTGAAGAGAAAAGCATTATATTCTTCTGAGCAACAACTGCCTTTTGCTGAAACAAGAATCTTTGCTTCCTTCCAGGCTCATAGGACAATAGAGCTACAAAGCACAATCTGGTTTTCTTTATGGAAGCAATGCAAGATACAGAGGAAAGAATTTACAATAATTTTACACTCAGACCTTCTTCATTTCTTTTTTTTTTTTTTCCTTAAATTTGATGTGAAGTTCCTAGGAAATTATGTGCTTATGTTAATGTAACATTAAGGTTGATAAATCAAGTTCTAAAATGTCATGAAATGCAGAAGTCAGGCTGTAGGCTCAACCTTTACTCTGGCTCTTTGCCTTTTTCTTAAAATAGAGTCAGTCTTTATTCTGTTATAAATTATTACTCAGACTACATAGGAGTCAGTATAACACAAACTAGAATTCTCTACAAAGGTTTATAAATAGTAAACATGACAGAAAATGCTGTGCAGCTGGGCTATATAAGGAAAGGAGCAATTTACTCACAAATGCTTCAGTATGTTCTTCCTCAGGTTTCAGTTTGGCTGGATCATCCCTCTGTCTTGATCATCTCTCTGTTATTATTCATGCAAGGAGATTTTGGATATCATTGGTATCATGGAGTCCTGCCCCTCACAGTGATACTGATATTCATGTGCAAATGAAAGTATTCATATGTGAATGCAAGTATTCATTTTCTCCTTCCAAGACTCCTGGCTACTGAAGATAAGCCTGTCTGGCTTAAAAGGAAAGAATGGGAACACCTTGAAAGTAAAAAAGTCTTTAAAGCCTTCTGCTTCGTGGACAGCCCTTACTGAACAGCTGTCAGCAGTAGCAGGACAGGACTCTGCCCAAGGTTGCATTTGTCCAGGATCCCACTTACAGCCACAGTAAACACCGACTGTGTGATGGCAGCTATCCTCAAGCATGGGCAAGGAAGACAGGACTGATCATTATTTGCCTTATGGCCCATTCTTTAGTCACCAGTCACCCCACATGCATCTTTCTTACTCCTTCTCTGAATAAAACTCTTTCAGATCAGCAGAGGAGGTATATGTTGAGGAAACTTCCCCGTCCAACCATCCAGGAGCCAATCTGACAGTCACACTCACACCAACTGAGCTGGGACTGAAGATCATTTGCAGCTACACCACCCTGGGGGTTGCTGGCTTCTGCTGTATCTCTGTGTCTGGTCACCTGGCTGTGCCACAGGTCTCTGAGCCCTTTTTTGTGCAAAGGGTTGGCAGTTCCTGGCCTCTTGCCTGGGGCTTCTGCCACCCAGAACTCAGTCTGCAGCTTGCACTGCAGCTTGCACACCGAGCCACCTGCACTGAATGTATTCCTCAACATATATTATAAATGGGGTGTTTCGCAGACATATGTATAGCAGTTTCATAAAATGGTGGCATGTAGGGCTCCATCTTCTGTCAGAACTCCAGCCCAGCATCCATGCTGTTTGAACTACACCGTACCTCAAACTGGGAAAAGTACCACAATAACTGTTCATGTATGTGCAAAATATCTCTTCCATGTGTGTAACAAAAACCACAGTGTGCCTTGGTGGAAAACTGGCCTTACATCTGAAACAGTCAGTAAGAAGCAAGAGAGGAGAGGTTTAGATACTGGTAGCAATCAGTTGTGTTTTGAAAATTAAGCTCTTGAGAGATAAAGAGTATATGAGAAGGCTGTGCTTTAATTTCCCAGCATGTGAAGGAATATAGTCTAAATAATATCCTGGATATACCACATCTAAATATGAATGCACTATATTAGAAAGAAGTCAACTTCTGGTCAAGGTTATTACCTTGGATAACATCTACTGAGATTTTTCAGGCTCCCAACAGCAATCTTCATCACACAAGTAAGCACAGTATTATTATGTCTGTGACTTTTGAAATTTTGATAGCTTTCATTCAGATACTTATCTCTGGACAGAAAGAGAAATTTTACAATTGTACCACTGCACAGTTGTCCCAGTTATAAATAAATTATTTCAATTGTAGTCAAAGGCATAATGCATACTGCTTTGTAACAAGTACCTGCTACATAGAGATTTTTGAGTGGTCTCAGATTTCTCTTTGTGGAATTTTTTTACGTGCTGTGCATAAGGATGTGTACTTGCCTTGAGGATATATTCAAGGTAAAAGCTTGCTCTAAGTGACATTTTTTCATTTTGCATCTGTATTGGAAACTAGGAGAGGGAAAGGCATCTCCAAGTGTTGTGAGGAGGTCACAGAGTCTGTTCCAGAATGAGAGTAAGGTATACCTCTGGACCAGGCAGGTGAGATACAATGAAGAACTGATAGACACTACTCTGCCATCATCATACGCTGGTGAAAGGAATGAAAGCCTATGCATTCTGAGATAAAAGGATGCTTCACCACTGAGTTTAAATGCCGCAAATTACTTCCTGCTGCTACTGTGTGCAGTGAGGAAAAGCTCTCCTCCAAGGCTCAGTGTTTTCAGTACTTTTCACCATAGTCTTCATTTTGGGCGTTACCCATGACATGATGTAGCCTAATGTGAACAACTCCCTGGCTAAACCAACTTTTCTTTTTTACATAAGCCTGTTGGCATATCATAACGTTATGTTTAAGTTCCCATCCATTAAATGCTATTCTTTGCATCTTAAATTATTTCAGACACTTTCCTTTCACATTAACTAGAATTAACATTGACGTTGTGATATATTGCAAATGACATCTGTTGGAGTAACTTTTTCCCTAAGAACTATATTTCTTACCAGCCATAACCTCAGAATTTTGGGGAATTATTATATAATGTTGTTTCCAATCAAAATAAATGTGTTCAGTTTTCCTATATGCAGTGACATTAAATAAGTTACACAGCTCAGTCCTCTGCCCGCTACATTTGGTGTCAAAACTCCCACTGACTTCATGGGACCAGGATTTAGATCTTAGGCGATTACCATTCATAGAAACTATGGGTTAACGTCTAAAAATAGGAAAAGTTTGGCCACATAAGTCTCCTAAGACCTAGAAATTTTAAACATATCTGTCGCTGCTACTTATACATCACTCTATATGCTTTCAGCCCCCTTTCACATGCTTTCAATAATTGCACAGAAATACTTGTGAATACAGTCAAAAAATTAAATAATTTTAATACTTATTTTTAGGGGCAATTTTAATCAACAGGAAATAGAAATTTACCTATCCTCCTTTCTCCAGACAAGGAAACAAATCTTTTGAAGGTTAGCTGCCAAAGTAATATCCAGAGAGGGGCTTTTGCATGTTTAACCAGATGTGTACACAAACTTTAACTCCCTTATTGTCCCCCTAATCCAGAGGTGTCTAAATTCCCTAGTCTCTTAAGCAACATCCTATGTTCTTTTGCCAGAAAAAAAAATTTCCAGCTGTATGATATTTGGTGTGCCTTTTTTTCACAAGATTATTGCTGATTCTGACCATGCCCCAAACTTTCCCTGGTGTCAGGTCTGCCATTCCTCACTCTAAGGAATGAGCAATGTGAGAAGTTGTTTTAGACAGAGCAGGCCTCCACTGAGGAAATACTTAAGTCCTGACCCATGCTGAATGGGTGAGGAAATTCTCAGTGCAATTACTCTAAACCCTTTTAAAGAAAGGCTTCCCTCAGGAGAGTCCCTGCAGGCTAATCCTTCCAGGTGTCCAGCGCAGTTTGTGGAGGACAGTGTTACCAGACATAGGCAGAACATTTCAGGGGATTTTAACCTTTAAGACTGCATAAACTACCTCATTTCTGCAGAAATCCCAAGAGACAATATACCTCCGGAGCATGAGGCCCTCCCTATTTTTTCAGGCTTCAAGAAAGGGATAGTCATATGTTGCAGGCCCAAACGAACACTAAATATCAATATTTCTTGCCTAACTCAGCTCTCCTATTTAGTGTATTGATCTGCACTTCCTTTCCCATTCCTACTGCTGTGGAACAAGGGAGGAAAAAGAAGCAGGTTCACAGCATTTATGTCAGCTCACCTCAAAACTACTCCCAACAAGAATTCCTATTTCTTCCCTTTTCTTTGCAGGGGTGAAAATTGCAAGTTGCATTCTAGCTTGCCAAACACTCTGCTCAATGTTTGTGGAAAAAAATAAATTAAGGTAGAAACCCAGAAATGTTACTGGACAGGGCACATGGGGCAGAAGTTGCCTGCACTCCTGCATGTCCCAGTACCTCTACCTGCACTGCTGGATGAGGAAGAACACAGAACTTCTCTCCTTCATCACAGCTGTAGCCTGCCCTGGTTGGGAGCACAGTTACAAAAGAATTGCAATCTCTTATCTCACCATGCAGACCGTTTAGAGGAATAATGTCAGGAAAAGCATAAAAACCAACCAGTCAACCAACCAACCAACCAACCAACTAACCAAAAAAACCCCAAAACCAACCAAGCAAAAATACCCCAACAGATAATTTTTCTCTTAGATTACGATTAGTTAATAGTATTACTTTACTCTCTTAGAATCTGAATTCTTTGTTATAACTGAACAAACTGTAATACATATTTTTAAATGTCAGAAATCCCTTCTGTATCCAAATCAATATAGAATAATACTAATAATTTTCCTGTAGTGGTAGAAGAAATACCTGAGGCAATAAAATGCTTTGAAAGGATGCTTTCCTTATCAAAATTCATAAAATCATGAAGGCTTAGTGGATTCTAGTTCTTCTTTTAAACAGATATTTAGAGAAAATGGGGAAAAGGGTTATTTTGCTACATTCAAGTGTGGCTTTGTTTCAAAATTCTAGGAATCTTACGCAGTATATCAGATAAGAATTCTTGTCCTTAAGAAAATGCAGTGGCTTTGCAACTAAATGTTACCCATCTGGCCAAAAAATTCACCACAGAAATTGTACTCAGTCATGAAAAGAAAAACTGGAGACAAGCATTAACAACATTTTTATACTGGTTTTGCTCCAAAATTTTTAACAGTCAACACAAGGGACAGAGTATGAAATAGTCATGAAACAATAATAAAACCCTATGCATTATAAATAAAATTATAGAATCATAGAGTGGCCTGGGTTGGAAGCCAGAGGCGAGGCTGACAGGTGGGTAGTTCACACAGTCCTCATTTCTCCCCTCTTTAAAGATGTGTACAATATTTCCTCTTTTCCAGTCACCTGGGACTTCATCTAAATGCCATTTGTCAAATATCATGGCAAGAGGCTGGGCAACTACATCAGCCAATTCCTGGACTCTGGGATGCCTCTCCTCAGATCCCATAGATTTATGTACATTCAGTGTCCTCAGGTGGTCATGAACTTGATCTTCCCTTTCAGTGGGAGGGACTTTGCTCTCCCAGTCCCCATCCTGCTGTCCATCCATTTGAGAGGTGTGGGAAGAGGGGTTGCCATTGAAGACTAAAGCAAAAAGTTAAGTACCCCAGCCTTCTCCTCTTCCATAGTTACCAGTTTTCCAGCACTGTTTATCAGGGGGAGCATGTACACCTTCTTTGACCTTCTCTTTCTGGTTAACCTACCTGTAGGAGCCCTTCCTGTTATTCCTTGTGTCCCTTGCCAGTTTCAGTTCCATCTTTGTCTTGGCCTTCCTCAGCCCATGCCTACACTACTGTCCTTCATCTCTATACTCTTCCTACAACCCAAAATATTTAATGGGGAATATTTCTTGTTTTATTTAATTTTACAGCAAAAAAACCTCCCAATCTATCTTCCTTTTATTTACTCTTCCCTAATATCCTAATATTAGTAAAATATATCAGGACACTTAGAGCAGAAATTGGTTGAATTGTCATAGGATCACTCAGGTTTTGCAAAAGACCAGGTAGTCATTATACCAATGTGACTATAACTGCTTTTAGACATTACTTTGGATTTTCCTTTGTGATCATCTTAATTTTAAACGGCAAGAGAAAAACCTAGTGGCTTTTCAAAATGCCAGCTACTGCTACAGGTTTAGAGACTTGTCATAAAGTACAAATATGATAACTAACAGGGAGGTGCCAGAATTAACTGTGGTAATAAAGCTGACTCTTTAAAATACATTGTTTTCTTTCAATTCAGGATGCAGAAATTCAGTTAGAAAAAAGAGTCAAAGAACCAACATTTTCCACTTTTCTCGACTGTTGAAGCATCTTGAAAGTCAGTGGAGATAAGTAGTTTAAATTGTTGAATCTTTAGTGTTACTTTTTCTTTTATTTTTAATCATGAAAACAATACTTCTGGGTTAACTAAGTGTAAAAAGATTCTTTACTCTTTGTAGCCAGAATATAATGTGAAACAGAGCTCCAAAAGAACTTTTCATTTGATCTCAACACACAGTACCCATTCAATCCACATTTTCACAGTATTTATTAGACTGCAGTTAGTATCTATGGGCAACAACCAGTTATTCACTAATTTACTTTATCTTCTACATTCATGATGAAAAAAAAAAAATTAGACTTCAACATCTCCATATATGCAGTGGGATGTGGTAATTGATGTCTCGCACCATGGGAGTTCAGTCTTTACTGAGAATTATTTTATCAAAAAAATAACTCTTCTATAAAATTTGTGTAATTGGTATACCCATTAAACTATTTTAAAAAATGAGGAATGCAGCTTTGTGCCTAGCTTTTCTACTTTCAGGAAACTTCTCCTACAAAATTTACTTAGAAATTGCAGTAAGATATTTCCCTGGAGGGACACAGATTTTGGGAGCTGTAAACAGTCAGTTTGGAAGCTGGTCCACACAGGATCTTACACAGAGCAATTTCACCATTTTTGTACTTAAAATGCTTCCTAGCCCCTCCCTCCAGTCTGCATTCATTCAGATGAAACAACCATAATGAAGTTTTGACTGGGCAGGGGAAGTCCCAAAGCCAGCATCAATCAGCTAAGCTCTATTGAAGTCAATGAGCTGAGGTATCCTGGCTGAGGTACAGGCCCCTAATCTCTAAAAAACGTATTATCTACACATTTGGTACAATAAAATGCAGCAAAGCTGTGAAATTTCCATTTCCAAGTTGAATAGGTCTGTGGAGGTTGGTGATGGATGGAAGCAGCCCTGAGCTCAGTGCCAGCAGGGGAAGGAAGGATCCCCTCTCCTGCTGTGGCTGGGCATTATCACATGAAAGGCAGCATGTGATAATGCCCTGGGAAGTATTAATCTGGAGTGCAGTGCCACTTTTTTCCTCTGCTAGAGTGAGGACTCTGTGTGTACAAACAAACAAGCTGCAACAGGGCCGGGTGTCCTAAGCCTTCCACCAAATACAAACTTTCATGTATTTATTTATTTATTTATGCAGTGTCTGCAGGGCATTTAAAGGTCAGTATGGATTACCTTGACTTGATAGTGCCTGGAAAGTTCTGTCAACTGTAAGTGCTTAAACTGAATGCCATGGAGCTATTGAAAAACTCTAACTTGCATAAAGGTACCTCTCAAGTCACTTTCCTGTATCCTTTGTTTATAGGTATGTCTTGGGAGTTCTAGTATTCCACATTCCTAACATAAATTTTGCAAGTATGGAAAAACATCTGATGAAAATGCTTTTGTAATCCTGACTCTCAAAAAAGATACCATCAATTACAGGCCGTTTTGTGTCTGTTAATATTGGGGTTTCTTCAGGTTTTGGGTTTGGGTTTTGTTGGGGTTTTTTTGTAGTTTTGGGATGCTTTGTTTTGATTTGGCGATTTTTGGTTTTGTTGGGATTTTTTTGTCTATTGCTAGTTTTGCTCACAGAGGTGACAAAGGAACAAAAACCTTGACAAAAAAGCCACATTAACTCTCCATTAGTCTGTGTTCTCATTTACACCAGGCTTAATTTGAAACCATATGTGTATTTCACATTGTGCCAGCATAAATGACTACACAGGTTCAGGGCAATACAAAGTCTGCCCTAAAACCAGAAATGTTCAGATCATCCATGAGCACTGTTACCCAAGAGGCCAGTTTATGCAGTGAGGTTAAAGGAGATAACTGGAAGTCTCACCTTGAGCTAATGATCCAACATACAGTGGATTTAAAAAGTGAAAATTGCAGAGCAGTAAATGAGTGGTACAAGAGTCCCATCATGCATACAGCTGAACAGACAGAAATGCATAGAAATGGGCTTACTCTTTCAAACCCCAGGGTCGTATGTGTGGGAATAACCTGCTCATCTACGTCATCTAGGACAGACTGCTAAAGCAGTTTTTAAAATTTATTTTCCAATAAAGCCACTCTTGTATAGCTTATGACATCAGGACAGTCTCACTGAATTGATTAGAGTGTGGCATAAACAGGTGGATCACTGGAGGTGCAAGGACTGAAAGCATGCTGGAAGGGAAAAGGAAGGAATAATTAGTGGTATAATCCACTAAGTGTTTGAAAATCCAAAGGAAGAGGGCCACTGGGAGTGAAGAAATGAAGGTGACTGCATTTGTTTGTGCCTGAGAGGTGCTATGGAGGTGGTGAGCTGAGAAGTTTTTTGTTTGGGAGGAGGTGGTCAGTGATGGCTGAGTCAGGGCCTTCCATGGGCATAGCACTGGTTTCACAGGTGTTTAGTGGGTATCTCCCCACCAATACTCTTCATCAGACAGGAACATCAGAGGGATCACAGACAATGGGTGACAGCCAGACAGCAATCTGGCTGCTGGGGGTTGCTTGCTCTAGGCAAACCAGGACCTGTCTGGGACCACACAGGCAGGTGGCATCATGGTCCTTCACCAGTTTGACCTGATTTGCTTAGATAATTTACCACTCTACTCTTCAGTCCAAGTACAGATTAGTGGAAAAGTCCTTCCTCTTCATGTTCTGATTGAGAGGGTCTCTATTTTCTCACCTCTTTTAAAGTGATGATTTCATCCTTTTGCTAATAGTTCTATTCTCAGAGACGATCTAAAAATTCTCTAAAGAAAATCCCATTCTCCTTCTTGAATGCTTTCCCTTTTACTTATTTTGCTGTTCTCTGCTTTTATGACTATTGCCTTTTTCTTTATTTAGACCACATGCTATATCATTATTTCAGCTCATTTTCTTGTACTTTGATAACTTTTGCTCATTCCCACAGTAAATGTGATTTGCAAGAACTGTGATTTTGGAATCCAGAGTCTCCTGTCATTTTTCTTCAATGTTCAGCATTGCAATACTTTTTCGTTCTTTTTTTCAAGTCTCTTTGCTTTTCATGTAATTAGACTGTTCCTTTTCTCTTATGCTTTCATTGTCCCATGTATCCCTGATCATGTCTTTCCTTTGCTCCTCATCACTTTATTTTTTGCATTTGTGCTTAACTAAAACAAGGGATAAGTGCAAAGTTGCCCTCCCCACTTCAAATCCTTCTTGACATGCTATACTTTTGACCCCCTTTTCACCCAGTTGTGCAGGCCTACCCTATTCTTCTTATTGAACATAATAATTCTTTGTTTTAGAAACTGCTTTACCCTCTTTCACCTCCATTTTCTCATTTATGCAAAAAATATTGCATATATGCAATATATGAGTTACCAAAGTTACAAGTTCTAATACCAGCTCTGAATATCTTTATTTCTGTATCACCTCTTAAAATAAATTATTCAAGTTGTGATGATGTGAAAAATCTTTTGTATTTAAGTAGAAATAGAATTCAAGTGAGAGCATCTTGTAAATTAACTGCTAACACGTGCATTAGGCAGAATAAGTTTGATATAATACAAAATGGTATTTTGATACAGCCTTTCATTTTATTATGAAAAGCGTACTTCAGTCATTCAGGTTCCCAGGATTATGAATTGACAGTTGACACTGAGGAAAAACAGATTTATTCTACTTTGGGCTTTTTTAAGCAAAGATCTAAAGAGTCCCCCCAGATTGTTGGACTTGAGACTGAATGTAAAGCTAAAATTTATTTTACTTGTCCCTAAGCTCCTGCAGAAGATACAGGTTCTTCATACTTGTCACTGTTTTGTGCAATTTAATACATATTCTCAGAGAAACCCTTGCCTTGAGCCTGGCAGAAGGGGTGGTCATTTCCCAGGCCCAGCCAGTGACACTGTGACCTGAAACTGAGATCCCAAGTCTGGAAATGATTCTTCTTAATGAACAGGCTCTTCTCACTCCAGCCCAATCAGCAGTTAAACACTTTAAGCATAGCAAACAACTTCAAAGAGGCAGCCTAGTTTTTTGGAAAACCCAGGTAAATACATCATTCCACATACCTATAATAAATCAGATGTGATCTTCTGAACATCAGCCTAAGCAGCCACTCCCTGGGGTTTTTGCTATAGCAGAAATGCCTGAACTTTACCTGGCCCCATTCATCCTGCCCTGCTTGTCTTCCCTCATACCAGCTTAAATCCCATGGGCAAGCCAGGACCAGAGCAGCACGGCACGGCACTGGGCTTTGGAACACCAGTCAGGGTGGGCTTGCACAGCAAACCTCAGGGCCAGGGTCTCTAGGTATCTGTAGAGTGGTATCTGTGGAGTCTGATGGTGCTTAAGGGTTGTCCTTAGGAACCTAAGTTGCCATGTAAGTACGGGCATCCCATATGTGAAATATTTCACAAAAAAGTCCTGTTTTCCAGGATGCTAAAGGTTGCTTGACAAAGCATGACTTAAATATCTTCAACTTGGCCTGATATCCGCAAGACTCTCAAAGTAAAACATTTCTGGCATGGTCATTAGCACTTTTAAGTAGGGTTTTGAACAATTAACATTTTGTTGTGTTCCCAGAAGACAAGCCAGTTGCTTTCTATTTAATGAGTGCCAATTCTGATATTGTGACTGTTTTTTTCTGAGCAGTAGTGAGCACCCACCTAAACTCTGAGGATGTTGTTGTTTTCGGAAAGCAATGCTTTTGAGGGAAACAAGATTTGGTTTTTTTCCTCTGGTCTAACTTGCTCAAAAGAAAATAAGTGTTGAAAGTGTTTTAGAGACATAAATAAAGCTCTGGAAAATTAACACTGATACTGAACTTTTCCACCCCATAAAAGTCTAGATTCTCAACCACAAGGAACAAAACTTGTTTTCAAGGTAACAATGCATGCTGAAGATTTTTGTTGCTGGAAATTCTCTGAGGTATCTTCTCCTGAGAATAAGGCACACTTTGGAAACAAGGACAGACAGAATAATTTTTCTGTATTTACCAAGTAATTGAGTGTTTTCTTAGTGAAAAGTCAAGTAGTTATATGGTTGGATTTTGCTAGTCATTGACTGTGGGATTAAGTGACTTCTCCTATAAAGTATTTCTGAGGTTCTTATGACTTATGTATAGTCTGTATTGATTTCCTGTATACTTAATCAAAATTTCTCGTATCACATACTTTTGCTGTCTGATAGTTTCAGCAAGAAGTAGACTCATTGCAAACCTGCGTCTCCTTAGAATACAGCCCTCCCTTCCACTGGCAATAGTAATGTTATAAAATAACAGTGATTAGTCTCTGTCACTGTAAAGCACTTAAACCATTTTTGCCAATCCAGCCTTGGTTTCCAAGGAAACAGAAGATAGTAACACAGGATAAAGATTTTTATTTTTGGGGGGGGTTGCTTTTGTTGGATTTCAGCTGTCTTCAAACTTCATTCACAAAGATGTCTTTCCTCCATCTTTTTTCCTTTAAACCTATAGATTTTAGGGTTCAGTCATCTGGTTTTCATTTTGCTGCAACTGGTTTTAAAGAAAATTTGTGGCCAGCAAAATTTAACAGGATGATAGACTTGGATATTGGAGCCGTGGGTTAATTCACAAAGTTGTCTGAAGTCAGTTTCTCAGCGATAAAATGAAGCCTTAGTGGAGCCTGTTGCTACTGTTATTATCAGGAGTAGGATAGATAAAAGCTACTACCTAAATTACCACTTTTACCATATTGAGATACAAGTGTAGAGATGAGTAGATGGATATGCAGTCAAATTAGATTTGGGTTACTATGTCCTTAGAAGGAGGGTTTCGGCCTTTCTGAGAAAATGGAGATACTTCCTTAAAGCCATTTGAAATATATTACTATCTCACCCTTCTGCATTGAGGACTTTTGAAAGGTTATCTTATCAATTAGATTGTCTTGATTTTAGGTGCAGTCCAGAAGGCATGTGTTAAAATTTTAGAAATTAAATATATCAGATCAAATTAGCTGTCTGCCTCTGTAGACAAACACTTCTAAAGATCACAAGGGTGAACTAGATACAAAGCATTATTTAGCACACGGTAATACTAAAGAGAAGTACTATATTCCAAGAATAAAGAAGCTGAGCTGAGCTTCTTTTCCATGCAAAGCTTGTTCATGAATAAAAATGTATTTTTTTTATCAATTTTTTCTTACCAGTAATTTTGTGACAAAAGCTAGGGGTGACAAATGAGATACCCAAAATAACCAATTCAAAACATTGTCTGTTCAAAGGATGAATGATCATATAAATTACTTACAGAATAGGCTGCCATGCTACACAAACAATGAGACAGGTCCCTCTAAAACAGAGGAGACTGATTGCTTCATGTGGTTTTTATTCTTTTCTAATTTGGAAATATACAAGAGATAGAACAGAACATGAGATGAATAGGGAAGGTGAAAAAATCCACTTATAACATACTCTTTCCCTCTCCATATTTTTAAAAAGTATTGTGGCCTGTGGAAGCTAAGAATGCTTCTATGTTTTTTCATTACCTCTCTTATTATCTGCGTTGTGTACTATATGGGAACACTCACTGTGAACTAGTGTCTCTCTGTGACAGGTATAGCTGTTCCTGCCTTGAAAAGCTGATGACTTTGATTTCAGTGAACATCACCTCAGTGTTTAGGTGCTGTGTTTTGTCTGTTATTGTTGTAAAGTTGTTTATTTCCATCCCTGGCAGGGGCAAATAAAGCAACACAGTCAATATACATATGTATTTTTTTACATCCCCAAACGATAACTTATTTTCATATCTGTGCGTGTTCCTCCATAAACAGAACATTGTGGCACTTTATCCTTTTTTTCACCGCTCCTAGAGAAAACAATCATATTAAAAGTCTGCTCAGGCTCCCAGTGCTCACTTGAGGCAGCTGCTTAGGCACAGCAGCACAGGCAGCCCAGCACTGCAGCAATGACACAGAAGAGCATAGCCTCTCTACAAGTGGCAGTTTTGAAATACCTCCGATTTTTCCTTTGTTATCCTAGAGGAGACTTACAGAAAGCACAGCTCTAGACTTGCCTTCCCATTCCTTCCACCACAGTGCCTTCTGCCTCCCTCAGAGTCCCCTCCAGCCACCCACTGACTTCTGCATTTGGTGAGGGTCATGGTGCAGCCCAGGTGCCAGCAGTGGAGCAGGACTCTTACCATGCCACAAGCAACTCCTGGACCAGAGCAGCCAGACCTCTTTGGCACCACCAGAGATGCCTCAAACCCCAGGGGTGAGAAGAGCATAACTCTGAGCACTGTGACACTGCCAATTTCTCTGAGAAGCTCACTGGCCTCCACAGCAGGTGCCACCAAGGTTTTAGCTGCTGTTGGCATGGATTTACATGGTTAGCAGCATCACTTTTTTAGCACAGCCATTCTCATTGCTGATGGGATGCTGCTTCTCACACCCCTGTCCCTAACTGCTTTAGTCACCCTTCAAATGTGCATTACAAGTGAAATAATTGTATTTTCTGATGAACAAAGTAAAATTTGTCTCCCAAATTTATGTATATGAAGAACAACTATCTTGCAAGATGTTCAATGATTTTTATTTCTTATACCATTATATCCCCATGGACTTTTTACTGGGACCACCAATTAACTTCACAGACACAAATGAGAAACAAAGACACATTTTTTTGCTGCTGTCACCATGGGATTCATTTTAGTTAACGATAGAACAGGGAAACATTCCAGGTCTTTTTCCCAATTCTCTCAGCTGTCTAGACCCACAAACTTGATTTTACCTGAGTAAAGACTTCATCAAATATATTTATTTTCTTCCACAACAACTAAGCATAGCAGTTGGCTCAGCTAAAAGGAGCCCAGATTTTCACATTGGTGATATTATAAGGGGAACCATTCCTGGCCCATTTCTTTCTTTTCACAGCTCTTGATTTACAAGAAGTAGGCTGCCTTTAGAAAGTAATAACATGGTATCTTTACAATAAGTGTTGTGCAGCAGTATCACAGAGTACAAGTTTTGGAACAGATTCTTATGGTCTCTTCCACCAAGAAACACAAAAGCAATTTACAGAAATAAAAGTCTAAAGACAATTTGAGAGATTACTTCACCCATTTTTGCATCAAGGCAAAGTGGGATTGTGTGGAACTACATGGTGGCAGGTAGTAAATATGGCACAATGAGGTCCATAATAAAAGTTGCTAAAGGGAAGTGAATATCACATTACAATGCACTTTCAAGAGTTTCACTGAAAGTTTTTATCTTAATATTAATATTATCACAGACTTGATACACTAAAACTGGTACTGTTTGGTGTATGTTGTATTTTTATTTAGCTAAAACTTAATGGCAGGGGAAATATAGCTACAGGCCTTAGTAACAAATAATATGAAGCATGTAAATTTAAAACAAAGACTGCAGTACTGACTGAAAATGTATCATTTGAAGTAATTCATAATTTTATTTGTATGTTGTGAGATACAAGAATTCTTTTTTAACGTATTTTTTCTGCTGCTACTTAGATTTGAAAGAGAAATTAGTAAAGCAACTTAAAATGAAAATTAGTGCTAAGATTTAGGTGTTAATGCCACCCTCATTTTAGATTGTAATAAATCTAAAAATTTCTAATAAATCTGTGAAATAAACTTGTGTTTGATGGTTTCTTATTCTGAAACCATAATATTTTACCTGACGAGTACTCAGTACTCTGATTCCTTTTCTTCATTATTCCTGTTTAAAGTATACAACATGAATGGTTATAAATCTCTGATGGCTCAAAACTTATCCTACAAGGGTTTTAACAGAGGGATTTCAGTACTGTGTGTTATGAGAACAGCCTGCTGAAAACTCATGCCAAGTTATAAACAATCCTTCCCAAAGGATATCAACTTTCCATCACAATTCCCTTGTGATTTTCAGAAGTCAGTACGTGCTTTAAATTTTGGCTCTGTGAATGACTTTGTTTTCTGTTCTGGCTTGTGGCATCCCTTTTTCGTACTCTCCTAATCTTCTCAGGTAAACTCTGTGAAAGATAATTTAGGCTGGCAGCTCTCTAATACTCCACCCAATACATTTCTGCAGCACCTGTGCTCTGTCCTTGCTCAATAATCTACCTGAAAATTTTAACAATTAGGCTTGCCTCCATGATTTGAATTTAGAAAGGAGTGGATGGGTTTCCAGAAAGTAGGACATCTACCTGCACAGAGAGGACTGAAATACTAGTGCTCTCTGAGGATGCTTAATTGCTACAAGCAACCCTAATTAGTGGGAGGAAATGGGGAAAAAAAGGCAGCAGGATGGACATCTGGTACAGTTTCCTGATCTCTACCTATTCAAAATGTAACTTGCAGGCAAAATCTGTAAACTGAGCAGTAAACCTCCTGTGTCCTAATGGATCATGATGTGAAGAACACAACACTTTGATGATTTCCCTCTATGTATAAAAAAACTCCATCTTCCGTTCCTTTGTATGCTTAAAATAAAAGCAATACATTTCTGGCAATTCATAAGCCAGAAAACTTGCCCATTAGTTCCCTTACTTCTACAGTAATGCTGTCTTATGTGCTATGAAATTACTTCTACAGGAGTCAAACTACAATTTATAAAGAAACTGTGTGCACATAGTGACAGCCAGCAATGATCAGAAGAGGAGGAGGAAGGTTGAAGAGTTTTTGCCCTCCAAGTGTGGTATCAGCCACCTTGGAGGAAGCAAGTGTCAGAAGTGGACACGTCACAGGGCATTAATTTCTATCTGAGGTAGAGCAATTCTGATCTCAGTTGTTCTGCCTCCAAGTTCCCTACACAGAAGTTTGTTATGCCTTTATTTTCTGAACTGTATGTCATATTATTTTACTTCTCTCTCCACTTAGAGATTTGTGACCAAATCATCATTTTAGCCTAGGATAGAATATTTTGTAATTAATTAGGCACCCTTAATCTCCCCCAACTTGTCCTACTTCTTGTGACGCAGCAGCAGTAGAAGATCCACAGGATCTGATCTGCCCTTCCATCTCATGGAAAATCTGCTGAAGAATGTGAAACAAATTGTAAATGAGAAGTACCGTGTTGTGCTCCTGATTGCTGCTCTCTAGTTTGTCATCCCTTATTTATCCCAGGAAAAAAAAAGCATGATAACACATAAAACAAAGTATTCCACTTGGGAAAATAAACACTTATTACCTGTGAAAAATACGGAGGAAGTTATTGGCAGCTTTTAGATGGTTTTTAAATGTTTTGGTAGTACTCCTGGAGTTTTCTTCAATCATTCTTCCTTTCTATTTTTCAGGCCTGCCAGTCTGTAATTTATTAGCGGCCCACAACCCAATCAGCAAGAACAAACCCAAAAAAGAAAACTGAAATAAATATGTGTTTCTAACTCATGATAAGAGCATCATGTAATTTCAGATTAAATTACATGCTTACAACTTTTAATAGTTTCCATTAGTGAGCAAAAAAATTACTCAAAAAAATCATCAACTACCTACAAATTGACATATTTTTTTACCTGATTAATTTAATTATCATGCTTTGTTAAAATTGTGCAAGTAATTAAAATATAAATCAAAGGTGAATCCTTCACCTTCCCCTTTGATGGAGCATGCCCTTCATGCTCCATTTACATTTTGGCATCAAAAGTCATTACTTCTACATTTGCCTATTGCCTCTATTTCCACTATTGTTTCTTTTTTTTTACTTCATTGTCTTTTTATTATATTGTAGTTTTATACATAAATGTATCATTCAGAAAACAAGCTTTGGGCTATTTTGCTATAAATGTTTTATTTCTGATAAGCTTGAATGCTTTGATGTGGTTTCTTTAAATGAATAATTTCAGAATTATGATTCAAAAAAAAAATCTAAGAAAATAGGGTTTGTAAATCAACTTTCTGACAAGAAAGAAAGAAGGACGATGAAAATCATAAAATTTTATCTCCAGGAAGGAGCTTTTTTGCTTTTTGTGTTTAGATTAGATGTTTTGAAATAAATTTTAATACGTCCTTCATATTTCTACTTCTTTTTTAGGCAAAGTCTGTTAATTGGTTTTCTTTCCAGAAATCACCTTCCATGCCATGAGAACATATGTAATACCAAGCATGTACTTGAAACTCCCTGAACAAAAGGCTCATTAATAGAGTTTAAAAGTTTATTAATTGGTTTCTCTAATTAGGCCATCTGTCACAAGAAGATGAAAACCTATGTGAAAAGAGTCATTCATTTGTGAATTGGGAAATACTCTCAGTTTTTTTACTGTTTATGTCCTTATTATTTCCAAAGACAAGAATTTTTTCCTCCAGTACCTGCCACTTCTACTCAGAAGGAGATATGTACTAGAAAGGCAGAGAAATACTACAGCATGTTCTCATTTCACATTGTTTCTTGAAACAAAAAGCCTCATTCTGAATTATAGAATCCTATAGGTTGGAAAAGACCATTAAGATAATTGGCTCCAACTGTAAATGGCCATAGGCAGCTATTTCACAGAGAAATCAGTGACATTCAGGTGCTCTACTACTGATTAATGATATGAGCCATGAGGCTATCCTCCCAAACATGGGGAAAAAAGAAGACAAATATTTTAATGTTTTGCTTTATAGACAAAGTGTTAAAAAAGATGATCCTGTAGTAACTTTGTCTCCTGGTTGTTGGGTGTTAGATACCATACTAAAGTTGGTTTTGTTACAAACTCCTCAGGGTTGCCTTAGTCCAGGTCTGTAGATATCAGAGGATGGATTTGCTGCTCCTCTGGAGAAGAGCTGCTTAAGTGGGAAAATATCCCATACTATTTTAGCAAAGACAGAAATGTTTCAGAGCACAATTGGTGGCTGTGGTACATTGTTTTTAGGGACATCAGAGCTGTGACAAATACGTCCCTGTGCTGGAGGAAGCTTTAATGTTTCAGGGCTAGTAGCCAAAAACCTAGCAAAAAAAGATTTTCCTGAAATTTTCAGCCATCTTTGAGCTCAGTTTTGTTCCCAAATTCTCCACTTAATTTTTTGTCTTGGACTGAAGCTGTGAAGTTCTCTGCCCTGGCTGAATTAAATCTTCCTGGAGTTTACACTTGTAAAAATCGTTGATGATATAACTGTAAACTTGAGGGAAATAAACATGGAGGATGGCAACTAATCAGACACAAAACAGACTATTTCAAGCAACAATTCATATAAATTTCATATTGCAAGAGCTGAGTGAAAAGCTTCCATGCTTACGGCTCCTGCTCAGCAGAGTTTAACCCTGGTCCCATTTTCTGGGGTTCCTTGTACCTAACCAGTATCAGCAGATAATATCAGACAGTGTAACAGACCATGCCCAGTCCATGATAAGGAGTTGAACTTAGGATTTAAATGCTAAGAGCACTCACCTCCACAGCTGGAGCAAAGGAAACCAGTTTCTTGGCTGGTAGCAGTTCTCAAGAGCTGACATATAGAGCTACTAGAAGGAACCTGGTGTATCTACATTTCTATTGGTTCTACAAGACTCAAGTATCATGCATGAGTACTTCTGTTTGTGCAGATCACCCACAGGAGACTGGTGGCACTTTCTTTAGTTGGACAGTCCAAAAAATTTAGACTTCAGTGTCAACTCTGACATGCATTTTGTTAACAAAAAAAGTGACAGTTTTCGTATTTGTCATAGTAAATCACCCGATACTAAGCCAATAGAAACATTAATAACCAGTATATCCTCTGCAAAGGAGGTCTCCAGAAAAGTGCTTCTTGAAAGTCATGTTCCAGCAAAACATTCTGCAATGAGATGATCTCTAGAGCTCTCTGGAACTCCTAAAACATTAGAGTTTAAAAGACAGAAGCTGCTCCTGGAACAAGGTAAAAATGTGGTTGTGTGTTCATAGGCCAAACATGTCTCTCTACAAACAGTACTTTGGGAGAGGCAAATCAGGATTATGTAGCTTGATTGTACATTGCATAGTATTTCAAATAGACTGGGGAGCTGGCTGGACAAGAAGATGGGAATTTGGCAAGCACTCTACAGGCTATCTGGAGCCAGGAGTATTTATCATGGTCACATAACTAAAGGCCCAAAAAGTATCTACATACAAATGGAATATTAAATTACAAATCAATCCCTAAAAAAGCAGTTTCCAGGAATTTTGAGAATTGCAGATTTATTGTTGTCCTAGCTTTTATTAACATTACTTGTAAGAAATAAAATTTTCAATCATAAGCAAAAAAATTGGGATTTTACCAGGGATTTTGGTGTTCATTTCAGATACCATACCTATTTTCTACAAGGGCGTAAGAAATTTTTTGGAGGAAAAGGTCTTGTATTAACTGTCAAAGAACTGAGGCGCACATACAGACCAGCCATACGTAAAGCACTTGACTTGCTGTTGTGGTGGCCACAGTCCTGTGTGTTGGTTTGCAACACACAGATTCCCTTTCTGTGACTACAGGTGAAGGTCTAAACTGTGCATTCAATTAACAAGATGTGCTGGAGCAACAAGAAATGACATTACCTGACTCTCAGTTTTCCCTACCTCTTTTCCACAATCAGTACTGCTGAAAAAAGGTTAGTTCAGCAAATGGGTCTTATAATATTGTCAGCTTCCTAGATTTGATTTGGATTTAAAGTTAGTACATTTTCCAGCTCTGAGAGGTTGCAAAGAAAAACTGAGAAACAGAATCCTGGCATCTTACACAAACACACACACACACACAAAAGACAAATAGAAAGAACCAAAAACATCTTTGCAATTAGATCTGTTTCTTTTTAAACCAAACTTTATGACATTTCAGACCTTGGTTAATACGTATTTTGGGCTTTTGAAAAGCTTGGAGTTTAAAACAAGATTGCTGCTGCTTCCCAAAAGAGGTTACTTAGGAAGAGGCATCACTAATGGCTGGTACCCTGTGAGGCTGCATGAGAAGAGTCTTGAAGCATGGAATAGCAAGGAACAGAAAATACCATGGCTTGCAGTGATTCATGGAGGTTCATACTGACTCTGAAAACAGGAAAGTTATGTAAGTTTGAAAGGGATAAATAAATGACAGGAAAAAAAGGCAATAGTTCTAAACCATGATAACTGCAGGCAAAGCCTGAAATCATTGCTTTATGAATAAACCTGCTGCTGCTGCTGCTCACTCAGCATCTCCTTCTCTTGTACATTTGCTCTGACACAGTCCATGCTCAGAGTTTGCGTCCTTTCCTTTCCTTCTTCTCCTGGAGATAAAAACCTAATTGCATTAATGAGATCATGTAAGGCATTTATTATGCCATAAAACACTGAAAGCATCTTTGAACATTTGTAATTTCTTTTTATTTGAAGATATTTTATTAGAACATTAGCAACAGGCCCAGTAGTTTTAATGTCTCAGTTATTTACCACTGATTTGGTGATGAGTTTTTGACTATTTGGGTTTGGACAGTTTTTTTTGTTCCTTTTTTTTCTTCTTTTATGACAACCTACAGGAATAAGGAGAAGGAGCTCTTGATAAAAGATAGATATCTTTGAAGTTAAGACAGAGTGAAAATTTGGAAAAAAATAGAATCCATAACAAAGAACTTAAATCTGTGTAGCTACCCTAATCACTATGTTTCCTGAATTTGGTACTGAGGATAAATTACAGGGATGAATGTGAATTTTCTTATATTCTTTGCCTTGTGAATGTTCCATAAACACCAATTTCTACAGAAGAAGTTGATTTATCCACCTTCTCATAATGTATTTAGCAAGTTACTTAAGCACATGCTTATGTACCTTTAATCACATTGTTTTGATGGATTTGGCTATAATATTCCAGCAGCTTCTAAAAATATTCAGGTACTTGAGTGCTCTGTTTAATGAGGTGGTAAAAGCAGAAAATACAGGCTACAAATTACCTATGCAACTTAAACAGGAAAATTTCCAAGAAAGAGTTAACAATCTTCCTAACTCCTATATGTATAGCACCATGGGGAGGACAAGGCTTGATATCTTGGGATTAAGCACAACCATAAGCCAGCCCTGAATGCTGCAATGGAGCTTGAGTTTTCTATGAGCATACTGCTGAACCTGTGTTCATCTCTAATCGATGAATAATAAATACACCTTAAGCCTACTAATTGTCTAGGGTTGTCTTACATGGC
Source organism: Coloeus monedula (assembly GCF_965178545.1). NCBI lineage: Eukaryota > Metazoa > Chordata > Aves > Passeriformes > Corvidae > Coloeus > Coloeus monedula. The sequence continues at coordinate 38,456,182 of NC_138782.1, forward strand.
CTATGTCTCAGAATAATTGAAAGCATTTCAAAATTCTTCTCAGTTCAGAATACATGATATTATAAAATAAACCTAGTGATTATACAGTCATTAATTTCCTTCAATTATTTCTTCCACTTTAGCAAATCTTAACTATCCAGCCTCTCCACAAAGCATCATGGCTTTCCCACTTGAAGTCAGATAGAGAAAACACTTTATAGGCTAGCATGAAATTACTTAATTTGGTTTTATTACACAATTTATTTTTAAATCCTGAAATGTGAAGGTACCCTCTCAGTTTTATTTCCTTTAAGTCTGTTCATTTTAAGAGAGACATCTATTTTTGTTTGTTCTCTGCATACTCCTACAAATAGATGAAGTAGCTATGCCTCTCAACAGAATGAACTAGAGGGTTTGTTTTTGCGTGTGCAGTTGCTCAAGAAAAGGAAAACAGAATTTTGCCAAGAGAGGGTTCTGTTTGTTCTTTTAATTTTTTTTTTCATATTCTTAAAATGACATTGCGCTATTGAGTCTCCTAAGCTCCAGTGCCATACATCAACAGCATCCTAGGGCAGAGACAGACTGACAGGCATCCTGTCTCTTGCTGCCAAAACTTACACAGATGCCTTACAGAATGCCCCACTTCAAGATGAAAATCATTACATCCAGGACAACAGAAGAGGCATTTGCAAGTCTGGTTCTGGGACCGTAAGTCACAGAGCATCAACATCTTGAGTGCAATAAATAACAGCTCAGCAAAATCCGCTGTGGTCTGACTGCGCTTTCTAGACGTTACTACAGGACTATCAAGGAGGTGCTAAACATTTCAGCAGTATGAGCCCTGAGCCTTGCTGTACCAGTAAACCACAGCAATGGAAAGGATGCGGGCTGCATGCCTGGAAAATTTATCTGTGTTTCCCAAGCTCTGTGAATCACTGCATCATATCACAAGACTTTTTGCTTTTGCATTTAATTAGAGGACAGTGATGATTTTCATAGTGATTGCTGCTAGAAATGCACCCAGTAAATCAGCCATGTAAAAAGTGGGTGAGGTTTTGAGTCTATAAAGGCACATAATATGGAATCTAAATTTTATTACAGACAAATGAAAACAGCCATATCATTCAGATTTACAATCACACATTTTCTTTGTTTAATTAAAACACAATTTTCTAATTGCAAGAGTAGAAAATCTGGCACATGAGCTTTTTCCAAGTGCATTAACAATACAGTAACAACTGTAGTACATACAGACAGGCAGAATTTGATTACTGGAATCAGCTATTTTACCCAAAGTCTGCCACCCTGGAACTTTATTTCAAGAATGAAGCATCATTTCACAAGTGGTATAATTTTATGGTGTAATAAACATTGAAATTGTAAATACAATTTCTGGAAAAAGCTCTCTTTACTGTTGCTTGAAACATTTTTTTTTTATATGTAACTTCTTTTTTTCTTAAATTGCATTTAAAACAAAAGCCAGTAAATTCGGCCCCTTCATGGTTATATCACTCCACTTTCCCTAAGAGTAAAAATCAGGAATAAAGAAGCAAAAAAATAGCAGTGTAATGTGAGAATATTAAGGCCTGCCATTTTTACATTTCAAGACTGTAAAATTATCAAGTTTGTCAGAGTTATTTTCTGTAGTAATTTAGAATAGATTCTACTAGTCCCTCTAATCTGGATCATCAGTCTAACTGTGTCTTAATAGTGCCAATATTTCACTGAGACTATCGGTCATTGCTCAATAAATGATGATTGCTTAAAATACTCTTCCTGGCCACTTTGCTTTTGGATATGCTTAGTTAAGTTCTGATCCTGCAGATACACCAAATCAGGATATGCTCCGTGGTATTTGCTTTCAAAATTGTCAACGTAACAGAGCTGTAATTCTAGGTAAGACTCTGGATGATAATATAATAAAAATACTAAAACAGAAATTGCTGTAACATTTGAGTGGTTGTAAGAACTTAGCCTTTTCTTGCTGGTTGCTTGAATTAAAAACTGCTTGGGTCTAGCTGAAGACTTTACTTTCATTTCCATGCTTTGACTGGCTTTCTGTTCAAGGACTTACAGAGAGAAAATGTGTACCAGAAATCAACATCAGCGTTTCAGTCAGTGCCTCAAAGCTAGCCACCTATAGCTAGGTATCAATGATGTGACCAAGATGCAGAAACTGAGCAGCTTTTGCCAACCAGGGTCACAACTCCTACTCATTCTCTGCATAGCTCAACTTCACCAGTATGTAAAGCTTTGAGCTGCCTAACCCAGCTACTTATACCTCTTCAACTGGCTCAGCCTCTGTATGAGAAGAGCCAAGTGGAGAGCAGTGGTCATGCAGAGGATATCTCCCACTTCCTGTTTTCCATGAACACATTAACTGCCCCCCACCTTCCTCCAGCACCTTTTTCTGTGCTCCTTTTTGGAAGGTGATGGAAGCTCTTCCACCAGATAATTTAAAAAGGGTCAGATCAGTTCACTAGGTGTTAAGGATTTCTGAGACACCAGTTATAAATATGACACCTGCAATGATTCTCTGCTCAGACAAGGTAGAAAGTGCCTGAACTTGTAGTGGAGAAGGATTGTGATTCATTTTTCTTCTTTAAAATTGACAAGGGAAAAAATAAAGTGATATAGGAAACGGCTGATACCTCAAACAGCTGGAATACACTACAAAAGAATTTACACTAGGCTGGTCCCAGCTACACAGAAACATGTTCATTCTAGATTCTGCTAAAATGAATAGAAGCTCCCAGTGACAGGCAGAGAAGAGTTGAACGTGAAAGTGTGACCAAAAGCCTAACCAGCTTAGAAAATAAAAATATTGTAAAGTCTACACAAATCAAATTGCATGTGAAGTTGCTAAATGCAAACACATGATGGACATTCAGGAAGAATGTACATGGACTGGATGCTAACCAGCAAGAGGAATTGTGCTGACTTAATGTCCTGAAGTACATACATCACCTCCACACCTGCTGCTTCCTTTTTTCTGCCACTATTGAACTGTGATTGAAAATCAAGTTATGTCTTTGCAGTCTCAAAGTCAGTCAGGACCACTTATGTGATTTCAGGCTCTTTTACAATTACAATCATCCAGTCCCTAAATTCAGAGATACATGAAAACCACTGAAACAGACAAGGTGTTCCTGCCAGTTCTGCCAAGGACGGATGATCAAGCCATAGTGATGCACTTCACATCAATTCCAGTGCTCTAATGGCTACTCTGTAGAAAGCTCAACAAAAGAGATTACAAGATTAGAGAGAGGAGGCAAAGGCAAATGTTGAAGCCTTTTACCGTGTTCTAGCTAGTGTGTGCTTCAGTTTGAATAGACAGTGTTCAGCTCTGTGGTACTCGGAGGACTGTGAGCAGTCGTGGTGCTATGCTGACAGCACAAACTGCACTGAGCCTCATTCAGCCAACATTAAAGGCTTCATCTCAGTTTCTTCTGTATGTCTGCTCAGACTCTGTGCTGGGTCTGTAACTGCAGACCCAGACATCTTTATTCTGCCATCAACCGAATCAGAAATCTCAGCTACAAATCTTCTTGGACCCCAGGCTCTGAGATAAACATCCAAATCTAAATCCAGTCCATTGCATTGGTTTTAATTTTGGCTTGGGATTGGATTTTGTTACAGAAGAAGATTAAAAATGCAAAATACTTCTCAGAAGAAGTTTCAGGGAAAGATTAGACTCCATTTTATTTTATTTTTATTTTAGACTGTAATTTTATGGACATAAAAGTTCACTCCATTCAAAGTCAGCAACATCTGTCACAAAACAAAGTGAAAACATTTTCTGATTTGGACAAACTTCCCAAAGGAAGCTTGGTGCGATAAAGTGAACATTCCCTGCCCCAGTGGGACATGCACCCCCAAGATTTGTACCCCAGACCCCCCAGGGAGATTTTGGAGAGCAGTGGTGCCATGCTCCAGCTAGCTAGCTGACTGGGAATCCACCAAAGCATATTAGGTTCATAATGGGGCCAGGATCTTGGCCTCCTGCACCCCAAACCAACATCCCAGCCATCCAGCTATCCCTTCTCCGAGATGTGTCTTACCTGATTTCTCCTTGTTGGAATTCCTCTGTGCTCGAAATTCTTCCGTGGGCAGGTACAACATGGTCCTCCTTTCTTCATCACCAGTGCCTTACCACCTTGGCAGGACACTTAAACCTTTCTTTCCCTTTTCCTGTTCTGCAGAACCACGTAATTCCTTCGAAGGGAAGTAGTGACCGTCCCCTTTCTGCCCAGGTGTCTAGACTATTACCCTCGAGGCAGTAATCTCTCTTGGCTTCTGTGGGACTTGTTTTGGGTCTTTGCTCCAAACTAGAACCATAACATGAGTCACTATGAGAGGCGGAGGGCCATCAGTGCCATGCAGCAGGGCTGTCCCCAGCACTACCATTTTATTGTTGTTACCCTTGTGCCGCTCAGCCACTCTTTCAGAGCACCTCCTCAGTCCTGACGCTAAAGGAACACCAAGTTTAAGCCTCTCACAAAGCTTTAAATATTAGCTAGCAATGGTGATGCCAGGACCTTGGCACAGCAACCAGAAAAATGACTTCTCGCAGATTCAGGTGGCTGATAAGAGAAGGGGTTTGAGATTCTCTGCGGTGCCTAAATATGGTGCTGAAAGTAGCCCATTTGTGGACTGAATTCTCAAAGCACTGATTCAATCAAAACACTTATTCTTGCAGTTTAAATTTACACTAACCCAGCACAGTGCCCTCCCCAAATCAAACAGATTCATCACATGCTTAAATTTGAGTATATGCTGTCTAAGCTCTTTGTAGAATCAGGATCAAGAGAAATAGCTGGAGGTGGCAAAAGTGCTCAAAACAAATACAAAGCCATTATTAACATTGAAAAAGAAGAACCTACATAGAGAAAGAAAAAACCCCACCCCTAGGGCATGTTAAAGAAAGTGACTGGACAATAGTTTGGACAATAAATACAGAAAGTTCACGTCTTTTAGTGATTGAAGGAGCAGATTGATGCCTGTTTGCTGGTTTTGCTCAAGCCCAATTTCTCAGATTAATCACCACTATATTGTGTTATAAGAATCCCAGGGGAAAGCATTTTTCTCATTTAGCAACATTTCTGCCTTTGCACATGTAAAGTGTTACAGTTTCTGGTAAATCTCTTCTTTTTATTTCTGTTTTGATCTAGTTATGGGTTATTAGTTGACTAGGTACACTTTTGGGTTATAATTTTTCCTGCTAATGTTAGTTTTTTCAGAAACATCCCCACCCAGAGAAAAAGCAAATCCCCAAGGCAGTAAATACTAGACAGTGAGAAAATAAATTTTCAGGATGTTTGGAGTAGGAAAAAGCAGACCTGATCCAGACCTGACTACTTATTATCCAAATCCGACTACTTATTATCCAAACCCTTTTGCAGCCCTTTATCAGTGTTTTAAGCCTGCACCAAGCAGTGGATGTTTGATAGCTGATTATAAAAATTCTTACTTTTCCAGATTAGCTGTAAACCACTTTTAATGTATTCCTTCTGTTTGCTCATACAGCCAGTTTTTATTATTGCCACTGCGGAAAGAAATTAGTTTATCTGCAAGTACAGATGTAGTCATTTGCAGAGATAGCAAACCAGAAAATAATTGCTTACCAGTGTGCTTTCTTTTGTTTGCCCTCTTTCAGAGAATTCCTTCTGGATTTATAGATGTGATCATGAGTTACTGTTAGAACTCCATTACAAAAATCCAGTATTTGCCTCTCCTGTATAATCACTGTTACTCCCCACTGATCACTGGGTAGTTCATGGGTTGGTGGATTGCTTTTTCTAAAATTTACTCTTTACTCTTACTCGTTCACAAAACCTGACCTTACTGCTCTAGCAGACACCCCAATGATGCATATCAGTGCTGGACATGTGCAACTCATCTTTTCTTATCTGTTTTACAGGCTTTTTCCCTATTCCTGCTAGAATAGGGACAACTGTTGCAACATAATTAAGATTCCTGCTAATCAGTTTGCTCTTCCAAGCTATCTGATAACATCATATATAGACAAGATAAACAGGCAATTATCATGGAGAACATTTGCTAAACAAAGCTATAATTAATAATAAATGAAACTGGGTCCCCAACTACTTAAGTACAGTAGTTATTAATTATCATGTGGCCCCAAGCTATTTGTGTAGAGTGTATAATTTACAATTCTGCATGATCTCAGCTGTACTCCCTGAAGCCTACAGAGCTATCTTTTGCATAACTTTAAACTCCGATATGTTGGCTGTGAAAGTTTCTGCTGTCTTCTGCCCCAGCTTTCTCCATTATAAGGCCAAGAAATTCAATCTTGTGTTTATGTGGAACAAATTACAACTTTTAAACAGCGGTATGTAGAAAATGCCAGAATATAGCATGCAACTGAATTTGATCTGGTTTTGTCACCTGTCATACACAATCAGCCTCCAGCTGCGTAGTAAGCAATTTGGAGGTATCCAGCATTGTCCTACATATTTTTCACTTAAAAAATTATTAACAGTCCTGTTTTCAACACCAGACAGCTTTACCAGCCAGTTTCCAAAATCCTACATAATTTAAACTTTTATTGCACATGGTAAAACTCCTTCAGAAAATTAGATATTCTATATGATGTAAAACCAGATATCTTTCCCACTAGAGGTGACAGTGTCATCATAGACCCATGGGTCATGCAATGCCTTCAAGGTTTATGCACTCACCTGAGAGGGGGATGAATACTAGGCTGCTGGCAATACTACTCACACTACATTTTTACAACAGTACACTCCGGAGCTCCAAGATTATCACTTGCTTCCACACCTTGATTTCTCACTGTGTTTCTTTCAAATGGTTCCAAGAAGTCATAAGCATTCTCCTGGAGGCTTACCAAATTTAGAACTCAGACTACTGACAGGCTGTGTGTTTACAGTGACAAAGACCAGACATTTCCAGAACAGGCCTGTTCATATTTGCCTGGTGACGTAAGACACTGTATAACTCTGGTGTAGAAGGGAAAACCACAGCATCCACACAGGCCAGACCCACTGGCTTTACTCACCACTTTCTGCAAGCATACCCAAGTTCTCTCTTCATCTCTCACTTTCCTGGGCCATAGAGCTCCTACTGCAGTTCCCAGCAACTAAGTTCTTTTTTTTTTAAAAATGCACTTATTTTGGTTTTGCATCTTCTGACTGCCTTGTCAGCTGCTCCTTGAGAGAAAACACCCAGTAGTGATCTATTCTACCTCCAACTAACTGTGGCTTCCTGTCTTTAGCAATTTAGTCCTATCAACTGGTCTTGCCTCCCTGTTTCACATCTATGTCTCACTTCTCTGTCCCACTGAAGGTATTGAATCTCAGTATTGAGTCAGTTAACAAAATGGTCAGTGAAAAAAATTAATTACTTAATTTTTTTTAGAAGACCCAGATTCTCCACAAACGCCTAAGCAATTTAAAAAGATATTGTCTCTCTGGCATGCAGCATCACTGTGTTATCTGGTATTCCACAATGTTTCCCATGTAATTTTCTTTTAAAATGATTAATTTAGGAAGATGAGTCAAGTTGGCAGTAAGCATGGTAATTACCATAAACCATATAACAACTTCTCTCTGTGGCAGACTCCTGCCATTCCCCTTGCCAATTGTACAGGAGAATTAAAGGCAAACTTCAGTCCAAAGTAAATACATTTCTAGTCTTTGGAAATGCATGTACTTAACTAAAAGTGTAACAGGATCTTCAGCCTCTGTGGCACACCACAAATGGCAGACTTGAAATTATCTGGATGTAATGGTGGCAACAGTGACCAGGTGCTTGTTACAAGCATGGTATGAGGCTGTAACTGGATGCTGGTAACTGTTCAGAGGGTTTATTGTGTGCCTTATTTTGTGGGGGTATGGTGGGCTTAAGCTATGTGTTGTGAGGGACTTTCCCAAGTAATAATAAACAAACAAATAAATGAAGGGGGAAAAAAGAAGAAATAATTAAACCCCAATATTTTTGCATATTTTTATTAACTTTGACTTTTTCCAAAACTTTAATCCTAAATACCATGTAGAGAAATGAGGTGAAGGAATTGAAAATTCCAAAATTCTAATAATGATTTACTGTCACATCTGGAAATCTCTCACAGGTAGGGTATTTCTGGGTCAGGAGACTCATCCTCCAAACCACAGAAGTTTGGGGCAAAAAACTAAAATCTGATGTCTCTGCTCCCCACAGGTTCCCCAGCTGTCTGGTTCTTTGCCCACACCTTCTGCCCTGTGAGGGTCAGAGCAAACCAAGATGGCTGGTTTAAATCACCATCTCGTGTTTTTGGGAAGCCACCGATTGCATGAGGGGATACCACTAGACATGGGTGGCAACAACAGCATTAGTGGGAACTCAAGGTGAAGTGAGGTGAGACTGACCAAGGCAGCAGGTGCTTTTCCAAAAGGAGTTCCACACAGCACTGAGAAAATATTCTGGCAGTTAAAATACAAACACTGGACAATAGCTCAGATAGCCCTGTACAGTCCAAAAGCAAAAGAGAATGGAGAATTTGGGAAATATGGAACCATGCAGATGGAAAATGCATTGTGTTGTGATCAGGTACCTGTGGTACCCATCAATACATTTCACCTGTGGCCAAGGGTTCGAGTAATGTGATACATTATTAACAGATGCTGCCAAAATTTCTGCCTCTTGACTTGGAAGCTGGCTGAAGCAGGTGGCTTCTGGAAGTCTACTGGCAGTGGTGTTTTAAGTTTTTCAGAGATAGTACAGGCTAACACAGTTAGAGAGATCTCTTCCTTGGTAAAGGAGAGAAAAAATGGCTTGGACTTTTAGAGTGTAGAATGCAGTCAAACCACACAGGAGCTTCTACTCCAAATAAGGTCCACACTGTCTCTTGATGAATAGGCTGAATATCCAGCATGGTGCAGCTTTACTATCCAGTGCATGGAGTTAGTGCTTTTCCTTCTCCTCCAGAACATCAGACTGCAGCCCTGTCCAAAAAAGCTCTTTCGACCTCTGTGTGTGTGAGAGAGAAAAACTCTAAAGGGGCAACCTTTGTATCTAACCCCACTTTTATGTCTTTTGAGTAGACTCTAGGTCAGAAACATTGATCTGTGAATTGGAGAGTATGTACAACTAACTCTGCCTGTAGCCAACTCTGTCTATCAGCAGCACATTTTTTCTGTAGGTATGTGTAAAAAGGAGTACTTTATTGGTCCTCTAAAAGAAACTTACAAATAGAAGGCCTTTCTCAACCTCTTGAAATATTGCTTAAACTCAAGTACTTCTGCAAATATTAGTTGAAAGTAAGAAATGTCTATTTTCTATGAAGAAATTTCTGGTCATATGATTCTTATACATATTTTCCAATGAGCTGAAACTCTTTAAACAACCAGTTCAACATTCTTAGGGACAAAAGTACTCAGTAGTTAGTTTTATCAGCTGGATCATGTATTTATCATATATGTGATTTATCAGGTATGTTTCTGGAAATACCTCTGTGGCAAAACTGTATTTACAATTTTGCTTCCCCAATATTTCTAATTATTTGTTCTGATTGTACTTTTTAAATCTTGTTCCATTTAACTAGAAAATTTAGTGGGTGGCAGGAAAAACATTTTTTCTCTGTTTGCACAGGCTGAAAACAGTTTGGGTAGTTAAAAATTGCAAAGAGAAACCCAAACAAACCCTATGATAAAATCACTTTCTCATAACCAGTATTGTAAAATACTTCAATTCTTTCATTTTTTAATGTATGAAATAATTATTAGCATTTCTAGAGTTTATTCAAAATAAACTGTCAATTTCTTTGAAAGATTTGCAAGAGGGGAACCCTGGTCCCATTAAAATCAATTGAAGTTTGCTGTGTGATAGCAATAATGATAGCATTTTACTCAGAGATCTAAGCCATCACTGGATTAATGTTATGTGGATATCAGATCCCAATATCAGACATGAAGGACAGATATACTACTGTATTAATTCACAAAAATTAGTTATTTTTGTACGTATTGTAATTGTTTTATGTTAATAGTTTTCTTGTTAATCTCCCATAAAAATAAAGGGAAAAATACGAATTTTAACATCATCTATGTTTTTTATTAATCTCTTAAAGTAAAAGTAGGAAACATGAAAATTGTAGGCAGCTTAAATATTACTCTGGAAAGACCTCAAAGGAATGATGAGCACATCACTATTTTGGAACGGGAGTTTTCTTAGTTTGAAACACTTTTGTTAAGTTCTGAGCTTCAAAATTATAGTTTCTGACACTGACCCACTGGATCTCACCTTCTCTCAAGATAGATTTTGAGGATGAATGGGCAGTCACATTCTTTTATTCATCTTTCATCTCATAAAAACAAAGTGCTATGCCAATGCCACTGTTCTATTTCCAGGACATGTTGTCTCAGCAGGAGGCTACCTGTGAGATATGATCTCAAAATACCTTGGTTATTCAATTTTTCTAAATATTTTATCCTTCACATCAGTAACACAGACAAGTTTTTCTATGTCACAGGCAATGGCAGCAGTCCAAGATGCTCTGAACAGCACAGACTGATAAAGGGCAAGCAGTTCAGTCCCCAACAGACTTCTTTTCCTTTTTTCCACCTGTAAATCAAATGTTTATCCTTATGAATTACAAGTCACAAAATTTTCTAGGCCAACAGTCAGACCTCAGTGGGTCTAAAGATCTTGTTCCACACAAAAAAATCATACAGCAAAGTTAAAAGAGTTCATTAATCACACTGAAGGAGCAGGATCCTTATGTCCATAACCCATTGTATATTTACCCTACTCTTTATTGGAAACTGGACAATATGATTTGGCTCAATAGTACCAGAAATTAGTAAAAGTTTAATGTTGCTAAACCTTTTCAATATGTTGTTTTGGTACTCAGCTTTTTTGAATGAGACCACTGTGAAAGTCAAATGCTTTTGTCTAAAAACTCTCTGAAGACAGACACAGGATTTGTTTTCTTACAACTTCCTGTATTGATCACCAGATATACCTTAGTAAGGGATCTTAAAAAAAATTATTCTATCAAAACTATAGGGAAGAGAACTGCATATTTGTTGTTATTCCTAAAAAATAAGTTAATAAATTAAATTGCAGTAAATTCCATGTAGTATGCTGGTCTTGTACTCAGCAATGATAAATACCATATGAGGCTATCATTCCAGTGGGATTCTGAGATATAAGAATTTTTCTCCTTGATTAGGTTGCTGTAATGTCACAGAGAAATAAATCAAACAAATAATTGAGGTGTAGCTTCTTCTTAGGTGCCAGTATCGTGTTTCATTTCTAATTCCCAGTGGATCCCACTTATCACAGGGAAACTTCACCTCTAAGTGCTTATAAAAGTATTTTTAATAAATATATTAGAATTTTATTAAGTTTTTCTAAGCTTAGGGAGAATTTTTTCATAGGCTTTTTGTTCTGCTCCAATGTTGACCCTTGTAACAGATTAGCTCTTCTATTAGCAAAGCCAAATGCTTATCAGAACTCAGGAAAAGAGTTGAACTGACACTTGACAGAGATTCTTGACATGTGCATTAATAATATATGAATGTTTATTTTCAATTTTTCACAGTAACATAAGATCACATGTTCACACACTGGCTGAGGTTGGAAGGGACCTCTGGAGGTCATTTGATCCAAACCCCTGCTCAAGCAGGGTCGTTTAGAGCAGGCTGCCTGAGACTACTCCACACAACTTTTAAGTATCTCCAAGGAGGGGCACTCCACCACATCTGTGGGTAACCTGTGTCATTTTTTTGGTGACTCTCGCAGTGCAAAGGCATTTCCTGATGTCATGTGTGTGCTATTGCCTCTTGTTACTGGGTACCACTGAAAATAACCTGGCTCTGTCTTCTTTACACCCTCCTTCAGATATTTGCATACACTGATGAGTTACCCCCTGAGCCTTCTCATCTCTAGGCTTAACAGTCCCAACTCTCTTAACCTTTCATCGTAGGAGTGGTGTCCCAGTCTGTTACATATCTTAGTGACCCTTTGGTGGACGCTCTCCTGTAGCTCCATATCTCTCTTGTTCTGGATGCAGTAAACTGTGATCCGTTCAGGAATAACTCCACTGACTATAGCACAACCTCAGGGCATTGCACTTGTGATTGAGGGACTGAATACGGGTAGTAATAAAAGGTAGCATAAACAGCCCTTTTGCTCACATAACAAATGGATGTTATTTGGTGGAGGAGTGTAAGAGACAGTTTCAGTTCAGGCTATCACCCAAATCAAGTTTTGAACAGATTTTGTGTACTGGGACATGAAGGAACTGAAGATATTACAGCCTGGTAGCATCAGAGCTATCTGAAGACAGGTCCCTATTGTAGAGTTTTCCCCTGAGCACAATCCAATCCATTCAGCTCTGTACAGAGAAGGCCTAAAATCTCACCTTTACTGATTTCACATATAGGCTTTTGCTCTAAACATTCTTTGTTCTGAACATTTTATCTGTTGCTTCTGCACCAACTCTTATTATTGACCTGAGTTTACACAGAAGTAGGATATAGTCCTTCTGTAACTTTCAAATAACTTATCCCAGTTGTTCAATAACAGCTGAACCCTTTCCAAGACAGGGATGCACAGCAGCTTAGGAAATATGATGCATATATGACATAAATATGAAACCTACTATCACTTTTGTAAGGAAACATGGACTAGGATTTAAAAAGAACTGTGTGGATTTTAGCGTCAAAAAATTATTTTCAGAGAAGTCTGTAGTCAAGGTGAATGTCCAGTAATTTCAATAGCAAAAAAAATGGCATTTCCTTGGCAAGATCTTTTAGTATCTTCCAGATGCCTTTTGTTTCATCTGTCTTTCATAGACAACAGATATTTAAACCTAGCATTATCACATCAAGACCTAAACACATAATACTCATGTCTTTTTCCCAAAATAAACACTAGTCTCACTCATATGAGCGTGTTTAAAAACAAATTAAAATCATACTTTATTTAGCTCACACAAGCAGTCTGGCTCAGTTCACAAGGGAGACTTTTTCCTACTGAACCTGCTCTGCATTGGGTAAACAACCAAGCAAATAACTCACACACCACAGGAGCAGAGTGTGGGAGCTGGCACAGTGCATCCTGGCGCTGTGCCTTAAATCCCAAGCTTGGGACCTGCTCAGCCCCTCCCTGGCCTCATGAATTGTTACTGTATGCAGCTGGGAAGAGTTTTGAGAGCAAAGAATAAGGGAAACCTGCACTGCAGGAGCTAGAGGCTTGCTAAGCAGGCATGATACCAAGATGTGAGTTCAGGCCTCTTAGGCAGGAGAGGGTCCTGAATTGGTGTTTCCTGAACTGCAGGGGCCAGTTCTGTCCCTTAGTATTTGGGCCAGTCCAAAGCATTTCACCCTTTCAGGAAAAAAAAAAAAAGGAGAGGCCTGTGCTGTTTGCAAGGCACCCACATAAACAGAATAAACAGACAGACCATTTAGCATGAAGAAGTGCTTACTACACTCTTTTGGCTTTGAAAGATTAGGATTGTACTTCATACTGGGAACAGGCAAGAAACCTGATCTTTTTAAGCAGATTGAAAAAAAATATAACTGTAAAGCAAGTGAGGGTAGGAAGTCAGATAAATTCAAAATTAATATTCTCCACTGACATAGTTTGGTTTTTTTTAAAGAGAATACCAACACCTTAGTTATTCCCAACCATTACACCAGGATCCGAATTCCACATACCCTTGGAAATGGCTCATAATGTCAAATCCAGCTTTTACAGTGTTTGTAGAGATAGGTAGGTATTAACCATTCAAAAACTCCATAGAAAAGGTGGAAAAGAAACTGTGAGAAGCTTCCATGTGCGCATAAGAACTTTTACTAACTTGGTGGGTTTTCATAATGTAGCTTTTAGTAGTAGACGTCATCATTACTGAAGTACAGCTAAATCAAAATTGCTGCAGTATGCTATTACCCATGATTGAGTAACACTGCAATTGCCATAAGGATTCAAGTGCGGCAGCCAACAAATTTACAAGATAGTCTTGCACAAAAAAAAGGGGAGTAGGTGGGGGTAGCATTAAAATTTTCTTTATAGTTACCCGGAACTCTGAACTTCTTGACTGAAGTGCTTTGGCTGGTACACAATTGCATGACACAGCGATGCATACGGACATAACTTTGACAACTTTAATGCTCTGCCTAGAAAACAAAGGGATTTGTTGCACATGCACACACATATATAGATATATATATATATATAATTATCATAACATTTACATGAAGGTTATGAGACAAAAAATATCGCAACACTGTGATATCACTCTGGCCTCATGTTCTGTTTCAAACACACAGTAAAAACACCTGCAGCTGTGAATACAGGTGCTTAAAGCAAGTTTGTGTGGTTGTAGACCTGGGGAAGGCTAGGTATAGGATGAACATTGCAATAAGGTGTCCAACATTAGGGAGTTCATAATATGTGTTATTAGGTGCAGTAACAATAAGGCATCTTTAAGTGGGTTAAAGAATTGTCTGGTAGATCCAGAGAATCAGAACTGGCTGGGGATGGCTCTAAAGTTGTTACTGTCAAGAATTAATACCTTGTCCCACAGATATCAGACTTCTTTGAAAATACTGTTGTTTCATGCGTACCACTGACAGGTCTTTGTTTCTTTGAAAGAAACACACACAACAACTGCTGTTCAGCAACACTGCATCTGATATGTGGGAAGGTTACAAGAAGAAGTCTACCAAAGAGTTTGCTTTTCCCAGTGGCCTTTTTGCCTGTGATCTCAGCCTCTCTTAACATGACCAGTTAAGCACTGCAATGTTTTAGGAACTGTTCTGTCCCCGGCAGACAATACTGCAGAAAATGGGTGCCTGGATGAGATGGGACCACCTTTGGCCCTCCAATTTCACTCTGGTACTGCCTGTCTGGTCTGTCAGAACCCTTTTTTGTTGATGTTGTTGCATTTTTTCCCCTTTAATGACTAACGTACTTTAGTACAGCACAGACTGGCTGCAATGAACAACAAAGTAACAGGGTGAAATTTTAGCATCTGCAGGATACATATCAGCTAAGTGGATCCAGTGGTTCTTTCTGCCTTACCACTAGCTTCATAATTGTTTAATTCATCTGTATTTTGGCTACACCAAATAATTCACAGTATTGTAGAAGTTATCAGGATGGAGGGATTACTATTGGCATTTTAGTACATAGAAAGCATAGAAACTTATTGGGCATCTAAGGTAGCTGGATTTTCCTGGTAAAATAACCACTGGTGATATAATTATGACATTCAGATGTTCATGTCTCAAGCTTAACAGTCCAGTGAATGGATGGAGCTGATTATGGCTTGCAGAGTTACTGTTTCAAGTTGTCTGTAGGTTCATTAATACAGTATTGCATTGCATGTGCTTAGTTCACACTTTCAAGGTGAACTCCTACCAAAATGACTAAAGATCCTATCCGTGAAATCTCCTGGTATTGTTCCCTCTTCCAAACTGCCTTGGCTAAGATAACTTGCCATTGCATCTGCTGCTCTTCACTTAATTGTTGTTTTCACAAACATTTAAATACAAGGCACATACTTTAAAGAAATGGTTCCTTTTATTTTGCCTTATGCTAAGCTACACCTGATGTAAAAAGGACCATGCTACAGCTAAGAATATGTAATTGCCAAACAATATTTTCATTTCTAATTCAAACTTCCAGTTATGTTGTAGAATTATACAGCCCCACAGCATATGGATTGGCAACATTCTCCCATGTACACACTTTACAGAGGTTCAGTGATCTTGGAAAGAGAAGATGGGGGATGAGACATTACACAATGCAGTAACACAGAACCCCATAACACTGTGAAATTATTGCTGTTGCTTTCCAGCATGTTGGAGGAGTTGGTGCTAATGCTTATTTTTTGCCCTCTTAGCCAAAATGTCACTAGCCACAATTGCTCCTGACAAAATTAATCACATTTTGCCATATGTTTCCTAATGATCTGCAGATGACAGTTTGATAGCAGCTGTTGTACACCAAAGGTATGAAAAATAAACAAAGAATGCATCACCATTAAAAAGCAGAAAGGTTCCTGTAATTACAGATCTCTGTCAGAGTGCAAAGCCTGGGGTATGTAGACAGCAAGGTCTTTTCAATGTATGGATAAAAATGATTTGTTGTGATGTTGGAAGAAGGCATGCACGTGTCAGTAACTCTGCAGTAGTTTGCTTAAGTGAATAAATATAAATTATATCAACTCCTCTATCCTAGCACTCCATAAGAAAATATCCTTACTAGTCAGGCACTATCCTTACGTATCAGTCAAAAATGATTGGTGAAACTATAATACTAGCATAAAATTTGTATCTTAGCATCTTAACTCTGAATCCCCTACACAAAGTTCATGCTGTTGTAACATTTTTTATTTCTGATGAGTTTCTTGTGAATTGTGCAAATTGATCATGTGTAACTCAAGTTATCAATTTGCTATGAAAACACTCATGAATTTAATTGCTGATAATTGCATTTCAAAGTGAAAATTTTTCCATCAAATATTTTAACTCAAACCTTGTTTTCAACTTTGATAGTCACAGCTTTTTTTTATTGAAGATCATCTTCTGTTTTGAAATCTATTCGAGCCCAAGATGAAATATAAGGGAAATGCCTGCATTGGGAAAGAAACCCAATCCCACTGCCTTTACTTTAAAATAAAGAAACAGAAAAATAGCATTTCACTTTCTGGGGAAAAAAAAATTAATAAATAAAATTAGGTAAGATATGAAAAGGTATTTTAAGAACAACTCTTTTCAGTTTTGGAATTATCTGATGTTTAAGGTCCCTTCCAAGCCAAAACAATCGAAACTAAAATTTCAGAACATTCTCTAGAACACTGTATATAAGTTAATAGTACTTGTTCAACAAAGTCTGAACTTTGATAGTGAAAATTTAAATTTTTCTAGGTTGAACCAGTAAAGTAACCAGCTGAAGACGTGCAGAAAAAATATCATTATAAAAACTAATACAAAATTCTAAAGGTTATAATATCTTCTTCTTAGGGTTTCTGCATACTCTCTTTCCTTTCACTCTGAAATTCACAACTACTAGATATGATGAAGATTTGCTAAAAAATATCAAAAGATGGGTTCTCTTTTGTCATGCTGAAGCTCTTTTCTGAGTTCATGCTACTTTGTCCTGGGAGAAAGAATTTTTAAATTTTTATAGCATTGAGGAGTTTTTTTTTCCTCACTAGAGGCATCTAAGAGAAATGCAGGGTCAAACATCCAGCATGCCCTCAGCAAGGACTGCATTTTTTTGTCTGCAATTTTTCAGGCACAGCTGAAGTTATTTGAACATCTAACTATTTGATTTACAGATGCAATCAGGTACCTGCATATACAAGTGATTGTAACTGCAGGTGTTAGATTGGGGACTGTCATTTAAATTCTGCCTCAAAATTTACAAAATAATTATTGTTGAAATTATTTATATGGGTTCATTAAACAAGTAATCTTTGATACTTTGTATTCTCCCCATGCCAGGAACTGTTTAAATCCTTAGATAGCTTTTCTGTTGCTCTCTGCTCTCATTTTCTTCCCTGCTCCATTTTTTTTATATCGAATATGAATACAGAGTCACCTGCCCTGACAAAAAGGCAAAATTTACTCTGTGTAGGCTGTGCACCTGGTTCAGTTGTAGACTTCCATGGCTAAAGGATGGGTCAGTCACTTCCTTTTCCATACAAAACCTGGGAACAAAATTAGACACTTACGTAAAAATGGTGCGAGCCATGCATGATTCAGGCTTCAGCTGCGTCAATGAAACCATTCTTACTGACACTGGTAAGCCTTTAACAACTGAGCATGATGGCCAAAATCTGGCTCCCCATATTATTACTCCATCTAACAACCAATCTCAAAATCAAAGGTAATGTTTTCCCCTTCTGTCCATTTTAGCTGTCCTTTGCCTGCACTTGTAGGAAGATAATCAATACACATGAAACAGAAAGATAATGGAAGACCTTGCTCTTCAAAAGTTTGGCATGAGACAAAGTGACATTACCTGGTCACAGAGCAATTCTGTCCCACAGACAGCTAGCATAAGGACTAATGCCACCTTACCCATATCTGTAAATTTATGTCCTAACAATTTATAAATTACTAAAAAATACCAAGCAAATAATGTGTAATGATACTCTCTGCACTCTTACAAGAATAATATAAATCTTCACCTGCTGTCCCTGGGGGCCTCTCCTAACATTTCTGTGTTTTCTGGACTGCAGAAGGACCATTAGAGTGACACATTGTTCAGCTGTATTGACAACTCCTGTATTTACTGTTTCTGCACAAGACCAAGCATTCCACTGTGCCTGTGGAAAACTCTGTGGCCTGTAGAGGAAAAAAACCTTCAACACTAAAGACTGCCTTTTTTTATGGACTTTACCAAGTGCTGTACATTTTAATAGTGTAAATTATTCCAAAAATTGAGCCATGACAAAGAAGATTTTAGTATTTCATTTAATTATCTCTGGTAATAATTTTGTTCTTTCCCTCTTACAGGAATTTTATCTCCTTTCTTTAAGATAATAGAAAAGATAATCCTCTTCTGCAAAAGTGGTGTCTAACTCATTCAGTTTAGCCTGGCAGTTTTCCAGATCATTAAAGATATTTTTCAGTCTTAAATTTTGGCTATGACACAGTTGTCTCTTTACTCTGTCTAGATGAAAGTTAGGAGTATATGTCATATGTTTTCCTTTCATTACTCCCTTACAGGATGCATGTTGGTAAAATTCATTAATAGGAATTACAAAAGCTATTCTTACTTGCCTGGACTCCTGTGAGGGCAAAGAAAAGCTTTCCCCAAGCAATACTGAAAACAGCAGAAATTAAAATAATAAAAAATAAAATTTAAAAACCCACCATTACATTTGCCCAAGCAAAAATGCAAATTAATTAATCAGGTTATCTGGAGAAGGGTAACAACAATTAAAATCAGCATCTCAAGAAAAGGAATATCTCTGGGTGGTACCAATGCCAGGAGAGCTTTAGTACAGTGTATGAGCAAGGAGCCAGACAAGAAAGATTTCATTTTCTCAGGGCTTCAGAGCATCTGCCAAGCCCCATTGAGAAAGGAGTGTCTTCTGCAAAGAGAAATGGTATCCCTACAGAAAGCAAAGCTCTGGGCATGCAAAGATGTGTGAGGTGACATTCAATAGCCATGGGGCTGTAGCATGTCCTTCGGCTAGCTCCTGAATCATACCACATGTCATCAACAGGATAATTAGAAAGATTTCTACTGACATTAGCAGGCCTTCGGCCAAGCTCCAAGCAAGGTGTATGACTGGTGATGGCAAACAGACAAGGACTTTGCATCAAGCTATAGATATTATCTGGGAGGTAAATGCAGAATCTGTTCATTATGATTCCTCACTGAAATCTGCAAACATATTTCTGCTTCTTAATATTGTAAGATAAGCATAATTACAAAGGAAATTAGAATAGAATGACAAATGTAGCTAGGGGGTTAGTAGTCATTAACATATAGAGATTGGCCAGGATATTGCAGTGGGGGAGAATGAGACATTAAAAGGTACAAATGCCAAAATTGTCTAACATCATTTTTCTTAATACAAAGAACAGTTAGTTGAACAAAAAAAAAAACCAACCCACCCCTATATAAACTTTAAGGTAGAAATGTAATGCTTTTAGGAATTAGAAATTCCTTACTGAAAATTTCCAGTCACCCTTTATTTCCAGTTATACCCTGTAGATTAGCTTGGAGAAATTGTAATGTTCTCTACAGCTATGGAAAACTCTGGAATGCAGCAAAACAAACAAATGAGAACCCCGTAGAAATTAATTAGTGCCTTTCATCCTTCTCCAGAACCTGGCATGCTGTATTGGAAGGAATCATGATCCCAATGCCACCAACCACACACTTGGTGACTGCAATGGGATTTTTGGTGAATCCAATCTCCCCACTGTGTACAGTCCTTCGTCTTTCCTATTGTGACATCCAGAGTATGTGGAGTCTCTAATACTCTGTGCAATTAACTTTCATAATTTGATAAGAAAAAAAGCTGTCCTTTTTTGAATATCTCGTTGTTGGTCATCATGACCTTGGGAAATCATCTCCCTCATGAAGGCTTAAAGAGCAGGATAGAGCACATCAGAGACAAAACAATACTGTGGAAACTTCCCTCTTTTCGATTAACATATAAAGTTTTTTTTAATATTACCAAACACCTTTGATTGTCAACTCTTAAACAACTCAACAGACCATCCTTCCCTCTGCAGGGCATTCACTTCCCTTTCCCTTGGGAAGCAACAAAACTGCTACCAGAGCTGCAAAAAGACAACACAATTCTCTCTTCATCTCTTGCCACATGATAGAGACAAGCCCTTGATTATTTCTGGCTTTTGGAAATGCAACAGGTACACAGCAGCCTATGAAATGGCTGCAATGTGCAGCAAAAAGAAGGACAAAAACATCTAAAGATGTGTTGTGTTTTAACAGGCTGTGACACAGCCTTGGCATGTGCCAAGGGGGAAGGCAGAGGGAGCTGCCTGGGAAGCATGTAATGTTTACCTTCCTGACACAGAAACATTTTTCCTGGGCCTGTCATTACTTCTCTTGAATAATTGCCTGGAGGAAAGCAAATGGTTTACACTGCTTCTGTAAGAACAAACCAGTCTGCCTGCCAGCATCACTGGGGCAAGACTGCCCCACTCTCCAGGCATTGGGCTGGGTCTCAACTTGCTCAATAAGCTTTGAAGTGAAATACAGAGTGGGTATATGATGTAAGAGACAGTAGCTGCAGTTAGGGAAAGGAAGGAAGGAGACGGATGAGACACGTCTATGAAAAATTCTCCTTGGAAGATAGTGCCTTCGCAAAGTCTAGAAAATAACCACTCCTTGGTGGATATGGGAAAGCACAGGGAGGATGTTTCAGGTGTCTGAATTGCCATGCCAAGCACATACAGATTCACTGCCCCTCAAATTGTCCCAGTCAGGACAGACAGACAGGATGATGCCTGCAAGTGTGCAACTACACTCCAGACAGTATCACTGAAACTTGTGCACATATTTAATGACTGACACAGTATAATGTTGCCAGGGTTGACCACATTTTCTGTTGCAGAGGGAAAGGTGTGTCTAAGCACTGGGCTTCTTTTGAGACCAAGCATCACACCTGCCCCACTGTTAAAAGTACTACTGTGAATATAAAACCCTTCTTTCAATC
The DNA here is from genome assembly GCF_965178545.1 of Coloeus monedula. Lineage (NCBI taxonomy): Eukaryota > Metazoa > Chordata > Aves > Passeriformes > Corvidae > Coloeus > Coloeus monedula. Next base: position 38,477,339 of record NC_138782.1, read on the forward strand.
TGTCTGGAGAGACTGTTTATTTGGTAGTATGACAGATACACTCACATCATTCTCCACCAACATTTAAAATCAGATCTGAAGAAATACTTCAAAAAATAAAATGAAGATGAAAAAGGACCTAGACTCTCCAGCCAGGTGATTAGATGCTTTTCTTTTGTTCATGGTGTTTTGCAGAGAATTCAGGCAAAAAGGGAAAGAAGGTAGGATTTTCTGATGGGCAAATGTGTGTGTGTGTCAGCTTGGAGTGGCCGCAGAGAGAAACCCTCTCTGCTTTTCAGTAAGTGACTGATTTGTCTGTGACAGGACAGGACAGTTAGATGTAAGAAGCCAATGTTTGTTACATAGTGTAAAATCATTGCTTATATTCTTTTTATTTTACAAAATTTTCAACCAGGAATGCACCCTTTGCATTACAGTGCAGGATAGGAACTAGCCACCCTTAAGAGCTGCTAGAGAAGTGGTTCCTTGGTGTGATGAAAAATGTGTGATCTTTTATTTCAAACTGAATTTAGAGAACACCTTTTATTAGACCAAATACATGGTTGCCAGTGAAATTTGCATATGAGTCCAGAGAAGATTTTCTTTTTTCACTTATTTTATGCCTAGATCTGAGAGTTTTGATGACGCCTAATCGAATAAAAAGGAAATTAGAGAAAAAGGCAGGATAGAGAAAATAGTAGAGGTATTTATGCATTTGGTAGAGGTACAGAGAGAGATAATAGTCCCTTTGCTACCAAAAGAAAATGGGTCAGCAAGGTTAAAAGGCACTGGAAACAACACTGATGGCAATGTAATTTCTGAAAATGAAAGTGGTTAGGATTTTTACTGGCCTGTAGAAGAACTACATGGTAATAGTACTGCAGCTGGTGAATCTCAAAAGGTAGCTGAGGAATAAAAGCATGAGGTGCTGCCAAATGACCTCCCTGGAAGCCATGGTACCATCAGTTCCAGTGGGGATGTACTTTACAGACTTCCCTACAGGATGCTTTGCTTGGTCCTTCAGCCCATCAGCTCTGGAAAAGGTGGTAGGCACAGAAGTATTCGTTTTAGGTTTTAACACTGTAAACATTAAAAAGGATTTTTTGCTCCCTTTTCCCCTCCACTTCCCTTAGCCATTCACAGTCCCTGGCTGCAATGGGATCAGAAACAGGCAGAAATGCAAGCCACCAGTGTCACTGGCAGTGAGTGGGTGGCGCTGGGGTGGACAGTACCCCATCTCTCACCACACATCAGCTCTGGTCTGATCTGCTGGGAACAAACTTCCTCTTTCTTAAGTGCCTGCAGTCCTCACTGCCATTTGCCCGCTGGTGTATGGAGACAGATCACTTTTACAGGCAGTGGTTGTCTTCCTCTCCATCTGTTTGCACACTGAGAAACAGGGGTAGAGCCTGATTGCAGTCTAATCTAACTTTACAACACTCCATCACTTAAAATAACCCACCGAAGTGTCCTTTCCACTAGAACTGGCATGCACGCATAAAGCATGGAATCCCATAGATTTTAGCCCAGTTCACACCATTGCTATGTAAGCTTGGACACAAAGTGATAGTAGGAGAAAGAAAACATTGAATATTTTCATGGTTTAGTTCACTATTTTACCTTAACTGGAAATAAAACACTTTTGTGTTTTAGAGCTGTTTGATCTTTGCAAAAAGCATGAAAATGGCTGATGAAAACAATTGTTAGGGAAAGATTTTTCTATTGGGAAAATAGAGGCTCTGCAAATCAACATATCTCCAGGGAAAGACTATTTTTATGGAATTTTCCCATCATGATAATATAAATCTAATACTTTATGTTTACATTAATTTCTGCATCCAGTTAGACCAGCATTGTGCGTGATGGCACTTGCAGCCAGAAAATGCTCTTCCTTATTCTCCCCAATGAGCCAAGCTTTTTGTTTGATCTGCATCTCCCTCATGCACCAGAGTTTTTCACTGATAATCATTTGCTCTGATGAATCCCTCGATTTCCAACTGAACTCAGAAATAGGAATGGAAGAGAAGGGAAACCAAGAACCACATTACAAACAGACATTAAAGAAGCCCAGACATAGTGATAGCAAAGTCAAGCTGAGCTAGATGGGCTGATATTGCCAGTTCCCTTTGATTTTAAGTAATTTAATTCTGAAAAAGCTCTTAAATTCTTGATTGCTTGTTCTGAATCAGGTTTGGATTTAAGTATACTTATATTTTGCTTAGACATATTTGACTGCTAACAGAGGAATCAATAAAAGACTGAGATGGAGAACAAATTCTGTAAATGGTGTGGCAAGTGCAGGGAACACAGCAAGGCAAAGCCCTGATGAAGCACAGAGGGGTGAAGAATTAAAGGGAAAACATGAAAGGACAAAACTTGCTTGATTTCAGTAGAAGTTTGATTGTGACTGTCTTTCAAACTGTGTCATGCACCACTGTTGCCTGACGTTGCCATGGAAGCAGGAAAGCTTCTCACACTGATACTTGTGACACCAGCACACTGGGATTTCCTGTCAGACTAGAGACAGCTACTGAAATCCTCTTTCACCTGATCCTTAGGTGTCCCTTCTTAAGGGTTCACAATGGACAAAGAGAGGACTTTGGGTGAAAAGTCATCATCCCTTTCAGGAGGCATGCGGACACCCCTTTCTGGCAGAAGAGCTGTGACAAGCCATGCCTGGGAAGGTGCAGTCCTCATGGTATATCGTGACCATCTGGTTAGCTCCATGGGTCTGCACCATCTAGAAGAGCTAGAGGCTGCCAGGGTTAAGTACAGAGGCTTTCTGTAATTCTCAGGCAAGGAGAGTGCTGCTACATTGGGAATACCTGGGGGTATGGAGGGTAGTGTCCTTCTTTTCCTGTGTTATAATATAGTCTGTCATATATAATCTCTCTGCTGTAATTAGGAATAATTCCTAATCCATGCTCTGTACTAAATATATTTCTTTAATATATTGCTTGTTTAAACTCTAGTTTTATGATATGTTTTTCCTCTGTTTTAATTAGGAAATGTGATAAAGCTATTCAACGAAGTGGAGAACAAGGTCTTATCAAATGAAAACTTGCAAAGGCTGCTTTATGACAGAAAAGTGAAAAAATAATAATGCAAGTTCTTTCTTTTTCGACAGGCCAGATTTACCAGTACACCCCAGACAGATCACTCCTCAACAGCCACAAAAAACAGCTGTAAACCTGGATTAACCAGGCTGTTAAATCGAGTTTACAGCTGCTTTGCATCACCAGAATGGCCCAAAGCAGGCAGCACATACCAGTGAATATGGGTCTAATTGTACACTAATGAACGATGAAGTAGTTTAGGATGCAGTATTCACTTTGGCAGAATGAAAATGAAATCTTTATATAGAGCAGATATGTTAGAATTTATCCTGGCTTTGCTCAAGGGGAAAAATTCATCCTCTTTTATTCTGAATGGATTATAATTAAGAAAAGCATCAGAGAGAAATTTTTCAAGGTTAGAAATTTAAAAGAGCTTTAAGAATACATCCACTCTTTCCAGATAAATTAATGCCTGCTCAGACTGGAGTTACAACAAGTGGAACTCATAGATTAATTATAAAATAACGGTCAAAAAAAACTGCTTAGGTAAGCATGTGTTTCCATTAGGGAAGAAAAATCATTACAGAAAACAAGATTAAAAGTTAATGATGCAAATCTCATTGTCTGTATAACTTCATTAATGCTGGATAACTACTGTATAATTAGCACGGTGTTCATTGTAGAAATCTATTAAAACAGTTGAAATTAAGTCCACCTGCTTAGTCTGTAGTTACCTTAAAAAAACCCCAAGATCAGAATATCTTTCCGTGCTTTAAGACATTTCCTCTGTAAATAAAGCTTACGGCCTTAAGGCATTCGTTTTGCTGGGAATCCAACAGTCTTCGATATAATTTGACAAACACAGAAAGCATAAAAACTCCAGATGACTGGTTCTGGTTTGTATATGCAACGAATCATGCTTAAATTGCAGGGAAAAGCTGGGACAGGACAACTCAGGAGCAGAGTAGTACATTTCCCTCTTCACTCTCCCAAGCCTTCACCAACAGTAGTGCGAGACATGATCCGGAGATCTGGGCCCTCTGTAGTGAAGACTCCTGCATCACACATCCCTCCAGGTCACTTCTGAAGCTGAGAAGGACATGGCCTTTCAACTTGACTTACCTTGGAGGCTCTGCCTTCCAAAATCGATTGCCAAACCATGGTTTTCATTGAAGCAGAACTGAGCCTATTTTCCCAGGCTGGGCACAGTCTGACTGTGGATCCATTCATGCAGCCAGGGTTACTGTGTGATACTGTGTTCCCTATCATCCGGCTGTACCTTTCAGGCAGACCTGAGAGAGGTGGGGGCAAGGTGGTGGAATTCCTTTGGCGGCTGTGTTCAAAACCACAGATAACTCCCCTGCTCTCTCCCCAGCTCTCAGCTCTGCAGCAGGGCAGAGAGTTGCATTCTCTTGCTTTTTTGCTAGCTTCTTGTTTGTTACCTGAACCAAGGAGCTTTCCTGGGACTGTGGCTTCTTCTTTTTTCTCCTAGAACAGTTCAGCTCCGGGCCAGATCACCATCACCAGGAGGCCCCACACCATGGCCCAGAGGGGCCCATGCAGCACCCCAGCTCTGGAGAGAGCAGAGCCACACCTACAGAAAGGACTCTGGATCTACCAGGTCTTCTCCACAGCAAGAGGTTTTATTGTTTAACATTATTCATTCTCTTGTGCATGCGTGCACCCTGCTTGTTAAATAAACAGCTTTTTTTCACTTTTCTCCAAGAAATTTCTTTCCGAACCTGGTGGCGGAGGGGCTGTTCTATCAGAGGACCCATTCATTTTGGACATTTCCTCATAACTTGTCTCAAACTAAGCCACAGGCGCAGGCTGAGTTGAGCACAGCTTTGCATACTGAGCCTTAGCCCCCATCCACACAGACACCCAAGGCTCTGCCTGCTGTGCACGAGCCCATGTCCCTCCTCTCAGCTGGATGGTGGTTAGCTTAGGCCAAGGGCTGTGCCCACCACAAATACATCTTCCCCTTCGCAGCTGAGCAGCAGCCAGCTGGCCCAGAGCACGAGAACAGTGAGATGTTCACCTGTGAAACATCGTGTAAAGTACCAGTAAAATATTACATTCATTTTGAAAATGCATTACCCCAAGAGGGATAAAAAATATACCAGCTTAAAGAAAAAGCCAGGAAAATCTGGTCTTTAGGCTGTAAGATATTTAACCTTTTTCATTGCTGAGTGCTGAGCATCCCACACACTTTCAGTGATAATAACAGCAGTAACAATAATAAAAGGAAATCAAAATCTGAAACAAAGGTGGAGCTGAACTCAAAATACTAACGGTATTCTGAAAATTATGCACCTAAAAGGCACAATTTAGAAAATCATACTTAACCAATGGGAAGAGAAAAAAGGAGGAAAACCTTATGAAAAAAAGGGAAGAAACTATTCAGAAAAGTCTTTTGTTAATGAAACTACAAAAGTGAATGATGAATCAGATTGTAGCATGTCATTAAAAGGAAGTGTCTCTTCCCTATGAAAATGGCTTTTATCCAACTCAAAAATACAATTTTCATGTTGCATTTAATGGGGATCTCACTTCTTAGGAAAAACCCACATGCACAAAAAATACATTTCCAGGGCCAATATAAAACCTTTTGATAAAAGTAACTGCTTCAAACAAGCAAAAAGCTTGTGGACACATTCATAAATGACAATATTACAACAATAATAGAAGATGGTTGTTTAAAAGATGCACACTGCTAGTGCTTCTCTTTTTTACACAGCCCAAGACATACTTTATTATAATAAATCCAGTCAAGTCCAAATGGAAAGATACTGCTAACAAATATGTGCAATTCTCTGACTATAATCCCACAGGAAATATATTGCTGCATGTCCTTACAGACCAGTCTCTCAGCTAGCATAAAATTTTGTCATCACCTTGTTCTCAAAAGAACGAGCCCAAATTACACCCAAGGAGAATCTGGACTCCCATTTGTTGTGACTATGTCTCTTTTAGTGCTTTATTATTATCTGCATAGATGAGCAGATTAACTGGGTATCTCTGTCTGGGAGGATAAATATACTTGTATCTGATATCTAGGAGGAAGGGTGGATGTTTTTCTGGATACCTGCTCCCAGAGACTAGATTGGTTTATGGCGGAGTCTTCTGATTCTCGTTTAGGGAACAGTTAACTTTTGCGTCAGATTGCATGTGTTTTGGGAACAGTTTGCCTTCTGGAAGTAGGATCTTGACATGACAGACAGGGGACAGAAGGCAAAAAAGAAGAAATAAGGTGCTATTTCACTCTCAAATTAGGGCTATGCATCTGTGGCTGCTAGGCAGGGGCAGCCACAATTTCAGCTGCCAACAAAAGGCCACGGCTAAGCTCTCCTTCACTGCTCAGTGGAGAAAAAGAGTGACAGAAGCCTGATGTGCAGTGGATGCTCAGTGAGTCCATCCCCATCCACCAAGGACATTGAGAAAAATCAAGCACGTCACTGTGAGTTTGTCCCTGCATATGCTTTCATGGAAACGTGTCCTGGGGGATAGAAGATGTTCATCTCCGGCTACAACAGCAAGCACTTAAGCATTTGTGTATGTGCATTAGTACCGTATGGAGCTCGCACTCCAACCATTCTCCACTTAACCCATACTCTAAGAAATACTCAGCACTGAAAAGGCACTGAAATATTTTATGGTGCACGGTTAGCCTGCAGTATGAAACACAGAGAATTTGCTGGTAAGACAGTCCCTGGTACCCGAGACTTCTGTTAGGTTAGGGTGAGAAGAGAAGCCTCTCCCCTAATGCTTTGCTCTGTTATGGTAATCTACCCCAGGTCTGCATTCCCGGCTGGCTGTTTGCTGGTCCGCCCCCTTGCTATCTAATATGTTTCACATCCCAGAAAGTTCTCCACTCCAAGTTCCTCCCATTGGCCTTTGCCTCTTGCCACACCCCCAGAGCTTCCCCATGGGTCCCCATTCCCTAGTCGTGCCTTTGTACCATCCCCCGTGCTGTCGGAGCATTGGTTTCTGGTGCTAGCCCCAGGCCCATACTTAAGCCTGAGCTTTCCATTGTTGTCATCTTTGCCTCTGGAGCCCTCCACAGCGTGGATGCGATAAACTGCTCCTGTGGAAATCTATGCAAGACCCTTCCTGCCTCTTTGCCATTGAGCCATATTACTGCAGCTACCCGTGCATTTGTGCATGCACACATGTGTGAGCGTGCGTGGCTGATCCTGCTGAGCGGCTTCGCTTTGGAGACGCTTTTTAGAGATCGCTACACCTCGCACTCTGGCACAGAAGCTGCAGAGCCAGAGGCAGCAATATATTTCAGGATCTGTGTCTCTGTTGGAGTCAAAATGGCTCAAGGTGAACCTTACACTGATTTAAAATAACTTGGAGGACATTAACTCTGAGTGTGCAGTACAGCAACCAGCTATTGCCTCCCTTGGTTTAACTTATTTAAAGAAGTTGTTTTGCATGCCTCCATCACATGTGAATGTAAATCCTTACACTCATCTCTGAAATGTCTGAAAATGGCCCTTTCTGGGATTAGATCACTGGATAACTCATCTGATCTGGTACCACATTTCATGTGTTATAACTAACACAAAAAGAAGGCTGGTGTCCCACCTGTCTGTACACCAAAAGCTAGGAGGATGCAAACAAGAAACTGGGTGAGACTCCTCTAAGAGAAGTGTTAATGATCAGACAAACAGGGACTAATTACAGGCAAACCAGAAGGCCTACATTTGACTCCAGGAATACACCAGACCTAGTGGCAAAAGAAAGTCCTATCAGATTCCTAAGAACATATCCTTTCTCAAGAAGAAACAAAGAAATTAAATTAATACCACAGATTTAATTCAAAGCACTGATAGAAAATCTACTGTGAGCGGAGACAAATAGATATTTAGCACGAAAGCCGAAGGTCGGACAAGGCAGATTACTGATCTTCCCCCTTCTAAACTAGCTTGGTTTCTACATTGCTTTAAACATGAAGCTGCAAGTTATGCAACGTGATTTTGCCAAGATGCAAGTTTGGAAAAGATCTCTGTTAGATACAGTTGAATATGTTGGGGTTTTCATACCAATGCTACGTCTGATTTTCAACCGAATATAACCTCTTGAAATGGGCTGTAAAGTGGAAAAATAATGACAAACATGCTATTTTCTCATATAAAGGGGAAAAAGCATTTCATACACTATTTTGCAGTAATAATTCTTGGTTAAAGATCACCTTTTGTTAAAACATTACATATGAATAAACTTGGGAAGAGTTTTGAGATTTTTTGTTTCTTCATTTTAAGTTTGGATAAATTACTTTATTTAAAAACAGCAAGATTGTCTGAACAAGATAGTTCAGCTTCTATGGAAAAACACAGTTGTCAATCTAATCTAGTTTCCAATAAAAGCAAACAAGCAGGTTAACTGCACTGAAGAGATTTCTCTTATAAATGAAACATTGTGTGTGTTTCAGGTACAACAATCCTCCAAAATCCCTGCATTACCAATTTTTATCCATGTTCTGACAGTTAGATACACTTAGACACTTCCTGAACCGTTATGTCAATATGCTAAACACTGCGTAATGAGACCTAAAAGATTTGGGTTGGGTTTTGTTGCAGAGGTAACATTACAATTCTTAATTCATAAGAAAAAAACAAGAAAAAATCACTTTTTAAAAAATATATTTATTTCTATTCAAAGCATGATTTACGAATAGACAGAATGATAGACCATATCCCATTATAGATATAATCCATGGGGTCTGGTGTATCATATTTATCAACAAAGATTTGAGAGCATTACTGTTACATCCAAGTGAGTTCTGAAAAAGCAAAAAATCCATGTTTTCTGTATATTCTCTCTAAATATACATCTGTGTTTTGACAGGCATATATATACATGTGTATGTCTACAGACATCTCTACAGTGAAAAAAGAAAAGAAACGTACCAAAAGAGTGAGAAATATTTCTGACAAAGAAATAACTAGCACATATGTTTCTCACTTAGACTACCGGGACAGCATTGGAGAAATTGGGTTTCTTGTAAGGTTTCTGCTTTGATTTGTCTCCAGAGCACAGGATGGACACCTGTCTCCTCTTGTTCTACCATGTGCTGGCAGAGATTGCACATCTCCTGTCACTAGGTCCCTAATGCTAAGGAACCACAGCAGGGTGATGGCAATCCCCTCTATAGTTATCATGTCTTGGGCACATCTGTGGAGACAGAGAGCAGTGCTGAAAGCCACAAAAATAGGCCGTGCTACATAAAACAGCTTTTTAGGAGTATATGCTTCAAAACTTCGGCTTGAATATCAGTCTTACAACTGCAAAACTCTCTGTCTCAGGCCTTTTTAGTGCTAGAAGTGAATTCTGAGTGTCTTTGGTATTATCCCCTTCCTGTCATAGGAAATATCCACTTCCTTTTCTTTAATTCTACAGATTATGTAACTCTTACGTAAACAGAATCTGACAGTTTTTCAGGACTCTTGGTCTTCTGACTTTAGGCCTACTGTATCTTTAGGGAGAAATATAGGTGTTTGCTCAGGAAAGGAAATAAATGTGTGGAAGGTTAGCCTGCAACAAAGAGGGAAAAAGATGTCAGTTTGAAACTGCTCAAAAGTTTGGGTGTTGAATGAAGTTTCTGGAGAAGACAGTAGCAGGCAGATAAATTTCTTGAAACCACCGTATTACATTTCTAACCTAAAAGATCTCACCTGCTTGACTTCCCAGTGACAGATGAAATCATGTAACACATACATTAGAAATGTATGTAGAAATGTGTATCAATCAAAAAACAGTGAAAATTTTCTACCCTTTTGTCTTTCTCTTTGTTACAGCAAGAGACAACAGAGGAATGAGCCAATCCATCATAGCTTGTACACTCGGACTCCTAAGGCTTGCAGGATGCTCTGTAATTTGTGATTTGACCTCTTGGTACCTTCCTCTTGCTAAGGTTCTCACAGAAAAAAATTATGTGCCAATGAAGAGTGACACAAGATTCATCTTGTTTGACTGGCTAGGTCACAACAACAGTTTGGGTTAGTCTATAGCCATATGTGATGTCTGGGAAAGATATAGTGAGGCTCTGTGGAATTACTTCCTACAAGCATCACCAGCAAAGCCACAAAATACACCTAGATCTATCAGATGGAAGATCAGGTGGTCCATAATACAGCAGCAAGCACAACAACATAAATATCTTGGATTAAAGAAAGCAAAAACCAATCTGAATAACAATGGGTAGCACCCTGCACTGCAATTGTGTGCCCACTGCACTGCTCTAGCACATGCAATGAATATGGTGCTGTAAGACTAATGCCATAATTTCCATGCTGCTGCCACTTGGCTGCCAGAAAAGGAATGGTCAAATTCAGGAACCAGGACGAACTACTGACCTTGGGTCTGGCTAGTCCTTAGTTCCTCAGTGGGTGGGCTGAGCTCCCTGGCTGGTGCTTGTTTGGCCTGCAAAGTGCTGCAATGTCCTCTGGGAGACGAACCAAGGTACTCACTGCTGGCCCAGGTTCAAGAGTTGGGAGTACACGTTTGTGCTCCTGTTCACTCAGCATCTTCTGCACCTGCATCTCCTACTAGCTCATTATTGTTGTTTAATCAACCATTTGTTATCCTTGGACAGTATGGGCCAGCAATCCCTCGGGTACCAGCCTCTTGCCAGGGCAACACAGAGGCACTCTATAGATCTGCTAGATCACTGATAACAGCAACCTTCATGGTGTTGTATAAGCCTGAGACCCAGATTGCTAGAGATATTTACTTACCCACTAGGAAGGCAGCAGTGGGAATCACAGAGGGATAACATGCTCTTCCTGTCTGGCCACCTTTGCTCTTCCTATCAGGTCATATATTAACTTACTGAATACAACTGTATACAATGAGTCCTGCCACATCCAACAGTGATGCGCTGCCCTCATGCACACACACACTCACCTCACTCACTGCTCTGCTATTTACCTCTGATTTATGGTCCACTGGCAATCCATATGGAATGGGATTGAAAACGTTGCACCAACTGAATCAATTATAGAGCACTAGATTTATAGCCCACCTACTGTATTTAAAAATAATTGAACTGTGAAATGATTAAGTTAACTGAGAATTCCTGTAAGTTTGAGGGTTAGTTAATTACAAATGGCAATTATGGAAGAACAAAACTATATTAAGCAAGAGTGGCAAGAATAATTTCTGGTACTTCAGAGGTCTGTTTTTAACTTCAGTATGTATGAGCACTCATCAAACCAATGAATCTACAAGGTTTGAATCTTCAAGAAAGAAGAGTTAAAATAGTATCAAATATACTAGAAAAATATATTAATTTCTGAGAAAGCGATACTGAAAATCAGGCTAATAATGAAATAAAACTAAATAAATATTGGGGAAATAGGCAAAAGTGGGAAATTGCAAATACTAAACAAAATTGAAAATACTAAGGAAAATATTTGTGCTGAAATAGTTGTATGACAAACATGGAGACATACATGGAGAAACAGATTCAGTGCATCGTTTTTAGAAAGACGTTTTAATAATACAGGATGGGGCAAAGAAGACAATTCAAAGTGGCCTTTATTGAAATCTGTGATTCTGGTCACCATAAGAAGAAATATTACAATAGCATTTTAAGCAGAAAAAAATAATTGGAAAAGCTCAGATGATCTTTAATTGTAACAAAGGACTGAGTAATGAAGTCACAAATATACTCTGCTAAAAAAAGTGAATACACAGACAATATTGTCACAGACCTAAATGTTTTCTTCTCCTTTGTATTTCACCAAGTAAAATGGGTGACATTTCTGACTCTCAGACACATTTACTATGGAGTGAAAGCTGTGGAAGAAGTCTCCTAAATGTCACCTCAAGAAAAACTATGTAATTACACTTCCTTGAGAAGACAAAACTTTGGTCATTGCAGAAACACTCTAGCATTTCAGGGGCCCAGAGAAGGGAATATACAGAAAAATCTTATCAGGACATCCTTTAGACAAAGTGTTTGCATTCAATTATGTCAACAACAGGCTTCCCATCTGCTTCAGAAGGAAGAGGAGATTAATAAAATTAGCTTTCACCAAGACAGAGTTAATCCCCACTTCCCACTCCTGTCACTGTGGAGAGGCAGGCTGCAACAGGGTCCATGTGGTTCATGAGCCACTTGCCCCAGCACCCTATGCTGGTGGTGAGATATCAGGGACATGGCAAGGTCATAGCTGTCCTTCTGGCCCTGCTCTTCCACCCTTTTCCTCCCAAAGTCCATTCATCACTTGGCCCAGTGCAGATGGCCCCCCATCTCCTGATAAATCTCCTCATCTTATCCCAGTATGAAGTTTTTTTAACATCCTCTCTGGCCAGAGTGCCCATTTGACAGTATCACAAAAGTCTTGTTTACTAGATTGAGAACAGAGCTAGTCAAAACCTTGTATTTATTGGAAACAGTAATATTTTGAAAAAAAAAAACCCAAACTGAGGTGAGTTACAGAAATAGTACTGGCATAATATAGATGTCCATTTCAAATGACCTGATGTTTCATTCTGCACTTCCAAAAAGTTTTCTGGTTTCTTTTTTTCATGTTTACATTGATTGTATAGAGTTTTGCAACATCAGTAGTGGGTGCACACTGCATGTCATATGATAACCTCTTATGTTTATTTCATAGTCAAATTATCAAAAGGCTTTATTAATAATGATTTACCATCTTCTTTTCAGGCTCAAAATATCTTCTCTCTGAGTTGTATTGACAGTTTGTGTGATAACAATAGCTTTTTCCCTAAGAAAAACCTTTTCAAGGATAGTTTCTTAATAGCCTGTAGAAACTTCATTTATCCTGTCAAGTAGTAATTATTCACAGAAGTAATATCATGAGTCAATATGACATGATCAAGGGGAGAAGTGATGATCACATCTGGGCCACATCTCCCTAGTGATCTGAAGAAGCCTGATATGTGGAGACCCTTCTTTGATTACTAGGTTCAGCAGGAGCTGAAGGGCTTCAGTGGCATTAGAGGCACTCAGCATCTCCCACGATCAGCACTCCAAGCTCCAGTAGTCAGGTATCTCTTGATGTACCTGAAAGAGGTTCTTTAACACTTCCTTATAACAAAATCCTAAACATTTAGTAGATTATGAAAAAATCTGTCATAAGCAGTAAGCCCTTTAGAATAGTGTAAATTGACTAGTCATGGGAAAATAAAAAACCCCACACCTAACAAGAGAACACCCAGGAAAATGGATTGCTACCCTAACTTCAGAAACCTACTGTGCAGCCGGTGAATTGTCTGTGCAGTTCCTTGGCATGGTGTTATTAAAAAGAAAAGCCAGGAGAAAGTTCCTCATAATCACTTCCACAGTTTTGATGGTATCATTGGAATATACCTTTGGAGCAGAAATCGCACTGTGAAAGCACATAGCATTATTCTCCGATAATTTTGTTTATTATTTTCATCTGCTGTGCATTTTTTACCATATATTAAGTATGTTGGCTTTCCCAGCTGTTGCATAGCAATGGCAATGGCTGATCTGTACAGTACAACCAACAGCCCATGCAAAATTTCATAGAAGCAGTTTTCGGGGTGCATTGAAGGACGAATGGAGGCATCACAGATGTTTGGATGTGATTTGTCTTCATTTTATCTCTCAAAGAAATTCAAATACCCTTTCTGTCTAGCATGATAATTTGTTTAGCGTAATGTGCATTTGGTAATGATAACAAGGGAGACATGTTTAACCTAAGGTACTGCACATTGCACTCAAAAGAATTGACTCTTTAAAGTGTGCTTGAATAAACTGAGAATTTAAACTCTCACTCCCTGTGAACAGCTCCTCTGATATTGTGTTTGTATCAGAGGAAAACTTTTAGGACATCCCTAGGAAACTGATCCCCAGGAGGGCTGAAATTCAGAGGAGGCTAATATGTCTGCACCTTTGATTCACTCTCTACACAGCAAAGCCAGATGGGATTATGTCAAAGCCTTTAACAAAAATACTTGGGGAATTTTAAACCCCAAAGTATCTGCAACCTTTAGAATCCAGGATCCTTTTCACTAGGTCTTCTTTTGTAATATTTCTGACTTACACATATGCAACTCAGTTTGCAGGGATGACAGGAGTAAATGTCATTAAAAGTCTCCGTGTAGTCTTCATGCACTGCCATGTAGTAGACACTGCTGAAGTATGTCAAAGTAAGGGTTAATTTAAGGAAAAGAAGCACATTTAAGCTTCTTTACTTTTGTTTGTCTCCCTAAAATTACTAAATTTACTGTAAATTTAGAAGTTCAACCAGTGATTTGTTCATATACTGCTTACAATCATTTTACAAGGCAAGAATTTACGTATGAGAAAATGCCTTGAAAAATCTGTCTGAATTAAGTTATTTTCCAAAACTTTGATTCACTCACTTAGCACTACAATACAATGCATAATTTGCTATTTATTGACAGCTCAGTGTCTGCACAATAGTATCAAAGTCATACTTACTGAAGGGCAGTAAGTATGCAGCAGGAAGGTTAGTGCAGCAGAGCAACTCACCTCTGGTAAGATTAGAAACACCACTAATTTCCAGAACTATGTTTTGAGAAGCAGCAATACAGGAATCTTTGATAAAATCCTTTTCTTTCCAGTGAGAGAGACCACTATGTCATTTAATTGCATTTGAAGAGGTTTTAAACGACAGGTTTTGTTCTGAGTAGGTGGTGACAGTACTGCAGAATTTCACAAGATGACTATGATAAATGCAGCAGCAAAGGCAAAGACAGCTTAATAGACAAGGAAGCTCAGCACCTATTATTACTGCTCTTTCAAGAAGTGGGATTTCCTTAAATCAATTTCATATTTCAAGGGGTTTTAGTCAGCATTCAAAAAAATTGTATTTAGAACTTAACAGATGAAAATCTACAGACACAGCCCTGGAGATTCTGGTTAATGTAATGGAAATTGGCTGTGAATGTCTAAAGAAATATGTTTGAAGATCTCACTGTCACATAGAAATGAAAAGTCAAGCCTACTTAGCAATTCAGCTTCGTGTCATAATTATTTTTCCTTGTCCAGCTTTAAGTTCTTGTGATCTGTCTTTTCTGGAGGGATCAGAAGATTTTTTTTTAAACATTCATCTCTCAAAATGGATATTTCAGGTTCTCAGAAAAGCCCTCCATAGCCCCTGGAAACCATGTCATTCAGGTAGCCAAGGGAGCCAACCCAATGTCCATTTCACATTTTACTAGTGGCATCCTGCTGTAAGATCAGTCTCATTTGGAGACAACCCTAAGTGATTTTGCTTCTCTGTGCAGGTCAATGGATAACTAAATGCCTGTGAAATAGTACCATGGCAGCAAGGTAATACACCTATATTTCCTTTAATGACAGTTTTTGTTTTTCACTGCCACTCTACCCCATTAATCCCACCCTGAGAGCTGAAAAACGAGGTTCCATATATCCAGGTAATGGGTTGCATGTTTTCAAGGTCTCCTCCATATCCAAGTCTTCCTAACTCTTGAAGAACCATTACCAAAGTTCCTGAATTCTTTCTCATCTTACACAATGCTATAAAGCACTTTATACTTCAATGAATTCCTGATGAGGGTTGCTCTTCACCTTCCATATGCCAGCCCCAAGATCTGCTGAGTAACAGGATACAAAGTCAGCTTGCTCTACATTTGCAATCTGTAACAGGGAAAAACACTTGCACATTAGAGCTTACTCGTTGGAGTACAAAGCAAGTAGAATTTATTCTACTGAGATTATAGAATGTTTCTTCTCAGAAGGAAACAAGCCCGTTCTCACCACACGGCTCAGGGCCTGCGTTCTGTCTCACTGCCCATCCAGCTCAGCACTGAGCCCAGACTTTGACCCAGCGTGGGCCAGGTTGGATGACCTAGAGTTGTTCTGCTCAAATTCACTTGCAGTCTCTGTTGGGGTACCTTATTTTTAATGGCACTGCAGCCCAGCAGCACCCTGCTTTGGAGCTTCCCACCATTCCTGGGGAGCTCGAAGGAGTCATGGGGCAATGCTGCTAGCAAGCGCTCCCCTTCCATCCACAGCTGATCCTTCACTCAAACACCTGCAAAGTACTCTCAGAGTGTGGTGGAAAGGGGGTTTGCAGCAGGCTGGACACAGATGTGTGTCCAAAGTGTGATGTGGGATTTGTCAGAGGCATCTTTCTCTCAGATGGAACAGCCGCATCCTTCCCTTCTGTCCAGGATGGCTGCATGCTGACTCTTACAGTCTGTTCTGAAGTTATTCAAGGTTTTTACTTCCCCCTTTTTGGTATGATTTTTGGATTTTTGGTAGCAAGTCTTTGACCCTTGTTTCTATGAGCATGCCATTCATGCTTACCTCAGAAAGCCCTGCCTGGACTTGTTTAGAAGAGTAAGTAACAAATCAGATAAAGTCTGTGTGACAGGGCAAAATAGAGTAAATCACTTTAAGAGCATAAATCAGCCTCCTGCTGCTTGTCGTTGTAGAGGTTAAAGACAAAGTGACAAGCAACAGAGATCAAGGAATAGAGTAGCTAAGCTGTCTTGCAAGGAGTTTATAATCTTCTGGTAATTAATCAACAATAGTGGGATCTGATCTGCAAACACCTACAATAACTGCTATTCCTCACCCTTTTGCCCAAATAGAACAAAATACAGAAGTGTCTCAGATCTGTGAAAATGGGCAGGGATCTTGAAATATCCCGACATACCAGCTGGAATAATTCAGATGAAAATTTTTACACAGATAGGGTTTTAGCTTTGAATAATAGGAGATGGGAAACTTGGAGCTTCTTTTTCCCCCTTTTTTTGTTTGCTTGTTTCTTTAATTATTCCTATATAAAAAAAATCTTAATATTCCATAAAAGATTACTTAGCATCCATTAAAGTACTTTCCTGGCATAGAAATTTGCAAAAGGAGAGTATTCATAAGAATAAGAAAGCACTATTTTTAGGCACTTAGGTAAGGCAGGTTACACAGGTATCTCCCAGCCAGAAATGAAACCTTGCACTCGATCCTGGCCCATGGCACAGTCACTTTACACTGCTCCATCAACCTAAAACAGACTTCAATCTTAATTTATCCAACTTCAAAGAAGTACTGCAGGCTTTGCAGCGTTGCCATTTCAGACTCCATGGTGCAAGACCCCCCAGCTAATGGCAGGGTGTGGGACCCTGGCAGGAGTCTGCAGCCCACACCAGCTGCTCCAAGCATAGGCTGTGCCAGTGTTCTCCAGCACAGCCCTGAGCAGACCGGTGATCAGAAGATCACGTACCGTTCCCTTTTCAGTCACCACTGAGAACTGGGCCCCATCATTCTCATGCACAGAGAGTTACAGGCCAGAACAGAGTGCTCTGCTCACAGTTGTTCCTGACAGCACTGCACATCCAGTGTGTGGTAGGCACTGTCACACATGTAATACACTCAACCCTTTATAACAACTAACCCACTCAACTGACCCATTCCTTAAATTATTTAAATTAGTTGTCTGTGCAAATGGTAATTTACTCTAACATTCATCAGCTTTTAGGATTTCCAGATATGACCATTGCTGAAACCCACCAAAGCCACCTCCATGAAACATTTGTGTCCCCTGCTGGAAGGACCAGCAAAGCTCCACCTGTGGACAGTGAAGGTGGCTGCTGCAGGGAAAGGACAGCAGCAGAGAGACAGGAAGAAAGAGGGAGGAATCTTGAGCTTCCTCCACAGTCGTAAGACTGTACATCAGGCTTTCCCTGCAACATCCTAAGGGAGATTAAGATGCAGGGCTTTGCCAGTCAAAATCAACTTCACCTCATGCACATGGGTGCTCAGCTTAGCTGGTCACCCAGAAAGGATACGATGGTCTTTCAAAACAAGCAAACTGTTTTTTGAAGATCATACAATACCTGGTGCGTTCTCTTTCTTAGCAACTTTCGTCCTGTGCTAGCAGAACTGGAGTGTCTTTGCTAAATGCAACTCTGTGGGCCCTGATTTTCTGTATCTCCTGCTTTACCTGTGTGTACCAAAACCCAGCAAGGTTGCCTTGCCTACTGCTGCAGTGTAGACACACATCCATTCATGCAACATTCTAGACAAAGAGAAGAAAGGAAGTGCTCTTTCCAAGCAGGAAGACTGTGTTATTACAGGATCCTGGGGACAAGGTTTCATGTCAGTTAAGGACACCCCATTGCTTAATGAGCAAAACAGGGGCTGTTGATAGTCCACTAAATGGAGTTAAAGGGACAATTTGTAGTAAGCTGATTAATGATGGACATTATTCCATCTAATTAATTCACAAGAAGGACCTATGGCTGAGGAGATACAAGAGTCTTTAAATTTCTCAGTTTGCAGCTAGAAATTGACTTTCATAAAAAGCAAAAATCTGAGAATGACCAAAAAACATATTAGCAAGAATCAAAGCTGTTTTAAAAAACAGCCAATCAGAAGAAGACAGATTTGACACCATGAAGACAAATTATCTACTAAGAAAAATTAGGTTGAAGTATTATGACCAAGAAAGCAAATCCAGCCTTGCAGGCAACAAAATGACTGCTTTAAAAAGAATTCAAAACTCAAATTAAGGTGTTATGAAAATAATGTGGAAGGAAATCTTAACATATGACTGACAAATCTGGACAACTCTGTAAGGAAGGCAGAAGTTCTGGAATTTCATTTTGAGATGAACTAAAAAAGAGGGGAAAAAACATGAACCTGTAATGCTTTGTAGCCACCAAAAATAATGTTTAATCCCTTTACAGAAGAAAAAATATCTTTTTCACTGGTTTTCCCTCTTCAAAATTCCCTCTCAGTGTATCCTGAAAGTCTCAATTTCTACTCAAATAACAGTAGTGATGGTCATATGACAACCAAATTAAAGAAGTGAAATTTTATTGAGATAGGAGATGCATACGTCAAAATGCTTTACTTTGGTTTTTTAGTGGGTTTTTCTGGTTTTTTGTTTGGTTGGGTTTTTTTAATATTAGGGAAACTATAAGTTTTTATATACACTTTTATATACACTTTTATATACACTTTCAAAACAGTTTAGAAACCTGAAGTGCTGCACTTGTCACAGCTAAGTCATTCCCCACTCTCTAAACAAGGAAGATCAGTCATGACATTTCTGGCATTTCTAGAGTAACAGGTAGAACACAAACATGCTTTAAGTAAATGTTTTCTTCCATGCAACATAAATGAGTGAAAAAAGGCACTATCACCTTTTCCCCAAAGATTGCACACAACATCTAACAAATAGTCATAACATATTACTCTGCACAGTCTTTCAGGGAGTTGAGCTTCACCACTGAAGCTCAAAAGTGAACCACTGTCGACATGTGGGGGTTAGCCTGGATTGTCGGCCAGTGCCCACACCAACTGCCCAGGGACCCTGCTGATGTTGTGCTTGAGACCTCAGGAGCAGTGTTGGCTCTGCCTGGCACCCCAGGCAAGCAGAAGAGGGCCCTGGTTTCTGAAACCTCAGTGAAATCCTGTCTGTCTGCCTGATCATTTGTATGGTGCTCAGTGGCACATCCTCTGAGCCCTCAGTCATTTACTTGTCCCTGAGTCTCAGAGTAATATAGCTCTTACACTGAGCCTCTGAGTAATTAAATAACACTTTCCTATCTTTTCTGATTCACCTGTGTGTCTTAAAACTTCAGTGCCTCTTCCATAACACATTAAGGTAGAGATCCCTGGCTTCTCTACTCTCTGTGTCACACAGAAACACACATGCTTACTTGGGAGATAAATACAGACGGGCTGTATTTATCACTGCCTACATTCTGCCCCAGACTACTTCTTCCTCCTCCTTCTCCTGCTCCTCCTCCTTTTCCTCCTCCTCATTCCACATCCATGCTCCAGGGGTCTCCAGGAGTCTCATGCTGATCATTTCACATCATTGTGAGAAATGCCTTCACATTTATCATATTCTGCCTCCATCTAATAGGCACATCACTCCCCAGGGTAATCTTGGTGTCAGCTAGAGCCACACTAGCCTTTTTGTGTGTTGCAGATGAATTGTTCTTGGACACCTTTCTACTTACCAACACATCTAGCAACGAGGCACTACTCTGGTGATATATTGCTAAATTTGCTGGGTTTTGCCCTGTCATTGTGAAACTGGTCTTTTTCTTTTTTTTTTTTAATCCTAAAATCCCAAATGTCTGAAATGTTCAAAGCAGCTGAGTCTAGACAATGGTCTGGCTTGGATTTTCCAATTTTATCTCCATCTTTTCTCCGGGCTCAAGCATTAGGACGTAAGCAGTGACAGGATATAAATCCAGATGATTTATGCTTTTGCTTTGTTGTTGTTGGTTTTTTTTCCCCAGTAATGCACTATCTGGGAATAGAAAAAATAAAATTAATTTTATTTTCCTGTAAAACATGATGAGAGTGGAAATAGCAGGTTAAAGAAAATGAAAAGCAGAGCATGCAGCTTTCAATCAAGGGACTTTTCTCTGTAATAGATGGGGAAACATAAGTAATGTGTATCAGGAATCTGAGCAGATAGACTATAAAATATCATTTTTATAACTTGCAAACATGAAATAAACTGGGTTTTCCAAGTGAAAAGATAAAGCAGAATCACATTAGAGATTACTGGAGGACTCATTGCTGTTGACTTTTTTTACAAGAGCAGTTCAGAATATGTGGGTGAACATGATGTGATGGAGAGTTTTCTCTTTCCGTCCTATAGTAATCTGCACAGCAACATGAGGTACCCTTGCAAACTAACCAACACAAGCAAAGACATTAAAATCTCTGAGGACTCAGAAATATAAAAACTTGTTAGGACCTGCAGTGCTTAAGATGGAGCACTGATACTCACTCCCTGCTCTGGTTAGTTACGCAGTCTGCATATTCTTTATCATAAGGATTGCTAAAGTTTTCCTTGAGGAGGACCATGTAGTGCCTGAGCCATGTCAGTGACTGCAAAGCAGAAACATTCTCTTCACCAGTTCCTGCACTACAAAACAATTTGGAAACCTAAAAGTGAGAGGAGTAAGATTGTGCTTGTGCCCAAAAACAAATGCACAAAGAAAACCCATACACGTGCAGAAAGCCCTGCCTCACCCGAAATGTGAGAAGGAGATACTTAAGCACTACCTTATGCCATTATGTTAGTGTGTGCTTTAGAAATGCAACTGAGTCCTGAAGAATAGGAAACCCATGGAGAAAAATACCATATAATCACCAGATACTGGCTGCCATGTAACTCACGTGTCTGAGGACATAGGAAAAACACAATTTTGTCACCCAGCCTGGGATGCTGCTACCTAACGCTCATGTTTTCACAGAACTTTTTCAACAGGGAAAAACATGTTACCTGACAAATTACATTTCCCTTCCCTAGAATAGATATATGCAGAAGGTGTCAAACCTTCTGTGTAAAATCATACTGAATAAGAAGTTTCAGCACCCTTACTAGGAAAAATGAGACTTTTCCAAAATACACTAGGGGAAAAAAATCCCCCTTTAAACTAGTTTATGTTAAGAAATTACAGTTTTTCTACAGAAAACACAGAAACGTCATGACTGCATGTCTTTCTTTCCATAATTTTTTCATTCTTCTTTTATTTTATGGAGGGGTGTTATGTTTGGGTTTGGGGTTGCTTTTCTGTTATAATTTGTTTGTTACGCCAGTACTAATATAATGGTTCTGTATAATGAGCTTTTCTCAGTAGTTAGTAATCTAATACATTGCTAAAGCATTTTCTTAACATTGAGCATATATCAGTATTTCCATTTGTTGTTCATGCCAAAAACCATGATTTTGTGGTAAATGTGAATGTAACTGCAAAAGTAGATTATTCAAAGGTTACCTGGATGTGTCAGAGCTGATAACCTTATTAGATAATGTTTTACTAATTGATAAGATGATGCTATACTAATTATCAAGCCACAGCTTAGAAAAATAAGGACACATCATATGGGAATATATTGAGACATTACTCTTATCCTTTGGCATAGAAATCAAAAATGATAACTGTTAGTATGGGCATGTACTGGCATTTTTAGGAAGCTTATCTTACATCAAATGAAATGCAGTAAAAACACAAGGCTAAACTTCAGCGTTGAATATGGTCTGACAGTCAAGCATCTAAAATTAGATAAAATTTCATCATTAGTTCATCAGTTCTGTAGTTTCAGCTCTTGAGTCCTAAAACCCCACCTCTGAATGTATTCTCTCAGTTGGTTGTGGAAGATGGTATTTCACACACCAGAGGCCGCATTTCCCTGACTGAGATCAGTTTAACTGCAAGCAGTTTGTGACATCATCTGTAAACACAAAATACACCGTAATGGGATGCTCACATGATATTATTTTTACCTTATATGTGGCCCATCTAACATCAAGAAGCTTTAAGTAACTCTTAGGAGGAGGGTGTAAGAGCCGGCAAAGCAAAGACAAAGATAATATGGTGAACTGGGCCAAAATTACAAAAGAAAGATATGCAGGTTTAGAGCTTGTTCTAGCCTCATCTAGATTCCAGCTGTAAATCCAGTTGGAATCTTTGAGCTGACTTTAATATCTCATTAGTATTTAATTCTTTGATCAAACTCCATTTAAATAAATTTGTGTTTATATATATATATATGTATATACACACATTAATATATGTATATACACACATTAATATTTGCACTTTCATACATTTATGTGTGAGTATCTATATATATGCTGTAGAGGAATAGAAAGACAGATGTATAAATGCGCTTTACAAAATAAAATTATATTATAAACTACAGGAAGATAAAAAATAAGCCTGACTTCTTCCTACTTGAATTCTATCAGAAAAGCACTCTACTTATATTTCATTCTCTTTTTTTTATGTATGTTCAATGCTTACAGCATGCTGTTTTAATTACAGATTGTCAGTGTGCTGGGAATTAAGGCCATGTTACACACAGACAGATGTTATTTTATAGAGTGTCATTCAATGTAATGGTACCAGATTTTAGCACTTAGCCTGCCTCCAATTACCCATTAACAGTTTGCGTAATTGGGGAGCAGGAAAATACCTACTCTGCATTGTACAAATTATTTCAGGATATCTGCTTCCCAAACTTTGTGTGATGAGAGTCTTTCCCATGAGCAGTAAGCATTGTTTAAAACAAAATGTTTTAACCAGGAAAGGAGTAATTGAAAAGCATTTGAGTATTTCTTCTGGGCAAAGCTCCCCTTCTTACCTTTATTTCCAATCCATAATGAAGCAGAAGTCTTGCCTAAAATCCTGTGCAAATGTATCTGATAGAAGGAAACAATCTGAGATAGAATATTCTGATGGCACAGTTAGCTGGTTGTTTGCATTCATTTCTGGTTTCTTTGTGGGTTTTTAAAGGAAAATTTGTGTATGTAGACAACTGTCACTTTTATTCTGTCATAAAACAACCACACATCTGGAAATCCCTCACATTCAGCACATCCTTTGTCAATGATGCTAAAGCAAGCATCTGCTATGTGCCTCTTCAACAGCACGCAAAATGTTATTGAGTATCAGGCAATGATATGTGGTTATTGTTCTCTTGGCACATATTTTGGATCCCAATTTGTGATGGTACATACAAAGATGGATGGAGTTTTCTGAAAAGTTTTACCAGATCCATAAGCAAGTTTACTAGAAAAAGCTGTATGCGTGGGGCTGTAATGGCTCATCCAATACAACTGGGAAAAATCTAATGATGCCAAGCTTGATAGCCCAGTTTCTGGTGAAGAAAAGGCCAGACTCTCCAAACACACATTCAACAACAGGTCCTTATTTTAAGTCCATAGTCAGAGTGCTGAAGCCATTAATATCTTCTAGAGTAATGCTTTTCCAGTGGGTCTGAAGTGGAAGCAGGTCTGCACATTCATCCTTGTTTGTTGCAGTCCCCACACCAGGACCTGGGCAGTGATTACCTCTAGGACAGCCCAGTGCCCCAGGGTCAGCTTCACCCTGGCGGCAACCAGTTGCACCACAGCTGGACTCTTAACTTTCACTATTGTTTTGTGAGCAACAACTTCACTGGAAATTATCTCCTTCCACAGGTGGAATACTTGTGTCTGTGTGTATGCATGCGCATATGCTTGTAATCAACTCTGAACCGCTTGTGAAAAAAGACATTTGCTGGGGAAGAAGTTTATTTTTCCTTTTTGGGTACTCCTACGGTTTCTAAATTCTGGAAAAATGTCAAAAGACAGTGCACAACAGGATCATCTTTCTTCATTAGACATTTTTTGGTTTTTTCTAACTTGCTTATGTTTTTCCCTTTGTGGAGCATTTTTTTGGCAGTGGAAAAACAGAATTATCCAAGCATGAGCACAAGCAAAACTTGTCAAGGGTGGTACTCACCAGTTCTTAGTAGTGAGTAACAATGGCATTGTGTGAAAAGAACGAGCCATGCTGGAGAGGCTCACCCTACCAGGTATCTACCTACACTCAACAGTGTTCTTCAAGACTGAGAATCTCTTCTGGGGAGTTAAGCCCCCAGAAGTACAGTCTGAAAGGCTGAGGAAGGGCTGCTTCACCAGGGGAAATAACTTGAGACACAGAGCCATAGACAATAAGAATGGACAGAGTGATCAGTGCAGTCCCTGCCATGGGCAATACCAAAGACAAAGCTGGTTGTACTTATGGAATGATCAGCTTTAAGGGAACATTATTTTTTTACATAACTTGTCCTAACTGATTCCCAGAATAAAATAATGTTCTGACTTGCTCCAGTTAACAAAACCCAAATATCTCTGGCAATGACAGACCATTGTCCCTACCTGTGGCTCACACATATTCAGTTGCCACATTCAGTGCTCCTCTCTGAACACTGAATATATCCACGGACACAGGAAGGCAACATTTTGCACCCTCTCTCCACAGGATCTTATGCCATTTGCACTGCTTGACTACTGATCCTAGGTTAGATTGGGTTAGACGGCTGAATAGCAGAACAGCAGAACTGAGTGTACATCTGTACATCTGGTGCACAGACACCAGAGTTCCCTTAATTACAGGGAATCCTTTAGAAAAAAAACCAAAAACATACTGGATAAAATGTGCAGAGGTAAGTTTTCCTCTTCCTACCCTGTTTTTCCTGCTTTGCCCTCCCTGGGTTGTAAGTCAGAAGGGCCAAGGTTTTCTTGAGTCTTCTCACTCCCTTGCAGTTACATTTTGAGGACCTGGGTACAGAGCCCAGGTCACAGCAGCCTTGTGATAGTTCTAGCTCCTGTGAGGCAACCTGTTCATTCTGCCTTCAACCACAGCTAAGAGGATGGGACAAAATGTGAACCTGGAGGTATACAAAGAGCTGCACAAATCAAACAGACAAGGAGCACATTTATCTGACCAACCAGACAGTTTATTTTACAGATTCACTTATCTCAGTTGCTTTTTTAAGGTAGTACTCAATGAAAACATCTTTGTTACAATAATGTGCAGATCTGTGATGTAATGTGTCAAATTTCAATATGCTCCAATAATAAATCTCTAATCTTTACCACTCAATTGTGGTCAAAAATCTCCTGAGTCAGCCTTTCAGACATTTCTAGTGGTAACTTGACACAAGAATATTGTGTACTTTGCATTGTGATAAACATCATATTGCATGTGCTGGGTTTTTTGACTATTTTAAGTGTCAGTCAAGTTTGTGGCTAAATGTACCAAATAGGCTTGCAAGAATATGCTTCAACTTTACTCATAGGCCTGGATATTTTTGACACACATTTCTCTAGTTTTTGATTTAGCTTCATCAAATATCGTCATTTCTCTGGAGAATTACCATCCTTCTTTTGGAACAAGTATTCTTGTTTTCTTCAAGTTATTTTGTACAACAGCTCCTAAATCATGAGTTTCTCCAGTCCATTGCCAAATCCAGACAGCATGTCAAATTCCAGTCCCAAGTACACTGGTGTTAATTTGGGTACTAGACACAAAGGATATACTCCTGATTTGTGCCTGTGAAAGGCAGAGAAGTCTCTGTAATTTTCTGAAGAAGAATTACAGGAAAGTACTGCAGCATCAGTGGGGAAAAACTGGTTTTGTATGAAAGAACAATTGTTTTGCCCTATCAGAAGTTTTGTCTGCAGGACTTAGCAGATAAAATGAACATTAAAAGCTTTTTAAACCATAATAAAACAAGCAGAGGAATAATGCAGGCATTGAACTCCCTTTTGTCTCATGCTCAAAGCCCTGGTTCATCACTGTATTCCTCTCCCTGACTTCGGTGACCATCAAGGTGGTCAGAAGGCAGCATGCACACACTGGCATGCCCTCCTGCCATACTCTTCCTGAGCATACACTTTGGGAGCTGTAGCTCCCAAAGGACATGGGAAATATGCACATCTTTGCATTCATTATGTCCAGATGACTTTGCCAAAATGCAGTAGAACCATCTGATTTGCTAGATACTCTGAACTTCTGTCATATCTTGAAAGTAAACTGTAATGTTCCTTTGCAAATCTGTTTGTTCCACTCTTTAGGTTCCCAGCCAAGGCAAAGTAACCATTTTTTCCTTCTTTCCCTCTATTTTTTAGACTCTCAAACAATTTGATTCGCACATTAGGCTCATCTATTTTTGTGAATAATTTCTATTTTTATCAGTACATTTCCATTATTTTTTTCTGGAAATAGGCGCTGTGGGTTGTCAGTTAAAATCTGTTGATTAAATATCCCAGGTCCTTAAAGGATTTATCAAATTATGGCAACTCAAACTTCCTTACCCCCCTTTTTTTGGTAGTATGTTGTAAGTTGATAAGCATCAGCAGTTGACATTTATCAAGCAGAGATGCAGGTTAGCTACTGTTTGGCAATACTTTTCCACACTTAAATTTGTTCAGAATACACATCCCTTCAATCTTCAGTTTATCTATTGCAAAGTCATTTTTTGACACTGGAATCCTGTCTTCCCTGGGCAGTGGCAGAAGGGATTTAATAAATAAGATAATTGTGACAATCACATAATTCCCTCCAGCCTCATATGTCAAAGACTTAAGCCTCATGCAAGCAATAGAGTTCTTTAAGGACTGACCCTGCAATAACAGTCACATTGCACCTTTAACTCCAGCTAGATCACATCCAGTGATTCAGTTAGTTTATGTTAATACTCCAGGCCATGAAGTAGTGTGTCCAGGGAAGAGCTGAATGACTTGTTCATCTCCTCTAAATCCAAGGGAAAAGCACATTAAAACTCAGGCAGAAAACCAGGCAGGAAGCTGAGAGTAGTTCACATTATCCAGGGTTAAAACAGCCCAGAATGATTAACTATGTCCTCACATAGAAAAAGCATAAGACTAGAAATATTTTGATAAAGTGCATCTTTTTCCCCAGATCTTAAGGTAATAATACCATGAGTATAAGTTAATAATACAAATCAGCAATCCTTACTCTTTAGATGTCCTAAAACCAGTAGCTGAAACATTGGTTTCTCCTAAGGTAATAAAATAGTGTGTAAAGTATGAAAAAGAGTAGAGCACGGAAGGCTGGACACTGAGTTCTGTATAACTTCCCAGCAGGGTGTTGGGGCCTTTTTTCTTTCATTTGTTCCAAAGCTGTATTTCAGATCAATTGTGATAACTATAATACAGAACTACCTTATGAGGAACAGCTGAGGTCACTTGGTTTGTTCAGCCTGAAGAAAATGAGACTGAGGGGAGACCTCATTGTGCTATTCAACATTGTCATGAAGGGAAGCAGAGGGGCAGACACTGATCTCTTCACTCTCAATCAGCAACAGGACTCGAGAAAACAGCATGAAGCTGAGTCAGGGTAGGTTTAGGTTGGATATCAGGAAAAAGTTATTCACCCAGAGGGTGGTTGGGCACCGGAACAGGCTCTCCAGAGATGTGGTCACAGCACCATTTGGACACACACACACATTTGGACAACATATGGACACGTGATAGGATCTTTGGGATGTCCGGTGCAGGGACAGGAGTTGGACTCAATGATCCTTGTGGGTCCTGTCCAACTCAGGATATGCTATGCTATGCTATAATTCTACACTATAATCCTGATGGGTCCCTTCCAACTCAGCATGTTTTATTCTATAAATTTAGTGGGGAGTTAATTTCATCATATAGAATTTGGTACAGGAGGTATAGTTACTCAGTTTATCCTGATGATTCAAATAACACACAGAGAAGCTGTAATTTTGTAAGTGATTTAGTAAGTTTTTTATGATAGAAAAGGTATTAACAAAGGAAAAATTAACAGAGAATATCAGGAAAAAACTTCCAGATGGCAAGATGTATTCGTTGGTGAATAACTTCCCAAGGGATGGGGTGGAAGTTGCATTGTCTGCAACTTTAAAAATAGACTCTGAGAAGTATAAGAAAACCTACAATAAGCAATGATCTTGCAACAACAAGAAGAACTGTTCAGTCTCTTCTCTCTCTTCTTCTTGTTCTTATTTGCTGTTCTCATCCCCTTGTCCTCTCTGTGTGTACTTACACGGCTCCAAAAATCAAGAGTAATGGAACTCATCTTCATCACCAGATTAGGCACTTCCAGATGTACTGTGTGTCCTATAAGGAAAAAGGTGGTACAAAAATAAGAAGTAGCATATTTGCTTTTTATGAGTACAAAAGCATCTTGGTTCTCAAATACTGAGAAAAATTACAGGAAAAGAGAACGTGTAAGATTGTCAAACATCTTGGTGATACTAGAAAGCAGAACAAGGTGTAGGGTGGCACACACAGTTAATATTAATTGTTTAATCTGCAACTGACCTAAAACATGATATGTTAGACAATGATTTATTAAATGTTTTTAAGAATACAGATGATACAAAAATCAATCTCAATTTTTATAATTACACCTTATTTCAAGGAAAAAAATAAGATCATACACTTATTGAGTGATTCCTATTCAGACAAAATAATTTTCTATATTTTTGGTGCTGTAGGACCTATGAATGAATATAGTTCCAAGGTCTTCTAATATTACCTAACTTAATTTTCAAAAAGAATAGAGAAATCTAAAAGCTTGACTTTCAAATACTCCTTAATTCATCCAAACAAAGACTTTGTTGTGGTACAGATGCTTTCCTACAGGGGTGCCATCACTTGGATCCCTTGCATGGATTTTGTTGTCAGTCTGAACAAAATTATGGAATAACTACTTAATAAGCTGGCCAATCATCCATTTAGTGAATTGTAATTCTTGCTGTATGGATTGGCAACGGAAAACTGAGCTAGATGGTCACTCTAATGCAAGAGGAGAAAATTGGCCTTCACACAACTTACTTGGCTTCCAAACTAGGCTGCCTAAGCACTCCCAGAGCACCTAGGCAGTACACTTGATGAAAATTAGGCTGTTGCTTAAACAAAAATGTTTAAGAAAATCAAACCAGAAATATTTTTCTATGAACCATTTAAAATTTAAAAATAGAAATCAGGCATATGTCCACCACTTTTAAATGCCAATTTCCAGAACTCCTATATCCCACATTATGTCAGTGAGGTAACTGAGCTTGATCCATCCCTGTTCCTGGCTCTTGTTTGCTGAATTTTTGAGCAAAACACACCACAGCCAGAGTTAGAGCCATGTTCTGTCAGCTTCAGTTTCTCTTGATGGCCTGCAGCCTTTAATAGAAATGCGGAGCTGCTGGGGCACCTCTTTGGAGTTTGCCCTTGTGTGGAAAAGTCTCTCTAAAGAAGACCTCTCTCCCGGCCAGCTGTGACCTCTTTGTACCTGACATTAGATGTTTCAGCCCACTCTGCTCCAAGCACTGCTCTGCTGCATGTTGTGCATGGCATTTGTCAGGCTGCATTTGAGCCCAGATGAAACTTTGTTCTGCATCTGCACCCAACCCACCAGCTATCTGCTAGGAAAGGAACATCTTCAGCAGCACACACTGGTTACCAGGTCAAGCGTATGGGATTTAAACCACAGAATCATTTATGGGATAAGCAGAGGGTACTTCAGAAACCTCCTCCCTCCTTGCAGACTGCACCAAATGGGACAGGCTGCAACTTTGAAGGAGCAGTTCCACAGTTAAGACACTGGGTGACTGGGTGAAAGCAAGTCCTTTTTTAAAGACCATTCATTGAAGGAAGCCAGCCTGCCTCTTCTTCCAGCAGAAACCAAATGTGCTGGCCAGCAAGTCATGCATAAAGCTTATCATCCTGCTCAGGGTGCTCCCACAGGACACTTGACTGGGATTGGGGACAGAAGAGAAAATTTATTATTCTAGAGAATTGTTGCAGTCTGCATATGAGGACAAGTCTGGTGGAACTGAATTTTCATTTTTTTTCTTACTGTTCATGCATGGACAACTTGGAGCAACAGATTGTTATTTACATCTGCTGAAGTGCTACAAAGAGAAATAATTTTGCAGGGCCACATAGCACCCCACATAGCAATGAGCAGCTAAAGCTGAACATTAAATGTCATAACCTCTGTGGAAACCTCAATGAAGTAAAAAATCTATATGCCTCAGTGCTCACCAGAAAAATTATCATGCAAAGGGAGCACCCTGTGTGTTTTCTTGAGTAACACTGAACAACTACAAAATGCTGCCAGCATGAGTAAGGGTGATCTAGCAGAAATCTTTGTACACAGAAGATGGAGAATTACACCACACTTCCTCATCTGTCTGACCCCTCCTCACTGCTTTATGTGGCAAAGAAGAAATTGCTACCCCTATGAATTGTGTGTGAATTTACAGGCCACATCAGCTGAAGTACAGAGCAGGCAGTTTCACAAGGTTTCAAGCTGTTAATGGCTAAAATTCTGGCAAACATTAAAGCTTCTTTAGGGCTAAGCCTTGTTCTTGCTGAAGTTAACACAGCCAGTTCTCACCCTTCCTGCCAGGGTCAGCAGGAAGGGCAGCTGGGATAAGTATCATGTGAAAGTCTGGTTGGGAGCCGGGACACCTGTGGAGCCTGTTTGGCTCTGGCCTCTGTGTATGTAAGGAAAGGCAAGCTGGAAGGGTCTGTATTTTATGAATACTCTCACTCACCTCTCCCACAGTCACAAGGTGAGCAGTGCTTTTAGGCTTGTGGCACTTAAAGTGGAGTTTTTCAAAGTCTTCCTCTCACAGAAAAAAAACCTGTAACTCACCTACTATTAAAGAGTGTCTGAGTCTGCAGCTCCTCTGCTTTTCCATCTATAAGTAACCATGGATATAACTGTCACTGTCAATAGGTTTCCATTCGGGAGACTACCTTTGATCAAAGTGTGCACAAGAAACTTCTTCCATTGCAAAGAATGCAGTATTTATTAACCAAAAAGCACACAGCCATTAGAAAAATACTTAAAACTTTACATGAACATTTAAAATACTTCATATGCCCATAAGCTTCCATATATTTATTAATTCCAGCTTGAGCTGGTTCACCTAAAAATCCCCTAAAAATGTCAGGCTTGGTAAGACTTCTTTCACTTCTAGAAATTATGTCTCCTCCAGCTGATATCTTTTTTGCTTTCTCCTTTAAAATTAATTTCTTCTTCATCATACCTAGGTTTTATTTCTTTTGTGTTCCTACTCAAATTCCCTGGAGGCTGTGAGCCTCCAGGTGAACCTTACCAAACTGGTTTGCTCTTCTCTCTGAAGGGGAGATGGAGGCTGTTTTTAAGAGGTTTTCTAGAATTTTCTGCCTGGAAAGCAATAACTTCAAGTTTGCAGAGTTCTCTAAATAGTTAGATATGCAGCATTCATGGTAACATATGTGGAAACAGCTGGGCATACACAAGACAGGCAGCATCCTAAGACAGAAGACTGTCAGGAATAGGAAAGTGTATGGGTTTAGCTCCAGCTGGCAACAAAGCACCTCATGGCCACTCACTCATTTTGCCTTGGACTGGAGAGAGAATTGGAAGGGTAATAGTGAGAAAACTCACAGCCTGAGATAAAGACTAATAGGTAAAGCAAAAACTGCACACTCAAGCAAACAAAATTCATTCACTACTTCCCATGAGCAGGCAGGTGTTCAGCCATCTCCAGGGAATCCAGGCTTTGGGAAATGATTACTTAGGAAGAAAAATGCCATCACTCTGAATGTCCCTGCCTTCCTCCTTCTTCCCACAGCTTTACATACTGTGCATGACAGCATATTGTATTGGATATCGCTCAGGTCAGTTGGGGTCAGCTGTCCTGGCTGTGTCCCCTCCCAACTTCTTGTGTATTGCCAGCCCGTTCACTGGTGGGGTGTGGGGTGAGAAGCAAAAAAAGCCTTGACTCCTTGACTCTGTGTAAACAGTGCACAGCAATAACTAAAATATCCCTGTGTTATCAACACTGTCTTCAGCATAAATCCAAACCACAGCCCCTTACCAGCTACTAGGAAGAAATTTAACTCCACCGTAGCCAAAACCATCACAAAAAGGACTGCACTGTTCACACTAGATGTCTATGACTTGATGGTTTATGACAAGGGAGCAGAAAAACAGAATAGCTGTGGATATTTCAAGGGAGAAGCTGTGTGTTTGGGATGGCAAACTCTCCTGAGACTGAGGATATGTGTCCTCTCCAGAAGCACCAGTTATTGCCTTCGCTCCACTCACACCTCTGAAAAGGGAGATTCAGCCACTCACCCATCCCACACCACGAGCAGTTCAGATATGGCCAGCCCCCATCTCC
Source organism: Coloeus monedula (assembly GCF_965178545.1). NCBI lineage: Eukaryota > Metazoa > Chordata > Aves > Passeriformes > Corvidae > Coloeus > Coloeus monedula. The sequence goes on from NC_138782.1 coordinate 38,509,853, forward strand.
TCATCCTTAGGGTAGGAACATTCAGTTCTGTGTCTCTTGAATAATGAACACACACTCCAGAGTGACTGGCATTGGTCAGGCCTGCAGCAATAGAAACTTTGTAAATTACTCTTCCAGATATGCACAGAGGATTTTCCCCACACTGGTTAGTCCTCAAGACATACCATTTGTTTCTAGATAACCTCAGGCTTGAACATAAGTTATTTTTCACTGAGAATTACTTTGAGTCTGAGCAGGCACTAATCTCCTAAGAGGAATCCTTAGCAAACAGAGCAAACTCCTTTTGTTTGGTTGGTTTTTAAGTAATGTATGAAAACTCACTTTTGCCAGACCTGTAGCCAAATGCCTAGACAAGAGCATGCATTTCAAAACCCCACTAACACATAATGGAATCATAGCTTATGTTTGTTTGAGTCTGCATATTTGAAGAGAACTTATAAAGTCACTTAACTCACAAATTTTTGAGAGAAGCCTTGTCAAGGGCATATGAAATAGAAACACTGGCCTGATGGTGCTCAAGAATCACTGGCATCAGGCCTAACTCATTATTTTATGAAGGACCTGGCAGTCAATCAATGGGAAATTATCTGTGCTGTATTGACATAAATCATAATTGGTTTCCCTTGAATGCCATGCCAAATCCTTAACAGAATGAGTTACTGTATGCTTTATACTGTTTTCTTTCTTTATCAGTTCAGTTTAAATCCATCTTTGAATGCAGATGAACAGTGGCAACCCCAGCAGAGCAATCCCTCGGGAACACAAGAACTGCCATACCTAACCCAGCATCCTGCATCGTACAAGAGATAGTATCTGATGTCTCAGAAGCCAGGGAAGTGAGAAAGAAAATGCATCTGTTCAACTATGCATTGGGATTACAGGAAGCATGATTTTAAGAGACTTTTGTGTTTCTTCTCTAAATGGGAAATGTGGCTGCATCTCTTTTTTCCCTTTCTACAACTTATACATAGCATTTGCATATAGGTGCCTATCAATACAATGTCACATTCACAGACTCAAATTTTGCTCAGAAACTGATTTTTTTGCTGAGTATGACCTTTCTAAGAACCTGAATGAAGAGCATGGCAAAGCAGCACTTTTATTTGTCCTCTGGTTCTCAACTGACAGTTTCTTCTGTGGGTACAAGAGTTACTAAAGGTCATGGTATCAACCTGGACTTCCAGTGCTGCTTGTTACACTCTGCCCAGCTGATGAAGTGTCTGAAGAGCACAAAATAAAGGAAGCTTTGCCTTGAAGACTTGCCACCTTGCTCACAGTCATCTTAGCAGTGGAGTTTCCTCCAAGAGCACTGCTAACACAAGGACTGCCAAACTCTCTTTGAAGTCTGTGGCATCTCTGATGATCAGTACCAAATGAGGCTAACACCGGCCTCTCTTTCTTTCCAGATTTGTTTTCTCCAATTAAAAAAGACTGGAGAAGCAGTGTTGATGGTTACTCTCCAAAGCCCTTCTAACTCCCTGTTCTGGGACAGAAAGAATGAGAAAATGAGAGAAAAAGAAGGAAAAAGCTATAAGAAAGGAAAAGGATGGCTATGGCAGGGTTTCATATTCACAGCTTTCTGGTGAATGGGAATGTTTTCCATCATGCTACAGGCAATGAATCAAACTCCATCATGCCAACTGGCTCTGCCTTCCTTTCTGAAGCAAGTCCCAGGGCCTGGAGCAGACCTTGTCTTGAAGAGCCACTGCTGAAAGGGTCAGCTGAGCTGCTGTGGTCACATTAAAGGAAGAGCAGCTTCAGTGAGTTCATGGCAAGTGAGAGCAAACATAGGCTAATGCAACACTAACACTGCAGTAAATCTCTCCTCCTGATGGCTCATTTTTCCCCCTGGCTTTTGTTCCTGTATTTATTATACATATTTCCCAATCATACACCAAGAACTATTCTACTTTTAAATTTCTGGTGAATTAATAACTCCTAGACCAGACAAACTGGCATTCAGAAACTTCTTGTCTTTTTCTTTTTTTTTTCAACAAGATGTTCTAAGTTGAAAAACACATTCCAGGATGTACTTCCACCAGCCAAAATAAGCATGCTTTGTATCTGTTCGGGCACAAGGCATACATCTTAGATGCACTTGTATTAACTCACTAACCAACACAGACCCAGGACTCAAAATGGCCTGTAATTTCTTGGCTCTTGAACTCTGTACTTACAGTAATATCACAGGCTGACAGTTTGTTGATTAAAAGCAAGCCAAGTAAAGCACATGCAGATGTCAGTGCTTGATTTAAATGATTATTCACATACTCTCCTAGGTTAGATGGAAAAAACCCCACGTTTCATTCTGCAGCATAACAATGTAATGCATAATCTGGAGTAACAACAGGACTTTATTTCCCCTCTTTAGTAAAATTGCTCTTACTATAGGTTTGTATAATACCTACATCAAGTTTTAAGTGATCTTTTGAATATCTTTCCCCAGTATTGTATTCCCTGGACCTATTCTCAGCTTTAGAAAGACCTGCTTGTTTTAAAAGAAAACAGACAAATAAACAGATTTATTTTTAGGTTGTAATAAGTTAAAAAATTAAATAGACTATTTTTTCTTTTGCAGAACACCGGAAAATCTTCAGGCCATATAAATATATGTGATATATACTTTGCAATAATAAGACACAGTGGCCTTGAAGAAATTAGCAAGCCTTCTGATCCAACAGCATTTCATACAATAAAACTAGAAATTTGAAAATATACTAATCATGTCAATGTATGATAAGAATCACTTATCCTGGAATCAGATAACAAGATAAAAGATAATATAAAAAGGTAAAGAAATACAGAAAAATATCGTATTTTGTAGTAAAAAATGCAGAAACATCTTCCCCGTGAATCTACATGAACCCAAATTGTAGAAAAAACCCAAAACATTTAACTGTCCTAGGTAGGTAGGAAATTATGTCAGTATTGGAGATACCAAAATTGTCTCAGAAAAATTTCCAGGCACAATGTGGGAGTGTGAAGCGCTATGAAGAAAAGAAAATGGATAAAGATAATAAAACCGTGATGCACTATAGCAAAGTAAGCCTAGGGAAAAAAGCTCTGTGAGAAGGTGAGTGAGTGATCTGTTGTGATGTTATTTACTCTGAAAAATGGTTATTAGTAGTTATCTCTCTCTTCCAGATATACAATCAGACCAAGTCTTCATTCCAAGATAGTAAAACATTCCCAGGAAATATCTAAAATAATAACAATACAAGAGGAACTGTAAGCAGCAGTGAGAAGTGATACAATACAAAAGCATACTTTCAACACCCTTGCCAAAACCTCCATTTTATATCAAAAGGTTAATAACATTTTCTTTGTTTTTTAATAGTTACATAAAGAGAGACATCCTCAGAATAATTTCATGCACAGCTAAATTAGTCAAGAGGGTCTCAGAAGAATGTCTAAGAAGAAAAGAGATCTGTCTCACTCCAAAAAAACCCAGCATCTTGGGACAAAAGCTTGATAGCTGGGAACAAGTGAGAGAAATAAGTGTAAGCAGTGCTGACTTGGATGAGGGACAAGATTAACAGAACAGAGGAAAACAACATCGTAGGAAGAAAAAAAAGGCAGAGAACAGGCTGCATTTCTGAACATCTCAGATGCCTGTGTATTAATACAAAAAGCATGAGGAGCTATCTGGCAGAGCTGGATGTCCTTAAACAAGAACAAAATTATGAGTCAACTAGAATAGGGACCTGGTGGGAATACTCACATGGCTGGAATATTTACCAGCTTATTCAGCCAGGGAAAGGCAGGGAAGAGGTGCTGCTGAGTGGCAGAATGTAAAAAGATCTAAAGAGAAACATCTTGATAATAATGAGGAAAAAGAGCAAAGGTGTTATCCTGGCAAAAGCAGCCATCAAACCAGGGGGATCAAGTGGAAGACACTTCTGTGAGAAATTAGCAGAAAGCCCCCGGGTACAGGGCTTCACAGTAAGAAGCTTGAAAGCTCCAAGCATCTCTTGGGAAAGAGGAGAGCAGGCTCTCCAGAAACTTCCCAAAGAGGAAGTTTGATGATTTTTTGATGCAGAAAATTGTGCAAGCAACCAGAAGGGAAGTAGATCTGCAGCCTAGCCTGTAGGGAACAGTTATTTGAAAATGTCAGAGTCGAAAGGAAGAATAGGAGGGAGCTGAGGAAATGAGAGTTAAAGAGTCTCCAGGAGTGAAAAAAAAGCAAAGACAAGAAGATATTGGACTGCAAAGAGGGACTCGAAGACCTAATAAACAAGATCCCATGGGAAACGGAAAACAAGTTCAAAAATGTTGACCCCTAAGGAGATAATAAAAGCAAAATTGTGGGATATTGTAGTCTGTCGGGGAGGAAACGGGTAGGAAATGTACCAGGAATAGTTTGATAAACCATGAGGATCTCTGAGAGAGGAAAGAGGTATACCAGAAATGGAAATAAAGTTTCACTACTCAGAATTACTACAGTCAGAGAGATCATTGTGTGAAATGAGATATGACTCAAAATAAGTCATAGGGATGACAAAAAAATCCAGAATTTCATTAGCAGGTTAAAGAGAGAGAGAGGCGGGGGGGAGAAAGTTTGAAAAAAAGGATAGAGGAAGCTAAATGGCTGAAATGCTTGGTATATTCCTTTGCTTCAGTCTTCATTAAATTCTACATGATAAGAAAAGCTATCATACACGAGTAAAAAGAATCTGGATCACTTAAGGGAGAAACAAGCTACTGAGCACTTCAGTTTGGTGTGAGGATCTGCTTACCCACTGCTTTTCCTATCCCACATGGTTCCCCCTGTTCCTTGCCCCTACCCCTGGCCACTCCCTCGGGCTCTCCCTATCGGTTCCTGTACCCCAACCCTGCCCATGTACCGCCCCCGAGCCCCTGACAAAACCCCCTGTGCCCGGATCACGGGGTCTCTCTGCCTCGGGGGTCCCTGGGACAAGATGTAACCATTAAAAGTGCTCTGAAGCCCTCATGGGGAGACCCTTCTGGCCTCCTTTGCCGTCACTGTGTTGTAGAGCTGAGAGCTGCCGGAGCAAAACCACGGAGCCGTCCCAAAATGGACTGCGGGAGGGCAGCAATGGTCCCACTGCCCTAAGCAGCTCTGCTGAGCTCTCAGGGAAAGCTGCAGCTTGCTAAACCACACCTAGCACTACAACAGTTTGGGGTCTGCTTTTCTATTTTTTTCCAAATCGCTTGGCCTAGTAGATTCACCTTACCTTCTTAAATGTAGTGAGTCAGTGTCAGAATCATTGTGATTGCCTTCATGAAAGTTTGGTCAGGAAAACTGAAAAAGATCAAACAAGCTACCTATTTCAAGAGCTGTAGAAAATAAAAGAATGGGAACTTCAGTTAACATCAGTTCCCAGGAAATGCCAGAAAATTAGACAACTATTTGCAAAAACTAAGACTCCAAAGAAGCAAGTAAGAGTCCAGGTTGGTCTGTCAAGCACAAATCAATCTGAACCTGTACAATTTCCCTCTTTGACAAGGAACAGGCTTTGTGGACAGAGGAAAACATGTCAAATGTCTTCATTTCTGTAAGGTTCTTGACATTGTCTCAAGTTACATAACAAAGAAACTAGAGAAACTTGGTCCAGGTGAAACTACTAAAATATGGGGAGAAAAGCTGCTCAGATATGCAGAGGAAGGTTCACAGTCAAAAAGGAAGTCAGTGTCAAGCAGCATTTCACCACAGATGTATCCTGAGCTCACACTACTCTTTATTAATGGCCTGGAAACAGTGCAGAAGGTATGGTCACTACATTTGCATATGACACAGTAAATTAGAAAATGGGGTAAGAATTCAAAAAGATCTTAGCAGACTGAAAAACTGTTCTGTAGAAATATTCACTTGGCATCAAATCTGCAGGAAAGGAACTCTGAGACCAACAGACAATCAAAGGTTGAACATGAGTTACCAATCTCATATTGTTGCAAAAAGTGTAAACATTGTGCTGGCACATGTAAACAGAAATATTTTGTATGAGACACATGGAACATTTCTTCCACACAGTTTTCTAAAATTCTTTGTCCAAAGAAGGTATTCTTTAAGTTATATTAGTTCAGTGCCATAAAAGCATATCAAAATCCTCTTTACAAAGAACGATACATCAAATGAATTATTCCTATACTGAATACTAACGTGAATTCACACTGGCAAGAATACAGAGATGCTATCAAAGTCTGTGACATGAATACTGTCTATCTCTGTCATGAACAGAGTTGGCATTTGGAAGGATACACAAAACTCAGACATCAACTTATCACCAGGAGAAGGCAGGAAGATTGAAATCAATTAACAGTAAAGCAAAGACAAGTCCCCTTTATCGTCTTCTTCTATCCCCTCATTTTGTTACCACTGTCTTTTACAAAGCCAATGACAACAAATTCATTGTGGCTTATATCTATGTTTATAGTCACATTTTGATCTCCATGCACTGTCACATTTTAAACCACAGCAGAACACCATTTCTTGGCTTCCTTTTCTGAAGATGAAAGCAAGAAGTATTTTGTAGAAATGCAGAGAAAATCCCTTATCACTGCATTATTAACTGAAAGCCAGTATTTTTTTGTCTCCAGCCAGGCTGAGATGCCCTCCAGGTCACTCAGCTGCCAACCTGTAACAATGAGAAATAAATCACCCAGCTGCTTCGTTATGGTTTTCCCAGCAATGTTAGAATCTGCTCTGCTGGATTTCAAAAACAGAAACAACCATAAAGGTCCCCAAAAAACCCCACAAGCTTGGATGGGTTTTCTGAAGGCTTCACACTCTTCGTTGGCACAAGAAACCTTGTTCAAACCTCCAGCTCTGGCAAACACCCCATAGCCCCATGGGTCACACAGAGATGATTGGAACATCTTCTCCAGTGTCTGTACCAGGGGTTTCTACATTAATGAGAGCTCAGCTCCTCAAAACTAATGTTAAAATAACGAGACACAATAAAACAAATAAAGACAATTATAGGGTTGGGGTTTTTTTAAATACACTGATCCCAAGGAAGAGAGAATAGATGTGCCTTTGAGACATTGCCTGTATACAGCTACCTCAAATTAAGGAAGAACATAGGGGTAAGAATGGTTGACAGTAGGCTGCCATCACTAATCACATGCAGTTGGCATGGTAACACTTTCTTATCTTCTTTCCTATGGAACTGCATTATTCCCAATACTATGCAGCATGGCAATTCTGAGTTACTCATGAGAACATAGGAATTATTGCATAATTTTTAAAAGCTTTTGCTGACTTGTGTTAAATAAACTGACCTAGAGTTCTGAATAAACACAGTAAGAAAAAAATTGTTATTATTAAAGTTACTGACTGCACATTGTTATATACAATACAGAGCTCCCCAAAGTTTTTAAACATTTAGAGAAAACAAAATTGGGCAGAAATATGTTGTAAACAATGTCTACCCATACACTCAATTAATAACTCATAATAAATATGTCATAGGTAATTTTAAAAGGCCTTTTGAAACATCAAATTATTCCGCTGCAAGTAATGAAATACTGGTTTGCAATATTTTAAATAAGTGTGTGACTGATGAGCTGAATTCAAATCCTTGAAATCTATTTACCTCAACTTAATTTTATTTTGAAATATTTTCTGAAGCAGATAAACACCTGTGGTTTACTCACTCAAATTGTTCTCATTTTTAATGTTGCTTGTATACTCAACAAAACTCCTTCTTTAACATGTCATTTGTTCTGTGACAAATAGAAGCCTTCATTTTCATCAACACCCTGAAGAAGGTAAGACTACTATAGGACCACTGGGAATAAAATAAATAACATCCCAGTCATCTCACAAACTAAGATAAACTGTTATCCAAACCATCTCAGATTATCTGAATTTGCTAAACTAAATTTGTGAGTTTAGATATCAGATACATTGGAGTAATTTCAACAGTTTCTACTTCTCCCTCCTTCCCTTCCTATTTCTTTAGCTCTTCCCTGTTTCTCACTCTTACTGTCATTCTTAATGACATTCCTATGGTTGATCCTATGGCCAGACTGACTTAAACCTTTATGGGTGTTTTAAGCGGCCTCTCCCATAACACAGAACATTTTTACATCCTTTTAATAATCTGAAATCTGTATTTTTCGACTTTGATAATGCTGAGGTTTGTGGTAAGGACAATACATGCTTGAACTTTTAAAATTACTGCTATATTCCCAGCTTCAAGACCCAGTTTAATGGGTCCTTTTAGGCTTATCATATAGCACCCCATAGAGTTTTAGGCAGCTACCAATGCAGATCAGCCATAATTGCTTCCTTAGAAATTTTGCATTAAATATGTCACAATTATAAGGTCCAAGTGAAGCAATGGATTATAAGTTGTCATTAAAGTAATGAGATTTTTCAGCCAAATTTATTTAGCTATTTATGTAGAATAAGTACCATAGCTGTTTGCTATTGGAAAGGATTTGACTAATAGGGGAGTAGTGCTTTGGGTGATATATCCTATATCCAGGATGGATATAGGGTAGCTGAAAGCCGATAGGCAGCTGTTGGAAAGGTACAAAGAGGCTGAAGTAACCTAGGAGAGAGGGAATGGGAGGTAGGACAGGAAGGCAACAGCAGCTAAAGCCCCTGAAGGTGTGGAGGAACCAGATCTTGAAGCTGAGAAGTAGCTGAGAAGGCAGCCAGAAGATGGAGTGGTGTGATGTGACCTCTAAGTTCACGAAAAGCTTATTCCTTCAGAAATGTCCAGCAAAGCAACTTCTAATAAGATCTGTCATATGTTAATAACATACCATGTGTGCTCTCCAAATACAGCTAAAAATGTTCTAGAGACCATGGGCTTCCTCGAGTATCAGCCCTGTTACTGGTATAAACTTTAATAAATGCTACTAGTAACTTCATTATGGACACAACAGCTTACACCATTCACACAGTAGAACATATCAAAAATTTTAAAAAAATATCTGTAATGCTTCAGAAACACATCCAGGTGGAACTCCCATAGTATCTTCTAGCCAGGACAAGGAGGAAATTGCCACTATTAAGCAGCCAATTAATGTCCAGTTTCAGATAGAGCCATCAGTCCTCAGGATGTGTGTATGAACCTCATGTAAGACTGTCCAAAAAAGGGTGTCACTGCAAACTCCAGCTGTCTGAGGATGTTGCTTGGGCCTGGGATTGTGGCCATGGGCAATGGAGACCAGGACTGACATCTGGCAGCCAGGATATGCTTTAACTGGATTAACTACACAACACAATAAGGTACCTGTTGGCTGAGTTTAAGTCAAACTGCATTTTTCTCCTTTTTTATTTGGTTCCAATCTTTCTTATCCTTAAATATTTTAGAGGTACCCTTAAAGATTTTAATACTCTGATTTAAGTTTGGCTGGCACTTGTGGAAAAGGATGAACCAGAACAAAACAATCCCACAGCAAGTGTTCAGGCTGCAGTGGGGCAGCAAAGCAATTAAAGCTGTGTGTGGGCAGCCCTCAGGGACCCTAGAAGTGCCAGAGAAACCAGGGAACAGAGCAAGGAAAAGCAGTGTCTGGGGACAGTTTCTCAGCAGCTCTGCACAGGGTGCCAGAGCCCTGCCTGTAGCCAGGGTGGGCACCAAACCACTCCTCCCGCAAGGAGCAGCAGACTGAGAGCATTGCTGCTGTTCAGACTCACACACTGGGAGGGTGTTTGCAAAACTGTGTGATTCACAAAGGTGGACATGCTTAGAATCCAAGATTTGAGGGACAGAGAGCTCACAGCAGCAAGGCAGGAGTCAATTCCAGCTGACTTCTGGCAGAGGGAAAGGAGATCCTGGCACAGAAACTGAAGCTGGCCTGGCTTGGCTCTGTTTGGGGACCAGCAGAGAGGAGGGAGGTAGAGAAGAAGTGAGAGACTACATGGTCCCTTGAGGGAGGAAAGTGCAAGTGTTTTGGGTAAAAGATCAGGAAGTCTGTTTATCCTGAAAGTTGTGAAACTGAGTTTGCTAACATGATATGCTGGGACAGAAAAATATAAATAGCTTGCTTAGAATCTTTCCCACAGTTGATAACATTATAGACTACTACGTAAACCTAATGAAAGCCCAAGGTGGACTGAGTTTTCATTAGCAGACAAATGGTCCACACAGGGTACCCTGAGGTGTTTGTGCCCATACTTCTGATGACTGCATAGGTAGAGACATAAACAACTTTATGCTTTTGCTCCTATCACAGAAACATGCAGTTTCAATAGTTCATGAGGTCATTCAAATATATGAGTTATGAATACATTTATGTCAACCAGTATATACACAGAATAAAAATTTAGATCTCGTTACAGTACATATAATTTTTCCTACATCCCAATTTCAATTGATATGGAATTGAACATCACTAGCCTTGGCTGGATTTCCCTTTTTACAGTCGAGATAAAGTATTTGCAGTATTATCATTTCACCTATCTTCTGCCTCCTCCATTGCACAGTTGATACCTGGTTCAGGATTTATCATTCAAAAGCCCAAACATTTGTGCTAAGAGCCACCATTGCTAGTCCAGGATGAGTTTATAGTATGAATCAAAGGTTGCTTCATACTCATGTAAGTTGGCAAGTGTGAACCTGCTCCTTGGAGCAAGCCAGCAATGTCTAAATGAACCAGAGTCAATAGCACCCCTATACAGCCTCTATCTAAAAAGTGTTTGACTGCCTTCCATGCTGGAGAGCTGATCAGAGCAGAGAACATAACTAAATAAAAACATTTACTTTAAAAATCCATCCCCTCCTCCCAGAAAATACTTGGTATACATCAGAGCACAACCTGCATTGTCTGCAGGCAAACACAAAAAGTGATGCTGTTTTATGCAAAAGCCATCTTGTAAACATTCCATACTACCTAGTAAATTTTTCTGCATTTTATGGCATTTTTCTATGGGCAGGGACCTCTAACCTATCTTAGAGTACTAAAAGCTGAATAAAATGTATCTCATCTAGACAATTTTAAAAGTCATTATGTACCTACACATTTTGCCTGGCTTCCCAAGTGGAACAAAGTCATTTTGTGGAGCTGCTGGTCCCGCCAGTGGCAAAAGAAAATGTCACAGCATCTTGCTTGTTCCTGCCTCACTAGTAGCAAATAAAACCTGTTTTAACATCGTGTGTTTGTTTAAGCAAGAAGCTTTTACAAAATTACTTCTCACTCATGGAAGAGCCTCCCAGGAAGTCTGTCCAACACTTTAGGGGAGGCACTGTCTGACTACTCATGACCCAGTTTCATTTTATAGCTCTGCAGTAGGCTGGGATGATGGGAGCTGGTCATCTGGTCAAGATGCCAACAGCTGCCCACTGACTTCACCCATTTGTGGCTTCCTAAATACAGGTTCAATCAGCACTTACATGGACTTCTTTTGGCCTCACGTTCTGTTATGTTTCAGATCTCCATCGGCACCAGACCTTCCCCATGTCCATCTTTTCCACCTCTTGCCTGTTATTAAGTTTGGACTGGAGTACTGGGACCATCTCCTGCAGTACCTGGGCATCCCAGCAAACACAGTGCAGTACTGGCCCTGTTTGAAGAATCAAACCCAAATGTTGCTGATTTTAATTTTTTTTTCTTTTAGTTTTTCTTTCTCTTCTTCTCTATCCTTTCTTTGCCACTGTGTCATGGGTTTTTTTCTCTTTGTGTCACCTCTGCTGTGTCTGGAAGTATGTTAAGAGCCTGGAGCAGAGCTAGAAATGTAAGAACTGACTTTTAGCCATTTGAGGTTCTGGCCATGAACAGCCGGGAACTGCTGACAACACATCAACAGGCCAGGGGAATAAATTCTCTCTGGTTGCTGAGAGCACTGGTGTTAAGATCCAATTATTAAGGTTCTTTAGAAATTCCTCTTCCCAAATTAAGGTGCAAATGAGACCATATGCCAGTGACAATAGTAAGGGTTTTATTTGATGAGAGGGAGAGAGAGAGAAAAGGAGAGACAAGAAGAGAAAGAAATAGAAAATAGGTGGGGGAACAGAATGGCAGTGAAGGAAAATATCACCACTACATGGATCCCAGTGATGTTCCACTGATCCTCTCCAGCTGGTCTTCTTTGTGGTGAAGGTCTTCCTGAAAAGCACAGAATCCCACGGCTTAATATACCCTTGAGCCAGGGGGCAATGTCCCGGCATGTCCCCCTAGGGGAGGAGGAGCATCTCTTACAGCAGTCTGGGGATCTGTTGCATCCAGTGGTGCAAAGCCTCTGGGGAGCACTTTGGGGGGTTATGACTCCCCCTCAGCTGCCTCTCATGTGAAAGTCCCGTGGATGTGGCCTGTGGCGCTGGGGGTTCCACAGCTGGGCTGGTTTGTGTAACCGGATGTTGCGGATCGTGCGGCTTGTCGGTGCTGGAGCGCAAGGTGCCGCGACCTTCCTGAAAGCATCTCCAAAGCAAAGCCGCTCGGCAGGACCTCCACACACTCACACAAGCATACACGCACACACACACAGATAGCTCCAGGAATGCATCGACGGCAAAGAGGCAGGAAGGGTCTCCGTATGGAGTTCCACAGGAGGAGTTTAATGCAGCCACATGCGTGAAGGGTTCCACGGAAGAAGACAAATAACATAGGAGGGTCCAGGTTTAAGTACGGGAGAGGATCGAGTGTCCGAGACCAATGATCTGAGGGCACAGGGACGGTACACAGGCAGGACTAGGGTAAGGGAGCCAATGGGGAATTCTGAGGGAGTGGCAATGGGGCAAGGGCCAATGGGGGGACCTGGAGTGGAGAACCATCTAGAGCAGGAACATATAAGGTATAAAGGGGCAGGGAGGCCAACAGGCCAACTGGGGAAGCAGAACTGGGGTACATTAACATAACAGAGCAGAGCATCTTGGGGCAAGCCCTTTCGGTCACCCTAACCTGGGGAGGATCTCTTGGTACTAGGGACTGTCCCACCAGTGGACTCTCTTTGTTCCTTGTACCACAGGCTCACCGGCCACCACAATGGGGGATAGGTGTTCACTGCCTCAGACCAGAGGTTATGCCACGCATCTGAAACCTCCTCCCCCCACCTCGGTTGCGGCGGAAGTCTGTGTAAACCTGGCTTCTGTGAGCTGTGCTCTCTCCTCACCCCAAACTCACCCAAGGATGATTGAACAATGGGTTTCCCTTTATCTAATCAACAGTTTGGCTTTCAGTACAAAGTCCCAGGCTTCAGGGAGGCTTCTTTAGTTGTAGCTTCTTTATAATGAGCAAAACTTTATATCAGTGTTTGAGGCATGAACTATTTTCAGTCTCTGACAATTGGTCCCTGCTGAAGGTTTTATAGAAAGTATAAGGGATGGGAAAGGAAAAAACGCAACAGTTGTTCTCATCAGTCACTGATACATCGGGGCACTCCTCCTAAGATTTCTGCAACTGAGCACATTAATTGTTGCTGTAGCTAGGGTTAGTTGAAAATGGCTTAAGTCAAAGCAGCGGATGAAGCTTGGTACAAGAATTAGAAACCAATGCTCCAGAAGTTTCAAATTTGAGTGTGAACTTCTGCTGTTCCTGTATTTCAGAAGAATTATCTCTGATGTCAAGAGGCCCAGCTGTAGAGCCGAAGAACGAAAGGCGTTCTCCACACCACAGCCCCTCTGTCATTTTTCTGTGTTTAAGCACACAGGAGGCTGTGCCTAAGCACGGGCTCTAATCTGTGCTGAAAAGGAACCAGCAAGGTGACTGATGCTCTATTTCAGCACCACATTTTTCTATCTGTCTGCTTGTTTTGAACTCTTTCAGAGTAACAAGCAAGATTAATGCTAAGATTATTACTGGTAATAATCTATAAATATTGGTGAAGTGATAACATTTTCCACTTGGTGGCAGATACTCCTTTTAAAAAAAGCACAAACCTCAAAGACACATTTAATGCAGTTTTTTACTGAGGAAAACCTCTGTGGTGCCTGATGAGCACAGAACATGTGGATTCAGGGCTGAGCTGCAGAGTTTAGGGGCAAGGACTTGCCCCAGGAGCCACATATATGGCAGGCAGCCATGCATGGACACATTTTCTCATGTGCTTCTGAACCCACCCATACCTATGCGTGTCCTCTAGGGTTGACAGGAAGATTTTGGCTTTACCATTCGAGGAGTCCATGGCACTCCACGAAACCCACAGGCCTTGGAGAATGTCAGAGCATGCAGGTTTTGGGTGTGTCAGCAAATGTTCAGCTTCCTGTAGGCTGTGTAATTGAGAGGAAATGCTCCCTCTGCTCCTGCTTTCTCCCACCTACCTGCAGGCAGGTTGGAGGCTGTTTTTCCCCATTCCCTCATGCGGTGCTGCAGAGCACCCAATAAGGGACATTAAATGCGAGGACACTATTTCTAATTCAGGGCACTTGGAACACAAGCTGCTGGGAGCTGGAGAGAGCTCTGGGGAGGTATTGCATGGCCCTTGCTTCATGTTCTCTCCAAGGCATCCAGTGTCATTCCTCTAGGAAACTGGGCACTAGACTAGATAAACTGTTACCCTGCCCCAGTACAACCAACCTTTTCCCTTTTTCTTCTAAGATCCCACCACAGTGGGAATGCAGAGGACAGATTTTACCCTGATAGCTAACAATGAACACCTCAGAATCATGTGAATCCATCTACCTGCAAGCAGGACTGTTGCACATTCAATCAGGTTGCTGACTAGAAACAAGGTCATTATACTAGCTGGCAAGCAATTAGTCAATTAAGTTCATGAATGTCAATGCATTTTTCTATGAAAACTTTTCTTATAAAACACACAAAATATTTAAGGTCTTACTCTTCCTTCAATATTCAGCATGGTCCTTAAAATGCAGCCCTTTTTTTTCTGGTGAAAATTAATGCTTGTCCTCAAAACAAGGCCACTGCTAACTCAGTGTTCTGAGAATACTTCTTGAAGTAATACTGTGTCAGCTGGGGAAAAAGAAGCAAACATTGCAATGATACCTCTCTCTTGAGCAAAAGAGCGTGGTGGAAAACAGCTCTGTCACATAGTGCTGTGGACAGTCATGTCCTTTCTGCAGCAGGACATCTCAGTTTCTAGGTAATGCCTTCATCTCTAACATAGCTGCATATTCTTTCAACAAAGAAAAGATATCCTGAGGCCATGACATGTACTTCTGTAGCTGAGATTTATTTTTAACTGTGTTGAACAAGAACACAGCAATGCATCCTCTCTTAGCACAAAGCAACACTCTCAAAGTTCTCTTCTCTCACCACTGAATAGGAAGCTGAGTGCTTCTGTCTAATTATTCTGACCTTTCCACTATCAGGATTTGACTAAGACTATTCAAGGAGCAGAGAAAGAGGCTCTGGTTTTGCTTCAGTAATGTGTTGCTTGGTGGGATCATAGCCATCTGACACTGTACCATCTCTCCTCAGCATTCACTTCCTCTTGAGCCTCTTGTTTGATACCAAAAAGAAAATATCCACCGAAAACAAAACAGCAGGAGAATATAAACCATTCTCATCAATCCAGCACCTCTCCTGTGTAAGAGTGGCTCTTTGCCATTGAATTTTAATGCCAATGAATCCCATCACAGAAAGGGCATGGGCCACTGCTTAGTGATGCTAATGAAATCTCCCTCCCTCTCTATTACAGCCGTATCTGCTTCAAGAACTGATGGTGGAAGGAAGGTGGCTTTCTCTCAGCGAGAGAGTCATATGTGATATGCACAAGTGATAGGTCCAAGGGGGCTATTGGGAGGACCAGGTGCCAGGTGCCAGTCATAGCTCTGCCTCAAAACCAAAATTACATTTATTTCCACTTTCCAGATAGTTGGCATGGTGCTGCCTTTGTGCTAAGTCAACCGCATCATGTCTCTACACAGGGAGTTTTGTGAGGGCTTGCAGTTAGAGTCACATTTTCTATCTCATTACTTTGTCTCTTGCTCATCCTGACCTTCTCACAGGGCTTATTTTCCCCTTCCTGTTCACTTTTCTTTGTCCCCCTTTCTGCTGCTTATGATAGTGACAAGGTACAAGAGTGGCTACCTAAATTTCCTTTCCTTCTAACTAATTACTTTTGCAGTCCCAGAGGAAAAATTTTAAAGATAGGTACCATACTAATTGGACATGAAATTTTATTCAGAGTTCCCCCTGCTCCATGCTTTTGCTATCTTGTATTGCCTGGGACTAGACTGGTGGTTATGATGTAGAAAAATGAACTGTGAAAAATGACAAGTGAAAAATGACCAAGAGCAGAAATGTGGAAAATGATGAGTAAGTAATTAGCACAGTTTAGCCCACTGATCTGAATTTGTTTTTATTATTTATCTGCTGACATTTTTGTACAGCATTGGAAAATTCCTTCTTCCATCCAGGTGGACTACTGAATACCCATGCCATCTGCTTAAATGTCTAATTTGCAGTATGTCATCTATATGACCTTCAGTTTTCAAATCATTTTATAACCCATCAATCTGTGCATCTGGCACAATACCCTCTGTGTACCTGATAACTGGTTAGCACATTTTAACCTCTCTCATGGCAAACAACAAATATTTTCTATGCTCATCACAGCTTTGTTCCTTCCCATTCCTTTGCTATTGCATGAGGGCAACATAATGAATTTGTCAGGATCAGAGTCATTTTCATCTGACATTTTTCAAGAATCCATTTGCTTACAGCACTCAGATTTTTTTATATATTTTGGCTGGTCTTACCTGTCCTGCAGACTCTGTGAAAAAATACCAATTCTGCATTTTTAAGAAGGAAAAACTGTTCAACTCAGCACAGAAACTGAGACTACAAAGATCATGTAAGACAAAATACTGTGGACTGAGAGCATTATTCATGCAGGTGCTCACCACGTGGTATTCTTCATAAAAATAGTATCCGGTGCTGTCATCACTAGAATTGTCCAGAAGAACAAAGCCAAACAGCTGGCTACGTGCTCCAGATGGGGTTAAGTGAATGTCTGTCCCTTAAAGCATTTTCTGAAAAGTTTATATGTCATGTCCTTCAGCTGCCTGGCCATCAGTGATTTTTCAAATGCATTCACCGTTTCCTTCCTTGCTCCCAGCCAGTCAGATCCTGCTGATGCGGCAATACCAGGAATGTGACTTATGTTAGAAGGGAAAATGCTCACCCAGCACATGTTCAGCATGTGTCACAGGGAAGACACAAGCCCAAACAGATAGCAAGAGCCAAAAGATGCCTCCTAGTTCTGATCTCTGACATAGTGAAGCACTGGAGCTCTTAGAAAAGCTTTTGTGCTGAAGGAAGTAGATCGTCAGGGCAATGCAGGGCAGTTTGATGAGAAAAGGTTTGCATCCAGCAGCGCAAGGCAGCAGAAATTGAGGGAAATTAAGCTTACTGTCTTCTGTGGGGGCAGTAAGAAAATTGTTCATATCTTATGGTGTAACCTAGGACACTGGAAAAAGGCGTTAATACTCTTTTTGTTTAAACTGGAAAGCATGCTCATATTTCCAGTGGTCCTGCTAGGTTTTGGCATGAAATAGGTAAAGACAGTCAGTGTGAATGTGCCCTAGAGATGCCAAAATGCATATTGATAGGTCAAACATAGGTGTGCTTCCTCATCAAAAGAAAGAAGGATACCACTGAAGACCATTTCCCTGCAAATCAAGATGACAGCTGGTAATTAAGATCAGAGCATTTCTTCTGTCACCTCTGATGCCTTGGTTAAATCTTGCTAAGTCTGCTGAGCCTAAAGTAAACATTTTCTAGTCTCAGCCACATGTTGGCAAACAGGACTTGACATTGTGAGTGAAACTGGCCAGGAGTTTTCTGGCTAGTTCCTTTACTGGAAAATATGAATTTGGAAAAACTGACACTTTAGTCCAAAGAACGTTTCTAAGTTAAGAGATAGAGAGAGGCGTTTGCCCCCGCAGTGATAATGAGGATAGTAAGAAGGATAACTTATCCTTGCTTTGTCTTACTCAGATCACAGACTTTGGTCTGGGTCTGCTTGGTGAGAGCCTGGTCCTTGACTGCAGACACGGGGGTCAGTCTGCCATCAGCACCTCATGGGTTCCTACTTGATACCTGTGCAACTGTTGATGACAACAGTTGATGTGAGAGACAGATTTTCTATAAATTAATGCGCATACTCTGGATGAAAGAAAAGAGCTGAGCTTTTTCCCTCCAACCTGCTGGAATTACACCTATCTCTAATTCGTGGTCAAAGTGTGACTTTCTAGAAGAAAGTATTCAGTTTCATCCAGTCATAAGAAAGGAGGGATGCTGAAATCTGAGCAGAGTTTGAGCACAGCCCTCACCACATGTGACTCACCATGCTGGTCAGTGCCAGCCAGCTGAAACCCACCAGTGGTAACCTCGCTCATCCCTTCTGCATTTGACTGGTGTAACGGCCACCTTTTATGAAATATCCTCTCTGTTCTCTTCTTAAGCCTTGAAGATTTTAGCAACCTGCTGTCATCTATGAAACCAAGATCAAAGGCAAAAAAATGCCTGTCTAATCTTGAATGTAATCCTCCTTACGTGCATTTGTTCCTGAGCTGTGGGTCGGTGCCAGCAGTCTTTCTATCCCCGTCTTTGAGCTCAGGGATTGAGACACTGGGGTCACTCACACTGTTGCCACCATGGACCTATTTTCCAGCTGTCCAGTTTTTGCTACTATTCATGGTGTGTCATACATAAAGACGTGAGCAGAGTTTGTGAATAGTCCCACAGCATATGACAAAGCTATCAGAAACTGGCCTGGCATCACACTTGTCATACTGCTTTTCAAAATGAGAGTTCCTGTCATTAAACAGCCACTGACCCCTTGGCAGCAGGACCAGACAGGTGGGACACTGCAAACAGCTTCCCCTGTAAATGCCAACACATTGTCCTTATCTGACACTGTACAGCTCCAGGTGATAAAATCTGTTTGACAAAAGTGGAAGCTGGGAAGCCTGCATCATCAGACCTGTAGGAAGCTGGAAAAGTAAATAAATGCATCACTTTATTTCCCTCTTTTTTTTCTTCCAGATGGATCTTTTTTTAGCTTTCATTCATGCTGTATTTCTCGCACCTGCGTGCATCTGTTGTCAGTAAGGCAGAGCATTCAGCACAGACCACAGATCTTTCCTTGTGTGCATCCTCTCAGAGCCTGGCCAGGCTCTTCCTTCCTTGATGGGGATTTAACATCACTCTTTTAATATTCCCAAGATTTTCTTGGGTTTAAATATTCCAAATATTATGTAGTTCTAATTATTCCAGTAAGACTGCAAAATCTCAAGTGCTTTTGTTCCCTGAAAAGCTGGCAAGGGATGTGTAAGTTGTCTGTGCTTTTGTTTCACTTACTACACAATTTGTTTTCTCTGTCTCTCCTATTTGACAGTGCAGAACCAAAATCTGCAAACTTCTCTCTAAACCACCCTGTGCCAAATCTTCCAGGAAGTGATCTGTAGTACCGAGTCCCATAAGGAGCGGTTGTTCCCACTGCAACTGACAACAGCACAAGAAAAGATGACTAAAAGCTATGCAGCTCCTATATTCTTTACATCTATGTGGCTATAACCTATTTAGGAAACAAATTTCAAAATTTCTGTTGTGATTTTTAATTTCATCTACAATTGCATTTTTTGCGTATAGGAATTATTTTATCCACTGCCTTAAAGAAAAAATTTACCATTTTTATCTAAGGTTACAATGAATTCAACACATTGATGCTACCTAGATATAGTGCATTTAGGATAATAATTCTAACTTTAAAAAACAATCTTTTTCTTAAGCTTTTAAAAAGAAAGAGTTGATTAAAGTGTTTATCTCTTAGCTAAGTAACATTAGTCATTGTTCATTGTGAGAAACATAGCCACATATTTACTGTAATACAGATTTCTGTTGATTAATTATGAAAAACAGTACCGCTTTTTCTTCCCTGGAGTTAAGAGAAAGACTCCTGTTTAAAAGAAGGACTCTTGAGAAAACAAATTTCATTTCAAAGGTCATTAGCAAAAAGAAGCCTTTGTTTTAATCTTAATGGAATCATTCTCCTAGGATGACACAAATATCCATAAAGCACCATGATTTCATTTGGGTTTTAAAAAAACAAAAACAACTTTATTTTCCCTTGACACAAAACAAGATTAGCTGGGGTGGTTCTTTTCTGCATTGAGTAATACAATAATAGCTAGGTTGTTTTTCTCTGGCCATCGCACGAGCATGCAGGGAGCAGGGATGAAAACATAAAGTATTTCCTCTGCAGAGCCGCTGAAGAGCAGGAGGCGTTGTGCCTGGAGCACAGCCTCCTCCTCCCACAGCTCCCGGGGCTCGCTTCAGCATCACACGTGCCTGCCGGGCACAGCTGGCTCCCAGAGCCATGCAGATTCACCCCTGCACATTTGCAGTCATGGCCAGGGAGGAAGCGAAGAGGAGGTTGGGCTGGGGTCTCGTATTCTCTCGACCAGCCCACAGACCCCACCTGGTCGCAGCACGCAGAAGATGAAGCTGCAGCTTCCTCCGTGGAGCGGGGTGGGATTGCCCTGCGGTTTGCAGCTGTGGGGGAGGCTGTCCTTCCCCCAGCCAGAAACCGCCAGGGGCTCTGTTTACATCACTGCAGCTGTGAGGTCCTCAAATGCAGCCCAGCTGTTAAAAGCCAAAATGAGCTCCAAACAGTGTGAACCAAACTGTCCTCCTACATCTGCCTCTTCAATCCCATCCAATAAAATGTCCACTGGTAACAGAATGAGGCTGTAAGATGCAGAGCACGTGCTATAACATTACTGCAATGGTTGGTAGATATATCCTACTGTGCCTCCATGGAAAAGGAGCTATCCCAGCCCCTGCCAAGGCCCTGGAGAGGACCCCTCACCTTCACAGAGGGTAAAGTGACCAAATTTGAAAATATTTGCCTGGTTTTTACCAACTCTTATCTGGGAAAAATCTCCAAAAATAATTAGGCTAAGATAAGTAACTGAGTTTACTTAATTTGTTTACAAACCTCTTCTGTTAATAAAGAAAAAAAAATAGGGAAAGGTAATAGGGGTTTCTTCAAACAAATACTGTAAGGTCTTCAGACTTGAAAATGTGTTCATTTATCAGAGGGCAAGCCCTTCGAAAATACTGGAAACGTCCAAGTGCTGGAAAAAATATACTGTACCATGTTAGTCAATTATCTATAAAAGCAAGGGGCCCAATTGAAAAATATTGCCAAGCTGGAGAGGATCAAAATTTGCTCATACCCTATGGCATGAATCTGAGAATCTGGCTGTACCTAATAAAAATCTCCTCCTTGATGCATATTGCCCCATGAAAATTTGTGATTCCTAAGTTCAGGGGGATTTTTCTTTCTTTGAAAGCATCTACAGTGAAAAAAAGACACCATCAAAAAATCTTTTAGAGCACAGAAGGAAAGAGATTATTGTGTTTGTAGCAGATATCTGCTGGAAATTCTGCTCCAGGTATCATAACCTGAATGTGTTGTGAAATAAAACTACTCAGAAAGTTCAACAAATAGAGCAAATTGTTTTCTTCATGGTTCATTGTGAGCTTAGGTACCTTATACTTCCTCAAGGAAGAGCTAGTGCTGCATTTGAGAAACATGTCATGCTCCAGATTTATTTGCATATACAAGAAGAGTACTTTGCAGCACAGTTTGATAAACAGTTTATAAATAGCAAATGTTACTGATAAAAAGAAGAGGGAGGGTATTTTTCAAGACAAGGCTTTTCTTTGGGAACAACTGAAAGGAGGGCATGTAGGAAGCCTTGTACCTCCTGAAGCCCTCCTGGAAGTAAGTAGCACTCTAAACAAAGGCATTATCAAAGGAGTCCTGAGCATCTCAGGAAATTAGCTGTGCTACCTTAACCACATTTGTATTCAAATCCGTATTAACATGGGCATCACATCCATGCCACACTTTCATGATTTTGAGGCCATAGCACAGACGTGTGACAGTCATTTGCATTGTATGCTTTGAAAAATACTGCTCAATATAATAAATCTATTTTCAGAATGTGCAAGAAAGGAAGGGTTCATTTCTAAATAAAGAAACCATTTTCAGGAAATGCAGAGTTTCTGTCAAGTTGTTAGAAAATAATTTTAATAAAGCATTTGCAAAATATTAGAAAATATAAATAATGCATTAATTATTATTTCATAATAACAATAAAGGTATTTGCTTTTAATACGGACTTTCCCCCTTCAAAAGGGCATTTTTTTACCAGTGAACAGCTGATGTTTTGATCAGCAGGAATAAGAGGAAAAAAAGTTGTGAGTAAATGTTTTTAAATGGACAAATAGATAAATATGCAAATAATCTATGCAACACTCATTTCCTATTATTTCCTAAGTAAAAAAATACAGAACTGTTCCATCAGATTCTTCAAAATAAAGTCCTGAAGGGTTGTTGAAAAATGACCCATCTATTCCTACATCTGCTTAATTAATGCAAGTGAACGTGTCAAATATCCATCCTGGTAATGGATTAAGAAATTATCTACAAGCGGCTTTGGAAAGCTGTAGGCAGACAGAATTTCTCAGTATCACTATGCAGAACATCCTGCCCTACATCAAGGCATAGCTTAAAAAGTTGAGGTAAAGCAAGCGGGTTACAAAAATATGTACAGCTTTAAATTTTCCTGTAGCAGACCAAAGCAGCATTACCATAATAGTTACATCTATCATGTCTTCTGTCACTTTCTGGCTCTCCCGCTCCAGTTTTGCCAACCTCAAATGCATATTTCTCTCTTTTTTGCTGGTGTATCTATAAAGCTTCAGGCGAATTTCCCTCACTGATCCCTTTGCACGCACTCCCTGAATTAAGCCAGAAAGATGCTTCTTATCTCCTTCAAATTCCTCCTCATGACATACATATCCTGTGATGCTGACAGGGAATAAAAACCTGTAGCTGCTAGGAGCCTAGGAATCACCTAGGAGCCACTTTGAAAAGTGCCTTTATGAAACAATGTTAGTTGGCAAAGACATGTATGATTATGTTGCTCATGCCCAAATTGTTTCCTTCACTTAACTGTTGTATCCTGGCCTCTGCTGATGAAGGAAAACAAACAGCATAATTTTTACAGATAAGGAGAGCAGAAGGTGAAGGAAACATGGCAGATGGGCTTTCATAAGAAGAACATTGACCTAGAGCAAATAAAACATTATCATTGAAGGAAGTCACTCTTTCACAAATACAGAGAGATTGCATGGGACATTTTTCTGCAAAATATTTAGCCATTGGACATGCAGTTTTAAAACAGCTAAAAGCCTTTTCAAAATTCAAGTCTGGTTGCACAGAGAAGAAAATGAAAAAAAAGGACTTGATGAAGCAATTGGTTTCAGCATTTACCATATGAGAAGCTTCCATTGTGGGTGTTAAATTCACAAAAGGGTTGGGAAGATCAATGCATCTGGTTCTGTTATATTGTCA
Organism: Coloeus monedula; assembly: GCF_965178545.1. Lineage (NCBI taxonomy): Eukaryota > Metazoa > Chordata > Aves > Passeriformes > Corvidae > Coloeus > Coloeus monedula. The sequence continues at coordinate 38,533,101 of NC_138782.1, forward strand.
CCTCTTAGGAATATGAAGAGACAGTAACTGATGTTCAGACATCTCTGGTGCCCAGATTTTGAGATGTTCTTGCAAGGAAACCAGCTGAGGCATGCAAGATACTGAGTCCTGAAGGGATGTGGTCAACAGTTTAAGACCACAGCTCTCTATTTAACACTCCTCTGAGGTGCTTCCTTGTTCCTCAAGGACCCTGGTCAGTAACGTGGCCCCAGCAGTCCATAGGGCCTTTTCTCAGAGAATCAGCTCAAGATATTCTGGCATTTCTAACAAATTTGTAGATGCGTGGGGCCTTTGGTGCGAACCTTCCTCTTTTTTACCAGAATAGAGGACAGGCTGCAAGAGCTCTGACCCCTCTCTAAGGGCAAGTCTCTTTTGTACTGCCCTCCTGTCTCTCCTCTCCATCATCTGGCCTTCTTTCTAATCTGCTATTACAGATTTAAAAGATTAAAAGGATGAACTTTGACCATAGCAGCCAGAGGGCCTTCAGATATGACTTGAAAAGCAGGATGGTCTCTGTCCAGCAGAGTGCCACTGAACAGGAGATGAGGCAGTCTTCAGAAGGGAATGGGACAGATTCTTTCTCTGCTTGTTTCACTGGCTGGGTAAATGCTGGCTCTCTGCGTTTTTCAAGAGGTGTTGAAACAGAGGAGCAGATCGTAATTAGCATGATTGTTTCTCCCAGCCATTATGGACAGGGACATCTCTGCCTCTGGGACATCTCTGCCTCTGGGACTTCGACTAGGAGAATCCTGCAGTTTCTCAGGAGTTTCTTACATGCTGTAAGAAGTAGCCTAATTAAAAAACTCAGTTAGGAGAGAGCACTCTGCAAATGGGATACAAAAGTTCTTCCTGGATGGGAGAAGATCACATTATTCTTCTGGCCCACAGGCTGCCTCACCCTTCCCTGCCCTGTGACAGAATGCAAACAGGAGGGACAGGAAGAGCCTGTGTCTGGGTATGAAAACTTGAGACACGGGGCATCAGAAAACTGCAGAAAAGTGCCACAATCAGGAAGAAAACATTCCAGCTAACTGAGGAGGGGGAGAAGATGCAACACTCCCTACAAGACCCAGAGGTTTTCTCTCAGGAAAACTACCTAAAAGAGTATTGGTCCCTTGCTTGGTTGCAGAAGAGACAGTTGAGCTGTGTAAGCCTTGAGAAAGGATTTATACCATGAAGCCCAGTTTACAGATGTACTAAAATGAGGCAAGAAAGTGTGTTTTGGACACATCTGTTGTACCTTCTACTGATTAGCTTTTTGTGTTCCCCTGATGAACATCATGGCTTCTCTGCAGTTTCTTCTTGGATATACAACTGTATAACTGATCATAAATGTCTATAGTGCCACTTCACTGTACAAATACACAATAGGAGGCTACAAGTCTGACACCTGAAAGTTCATTCAATTCCAGGTCTGATATTTAGGCATCATATTATGTGTACATATTTTGGATCTCGCTCCATGATCTTGTACATGTACTGCTTTTCGGTTCCCCAGAAAATCAGTAACCTTGTCAATATTTAAATATCAGATTAGTCTGGTGTGAACTGGTCTTTGGTGGGTTTTGTTGAATTCTCTCCTCTGTTCTTTTCACCTCTATTTTTCATTATCATTTCTTTCAAAATTCTTTCCTCCTCCACTGAGTGCTCCTTAAGTTTTTTTTATGGCAGGCTACTAAATGATCCATTAGCCTGAGAAGCTAGCTATTCATCTGTGGTTCCATACTTTTATACTCACAAGACTGGGTAGGCTACGGCTTAAATATATGTAGTTAAAATACAGGAAATTCAGCACACCTACTTTCTTAATTTCTACTGAGTGAGACTAACAAACTGGCTTTTACTGGCAAATTTCAAATCCTGTACTTGTTTTCTGGTGCTGCTCTTACACAGAGAAATCACAGGGTATGTTGAGAGAACAGAAGAAACCCCAGGACTGTCCTCTAAGACTCTCCTGTGCCAAATTCTTTGTTCTTGCCTGTGGTGTGTGCCCAGACTTCGTATTGCATCCTCTCCCTCTCAGCCTTGGCTCCATCATCCTTCACTCAGCTCTTGGCCTCTGATCTATGTGCAGAAACCAGTGCCCTACAGTAAGAGCCTCAGCCTCACCTAGGGCTGGGGAGTGCACAGGCTCCATCTCTCACTCTCACCCACCTGCTTCCAGGACCAGGTGTCTCTGCTACTGCCGCAAACGGAAGTACAGAGCAGCTCCACAGATGGCTCCTCCTTGATGCTACAGGGTCTGAGAAAGGGCCTGAGATTGAAGGTTCCAAGGCTGAGTTTCCAGCTGCTCAGTTGGGACATCCCAGAGAGCTCAGGGACACCTGCTCTGCTCCTTCAGTGCCTACAGGAGCAGATGTGCTATTTCAGAGATATTTCAGAATTACGGAAAAAATTCCTACTGCCAGCTGATTTTCTTCTCTCTTCTAATGCCTTCTGCTGCCACTCCTGATTCCTAGGAGCCATTTTCCTTCTCTTTCTGGGTAAAAAAATACTTTTGAATTTGAGCTATTCTTAGTCAATTTGAACCTTTGTCCTATATTGAATGTACTACTGAACAGGTACTACTGTACTACAGTACCACCTGTACTACTTTTTTGAAGCCCAGCACTTGAAGGTTAAATAATTTTCTCAATATGTTTTAACACTTTTCTTTAGAAGGCTTATGTCGCCCTTATATTTGGTGGTTTTTACTTTGTCCTGTGCTTTCTGATCTGTATGAACCGACTTCTTTGCTGATGTGTCCCTGTAATAACCTTTTGTTTACTGGGCGCTCACGCCTACCATCATTCAGAAGCAGTTGTTGACTCGAATAGCTTTGGGACTCTTTTCTTACAATTTTCTCCCTCTGCTTGTTTGGCAAATTCCTTCTAGGTTTTATAATTTTGATTAGAGGAGACTTCAAGCCTCCTCCACATTCAAACCCCTGAACACTTCAGTCCAGTTGACTTTACAAACCACTTCCTTCAATTTCACAAACTTTGCCCTCCTGAAATGACTCTATTTATTTTAAACTTAATCTTAACTTCTGCTCATACAATGAAAGGTAATTTTCTACAATCAGCCCCCTTAGAAGGTCCTTAAGCCTACACAAAATTTAGTCTGAAATAAGTAAGTGCAAATTCTCTTTTCCCTTTTGTGATTGTGACAGAGAAAATGAATAGTGTTTAAGGACTCTGCACTTTTATTATCATAATGAAGCAATAAGATCTGTAAATACAGTTTTCATTTATCATGAGCCTTAAATTTGTACATGTTTCATCTGGAAAACTTTTGTTTTGCAAGTGAACTGAAATAACATATTCTGAAGGTAAAATCTTGGCTTTATGGGAATAAACAAGGAACTGAATTTAGTAATGTTAGGACTTTGCCCAAGAGTTGTGAAAGTGCTATCAAGTGTGGAAACTTTCAGCCCACTCTTAGAGAAGCTGGCTGTGCATCACACCCTATGTGTCAGGAAAAAAAGGCTGATAAAAGGCATCTGGGAGTGGACTCATTATTTTTCACTTTTGCATGTACTCTTTTGCAGCGGGGATTACTGCAACAAGTATATTTCAAACAAGGAGTCCCGTGGAAACGAAGTATATATGGACAGATTCGTGGCAGATGTTTCAGGGATGTTTATTTCTCCAGCCGCATGGCCAGGGCCGTCCCAGGAACTCCGCAGTCACGGGACCCAAGGGTCCTTGGCCACCCCGGGGAACACAAAACAACCAATGGGGAATGAGACTGACCAGGGGCAGGGAGACCCCGCGTCTCCCCCCCAGGGCCCCCCGCCCCAGGGCTCCATGGCAGGGGAGGGACCCCAACATCTCACCCATTTTACTTTAATAAAAGGAGAATGAAAACAACTGGACAAACATAACAAGAACAGTTTCAAGACAAAACAAGCCACCCTCCTGAGTCTTTAAATGTCCAAACAGATTCTCTGGAACATCTTAGGGCTGACAGAAGGGAGACAGAACTCTCCGGGCATGCTCTGTGGGGAAACTGAGGCAGGAGAGGGTTTAATTTCTTCCCTCCCGGTTTTCATCCCCCCCTCGGTACCGGAGAGGAATTGTAGGGAAATGGAATTGTATAGGGAAGCCATGGGGTGAAAAACGGATTAGGAATAAACTGGGGATAGGGTGAACTTAGGAAAGGGTTCATATTGGGTATAGGATAAAAGGGGAAAGTAGGCTGTGGGTAGGGAAATTGCTGGGATGGATATTGTTTATAATTTTGTGCATAATGGCTGCCTTTGACTGGAATACCTCCAGGCCCAGTAACATTTGCTGCTTGTAAACCCTTCTTTCCTTGCACTATATCAAATTGCACAACCTCCCCATCTCCTACACTTTGCAGGTAATTTTTAGGGTTATTCCTTTTAATGGCAGTTCTATGGATGAATACATCTTCCCCTGTAGCATCTCGTGTTACATATCCATAGTTGGTTTTTTACATTGTATCATTTCACTGTTCCTGTGACTTTCATGGCTACAACTCCTCCTATCACGTGCTTGCGTGTTCGTCGTGGGTGCCGGTCCTGCGTTGCCGCCGACTCCGATGTCTCGGCCGGGCCCCTCTGTTGTGGCTGCTCCGCGCTCTCCGAGCGGCGCTGCTCCGGCGTGTCTGGGCTCTGCGCGGCCCCGCGTTGCCATCGCCGCTGGCCCCGTGCCCTGTGAGCGGTTCTGCTCTGCCAACTCCACGCTGCTTTGGGAGCGGCCCCGTTCCGGCTCGGCGCTGCGCGGCTTCTCGTGTCGCTGTGGAAAGCGCCGCTTCTCCCTCCGCAGGGCTCTCCGAGCCGTGTGCTCAGAGCGGGCTGCCACGCCGATGCCGGTTCCTGGCTGCTCGTGGCCCACGGCACCCGCGGCGCCTGCGGCATCGCTCCCTCACTCGCGGCCGTGTGTCCGGGGACCCCGAGACAGGGATGGGGTCCGCGATAAGGCACAGGCTCCCAAGGAGGCCGGGCGCATCCAGCGCAGGCACCTCCGCCGGCACGGCTGCAGTCATGTGCCACAGGGATGGCGGCCGCGCGGCCTCGGCCACGGGATAAGTAGGATCCTCTGCTTTAGGGGTAATGGGACCATGCAAATGCTCCTCAAGAGCTTCCCTGATTATAAGGTATGCACGGAAAACTTCTCTTTGATCCCATACTTTATCCCATATCTCGTCCCAGAAACACCCCTCACAAGATACAGGAGGTTCGATATCAAAAAGTAAGTCTCGAGAAATATAGGAGAACCTTTTGAAAAGCCAGATGAAAAAATGTTCTAGATCTCCCGGTTCCAATACTTTCTTGTTTTGTTCAAGGATTCCTTTTACTTCTAGATACATTTTTCTCTGTGGCTCAGAGAGCCCCATTTCCCACGATTCTTCCATAGTCCAGAGAGAATATCCAAACCAAGATGAGAAGAGAGAGATCTAGAGTGATTATTTTACGAATCTTCCTCAGGGATCGGTATCTTGCTCGCATTCCTCCACCAGTTTGTTGCAGCGGGGATTACTGCAACAAGTATATTTCAAACAAGGAGTCCCGTGGAAACGAAGTATATATGGACAGATTCGTGGTAGATGTTTCAGGGAGGTTTATTTCTCCAGCCGCATGGCCGGGGCTCAGCTCAGGAACTCCGCAGTCACGGGACCCCAGGGTCCTTGGCCACCCCGGGGAACACAAAACAACCAATGGGAAACAAAGTTGACCAGGGGCAGGGAGACCCCGTTTCTCCCCTCAGGCCCCCCCCCCCCCCCCCCCCCCAGGGCTCCATGGCAGGGGAGGGACCCCAACAGTACTCCATGTATTTTTGCAGAAGTTCTAGGTAATTGTTAGGAGTCCAGTGTGGCAAGAAAATGTTGACCTAAAAGTGAAATGTGAGGCTTAAAACACAGGCCCAAACTAAATCATAGATGTTATAGTAATGTGCACTGGGGCTCAGACATTATCTTCACATGAGGGGATACAGTTTTTTCTTTTAGCTTAGTCTGTGTTTGCTTTATTAGTCTTGTAACTAAAGATGGATAAAAAATTCTAAAAAGAATTCATTTGAATTTTCCTTCCTCATATGAAAACCATGGGCATAGGCTACCCTCATTTGTAGCTTCATGATACTCAGTATTCAAGAAGCATTCAGGTGTCTAGGCTGCACTCTAAATGTCCTTGCAAGTCCTAGAAATTCAGTGCAACTGTTTACTCCACAAAATATTCCAGGCATTCATTACCTTGTTTTGCACAAGAGTTTCCATAGTTTACCCAGAAAAGAGAAGTGTTATAGCATGCCACAAGCAACAGACAGAAAAATCCCAGTAACCGATAGGCATGAGGCCATCTTCCCTCTAAGACATCTATGTATTTGGGGGATGGTGAGAACAGGTGTGAGGCAAGGGTGCAGGGAGCCACTGTCCAAGTTGGCACAGGTAATTCCAAGATAGTTTAAATATCCTTACAACATGCTTCAGTCCAACCTTGGTGGGTGGGATGTCACAGAAAGGACCGAGGAGGTGTCAGATCCTGTCTGTGTGGCAGCACAGAGTAGAGAGCAAGGCAAACCATCCCACCACAGGCAGCTTCCTGGGTACCAGTCACACAGCCCCTTGCAGGTGTCTGCACCATGTTGATGGTGTCCTTGCATCAAACATTCAAAACTTAGGAGCATTAAATACCATTAAAAATATTAGGTTCCCATTCTTCAGTAAGATGCTTTTTGCAATGCAAAATTGTTTTTAACAGTGTTACTGTCCTTAGGCAGTTCAGATTCTGTGTACAATTACAAGTCAGATTTAAAAACTGGACTTGAACTCACGGTTTGCTTAGGTTCCTGTGAATTTTCCCCAGAAGAAATTATCCCAGTGTGGGAATTATATGAGAAATGCCTACAAATCCTTATTACTTGGCCCAAGGAGCAAGTTCTTAATATATTCACCTGTTTTTGAAGCACTCATACTATGGTTTTATTTTATTTCCTCGGTTCAGAGAGATGAGCACAGGGTCTGAGACGCCTGAAGGAGCGGGCCTGCACTCAGCTCAGCAGGTTTTCACATCCCAGGCATTCCCTTCCACCCATCCACTCTATACCATGAAGCCTGTTCTTCTTTGCTACCTGTCTTCCATCTGAGAACAAATATACGTAAGATAGGAAACATGAGCAGGAGGAACAAATCAGAGGGGACCACATATTGTAATGGAACATACATCTTTTCTTCTTCTCTAGTATTTGCTAGAGAATAGATATCAGGTTTCTGACTGATCAACCCAACTGCAGCAGGCTTTATAGACAAATGACGTTTTAAAAAGCCTTTTAAATCCAGGTTTCTCATGATCGCTCCTGGCAAAGAATTAATCAGTTCAACATGTGAGGGGGTGTTTTGGTCACTGTTGAGTTGATGTCTGAACTGCATGCAGACAAAACAGTCTGTTTTTCTTTCAAAGAAAAAGCTTTGTTGTTTCGTGAAGGACTACAATTCATATTTCTTCCTGAAAGGATAAAAATAATATCTATATTTATATTTTTGTTCTGTGAGCATATTTTTTTTACTTGGGTGGTAAGCTACTAACATTGTACTGAATAAATTGTGGCCTTTCTAAAACCTGCCCTCAAAAACATAGTAGCTTAAGCCAGCTATCAATGTTGTCAATAATTATGTTTTACAATTTCATGGTTGTCATGTAAGAATTCAGATAAGTAAAACAAGAATGACTAACTGCTATGGCAAAATGTTACAGACATTTACAAATAATCAGTCATTGTAATGAATTACACCCTTGTATTACAGCTAATTATTAATGCTTGCTTAACTGTGGGGGGAAGGAGGTGGTAGTTATTTGATTACTGATTATAATTTTCTAGTTACAGCTGAGAGACAGATAGTTTTCTTCCATTTCCAAATAACAGCTAATAGGCTAAAATGTGTCTGGGCAAATCTCCTGTATCTTTACACGGTTTTGCAATAGGAGCCCAGCACAGGGTAAAAGCCAGGGTTCAGGGTGGGACACTGTTCTTTCTCACCATGCAAATGCATGTTTTTCTGAATGCATTTCTCTTTCTCTCCTCTCTTATACCACTTGCAGCACTCATATGTTATGAGGTGGTTTCTCCAGGGAATGAAACTCATGGAGAAAGAGTGAATGTCTTTTAGCCAGTGGCAGTCAAGAAGATTCACAACAAGACTGTGCAAAAGCTATTTGTGGCCACTGCCTGTAACACAGGGAGCACAGGTGTTGGCAACACCTCTGTGAAGGGCGGCCTAGAGCAATGGACCAAAGACAGAGATGTGTGCTCCAGGGGAGAACTGTTGTTGGGTTAAGGAGAATTTTAGAGAGGCAGGTCTCCAATTCACCCTTTAATTTTACATCAAAAGTAATGTCTGCTAATGACTGCTAATCTCTTGCCTCCTCATACATTGGTTAAGAGGTTAACTTCCAAATAAACCTCCAGGTAAATTCAGCATGGCACTACTCTTTCCATTTCAATTTTTAACAAATACCTTGTTCTACTATCAAAACCCTCAGTTATTTTTTCTTCTTAACACACTATCCAAACATATCCAGTGCCATTTTGTTCATGCGTATGCACCACATTGCTTTGCCACATCAGCTTGTCATCCTTACATTTCATTCTTTTTGTCAGATTCCAGCTTCATTATCTTTTCATAGACCATCATTTCACCTCTGTCACACACCATGTTACTCTTTATTTAAAGCAACCCTGGCTTGAAGACATTTAGAGGAATTGTCTCTGCCACTTCCACTAATGCACTGGTGAAATTCATACACTCCTTTTAGTCCTCAGAGGTATTAATTTTTATAAGGCTTTTTGTCTCCTCAGAGTGTGGGAAACCCTTTTGTCATTTTATTAAGTAGCTGAACAATACATGAAACATAACCTTGTAACTGTTCATGCAATCATTCGTTGCAACCCTGTGTCACTCTGGACATTCACTAGGGCAGATGAAAGACCTCAAACACAACCACTATATGGTATATATCATTATATAGCTAATCCTCAGCTGTGCCACCAAGGATTCCAACAAATCAACACATATTCGAGTCAGTGAAATCAGGACCTTCCTGTGTAAAATTTTTACTCCTCCATTTCAAAAAATAATAATTAAAACTACTGTCCAAAGACTTCCACTTACTTTGTGGAAATCAACATAAACCTAAATAATGGTCTAACCTGATGAAGTGAACAGCAAACTCCCACAGCAGAGGGGCAAGTCCATGGGATGCTCTTTGGCCACTGTGCAGGGCCAGTAGCTCTGGCAGAGAAGAGGGGCCAGCAGCCAAGGGAGAACTCTTTCATCTCCCTTGTAAGAAATGTTGGGGCCTTTACATCTGAGTGCTCAGTGACCACTCTCCTGTCCGCTTCAGAGACAACTGAGGTGTGAACAGGAATTATTTGCTCCATTTTGGAATGTGATTTAATTACAACTAGAACAAATGTCAGTTGTGTAGATTTCTGAGTTATCAAATTCCTTCAGTAGATAAGCAGACTCCCTTTCTTAGCTCTTTGACACTCTTTTGGTGATTTTAATGTCTTTATTAAATTACAGGACCATTTTCCATCTAAGAGATGTTCAGACGTAAGCTAAAGAACAACTTACTGGATTGAAAAAAAACAGAGGCTAATTTAATGGTGGTATTATCAATCAAATGATTAGCTGCCATCTCTTGCTTTACCTTGAGCACCAGAGTCCTAGAAACTAAAATTGTAATAATAATAAATAGAAAGCCCAAGAACAATCTGAGTGCTAAGGAAATGTGGCAAACTTTGAACAGAGCCAGAAGGAAAGGAAGATAAAAAGTGTGAATTAATCTTAGCCAGAGAGAAACTTAGAAACTCTAAAAATACTGCCTGCTGTCTTTTCCCATATACCTTCAGCAGTAGGCAGCTACCAATGAGTCAGTCTGTGTCTGTGAATACGTGTAAAGATAGCTGATATCCCAAGGCATCAGAAATAGCTGCCACCAAACACAGAAGTAGTCCAGAGGATCCAGTAGAGACCCTGGCAATAACAGATAACAGTGATGGAAAGGGGAAAGGCTGCAATTCACCTGTATTTTCACACATTCCCAACCATTTTTCTCAAGAATATGACTGTCATCCCCCAACTATTAAACCTTCAGGCTATGCAGCTGTATACACCGAAAACTGACTACAGCAGCTGCAATTCATCTTAACTCTTCAGCAAGTACTTCTAGACTAAGAGGTAGCTTTTAACAGGCTGATACTGAAATCCGTGTGGCATTTAAAAGTGCTTAAATATTAATGGGTGTGTGGGGCTGAAATATTACCAGGTGGGCTTCCCAAGGGGCCTCCTACAAAACCAAGCTCAACAACTGGCAACCAGCTTCTCACTTATAGTCGTCTTCTTCTGAGGAATGTATCTGAGTGAAATTAAACTCTCAGGACATGCCACCTGTAATGCTTACAGAACCAAGAAAGCATTAGTAAAGCATTAGCAGAAAATGAACACATCATCTCATTTGCCTCAACTGGTCTCCATCTGCAGCTGAGCAATGGGAGCATACTGTACCCACCTTCTCATCCAGATCCACCTCACACACTGGAAGGGGCCCTGTGCAAAAGCCTAGGCACCTGGAGCTTTGGTGGATTGCAGAGTTTCAGTAGGATATCTGTCCATGACGGCGTTCCTGTCAAACAAGAGGAGAAGACAAAAGGCTAGGAGTTTTTGCAGCACTTTGAGCCAAAGGAGAGACACTAATTAGGGGTTGACTCCAACCTAATGCGAGGCTGAGCCCATTGGAGGCAGGCCTCTGTCAAAAGGGTGGAGGTTTTCTTCAGTTCTGAGTTTTGCCCACAGTTTATGCTGCAGCCTGGCCATCTGCGAAGCATCAGATTATAGTTGTCTGTGAGTCTCCTCATCTGACAGGAAGGTGTGAAAGAGGATTTTGAAAAAAATATGCAGTGGAATTTCTGTTATTTAGGACTTTTTCCTATCAAATGTCAAGGGGTTTTATATGTATTTAGTGAATTGATTTTTTTTCCTGCCTTCCTATCCCTTCACTTTTTAATCTGCTCAATGGAAATGCTGAGAGGGAGCCGATGGCCTGTGGGGAAAGTGGGTAAAATCAGAAACACATTCAACATGAGAGTCTGTGAGAAATCTTAAGAATTATTTTTTTCCCTGGGAGAAAATATTTCTTTAAAGTCATCTCTAGTTTTACATGGAAAGGGGACTTGGTTATGTCAGGTTGGCCCAGAAATTTTACTTTCATCGAAGCTTATATTGAGCTAAGCTGTTTAATGTTTCTCTTCTCCCTGATCTTTTCCCTAAAGGGGGACCAGATTGCTACTGCATTTTAACTCTGCCAAGTAGATTTTCATACAATTTTCGCCAAATTTCTTCCTCCTTTCTACAAGTTCAGTTACTGCCATGCCACAGGCTTTCTTTATAAGAAAAAACGTAAAATCTCACAAAAGACGTTTTTGTGCCAGCTTCACTGTCAGACTGAGTCTGTTATGACCAAGACCTCAAAACTTTGAATAGAGGATAAAAATTAACATATTTAGCTTCTGTTAAATAATACAATAAAATAACAAATACGCACACCATTTTAAATTATCTCCATATCATATAAGAATGAAAAAGGGTTGCATCCCCAAGTTAGCTGTTAAATGCTTATGGATGTACTGTTCTTTGGAAATATGATAAGCAAAAGAAATCATGCTTTCAAAGTGCAAAATAACCATTGGCTAACATTATCAGCAGTGTGTCACAGAACAGTTTGGCAGGAATTCATACAAGTTTCCTTATTACCAATGTTTGGTTTTCTCCTAAAAGATAACCAATTTTCCATGAAGCACAACATATCAAAAACTCTACTACAACCCAGAAGGTGTTGGTGGCTGCTTGTGTACTATGGGGGATGGCATATGGGCTGTGAACTTTGCAGCGTTCATGTCTCCATGAATACTGTCAAGCTACGCATCAAGCCTCTCTTCAACCTCAGCCTCCCCTTCATTGCACAACAGTAGAACCCTTTTTATCCTTTTTATTTTATGGGCAAGTTCCTAAATCCCTATTGCTCCCCGCTGGATTGCAGCTCCACTGGCTGTGACCTGGAGAAAATGATGCTATTCAGGCAGAAGGTGGTAGGATTTGACCCTCAGAATCCTTAAGGTCAGGAAATATTCAGGAAAAGCCTCTTCTTCTGAGGTTCTCACCTTGATGTTCCTCACCAGGTTTGTCCTGCTGCCTCTCACTCTTAACATGAAAAGGAAGGAAAGAGTTGTTAATGTGATGGTTTGGGTGAAAGCACTTTGAAAAATTGAACAGGAAAAGAAAAATACAGGAGAAAAAGAGACTTTACATTGAAGATTGTATAAAGGTAACTGGTGGTACGACTTAAAGACTCTGCATAGCTGAGGTATCATTTAGGAAATTACATTTTTACTCCACAGACAAGAAATGTCAGCCTTTGGTCTTATCTAAATACTTTATTTTGGGGTATTTGTGATTTTTCATCATCCTCCTGAATTTCTCTGAGGAAAAGAAAGTGATGTAGCAACTGACAATCAGCATAAACAACCTCTAGACTTTAGTGAATTTTCCTGCATAAACAGCAGGACGTCTCTCATAGAAAGAGGTCTTCTTTTCCTGAATGTCTAAAGGCAAAGATGCATGTAGGATTTATTTGTAGTACAGTAACACAAAGAGGCTCCAGCTGAGATAACATTGCTTTTTTCCAGGTGCTCTTTTCACTGAAAAATAGAAGTCCTTGTGTCTGAAAGTTTACAGTCTATCTACAGGAGACAAAGTAGATATTATTGCCTCTTTTCTTGCACAGATGGCATTAAGATGCTAAGAAATAAAATAATTACTCCAGAGTACACCAGAGGAGTCCAGAATCTAAATTTCCCATTCTTATTGCTTGGGTAGAATGACCTAAATTTTCCCTGCCTCCTGCTCTGGTCTCTTGGGTTTGATCTGACGTGGTGACAAACGTGGCCCTGTAGAGGGTGCATAGAACAGGCACGGAGCCAGGAGCAAACCACTATCCCCTCACGGATGCTCCAGTCACCACACAACCCTCCCACTGCAATGTCTCCTACTCAGGGGAAGCAAGGGCTGTTTGCTGTAGAAAACAGTGCAAGAGGCCCCTTGAAATGACCCATGTCTGCAAACAGGAAGTCTTCTTCCTTGCTCCCAAATCAGAGATTTCCTTCTACTCCAAAACATAAAGTTTTAGGCCTTGTGGGATCATCTTATTACCAGTATTAGCTTTACTTTGGATGATCTCATCATTCATGTAAAATTCAGTTCCTACATGAGAAATATATACAAATGGAGGGATCAAAGAAACTCATAGGGATTAACACTCTCTGATCTCCTTTGGGAAACTGAAAAGTATTTTATTCATGTCCTGTTTTTCAGACCAATAACTTTCTGTATTTATTGAGTCTTCTGAGAATTTTCTCCCAGCTTTGAGAAATTTAGCCAAACTGCTTTCCTATTCCCTATGGATATCCTGGCTTTTATTTCAGTCACCTGTACAATACATTTTTGTTAAACTAGTATTGATTGCCACCAAAGTCCTCAACATTTATTAAAGCACTATTAAAATTTTATCTTGTAGAGAGTTTATTTATCGGAAAGAGATGGTACACTTGAGTCCCTTCATGCCCTCAGTAGACAGCAAAGTTGAGTTACCACTGTCTCTACCCAGCAGAGCTGAAAGGCATCAGCAAGATTAAACATTTCCACCAAAGGTCACATCCATGCACACAAAAATGGCCTTACCAACACCTTGCCTCTTTTACCCTCTTCTAAATACATGTATTATCGTTTCTAATATCCAGCTTTATGATTAACACATCGTGATGATTTTCTTGAAGAAATACACAGTTGGACTAGCAAATTCATGCAAATGTTCTGCCAAAATTCTGGGAAGTAATTTATCCCTTGTTGACTACAGGAACCTCTTGCAGTTTTGCTGCTGCCTTTAGCATCCATTGCCAGATGTATTCCTGCTATCAGTCTTGTCTTTATCTCCCTATGCAGCCTCATTTCATCTACTGAAAAGAAGTTGCAGTATTTATTTGAGTTTTGAGTAATACCTGCCTATTTTGAATCTGTGTCCACTTCACCTTCTCTTTCACTATTTTCTTTAAAAATATGCAGCTGAAGAACTTCATGCCTTTTTTTGAGTGTCCTTTCTGAGTTATGAGTCAGCTTGACTTAGCAATTCTCACCTCAGCACTACGATTTTTCACTTATAACACACAGCTCTCTTCACCCACCACCAAATTTTTCTGTTTCTTAGATGCTCTCTGTCTGACTGCCTAGGCTCAATATCCTTATGGTAGTTATTTATCTGTTTACATCCAGTGCTTCTTGTCAAAAATCTTTCTATGTCACTTCTGGTACAAACTTAATGACACAAACAGCTTTGTGAGCCTCCTCTGCACTGACGCCCTATATTCTCCAGTCCAGTCTCATGAAAATTATCTGTCACATTTAATCAAACTTAAGTTTTTCAACATACTAGTCTTAGCTGTCCTATTTGTGTCACAGATGGGATTAGTTCATGTTCACTTGGTCCACGGTTATTTTCTATAATGTCATTTCTTTTACATCTTCACTCACTGCTTACTTAAATCAAGTCTAATGAGATATTGCCTCTTCTTGCTTCAGTGATTATTTAGTGAATAGCTGCTGGTTGTTACACCTTTGAGCATCTGAGCACAATTAGTAGTATTTTTTTCTCCCGTCTATTAACTTACATGTTAAGGCCATCCAAAATTACATTTTCCATGCTCAGATAAGTCTTTGGGGTCTACAAAGAGCTGACAGTACCTTCCTAGTAGAACTTTTCTTGCAAGGCATCTGAGAATTTACAGTGATCCAAAAAGTTTCTTTTTTAGCCATACTTATTTCATTTTTCCTAGAAACACACAGTGAGGTATCCGTACGATATCAGACAAGTGTCCTGTTGCAAAGTGGTTGACTAGGGATTTTGTTTAAAAATTATTTGGTAGTTTGTGGATTTTTTTTTTCCTTTGCTGAGAGGTGTACAATGACATATTTGATTTTCTCCTTAGCCAGATTAAAACCAGATAAAAAGATTTCTGCTCATGCCTTCAAAAATATGCATTTGGGTGGAAGCCAAGAAAAGAAAGCAGGATCTGCACAGATGAATCAGTCTTAATAATTTATTAGTCTAAGAAAAGAGGGTTTATAGCTGAAACCTTTTCGTATTTTTAACATTTGGTTCTAAGGCTCCGTATAAGATAACTATAAACTATACATAAGGTTGCCAAATTAATTATTGTAGAAGAATGTAAATTCAATTTATACCAGTGATAATCCAATAGAAGTTCACACTTTGGAAAATAAAAATTTTTCAAATAGAATTGAAACATTTTATTTTTCAGATACTATTTTACAGTAAGACTTGCTATGTAAATTTTGTGTTCCAATACAAGTTTTTTTCCAGGGGAAAGCCATAGAACATTTACATTTGCATTTATGTTAAAAATGTGGCTGTCACTGATCAGGGAATGAATGCATAAATCTTTATTTTAATTACCAAAGTAAAACAGAGGAACCCTTATTTCAATTGTAGGTGTGCTACTTGGAAAGCTGCAGCTGACTGATATCTCACTACTATCCTCAACTGGAAACTGACCATTTTCACAAAATAACACACAATTCCTTGAACTCACAAGCAATGCAAGTGTATAATCTAGGTCTCAGTATAATAGCTGTGCTGTTTATTTTAACCTCCAGAGAGCTCTATTCAATCCCATCTCTTGGGTGCCTTTCTTAAACCCCCAAAAAGAAAATAAAATCTGACTTTTTGTGTTCCAAAGGCACTTACATTACATTGTGTGTCTTTATAATTAACTTTTTTTATAACAATGGGGTTTTTTCCCAAAGGCCTGATTTCTCTCACTGTTTAAGAGAGTGGCACCCAGCTGGGCAGTTGCACTGAATGGTCACAGGGTCTTTCAGCTCTCCCATTAAGACCTGCCTATTTGAGTGTTTTATAATGTGGCCATTTTTATTCACATCAGGCTAAATCTTGGCAAGTGTGTTCCCAGCTTAGGATTAAATTGTTTGTACAGAACTGAATTGATCTGGTTGTTGCTCAGTGAGAACGATGCCAAAAACCACAGTTCCTGAGGTCAATTTCCACCTTGCAGGCAAGCCGGAGGCTAGCTAGGCATTAAGTAGACCTTGGTCTGGGACACCTATGCCCTCGATCCCTCCCATTTCTGTCCTGTCCTCCCAGACAGTTGTGTCTTTTCTCTTTCTGCAGGAGCCTAACTGAAACCCATTTCTTTCCTTATCAGACTATTTGGAGAACATCCATGTTATTCTAAACCAAAATACCACCATGTTGCTGGGAGCAAGATGGACTCCAAGGACTATCTACAAGGTTCATCTTGATGTTAGCTTCAAAACTAGATTCACAAGCAGTGCAGATGAAGGTGTGGAACAATCAGGCATGGATGGTCCTGGACAGGTCACAGAGCTCACCCCCAGGAAAGCTTGCCTCTGCCACCAGGCCACTATTTGGGCATCAGACAAGGGAGCAGCCCAGGCTCAAAAAGCCCCCAAAAGTCTCCTGTAACAGCCTGCTAACCGTCAGTCCTCAGTACCACTTTTCTGCCCTCAGGTAGCCTAGACTGTATTTTTAAGATTAATGCATTTTCATTTCAGCAGTTCTTTTAAATTATTATTTGATGCCTCTCTGTCTTCTCTTCAAAACATACTGATTGCATTCTAAATACATAGTATTTTATTACAAAGAAAAGAAATAAAGTAATAGCCTACTGTTGCAGTACTTCTTCCCACTGTTGTTTTTACCATTATAAACACCATATTCTGGTCTTAAGGCGGTTCATTGCTGCATTTTTCCTTTTTACTTATGAGGCCCACTTTC
This sequence comes from Coloeus monedula, assembly GCF_965178545.1. Lineage (NCBI taxonomy): Eukaryota > Metazoa > Chordata > Aves > Passeriformes > Corvidae > Coloeus > Coloeus monedula. The sequence goes on from NC_138782.1 coordinate 38,549,989, forward strand.
ATTTCAACTGAAACAGAGATTATTTTCTGAGTACTAAGTAAAATCTAAGGTGTTACTTAATCCTACTAGCAGAGTCATCTTTTTATTATCTGTAGTTCATCATGGAAATTTCAGATGCTCTCTTGTGTCCTGTTAGACATGCCTACAAATGGAATCAATCCCAGTAGTGCATATCTAACACCAAATTGTGTTGATCAGCTAAGCTGGTATGTTGCTCTGTATTTGATTAAGTTGTCCTTTTGCTAACTTAATTGTAAGTAATTTGTCAGTTTTAGTTTCCCAGTTCAACAGACAGTTTCCCTGTTAACAGACAGATAAAGTTTGCATATTCCCTATGTGTATCCCGCTGTGAAGCTAAAAGTGTGCTGTCAATTGCCATGTAAAATCAATTATTTTTAAATGCAATGTCTTACAATTACTTCCTCTACTTCAATGCTTTTAACCTTCATCCTTTGGAAATCCTTCTACTACTGGCACTGTATCTTCAACAAAGTAAATTCAATCCTGTATCATTTTATGGCACTTCTGCCTGCACAAATATTGGGGTTTTATATGAAGATGTGGCATAAGAAAAAAATGTAGTATTTTTCTTATAATTTTCCTGTTTGATGCAAACTATAAAAAGCACTTTTAATCAGTGGTGCTGCTTCCTGAGAAACTAACTCTTCCCATGTTTGCTCACTCCAGGTAAGTACCAAATAGAGGTAAGCTTGGTAGAATTTAGTTTCAAATGCTATAGTCTGTAGCTATCCACAACATCCCAAAGAGTTCAATAACCACATTGAACTAGGTCATCTTGTTCATAGACATGACACTCTAAAATTAACCTAAAATTAAAAGTCTGCACACAGTTTTTTCTTAAATTTAGTTTTGACCAAAGCATTTAAGCTTTTGTAGTTCATTGTGGAAAGGGTTCCACAGAAGGGTAGACCACAACATCAGAAGGTGTCTTCTAGAAACTTCCTCCACTTTATTTACCCTATCCCAGTCAATAACTATTTCAGGGCTGCCCTCAGACATGGCCCTCCTTTCACCTGACCTATTTGCATGCTAGGCACAAAAAAACTGAGATATGCTAGGATGCAGACACACACCCAGCATCTGCTGCCAAGGCAACAGGAACAGGATACTTCAGATAAAGAAGGGATGACGTTTTGGTCCTGCCAACACCCATTGTTTCCTTCAGGAGAGGCCAACTTTGCCAGTAGATCTGGAAGTCATCTAGGATAAACACTTTGCACTTGGCTTACCTTGAGTTTGTCTGACTGAGGCAAGTACAAAGCGCAGCTTTCAATAATGCTATTTAGAAGCTGGAATCTGGGCGCTTCCTTCCTCATGTATATATAGCATGAGCTTGCATGCCTTCTTCTTACATCACTGCCTGAGAAGACATCATCTGATTCTTGCAGTATGTGTCTTCAGCATAACACTGGCTCACTTCTTTGGCCATTTGTGGTATTACTTCATTTCAGCTCTTTGATCAGGTTTGTGCAAATTAGAAAAGGACAGTTTTGGATAAACACATGAAAAAAAAATGGGCAAGTTCAGTTAAATTATTTTCTTATCCCTCTTTTAAATTTCACAGAATGAAATGGGCTGAAATTTTTTATTTCACAGCAAGCAACTCTGTTGTGTGATGTTGGGCATGGAAAACTCTTGCCTTTACCTTCCTGGAGGACTGCACACAGAGTAGTAGCTGGGAATGTTCTCGGGAACACCAGAGCACAGGAAAGAATCTTTTAATTGTCTTTTGGAAGCCATTTTATGAACACAGGAAGGGAGTGCCGTGTCCATTTGGAGAGAAATGTATGCGCTTGGAGCACAACATTCTCTATGAGAAGTCATTGGAGTCTGGCATTGAGGAAAGCCTTATGCAGCCAGCTCACATGGTGTCAGATACTGGTGTTTTTCAGCCTCTCAGATGTCATCACAGTTCATCAGAAAACAAGTAGAAAATCCTCTCTGTGTACTTCCCTAAATGTACATTATGTATTGTTGAGGCATGTCTGCTGAAAGACCTCAAAGCCCTTTGAGCTGAAGCGGCTGCAGAGTGCAAGGGGAGAAGTTGCACACAGGCCCCACTACCCGAGACAGAAGAGCTGCCTTAAGTTGTGTCACGGGAGGTGTAGATTGGATATTATGAACATTTCTTCATGGAAAGGGTTGTGAAACACTGGAGCAGGCTGCCCAGGGAAGTGGTTGACTCACCATCCCTGGAGGCATTTAAAAGACATGTAAATGTGGCCCTTAGGGATATAGTTTAGTGGTGGACTTGGCAGTACTGGGTTCATGGTTAGACTTGACGATCTTAAAGGCTTTTTCCAACCTAAATGACTCTATGATCCTAAGATGCTCTCCTCATAGCCTTCTGCCATCTCCAGTGTACCTAAAGAAGATAAACATTTTTATGTTATGACCTTAGAAACTACAATGGTTGAATGTGCACATGGTGTATTAGGGGTCAGGCTACATACTGTCACCACAGGTGATCAAATCTCTAATGATGAACCAGATTTAAATTGTCTCACACTCCTTAAAAGCAGTGATATAAACCATTATAACATTCACCATAAATATTACTAGCATATTCAGAGATATCAGGCAAAAATGCTACTTATTATGATTATGATGATGATGATTATTATTAGGCAAACTTCTAGTTTGAGTCACAAAATTAGATTTTTTTTTCCTTGATTTTTATTTAACTGAGTAAATAAATGTAGTTGATGCACCATGGAGGAAACATTTGATTATCTGTTTTAGTAAACCACAATGGAACATATGAAAAATTTTAGTGGTTTTGGAAAGACTAAGACAATGCTATAGGAAATATTTCTGAAAGCAAATTAAGTTTGAAAAGTTGTTTCCAAAATGTCAGTTACACTTAGTTGAAACAAAAAGTTTTTAGTGATCCTCTGTCCTGAAGAGTGTATATTAAAAAAAAAAAGAATATACAAATATATATTTTTACCTAACTGTAGTCACTGTGAGGTGCTTTTAGAAAGTTTGGGGTTTTTTATTGAAACTATAGTTCTTGGCAATATTTAAGAGACTGAAATAGGAATTTCTGGTACTACATGCTTATCCTGTTACATTTTAAATGTACAGAACTATCCAAACAATCTGCCTAACTGTATTAAATTTGGGAAGTTAATTGGCTTTACTGGAAATATAATTATGTATCTGCATATTCAGGTATTTTATGTCCACTGACAGTTATTTTTCAGCCATGGTGTTTTCATTTTACCTAAGCGCTTATTTGGAAGTTTCATTTAGAATAGCAGATAATAAAGGTTAGTGTTAACATTCTTGGCTTCAATGCAAAGGAAATCCTCCTGAAATATATCTCACTGTACCTTGTATCTTCAGGATTTATGTATTCCCATGTCCAAGTTTCTATCATCTAAACAGCAAGTGGCTATTCCACTCCGCCCTTTCAAAAGCTTTCCAAAAGCTCTCAGCAAGTGAGAGGGTTTTTCCAATATCTTTCCTTTCTTCTTGTATCCAACAAAAGCATTTTAATATTACAGCAGACAAAGCTTCTCTTGTGAACTGCCCTCACTTCCGCAAAACATTAAGAACATGATTAACTTTCAATGCATTTTTTAAATTTAAGCTCAAAATATATCCCCATACGACAGACATAGCTGATATATCATATATGTGAAAGTAAATGCATGCCAAAGTGCTTTACCAAATATGAATGGCTGTCCTGTAGGCTGAAAGATAAGTATGTGCTTAACTACTTGGACATTCTTAATACCAGTAGAGTTTTGTTCCCTGTATTTTTTTTATTTCTAAACAAATCTCACTAACAAACCATAAAAAGGTTTTAAAAAGGAGAGTTCTGGTGGCTTTATGAAGGGTTTCCGTTCATTGAATGCTTAGGATCATGTTTTTACAATTGCACATTAGTGCTTATTTTGGGGGATTTTATACTACTTAAATGAATTGCTTTTATGACGTACAGTACTTTATGTTGTACTATCTTTGATTTAACTGAGCTAAATTACAACCTTTCCTTTTTATTGATTTTTTTATATATAAAGTGTAATTTAGTTTTCTCGTTTTTGCTCTTTCATTCACTTAAACTATTACCATAGTGCTTTTACTTGTGTATGTGTCAGATTTACCCTTAAAATGAGGCAAATAAAAAGCCCCCAGAACGTCATGGGGTTTTAGTTAATTAAAGATAATAGTTCCACAAGGAGTAGATGCCAAAAGTTACACTCTTTCTACAAGACCAGGTAACAATTGAGTATGTCAGAGATTATGTGCCCAAGCTCTATAATTATCATCTCCCCTTTCTTTTACAAGTTTCTGATCAGAAGACTGTGTGCTCCAGGAAAAAAATTTCAGTGTAATTTTTTTTATGTTGTTGATCTATAAAAACAAAGATCTCATAATACTAGCAATCGTATAAAGTTTACACAGGTGTGTTTTCAGAAAGAATAGATCATATCCAAATATCAAAATTTACTCAAACTCTCTTCCCAGTTAACTGTGAACTTTGCTTGTCACAAGAAATGCAGTCAGTCTCATACCACCTAAAATATTTTCTTAGATTCAGAAGAATTTCCCACAAATCAGATTTATTTTCAGCACAGTACATTGAGTCATACAATAGAGATTATTTTGTATGAAGAATTTTTACCTATTGCTACAATAATCAGAATTATTGATACATTTTCACTATCATCTGCATTCCTTCAGGTCAAAGCTTGCTTCTGGTGCCGCCAAACCAAAAAGAATAAAGAGGCACAGCTGAAAAATCTGTTACAAAGCTACAGTTTTATACTTGGATTTCTTGAACCTTTTTTATCTATATAAGGGGAATCCCCCTGCCTCAGTTCTATGCATACATTGCCTTTCAGAAGCATCTGATTCGTTTTTCGGCTTCAAGGCTCACCCTCAGTATTCCACCAATTGCATTGTTCAGTCCATGCCTTGAAGTAAGACATACACAACAGTTGCTGGCCCCCTTTTACACTGTGGAACATTTTTACTGTTGGCAGCTGAACCATCCCCAGTATCTATCTCCCACATCCTCACTGAAATACCTTCCTTTCTGTCTGTACGACAGTCTTTATGAGAAGCTTGTTCCTGAGTGCTGGTTTCACTATTCTAAATAGGAGGAACCTTCTGACCTTTTCCAGAAGCTCACAGGCACCAGGAGAGCCATAAGTCACCCAAATCTGGCAGTAAACCTGCCTGCATGTCTACTCTTTCTGCTCTTTCTCCTGTGCCTTCATATTTCATTCTGTCTCTTGGTGGTCATGGATGTATATATTTACCTAATAGCAAAGTCTCTCGTGTGCTCTTGATAAAGAGCCTGGGGTCCCACCCGGAAGGTTTCATTGGCACAGGCACAGAGATGTTAAACAACCACAGACAAGCTGTAGGTAAAGGCTTCCGGAGCTCACGGGGTTGTGTGATCCCAGATGTGATTATCTTTAACATGGCGGTGAGCCATACAAAACAGACTCTGCTTTAATCTGGCCTACAGCTTGCAAAAACCTGGTGATAAGCAAGCAGGCATGAAGTCCTGCTCCTGACAGCTTTGGTCCTGCCCACAGGTATCACCCAGAGAGCGCAGACAGGGAATGACAGAGTCAAAAGAAGGTGACGGATCCCTGTTAAGAGCTAGTTGAAATGTTTTCATTTCCAGTTGTGATTGATGAGGCTAAGGAAAGGGTCAGCACACGGATCACTGTTTTCCTTCATTCTCTGAAGAGGCACAAGATAAATTGCAACCAGACTGTGGGTTTTTTTCTGTACTTTACAGCAGTAATTAGTGATTCCAGTAAACAATATATTTAATAACATTATTTGGAGTAATAGGGTGCACCTGTGTTAATTCACAGGTTTTGCAAAAGCAGGGCCAAGGACTACCCACTGGAAAAATGGGAATGAGATCCAGCCACGTCTCTCCTGGACAAGCTCTCTTCTCATCATTCTCACCTGGCAGCAGCAGAGCTCTACATGTAGCTGAGCATTTTCAAGGGGTTTGCAAATATTTTATTTCTGAGTAAAATCTGCTTTTCATAGTTATTTGATTCATTCTCAGTTTTGCCTGTTGTATTGGTCATAAAGAAACCACCTAACATTTTTTAAAATGCATTCAGATACATCCCTGAGTAAATAACACTGTCAAAAGTCTTGCTGGCTCACCCATGGTCCATTGCTTCTATTACAATGAAATCAATGAAAGAGGCACAGCAGTGTCTTGAGAGACCCTTTAAAACCTGCACAATAAAGTGAAAGGCTTGGATAAGGATGTGACATTAAAGATTGTGGATTTAAAGCCACATATGTGGCAGATGTGTTTGATTGTACAGAGAATACACAGCAGCTTCCTATTCCAGTGACCAGAGTCCTGGCATATTAACATGGAACAAGTTAAATAAATGTCAGAGCTTCTAATCCTCTAATACAACCATAGTAAATGATTGTTATTTACTGCAATAATGTGACAGTGATAAAATAAAACAGGACATAAACTCAGGTAGGTAGGCACTAAGACGGACTGCAAATTTTCTCTTTCTCAAGTACAGTACAGGTATTTTTAAGTGGATATACAAAAATAGTCATCAAATATCTAAATTTAGGCTCAGGAGTTTATCACACACACACACTAGCTCCATGCACCTCGCTGAGAAAGGTCAATGCAGCATGACCCAGACTGTGCAAAGGGTTCTCCAACTGGGAGTCAACTGTTGGGATCAATGGAATGGCCACAAGAGTCAAGCTCGGGGATTACAACTGAAATCTGTAAGTATTACGAAAAATATTTCATTTTTCAACAAAGTAAGGGAAAGATTTATAAAGGAAATCTATATCTTTAGTTCCCTAGGCAAGCCATCTTTTTCACTGAATAGCTCAAGCAGTTTTCCCTCTGCTTGAATAACCTGCAATTATTTGCTTAATCAGCTGTTCTGTTCATTGAATCTGGACACCTGATTAGGAAAAGGAACTTCCATCTTATGAATTAGATCATAAGCCAGGTTAAAAGAAACTACTGAATTTCAGATGGGCTGCATGGAAATTTATGAATTTCTGCAACCTGAGAAGCTTGTTTAAAATCATTTGGCAAACAAATATAAAAAATTAACAGTAATTTATGAATTTCTGCAACCTGAGAAGCTTGTTTAAAATCATTTGGCGAACAAATATAAAAAATTAACAGTTTTGGGAAAAGTCACCAACACTACATGAGAGTCCAAGAACAGGAGAAGGAACTGACCATTATTTTGTCCAAATATAGAGGTCTTCAGCTCTGTATTTTGGTGATTACTGAGCTTTGAATGGAAGTATAAGTTTCACATGGGATCTTCTAAAAGAAACTCCCACTGAGCACACAGTGTGCCCCAAAGCCTGGCAACAGTCCATTGCCTTCCTATCTTTTCAAAACAACTTTTTTTGGCCAATACTGGTTTTAAAAAGAAACCATGTAACTCTCTCAAACGTATCAATAGATCCCATGTCCAACTTGGTTTGTAATCCTTCAAGTAGATCTGTCTTTAACTCCTACCCTCCAGAAAGATAGACGGTTGCAGTGGACTATGTAGGTAAGATTTAAGTTGGATTTAATTAAAGAAAACTCTTAAATAATCAAGATCCTTTCCCTTCCAATGTAAACATGAACTATGTCCTCTCATACAATAGTGCTCGCAGCAGGGACTTCCTGTGGATGTTGTGTTAGCATTTTCACACGTCGTGGGCCTGCCTGTGAGAGTACAGGCTGCTGCAGCATTTCAGGATGTCTCTGCTATAGGCAAAGTGCCCTGTGGCAGTCACTGCCAAGCACAGCACATTATCGAGACTCCCAAGGGAGCAGAGCAGGTGTGCCCTGTTGGTCTGTCACCATGAGTAAGCAGGTTCACAGCTTTCTAAGGCCAGAAGGGAGTGTTATGATCACACCCTAGCTCCACATTTCTCCTTTTGCATGCGAAGGAACATTTAAGCAAGACTGCAACAGGACAGCGCTAGAGGAAACAGATACCCTCATTTTTCAGTATTGAACAGAAATGTCAGGTTAGGACCTTGTTTTTCTGACAAAACAAGAGACAATTATCGGCACTTATGTCTCAGTCTATAATTTCCACATGGGTTTTACCCATTTTTCTATGGTGAGGGAAAAAGATCTCTGTTTATAACTAAACTACTCCTCGCTTTCAGGAACAGACTTCCTGAAATTTATGAGGATCACTAAGAAAAGCACTCACTTCTTCATTCCCATTGAATGGTCAAAAGATAATCACAGGAAAACAGTCTTTCAATAATTTGGAGCATTAACTTACTGCAAGAATTAACTTAAAATGCAAAGTCCTAGCAACCAGAGCTACGTAAAGGCTACTGGATGGTCTCTAGACCCTCCAGGCACCTTCACATGTAAGATTATACTAATTTTTAAGACAGGCATCATTTATGGGAAGACACAACCATAATATGAACTGGGCAAAAACAACCATGGCACATGTCCAGGGATGTGCACTGCCAAAGGGCTGGTGGGTGAACTGCAACCCTTTTGACTCCCTTTTCCTCCTCATCCTGTCCATAAACCCTTGTGTCCTCAGCTCTGACAGATGCTATGAAAAAGCTTCACTTCAGGTAGAGAAGAAGTCATAGCTGGAGAGCATCTCTCCTTCCCTCTCTTTTTGGAGCAAAGTGGGATAACAGAAAAGAGCATCAACTTCCAATGAATACATCCTCATAGGAGGCTCTATAACAGATCTATCTATCTCCCAACCAATGTGGTCTTTGAGAGGACATTTTTCTATACCCTCAGAAACACTGTAGGTACATATATGTGTGTATATACACTCACACAGCTGCACTACTAGATCACATTTAGAGCATAATATACAGTCCCACACTGGCAGGGGAATTTTCAGTCCATCAACAACAAACTGGTATTCTATCAGCACTATATTTAAAATAAATCATGGTTGAAATCTGGTGCATGTCACTGCCACACAATAGAGGATCCAGGGCTGACACAGCTGCCAAGAGTGAAAGACTACTGCTTGTGGGTGTAAAGAAGGAGGTTGATTAAAAATATTTGGATGTATGCAAGCAGGGCTAAATTCAGGGAAACACATAAATCAATAGACATCAGCTTTCAGCCTCTCTTGGGGAAGGCCAGAAATTACTCTCACCTGTAGGAGAGTAAATTCTAATGAACACTTGCAATATAATGATAAAACTTCAATTCACTTAAATGGAAGCACCTGACTATAAAAAGTAATTGATTACATGCTATAAAAGAGAAAAGGCAATTACAGGCACAGAATGCAAGAAAATTCTATTATATACAGGATGAAAATTGCTGTACTGTAAATAAGAAAAACTCTCATTTATGTATTTATCTAGAGTAGTTCTGATCTATGATGGCTACCTCAGAAAACCATTGTGCCTTGTGAAGTTGTTGAGTAAGTAAAATGGAATTTACATCCCAGTGAACCAGAGAATATAATGTTATCAGTATAAATACTTTATTTTTTTCCCTTGGTTATAGTAATATTTTTTCAAATTAAAAACCTGATTCTGCAAATGTTATCTGTCCTGCCCACCAGCAAATTTACTGATGTTTAAACATTTCTAATTTGTGCTTGCTCTCAAATAGTCCAAGAACTTACTTAGAACAGGACTTTTATCCAAACATGCGGATTCTCCAAATAATTTGAGTAAAATACTTTTTAATCTTTGGGGAATTATCAAAAATTTTCATTTAGACTCTACATTTTTGGGAGGGTCATTGCACTGGACATTGCAAATTATATAATGCACGAGTCCTCCCTCCTTGAAACCTTTTAACCTGCAGACAGCATAGAAGCCAGTGAATTACACTCTGTCCTCCTGACCTTTAGGTTAAGCCAAGTCTGCTCTGCAGTACATCAATGAAGCAGTCAGTTTTATCACCCCCCTTCCAAAAGGCTGCTGAGTATTAAAACTACACAATGGTATTGTATTCAAAGGGCAAATCTGAACACATGACACTGATTTCAAATGCACATCCTTACCGCTCATAACAGACTTGATCCCATGCCCACTGAAGTCACTTGGGATGGAATTCCCCTCTTTTAACCTTGCACAGTTAGCACAAAAATATCAACACCTCAGCCAAATCTTTGCCATTACAGTCAATGGAAGAAAACAGGTCCTTTAGGGTGTGTCTCGTCTGACCAGTTCTTAACTTCTACATGAGGATGGAATAAATCTCCCTCCTGGAGCTCCTCTATTATTTCCATTGATTGTAAAGTGATCACAGCATAACTCAGATGACTTTATGGATATCTAAAGTTAGTCAAGAGAAACTGGAACCTCTGGGTCACAAAGGTATTTAGTTTTGGTTTTTTTACTCCCTACGAGGTAGCACCATGGTGCAAGTGTGAATCAGGACATGGAAATTTTCAGTCTCTACAGGTGTACTTATGATGAGGAAAACTTCAAAATAACCTGGAGAAGGAAAGGAGTCTCCAGTTCCTTTCTGAGAAACCTTAAGTGCCCCAGTGTGCATCTTCAGATCTCTCTTTACACAGATCTCTCGAGATGAACAGCGAAGTGAGTGTTTATTTAAATTAATTCAAATGCATTAAATGTAAGTTCTGAGTTGCCATACACTAGGTCAGAAAACACAGACTCATTTTACACAAAGACACCTTATGTGGTCTCATGCAAGCCCCACACATCAGCTCCTCAGCCAGCACTTGTCACAGTGTTTGGGGAAATCTCAAGCAATTGCAGAGTTGTACCCCAGCTCTGTGCCAGAGCTGTCCAGCTTGTCCCTACATGTGGACATTTCTGTGTTTTCAGTGCTCCCCAACAGTACTGTCTGGCAGATTGGATTGATGGGCAGCAGACAGGATGAGCGTGGCCAGCACAGGGCAAAGAAGGGTACACAGCAATCACCCAGGGGCATGACCGTTTCATGAACTTGATCCAAAGGCTGTGAGTGTATAAAACTCACTCTGGTGTGAACTTGCAAAGTGTCTGTTCTGTATAAACAGCTTTCACCGCCCCTGCATTTTCTACTTGCAACTTTTCAGATGCAACTCTAAGTTGTCATCAGTGTATCTAATATAATTCAGAGACTGGGCACTGAGAGAGGCAGGTAAAAGCGTATCCCTTTTATTCTAACTCTGCTTCTGCTTAAAGTAACTGAAAAACCATATTAAATTACTTGAGAACAGAGTTAATCATCTTCTTTTTTGTTCTGTGAACTGCCAGGAGACACTAAATTCAAATATAACACTGTAACATGAGGCACCTTTTCTATTCCTTAATATTTTAAGAGCTAATTTGGTTTTACACTAATTATTTGATTTATTGTATTTATTATTGAAATTTACATGTTATGAGAGAAAGATTCTAAGTCAGGAGTTTTGCCTGAATAAGAAGTACAAGCCTATAGCTTCTGTAAATGAAAAGTTGGCTTGTTTTTTCACAGACAAATGTAACATGCTGAATGCAACAAAAACAGATTTAGAAAAAGGAAATAATATGAAAAGGAAAAGAAAGAGATTGAATTTCCAGTGATGTACTTTCAGGCATTTGCATTAATACTTAATGCTTCCAGCTCTGCTCTCTCAAGAATCCATAAACAAGATAACTGGCTCCTTTATGAAAGAATAACATGAAATGTAGCTTCTTTTGCAAAAATTACTAAAACTCTAACTGCCAACACAGTATCTGCCCTTAAGAAATGCATATACTTAAATACATTAATTATAATGTGTTGACTGTATTATCTAAGAAATTGATTTATTTTTTTTCCTTCCAAAATTGTTAATCATGTCCTGTGGCAGATTTGTTTGAGTGTACAATTCCCAAGCTTTTATGCTTTAATTTAAAATAAATTCTGAGATGCAAATTTCATTCTCTTGTTTTCCTTTTTTCTTGCTACTATATTTCCTCCTGTGCTCCCCAGTCCATTCGGGAGATGAACTCCCCATTTTTTTAAGTCCTGTTCGGAGATTTTAGGCACAAAATCCTCTCTAAGCAAACACAATTACAAATTTTACATTAATTACTTTTGTGATGGTAAAATTCTCAAATAGTTACTCAAGTACACTGGTGAACAGGTTTGAATTTTAACACTGATAATATGAATGTATTTTATTTTTATACTTGGGAAAGCCATCTCTCGACCTAGAGCTTCATAGAGCTCTGTGCAGCATCAGGTGATCAGCTCTGAGCCCTGAGGACAGATTTGTGTGAACATAAAGGCTTTGTTGCTGCAGATGAACCACAGTTCCAGTAACAAGTGTTTGCAGTTGGTCTCTTTATTTCTTTATTGCAAAAATTACAAATGAAATAGAATATAATCTCTGCTTATTTTCATCATTGTGTTGGATGGATCTGTCTAAGATATGTCATCCTTTTTTTCTGACCCAGCGCATGGGAATGGTCCTCCAGTCACACCTGGCATGTGTAGATAGGTCAGAAAGAATTCTGGTATCTGAACCACTAAGGCACAAATTGGTGTTGTAAAATAGGAAAGAAACTAATTAATTTAGTCTGTTACACTTATTGAAACTATATTGTGATTTAGCTTCATTTCACATCTTTATTTCCTGACATTCGTCTTAGACTAACTCTCGATTCTGCACAAAACTTCAGCACCCAAGACCAAGCAGAAATAACACAGAAATCCAATGCTTAGTAATGCTCATATTTATTGTGTTAATCATCTGAAAGGTATTCTTTAAGTTCATTCAATAACTTCCACAGCTTTCCATTCTCCAAGGAATGGCCTTGAGAAGATAAATGTACCCTGAATTCCATGGAGAAGACAGGGGAAGAGTGGGGTAGCTGGACTACAGGACTGAGCAATTATCTTACATAGGTACTACTGGACAAAGAAGCAGACTGGGACTTGTAACTCCATGGCTGAATGTTGGAGACCCTGCTAATGGGAAGCGACTTTGGGAGATTTGCCACAGAAAGGGAAGTTTGCTTCTGTCTTTTCTCCACTCCATTCTGTTTTGTTTAACTCCTTCTTTCTCAAGGTGAATCAGGTCAGTTCATAAATCTGGCTGAGTTCAGCACAGAGGAGAACTGGTTAATAATGATTTTGCACCCTTCCCATTCATACAGATCAGGTCAGTGTTTTGGCATGTTGACTTGAACAGGAACCTCAGTCTCAGGTCTCCATTTACAGGCCTGAAGCAGGTACTTACTTTCAGATGAAATTGTGAGGAGAATGCCTCTTCAGATGGATTTAGTTTCTGACAAAATCCTGTTACATGTGTTTGAAATAAAGTTGAACCAGGCTGGACCTCCTTTCCTCTCTATTTTTTTTTCTTTTTTTTTAATTGTCAAGCTAAATGTGACTTTTTGTCAAGACAGACTAGGCCCTCCTAAAAGAAGAAAAGTTGGCTCAGTCCAGGCACCAGCATGAGGCAGCATCTTGGGCACAGAATTAATTCAGGAAAGCATTCACTGGGAAGACCAAGAGCAGTTAAGTACAGCAGCCATAATGTTTGATACACAGGCTTGTTGCCATCCTGCCACCCTTCTGCAGTCAGTCTCACCCTGTAACTTGTACCTCTTTCTGCAGAGCAGCATGGCCAAAATGGGATTGAAGTCAACAGAATTATTTCAGCTTCAGAGCCCCATGCCTGACAATAATCCAGCTTTCCTCTGCATTTAATGTGGCCCTAGCAGACCACCCTGAGCAGCAGCATATACAGACAGGACTTTCTGTGGAAGCTCCCAAGTAGCAGTGCCTGCTCCCCCTCCAGCCACAGCAGCACCAGCCCAACACCTCTGATTCTGGGGTTCATTTTGTTTAGTGTAGGGAAAAAGAAAGGGAAAAAAAAAAGGCCAAAACTTTTCTCAGTGAACCACATGCATAGCTGAGGGAAAGGATGGGAGATGGCTGATGATTGTCAATTAAATTCAAAGTGCTCACTACTCAACAAAAGCACCATAGGAATCCCAAAGGTGACTCTGTGGTATTTCAGAGTGGTTCTGCTGCTGCTGCTGTTGCTCTTGGGGTTTTTTCTTAAACCCTGAACCAAGATTTTTCTTCTAGAAGTGAAAAAGAATTCCTGAGCTAATGTGTTATTGAAGCACTGCAAAACAATGCATTCCCTTTACTTCCAGGGCACATTTTTGTTCAAAATAAAACAGTAACAAAAATAAAATTACTTCTATGCTGTTCAGAAGGGGACTTTGTTAGGCAGCCAAGAATCTTCCCTCATTATTTCAGGCTGTCATTGAGCCTGACTTTCATAATAATAATATTTTTATTACTTTGCATTAATAGGAAACACAAGCCAACACTATCCAGATATAGCTGAGATGAGTGATCACAGCTCCCAGGACTGCACACATAGCTCACAGCTATGTTGTCTTCCTCAGAGCACACCACTAGAACTGCAAAGAAATCCCACCACCAGCCCCTGGCACAACTTGGCAGGAGAGTCCTCAGGACTGCACATAGAAGCTCCCATCCCAGAAACAAATGAAGGGGATCTTCAAAGGGAGCCTCAGGGAAAAGAAGCAGGTTTAAGAACATGGGGTATCCAGGAGATATCACATGTGCCAACAATCCCTTGAGAGGCTTTGGGCATACCTGTAGTGATTTCCTCATTTGAGAGTGATGAACCTCCTATGTTTTTAGGATATCATGTTCATTCAGACCCCTCTGTCTTCACCTTGCACAGCCCTATGTCCTTCTCTCTCTCGTCACCCGGTACAAAGTCCCCATCTGTAGCTGGGTGTGTATGCTTGCTCCAAAGGGTGTGTATGGGTGTATGCTCCAAAGGCTTACCACCCTTCCCCTTCTATCCCATCCTGTTTTGGTTTGGCCATTATTTCAGCACCTGCTTACAGGAATATAATTGATGCCATTGGCTCTTGTAATGAGTTGAAGGATCTGGCAGAAGTTTCCTACTTGTTCTTCCCTTGGTCACTCTATCTGATAAGAAGTTCATGATACTTTCCTGTCTCAAATTTCTATTTTAGATGTACTTCAGAACAAAGCATACCCCAAGTTATTTCAGTAAGTTTCTGAGGGCTGAGAGCAGATTTTCTGTGTTTTTTATTGTATCTAAACTAAGGATATACACACTCTGTAAATGTTTCCTTCTTTTAAGGAAATACAGGGTGGAGGGGGGTGTTTCTCTGATCTGACACCACTATGCTACATGCCTCATGACTGCATTTGTATTCCTTCCATCTACACCACTGTGTTTATTGTCACCCACCCCACCCCCTGCACTCAGCTCTCTTAGACTCTACAGAAAGCAGGCCTTCATTTCTCTCAATAAGACAAAAATTCCTACAAATACTTTGCCCAGGTTTTAAACAAGCTACAAACAGAGCCAGAAGCAATTATCACCATATCCATTAAATGATGATTTTAGCAGGAGAAAATCAGGAGAAATCATGCTTTCTCTGGAAAACAAAATAGCCTGTCAATCTGTAATCACTTTTCCAAAGAATCCCTGCATCACCATTAGCTAAAGGAAACTACTACCTCACCACAGCCTCCATCTCTTCTCCAACAAAAAGGTTAGAGGTATTTCAAAGCAGTTATGACCACATGTGTATAAACTCTCTGATTTCTAATCTATGGTGTGGGGAGAGCACTTTATACTCTTTGTCCCCTCTAACATTATCCTGCTGTCTGAACATCCAGACTGAAGGTTGCATTTCTCGTGTACCTGGTCATGCTTCCACAAGATGAGTCACTCTCCCTGTAACTACTCACTGCCACACCATCTAACAGTTCTCTCCATCATACCCATTAAAATTTATTAAGCTGAATCAAATATTTTCCTTAAAAACATCCATTGCCCCACTAAAAGTGGGGAATCCCACCTGAGCTACTTGAAATAATTATTAACTTTTGGTATGGTTAATATCTTGTGGTTGCCTGAATTCCAGGCCTCTTTCAAGAGTAAATGGTTCATATAGCAAGAGCCAAAAAATTATTGGGATGTTTTTTACAGTAAGTATGAGATTCTGAGCTGACACAGATGTCCTGCTAACTAGCCAGAAAATGTGACTGCCCTGACTACTGTAGTGCTATGCCAGTGAAAGAATCTGCATCTTCATCTAGCATTTTGAGGATAATTTGAGACCAAAATCTATACCCAACTGAAAGAACAAGCTGTGTTCAACACAGAAATTACAAACAGCTATTCCTTCAATTTAGGCAGTCCATAGGAAATAAGCACTTTGCCTTCTGGCTGAGTGCCATTTGCTCAATACTCTGCTGTCTACACAAATGGAAAAATAGATATTCCAGTACCATCTGATATATTTTCTAGGTTACATGCAAAGATGTAGTTTTATCAGTAATTTGGTTTGTAGATACAAAAACTGCGTCCATGAAGGCTTTTATTAAATACCATCAAGCACAAAGAGATTTGTCACAAGCACCTCAACTTCCTCCATAGGTTATGTACCAAATCAATGGACCTTAAATCCAATACTTTAATCCTGGTTAGTACTCTCTTCCTTGAATTTTGCCAGCCCATGTCCATTTCCACACAAAGCCCAAGAACTCAGATTCTTGTGCCCATCCTTTCCCCCAAACAATTATAGATAAAGGATGCATTCTCCTCACATTACTTCTTCTGTAACCTGTGGACATGCTAAGACAACTACCCATGGCTACTACTTGTTTCAGGCAAGTACTTTGATGTGAACTACATGACAACTTCAGAATTAACAGTAATCTGACACACAAATTATTAATTATAATTTCCCCAGTTTACAATGTCCAAGCTTCTTAGACTGTTAGATACCTTTGCCCATTAACTGGCTTTAAAAGTTGTGTGATTAGGAACAGTGTGCCTTCCTGTATCAGATGCTTCCATAATAATCAGACCAGTCTGTAACTCTCACCACAGAGAAAATAAGCTCTTAACTGTATCAGTACCATATATTTTCTCAAATGAATACACTGACTGAACATGTGATATACATAATGCTTTTTCTGTAGATGGTTTGACAGTCAAAGACCAGGCAAGTCCTAGGGGTTTTTTTGCTTGAAAACTCTGTTCTTAGCCATATATTTCTGTTTTCTTCAAAGTTATATTGAGATAACATCTTGCATTTAGAAATATAAATAAGAAAATCCCTCTCCATCTCCATCTTATCTTCACATTGTTTGTCAGGCCTTGTGGCTGGAGTCCACTTCACTGTGTGCACGGTGGGCATGTGTTCTGTTGCCTGCTCCCCCATCATGCACCACTCAGCACGAAGAAAGCAGTGACTGGAGGGATGTCCACTTATCAGTCATTGTCAGGAGCTGGTGGTGACAGCGGGAAAGCTAACAGCCCAGAAATCTCTTAAGCAGCCAAAGTGCAAGAGAAGAAAAGAATCAAAATAAAATAAGGTTGCAGACAGTGGAAAGCAAAGACTGTTATTAAAAGTATATGAACACTTTATTGGCGCAAAAATAGGTGTTGTTGGACTGCCATGTGTTTGTATGCACAGAAGTAATTAATTGATAAATTGGCATTGTTCAGTGTTCAAAAACATTTTTCAAAGTTTTTCAAATTAAAAAGTCAAATATTATGTATTGAAAGTATTTCATATTTTATGTCTTTGTGTATTTCTTCATGTCACTGTTTAGTAGGATTTCTTTCAGGCATATGTACTGGCTTACAAATTATTGTAAATTCTATTAAAAATGTTATCTTGAAACATTCACTCTCAGCAGTGTTTTAAAAGAATATGCAAATATATTGGTCTTCACTCTTCTGAATATTGAGGAACTAGTCAGCTAATCTTCCTTAAAGTAAATCGAACTATACCTTTTAAAAGGAATTAAATTAAATTTTCTGCTGAAAATCGAGGTGCTCAATAGTGGTGGAGCTGGATATAGAGCTCTTTCAAATAGTGTGAGAAGGAAGACTACTCCTGCAGTATTTCATTTTTACGCTATTATTAATAAAAACCCCTTGCACAGTTTTAAGCAGATATAGGGTTCCTTAAAGGTGAGTAAGTCACCACAAAGCAACTAAGAATCATGCAGTGAATCTCTGCTCCGTGCCCCAGGGCTCTAACTAAATTATTTGTCTTTGTGGTAGCAGAATGTGTAGACAATGGGAAGAGCTGAGCAGTCTGCTCCAGGAGGGGATGTTAAAGAGCAACTTAGACTGTACCCATAAGCAGTGACATGCTGTTTCCTTGCACAGAGGTGCAAAGCATTGCCTGAGGGCCTTTTTGCAGCTTCAGACTTGTTTCCACCGCCCTGATGTGTCAGAGATGGGAAGCAGTAAACCATCAACCCCACCACTGGAGCAGGTCATCATATTTATAATCTCCATATGTGCACACACTGACCCACCTCAATTCCTACTTTTGCTCCTCTTCACTTCCATGTGCCTTTGCCAGATAAAACAACATGAAATAAAATCCCACAACTGCATATACATTTTTCTTTAAACAAGAACAAACCTGTCTTCAGCCCCTGACTCACCCTAACTCACCCAAGCCATAGGGTAGTCCTTGCTTGGGGTGAGCTTTTGGCATCCTGGAGCTCAGCAAGGGGGAAACTCTATACACAAGCCATGGGGGATCATTCAATGTACACTGGTGCCTTGAAAGTAGCAGATGCAGTTGTTCCCACCACGACCTCATCCTGGCTTTATCAGCAGCTGGATATGCACAGCACTTTGCAGTCCCATCTGGCCAGAGGTTTCAGCTTGTTCTGCTTAGCTGAGGGGCACCACACACTGCAGCAAGGTGCTACAGGAGAAGAAAGTGAGTGAGGAGGAGGCAGCAGAGGATTTGCAGAACAGACAGCTCTTCAAGTGGCTCTGTGCTCAGCCAAGAGGAGTCCAGTGCACTTGGGGTGCAAACTCAGTTGCCTTCAGGACTTCATGCCATCCAAACAACCTGGAACAATGAAGCCATTCTTCAGAGGAGTCTGCCTCCAGGAGCTGAGCAACTACAGGGCAAGATTTATCCCTCCATGATCAGGGATAAAGCAGCACATCTTGCAGTCTTTTCATTATTTTGGCTGTGAAGGATTTGTCTTAAATCCTTACACAGTGTCAGCCATGTAAAACTTCACTGTAGCATCTCCTGTTAAATCTTCATTTTTATGTTGGGAGGTACAACTAAACTCCAAATGGATTTTGAAGCATTTCACGTAGCTGAGAGTGGCTTACTGCAGTCCTAATGTATTAATTTCATATGCTGAGCTTTACTTCAGAGTGACGAGATAAACAGTTTCAGAAAAACATTTTTCAGTAATTCATAAACAAAAACCCCAGCACTGGTCCAGCTGAGAAATCTTTTTCTCATAAAAAAGTGTGATGCATCTAAAATATGTGTTGACCATCAATGCAATCTGTAGATAAACAAAAATCTGAGAATTTCATTATTTGCACTTGTCTATATTTGATATTAATATAAAATAAACAAGAGCAGACAGTCAATTTGTTTTATACTTAAAAAATATCTGAAAATATAGATGCATTACCAACAATTATTAGCTTATTATTCTAAAAGGATTTTGTAAATTGTTCTCCTTAATATACTACCACAATTTTTATAAATTGCTCTATTAGCACAATTTATGGAAATTTTGTCACGCAGACTGTTAGTAAATTGAGTCTGTTTTTCTCATTTATTTCCATTTTTCTTTGTGAGGGCACAATTCAGCAGAAATACAAGGATCATATTCTTCTCTCAGCTACACCAGACATTTTCTGAGTTACTACACTGGACTAATTTTAAGAAAGTGAGCCTAGATCCTGATTTTCCATGTTGTTAATTCCATAAAAGACAAAAATGTTCTTCAAAATGTTTCTGCAGCTGAGATGAAATTAGTTTACCCATTACTAACAGGATGCTCAAATATTTCTTTTTTTTGTCTTATCATAGTATTAGGCTAGACAGTAAATTCTAATTTCATCTAAAATAATGTGGTTAAATTGCCCATAGAATTATTGTCATTTAACCAAGTTTTGAGCAAATTATCAATGCTGGGAAAAAAAAAAAAAAAAAGCACATAATAAATTAGCAAAATGTGTAGAAAAGGCAAGACAATTAACAAAAATGTGGAAATTATCCTCACTCTAGGCTGACTTCCAAAGACTCTGGTAGCAATTCCCCATTGCACACAAACCTGAGTGAAGCTCCTTTCATGACACTTTTTTCTCTATCATAAACAATATGGGCCACATTTCTGAAGACATGCCTTCCAGAGGATACAGCATCGCAAACAACTTAATCCCAAATATTTGGAAAATGTGGGGCTAGACCTTGAGTGCTATCAAGGACCGAAAAGAATCCCATAGGGTCTTCAATAAGTTTTGTGTAAAATCTTTAATGTTTCCTGTCTAAGAACAACATCCTGGGATCTCCCAAGAAACACTGCAAATTGCTCTGTTTAGAGGACCTAAGGAATAAGGATCATGTTTAAACTGAAGGAATATGAAGGGGAGCCAGTCACCCCAAAGAGGAGGGGGATGATTTTGCCTCTTCTATCTCCAAAGGCTCACAGAGGCAGCAACAGGCTTGACATCAGAGGGAAATAAATGTCCCTGTAACTTCCCTCCATAAAAGGCATTTCATGAAGGCGAGGCACAGGAAGCCAGTCTTGTCAGGAAAGGTTAATAGAGGTGCTGGAGGTTGGAGGCACTGGGGAGTGGGGTGTTACACAAGGAGACAGCCCAGAAATGCTGCCAAAAGCACCCTGTCTCATCAGCAGCAGGGCAGAGGAAAGTAAGAAGAACCTGAGACGTCAGAGGGGAGACAACAGAGACAGGCACAAAAAGTAGAAGGCATTAGAGCAGGTGAGGTATAGAGGAAATGCATCCAACTGTTGGAGAAGGGTGAGAAACAAGATACACGGAGATACATTTAAGGACAACTAATAGTTTCAGAGCAGGACCAGGCAAGGCAGAAAAGTGGGATTGCTGCAAGGTGTGATTTTTCATCAAACCAAGAGATTTTGGCAGGTTTTTGCCATCCTGAGTGCTAAGGGACCTAGTAATGAGCCTCAAGGCTCTGGGGTAGGAGTATTCTTTGCAATGCAGAGTTTCTGCAATTTCACTCACCCACACCTCCTGCCTTTTGCCCCTCTCGCCTCTCTAGAAACAGCAACTGCTTCCTAAAATGTTTGTGTATTACTTAATACTGAGCTCAAAATCAGCGTCTGTCTTATTTTAATGAGCACAATAATATAACTTGTGTTCTTTCATCTGATGGAAAGCACTGGTAAGACAACTGGAGCCCTGCCTCAGACGGAGCAATTTACTCTTACTGTTATAGGAGCCATTTGTAGATCATTTGTTTCTCTAATATAAAGGCTTACTCGAGAAAAGAAAATACATCCTGATCAAGATACAAACATCTTTTAAAAGGGAAAGAAAATATATAAAATGAAATAACAAGATCAAGGATTAAAACCGAAACTGACTTTTTTCATTATTTGTAATAATTTTCCCTTTAAATATATATTTTTAATTATGTTCATGGTTTTATAATTTGATTAAACATTTACAGAGGAATATATAAATGCAAATGTTATAAGAAACCATGCAACAAGGGTCCTTCAACAATAGTCGTGTCACTGTAATACAAGCATGAACTGAAGTCACATAACCTCCTGGTATATAGCCCCCTAAGAAGAGAAACAAAAGTTTCATTACTTTTCTTTCATCTTCTGACTTTAGCCAAGAATAACCAGATCACCAGTGGGTCATCAGGTAGCACTCTCCGTGTTCACTTTTCCCCCCACTAGTTTTCTTTTTTGACAGCTTTACTATCACAGACAAAAATGACACAAGTAGAATCATCACAGAGTCACAGAATGGTTTGGGTTGGAAAGGACCTTAATGATGAAAAATGTTTAACCCCCTTGCCATGAGCAGGGACACCTTCCACTAGACCAGGCTGCTCAAAGCCCCATCCAACTTGGCACTGAACACTGACAGGGATGGGGCATCCACAGCTTCTCTAGACAACATGTTCCAGTGCCTCACCACCCTCACGGTAAAGAATTTCTTCCTAATATCTAATTTAAACATTCCCTTTTTCAGTTTGTAATCATTCCTCTTTTTTCTATAACTACACACCCTTGTAAAATGTCCCTCTCTGACTTTCTTGTAGGTGCCCTTCAGGTACAGAAAGGCTGCTATAAGGATCCCACAATCATATTTGTGTAAATGAATGTACAGCAGAATGCAGGTCTCCACAACCATCTGTGCTTTATTTAAATATCACATACATTCGCATACTTGCAGGCATCTAATAATGAGCAAGCAATGAGGTGTTTGAAGGAGCAGGAGAGGATGCATTTTAGGGAAGCTTTTGCCCTAACTCAAATCACTGTTATGTTTTCAGGGTTTGTGATTCATCTGATGAGCTTTTTCTTCCCTTCCCCACATAGGCAGAACAGTGAACAAGAATACGTGACAGGGTTTTACCATGTACTACCAGAGAGAAATAATTAGTAACTCTGAAGACGTAAGAAAGGGAGCTTTCATAGTAACACTCAGCTTGCACTTGCAGGCATTTTTTTTATTCTCTTGTTAAAATAAAAAACAGGATAAGGACTCTTGATCACAGCTTCTGCTTCACTTTCATTGTCATTGATGGCAATGTTTAAATAGTTTAAAATATTTTCTTAGTCCCCAAATTCTTCAAATAAGTACCATTAATAGATTGTTTTACACAGGCACCAAGAAATTACTAAAAATTCTGTAGAATATACATTCCATCCAGAACACCAAAAAAAATTTATGATCTGGTAATGGAGATAGCAGGAAAGATTTCGAAGCATCATTAGTGTCTAGGATGCAAGTCTCTATGCAGACTTCAAATACATGTGCATGAAGTCAGAACCTGCCCTATTACTGAACAATGAAGGATATAAGGAACCAGCTGAAGTTCTCCCACTAAAAAGCTCATTGCATAGCCATATCTGGTAAGAATCAATCCTCTCTTCACAGGGTCTGAACTTTAACTACTGAACTTTACCTGCTAAGCACCTCCTTAGAAAAAAAGAACAGTAAGTTGTACCTAAGGTGAAGGATGAAATAATAAAATATTCAATTCTAAGAAAAGAGGCATCTGGGAGAGACCAATCCAGGCAATTCAAAGACAAAAAGATGAGCAGGTATGGCACAGAGACAGTCATTACAGCAGGGAAGGGATGAAGACAAGTCTGGAGAGAAAAGGATGAAGTAGAGGGTTGAGCAAAAGGAAGATAACCAGAGAGTAGTTGAAAACTACAAAGAAGGTCACAGATAATAGGTGGGAAGTCGAAAGAGCTGCTTTTAGGGAAGATTAAACTCAGATTCAATTGAATTCCCTTTACAGGGCAGGTGATGGGACTGTTCATTCAGATAGCTGGGCAATAGGGTTAAGAAACCCTAGTATTTGCTCAGGGGACAACTCCAGCTGAGACAGAAGTCTCTTGGAGCACATCTTTCCCCATCCCTACTCTCATGTATTTACCTTAGGAGCACATTTAAAGGGAGGCTTTGTCTGCTCCAGGCTTTTGCTACAGCAGGGAGTTTTAAGCTGTTCAGCTGTTCAAGCGTATCAGATGCTTGCTTTGCTCTGGGGAATTTGGAAATTTTGTAAGGGCACACTGCACACTTGACCCCTATGGAGGGTACATTATAAGAGAGCCCTGCTTTTGCAAGTGGTTCTTAACTTAAATGACCCACCTTTCTCTGGGATTTTAAATTAAGAATTCTGGGATTTTCTCTCTGTTTTTCTCATTTTTGGATTCTTTTTTCCCTCTCCATTGTACCAAAGTCTGTCCCATTGCTCCAAAACTAATATAGCAATTTGACAGGAAATGTTCCTTTTTTAAAAAAGGGTAGGGATGTGAGTGATGCCTTTTCCTGGTCTTAAAATCAAGAGTCAAACATGGTTAGAAGGGAAAAAGGGGTTTTACCTTGGTATTTATTTTAAGGATCCTTAGGTGGACTATGTCCAGGTCAAATGCACCTCAATGCACCCTGCAATGCCCCTACATGATAGATCAAGTATAACATTATAGGTTTTACTAATTAGCATATCTATCAAAGATTCCCCAGTGAGAGGCTCAAGTGAGCCTCCCTTCCCCAGGAACCTTCCCCTGGATGGTTCTATCTCAGTTTACAGAATGTGTTCTGGAGAGGACCTTGGGGTCTGGGGCACACTGATCCCTAACTATGAGGCTTCTAAGATGTTTAGTCTCCTAGCTTGACAAATAAGTCTAAGAATGTAGGCTAAAAAACATTAAGAATACAAAAACCTATAAAAAGGTATATAAAAGGGGTATAAAAGACAAGGCAAAAAATTATCATAGCATCATGAGAAGGTAAAAAATTAATTCAGTAAATACTCCAGAACAACAGAAAAAATAATCAAGGGTCAGGGTGAGGCAAGTACAATCTTTTTTCTTTCTGATGTGGTTTATACACATCCTGGTTTTGCTCATTTTCAAAGCAGGCTTTGTAACCATCAAACCATATAGTAGAGCCCTCTTATTCTGTCTGTAATACCTTTTTATACTCATGCTAATTTAAGTCAACCTAATTTCCAATTTCTGTACAAATGCTTCTTGGGCTTGAGTAAGTGAGAAGATGGTGATTCAGCCAGTGCGTCTCTCGCTACCCTTCCTCACTTTCCTAGCACAGGGAGGGTTTGTAGCTGTGCTCTTCACACTGTTCCTGTCACACAACTCTCCTCAGCTCTTTTTACTCAGATTTTCTTCCTGAGGGTCCTGAGCAAGCTGGCCTCTGATCCGGCTGAATCCAGCTTTCTGCCCACCTGGTCTCTGTTTTGCTGCTTTTTCTCCTTCCTACCCCAGGAGTCAGAAGCTTTGTGCTTTCCTCCCTCGCCAGGACTCACAGCCTGCTGGTTAGGAGTTAATTAACCCCAGACCCTCTCTTCTGCTTTCTGTATCTTCTGAAGAAATGTCACCAACTCTTCTTAGTCATCTCCACCTAATCTGTTGCTTCACTGTATTCCTGGATGGCTTCATAACTAAAACCCTTCTTCCCCATTAGTTTCTGCAGGATCACCCAATGTGGTGATCCTGTAATAATCAATCATCCTCATTTGGGGATCACTGGACAAGTCCTGACATGGTTTTGCCCTTGATGATTACTCATCTCATTGATCCACTCTTCAATATGATTCCACTAACATTTGTACTGTCAGAACTAAGGGGATGTGAAACAGCATAATTAATCTGAGAAGAAAGAAAATGTCTTTGCCCCACAGGAAAAGGTTTAAAACAAATTATAGTTTTGATAAGTGCAGGACTTTCAACTTTGTGCTTATATATCGGGAGCTTTTGTCAGAACAGAAAGAACTGGAAGAAAACAGCAGCAAACCAATATAAGCTATTTGCATAATAGACCTGCTACTTCCAAATACTGATGAACAAGGTTCCCCTTGGCTAAGTTTGAGGGCAAAGGCAATTTTTCTTGTTTTAACATCAGCCCTTTCTGTTCCCTAATCAAGCTGCCATTTTCTGGTCTCTCTACTTCTCATATCCAAAGTTTCCTTACTTTTTAACAACCAGAAAATTTTGTTCAGAGCTCATTATCAAAGTAAATTCTCCCACAATTAGTTTTCTAGACATACAAACACAGAAAATATGGAAGTAATAATTTGCATTTCATTTCTCCATCTTCAGAAGATTCACCAGGAAAAAAATGCAACCCTCCACTGTGATTCTGCAAACACACAAAAGCATCCATCGCCTAATGAGAACACCCACCTTATTTAGATACCTGAACTTGAAGTGATCAATTACAAGAGAGGGACTGTATCTGTACATGAATGCCAAATATTGGTGGAAGACATGCTGGGACATGTGGGCTAACAGCATTTTGGAGAAGTTGGGCTTTTCGACATTTACATAAGCCTTCCAGATTCTGTAAACTCCACGTGGGGTTATGCTGCCTTACTGAGGCAGCCTAAATGATGGATGAGTGACATGGTATCCCATCCATCAGAAGACAGGGAAGACAGGAAACGGGGAAGGTAGGAATAGTTTTGTCCAGATATGAACTCTGCCTTCCTTTTAACTGATGCAGTATCACCAGAGTGGTTCTCCAAAAACAAGTAAAGCTTGTTCTGTGTGCTCTCCAAAGCCTTTCAAAGCCCCTCCTCTGGTTTTCCAGGACTTCTGTAGTTTGGTTAGACACACCTGCACACTTTCCTGCCATGTGCTGTTTTCTATTTTCCACTTCCCCACTCTCTAGACACGACAACCCCTAAAAAAGAAAGCAGTGACCCCCAACAAAGAGTTTTCTTCACGAAAAACTGTCAAAGCCAGTACTGGAATGGAGAACATTTTTTCATCTTCAAACCCACAACTCCATTTTGTATAATTTCAAAAGTATTGCTCTTCACCTATTATGACTTCATATGTTTTCTATGTCTGCACAGGGCTCAGACCAAAGCAAAGCTGTCATGGTCAAGCACCACCTGAGTCAGAACTTCGAGCTGTCTGACAGATTTTACGTGTCATGCAATAGCTCTATGTTCCCAGCTGCAAACTATACATAATGACAATCTGTGTTGCTTCCAGAGACTGTCCACAAGCCAGAAGTGTCCAAAGCATGGATAAAGACAGTCCCTGTGAGCAAGGCCAAGAATAGCAATGTCAGTCTGGTCTACCAGGCACACACCTGAGGCACAAACCAAAAAATCATCAAAAAAGAAGCGTCATTGCTCACAAAGGGATAACGGCATTTCCTTCCTGTTTGTAGAAAATTTTCAGATATGCAGCTGTGAAATGCTGGATAAGAAAAAATCCTTCCTGATTTACATCTCCTGAACAGATTTAATTAGTTGTAGAGTATCATAAAATGCCTAGGAAGCAGGCACTTGCTGATGTATTCACCTGGGAGCAATTTGAGGAACTGTTCTTCAGCCCTCTAGACATGCGAGATGAAAGAATAGACAGATCATTAGCCAACAATGAAATTAAAAAGAAAAATACAGGGACTAGAAAAAGCAATTATCACCTCCATTAAATTTTATCCAATTCACTGTCAAGTGTGGCTGGACAAAGGGACAACAGCTGGCGTCCTGACACTTCCTTGGTGAGCTGCTGCATTCAGGACAAGCAGAGATGAAATGTAGGCCCCTGCACTGAGGGTTAGGTAGGACTTTGGCATAGCAAATCACTCGCTCCCAGGATCACAAAATGTTCACAGGGAGCTGGAATTAAGCTAGCACTGATGAATAATTCAGAGACAGGACCTGAATTTGGAGTCGCTACTCAGACCTGAAGTGAGTAGCTGTTCTGCCTACAGAAGAGCCATTGGGTGTCGTAGTGCTAGGTGTGGTTTAGCAAGCTGCAGCTTTCCCTGAGAGCTCAGCAGAGCTGCTTAGGGCAGTGGGACCATTGCCGCCCTCCCGCTGTCCATTTTGGGACGGCTCCGTGGTTTTGCTCCGGCAGCTCTCAGCTCTACAACACAGTGACGGCGAAGGAGGCCAGAAGGGTCTCCCCATGAGGGCTTCAGAGCACTTTTAATGGTTACATCTTGTCCCAGGGACCCCCGAGGCAGAGAGACCCCGTGATCCGGGCGCAGGGGGTTTTGTCAGGGGCTCGGGGGCGGTACATGGGCAGGGTTGGGGTACAGGAATCGATAGGGAGAGCCCGAGGGAGTGGCCAGGGGTAGGGGCAAGGAACAGGGGGGGAACAATGTGGGATAGGAAAAGCAGTGGGTAAACAGATTGCCACAGTTGGGACTTCTAAATAAAGTCATATTTTTCATAATGTGTATAAAGCAGTCAGCAAGAGTCCTCTTCTGCTCTCCATGGGCAATCCTCTTGCAGGGCAGAGGCTTCCTTCTGATGACTCTTAGTAATTGCATGACTTGGTGAGCAGCCACAAAACCTTCCTGCATGCTGCTGGACCATGGCAAGGTCTGTCTGAACCTTCTCTCAGTTCCAGGTGGTGACTCCTGTGCCTGTCTGCACCTAAGGGACTTCCTCTCCTGAGCCATGACACAGTCATTCTCCCCTACTAAGGTAACAGACTTAGGGCTACAGCTACCTTGCACAGAACAAGCTTTAAAATATTTTATTAAATTACCAAGAACGCGCACCAGTAATTTTCTAGCTTGTTCTCTTAACTGTATCCAAGAATATTAGTAGATCATCATGAGTAGGTCATCCAAGAATGCTGTCAAATAAGGATCTCCAAACTAAGAGGAAAAAATTTATTTTGAATACTTGTAATGTCTGTGATTAAATATGTATATTTCTTATTTCTATTTTTCAGGCTTGCTTTGAAGAATAGGTCATATTTAATGTCCACCATATGGGAAACAGCCCACCAAATGAAACACTACTTGGGATAATTTCATGGGTATTCAGAAGAACACAAAATTAATTAATTTTCCTTCTGGTTCTCAAAATGTACCTAGACAGAAAGGGAGGTTTTATGAGATGCTAATTTTCCTTCTGTCCCAAAATACCACAGGAATAATTTTCTTGATATATTTTGCTATTTCAAATGCTTGTCCTGATCAGAAATGAAAAAATTCAAAGGATGAACAAACGTGAAAGGTTAGCAAAACATATTTGAACCTCAAAAATGTTACATTTGCAGTTTTGGAGAAATCTAAATGTCATTTCATGCAAACAGATTTTCCCATAGCTCTCCTTAATTCTTAGAGAACATGATAACAAGGATACAGTCAAGAGGTAAAACCAAGATTAATGAGACATAAGTGAGGCACTTAATAGTTGTATCTATGGGATGATATGCACAGGAAAATGATGAAATGGTCATGAAGCATGATTCAAGAGTGAACTTCACAAGAAAAAATATGTATCACAGGAAATATATTTGCATTTTAAGAGGAGAGAACTCAATAAACCAGCAGGGCATTTCCGTTTCTAATTACTTGCTACTGTGATTCAGTGACTGGATTCTGGGTTTTGTGAAAATGCTTCTGTACACTGCATGAAAGAGATCAAAAGTCATCCATTTTTATGCTAATATAAAGGAGCTCAATCTCAATACAAGATCTGCCTTGACAGACCCTTATAGAAATACAGCATCCAATTAAAAGCAGCCCAATACCTTTATTGACATAAAGCTCTACAGCAGCATGCATATTTGCAGAGTCCTACATCATCTTAGTCAATTCTTTTTAAGTAATTCATTGTTCAGGTGACAAATTTCTCAGCTTTGTTTGCTGACAAACACAACCTGTGCTTTCACATTTCCTCTCATCCAAGATCCTGGACCAGGACTACAGAGCTAGAAAGTACCCCACAGAATATATGAAAGAGAATAAATTATTTTGAAATACTTTTGACAACTAGTGTAAAACACTGAAAGATCTCAAATATTCCTTTTGCAAAATATGGGCTATTTGTCCCATTTGTCCTAACATTTTCCTTGGAGAATAATATATTCCTTTAATGTTGTGATTTTTTTCTTTAATGACAATGCTGAAGATTGTCTTTTCCCATTTTTTGTCGCACTGAACCACCAATCATAATTTTTAGATCATTTCTCTCAAAGGAAACACATTTTATCCACACTGATAGCACCCTGATGTGAGTACTAGCTGATAGTAAGCAGAACGGGAAATTACCAAGATGCCAATATTTTTCAAAGATATTCCTGAGAACAGATGAGTCTAGGTTTTATATTAGCCTTTAATTTGCTTTAATATAAATTTTCCTAGTTCAAATTTAAAAAATAATTTATGAGAAACACAGTCACTCTCTGTATCACAAGGTGCTACAGTTCCATGGTGATTTTGGAAGGTGACTTCTCACTACTTTCCGGGTGTATGATTCTTACTCTATGAATAGGAGGGGGTTTTTTTATTCTGGAAGATTCATTTGTTGAAGATTAATTAATAAGCTTCAAGCAGCCTACTTTTGCCCTAATCCTCTGTCATGTTAAGGACTTCACCCTATCTGACAGCATGAATCAGAAACTGATAGTGAGGCCTCTCACTGCACCTTGTAAATGAAACACATACACAGGTACCAGAAATTAGTTTCCTTCCTCAAAGCCAGAATGTTCTGGGACAGAAGGACAGGAGTACAACCCAAACCACTAAACTTTGGAAGGAAATTTGAGACAGGACAGGTAGCAATAAAAGAGAAGAGACAGAAGAAAGACAGTTTTTTCCTTCCTCTAGGCTCTACTGACATAGTAAAGTTTTATTAGAAATGGGATCCATCACATCCATCCATGTTAAAAGGGTTGAAAACCTGGCTTCCTTTTTCTGCTTTGCTTTGACAACCAAATGCAACACCCGGAGAAGGGAAGGAGGAGGATGGCAGCATTTGGCACCTGCTGCCATAAGGTGTTCAAGTTCTTGGGGAGAGAGGACTATGGATTTACATGTACCTCACTTATGCTACAGTTTGTAAGACAAGAATTTGATATATGAATGAATACAAAACTGGATCTAGGAAAGGCAAAAAATAGTATTATTAGGACAAAACAGGCCTCTGAAAGGTAGCTGCAGTCCTAAACCCCTCACTGTGCTGTGGGGTGTGCAAGTGGCTGTCCCCACCACTGGCCCCTTGCCCAGGGAATGGGGCTGCATCCAGCCTCAGAGCCATGGCAGCCACGGATCAACAGAGAGCCCTACTCATCCTCTCCCTCCTGCCTCTGGGATCTGGGGAAAAGGCTCAGCCCCTGTCCCTCTGGTGTCCCACACAGAGACCAGCCTGTAGGAAGACTGCAGATGTGACTCACTCACATCCCTTCCAGGGCTCTGGTTGCTGCAGATGTCTCTGCCACCTGGGAAGACCAACTGGGACATGTTTAATAAACTCTGTAGCACTGACCAGATTTGGGGAACACATATTTTACTGTGAAAACATGGAGCAAGGAGCCTTACTAAGAATGCAAATACAGTGCAAGACATTATGTATGAAATATGTTTGAGTCTCAAAAGGGTACTCAGAGGAGTGTCACAGCTGTTAAACAGCCCTATGCCAAGTGCTCAGCACAATATTGCTCTAAGACACTGCACTCCTCAGGAGCCACCTGGGTGAAGGGCATCACCTGGGCATCCCTGGTGCTACTAAAAGCTTTATGGTAAAAATGAACCCATCAGGATACATTCTTTGTCCTGACTTACTTCCAAACTGGGTTATTCAACTATGACCTAAGACATCAGCTGGATTCTGTATTTATCCCTTCCCTCAATAGACTGGTATAGCATGTGGCTATACACCATTAAACAGCTGTTGGCTTTCCACCAAAGCTGGCCATCATTCAGCCATGGATAAAATAATTATGTATAGCACTTCATTGTGTCTAGCCATCCCAAGACAGCTGCTCAAGCGTTAAAGAAACAGATTTCAGGGAATTTTCCCCCGGCCCCATTTCTGAGGTGTTGCATGACCAGCACTCTCCAGCACAAAGGTCTGTGTAGTAAGGCCTCTTTTTAACGTGCAAATGGGTGTGTGCAAAAAGGCCCACAACAAACTTCAGTCTGAGCTGGGGAATTTGGTGTGGTTTTATAATGCTGCTTTTTTTAATAAGGTATCCAACTCTCTAGAGCTGCTCTAGGTAATCCTAATAGGTACTTAATGATTTTCTTCATGTTACTGTTTAGGCTTGAAGTAAAATAAAGTTACCGTGCTACACATGTTCTACAGATAAATCTTTTTGTATTTATTATTTTCTGATTGCCTCTTGGACATTGTGTACTTTTTTCTTCAAACTCTCAATTTGTAAACTGCAGTTGAGAACAATTTATGAAGCACCATTTGAACCAAAAAGCATTTTTAATGAGTATATTTTGCAAAGGGCAGCAGCACCACAAATAACACTAATTAATAGCTTTATTTGATCTGGGGAGGAGGAAAAAGCAAATAGAAACTCAGATATTGATTTGTTCAATGGTCTACTTATTGTAGAAAAGTAATCCTCTGTGTTCTCCACGGAGTTCAATTTTCATTTCTTTGCACACCATATGCAAGTACAACATCTGAGCAGAAATGAGAACTGGGAAATTCTCCTTCTGACAGCATACAGTAAATGACATGTTTCTTTTGGCACTTGATCAGAAGCAGCTTTAGTTTTAATACTGCTGAAAAAGACTTGAATGGAGAGACACATTTTCATTTCTTGCCTATTTGTTCAATATCTACAAACTGGTAAAGCCAAATAATTAGACTGGGCAGTTTAATTCTTAAAGAAGAAAACAAGCAAATACTGCTTAGTTCTTTAACGCTTTCCCAGTTGTGTTCTTTATTTCCTGCATTTGTCAAAAGCTTACAATTTTCTTTCTCTCCCTGCTCCTTCAAGACCTTACTTAATGACTTAGTAAGTAGGATCCTCATGAGTAAATGAGGATGCATGGAGAATACACAAGGGCAGGTTTCACAGTCAAGGGCAAACAAGCCCTTCCCAAAGGTCCGTACTTCCTGCATTGCCACATGGAGCCTGTCATTTTGCAGCAGTTTGTTCTACGTTAGCTCAGGCTCCTCCAAAGTTGATACTGAATGCACTGATTCCCTAACTCTTGAGCAACCCTTCTAGCATAGCCCACCAAATTTGCTGCTCTAATTGCAAGACTTATTAGGTTTTTTGTCATGACACCTAAGTTGCTTCTCAGATCTTTCTGAGAGTATCTTACTCCCCCTGTCCCCTCTTGCACTTCACATGAAACAACAGCCCCGTGTGACAGAATGTAACAAAAATTAAAATAGACTTCTTTAAAAATACTGTAGATCTGTAACACAATGTAATATGGAACACAAAGATTATAGAGATGATTCTAAAATATGTCAAATAAAATTTTTAAAACTACAGGGGCTTTGACTATATCCATATCTCTTTGGTATAAAAAAAACCCTAGATGTGGAGAAATAGTTATAGCCATTAGGACATTTTCAGGGCTGCAGTAAGTCTCTCCATCTGCAATCACCCTGAGGGACTACTGTCACACTGAGAAGTAACACAAATACAACACATTTTACTATTGTGATTTTCTGGATGCTATTTTTTATGTAGGACACCTGGTAAGGGGGAATAACAGAGAAATTTCCCCAGGCCTCAGGGCAGAGTGATCCAGGAGTGACGGATGTCCTGCATCCTGGTCCCTTCTTCCTCCTTCTCCCCAGCTCCTTGTAGACAGCTCAAGGGCTCTAAAGCCACTGGCTCTACAGGACTGGCTCTGGGTTACAAAGTTAAGGAAAGCAAAGAAAGCATTTCAGATGGCAGAGACAGATCAGCTGCAGAGAGAAAGAGAGAGAAGTGAGGATTTGGTTTGTGACAGGACCACAAACCATTTCACTGAAATAGCCTCGCTCCAGGTTTTTTCCATAGGGATGCTTTCTGATCAATAGAAGGGAATGCCTATCTGACTGCTTTCTCTGCTTTGCAAACCAAATTAATAGCATTTCTCAGGTATGCACATTTTAATACCAGTATGTGTTTGGATTTCTTCCAGGTTTGACATTTACTGTGAATTTCCAGGATTTATGTTCTGGAATTTCCTTTGTAAAGCAATATGAGATTTACAGATAGTCAAATACCGCTCTACTAGAGCAGGCATTGTTGTTGTAACAACATGGTCCTCAAATGCAGAAATTTCGTATGTGAGTCCATGACGGACCTATATGTCTGATGGGACTTATAAAAACCATCAATTGTTAGTTACATCAAGGGCCAAAATTCAGTCAGCATACTGATATCAAACACATGGTGCAGCCTGATGAAAGTTCTTCTTCTGTCCAAAGCCTAAAAGGCCATCCCAGAAGGTTCTCTGTGATGAACCCATGGTCAGGGAGAGGAGGCAGTGGCACCCCCAAAGTCAGTTGCAAGTTCAGCAAGGCAGAGACATCACCTGAGCTTCTGCATTCAGGGTGTGTTTCTGTGGCAGATATGCAACATATTCTTTGCTCTCCATGTGATTAGTTTCCAATGATATTAGAGGTTTTCTGCTGAATGTTAACCTCCAGTTATTAAAGCCAGTGATGCTGCCTGCTTTGTGCATGACACCACCACCACTGCACAGGTGATCGCATCTTTCATGGACTTTGCCCATCCATCCCAACCGCCTTGCTGAGCACTGGGTCCCTGCAGCAAATCAGAATGAAGGGCAGGTTCACTGGCTAGCTCTTCCCCTACTTTGTGTCTGTCTGTCCCCTGGACATTTCAGTGTGTATTGAAAGAGCAAAATTGGGCAACGAGCCTCCGGCTGTCTCTGTATTATTTTAAACAGGTATTATGGAGGCAGAGAAAGACACGTATTTAGCCAGAGCTGCACAGAAATGCTGTATTTCCTTTTAAATATGCATAGAAAATTTAAAAAGAAAAATGCTAGGCTTCAGGACTGCCTTTGGCTCTGATTAGAAACAGCTGAGCAAAGCCAAATGTTCAGCTGTTTCTGCAAAGAGATTAACACCTGCTGAAGATAGAATAAAAATATGTGACAGAGTTTAAGAGCAAATATCAAAAGACCATTATTGTAAAACTAACAGTAACACCAGTGACTGATCGCATCCCCACCCTGTCATGCTACATCATTCCTGGGAGGGAAAAAAGCACTTTAACACATCCACAGCACATAAGTAATATGTGCACATATTTTCAGCTCTTCATCCACAGCTGGGAGAATGGCTCCTCGACCCCGTTGTCCAAAGAATATTTACAGATGGTATCAGGTCGTCATGAAATAACATCTACCCAGGCATGCCATGTACGCTTGAGGCAGACAGCTGTATTATAGCATGTGTTGTTATAGTTCATGCTAGCATCCCATTTGGGCTAGGAGGAGCATTCTTAGTGTTTTACAGGGAAACCCTTGCAGTACATAAAGACTGGGGAACGAGAAGTTGGAGAGCAACTCCATGGAAAGGGACCTAGGAGTCCTGGTCAATGGCAAGTTGAACATGATTCAGCAGTGCCCTGGGAGCCAGGAGGGCCAAGCATGTCTTGGCGGGCATCAGGCACAGCATTGTCAGCCGGGCAAGGGAGGGGATTGTCCTGCTCTGCTCTGCACTGGGGCAGCCTCACCTCGAGTGCTGGGGGCAGCTTTGGGTGCCACAATATAAGAAAGATATGAAGTAATTAGAGGGCATCCAGAGGGCAACAGAGATGGTGAAGGACCTCAAGGGGAAGCTGTATGAGGAGTGGCTGAGGGCACCTTGGATTGTTCAGTTGGAGAAGAGGAAACTGAGGGGAGATCGCATTGCATTTTCCTCCTGCCAGGAAGTGGAAGGGCAGGCACTGATTTCTTCTCTGTGGTGACCAGTGACAGGACCCAAAGGAATGGCCTGAAGCTGTGTCATGGGAGGTTTAGGATATTTACCCAGAGGGTGGCTGGACACTGGAACAGGTTCCCCAGGGTGTGGTCGCAGCACCAGCCTGACAGTGTTTGTACAATGCTCTCAAGCACATGTTGTGACACTTGGGGTGCCCTGTGTAGGCCTAGGAGTTGGACTCGGTGATCCTTGTGTGTCCCTTCCAACTCAGGATATTCTGTCATTCTATGTGTGATTTCCCACATTTCTATTCCCTTGTGCTGCAGGCACAGTAGGCACAAGTTTTACCTCTCTGTCTATTGGCTGAAGGAAGCTGCCTCCCTCAGGGACCAGAGTTTCCCCTCAACCCCACAATGCCAGCCTTGCCCCAAATGGTACTGGGAAAGAAGGCCTGGCACTGCCGGAGCTCCCCTACCACCCTGAAGTGCCCTCCCAAGGGCAGCAGAAAAGTGCCAGGCCCTGTGGGCTGCTCTGCAAGCTCACTGCATTTCTCTGAGGCTGATGCTGAAACTGAAATAAGTGACCTCACATTTTTGACCCCAAATCAGAGTTTATTTCCTGATGAAGACCAATTATGGGAGCACTCCAGGTCCCAGTGGGCTCATGTGGCGATCTGTTTACCCATTGCTTTTCCTATCCCACATTGTTCCCCCCCTGTCCCTTGCCCCTACCCCTGGCCACTCCCTCAGGCTCTCCCTATCGGTTCCTGTACCCCAACCCTGCCCATGTACCGCCCCCGAGCCCCTGACAAAACCCCCTGCGCCCGGATCACGGGGTCTCTCTGCCTCGGGGGTCCCTGGGACAAGATGTAACCATTAAAAGTGCTCTGAAGCCCTCATGGGGAGACCCTTCTGGCCTCCTTCGCCGTCACTGTGTTGTAGAGCTGAGAGCTGCCGGAGCAAAACCACGGAGCCGTCCCAAAATGGACAGCGGGAGGGCGGCAATGGTCCCACTGCCCTAAGCAGCTCTGCTGAGCTCTCAGGGAAAGCTGCAGCTTGCTAAACCTAGCATTACATCATGCTCCCCAGTTCATCAACATGGAACTGTGCAAAGTAGGGGCTACCAGGCTCACCCTGTGGTGCGCCCACACTTCCAGAGAGGGAAGCACTCTAGACAGTGTTGAAGGTTACGCTTGCAGGGTCACTGAGAACACACCTCAGGAGTGCCCTGTGGTGCAGATATATACCAACATGCACCACACCACATGGTGGTGGCGGGGACACAGCCCAGGGCTGTGCTCTCTCAGTACTGATTGGACCTCCACAATCTCAGGCATGTGAATTGTCACTTACTCCCCTCAAGAGGAAACACTGCAATTGTACCTGAGGCACATTTGGGTGTGTTCCAAAGCTGCCTGTGGTGGCAGAGAAGATGAGCCCATGCCACCCAGGCTTCCCATCAGCATCTTCACTCCAGCTGCTAGAGACTGCTGCCACCTCTAGTCACTTAAAAACTGGCTGAGGCAAAGGCCATGCCTGGCTTTCCTGTCCCTGCAAACTGAGGAACCGCAGCTTGCTTCTCTCCTGACGATGTGTCATTCTTTGGGCTGTGCCCAGATAGAAAAGCTGTTTAAATGGCCGTGTCCAGTGCACGTCCCTGCACAGGTTCCCCACTCCCGATGGAGGCAATGACTCAAAGATTTACGCCAGCTAAAAGTTTTGAGGCACATTTCCTGAAAGCCAATTTCTTTTTATTCCAGAAGTTATTAATAATAGAAAAGCCTGAGTTTTGTTGGCTGATCTCTTTATTTTTTTTTTTGGTCATTTATTGCAGCTCCATTTATTTCTTCCTCTGATTTCAATTTCTGTTCTTGTTTCATTTTGATTCTAGTTTCCTCAAATATTATGCACATAATTTAAGTAGCAGTATTCAGAAAAAGAAGACCTGGGAGACACCTGTGTAACCTAGAAACTATGAAAGGATGCAAAATGAAGAGAGCACAGAGCATGAGAAAAAAAATACTGACATTTTTATTCTATTTTCTTTCAGTGGTGTATATGGAATGTTGTATTTCTCATGTTATTAAAAAAAAAAAAAAGTAGATATAGGAAGCGTTCTGAAAATATACTTTGAAAGGATAAAGAAACTGGAAGACTATCCATAAGAAGACAGACTATAAAGATTTAGAGAGAAACTAAAAAGATGATATGCAGTAGGTATATCTAATAATGGATTTTCAGAGAAAGTAATTCAGTACATCCTTTTTCCATACCATAAAGGAAAGATACTACCCCTTTGGACTAGAATTTCTTTCAAGACTTTGTGAAAGTCTATTTATTTATTTAGATTGTCAAATTTTCACAAAGTCGCTGGATAGGTTTAAAAGTAATTAAGAATAAACATCCAGACATTATTCTTAGTGTATTATTAGAGAACTGATTGCTTTATACTGTTCACCTTGAAATATCTTGCTTACACCTCTGGAACAGCTGATATTATCAGTTTCATTGTTAGTAGCTGGACTAGGCCGACCAAGAATGGAAATGTTGGGGTTTCTGTAACTGTACAGACTTTTCCAGGTCCAAGTGAGAAGAGTAAAGTCACCTATTTATTCTTAAATGCAGTAGTTTATTACTCGGAGCACTTGGTTTAAAAAACCATAACACTTTGCATGTCAAATACTGCAAACTAAAAAAGTAGAAAAAAAGAGGCTACTGAAACTAAGACAAGGTTAATAAATCTTTTTAATGCTTGAATAGCTAACAAGGAAGGGCATGCAAGGACAGACTCAGTGATATAATCATTACCAAAAAAGGATTTTGTGTCACCTACTACAGAAGTGTAGAATTTAAAACATTTGAAATTATTGCCTGAACACGAATTTCCTTGGGCCAAAATACCATATTTCTGGTAATTGCTTCATGCATTATCTGCAATCACAAATTATTTCACTCTGCCATTCACATGAAAATGATCCAAGGACTGTTGATGCAAGTTCAAACCTATTTTTTCTCTGAGCTGTCACTTTCAGGTGAATGTTGTAGAACAGTGATTTTAATTGCCAGATTCCCTCAACCAAAGGGGTCCATCTGGCTATGGCACAGAGAATCAGAAAAGAAGTAGCAGAACCCTCTGTTTACAGCTTTTAATGGTTCCTTTACTTCTACAATTAGCACTTTTCATAACTGAAGGTAATCACTTAGTTCTCACATCCCAGTTTTAAGTGTCCCTCATTTTAAGGATCATCAGATCTCACTGCTGGAAGAGGCAGTCATGGAGTTTGACTCACTGAAACCAAGAGTTACTGTATCAGAGAGAAATTGCCACCTACATTGATATAATAGTGTTCTCCCTAAAACGACTCTTCAGAGCATCATTTCTGTACAAAACTTGCACGAAGTAATCAAAATGAAACTTCTGTTAATTGCCTAAGATATCTGAAGTTCCCCAGTAATCTGACAAGCTGCAATTAGCTGCATATTTCCAGAGGGACACTTGGGGGAGGAAACAATGCGGGAGGAATGAGGTATCCTGTAGAAATGTGAGATTTCAATGACTTGCATTTTCTTGTATTTATGGATATAACCCTACCAATGTAGTTAGAGCTTTTGTTGCTGCTTGTGACAAAAGCTTGCATGTACCATAAAGGAGCCAGTCTTTAGACCCCTGTTTGAAGCACTGCCGGGCAGGCAGCCATGGCAGCAAGCTCTGCAGCTGCCTGGGAAACCAAAGGCTTGGCAAGGCCTTGGCTGTGGACTACCACAGTTACATTATCATCTGTTTCAAGCTAGGTTGGGTGTGTCCATATGAACAGCAGAAGCAGTTTTGGCAAGAGAGCAGATATGGCTACACAGCTCCACTTTTTAGAAAAGCACTTGAGTTATGAATGCTGGAGCTGAAAAACATTGATTGTTTCAGACCATGCATGAAAGACAGCAGAAGGCAGAAGTTATTGAATCCACATGTGAAATGGAAGAAATTGAACCCATTTCTTTGTGAGCTGGTTTGGTTATTACAAAAGTAGTCCACCAGGTAGAGCATGCCACAGACAGAG
This sequence comes from Coloeus monedula, assembly GCF_965178545.1. Lineage (NCBI taxonomy): Eukaryota > Metazoa > Chordata > Aves > Passeriformes > Corvidae > Coloeus > Coloeus monedula. The sequence continues at coordinate 38,589,185 of NC_138782.1, forward strand.
CTGTAGACATACAGTAACTTGCCAGCCCATGTCCATGATGCAGAGAGAGGGGTTCTGGTAGAACAACCTTCTCACAGAAGGCTCTGTGTGTTCACTACAAAGGCAGCAATAGCTCCACATGCTCCACATGCTCTTTTGAGAACAGCCCAGTCAAAATCCAGGATTTGTTCCCCATGGACTCAGGTACCAAGGTAAGCATCTTGGCAAAGGAAATCACATTTTGTCTGAAAAATAGTAACGATCTCATTACCAAGAGTTGGAGATTTTCTTTGATTTTGTCTTTTTTCTCCCAATTTGTTCAAAGGAGAAATCAAATGGACAGGTTTAATAATTATAGGCAGTGTGGTTTGGCAAGCTCAGTATCTCTTTCCAAGTAGTGGCAGCTGAATACAGTAGGCAATTCCCAACCTCCTACCCCAGAGCGGGCAATCTCGGTCTTCCCTTGCTGTGTATTTCCTCAACTGCCAAGTACAAAACAAGTATTGAAGGAATGCTGTCAGGTCACATCGAGACCTGAAAATTTAGAATTTCTACCTACCAACATGAACAAGACTGCAGACAACAAAAACCCCTTACTTTTACCTCTATATTAAAAAAAAAAAAAAAGAGTTAGCATGTAAGGTAGCAACCTCTGTATTTCAGAACTGCAGAGGTTCATCTCCTCACAGGTTCACTTGTGCAATTGAGTAAATTGCCAAAGAGAATTTGGGTCTCTCACTGTTGCTAAAGGTGAGGGAATTGGGGGAAAGGGGGGAAGAATACAAAAACGAAAAGTAAATTACATTTTATAAAATCCCTCCATGTTTCAAGCTGGGGAGTTTGATTTAATGTGGTAGATGTTCTTGGAAGTGAGCATTCTGGATTTCATGTGCTTTTTGAGCTTTAATTAAATAATTTGAAAAAGAATACCATATGTGCACAGACTTCTCAAGGGGTAAGCATGTAAATTTCTACGTTGATATTTGCAGACTGTTCAACTCATACCAGCGTGGAAGGAGGCATAGGGATTTTTCATTTCTTCCAAATAAATGCCTGAGCAGTTAGGAAACTAAGTGGGCATCTAGTAATCTTTGTCACATTCTCCAAGGTTCAAGTTCCCCAACAAAGAAGCTACTGCATTACTGAAAAATTTTGCCAGAAAGAAAACACACCTTTATGAGTGTTTTTGTTCTCCCATAGTAATAATAAAAAAACATTAAAGCACACATAATGCAGCAGTCGGTACCTATTCTACCTGTGCAGAAAAAAGCAAAAGGAGCCCAGAAGAACAAAGGGAAGGCACCAGGTGGAGCGGCACAGCCATCTGTACCCTGACTGACTCACTCACCCGGCTTGTTTTTATATACATCAACCACGAGGCAAACTCCCTGTTATGTGTGGCTTTGATGATACGTAATTAGTTGGTGATTTAGCAACCCTCAAAAAAATCCAGGACAGTAATCATGGCAGGGGGAAAGAATGAAAAGGAGCTGAACTAGCCTCTGCAGCAAGCAATTTTTGAACTCTTTGGGTAGTTTGTCAGACTGTAACAATAGAAGTGATTTTGGAAATAGGAGCAGTTGATAAAGTGGCAATGCTGATGATTGACATCCCTCTTCCAAACTAAAGAAATGCTTGTGAATCTGTAGTGTAGAACTCTCTTAAGAAAATATTTTAAAACCTGAGTAACTACTGCAAGCATTGTTTCTCTGATCAGAAGGATGAGGTGAGCAACAGCTACACAAATGGGGGTACAAGGAGGCAGGAGACAACCAGGCTTGAGGTTTAATTCTGGGAGAAACTCACAGCTCTCTCATCAAAAAGAAAGCTCATCTCTATTCCTCATGATGAATAAGATAAAAAAAAAGTATTAAAATTAACAAAAATTATTCCCAGTCTTCACTGCAGCCAGTGTGGAATGTGCCACTAGCATCAACTGATGTAAATATCTGTTCAATTCTGCTATTAAAAAGACAGGAAATATTCTCTGTTAGGAAGAAAGCACTGGAATTATCCTTTGCATTCATTAGAGGTACATATTACAGGGGATACGCATTTATTAAAATACGTAACATAATTGCAGTTTTAGGGAAAGGCTCTGAGGGCTTACAAATATGATCACATTTTTTTAGTTTGTGATCTCTGGGATCACAGACTGGGAAGAGAGCTTTTACCCACTCACTTTATCATTCATCTCAGCTGCCTCTCTCTGCCACAGAAATTCTTTCCAAAAAAGCTAACCTGAAAGCTCCAATTTAACTTGCTGCTCTGTATTTATGCTTAGGTATGTTCCCTTATGGAAAACTATTTTTGAGCAAGCATTTTATATACAAGTGCAATTTACTATGCAAAACTTTGTGCAGGAGAAATAACAGCATCATGTTTGTAACCTTAAGACTCAATATGAGCAGAGTTTTGTGTTTTGTTTTGGGGTTTTTTTTCATCTAAGCTCTACAAAGCAAGAGATCAACTCAAAAATATAAAAATGGTGTTCTGGAGTTGGAGGCAATCCTCGACTTTCAATTATCTCAGATATTATCTCAGAATTTTGCCTTTTTGCCCTCAAAACAATTCCAAATTGTGGGATCTCTAAGTTGGAGATGGTTTTGCATTTAAGATCTCTTAACATTCCAGTGCATTCTAACTTAAATTCAATAGTAAACTCAGCTTAAGAGCTTCAATGTGGAAGTTAAAAGTTTGATAAAAATTATCATAATCAAAAGATCTATCAAGGCAGACTTCTCTTTTACTGGCTGATTTTAATCTTGAGTTTTCACTTAAATAAAGAAAAAAAGAAAACCTCACACTTTCCTAACTCTGAAGGAACTTCATTAGAATTAAATTTACTGACCAAAAGTTTATTCTCCTTCAGCTACTCTTGCTTAGGCACAAATTCTCCTTACACTTCTTCAGTCACCCGTCTTCACCCGTCTCTCTGGTGTTCTGCACAGTTTTGAAAAAAACTATATACGTACACACACATACACACACACACACATATATATATATATGTCCACTGGGGAAAAAAAAGTTAAGCATTAATTTTACTCTTAATAAAATAGGAAATACACATTGCCTTAAATCTCAAATATTAAATCAGTTGTTCTTATGAGATAAATTGTTATTGTCACCCCAGTTGCACAGACAAGAGCCACGAGTCAATGGTGTAATAGTTTGTTCGAAGGGAGAAGCAAGTGTGTGTGCACTCATGCTAGCTAGAAGGGTGAGAATTGGAGCTGCACAATTTCTTCCACAGGACTGACAGGATGTTGTCTGTTGTCTACCATACCAAATAAAAAGGGGGAAAAAATCAGAACTTTACATTTGAAAATTGGGCACACATGATATCAAATCAGTAGCTTTCAGGCAGGAATCATACTGCCCTTTTGGTCATGTTTTGGTCCCTTTGGCATTTTAACATCTAGCAGTGACTCTTGCAATAAAATCAAGAGGAACAAGAACAATAACAAATTCAGAAAGGGTACTGTGAAAATATGAGATTAAAATACAGTTTTGCAAAAAAAGAGCTTATATGCAGATTGCATATAGAATGTAAGATTTCACAGTAGTTTTCATATTGATAAATATTGTATAAAGCATATGAAGACAAAGATTCCTGCTGAGAAGCTGTCTGGTTCATTTCCAAGACATAAAGCAAGAACTTCTAAAATGTAGCTGAGGTGATGAGACACACATTTCAGTTTTATTTCTTAATTTTGCTGACAGACAGTATCAACACCACTTGTTGCCAAGTTGTTCCGGAGTTTATTTTTCCCAAACAGCTCCTTTAAAAAAAACTCTTTTGAATGTTGAGAGCACTCCACAGATAATGGCATGGTGCAATCTTGAGACCTCTGCCTCACCAAAGATAATGGCAGTTCCCTCAAAAGCAGTCAGATGTGCTCCTGTTGTGATATGTATCTGTGTGATGCATTTGAGTCTATTGAGGTATATTGGTATATTTGGGATATTTCAAAGCACAGCATTCTTGTGATTTAAAAAGCTTTTTTTCAAATGATACATGATGTGTAAGAGTGCGTTTGAATCCTATTATACCAAATTGTAAGGCTCATCCTTGGAAGAAAGTACTACAGATCTGGTTGAGGGACATCTGAAAATTCAAACAGGCTTTGACTTCAGGACAGAAGCTTGTACTGCTGGAAAAGGATTGAAATTTAAGATCTTCTAAAAACTCTGGCTATTTGGAATTATGGCACCAGCCAGCAGCATCAGCATTTCACGAATCTTTTCCAAAAGCAGGGAACCTCTGATTTCAAATAGGGTTGTGACCACTTCCATTTCCCTCTTCAACTGTAGTCCTTACCTTTCTTCTGCAAGTGTGAAGGAGTAAGAGAGTTCAGGAGGCAGTTACACTCATTTGTCTTAGTCATCTATTTTTTCTTTTCCTATTTTGTTAGGTAGAAGACACCCAGCTCTTTCTATGCTCGTCAGTTTCCTAGTGCTAAAATGTAGTTTTGTATTTCCAGATGTGCACAAATTTCTCTGAAAAAGAGAAGAGCTGGGACAGACAGTTCCTGAAGCTTAGAAGTCATAGATAACATTGCATAAAATTGCTCTTTAATGTGTTTTTGGGGGCATCTGTTTGATCCTGAAAGACCTGAAATTGTCATCTGCAATTTCTGATAACTTCTGACAAACTTCTGCTTATCGGGAGTGTCCTTTTCTAAGACTGTGCTACATATGATGGCACTTGGGAGGTGGGAGTAGGATTTACTCATTACTGAGGAGTAGGATCTGAAGAAGGAAGTTAGATAATTGGCTCTGAAATGGTGTTTTTACCATAAAATAACCCAGCTCCGTGCTACATTTCTGTCTAGCTCTGGGAAAATATGCTTTTTGGAATTCCTAGCTAAACAGACACATGCTTTCATAGATCGTCGGAGTTCATAAACAGTGTGGGTTCATCAAGTTGGCAATTTGGTTTCATTCTGATCCAGTGCCGCAGTCAATTTGTTGACTTGATTTTGATTTGATGTCTGTAATGCTCCACTTTTACTTTCGTGGAATATTAATGCTAGATTGGCTTTGATTTCATGGTTCTATTTTACTTCAAGTTTCTTAACAAAATATATTGAACTGATCCTTCAAATGGGATTTTCAAAAGTGCCTAATCTGCACAATTTTTTCAGTATGCAGCATCATTGCAGAGCATTTGAAGACATGAGCTAGCCAACCCAAAACACCAACTAGCTCTCAGTGCAGCAAGGAGTTTGCTCAGTACAGCAGTAAGCAGGACAAATACATCACCCAATGGAGTAGGTATTTGCGGGGGAGGGAGGAGGAAAGCTTTTAACTTATTTTTATTTTTTCTTAAGAGTAATTGTTTTCAACAATGTCCAAGACAGAACAGAACTTCCGTGCTTGTATACCATGAGCCACCCAAGGATGCTTCTGAGAAGAGGGGTGTTTGCACACCCAGACATCGCTATCTGAAGTGGCCAGCTAGAGCCCGCATGCCACCGCACTGCAAGAGGAGACAGAAAGCTGCGCTCACACTCACTGCTTGCAAGGACTTGTTTCTTCCACCTGTCAGAGACCAGTCCTCTAAGTTATATGCCTGACACTGAGTAGAGCAAATAATCCCCAGAGCATGTAAAAATGCAAAGGCAATTTCTGCGTTCAGCTGAGGGGTTTCTGATAGGAGGCAGGGATGGCTGAATTGTGAGGAAAACACCTCATGGAATGTTTTGTGCCATTTATTTTCTTCACAGTGAAGGACATGAAAGAGTGATTCAGGTCTGCATACACAGCTCCCCACCCCACATTCACCTATAACACTGATCACACTGAGTACACTCACTGTGCCAGCGGTGACTGAGTTGACAGCAGGACTGCAATTTCACAAATCTTCACCCTGTGCTTGAACTGCAAGGCAGCCTTGTCTACTCTTCTACACTGCATTTGCAAGCATCCCACAGCTAAAGTGAGGCTAATTCACAGCTCTCAACACCCTCATGCACTCCTGTCTTGACTTGGTATTTTAAAAGATTGAGAAATGTAAATGTTCATGACCTTAAAACTGAATCACCTTTTCAGTCCAGTTGCTCTTTGTCTTTCTTCAGGCTCTAAAGAGATTGGTTAAAGAGATTGGCTCTAAAGAGATTAGTTTTTACTGTATTACTATGCTGAAAAGCTAAGTTAGTGCTGCCACAGGTCATCTTCTTATCAGTTAGTTTTCATCTGGAGTTGTCACTTATCATCCTCAGCTCAGACCAAGCACCCCCTTTTCTGAGTAACAATTACAGAACCACAGAATCATGGAATGGGCAAGGCTGGAAGGGACCACATGGGGTTATCTGGACCAACCTCCCAGCTCAAGCAGGGTCATCCTAGAGCACATGGCATGGGATTGTGTCCAGATGGTTCTTGAATATTTCCAGTGAGGGAGATTCCACAACCTCTCTGCGTGCACAGTCACCTACACCATAACAAAATTCTTCCTCATGTTCAGGTGGAACTTCTGTGCATCAGTTTCTGCCCATTGCCTCCTGTCCTATTGCTGGGCACCACTGAGCAGAGCCTGGCTCCATCCTCTTGGCACCTCCCTTCAGATACTCACAGACATTGATGAGGTCCCCTCTCAGTGTCTCTTCCCGAGGCTGAACAGGCCCAGCTCCCTCAGCCTCTCCTCATAAGAGAGATGCTCCAGTCCCTTAACCATCTTTGTTACCCTCCACTGGAGCTGCTCCAGGAGCTCCAGGTCTCTCTTGTCCTGAGGAGCCCAGAGCTGGACACAGCACTCCAGATGTGCCTCACCAGGGCTGAGCAGAGGGGCAGGATCACCTTCCTTGACCTGGTAACATTCTTATGCTGGTATATCGTTTCTGTAAATCAACCAAATAGTCTCTGTAGGAAAGCAAATTCACCTGGTAAACAGGACTCACAGTGGTTACCTGATGGAGTTTGTTGTAGGAAACAATTTCCCATCTCCTTTGCAAATTTCAATCTGGTATGTTCAACTTCACTTTCCTCGAGAGCCCATCTTCCCCTGCCTTCCTCTCAACACTTCCTCCCACTGACTTTCCAGGCCTTTTTGCTGCATTTCCTTCCCAAGCTGCCTCCCTTCCCTCTCCAAGAGGCCTTTCCCCAGTATTTGCCATATGCATGGCCCCACCAGTCAGTGCTGCACCTCTCATAAGTTTGTATTTTTCAGCTCCCACAGTCAAATGATTAGGTGAGAATCTTGGCTAATGGTTTTAAGTAAGTTTCCTAGACCTTGTGGTAGCAAAGAGAAACTTAAAAACATGACTCAAGTGCACCCTAAAGGCTAAGAAACCTAAAGGCAATAAACCACACCCTAAACTTATTTTATTTTTAAAATCTGTTTTAAGTTTTTAACCAATCTCAGGCCTTTCTCAGGCTTTTCTTGTGATTTGTGAACATCTGGGATTGGCAGTGCTGCAATCTGAGCAAGCAGGTTGGAAAATGTATTCCTACACTCCAGCTGCTCCCTAGGGTCCACTTCCCACTGTTCCCACCGGACTACGTCTCCTGAAATGACCTTCTTCTGAGATGCACCAGGGACTCCACAGCATCACATAATGAACCACTGCATTGCCTGAGTTTCTGCTTCCCCATTGCTATCTTTGGAAAAGTTAATGACCACGTTGGTTTTTTTGAACTATCCCAGTGAGAGTAGCGTTCTTCAGGCAAGCACAGATATCTGGAAGCAGGAAAAAGAGGTGTGATCAAATCCATGTGTTTTCCATTCCAAGAGGGGTATGTATTCAGCCTTCACCAGCAAAATTGTCCTCACTTGCTTTTCTTCTGCAAAAGAATGATTCCAGGCACTCCTTCAGCTTGGTAAACATGCATAACTAGAGGTTGGATTTTTCCAAGTAATAAGTTTTTGTTTCTTTTGTTGTCATTTCCAAACATAGGAGGCCCAGAATAAAGGTTTGTATAAGATTTGCCCATCAAAGATTATTGATTTCCTGCCTAAAAAACACGGCATTTCACTCCAGCTGCTTACTCTGTTTTTCCTCTGTATCTTATTCTGCTCTCAGATCCCCCTGTCATGCTGGGCAGAAGAGCCTGCCTCCATTATTTAATCTCTAGCCTCGGTAAGTGCTTACATTTTAAAGTTAAATTGATTTTTCCCTCTGTTCTGTGAACACTGTCACTTGGTCTTCTAGCTACACCAGTCCACCCACAACAGCCAACAGAATTTGCAAAGTGCAAAGTACAAAGTATACATTTTATAAGAAGCCTGAAGAATGCTGAATTCTAATGAAGCAAGGCCAATGTAATAAAAAGCACTGAAATTCGGTGCTGATGCTACTAACGTCACTGGTAGACTTAGCCCTGCTGCGATGAGAACTGCAGGGATTACTAAGCGTGTCTTCCTTCTTAATAGCTCAATTGATGGTTTCAGTAGTGATGCACAAGTTGCTGCCACGTGCTAGATAAAAATAACTAAATACAGTATGTTCACAACAGTGATGATCAATGTGGGTTATGACAAAGAGTCTTTTAAAGGGAAAACACATTTCCCAACTTTGGTCTACTAAGGGTTAGCTGCTTCATGAAACTTACTTGAAATAGAAAATAACTTTTTTTCATTTGTGCACAGTCTTACTGGTCATGACCCATTACTGGAGGGCAATAGCAAATAATTTATTTATTATTAATTTTTAATATAAATATACCAGAAAAACCAAATCCCTGATATTTCAAGGTAGGGGTTGGAGCTTAAAATCACAGAAGTCTGTGGCTTTTTTTGTTGTTGGGTGAATAAACAAATTACCACAAGACCGGAGGATGCTCCATTGACAGGAACGCAGAGCTCCTGGGATGGAGTCACAGAGGATAGAAGATGACTTGTGGCATCTCATATTAAAAAAACCTAATTTCTTGGTGTCCAGACAGAAAGGCTGCACCAAAAAAAATCAGACACAAGAGCATATCAGAAAATTTGCAGGTCCTCTGCCTACCAAGGAAATGTCTAAAGTGTGACATACACAGCTCACATTAAGTAATTAATGAAAGACTTGATTATGCTACTGACCTTGTGAAAAAATATGCTTTCTGTCACTGAAAAAAATCAAACTTGTGAAAATTAGCTGCCCCTTCCTTCTACATATGAACTACAGACCTCCTCCTTAACTCTCTGCTTCACTAGATGTAAGTGGGGATAGCAGGAAATCATCTTATTACTGTTAGTTGTTGGCTACTGATACAAGCTTCAGTAGTAGCTACATGAAGGCATTAAAAGCCTTGAAATGGAAGCAGACAGCTGAGGGAGGGATGGGCTGGGAAGGAAAGTATAGAGAGAAATGAGACTGCAGCCTACTCCAGCTGCTGCTTGATCTGTGAAAATAGTAGAGCCTTTTCTTAATATATGCTTTTAGGATGGGATTGAAACACTCAATAAAAATACACCTGGAGCTAACAGACAGTTAGGTTTTATTGCTGCTTCTTTTTGTCTGTCAGTACTCCTTAGATTAACCACTTCGCTTTAATTTCAGTATTTGAACAAATGGTGCTATTACAAGCTTCTCCTCAGAAGCAGTGAGGTGGTTTGTTTTGGTAGCTGAGTACATTATACCCACAGACTATCCTCTAAGCCCTAAAAAGAATAAAAACCTTTGTACTGTGCTAGATAGTCTATTAAGTGAAAACTGAAAATTTTAGAGGCAAAACACCTCTTGCAAAACATGACTTCTACCAGTGGCGTTGTTCAACTTCATGAGGAGTTGGGTTTCCCACACAGTGAGCTTCCCACTAATTGAAATCAGTTCAAAAAAAAGCACACTGTGAACTCTTACAAAATTTACAGGAATGCAAACCAGTGGATGCCATTACATCCACGCAGCCTGAAATGCATGTTAAGATAGACAAGCTCCTCTTCTGCTGAGTTTCCCCAGAGCACTGCTCTCACCTGGTGAAGCATCAGAGCAGCATCATTTTTCTGCTGACTGGCACCAGATGCTGCTGTCCTGCAGGGATGAAAGGGATCAAAGGGAACTGGTTCTCTAGAGAGCACTGCCAGCTTTCCCAAAGTCTGACAGTGGCAACATATGCTTACATTTTCTGTTTTTTAACTTGTAACTCTTATTCTTGCAACCCCAAGAGAAAGAGGAAGGTGTGAGCTCTCTCTTGCTTAAGCTGAAATGCAGTAGCCATTTTTGGTCTCTCAAACTCTCTGGTAGCTATGCTCCTTTTTCTGTTCAGAAGGCTGCCTTAGAGGAAAGCCAGGTAGTGCCTATATTTGCATGCCAAGGCTGTGATATTGGCAAGATCAAGGCCAAAACTGTGCCCACTTTTTCCCCCGGTAGAAGCTGATTCACCGAGAGCTCTGTTATGTGCTGTGTCTGCTGTGCCACATATCGTGAAGCAAAGCCAACAGCCTGGCTAGGGATCAGTATTGAACAGAGAGATGACACAAATCACTGGGGAACTGAAATGACTCACTGACTTTGCATTCAGCTCCACACCTACAGCTTCGTGGTTATTACATTAAAAATAAATTAAAGCACTTTATATTATCTGCTTTATGAGGTAGTATTAGTGACAGCTACCAGGGTGCTGTGCTTCTGTAAAACCCACACTTTACAAATATTAAATTACACAATTATTTATAAACACAGCAGCTTTGTAAAACAATAGAGATATGGTAAATGTAACTAAACCCATGCACTAAGTTCAAAAGAGAGAAATAATGAAGATATCATCCTGTCGTGAAAAATGAGTGACAGATTAATAAATTTTTCCACACATTTCAATATATTTATCATAATCCTTCACTGAGCATTTCTAATTGTGACATGTTTGCATAAGATCCCTTTTTTAAAATTGAGTCTTAGCAAGTGCTTGCTCTCCTAGAAGAATAATAATGCTGGACTGGACCAGTGGTCCACTGGGTGAAATTCATAATGACCACAGTTCTAATGTAGCTGGATGATGAACTTGGTCTTCAACTTTAATCTTTTAATCCTTGTGATTAAAGCATAACTATAAATGAAAAGAAGTTAATTCCTAACATTAAAGTTGTCAGCAGGATATTTTCTTCCACTTACTTCTCTAGCGGTAAAATATCACCCATAACTGTGACTGGGAGTTGTTCTTAATGTGTTGAATTGGTTTATCCTAGGGTTTTGGGGTTTTGTTTTGTTTTCTTTTCTTTTAAGATTTCTAACATATTTGTTTTCACTTTGACCTCCACTTAAAATAGCAATAACACTTTGTTCTTCCTCTTTCCAGAGCTGCTGAGGCTATGTTTTTCCAATTATTTTTTCTGTGTTCTTTGCCTTACATTACTCAGGGATATTTTTCTTCTTTCACTCTACCATGTTTTAGCCTGCTTTTGTTCCTCCAAGTTCCTCAGTCATCTCTCATCCAAGCTAACCTGGTTCACTTTGTCTACTGCATATTTTTCATCTCAGTGCTCTACCTACTTTTCAAGAAAAATATGCATGTAAATACATGTATTCAGAGAGGGAGCCAGAGGCACTTTAGTATTAACCTTTGCCCTCACTGAGAATTAACCATTTAATCCCACTTTAGCGAGGTTTTCTTGTTTTTCAGTCAGGATGGTGCAGAATTTCAGCTCTTCTTCCATGTAAACCTATTATCCTCAGTCATACATCTAATGAAGGATGAAGAATTTTCTGAAAGGAAAATCCAATTTAAATGCCATCCTGTTCTTTAGTACTAGATTTCTGTTAACTTATTCAAGGAGTTGGGTTTTTTTTAATAGAGAAGTTATGATTTATCACATGAAACACAATCTCGATTAAAAATACCTGAATATTATTTCAGTATCTCCAGGTGTCAGCACTCTGATCTTATAACATCCTTTACTTTTCTTCCTTATAAAGAATAGGTTTCAGAAAAATATATCTGCTATTAATTCACGTGGTGAAGATTAAGGCAAATCTTTCGCCATTCGCTCTCCTTAGCTACAGTTCTGCAAAGTTACAGGTTTTCATGCAGGCTTTCTGATTTCACTTTATTGAAGACTGAAGCTTTATTTGGTCTTCTGTATCTCTGGTTATTTGTGTTGCCCAGGTCTCCCACATTTCTGAATTCTCATATTTTTTTCCCTCTTTATTTCCCTCAGTTGAGCAAAACTACCATTTTTTAAGAACTCCGGTTTGCTTAGGAAAAACCACTTGAAGCCTTGCCACTGAGTCTGGGGTGTTTGCTCTTACCATCCTGCTTTTCATTGTACCTATTTCTGTCAAGAATGATTCCAGGTGGCCTTCACACTGGTTTCTAATAATTTTCACATTTTAAAGTACCTTTATCTGTAGGAATTTTTTTGCCAGATTTCCTATTACACAAAATACTTTTTTTTTAAAAGCTAAGTGTTAGGGTGATAATTAATTTCTAATAACTTATTTCTTTGGAACACTCATCAGAGCTTTTTAATGCAAGTGTCTATATTTAGGTTGAAAAATAATTTGATTTTTCTAAAGCACTGAGCTCTCTGGAACCAGATGAAACTGCTCAGCATTTTAAAATCTTTATATTTGGAAGTAAAATTTTGCATACCACTTATTTTTAACGTCCTGAACCACATCATTTTGGAGAAAGAAAACAAACTTTACATGGCACTCCAGATGTCTAAAACAAGCAAATAACATTAACAAAACTAGGTCTCTAACAGCATTTTAGAAATTTTAGAGAAAGCTTGTCTGGTCTGTAAATGCTTTAGGGCCAGCTCATAAGCAAAAACTTTATGAGCAGAAATCTAGAGACACTAAGTGCTAAAGATAAGAAAGCAATTTAAATCTCTTCCACTGGAAATATTATTAATTACCAACATTTTTACAGTACTGCCATCACCAGCACATACCCAAAGCCCCCAGAAATTATTTAGTGACCTCAGCCTTTCTTTCTTACAGCCCTGTACAGACTGACATACTTTCCACAGAAGCACTTGACTTCAGTTAATGAAGTTATCATTCAATGAAAGATAAAGGCTTGAACAAAGCTTCTGCTTTTGCTATATTGCTATTTTTCCAGAATCTCGCATAAACAAGACTGTTGTAAGAAGAGCATTTGCAAAGCAATTGTAAAGGGCATCATTCTACCACACCAAAATTATTTAGTCTGGAGCCCTCCCTGGCTTTCTTCTTCAGCTTTATTGTCAGTAGCTATGCCAAAAAATCATAAGACATATGAAAAAAAAGGTCAAAGTGAAACAGTATTTTGGGGTTTGTTTTTAAAATAACTAAAGTCAAAGCAATTTTTTTATTTTAAGTAGATTAAGCATTAAGATTAAGTAGATTAAGTTCAATAGGAATCTCTGAACTGAGTTCTGAGTCACTTCAGCCTAGCTGCCATTGTTCCACAAATTTCACAAGCCAGTAGACTTCTTGACACGTAAAAACCTTTTAGTTCTTTAAGAAATTCTACAGCAAGCCAAAGTTAAGAAGCTGCTTCAGTATTTTACACAACTTATTCCAAGTCATTCTTCTAAAGTCCCTTCCCTTAATAAATCACTTGAATAATTCCAGCTCCGCCATCAAAGATAAGTGCTGTCATGCATAGGTACTAAAGCTGTAGTTTCCCTCTGTTATTCCAAGTAACAGATTAGATAGCAATCTAATGTGATCTATTTCAAACATGGGAAAAACAGTATTCATTTTCATTCAACAATAGCATGTTCATGTTCATCATCATTATTATTATCAGTCTGATGGCCTTCTTCCCCAAGAGGCTCTTACCTTCTTGAGACAATTATCTTCTGCTGCTAAAAAGATTAAATATATGGTGAGATGTCATGTTTGAAAACTATATCAAAAGCAATTTTTTTGGTTTTTTAATATTTGCTCAAATGCCAGAGAGTGTTTCCTAACAAAACCATAAAAATCTTTCAAGTAGACTTTGGTACTGAATACACAGATGGGAGCAAGTTCTCAGGGAGGATAAATATTGTGTCTTCATCTAGTCATGAGTGATTTATGCCCTCTGATGTAGCCCAGTTAAATAACCATTTCCTGTTTCCTTAGTTACTATCTGAAGTAGCAAATGATGGCTACTGCAGAAGCAGACATCACTCTCAACAGTGAGTAAAGTGACAAATGGAATTACGTGGATTGACTAACTCTGAAGATGACACAAAATGGAAATTCCTACCAGAGAAGTGCTTGAAGACATGGTGTCAATAATTTCCTCAGTCATTAAAAGAGCAGTGCATTCAGTGCTGGGAAATCTTTTGAGAAGAGATGTAAAGCTTTTCTCAAAAGAGTTCACACAAGCTCGTCCTTGAAGACCTCATCTGGGCTCTCCACTAATGGAAAGACAGACAGACAGGCATGTCACTCACTTTCTTGATCTGCTTGAGCCTATTTATAACCCCATCTTAGTGTGTGTCAAACCACAACAGGATTTTCACCTGCATCCCAAGTCTGTCTCCACAACAGTCAGAACTGGCAGTAGTATCTTCTTCAAAAAGAAACCCCAAACCTCAGTGAGTGACTTGCTAAGAGCAGATGTGGCATGTTCCACAGGTGGCATGTCACATGGGTTTCTTTGCCCTGCAGTCTCTAACAGACTTGCTGGTTTGTCAATACTTTTCCAGCAGCAGGTTTAATGCAAAGTAGATGATTTCATCTTAATTCTACTAAGAATTTAGGAGACGTAGATATTGAAAAGATGAGATTTGGCATCGAAAAATACCTGGAAATAACCACTATTATAAAGTTGCCTCACATTTGTAACTTTAAAATTCCCACCAGGTGGGAAGTTAAAATACAAGACAAAGGAGGTGAGGGTAGAGAAGAACTAAAAATCTTTTCCTTCTTTGTTTTTAGTCTGTTTGCATCACATGTAGCCAAATCATTTTCTTTTAGGTTAGTCCCAGGTGACAAATTGCTGAGCAACACAGTGTCACCCTTACAAAGAGCAAGCTGCCCTGTCACATTTAGTCAATGTGCACTTCATATTCTAATGGATTTACATCCATGCATTAAAATGGTTTGGGTTTATTCATCACGATTATTGCAAGTGTGGGCTGCCCGTTAGTTTGTCTCTTCCAAATTGAACTGCTTTATGGAACATTAAGGTAAAATAGGAATGCCCTGTGGGAAAAGTAGGAGTACTCATGGCCAGTCCAGGCTCCTCTTGCACAGGGGTGGGTACCTGAGGAACCACCTTGCAAGGCAGCCACAGGTGCTATCCTGCTTTCATTCCCATTCCAGCGGGCTCAGGCCATGCCAAGGTGGTGCCATGTTGGGGTCCCGCTCCCTCGGCGCGGGGGAGCCGCACCGTGCTGTCAGCACTAGAGGGCACTCCGGCATTAGGAAGTGCCGCGCCGCTCCGCAATCCCCGGGGTGATGGAGGCTCCGCCGCTGTGGGACGGGCCGGGTGCCCATCACGTATTTCCCACCGGGAGACCCTAGGCATGATGAAAGCAATGCTCTCTCCCTGCCCAGCGCAATAAAGGGGACGTGGGGGGTGTCATGCTGCCAGTGAGGAGCTGACCAGGTAATACTGCAACCTTGCCAGCAGAGATAAGCAATAGCCGCCTTAGGCGTGAAGCAGCGTTTGGAAGAAGCCACGTGGCTCTTCCCAAAGGAATGGTTAGTGTAGCACTTCTCATTCACTGTGCTGGGTTTCTTTCCTCATGGCTTTTCCTTCAATACCCTGGTTTTAAAGAAGCTCAGATTGCAACTACTCATCCGTCTTGCAGAAAATGCCGTGTCTTTGTGAATGAGCATCTCCACCTCCTCTCCAGCAAGGCAGGGAGAACGGCACATTTCCAGACGATTGCTTTTCCTCAGATGCTAATGAGAAAGCTGTTTAAGAAGTGTACAGCTAATGGGCTAAAATACGAAGGAGGAGAGAGGGCTACTCGACCAGACAGTCACTTTCCAGAAGGGAGAAGAAGACTGTCACTGAGGTTCAAAAAACCAGCCCATGGCTAGAACATGAGAGGAGCCCATTCCCAGCAAGTTCCGCTATCTTTTTTGTAATGGGAGACTTAAACTGACCTTAAACCATCTCCAGCTGTGCTTTAGGAAGTTTAGCCTTAGTCTAAATGATGTTAATTCTAAAATATTCCCTTCATGACTAATTCATATTTTTCCTTGATATTTAATCTAATTTGCTGCAGGCTAATCCCTTTAGGTTTTGGCCTGTTGACAAACAAAAATGACTAGTCCCTGTACTCCTGTTCCTTCTCTCTGTGGATCTATGGATACTTATTATCTCTTTCAGGTATTTTTTATTTCTTCAACAACTCTTAGAATATAAAAACAGCTGCTACTCTTCCTAGTTAAGGGAGAAGAAGATTCCAGGTGTTCAGAGATGACTGAGGGAGACATTATCAGCAAGCTTTTTGTAAATGCTACATTCCGCATACATCTATCTGGATGAAATTATTTTGTGTCTAAGTGCCTTTAATTACCACCTATAGGCTCTAACTGAAATACTTCTCCCTGGGGTGTTTTCCTCCTTGCTCTTCTGGGTAATATATCAGGGTATCTTTTTCACTGCTTCTGTTGGCTTTAGTTTAACAGCTATTACATACTTCATTAATATTTTAAGTAACACATAATAATAATAAATAATAAACTCAATGCTTAATGTGACCCTTTCAAACGGCAGTAGCTTTGGTTATGATCCTGGACTGCAATATTCCACAGATCCTTTGCAGAGAGTTTCTCAGTGATTGATATATATGGAAATTTGCTCAAGAAAAACTGGCATGCTACGGCCACCAAGTTTCTGTTGCCTAAGAAGACAATGTCTCTCTGTCATCCTAGAGCAAGGTTTGTATTCTTTTCTTTTGTTTAGAAAATACTCTGAAAATTCAGACTGCAAAAAGGTGGCTCAGTAGTTTTTGCAGCAAGTGGAATGACAGTCCTAATTTCAGCCCAAGTTTTCATAGGCAGCCTTGGGGAGCTATTTTACCCAACCTGCATCTCTCAATTTCACTTCTATAAACTGAAGATAATGTTCCTTTCCCGCCTGGGAAATACACTGATACTAGTGAGATATTTGGATGCTATAAAAGAAGACCTAGGCAAAGCTTGTGCAGAGTCAAATTATAAAAGTCCTGAAAGATAAACAAAATAAATCAGATTTAATATTCTTCAGCTTTTGTTTACCTACCTTCAACACTAGAAATTCCCTGGACTCACTGCTATTCCCTTGTGCTGTCTTCATAAGTGAAGCCTTGAGCTGGTCAGATCACTTAAACTCAGACAAAGCTTTTTCCACGAGCTGCCTCATTGTGGTAGCTGGTTTAGGCACCCCAGCCACAGCAGTGGCTAGAACAAAAACAAAAGAGGTTATTGGGACATAGATTTCTTTTTGTTTTGGATTAGCATGCACTAAGCAACATATAATCAATGCAAGGAAATTTTTAACCCATTCTGGCTACATTTTAAAGAAGAAATCATTTGGAGGCTAAGTTGGAGAATGAGAAACTTCATCTCAACAGGCTGATTTTTGTAATAAAAAACATTCTGCCTTACAGGAGGAGAAAAGGAGAGGCATTCCCACCTGCTGCAGATGATGGTTGCCTGTGTCCTCTAAAGTAATGATCCATCCTACAGGCCAAATTCTTCCAATCTTGGTCTTGGAGGCATCACCTACAGAAAAGTGCCCATATGCTTTAGCATATCTTTTTTAAATGAAAAATTGTTAATTTAAGCATGCTACAGGTATACACGTGAAGCCATAAGGAAAAAAGGAAATCATACAAGCTGAGCTTAATTTCTAAGCCCTTGTCCCACAGGATTACTCAAACACGAGTCCAAGGTTTTTCAGATAACTGTGGGGCATTTGAGCAGTATAAGGCAAGTCCAGAAAGTAGTGGACCCACTGCTCATGCCCTGCAGAGTCTCAGCGAGTGTGCACGGGCAATGTGAGGGCCTTCCTGTGAATACGTGTGCACTGTGATTGTACAGGTCTGCCAGGTAGAATATCTGGCACTTGCAAAATTGTGCTCATGTATGCCAAAGGGCTGGATCACAGGGCTGGAAATCCCAGGTAAAATACAGAGGTCCTCAGAATCTTCCCAAACTTTTCATTTGAAGAATTAATAAGAGAAAAAATAATTTTCAGGGAAAAATGTGCATATATCAGCCCTGTTATCAAATATTTTATTTTGATTTCTTCAACCCCCCTGGGCAGCAACCAGTTCTAAGTTACAACACTGAACTGGATGGAATTACTCACATATTGGCATGTAAATAGGTGTCTGCAGAATTCTGAGCCTGCTTTAAGATTAAACTTTACTGCCAATGGCAATAAAGATGTAATTAGCATTATTGTAATAATGGCATCATCTTTTGTCTTGTTTTTTCCCAGTCAGGAATTAGAAAAAGGAAATAAAATTATGTCAGTCTGCATGAGAAGAGTGCTAGACCTGCAGAGTTATACAGAGCACTGCAAGCATCTTGCTAGTGCAAACAAGAGCAACTCACCATAAAATTAAGGGAACAAACACTACCCACTCAACAGCATAGAACACAATGTTGTTCTTTATTATATTATTTAAAAGGGGCAGATTTAGTCAGTCATAAATTAATAATTCAGAAGGTGTAAGAAGGCACAGCCAATTAGCTGCAGTAATTTGCATTTTTATGCTCCTTCATTAGTTTTCTAAGGTTCTTCTCTCCTATTATAGCAATGCAAATGCCATCTTCCAAAAGGTGAATAGCCAACCTGTTTTTTGTTTGTATGGTAATGAAGCCTTTTCAATTATTGAAAGACCAAACAATTTAATAATTTTTAAGACAAATTTTTGCTGCTACAATATCTCTTCCTTGTGTTGTTTTTCAAGAAACATGCTTTTTAAATGTAATTTATTTTAACCTGAAGCAGGGAGTTTATCAGGCAGCTGATTTTCTGAGGTTCCTAGAATCATGCCTAACTTTAATCATGTGAGTAAATCTCTTGAAGCAAGGTATTAAAATCCTTTCTTAATTTAGAGGCTGACAAATAACTCAGTGTATGATGTCTTTGTTTGCAGCATAGGGTCTCTTTATCCTTTGTGCAGGAATGAATTGAGAAGGGTTTAATATATGAATTTGACCGTTAGGGGAACTTCCCTTTCTTATGCCCATGCCCCAGGTATCTGCTGGCACAAACACCTTCAAAAGCTTCCTGCAGCCTGCCCCAGGGATCTCCCTTTTGGTCTTCACTATCTGTGGGCACAGTCTCGCTAAAGTTGACATCTTTAACTTCTGAGACATACTCCTGAGACCAGCAAGGTTAAAGTCTTCCTGCAGGCATAACTGAAGTCCTGGTCACCAGAGTGCTGCAGGGCAGCTGTGCTTGCTTGGTCTCTGCCTTCCCATGCAGGGCACCAGCAAATCCCACTGGCTTCCCAGAGAGCTGCTCCTAACCTGCAGCTGGCCTGATACGTACTTATTTTTCCATTTTTACTCTGGTATTTTCCTTTCCAAATGCTTTCCATGTGAGGCCATTTCATTTTATTTTTATAATTATTTTATTTTTAATGCGGCCCCTCATTCCAGATGTAGATAGTACGTACACACACTCAAACACACGTATAAGCAAAGTAATGCTGAGGCTGCACCTTTATAGAAATGTATCTGAGGCAGAGGGTAACCCAGGAGAACTATACAGCTGTTTCAGAGGGCCGGTGGGTACTAATCTCAAAAAAAAAAAAGGGAAAAAAATTAAAACCTGGAGAATGAAACAAAGATATGGTATGTTTTCTGAGGCAACCTCAGAAGGGACTTGTGTGTTCAGGTTACTATGACTGCTATCAACTGGCTGCAGAAGACAGGAAACCTGCCCTTCTCTGTTTGCATCAGCAGAATGCTTTTCTTTTGGGATATTTGGTCTTTCTAGGGGCAACCTACAGCAGCGCTCTCTCCTAAGGAGCATGGCACCACTCCCCAGCCCACTGAAATCCACTCCATCCTGTTCCCCAGTTGCTTCAGCCTTTCTTTCTTTTAGCAGAGGTGGTGTTCACAAACTGCACAGATTGTCTTGGAAATTTTTGGCAGCAAACAACATACAAGAAGGCACAGATTTTGTCATTTCACTGATAGTGCAGAGAGCAGGCCTATAACACAGAGCAAATGACCAACCATACAAGAAGCAGGGTGTGTTGGTGTGTTTTAAAAGGCTTTCTTCCTTTTTTTTGTTAACTTCTTGGTGAAGGCTGCATGTGAAGGCCAGGCTCCAAATCACTTCAAGCAGGAAGGGCAGGGTGGCAGAGAAATGGATGGCTGAACCAGCTACATGACTCAAAGGCAAGTGACATTATGCCAGTGGGTATAATGAGGTGAAAATGGTGCCAGCAGGCGCAACAAGAAAAGAGAAACAAAATGGCTTGAGTTAATATGTAAGTTGAAGTAGAACTGGCTAAAAATAAAATAACCAAAACTTTGCAAACTATACAAATAAAGACATCTGAAAGTAGAAAGGAGAATATTTTCTAACATCATAGTAGTGGCAGGAGTCTCTATCTGTGCCCTTACTCCAGCCCCGTTACCTCCTCCCCTTGCCCCCAAGGCCAGCCCCAACACATCTCCTGCATGACCCCATGCAAGGGGACAGAGGTGGCCCACAGGCAGGCTGGGGCTGTGGGCTGTAATCCCACAGCAGGACAGAGCCTCCTGACTTGCAGAGTTAATGTCAAGAGCTGCAGTGCTTTGTGCTTTCCTCTTCCTACGTGGACAGAAAAGAGGGTCTCTGAACATGCTTATTTGGAGACAAAAGACCAGATTTTGTGATCTAAGTGAATTTCTGTTCTTTACATCAATCAGAAAAATCAGTCTTTCATTACTTAGTGGAGAACTTAAAGATTTCATATCTTATATGTCTGATATTTAGCTTATAAATTAAAATTATTTGCAAAGCACGTTTTTTAAAAACATCACTAAGACCTTATTGCAGATCATCTCAAAAGAATAACGTGACCATTCATATCTCTGACTGAAATATGTTAGTATTAGAAGGGATCTGTTGACTATTGAATGTGACTTCTTATATCTCACATCTACAGGACTCCCCTAAATGAATTTCTGTATCAAGACCAATAGTGCAGCTAAGCCAGAATAAAAACTGATCATGGTTTCAAATTTTCTCTTCAGACAAAGTCCATTACAGTAAGTTTTTCCAGTGGTCAGTTCCCTTCTCTGAGGTTAATTACTTCAAGGCTAAATTTCCCTAATTCCAGGCAATGGATTTTGCTAATCTTTTCCAGAGAAATTAGAAATGCCTTGGTACCATTTTTCTATTCTTCAGTAACTCAAGAGTTTGAATTGTAGTCCTTCATTTTCAGCATATTTTCCAGCTCTATAAGCTCATCCAGAGTTGCTATCAAACCCTTCTTTCTAAAGAAAACTAAATAAATAATGTTAAAAAAAAATTAGAAAAAAGGCCAAAATCCTTTCCCACAGGGTAGGATGAGCAGTGATGAAGTACGATGACAGGCTGCTGGACTCCAGCAGGAGCACATAGGAGGAGCTGTGCAGTACCTCCCTTTCTCCTCTAGCAGAGGCACAAAGCCTCAAACTTCCCTTGCCAAGGGGCTACAGTCTGTGTAGCACTTCCTCTTTTCCCTCACAGTAAATCTTTGCCTGAATAATGCAAGCTCTCTGCTTTTATTCATATTCTCCTCGTTATAGTCCAATGATCATTTTAGCACTTTGGCCGTGGTGCACCAGAGGAGCTCCACGTGTATCTGATTATCCATCATAAAATCAAATCCCTTTCAGTCCCTTTTTCCCAGCATGGAGTCTTTTCCATCCTACAAGTGTGGCTCACACTGTTCTTCACTGCACAGGCTTCCAAAAAAATGACTTGTTCCATTTCGTAAAGAAAGTCAGATTGCTCTGTCATTCACCAGCCTTATTTATCATTTAATCCTCCGCTAGTTTTAGTGGTATAAGAAAACTTCATGGAGAAAATGTCATGTTTTCTTGTCTCATTAAAAAAGATAATGTCTGAGGGAGATGGACCTCATGAGGGCCAAATCCTCACCATGATCATTCCTTATTTTCAGTTATACCAAAATATACTTACATTATATTTTAAATAAAATTCATAGGTATTAGGTTGATTTTCTATTTCTTTATTTTCTTCACAAAATGTCTTCTGGCATGAGTGAGAGCACAGCCTTTCGAAAAATTTATTACGTCAACAATACTATCCTGATTGAAAAGAACTTGTAATCTTATCAAAGGATGGGATCAAATTAGTCTGACAAAAATTATTTTTGTGAAACTAATGTTGATGGACATTAATTGTGTTAAAGCAATCTCATCTTGATAGGCCCTTAATTTCCTGGCTTAGTCCTATTATCATTTTTGAATATTGGTACACATTAAATTTTTCCCAACACGAAATTTGAAAATTCTCATGTTTCAACACTGTGATCACCAAAATAAAATGCCTATGAGGGTCTTTTGCTAGTTCTTTTAAAACTATCAGATGAAAGTTAATTAGACATGCAGATTTTAAAATGTCTAACTTGAACAAACTGCTGTGTAACTGGTTAGAATTAAAAGGACTGCATCATCATGTCATATGACTCTACCATCTGGCTTTCCCCAAATGCAGACTCCAAGTGAATGAGATTCTGCCTTTCATGAATTCTTGTCAGTTCTGCTGTCATCATACAGTCATGGAGCAATAATACTATCAGGATTCCCAGTACAACTGGGAACTCCTTTCTCTGCCTTTTCATTCTTGGATCTCCTAACCATAGATGTTTGTCTTTAACATTTTGCTTCCACTGTCTACTTCCTAAAATCCAAGAGAGTTGTTATTATGATTGCTCCAGCTTTTTTCACATTTCATTATGATTTAGAGAAATTTTTCATTTTACTTTGACCCATACTGTTCTTTCCTCAAGTCACTGCAACAACATAATTCTGAAGTGTGCAATTTGGGCATCTAGTAAAATGTTATTCAACAATGGACAATTATCTTTCTCATGTTTCTGTTTACATTTTCTCTAGTTGATTGTCTCAATATTATTTTCAGCTTTATTAAATTGTCCTTTTCAACCCCCTGAGAATATGTATTCTTGGCAGAACTCACAATAAAAATGTAATCAAGATAAAATCAGTTTCATCTATTTTTTCAGTTCTTTTATTAACTCTTCACTTCGTAAGGTCTTGAATAGAGTTAGGCCCCATTAGAAACAATTTTTGTTCATATAGGAAATTGTTATATATAAAATTTTAAAAATTCAAAGGCTGCCTTAAAATCAGCTACTTATATCACATCTTTCGAACTGATGCCAACCCATAAAAATACTTGTTCTAGCCACATATTGTAGCTCAATGGTTGCAGAGCCAATTTCCTTATTCTCTAGTGTGTTTGTGCATTTCTGGCAGGCCAAAGCTAGCAAATTCTCTTGTGCTTTGATCCTACAGAATCCTTCTCTTTTTTTATCCGTGGCCTGTAATTTGAACTTGATTGAGGCCATTTTAAAACGGAATCTGTCTCATACGGCTGCATGTTTCATTCAACCTTTTCCACAAAGACTGTTACAGCCATTAATTTTAACATTACCAGCATGGGAATCTTCTTATTTGCTTTCAGAACATCTAGCTTTATGCTAATTATTGAGACATTTCCACTGTGTATATACCACATAATAAATGAAATGCTGTATCTATTAGAATCAACAAGTTGCAATTAATCTATGTTATTTAAATATTTTTAAATTTCACTGTTATGGTTATATTTGCCATAGACAAGGTCAGATAAATTAAACCAGTGTGAAATGCCAGGAAAAGCAGATATTCCCTATTTATTTCTCTACATTTCATATTCTTACAATCCTTCCACAGGTTATAATGAGTATGAAATATGACTGAGTCTAGACAAATGTGTTAAGGTCTTCTATTAGCAAATTTCTTGGTACAACTGTCATTATTTTTTTAAGTTGCTATGGAGACTTACAAGTTTGAGGCATCACTGTTTCAATGATTTTCCATAGCAATACTGCTTTGGCTCCAGTGCACACCCCAAAGCAACCATGAACGTCCTCCAAGATAATTTATGTCCAGTTGAACACACTAAAATATCTACACAATTTCCTAGAATATGGTAGTAAGCAATAAGATGTGAAAAAGGACTGACCTACTTGATAAACCTATTGTTAGACAGAATAAGTTTCATAATTGAGATTTCAATAAAATAAAAGTTAAAAATACATAGCTGGGAGAAAATAGGAAAGTCAGAGTATTTTGTCAAAATAATATTTTTATTCTTTTCCAGTATTTTAGATTTTAAACCTTAAGACCAGGTCACCCCTGGTAAACCTCAGACTTCTCAGAAGATAAAATACTAGACTTTTTCAGGTATATTTTCTTCCTCTTTATGCTTAAACAGAAAAAACTATTTTCCTTTTCCTTTTTAGCTAATTGCTGCTTTATGGAACTGTGGAAGTAATAAATTTTAAGAATTGTGTAGCTCAGTGGCAATAATATCAAATGACAAAATTCTAAACTACAAAGCTTGTAACTATTATGTGGATGAATGAGGAACTCTCACTCAGGCAGACATGTAAAATATTATGTTCTGAATTTAAAATACTCAGAATGTGATGTGTCTTTCACCAAATGCAGAGAGATATAAGCAGCCAGGAGTAACTAATTTTACACCAGTGGAAGTCAGAGAAAATACAGGAAGTCGCTCCAGGCTGGAAGTGAGGTAGACCTCACCTCCCAGAGGTGCTGGGCAGGGGCAAAATACACTGAAAATTTTGCTTCCCACCATTTATTTTCACTGATGCTTCTCAGCCTTTTGTTGCAGCTTCCATCCGTTTGCATGATGAACCCAAAACAACCTTCTAGAGAAATAAAAGAGAGCAGTTCAAGTGAGAACCAAAAGCAAAGTCAATCAAAGCAATTTTTGCCATTGTAGTGATACTTCAGACCATGGTTGAGTAACTCAAATAACTGATTGATTAAACAAAAAGGCCACAGAAAAGTTACCTCTCCTAAGAAAGAGATCAAGGTTCTCCCTCCACCATTCAGCCCCATGATTTCCACACCCTTGGTGAGCAGCAGCGGAGGAGATGCCCTCACATGGACATGCAGCCCTTGACTGGGGTTCTAAAGGAGCAAGAGCAGCCCTGCTCCCTCTTATTTCTCATCATCACTAACATCCACACACCTGGCCTGCCTTCCTGCAGCTCTCACATAACTCAAGGCTACAGATGGATGTTTTTCACACATCCAGCTTTTCTTTTTTTATCAGTTTACCGAAGTCTATTAATAAAGAGAAGAAATAATAACAATAAAATTCCCTTCCTGTGTTTCTCTTAATCATTTTATTTCACTGTTTGGAAGAAGCGCCAGGAGACACCTTCAATTTTTTAAACATGTTCTGGCTTTTTATTTTCCCAATGTTTCACATTGAGGGTTAATTTTGTTTGCAGGTATTTTGTTTGCATTGCTAACATATTTTCCATTAACATACCCCTTTGTAGGCACATCAGACCACAGGATGCTCATCTAAGAACTTTTTTACAATAAAATTGCTGTGTGGTGTGTATAACTTTGAGTTTTCACCTCAGTAACATTTTGTTAGAAAAAAAAAGCATTTTTCTTCAAACAGCTTGGACTCTCTGCATGCTGGAGATACTGGCTTATGGGAAGACTACGCTGGGTTGCAAGTCTCTGCATGGGTTTTGAACTAGTGACTAACCAATTGAGTGGCCAAACTGGTTCTGTGGACACAGATGTGTAAGTTAATTAAATTCTGTGACAAGGAAGCAGAACAGCACTTTCATTTATAACCATGTGGAAAAGTCTTATAAATGTATGACATAGGGCTTAACTTCTTCTGAAAACAAGCTTGCATGGAATACCTCTATTGCAATGCAAGGGAGCAAAGATGCAAGATTGCAGCACCTGGTGTAAATGGGCACTGTACAGAGTATGTACAGGACTAGTATACACGGTCATTTCCTCAGTACAGAGTACGTAGGACATGCAGCAAACAAACCAGTGTGGTTTGATACCATAGATCTGACACTTTTTGGTGTGGAGAATGAAAACAGTCTGTATTTTAAGGTTAAGGGTGGACTTGTTCCCCTAGTTATTTCACTTGTTTATACATGGACATCAAAATGACCAAACTGTGTCAGACCACATATTCATCTATTCTAGTAGCCTAAAAGGGTCCCTTTAAATTCATCAAATCACCCTGTAAAGCTGTGATAACGTGGGAAAATTCTGCTTGCGTAAGTAATGTTTTACTTGGAATAAAAATAGTCTGTGATACATGACAATAATAGCAGGGTTGAAGTCTGAAGTATCTATCCATTCAAACACTATTAAGAAGAGAAGAGTGGGCTTTTGCTATTTTTTCAGCCTCTCAAAAGAAAAGAAAAATCAACATAGCTACAATATGTAAAATGGTAATAATAAGAATTGAAAATAATTCTAGCTTTCCAATGAATTTGTTCCTAGCCCAGGATTATAAAAGCCATGTACTTAGAAAGTGGACTGCATTTGCAGTTGAGAAAAAGCATTCCTATCACCATGCAAATCTCTTAGGAGGAATATCCCAGAAATGGACATATGAACACTTATTTCTGTCCAGCAGCTAAAACTCGTACTTTGCAAGGAAATTTTTAATAACTTGTGTGACTCTGAATTAATACAAGCAAGTCAGATGCAGCTGTGAAAAAACACTCTCATACAGAACTGATCTGAGGCTCTGAACTATTATAGACTAATTGCACCCATGTGATTGATCCCTATAGGCACAGATGGACTCTCCCCTCCCAGACACTGATATGTGTCCCCAAAGGAAACAGGCATAAATTAAATGAGAATAATCAGCCTGTTTCACAGAAAGCTCAGTGAGACTTCCATGCAAAGGGAAATGTGCCTTTAGAGCTCTAATCCATCTGAGCCAAGTATGATTAAGAATCATGAAGAAATGGCTGAAACTCTGGGGTAATGGTATTTGAGTGAAGGTATCACTCTGCTTGCACACCCTGACTTTTGACTATTTCACTGTGTATTTTATGTCTGCATAGTACATTGCAGAAGAACATGTACTGACACTGCCTTTCAGCGAGGAATATAGCTAGGACCAATGAAAAAAAAAATTCTAACTAGCTGCTAGGGTTCATTTTGAATCCATCTACTGAATACGTGGGACCAGATTTCATTACAGTTATCTCAGGAGACACCCGAGAGCCCCCGGGCTTGGAAATGACGGCTGAGCTCTGCCCAGGATGAGGGTGTACCCGTGGGCATTCTGCCTTCTCACAGCTGACCTCCACCGGGAGCAAAGCCCACTGCTGACTGACAGCCAAAATGAGACATCAATCACAACGAATTGTGCAGATCTTCAATCCTCCCCTTTCTTACAGGGAAAAAAAAATGAACAAAATTAACATGAAATCACTGAAACTCCACTGAGATGAACAGAATAATTCCAAGCTCAATAAAATTGTTCAGAAAGTGGCTTGGGTTTTTTTACCATCTGACATCTTCATATTAAAAGACTGACATCTTCACTTATGTCAATCTTTTGTTCCATTTTGATTTTTCATACAGGAAATCACTTACACAAAAAATCAGTATAAATAAAAAAAAAAAATAAGGCTTGCCAAAACCCGCATAGGCTTCTTTTTCAAAACAGGTTTGATATTATTTTTAACTAACAGGATCATCCTTTACAATACCTGTCAAAAGAAACTGTAACTAAGTTCTCCTCTATTTCAGGATCTGTACAGAAGTACTAAATTCCTTCTGTAATGGTTAGACTTGGTTTATCTTTATCCTAGATTCTCTTCACAGGCTAAAAAGATGATGAAATACAGACTTCCTTAAACTAAAAGTGTTGGAAAATGCAGATAGGCATCTAATGACATCCAGATACATAATTCTATGGATAGGATGGATAGGGGAAAGATCCTTTTATTTCAGGTCCAGGTAGCCCTTGATACTGGACCTGACACACAGGGGATCCTGAATTATGTGAGGTGTTTCAGCTCCCTGTGGTGATGCCATGCACTTTGCAGCATTTATTATCAAGGAGTAAGTGGGGAGCCAGAGGCTGCCTCTTTCGCAGAACGAGAACCAAGCAGCCACAGCACCTCAGGACAGGCTTTGTCAAAGGTAGCCGTGAAGCAATACCTGAAGTTGCAACTCACTGTTAGTTCTTTTTCTCAAGTAGATGATCCTTAGACTATAAAAACCTACAGTTTCTGTCAGCTAATGTAGGAAACCCTTTCCTTTAAGTCAGTGGTGTCTGTGCAGTGAAATTTAAAGTCTGGATCCAAACACAGCTGATGACTCACTTGGAAAGCTGCTACAGCCACACATAGCAGCACTTGTAATACCGGCCACCTTCTTTTTTTTGGAAAAAAAAAATCCCAATATTTTATATACAAAAAAGAAAGCAGATTCTCCTTCATTTATGTTAATAAGTTCTATATTCATTGTTGTCTTTTTCCTGCATAGTGAATTTTATGACTTTAAACTCTAAAGGTGAAAGAGTAAGAAGTTATCCTCGTGCTATGAATATATATTAGATTAAGTGCAAATATAATTCTTACAGTGGATGTGCATTTGGTTTGTATTAATTATACCTCTGTACATCTGCCACCCAGTTAGCTCCCAATATAGCCACACAGCTCCAGCAGCTTTACACAACTGAAAGGAGAAAATAAATCATTGCTCTAATGAGAGTTCAAAATTTCATTAAAGAATTTGCTGGAAGAAATATGAAAATAATTCAATCTGTAACAACTCTGGAATAAAAGAGAATATTTCAGCATGTATTGAAACATGACCTAAAAATTCCAGTAAAGCATTCTTCTTTTTCCTATTATGTGAACTGTAAGAAGTCTCTGTACTCTCTAGAGTAAAAGTAAGTTTTCACTCCTGGTAAAATCACAGCATGTGGATTTTTCAGTATGTTCTATTTTATGTTACTGAACCTCAGGTTTTTAAATTGTCAGTTTCATTTATAAAACACCAGAATATACTAAAAAAAATGTTTGAAATACCAACATTTATCCTTCAAATATGAGACCTCAAGAGCACTAATTAATATAGATTAATTAGTCAATGTCTCTGACCAAGATCTTATCACTTGAGAGAGTGTGGGTGTTCTAAGATGTTAGTACAGGGTGTTTCTAGTCAGCTTGGCTTGAGGAGAATATAGAGGTGGAGGAAAAGGGAGGGATTTTCTGTGTAAAAAAGAAGAAAACTGATAATGTGCATGATAAATCCACATTTTTGCTGTATTTGTGTGCCGTCAGCTTGCTCTGAGATTCTGAGTTTACACTAACTGATTACAAATAAGCACACAACTGCAGAAGCTCCAGTTTTCCAATTGCTATTGTAAGGAAGTCAATTGTCCTACATATGTAGGGCAGCCCTGGATGTGACAGATATATTGGCATCTCCACTTGTGACTTTCTGAACACTGCACGATGAACGATGGCTTGGGGAATCACTCCCAGCTGTTTGCTTGTTTTCTTTTGAAAATAGAAGGCATGTTTGACACTGGTATGTTATCTCAGCAGCATAGCTGCAAAGCAATTCCAAGAAGCAAGATAAATTAATTTTTAAGAGGTAGCACATTCCTCTGTGTGGAACAAAGAAGACAAGTCACATTTCAGCTTTAAATTAGCTTACAAAACCTATCTTTTAGTTATAAAAAGTAAGATTTTTAACTGCAGAAACACAACAAATTAGGAGGAGGATACAATCACTTCTTAAGGGTTTAAAAAATTGTGAGTATCAGTTTGACTTTTGGTTGTTTTGTCACACATGTCACATGTGTGATGGGTCATTTCTGGTCATGCAAAGAGGGTAAGAAATACTGCAACCTAACCCTGAACTCAAGGAAAGAAACAATTAAAGCATAATGTGGCAGTACAGTAAACCAAATAATCATATCAAAAATTATCGCAGAATGGAGCAGGGTTCATTCTTTCTAAAATAAGTGCTATTGGTTCACCAGTAACTTCAAATTACTGATATAAACTTGATAACACTAAAAAAGTCCCCCAGTGTTCTGTACAGGATATCCAATTGATTTTATGTTTTCCGTCATTTGTTTAAACAGAGTGGCTTACTTTTGTGCAGATAAGCAGCAGTTTCAGGTGCACAAACAGCAACACATCTGAAAGGAGCCTTATTCTCAAAGGGGTAGCAGCCAGTATGCACTGGACTAGGTCAATATACCCTTTCCAAGTTACCTTCTTTTTCAAAAGAATTTTGGTTACATCCTGAGATTATCACAAAGGAAAGAGGGACAGATTCCAAAGTCTTTCAGAAACTGTGAGTTTAAGGAACACAATCAACACATACTTTGTTTGATGTTCACAAAATAAAAACTTGGAGTGCATGACAGAAACTCACTCTCCAAAAAATCAACAAGAGATCTTCAACTATAATGCCAAGAATGTGAAAATCATGCTTTGCTTATGTATAGTTACAGCGAGTGCTTTAGTGAACAAAAGCAACTGCCCAGAAGCCAGCTGTGTACATGTTTTTACCCCTAAAGCAGCTGCTGCATTTGACTATGCCCCTATGAGAGAAGGAGTCTTCTCTCCCACTGGCCACTATATTAAGTAGCTCACTGTAATTGCTGCACAGCACTTGGCAGGGGCAGGCATGGTAACAGTTAGCATTAATAAAAGTAGAAACTGTTTTCACAGTTGCATGTCTCACAGTCCCATGTGTGAAACATTCCACATTTCGTGTAGACAAACAGGAAGGACATCTACAGCATGGATGACTGTGGATTGGAACAGAACGAACGCGCGCAGCAAAGAGCGTGTCCATGTGAGCACAGACAGTATCGAAGTTAAGTATTTATGCAGTAAGAAAATATGCAAGTATGATGATTTCAGAAATCACTACTTATTTATTTTGTGTTTCAGAGCTCAGTGTGCACTAATAAAAATTAATAACCTCGAGGGGCTCTTTTAATTTAAACATGAATCTCTTCGTGCATGAAAAATAATGTGTCTGTGTGCATGTTTCGATAGATTTTTCCTTACACCTTCATCCGTAGGGAAGGAATGAGTCAGAGCAGCCAGCATATAGCTCTATCTGTACCTGTCTATTCCCAAAATATCACAACAAATATTTAAGGATCTTTTCAAACGACAGAAGTAAAGGTCAGGGTCATAGCAAAGGGCAGTTTGTGGAGGAGGAGATTAGCATTTCTCTAAGTGATTTCTTCTTCCATCTACTTTTTTATATCCTCTATAAACAGTCCTCTCTAATTTCAAACACATTTTTTGAATTCTGCAGCGAAGTCAGTTCTAAAAAGGTATCGTCCAAAATAAATGTTTTTCTTGGCTCATTCATCAGCTATCCTGTCTTTTCTAGTATAGATATGGGTAGAAGAAGGCATCCGTGTGTGTGTGTATATTCTGTATATACACAAATATCAGTGTTGCCCCTATTTAGCATTCTGTACCCACACACTACTTACGCAAAGGTATTGACTGGAGAGCTTTGTTACTAAGATTTTTTTTTATAGTCTCTATTTCATTGAAAAATAATTATTTAATAGATTGATTAAATTAGGTTTTATCTGTTTTATCTGACTAGTAGGCTAATGCCAGCAGAAAGTTCCAGGTGCTCAGCTCCTTTACAAAACAGATCTTTATTTTGCATATCCAAACACAGGGCAGCTCTCCAGCATCCCACACACACACTGAATTCTCCTCTTTTAAGCAGCTGTAAACTGTGTGCTAGGTTGTCTCTGAATTCATACAGACTGCATCCCCATTTCATTTATTTTTAAAGATTGCCTTTAGATCAGAACTTGGTAAATGGCTCGGTGGAAGGGTGACACCTCCACTGCCATCCTCTGCCTTGTCACCATCCAGCAATAACCAGCTGCTTCTAAAACAAAACTAAATGCAGTGTTTCCTAAAGACTGTGGGATAGAGTGTTCATTTCATTTGTGTTTTGGCAAGCAGTTTTCCAGGTTTCAGATGAAATTCCTCAGTAATAGTTTTCTCTCTCTCTCTCTAAATGTGTGGCCAAAAAGCATAAAGAACTTGATTCTTAATAGTTTTTCAGTTCAGGTCTTCACCTACTATTTCGCAAAATGAAGAGAGACAAGGAAAACAGAACCAGTGATCTGAGAGCAACTCATAGGCATCTCACACAGGTATCATTTATTCCCATTCAAGCTGCTGCCACCAGCTGCATTCAGCCCCATCCCTGCCTGGCTTCGAGCATGTTGGCACAGCCACTGACAGGCCCTGCGTAAGAGACTGGAGGAGTCAGGGATGCTGAAGAAAAGACTCCAGAAGCCCCAGCCCTGGCCCTGCACTGGCCGTCAGCACTCCTGGGGCAGCAATAATCCACCCACCCCACTGGCACTCCTAAATGTAGGGCTGCTCCCCAAACTCATCACTGACAGCACCTGTGCCTCTCCCCTGCCCCAGGAATGTAGGCCATGGCCTGCCTGCTCATGTTTCTGAGGGCTCTTGGTGAATATTTCCTTCAAGCCTCCCCCAGTTTTTAGCCCTGTACTACCTTCAGCAACTGATCAGTGCTGAGCCCATGAAAAGCTCCAAACAGAACAGTGGAGACACAGCCCAAGAGTGCAAGAAGATTTTTCTCTACCCTTTGGACTGTACGTGTGACAAAGTGTATAAACATGATGAAACAATACCTAGGCTAGAGAAAAAAAAAAAGAGACTATATCAGCTTAAAATGCAGAGTACATGCAGAGTAGCTTGGGAATTTGCTCCTGATTTCAGGCAAAAAGGTAAGAATTCAGGACTTTCTCTCACCACATAGTTTTTGGAGAGAACTAGAAGGGTAACTATAAAGAGGTAGAAGTCAGTTCTGGAAATGAGTTTTTGTGTTGTTTGGCTGACTTTCAAAGGATCTGATCATTTTAATACTGTATGTATTAAACTGTTCTGTTAATGATGTGTTAAGGCAGTCATGGATTTACTAGAGGTTCTAGGCAGATCAAGGCTACATCTTCCCCACTGGGCACACAAAATCTTGGACAGACATCATTTAGCTATCATTTCAATCAAGGAAAACATAGTAACTCCTTTCTAGAGCTAAACTAATTATTAACATTAATTTTCCTTTTGTTGCACATAATTTCTGCTAGAAGGATGACTCCAGGAATGTTTCATTGCAAATTTTCCATAGCTTTTTCTTCTTTGGTTGCCTTGGTGTATGGCCCTATACTTACACTATTCTCTATGGCCTGGCAATATAGCCAGAGGCATTTTGAATCACTTCACGTTCAGAAGGAGTGGCCTTTGTGGATGTGGTTTTAGCCCACTGGAAAAATAAAGGCTGAAACATACTTGCTAGCCACAAATTTTGCTGTTCCATTGAAAGAGGATGGGTTTGAGCTTTTGAGCCTGCAACATCACCATTAATAATTTACGGAAGACGACAATCCTGTATCACTCATCAAACAATTTAGGCAAAAAACAAAACAGTAAATTATCTGCAAAGGTGAAGGGACATATCACAGGCTATTGATGATCTCCTACAGATGTTGTTAGAGAGTCACATGGATACACAGAATGAAAAGGCAAAATAGATTCCTCTTTATTGGTCAAGTTCTTAAGAACTGTGAAGATGGTTAGTTTAATTCTGTGCTCAAGCATGAAATCTGCCTATGCTAGTTATTAGTTTAACAGGATTTTTTATTATTTACCTTGAAATATTAAGGAACACATTCTTAGTACCAGAAAAGTCCTTTACAAAGAACAGGACACCAGCACATACGGAAAGCCATGTTTCTCATGTGCATAATTGCAGACTGGCATTTGGGAGAACTGTTTCCTTGTCTCAGGTGTATCACTGCTTATCTGGGTAACCATGGAGAAGTCATTCCCTTGTCTTCTACCACAGCTTCCCCATCAGAAGAGTATGAATAATAATGTCAGGCTTCTTTGGAAAGAACTTTGAAATCTATTGGTGGAGAGCATTGTGTAAGGACAGGGTATTACAGGTAATTTATTTATGGTTTGCTCAGCTGTGTAGATACTAGTCTAAGCTGCCCTACAGCAGTGATCACAACAGACTTACACTCCTGGCAGTTAAAGTTCTTCTCTTGTGTTCACTGCCCAAACTCTTGTTCCAATTCCCCTGTCTCCTGCAGCTGACAGGTAGAAGATCCATCACAAGTTCTGGCCCATTTTAGAGCTGTCTTCATAAGTCCTGGGTATCCCAGTGTCCAACCTCCACTGGCTTGGGTGCTTCCCTTCTCATTCCCACACTCCATTTTGTGACATAATGTCTCACAAGACCCATCCCTTGTAGTGCCACCTGCGCAGTGATCCCCACTGCACTACCTGCACCATGCCAGCCAAGGAAAGAACCTCCTCCTCCCACTTTCTCAGTCTCTCTGTTGAGGGCTGCCACAGTTTGGTTTAAAAAAAAGGAAAAAAAAAAAGGAAAAAAAATAGCAAAGCACCAAAGTATTTTCTTGTCTGAAAGCACAGCATCTGATAAGGATGTGCATGACTATAAGCTGCTGACAGCAAATTGGATGAATGCTGGTTTGCACACATCTCCAAGCAAGCAGGAACTCCATCAAACTTGGTTCCCCACCCCATGAGGAAAGATTTTCAAAATAAGGAGCATTCTCCAGTCCAGTAAGGTTGAAAAGCATCACTGAATTAAAGGGGATGACAGGATGGTTTGCATATTTGACCATTGTTATACGAATTTGACTGGAGAGGAGGAGACCAGCCACCCTAAAAACAATGGCTTCATTAACAATGTGAGAAATCTGCAATGTTAGGATGAAGCCAATCTGGTTTACCTGAAAAATAATATAAATAATGCACAGGATAAGGCCTTGAAATTGCCATAGAAAATACTTTGGGGGGCTCAAAACCTATGTAATAATTAGTCACAGTTTCATTAGGTTTTCCCCCAAAGTTTCGTCTCCCTTTTCAAGCACTACCATTCATACGATACAGCTTAGTCACTACCAATTGAAAATTAATTATAGGTCTGATCTAAAAATTAAATCTTCCATCCTGTCTTTATTAATTCCCAAGGCAATTCCTTTCACTTCTTTTTTACCATAATCTGTTTTCAGCCCTGCATCACCACTGCCTTCGGAACCGTCATTTTACTAACACAGTATTTACGTTATTTTAATTCATAATACACCATCACAACAGAGTCATTCTTGGCGGTAGGTCTGTGCTGCCCTCCTCCCTATTTTTTTAAAATCACAACAATCCTTTACCATAGCAACTTTTCTTGGCTACCTCCTCATTCCAATAACTTGTGAGCAGCACACACTTGACAACACTGATCAGACCACACTGCCTCTGTGCCAAATTGAAAGGCCACTCCTCTTTGGAGCAGTAAATGCAATCCCAAAGTTACAGGATGAAGCTGTTGCAGGTCTCTCAGAAAGCTCATATTCTTTAGAAAGTTACTGAACATTAAAAGTTGCTTGTGCCAAAATTTCGGAACTTAGAAGTAACCCAAGGGAGCAACTCCTCCCTAAGCCTTTTAATTTATGATAGGAAAGGAAGAGCTATAAAAGCTAACAAACTTTTCATAAAACTGGAAAAGGAAAAAAGTGTTCAACTCCAGAAAGTATCAGACAAGGAACAAAAGGTGCCAAAAGTCATGCTGAACCAACTTCTTCCAACAATACTTAAGTTACTGCCAGTTTGACATTAGATTTCTGGGTACATGTGAAAGCAAGAGCCCACTTATTTAACAAGGGTTGTTATTTTATCTATCTAACCATAACTTTCACAATTACACTTTATGTAAAAATATCACAACATTATATTTTCCTTCAAAGGTTTTCTACATAAATTTCCTCATGACTTAAAGCTATATATATAATATATATATATATATATAAATAATTTCAATATTCACACTTATGTTTTCATACTGCAAAACTTTTTCAAGTTAAAGTACAAGAAAAGGGGCTCTGATTGTTATTGAATGATTTGAAAATGATTGAGAATTATTAATTATATTTGTACTATCAGAATAAGAAACAGCACTAAGAGTCTCAGTAAGCCATTTCATACTTCCATATCAGTACAGTTAAAATAGTTTTCAATTCTTTTTATAGTGAAAAACTAATATTTTTTGATTTATTTTTGGTCAGAAATGCCATCATTAGCCTCTGATTGCAAACCAACAACTTAAAGAAAAAGACTTTACCTGCCATTAGTAGAGTTGGATGAAGATAAAAAATATTCAAGAATGTAACATTTCAGTGTAGCCAAAAACCTGTGGAGATTATTAAAAGTGAGAGATTTTGAAGAGGAAGTAGCTACTATGTAAACATAATAAACAGTATCACCACATAAACAGAGAATCCCATAAATTGTATGGCTGTAAAAAGTGGTAGGTTTTTTTAATTGGTATAATCTTAGTGATGCCATACATTCCCTATTTTTCCTGAAAATGACCAAGGTTTTGTAATTCTTTCAAGGTTCAGTTTCTAGTCTTGTTGCCAGAGATTTGCATGCAGAGATAAGACAAGTGCTGCAGCAGTGGTACAGATATAGTCAAAGGATATGGAGCAGTCGTGCTCCTTCTTCTTAGAGCAACCTAGCTCTTACTGCTCAGGTCTACACCTGGAGTATTTGTTCTCTCCAAAGCCATGAAAAACAACAATAGATTCACCTCCACTCCTGAAATGAGCCCTTCTGTCTCTGCTCTTTCTTATAATTTACCAGGGCATCTCTCCTTAGTGTTTTCCTTACTGACTCCAGACTTTGCTCTTTCTAACTCTTCATCACCTCATCTGGCAACTTCAGTTGTTCCATGAAACTTGTCAGGCTCTTCATGATGTATCTCCCCAATGCCTTCAAATGCAGCTAATACTGACTGTTCCCCTGGTCCAGGAAAGTTTCTGTTTTCATCTTTACTTCCGCTACTCAGACCCCCACCAATATGTGTGAGAAAGTGTTTCTGCAAGGCTTGTCAGAAAATTCTCCAGGTCTCATTCTTCAACTTCATTTTCCTACCATAAACATGATCTACATTGGTTAGATTTTTTCTTCTTTGTAGCCCATAAATCCACCTCTGCTACTCCATTTGCATTGCTAATGTAGGGCTGCTTATCCACTCTTCTTTGGCAACCTGCATTCTCTGCTGTTCCTGAAATAGAAAAGATTTCTCCTCTCCTCTACTGTCCTAGGGAAAACCTCCTCATTGCACATAGCTTAACCAAACTAGGATCAAAGTGTTTTGTTAATGACATTATTAACTGGCAATCATGACCAATATCAATAAAAAAACAGATAAACCATAATATTATATAACATGAAATGCTCATAAATATCCATGAGTTTCAAAATTGCCTTCTACAAGTAATCCCAAGAAGGACTGTTACCCCATACACACAACTAAGTACATACTCATGCACACACACATACAGTGGTGTGTGGATCGCAAGCTCTCCTCTCCTGGCAGCTCAAATACTTGCAGACACCTCCAGAGGGAGATGGGGATGCTGTCACTTCCTGAGGACCCGTGCTGCACCCTACAATCCACAATGCACCCCCTGCACCTGCTGAAAAAGCACTCCAGAATGGTGGATACGCACACTCTGAGTTGCTGCCCCCCATGCCATCAGGCTCTCATCTGGCTGCAGACTAAAAAGCAAGTTGTTAAAATCTCTTTTTAAACTTTCTCAACAGCATCGATCTTATTTTGACTATTTTTTATTCAGCATTGATAATGCATGAATTATTGCAGCAGACTGATGCTTAGGCTATCAGGTCATGGATGCCTCCTCTGCAGTCTACAGAAGTTACCTTGTCTGATTTTTCCTCAATTCATTTTTTTGCATTTTGCACCCTTCTCCCTGTAAAATGTGAGAGTTGCAGGGACAATGGCAACAGCCAATTTGGATAGCTGCAAAAAGAGAAACAGGCTTCAATCTATAACCCCAAAACTCTGTGTAAAGACCCAAATCCGTCAAATCTGAAACTTGTTAGAAGAATATAGTGCTTGTCAACATTTTTGTGAACTGTTCCAAAATGTGAATGCTAACTGATTCATTTCAAACTGTTTTAGACATTCCAAGGTTGTTTGGAGTTGTTTTTCTCAGAATGACAATGGAGTATTTTGGAATGAAGCCTGATATATTTTTCATAGGCTGAGAAATTAATAGACTAACTCAGTGAGAGCTCACTTTGTTTTTGGCAAAACTTATGGTGTTTGCATTCTCGATCCCTTTCTTAGTTTGTGTATATTTCTTGTTTCAAACAGCCAGTAATATATAGTAATTTGAACTCTGTGTCATGGAAGTGGTTATGTTTTATCAATGCCCTTCAATCAATCCCCAGTTTCATGTTAGTTCCAGCCTCTTCTCTGATCTGACATATTCTGCATCCTCCCAGACCAGTACCTTTCACAAAAATCAAAGGCTTATGCTTCAGAAAAAAAAAAAAAGTATCTATATTTTACCTTTCCTTGTCTGACATTTTTGTCTGGGGAAAAAAAATCACCTTAAATCCTAATTAAGAAAGAATTTTATAAATAAGTAAGATATGCCTTTCAGAAATCAAAACTTGCTTGGTAAGCAGTAATTGATTCCAACTTTAATAACAGAAGGTGCTTTAAACCACTAATACTGTTACCAGAAGATTATTTGTGAATCTATTAAAAAAGACCTAAAATTAGGTTTATCCAGAAAACATAAAAGTAATTAGCTATATAATATTCACAGGGACTTAGTTGCAGCACCTCCTGTCTGAATATTTGCATTATATTTCTGTACCTTGCTGATTCACTATTTAATTTCAAGCTCCAGAAGAAAGCTTATCTTCTGTCCTGTATCTTATTTCCTCTATGTGATGTCCTAAATTGCACTTGAAGCCTTGCTTCAGAATTTTTCTAAAGAAAGTTACTTCATTTGTTTTGGCACTTTTTCTTTGCAATTTTTCCAGTTGTCTTCCTGCTTTCATTATTATTTTTCAAAACATGACTCAAAAGGATTCCATCATGCATTGCAGATGACAAATAGAGATCCTATCCTACCAGATGAACATTTCTGCTGATAGAGAGAAAGTATGACTCATCCTGATTTCTTTCAAAATTGGGCTGCATCAGACCTAAAAAATCAAAATTCATTAGCTATCCCCATGACAAATGCATGTGAAAGATGGTGCTATTGAATTAACTGTGTTTCTTTGGCTTATTGTGTGCTATCTTTCCTTGCACATCTACTTAGAGTTCAGTAGTTCAGATTTAACTCAGTGCCAGTGTTCCTTTGTTGTATTGCATGGCATCTCCACATGGAAAGGACAAGATTTTTTTCCTGCTATTATTCTCATATTCACAATTATAACTTCCTTTATATTGAAATGACCATTTCTCCAGATGCCCTGGAGCCATTCCACAGTCAGGGTACCCCACTGCAGTAGGGCAGACAGGCAACTCCCTGCCCCAGCATGAGTTCACAGACCTGCAGTCTTCATGCACACACAGAAGGGCCCTGCACTGCCAGCTTCTGGCTGCTGAAAAGGGATATCCTGGGAACTCTCAACTTTCTGAGAAGCAGCATTGTTTACCTGAAAATGATCGCTAGGAGTCAAAGAAAGGGTGAAAAATAACAAGCTGCAAAGCTGATCAGAATGTGTGAACCTAAGATTCAAGAGAAGTCCTTTCTTCAGAGTTTTAGTTTTTCTTTTCTCACTGTACAGTTCCTAGGACCCTTCTCCCTCCTTAGTTTCAGCCCATACAAGAGACATGCAAACATTACATTTCTCAGCAGCAGACCCTGGCTCATTCTTCTATTGACTCCTATCAATGCCCACCACTACCTCTTACATATTCACAGGAAATCCTCTGTTTTCCTCTGTTTATGCTCCCTGTTGTCCCACTGAGCCATGACAATTACACTTAGACCGAGAAAGGCCTCTAAGATAATCTCCCAGACATGGTGTCTGATCTAGTATCTGATCTCCTAGTCTCATTGAATGGGAAGATTTTACTCACCATCTATTCAGCGACATGTTCAGTGTTCCAACTGGTAAAAACGTTTGAAAGGCAGAAAATCTGCCAGAGATCTTTCAAAATTCCTGTCTTAAAACAACCTCCATTCACTTGATAGATTGAGATGAGATGCTTTACATGGTCAATATTGTAAGTATGTTTGTGGGCCCTGTTTATGGTCTTATATCAGTGCAAAGAACAACAGATGAGAACATAATTGAATAGAGAGTTGAAAAGCACCACAGATTAATAAAAAATGGTAAGAACTAAATAATCCAGCTTCTGTAATAGTAAATATGTCTATCCTATTAAAATCCTTAGAAAGAATTAATACAATGATAGATAAGAGCAAACTGATGGATACAATTAATTTGTTCTTTGCAAAGACTTTTGAAAACCAAATCTCCTACAAGTGGCTCTTAAGAATACTTGGAAATCATTGGAGAGTGCCTCTACAGCAGAGTTTTAATCCAAATCTTCCCCACTTTCTCTGGTTTGGGTTACAACGTGGAGCTGCCTCAGAATGCACAGGTTTCCTTCCAGACAGAGCTAAATCAGAAGATGCAGGCATAAAGCAGACCTGTAATACTTCAAATGCCACCATGTACTTAAGCTCCAGACTGTATCAGAAGAAATCTTGCTGAGTACAAACTCCCAAAATGCAGGAGGCATATACATGAGGAACTGCCAACTGCTTTGGTCTACAGACTTGCTCTCCCTGAGATGTCCTGCTGGCTGATGCAGCCTGAGTCTGGGGCTGACATTCATCCTGTAAAAGTTACTATATCAACTTGTCTGTCCTAAGTTAGGATGTCCCTTTGGGGCAGTAAAAAATCAGCCTCATGTGACTAATCATCTGCCTTTTGGGTGGTAAAACTAAATCCCTCAAAGCAACTCTACAGGGAGAACTGACTTATCCCAGGGAATGTACTGTAAGGAAGCTGGTGGTGGGAAAAGACTAAGGTGGCTCAGCAGACCAGTGGAGTGAAAGGACTTAAAAGTCAGCTAATGGGCACTGGGGCAGATGGTGGGGCTAGAAGATTTTGGAGAGACCCTGGGGTGTGAGGGTCAAACTGAGATGGAGCAGTGGACCTTTTTTGAGGTGTCTGTAAAACAGGAATTTATTGCTGCTTGTCTTTTGGCAAACTCTCACCCCTTTCTCAGCCACAGAACAGAGGAGGAGGAGGAGGAAGAGGAGGAGGGGAAGGAGGCAGGAACTTGTTGTTTATGCAGCAAGCTCTCCTCTTACACACAGTCCTTGTGCCCTTTGGCATAGGCAAAGCTGTTGCTTTTGCTACTGCTGGCTATTTACTACTCTGCATGAGCAGCAAGTTGGCCCTGTCTGTCTTGAATGAGACACCCAAAGAACAAGGGTCTTCTCTGGTGCACCAGCTTACAAGCTGCCTTGCCAGCTCTCCTGACTGACACAGGCTCCAATGGTGCCTGTTACGACTCCCCTCTGCCTGCAGCCATATCCTCAACAGCCTACAGTTCTAACATTTTGATGAGGCTAATTGCAAGTGTCAGAGATGACAAGTGTCCTGAGATAGTTCACTGCAATGAGATCACATCTAGCAGCTAGTCTAAATGATAGAGGCTGAGAAAAATGTATGCAAGGTCAACAAGCATACCAAGTGCCCCTGATACCAGGCTCTTATTCTCATATTAAAAAGTTCCAAAAGTTCTCTAATTGTTATCTTTGCATTTCTTTGGAATTTAAACACTTAAAATACATTTCTCTTCACCCATTCTCAGCAAAAAAACCACATTCTCAAGACTGTAGTCTTACCTTGAACATTTCCCTGGTATTTTGCTGCGCTTTGGGTGTCACTTACCCGGCAATGCATCCTGGCCAGCAATCTAAAAAGGGAATTCCAGGTAGTGTTTACACTGGCACTTTCCTGCAGCTCTCTCTTTCCCCTCTGATACAGCTTCTCTGTGTGCAGCATCAAATTACCATGTCGTTTTTCTACTGCCATATTGTATTGCAGTCATAAGAATTTGCTATCTACATTTAGGCCTGTTTCAATATTCCCTCAGAAGCCAATATTAATAATAATCATCATCATACTTTTCAATATTAATTCTCCATAAAAGATTTCACTAACTGCCTACATGTGCGTTGGATCTCAGCCTCGTGACTCTGTGCTTATTCAAAGAAAATATTTTACATAAACTCAGTACAGTGTCCCACTGCTTAGAGAGAGAGACAGCAGTTCAAACGGATCTGTGAAAAACAAGAGAATTAACTTGTTTTGATGAGACCAACCAAGAAGCTTGGCTGAATGTGCTACATCAGAATCTCTGGCACATCTCCTCCACTTTGAGGTACTATGACATCAGCTATTTTTTGTTTATTGAATATCTTGATAAACCAAGGTTTATTTCCAGCAGTAGTTATTTCAGTAGGGTTGCTTCAGCAAAAACAAAGGCAGAACTTGCACCTAGTGTGTTGTGTTAGGTTTCCACATGCTCTTTCTCTCTCTTGCTTCCTCTCAATTTTTAATGTCTCCTCTTGCTGCCTTTTCACTGAAGAAGCATAGCCGATTGCAAGATAGCTTGCTCACATTTGAAAAAGCAAACCTGGCTGCTCTCCAAGATTTCTCATTTTCAGTTACCTGGAACATTGTTTTAAACAGGAACCGCATGTATTTGCTGGTAGGCAACCCAATAATTTCATTCTCCACAGGAATTTTGGGATGCATACATTAATGGTATAAGCACGGGGGGAAAAAAGTTATTCTGAATGAGAAACCTAGTGTTTACAAAAGCAGTGTTTGATACTTCAGGGTGGAATTTGGTTTCATTCCCCAGCATGTTAAATCATAACTAGGCATGTGTGATCTAATACAGCAGAGAGATTTCCTGATTTGTTTTTAATTGCCAGTATACACAGACAGCATTTTCAGCACAAGTTATTTTTACTTGAGATGAAAGAAAATGGGAGCAATAACAAAGCCTTCATGAGAAAATACTTTTCTGTAGCATATCACATTGACTCTGTCTTGCAAAATGTGAGTTTCAAGAAATGTCATGATGCCCAGAAAAGGAAAGTAACTGCCTAAGGTCCCAGATTAAGAAAGGATTCAAGCACAGCTCTAAATTCAATGGGACTTAAATACAGGCTTTGTTTAAGCACCTAATTCAAAGTCTTCATAAACCAGGATGGTTTTTTATATATACATACATATATAGCATATATATTTATTAATCACTGTTCATTGTAATGGATTCACAAATAAGAGAGCCACATATAATATATACCTAACATGGTTCCCATGACATGTTTAAACCTAAGTTTTATTCTGTATTTGCCCTATGGCTGAAGGTAGCTTGTTAGGAAGGGAATTGGCATTTGTTCATTCTCAGCCCTTCATCTGTATTAAAAGATTCACATCCTACTGTAACGTTTTCATTTACAACCCCTTCAGGCCAATAAAAAGCATAATCATTTTCCTCCCCAGTAACTGCCTGGACATCAGCTTTAATTTCAGCACACTTTTCTCTTCCTAAACTTTTTTGTCTGGTAACAGCTGGTCAATATATTTCTTCATTATGCCCCTTTTTCCAAAAACAGCCATGCCATGCTCCCAGTAATATACCTTCCTGACACCACCTTTGTCCTAATTGTTTCATCCTTTGTAATTTTATGCACATCCTACTGATGGATGTGGAATGTCTGGGAGGCGTACATTATAGATTGTATTTCCTGCACCAGATTTATCCAGTTTCTGTGCAAAATACATGCTATCTGTAGCAAATCATAAAGTCTAGAAAGCCTTTGAATAAAGTTTCCAGTATGGTGGACTTTGATACAGAGTTTGTATTTGCAAATAAAATTCTGCTTAATTTCCCCCAGAGCTTTTTCAAAGGTATGTACAAAAACCTCATTTATCCATTTGATCCTGGGAGATAAGCAGCAGTTCTAACATGCTTTAGTGAATGTGTCTGAAATTGTTTCAAAACAATTGTGGACTGTTATCAAACAATTTCTTCAGATAATCCAGAAACAATCAATAAACTCAATGAGTTTTTGATATTCTGGCCAGTCGACAAAGCTATGTGCTGGGACAAGCACCAGATATAGCTGCCTACATGACTGATTACTAATCTCTGTGAAATCTAGATCATTTCTATCTCATTTATGTGTCCTGCTACAACGTGAAGGATTTCAATCCCATTAATTTTCTGTCACTTTACCATCCAGAGCAGCTATTAAAGTTACAAACTGCATTCTCAGGAAGCAGCGTATTTTCTGAGGCTGCCCTTTCGAAAGCCTACTTATTCAAAGTAATTCTGCATACTAACCCATGACACTCTTTCAGTGCCCTCTCTTCCATGCTTTAGGAGTATTTGAACTCTTCCAGTTCTAGATGTACAAACTCTGGCATATTTGTTAAAAGAAATATTGAGCTGCTAGCATGCTAGGCATGTTAACACTGGATAGAACCTACTAACTGTTGTCATCCTTGTCAAAGACCTTTTTCCTTGCTCAGAGATCAGAGATGATGTTTAAATTAAGGCAAATAAGAAAAATTAAATTTCCATGAAAGTGCTAAAAGATTGTCCCATAGCTTAACCTGATGGGTCAAATACTCTCACTGCTCAAATTCCCAGCAGAGAAAGAAATAATCTTTTATAATTATAAAAAAGGTAACAAAATCATACAGGCCAAAAATATTCTACAAGTAGCACTAGTAATTTTGGTTCCAGTTTCACATAGCTCTTTAGGACATACTTAATTTGTCCAATTTTCTGAATCAGAGTCTTAATCAATATGTTCTTGATCACCTCTTTTATTCAGTGAAGGAAAATTATTTTAAGACCAAATCAACTGGAGATTGTATCTAAAGAACTAATAAAAATTATGAAATTGAGTGATTGGTGAAAAACATGCCTCTAAACTTTAAATC
Source organism: Coloeus monedula (assembly GCF_965178545.1). Taxonomy (NCBI): domain Eukaryota; kingdom Metazoa; phylum Chordata; class Aves; order Passeriformes; family Corvidae; genus Coloeus; species Coloeus monedula. Next base: position 38,633,973 of record NC_138782.1, read on the forward strand.
ATTTTAGAAACACATGCTAATAGATAATTATTATTTAAACATTACATTACCTAAAACCCCCCACCCCCTTCCTACCTTCCCCTCAGGTTAGCCACCATTAGTGTAATTGGCTGATTTTCTAAATGCATTGTCCTTATGAGGAATCTTAAGGCAGATGGTCTGAAGAGCATGAGTGGCTCTCCAAATAATTTCAAGGGAGGGTCTCCATAAACACAGAGTAGCACAGGATGAAGCTCGGTGACTTCTGTACCAGAGACTGACAAATGCAAACTCAGTGGGGAGAGAAGGTGGCTGCTGCAGGGACTGACTAAGGAACCAGGAACTCCCAAGGACCCATGAAGTAAGGACAAAAAGCATGGGAATCCAGAGGAACTGTTTAGTCCAGGCAGGAAGCTGAGGTGGTCCTTGCAACCTGATTGTTACTGAATCATCAAACTTCAGGCTGAAAGCCTTCTGTGCAGCCTCTTCAGGCCTGATGAGAGTGTTGTGCTTTCTTCCTCTTCTGTGACAGGGACAAGTTACATCTCCTCCTCTTTACTATGTATAAAGAAAATGTTGAGGAACAGTGTAAAAATCTCAGAGCAGTTATTTTGATTCTTTTGTTCGTGATAGCTGATGTCTGTCAGGGCCCTGATTGCACTCAGGGACTCTGCAGCCTATCTCCTGCTCCATCCCTGGGGCTTGGCTGCCTGTACCTAAGGACAGCTACCTTTTGGTGCAGTGGTATCACTTTGGTCAGACTCTTGAGAAAGAGCTGGGAGAGGCCTCCATGGGACCTCCATTCCTTGCCTTGTAAGATGCCTTCAGGCTTAGGCCCTTGCTTCTAGTCATTGCTTTAGAGTGGTCTGTTTTACGAATATTTGTGCCTAGATCCCAAAATCCTCTTCTCAAAACTGAAGACAGCTAAAACACCCAATAGATCCTTCTGCCTACTTTTAAGACAAATCTCCAGGTGCAGTAGCTAGATTAAGGAGAACACTCAGACTGAGGGCTCATCTCCACGTGAAAGGAGAATTTCTTGACCTCTAGCTAGTGGTTAATTCAAATCCCTTCAAATGAAACTCAAAGCATTTCTGTCCATGGAGAAAAGTGTGGCAAGACATAAGGGTAGACACCATACCTCTTGGAGTCATGAGGGAGAAAGGAGACCATAAAAGCAATAACCTCTCAGGTTTCACATTATCCAAAACGTAAGTCAATATATATTTTTATTCGTTGGCAGGGTATTACATGTGTGGTAGACACAAACACAGACACAATACCTGTTTCTGTAACAGCCCACTCAAAGCTGAGTAGCTACCTCTCAACATGCACACTCCCCTCACCCCCATTTTCCATCCCTTTGATCCCTGAAAATATTTACTTTACACTGAAAGCCAAAACCTTCTACCCAACTAAACTAACAGCTGCTCAAACTTCTGAAAAACAGCTCCTAAGTCTTTTTCTACAAAAAAAAAAAAAAAAAAAAAAAAAAAAAAAAAAGCAACCTGATCTGTTTGGTAAGAATTATTCTCTATAAACTTGTTGTCTCTGTTTATGGACCTGTTCCCTTCTGGAAATATAGGTTGCATCTGCTTGCTTGGTTGTAAAGGGCTTCTGTGATGAATCATTCACATATACGCCTGTCCCACATACGAACTGCCTTGCAGAGATGTATCAAAAATTAGCTTAACAGTTTGGAGCAGCAGCTACAAGTTTGGGTCTGACTGGGAGTTTCTCAACACTTTATACTTTGGCCTGTGTTGTAAATTTTGTTGCTTGAAAGTATATTTTTGAACTACTACAGTGAAAAGGAACAGAAAAAGGAAAAAGCAATCACTTAAATATGTGAAATGGCACATTTAAGTTAGCAAACTGGCTCCAAATAACTAAGAGTAAAATGAGGGTGGCCAGTGCATTCTGAGCATAAATACCCATGTCCATCAAACTGTCTTAGGCCCAGGTGCCTGAAAACAAGAAAGTGTTAGCTCAATATGCAAAAAATAATAATAATAATATCCCTGAAATGGCTGAGAGACTGACTAAAAGCCTCTACATTTTGCAGTAGACAAAAAGGAAAAGCAAACAAAAATGTATCAGGAAACATGGAGGAGAATTGGCACAAGGGGTGGTTTTTTTGGTGGTTACAACAGAATTCCCACTACCAATTTACACTTCGAATTTACTAACATGAATATAAAGCATTCATGCAGTTTCATCTGCCATGTACACCATGTGTCTGTGCTGTCAATTTTGTCTCCGGCAGGGATTAAGACTGGGACACCTCCACAAGCAGCACTGTTCTCTCACTCACACAAAGCAGCATGCAGCTTACTATCAATAGTCAATCAAACCATGTTTTACCCCTATTTATCACAGCATGGTTCAGCCAGGAATTGCAGGTTTCAACAAAAATGAATAATTTTACCAGCAAGCAATACAAACTTGAGATGCCCTTCACCGGTCCCAAAATATCTTGTTTTCCTGGACCACATCCATACCCTGTATGTCAATGGTAGCTGTAGTCTAGCTGAAGTGACTCAGATTCAAAGCACGAAGTGGGGGGTTTAACAGAGGAATTTATACTGAGCCTCCGATTACTTCATTTTCACATAAACTTGCGGCATTCTGGGTGTAGCTCGGAGCCAGCTCTGATCGCGTTCGCGGCACCGCGCTCCCTAACACAACCCGGGGGACACAAACTTTAAAAGCAGGGCATTACCCCGCGCTTCGAGACACTTTGCTACGAGGAGCCTAGTAAAATCCAGCGGGGCTGGTGGAAAAATCCCGAAGTTGCTGGCTCGCCGGGCAGGCCGGGCTCGGCTTCCCACCCAGCTAAACAAACGGCTGATAAGGCGGCGCGGGCGGCAGCGCGGAGCTCGGAGCGGGGCCGCGCTTTCCCAAGGTCAGCTATTTAGGGACAATAACAGGAACACGCGGCGGCGGCGCTGCCCCGCCCCGCCCGGCGCTGCCCGCCCGGCCCGCGCCGCCACCTGGCGGCACCGGCCCGAACCCGAGCCGGAGCCCGAACCCGAACCCGAACCCGAACCCGAACCCGAACCCGAACCCGAACCCGAACCCGGGAGCCGCGGCGGGCCAGGAGGGCGAGCTCCCATTCTGCGGGCGTGGAAGCGCTGACCCGGCCTGCCCAGCGCCTGCCTGCAGCCTGAGGGATGGGCCCGCCGAGGCCTCTGTGCCCTCAGGGTGCCCTCAGTCCGGTGTCTCCACAGTTTTCCTGATGGTCCCATGTCTTCTTTCTTGTGAAGCAATGGTGGGTTTAGATGAATTTTCACAAGCACAGTAGTGAGCTTCAAAGAAGATGGACAATCTGGTTAAATACCTTGACGCTGTGTCTTTTTTTATCGCAGTAGGTCTATTGTACTAAATGTTACGGGTTTGTGACCCCCCCCCCCCCTTACATCCCATGCACACTGTGCCTTTGCTCCCATGTGGGGTGTACTTGGAGTTCCTGCTAGTCCAATGTCCCATAAGTTACACTGGCGTCCCTGGCCCTCAAATCACAGGGGCTTCAACTGTATTATACCAACAGTTTGTGGTAGGGGAAGCCCCTCCATGGTACTGAGCAAACATATGCTCAAACTCAAATGTGAGTAATTCTTCATAACAAGAAAAACTTTGCACTCCCTGGTGAACGGGATAAGCAGAGTGCTTAAATACACTCGTTTCAAAGAACTCTGCCTAATCTTCTGAATAAATAATTTCAGAGAATAAGAGCAGTAACAATCTATTCATTTTAGTATCAGAATAGCAAGAATGTATTTTAAACCAACTATTTTTTCTGTCCCAGGAAACGGCCTGCCTACCTCCTTTTTTAAATACTATTTTTATACTCCTGGTGGCCTGGATTCAGGATGGAGTTAATATTTTTCTCCATGACGCAGTAGGCAGAACATGCTGAAACTTTATGAACCCAGAAGAGTATTCTCTATGATAAACAAAAACAAACTAAAAAAAAAATCTCTTAAGAACTCTGCAACTCATATGGCTTTTACCATCTGGCACACAGTCCTGGCACACTGTAAATCTTTGCAAGTGGTATCTCCTTTACAGACCCTAGCACATAAAACCCATATGCCAGTGGCTTGTAGAGGCCACCCCCTCAAGTTGCCGTCATCACGTTATCGCGGTGTGAGATCTTCTAGGAAGCCAAAGCTTTTATGGTATTTCAGATGGTAAAAAAAAGTCCCTTGCCTCCAAACTGTAACAGTATGGACATTGACAGTGAGGCAACTTTCAGTCATGATGCCTTTCTTTAGAAATGTCACCAATCACACTCAACACAGAGAGCTGGGAGTTGAGCAAAGGCAAACCTTGAGAGGGGGATTGAATGTTGAGTGCTTTAAAGATAATTCCAGGGTTATCTCTGGAAAAAATTAAAACAACTCACATTGAGACATTTAGTAATACAAGATACTGAGGTTACATTTGATGAATACCAACCCTAATGACAAATATACTCTGTGTAAATCTGAGCTCCATGACTTTTGGCAAGGATATTTGCCAACAGCTCAAAAGTCCTGGCACAGAATATCCACATGCCCATAAATTTCTGCAGGCACAAATACATCTGTTAAATCATTCCTTCATGCTTCCCTTCAATATATAAAATCCTAAGTGTTGAGCACTTCATCACCAAGCTGTCATAGGCCATCCCTGACCTCCCCAGCACAAAGGGATTGGAGCTCTGAGAGAGCTCAGAGTAGGTTCCCTGGAGCAGTATGTCTTCATCCCCAGCAACTGAAAGGATACGAGAAAGCAGAAGGCCCTTAAAAAGTTAGATTACTCTGAATGAGGGCTGTCCTTATGGATTACGACTAGATTTTGATGCCAGAAGGCATAATCAGGTCTAACCCTATGAATAATACACACGTGGTAATGGATCCAGCCTACCTCCTCTCTATAGTCAGGATCTTTTTGATCTGCTAAAATGAGGCTAATGAAAATAAGGGATGTCTACATCTTCCCCAGACATTGTTTGCTTTCTCTGAGGAGCTGTCACCATTTCTTACCTGAAGTGGGGAAGCAGTAGAACTGTAGTAGGATAAACACAAATTGTTTAATCATTTACTTTATACATAGAGACATTTTTCTCAAATGTTGAGGTCACACAGCAGCTCTTTCTTACGGCATCACTGATGAAGGAGCATCCTGTTAGATTGCTGATGCTGCTTCTGGATTATCACAGAAGGTGGTTGTTGAACAAGGGGACTTTATGCAAAACATCAGCCTACTGTCTGTACACACACAGAGGGCTGCACAGATTAAGGAGCATGTTTAGGGTGAAGCATAATAAGAAAACAAGAATCCAGTCTGGAAAACCAGTGTTTCTTCTGTACTCATACATCCACTTAAAATCTGCAATTAGTTACATTTTTGTTCTTAGATAATTAGACAACCTGATCTCTCCTTTGTATAAATATAAAACGTTATTAGAATTCCTACCCTGATAATACCAGCAGCAACTTCCATAGCCATTCATGGCTCTTTTCTTTGACTAAGGGCTGTACCAAGAGAAGTGAAAGAAAGCCACTTCTTCATGTGACATCAAGTGACTTTCATCCCAAAGTGCATTCTTCATTGCTCGCAATTTTCAAGTACAGAAACTCTACCAACATTTTGGTATTGTTGTAATATTTTTATTGGAAGGATTAAGAGATTTTTAAATAGATAAAGCAATTTTTAATTTGATAGAACACTAACATTTGTCTGGTCGCAAATGTAATACTAGAGCAATAATAAAAGACTTAGAGTATGATTACGGGATATTACTCTTATAAGCTCAAATTAATAATTATTAATCTATTATAATAATTGATTCTTCTTACCATAGCAGCCACAGCCTCTGTCATAGCTTTCTCTGTAGTAAGTACTGTACCAGAGAAAAAAAGTGGGAAAAATAATCCTTTCTCCAAAGCCTTTAAATTTAATGTTACATACAGCAAGTCCGTTGTAGTAGGGGGTTATGAACAGGGAAGTTCAAGAAACAGTAAAGCCAGATTGATCAACATGATGGATTGACAGCCTTTGACAGAATCTGTCTGCTTTCAAGGATTTGCAGAAAATTTTGCCCAGAGACTTTTAAGGAAATGTTTACAGGCAGATGACATGGTAAATTTGCACAGGTTCACAGGGAGAACCCATGGCCTTCTCACTATGTGAAAAGCGAGCTTGGAAAGGCATATTCCAAAATGTTAACAGGTGGATGACAAATGCTAGAATCTTAATGTGACAGGAAGCGGAGGCAAGATTTTAAACCTGATCTAAAGAAATGAGTGGGAGAAATGATACGGGAGGAAGCCTGAGTGGGAAGAGCAGGACACTGCTCTGTAGGGTTGAAGAACAGGGAGGCCATGTGTTGATGCACAGGAACAGATGAGTCTGTCAAAGACAAGAAAGAGAAAACCAGTCTTTGCAGCAGAATTTTCAATCAATCTCCTTCCTTTTGTCAACCTTAGAGGGAAAAAAAGGGAAGAAATAAATAATAGTAAATATTAAAAACAAGAATAGTTTTGAGATGTAGCAGGTGTCTGACAGGGTAAAAGAAATGGCATATTCAGAGGGACTGTAGTGGAGAAATTGGTGGGTTTAGGCACAGCACTACAGCACAGTTGCAGAGAAGCCTGAGTGATATCAGAGGCATGTGTGATGTTGAAGCAAATGGTGCTACTTATTGTCTAGGAAAGACATTCTGGGTAAGGATGGAGAATTACCTCTGAGCCTGAATATGAGTAGGTTTTAAGAGGTTTTGTTGGGACCATAAGTAGAATGTCTTTTGCTCTTAAGCGTTGACTATGAGTTTTAATATAAATAAGAAAATATATGTATCAGTGTAAGTCTTGACAGTAATATCTATTACTGATATAAAGAGCAGCACCATGGTAAAGTGAGTGATTGAAAACGGGGATTATAGCTGAGGAAGTAAGAGAAGGTAAATATGGTTCTGGAACTTATGTTCAACAGATGTAGCAGAAACTACAGTGAAAAAATGTTCTATATGTCCCCTGTCATTAAACAAGCAAGAAAAGTGAATAAAAGCCCGAGTCAGAGTTGGCTGAGAAATTTCATATCATCAGCATTTTTATTGAAGTGAGGAAACCAAAGCCTGTTCATATCATATTTTTTAGACATCTTGTTGAAGACAAGTTTCGTGATGAATTTAAGCTGATCTAAAAACAGCCTGATGCTGAGATGCGTGGTCCAGCTTTCACCACATTTCTGCTGCTTCATTTCTATTACCAAGGTAAATCAATTTAAAGTTAACCCTGGAAGAATATCATGAGTTTTAAGCAACATCAATGCATTGATCTGACCTCCCTGAGACTGAACAAGTCACTGTAGCAAGAGAGTGGACAGAAACAATCAGTTCTGGGTGGGATGGAGAGGGAAAAGACAGGACTACTCTTTTCCAGGGCAACAGTATTAGATCAATTTTAAAACAGTGGTACAGAATTCAAAGCTGGTGTCAACTTTAGGTGCTCTGAATGATGATTAGGAGTATCTAGATTTCCTAGGCTTTGTGCATTTCTCTCCTCTCTTTAACAGTATTACAGTAAAGGAAAACAAATTTCAATATAAAAGACCGATGATAAAAAAAATGACATATCCCATAAATGGCAATTTTTCATGGAAATTTTCTTTTCCATAGATTTTCTTCTACATTTTTCATTCATTTCAGTCCTTACATTCCACAGAAATGCATACTTACTTTACATTGATTTCATAGTTCAGATTGTTGGGGATTCAAAGGCTGTAGCAAATTTTCACTTTTGAGTAATTTGTCTATCCTTACTGTATTTTGAGATATAGAAAAATGCAGTATCTTCTTCTGAACAATTGAATTTTCTTTCTGTTTTTTCAAAGTATCATAAAATATTTAAGAAGTTGTTAATATCTTGTGTATTCTGGTTTATGTTTCATCATTGGTGTTTTTACCCATAAATACCTTTGAGTGTGTGCCTAATACAGTGATCATGCAAAAAAAACAAGAGACAAAAGCAAACCAACCAAAAAAAAAAACCAAAACAAACAAACAAACAAAAAAACTAAAAACATGTGAGGATACTGTTGCAAAAACTCAACAATTATTCAATCACCCACATTAAAAAAAATACACAAATACAGCCCCAGCAAGTATTTTCTGGGTATATTTAGCAATTAAAATTTGGGACATTCAATGTTTACTGAACTTAAAAACTGGAGGCTTGAGCTCACAGAAATAGACTTTAGACCACTCATTTTATTAATACCCGCTTGCATGCTCATCCTATCAGGTAACATGAATAATGTGTGACTTATAATGCTTACTCAATTAAGCATACCAGCTCATAGTTTAAATATCTAATAATGATACTTGAGCAAATTATAATTGAATTTAAAAATGCACTGAATGCACTCCCATTGTGGATAATTTGGGGAGGGTGCTCTTATTTGTTTTGGATAAATCTCAAGAACAACAAATTACATTGTTCATTTGAAGTAAATGTTTATTTCCATCAAAATGACACAGAGCTGATTTTAGTTATACCCATAGGTGCCAGTGAGAAACAGCATTGTACTTTTAAACATATTTTATCAGCTTTGATTTTCTGTCTAATCTTAATTCCTTTTCCTCTTCTTTTCCCCCCTCATTTACTGCTACATTTCTATTTTTAACTATTGGGATCTGAAGTATGTTGCCCATAGTTTGCATTTTGATTTTATACCAACATGCTATTTTTTGTATCTTTCATTTGACGTGTCTTAAACCTATGAAGGTTTCATGAGAACCATGACATCATAAAAAAGTAATCTGAATTTAATACCAGGAAACCAAGTGGGGAAAAAACTTAAGAAAAGTAAACAAGGGCTTCTGTTGCAGTAATTGCCATGAAAAGTTTGCAACATACCCATTCTTAATGAAACAATATACTGAACAATCTTCTAATGACACAAGTGTACACAATATCTTTCCTATTTTAGGAATCCACACAACATCTAAAAAAAAAGATGTTCAGAAACCAAAGAGATTATGTAACTCTAAAGTACTCAATTATAAAGGAAGACAAAAAGTGTGAAACAATTCAAACTTACAACAAAATTTATTAAAGCAATTAATATATTCAAGACAGTACAAGCAACATTGTTGTGAATTCTGAACAGAATGAGAACTATTAAAGAGCAAAACCAAAAAGGCAAGATCATTCTTGTCATGAGCTGAAACCACTCATAGATGCATCTCTGGCTTTGCCTTTGCTGTTGTGATTCTTTTAGTGGTTCTGGTGGTACAAGGGAGACTGTTAGACATCAGCTTATAACTTCTGCCCTGTTTTCTTTGGGAGCCTAGCATATTTCAGAATATCCTGTATCCCATTTTAAGAGGCCCATATTAATCCTTAAAGGCCTCTGGTTCAGGAAAGTTAACTTTAACCATGTGCTTAGTCCCTTTTCAGAATCAAAACCTGGAAAATCAACTTTTTAAGTGCAATTTTTAATAGATATTGTTGGCAGAGCAGTTTTTATCATATTAGTAGAATCAATCCACCTTGATGCCCTTATCCTTTTTAATAATTTATATTCTCATCTGGCATTTTTACAATCCTACATTAAACATGAAGATTTCCTATTGGAGGTGTAAAATAGCCCTTCTGAAAGACATGGGAGGGAAACACCCCAACATTATGTTAGCTAAAACTGTGCTGATTCTGCTTTGACATTCACCAAAGATAATGAGATACAGTTACCTACTTATTTCTTGTCACTTTTGTTATTACTGAGGTTGAAGTACTTTTTCCTCCTATAAATCTTCACGTGTGTATTTACATGAAATCAATAGCTAAAAAAAAAATCCCAAACCTAAGCCTTTTTATTTTCAAAGGACATTCACTTTTATGTAATGCTCCTGATGTGATTCTTGGGGCTTTCCTGTGCAGGGCCAGCAGTTGTGTGTCCCTTCCAACTCAGAATATTCTTTGATTCTGTACTACTTGACCCACTTTATTCAACCAGGATGATCTATCAGTAGAATTAGCTTTACTTCCTAGAAATTATGATAAATGCTAGGATATTGAATAGCTATCCCATGATAAGGGATGTTGTTTAATCAGTGTCTGTATTACTTGAAAAAAATAGAAGTTCACCTAAATATAAAGTAATCTGATAAAATCATCTCACTGGTCTCTGAGATTCTGATCAATTTATTATTCTTAATCCTTCAAATTTTAAGAAAAATTACATCCTTTCAACAATACGTAAGGAATACACTTCTCTTTTTACAGAAATTCCTTCCCATCAAACTCTGTAAAAAGCAGCAAATCATTATACCCCATCCAGAGCATCTGTTGCTAAATTTGGCTCTTTTGCTACTTACTCAAATGTGAGGAATATTTCTAGAGGACTACATTTTGTAGAATTGACATGCCAAAAGTTCACTGACCACACTGTCTTCTTAATAGCTTTGTTTGCTAGTTAGTTGTTTCTGAGTGCACTTATTCAAAAGGATTTTGAAGCTGCTGATGTGTTGTATTTGGTTCTTTTGAAATGCTGAAAACAGTGTCTTATTATGTTTAGATTTTAGCTTACATTTGTAACCAGTTCTAATTGTTTCATTTACTCATGCTCTTTTAAGGTGGACGGCAGAAAAAAATGCTCTCTTTTCAAATTATTTGAAGATTATCCTTCAGTCAACCGTCATTACATCGAGTTAGTAAATAAATAGCTTTTTCATTGAAACTAAAATTACAGCTGTCAGGTTAATGTACCCAGATGAAACTTAAAGAGTTCAGGGCTTGGCCAAAGTTTCCCTGCACAGCCTGGGACAGAACTCTTCATCTTCTTGCACTTAAGTTTACCTGTTGTAAAATGGAAAAAAAGTAGCTCGTGTCTTCGTCCCCACCTTTTTGCATTACTGCAATTTTATGCAATGAGAATCAAGAGCTTTCACTAACTATATAATAAGAACCATAATTTGTGAACAAATGTAACAGATTCATGATTTTAAGAATTAGGGTAGTACCACTGAGATGCTCTCTATGTGGCCTGTCTTTTCGGGGTCCTTAGGATTAGTCCCAAAGTATGAAGACTACTGTGGTATATTTGCAATTAGCTGCTAATAAATTGCCTCCTTGCTTCCATTTTCAAGAAAGACTTAGAGACAGCTCCTGGCTTAGCCAATATGATAATGACCAAGATAGAACGAAAAGAAACTGCATCTCCCTTTGTGTCATGACATTCTGAATCCAGGCTGAAGGTTAGATCTAGCCTACCTTTCTATGACACTGAAAATGATACATGGTTATCTCTAAATATCAGGTGCACTTTTCTTCAGCTGTCAGTTAGACTTAATTCTGTTGTTAAAGGATTTGGCAGTTTGTGACTATTAAAAACAGTTTGCAAGGGATATTGTTGCCCTTGGCTGAGTTTTGCATTTTAGCTGTATCCCTATTTTAAACCACTGTATTTTCCATGTCGCATGAATTGTCAAGTGTCGTCTTTCAGAAGAATGGATAACAGCCCTCACTACAAGCACACAGAGTATACCTATGTTCCCGGTATGCTGTTTATGTATTTTATATGTTGGCTTAATATTCACTTAAATGCACGTAAGAGAAAATAATATCCATATGTTGCAACAGTGAAAAATGAGCTATAAAATTATCACAAAAATGAAAGTCAGAATGACAGAATATTCTTTGTATATTCACACCAGCAACAAAATGTAGAAATGATCTAAATTCAATCTTCCCAGATCTAAAACTTCCAAGTAAACACCAACTTGGGACTTTCAGCATTTCTCATTTCCAAGTAACATGGCTTCTAGGAGAACAAATAAATTTAAGCTATTTTAGTTTGGACAGAAAATGAATTCTAATTTGCAGACACTTTCTCAGGGAAACCTTTAACAGTAATGTCTATTCTTAGCAACAGAGGAAATTCTGAGTACCTCTGTGACTTACGTTATCTGATACCTAATGTTTCTGAGCAGTTTTTTGGGGGGGCAAGGTGAAGTCCCACATGAAGACACCATAGGTATGCAAGTATTTGCTCCACCTATGAGAGAATAAGTTTCTTTTAGAAGAGGAGTGTCTAAAGGAAAAGAGTGTCTTTCTTTAATTGAGATAAACAACCCCTAACAATTCGTTTGAAATCATAAATTTCTGCTTGGAAAATATGCACTATCTGCATTTGTATCTTGTTTAAATAAGAACTGATTTTTTTCCTATTCACATTGTTCGTGAAGCCCTTAAAATGAAAAAGAATCACATCTTATTCTGATAAAATATGTGTGTTTACATGAGTGTATTTTATATATATATATATATATTTGCGCAGACATATATGTGTATATATGTACATAGATATATACATATTTCCAAGAAAGGAGTAATTGCAAAATAGGCTCAAAAGATTTCTCCAATCTCTTACTTTCTAGTATGTTATACCCTTAGTAGAGGGAGGCTTTCCAATCTTTGGATATTTAAAGCGATATCTGTCAGCATTGAGTATGAAGTTAACACCAGTTATGAATACAACCTTCCTGCTGGGCAGTCATTAGAAAGTTGTTCTTTCCGATTCCTGTGTAAATATCTAGGTTAGATTCCTAATAAAAATTCTGTGAACTTTAGCTGAAACAAAAATAACAGAACTATTTGAGGTTTGTTACAGTCACTTCTATATCCAGCTGACCTTGTCCCAATTTTAGCTTTGTTTCCCTTTTCTGTGTGGCTTCTGGGAAACTGCTTTGAAAATAAAATCTTCTCAGAGGGTCAAATCCTGAACTTCTTACTCTGACAAAACTTCTATTTAGCTTTGCCTTGCAAACAGTTGCCTTTGCACTCCTCATTTTTTTCAGAATCAGTGCTAAAGTTCAACTGCTAAGGCAATGGTAACCTAGAACAAATTAGGATATATTGAACACAGCCAGTTTGTGCCAAATTAAGATTCATAATACTGGAAAAAAATTACTACTAGTTCAAGCATACAGGAACCTTAATAGTAAATAATGGTTGTACATTGAACATAAAGAATTTGTTTACTTTTTTTTTTTTAAGATGTTGAAAAAGTAGCAAACTAACTTTACCCGAGAAACTAATATTAAGTTCAGCAAAGTATTTTCATTTCAGACCATATGCTAAGGACTAGACTATGCCTTTAAAAAGCTAGTACAGAGCACTCTTCACTGGTTTTCATCCTGAGATGATGGGAAGAAAGGGCTAGAACACATTGCTTCCCTCCTCCACAGGGGAAGTTAACATTGTCCAGTCTTTAGCATTGCACTGGACTGTAAAGCAAGATCAACACAGGTATCTGCCTCTTTGTCCCTTCATGTCCCATAGTGGGAGTTTGTACTACTTGTGTTACCTACCTAGTTACACTGAGAAAAACATTGGGAGGTTGTATTTTTCTTTTCCTTTGTTTCTTGCTCTTCCTCAGTTTCTCTATTACTATTATCTTGACCTCTTCTGTAAAGTGCTTTAAAATGTTTAATGAAAATACTACATTGCTTATATTTATTTTTAATTGAAACAATAGGAGACAATTGCAGAGTGGTAATTGTTAGAGCAGTTTTCCTTTTAAATAGACTGTCTGTTCAATGATGATCAAGTCTGTACCAGCAAAGTTTAAATTTCTGTCTCTGTTTCTCAAATATGCTAAAAATGTACATTCTGTTCTGGTAAGCTAAAAGAATCTTAAAACTTAAACCTCAAAGGTCTCATAAATCAGAGTTTTCCCAGGGACATAGTATACATTTACTGTGAAATGCTGTAATAAAAAAATCAGGAAGACTAATTTGTAGCCACCACTGCACTTGTGAGCATTTTGTAAGCAGAAGACAGACTTCTAACTAATAATTTTCACATAAGTTCTCCTGATCTCGTAAGCTGTCACAATAGACAGCACAAATATTCATGTGTGCAGTCCTGGCCCCTGTTAGTGTTGCAATGCTCCATTAAAATGGTTGCTTGCTAAGCCTCAAATGCTGCTGCTTCGAATACTGACAGTGGCTAAGGATAGATCTTTCACAGCCCCACAAAGCCACAGCAAATGAAACACTCCCCAGTGCAGACCTGAGCTGCTGTGACCTCCACAGTGGCAGAAATAGACTGTACAGACTCTCCAGCTTCCCTTGCATTTTCCCAAGTCAGATGCATGCTATTGTCCAAAAAAAAAAAAAAAAAGCTGAGGATTGCATAAGGCATCTGTGAAAGCCATACTCTGCAAACCCTTTCTCTGTCTCCTGTTGTTTTTGCCAGAAACACAGAGGGAAGTATAGCGTTGGCATCCTCCCCACTTCACCCAGAGCAGTAAAAAAGCCTAACAGAAATAGCCAAAGGATTGAGACAAGAAGGACCTGTGGGCCAGTATGCCATGCTCATCTGATGTTTGTTTCTTCTAGAAGTACAGCTGTTGATTTTGTGGGACTACCAACAAAATGCAGACCAGATGATTTATCTACTGGAGTAAATGCTAGTACTCACTCATAAGGAGAGCAGGCACCAAGAACTTGTGAAACAGGTGCTACAAAACATAGCTAAATTGGGAAGAGATTTTTGGATACCACCTACATGGCAGAACATACAATATTGATTTCAAAGTCTTCAAACGTTCATCTTGAGGAAAACCCCCACAAAAAATACTTTGGGAGGAAGTCTGCAACAGGGTAGATACACAGTCACAAAAATATGGCAACAATTTCATAGGATGATACACTACTAAATTAATAATAAACCACCTATTCAGGATGTAACATTCTACATGTTACATTTTATGACCAGAAAAACATTTGCAAGAAAAACACTGACATGCTTAGAGTTTTGAAAAATTATCCTCTTGAGCATCCAGTAGGATACAAATCATTCCCTAGGGCACCATGAGTTCTAACATCCCTTGAAGAACAACAATGGATTAACTTTATAATGTATGCCACAGGTAAATTATGGTCTGTTAACTGAAGTAGTAGATTTTAAAGCAATCAGATGCACTTGATTTCAAATAAAAATAGTCTTAAAAGAACACTAAAGTAGCAAAATTATGAAATGTCATGAATTAAAAAACTTTGATTTGACCTACTTGAACATATGCACTATAACAGTCTTGTTCTGCAGTACACAAAAATTCTTGGCAAAGTAAAGCTTTTGCAGGTCTCACTTTGGTAAAACTAAGTAAAAGAGAAAATTTCTTTCTTCTTTCTTTTGCTTCATTCACCGTCTATCTCAAACTCTAAATGGCAGAGAGGGATATGGCATAAATTAGGCATATAAATTAGCCAAATGAATGTTACACAACATGTTATGTGCACAAAATTAATGACACCCACTTAAAGTGTTTAGTCAGAAAGTGCAAATGAGAAGTTTTGAGACCTTTATCAGAATGTCTTTAACAAACTCTACTGAGAATATAGAAATTATATTGTTAAAGGTTTATAATTTGGATAATTCTGCCTGGATGTTCCTTAGATCAGCAAATTCATCTGTCTTATTTCAGGACTGTTCTTTTTGTCTCTTAAAGTAATCTTGATGTCAGTAGTAGAGTTGTACTAAATATTGATTTTTGAGAAGAGGAGATGACTGAACATTTGCACAGATACTTCTTTACCTTTCGTTCATTATTTTTCTTTGGAATTTAAATATAAAATCTGCTCGGAACAAGGAATAAATGTGAATCCTCTGTTCCACTCACCTGGGCAGCCCACTCCAATGCCCAATCACTCCTTCTGTGAAGAACTTCTTCCTAATATCCAACCTAAACCTCCTCTGGCACAGCTGAAGACTCTGTCCTCTTGTCCTGTTGCTGGTTGCCTGGGAGAAGACACCACCCGCCACCTGGCTGCACCCTCCTTTCAGGGAGTTGTAGAGAGTGATAAGGTCCCCCATGAACCTACTTTTCTCCAGGCTAAACACCCCCAGCTCACTCAGCTACTCCTCACAGGACTTGTGCTTCAGACACTTCACCAGCTCCATTGCCCTTCTCTGGACATGCTTCAGCACCTCAACATCCTTCCTAAACTGAGGGGCCCAGAACTGGACACAGGACTCAAGCTGTGGCCTAACCAGTGCCAAGAGCAGGGGAAGAACCACTCACTGGTCCTGCTGGCCAGACTATTCCTGATACAGGCTAGGATGCCATTGGCCTTCCTGGCCACCTGAGCACACTGCTGGCTCATGTTCAGTCTGCTGTCAATCAGTATCCCCAGGTCCCCTTCTGCTGTCCAGCCACTCTGTCCCCAACCGATAGTGTTGGAGGGGGTTGTTGGGGACAAAGTGCAGGACCTGGCACTTGGTATTGTTAAAACTCATATTGTTGGATTCAGCCCATCAATCCAGTCTGTCCATGTCCCTCTGCAGAGCCCTCCTACTCTCCAGCAGATTAACACTTGCACCCAACTTGGTGTCATCCACAAATTTACTGATGGTGGACTCAATCCCCTCATCCAGATCATCGATGAGGATATTGAACAGGACTGGCCCCAGCACAGATCCCTGGGGGACTCCACTAGTGACCAGGGACCAGCTGGATGCAGCACCACTCCCCACCACTCTCTAGGCCTGGCCATCAGCCAGTTCTTAACCCAGCAAAGAGTGCACCAGTCCAAGCCATGGGCTGCCAGCCTCTCCAGGAGAATGCCATGGGAAATGGTGCTGAACGCTTAGCTGAAGTCCAGGTAGACAACATCCACAGCCTTCCCTGCATCCACCAGGTGGGCCACCTGGTCATAAAAGATCAGGTTGGTCAGGCAGGACCTCCGAAATCCATCCTGCCTGGGTCTGATCCCCCGGTAGTTCCGTAGGTGCTGTGTGATGGCACTCAGGATGATCTCTTCCATAACCTTGCTGGGCACCGAGGTCAGGCTGACAGGCCTGTAGTTTCCCAGGTCCTCCTTTCAGCCCTTCTTGTGGATGGACATCACACTGGGCAGCTTCCAGGCATCTGGAACGTCCCCGGTAAGCCAGGACTGATGATAAATGATGGAGAGTGGCTTGGTGAGGGCATCTGCCAGCTCCATCATCACCCTAGGATGGATCCCGTCTGGTCCCATAGACTTGTGAGCATCTTAGTGGCTCAGCAGATCACTAAATGCTTCCTCGTGGATTACAGGGGGGCTATTCTGCTCCCAAAATTGTGCTGATGGGCACCAGCCCTTTAGCCACTTATTGATAACATGGGTTTTCCTGTTCCTTTGATCATTCATCCCTGCTACTAAAGGAATTGAGTAGAATGCCACCTGCACTCCTGTCCCATCAACCAATTGACCCAGAGCCTTGAAGTCCTTTTTATTTACCCTGGTACCCTTCTTATCAACCTCATCACTGCCAATGTGGACAACCAGCAGAGAGTAGTAATCAGAGGGATGAATTAGTTCAGAGAGTCTCCTGGTAATATCCCATACCCGGGCTCCAGGGAGGCAACATAAAAGTATCTACTCCCTAATAAGGAAGTGTGTTGGAATTAAGGCTTTTATGTTTATGGAATGTCATAATATGTTCTCAATTATTAATTATTAATGCAATTCATGTTTTAAAAATGTAAGGATCAACTTCCTTCAAGAATAACTGAAGCAAGGTCAATTCCAATGGTCAGACTTCTGAAGCAGTCTTTTTGTAAATGGAGGCTAGAAGGATGGAAAGAATGAAGAAGAATGAGAAAAAGACCATAAGGTCTGACACTACAAATTCTTCATTTCCATCTTCTAGCTGGTTTAAGGACTCTTCCCTTGTTCTTAAGAGTGCATTCCCCAGAAATTAAGTAAAATCATTCCCTATTTTGCTTACCAAAGGGAACCAAGCCAAGGTCTGTTCCCATCCTGTTCCAGCTTACAAAGCAAGTCTTAATTCTTGGTGGAGTCAACTGCTCCCAAAGGCATGTAGCAGCACCATAAATATTTCAAATACCAACTGAGTGCTGGGAAGCTCCGGGAGGCATTGGGGTCTCAGTGGAACAAGATGCCTCCCCTGGGAAGTCATGAGGTTGTGTAATGCTGAGCTGTGCTTACAGGGATAACCACGCTTCCTGTGTTGCTTATTAAAACTTAGATTACTTCTTGTTCCTTTTAAGTCTACATTTGTGGTTTCTTATTAACCATTCCTTTAGCATATTATCAAAGTCTGATGATACAAAGTCCAGTGTGTGCATTCCTTTACTTTTAGTCCAGTTTCCCCAGGAATATATCTTGCAACTAGAGCATTTGTAAGTTTTCATGTTGCCTATCTGCCAGCCCCTGGTAAATCTGTTAGCTACTTCTGCCCAAATTCAACAGGGAGCTGGAAGACTTGTCTGTATACATTTCCTACAAGCCTCATGAACTAGCCTTAAAGGTCGAGGGGATACAGACATTGCTGTCCTGGCAGCAAAGGCTGAAGTGTGAGTGCAATCATGGGTAGGCATAGGAGAATCCACACAGAAATTCACCCTTAGAAAAAAAAATCATATAAAATAAGGCTTCATTAATTCCACTGTTTATGGAACTACTTGATTTAGGTAATATATCTACATTGGAAAATCAGATGACAGGAATATCTTTGTTAATTTATGGATCATTAACAATTTTGTATACTTATACTAATGTATGTAAGTAGTAAGACATATTGATTGCCTGATCCAGCTCCCATCAACATCAAAGGGATCTTTCCACCAAGTTAAGAGGGAATTGGACTAGGCCTATGCATAAACATTTATAATAGCATCATTAAAACACAATTATTTTGTAAAAAGCTCAAAAGCAGAAACAAAAGAAACTTTTTAATCCAGTTTTTAATGCTGTGGTAGATTTCATTTATACAAAAAACCAGCATAAAAGGAAACCACAAATTCATATTCATAAAGTCATAAATGAGTGTACCATAAGTGTAAGTAATGTTCACTTCCTTCACTATTCCTGCAATTTTATTATATTTTGGAAATGAAACTTTCCATTATTCAGTAACACTGCTTACAGAGGTGGTTTTCACTAAAGTACAAGATCGCCAAAGTTACTCTGCTGGATGGAAAATTAATGTATATGAGGTATGGGATTCCATTACTCCTTTTTTAAAACATCTATATAAATTAACAGGAAAATTTTCAGAAGGCTTGGCTTTCATGGATTCATGGAAGTCCTACAGAGGCTTTGGTAAATGCCTCCATTGAGGAAATATTTCATATCCTCCAGTAGCCTGCTATTCTACCCAAGAGAGCATTCATATGCTTTTGAACCTAAGTTGAAGCTCAGCTAAGAAGCCATTAACTGTCCAGATTAATCCTGTATTGGAAAATCCTTCAGGGGGGATGGAAATTCCAAGGCAAAGCCTTAGCAGATTTTCCGCTGTATTGTTCTTGTCGGGAGAAAGAGAGGTTGTATTCCCACAGAACCATCAGTGGGCCCAGTCCAAGGGGCTCTCACAGGATTCATCAGGGTCTAGGAGCAGCAATCACGCATAAAACTCCCGTGTCTTCTGATTGAATTTTTGATCCACTTCTCCCAAAAATTGTATTATCAAATTCTCCCTCTCTTGTTGTAACAGTCCCAGGAACAAAATTCGGGAAGTCATTGTGATGCCTTTTCCTGGTCTTAAAATCAAGAATCATACACGGTTAGAAGGGGAAAAGGGATTTTACCTTGGTATTTATTTTAAGGATCCTTAGGTGTACAAGTCCAGGTCATATGCATCGAGATGCACCCCGCCGAGTCTATCTCTGTCCCCCCCCCCAACATTGAGTATAACATTATAGGTTTTACTAATTAGCATATCTATCAAAGATTCCCCAATGAGAGGTTCAAGTGAGCCCCCCTTCCCAAGGAACCTTCCCCTGGATGGTTCTATCTTGGTTTACAGAATGTGTTCTGGAGAGGACCTTGGGGTCTGGGGCACACTGATCCCTAACTACGAAGCTTCTAAAATGTTTGGTCTCTTAGCTTGACAAACAAGTCCAAGAATGTAGGCAAAAAGCACTAGGAATACAGAAGTTGTAAAAAGGTATAACAGGGGTATAAAAGAAAAGGCAAAAATCTTCATGGCATCAATTGAAATGTATATAGTTTAAATGTGCTCAGGGCAAAGCTAACATTAGTTAAGAACTTCTGCTGGTAGGTCTAGGTCTCTGGTTTTGCTTTTTCTCAAAGGAAATCTTCAGGCCTATGAAAGACCATCAAAAATAGGAGGAAAGTTCCTGAGAATAAAACACTTTTTTCACCCATAGAATTCATCTTGGGGTTATGTTTTTTGCTACTGGAAAGTATTTAGACTTCTTAAGCCTGTATTAAACATCTGATTATTGTATCAGTACATATGTGCGCACACCAAATACTTTTTAAAAAGGGAAAAAGAGAAAGGTTTAAATATAAGCTATAGTTATAGGAATAGTTTCCAGTGCAGGACTGTGCACGGACTGAATCCTGAATGAATAGGTGGGCAACTGTGTAAATTAGCCCTTCTCTCCCATATTCGTGCTCTTCTTGCCTCCATGAATAGAATGCCCTCCCATAGGCCAGACCATAGCATGCTCCCATCAAGTCCCCTGAACTGGGTAATCATGGGTACCCGGTAAAACTCAAGTAAACCTCAATAGAGTCTGGCTGTCTTTGGAGACTAGAGCCTGACTTCAAATCAATACAAGCATATCGGGTTTTGCACAAAGTACATTCATCACCTATATACATTTAAAATCTAAACTGTGTCTTGTTTAAGTCACATAGGATGTAGGTTCTTCAGTAGGTTTCTGATCACAGAATTTAAGTTCCTTAACTAGCCAGGGCACTCTGGAAATTTTTAGATACCATTTCTCTGCTAGTGTACTTTTTCCAATCTCAATGAATGAATTCTTCATTCCTATGCCTATGACACAACTACAGTCTGTGAATTCTCAGAAGAAAGACATCTTAAAATTCAATATTCATTCATGACAATATTAATTTTGGTTAATTAAATAGGACCAAGCGCAGGGTATATTAGCAATGAAACTCTGACTACATGGTAAAAAAGCAGACCACAAGACATAGCTGCAATTCTGTTTCTTCTGCAAAGATGGATTATTGATAAGAGATCTTTTTTTTCTAAAACCTGGAGGTATTATTGCTGATTTTAAAAGAACACTTAGTATGTTTCAGTTCAGCTGATTTTGAACTACTACTTAACTACCCTAACAGATAATTTTCTTCAGAAACTTAAATTATAAACCAAAGGTTTGTAAGCCATCAAGCAGTGACTGACCCTGCTCCCAGCTTGGATAATATATTTTCTTTTTGATACTCCTTACACTAAAATTGGTAGTTTGACTGCTTCTTTCTAACCTGTCTTTCTCCTATATAGAAAAATTTTCCAGACAAGCTCAACTTGCTAAATGGCATATATAAAATTGTATTTTTTTAAAAAATAGGTATTTTTGCTTATAGTGTAAGCATATGAGGTGTCAATTATAAGAGAAACTCATCAACTGGTTGCTGATTTTACTTGAGACCAAATTAGCTGGGAGAAAAGTCTTCAGGTGAGAAGGTGTGAAAAGTTATGGCAAAAGTATTTAGTTTAAAATATTTATAAGCGGACTCCTATTTTACTCTTCTTGTGTGGCAGTAATTCTGGGTAAAGTTCTTTCTATAAGGAGGTCGCCATGTCCTGCAAAGAGCTAAAGAGGACACCATGACACTCAGTACTTAGGAGACTGCATTACAGTTTGGTTTACCCAAAATATATCAGGAAAAGAGAAGACTGCTGTAAAGGAGACCTGACTGCCACAAGAGAATACAGTAGAGAAACTGGATCAAATTATTACCAAAACACCAAGAAATCAGACTAACATGTCTATGAATTGATTAACCATGTCTATGAGTAACTTCAAACAACTACATCAAGGAAGATTATCTGAATGATCATTTTTTCTCAGGAAGGCAGAAATAGAAATGAAGTGTTATGAATTCCTGATTTATTCTGTGTGGCAATAATTCTTCAAGTATTCTTATGGAAATGGCTTTCCCTGGATAGTAAGAATGTAATGTGGTAGAATTTTTTGTTTGTAGAGTTCCCTCTTATATTTTTACCTTTCTGTAATATTTTGTTAAGAAGTCTTGTTTACTATCGTTCAGAGTGTATTTAGACTTCTTGTAGTGGCTTTGCTGCAAAGGAAGTGACATTATATATTAATAATATTTTGGGAGGTTGTCACCAAAGCATACAGAAAATGGTCACTAGTTTGCTTTGAATTTGCCAAGTCATATTAGCAGAATAATTTTTAAAATATCAAAAAGTAGTAATTGACATCTCTACATAATGGATTGTTTCAACATGTCATTGTTTATGTATGTAAAAGAAAAGGCAAAGAAAAGAAGGGCTATGTCATCCAGATGAGAAAGGATGCATGCTGCTCTCCAGCTTCTTGAGAAGTTTTGAACTAGTGTTACTCAAGGGTGGCACTATCCCCTCACTGTTCCCTAATACACTGTGAATGAGGCTTTCTCAATGCCTTTAACTGATGCTGTCCATTGTGAGAGGCCTGTTAGAAAAAGAGACACTTAGAGACAATATAATGATTGGTGGCTGGCAAAGACATGAAACATCTGGGCTCCGAGTTGTACTTTAATGAAAGTGGAAGTGTCCCCACCTAAAGAGACTGAGGATCTGCCCAGAGTCATCTGTGCTGTGCTGTGGCCATGCTGCTCAAGAAGGAGGATAATACAGATTCAAGTCCTCTAAGGTAGAGAAAGGATCTCCTCAACATTTTCCCCCTTCCTGGGCTGTCTGATATGAAGAAAAGCGCTGACGGTAATACCACTAGGAATCTAGTTTTCCATCTCCTTGAATTTAATCAGTGTGTGCCTAAAAACTGAAATACTTTAGAAATGGCAAACTAATCAAGATATTTCAACTTTGGAGAATCAAATATAAGATTTCCTCAGTCTGGATGAATTAGGTTCCATTCAATTTTCCGGATTTTAATCTTGGTGACAAGAAATAAAAATATTCAAATGGCTTTATCGTCTGTGTAATTGGTTTGACAGCTGAATAAAAAATTGCCACAAACCGAAACCCAAAAATAAACAGAAAAAACCCACCAAGAAACCACCTCAGAGTCCTTCCCCCCCGAAGCAAGGTTCTTTGTGTAACGCAGCAGAAATGAGTGTCACCCTTCAAAGACAAATTCTTTCAGATTGTGTTGAATAATTCATTTTCTGTTTTCTGACTGAATTTTGTAACAGTTGGTTGTCTTGTCAAGAATCCATGTGATCATGTAGAGCACATTTGGATACATGTAAAGATGTTCAGCTTTCTCATCTGCCTTGCTGGGGTATGAAAATTGTCTCATTATCCCTTAGATTTCCAGCTGATTTTTGCTGATGGAGGTGAATGGTCACTGAGACACAGTATTATCATTGTTGCCATACCTCCTGTACTTGAAAAGATGTTATTACTACATTCGCTGCTATTTGCTTTTGTATAAAAAGAAGAGGCTTGAGCTAAAAACGTCATCTGTTGAGCACATATGCTTCTATTTCCAAGAATCTGGATAATTTAATTATATTATCTGTTACAAAATGTTCTTCATACAAAAAGTGCTATTTGAACAAATTTTTTTAATTAATACTGAATGTCAATGCATGTTATAAAATGTCAATTTTTCCCAGACAGAATATGCTTTTGTTGACTGATGTGATATGGGTAAATTAATGCAAAATAAAAATTTAGTCTATTAACTACCATTTTTGCCAACTGGCAACATTCACTCTCTACCTTTTTTTTTGTGATATGTATTTGGTGCCAGAGGATGCTGTGTATAGGATTTTATCTTCAGCCTCTCTTCTGAGCTACTGTTTTTCCCTCATTTACTACTATGTCTTTTGCCCGTTGCCTCAATTTCTTTACTAAGGTTACACTTTTAGACAGCATTTTAAATAATTCCAAAAACCTTTGGGTGAACTTATACATAACATAATAGAGTTAATTCAAATAAGAAATAAGTTCTGTTAAATACTCACAATACAGAAATCTTCTTCTCAGTTTTTTATAAACTCAGTTTCAATTCCACAGGACTGTGTGAATAGAAATAGCTGCAATTCTGTGAAATCTGTAGAAAATATGTGCTTTTAAACTTGCCTATCACAAATCTCCTCAAAACAGTTCATATTTACAAAAAAAAATAAAGTAAAAGGAAGAGGAAGAGGAAAAGGAAGAGGGAAAAGAGAGAGAAGGGAGGGGAGGGGAGGGGAGGGGAGGGGAGGGGAGGGGAGGGGAGGGGAGGGAAGGGAAGGGAAGGGAAGGGAAGGGAAGGGAAGGGAAGGGAAGGGAAGGGAAGGGAAGGGAAGGGAAGGGAAGGGAAGGGAAGGGAAGGGAAGGGAAGGGAAGGGAAGGGAAGGGAAGGGAAGGGAAGGGAAGGGAAGGGAAGGGAAGGGAAGGGAAGGGAAGGGAAGGGAAGGGAAGGGAAGGGAAGGGAAGGGAAGGGAAGGGAAGGGAAGGGAAGGGAAGGGAAGGGAAGGGAAGGGAAGGGAGCAATTAAAGCCAGGATGCTAAAGAAGACCAAGGCTGAATATTCACAGAGGTGAGAAGTATCTTGCAGCTACAATGGCAGCTTGGAGATAGCTCCCCTAAATGTCCAAATTTCATTGCTTTACACATGCAAATATACCTGCATCTTAGAGAAATTTTGTTTGTATTTAGTAAGGCTTCCCTTGGGCCACAGCAGAGTTCCAGCTAAAGAAGGATTTGTAGATGTTGCCTCCAAAGGTCCCAGTACCTGAAAGATGAGACTAGGAACCAGTGGCACCCCGAAGTGTGAAGGTAGCCGTACAACCCAAACAAGACAAAATTGCCAGGTACCAACTGCCTTGCCACATCTTACCCAAATGATGCAACAATGTCCAGCCCTCCTCTTCCACCACTGCAACTCCCTTCCTTCAGCAGCACTGGCTCTAATTGCATTGAAAGCAACACAAAGTTTAAACTAACATGCAGTTGTGACAGAAAATCACCATTCTAGAAGTTCAGCATTTGTTAGTGGACCATAGAAATTACCTACTTTTTCTTATATTAGGTTGAGATTATATTTATTTGTAATTGCTGATTTTTCAATTTTTGTATTTGGAATATTTTAATAGTATAGTTTTAACCCTCATATATCCGGAAGGAAGACCTACAAATACATGTAGATATAGAAACAGCACTTTGACTAACATTAACATTGGCCACTCAATGTGATTTTTAAAGATACTGGTGATTTTGTTGTTGTTCTAACAGTAGTAATACAGAGAAAGGAAGTGTTCTGCACACAGTATAGCTGTGAAATAAGCAGAAAAATACATCTAAATGGAGTTCTAAGAATACCAAAGAACCATTTCTCTGCCCCTCTTCACCAAACATATTGACAGTTTCCGATTTCCTTTAGGTTTCACCCAGCAGTAAAGGTCATCAATAACCTGTCCCACCTGACAGTGCATGGTAGAAATTGAGCTTTCATCTCACTCATCTGAAATACATGTCACAACAGGTGACAGCAGTTGTCTGCACTGCCCCCAAATTGTAGAAAAAGCTCATTTTATAGCCCTAGTGTGCCTTGGTATTGATCGCAATGAATGAAAGCTCTGAACTCTAGAACAAGAAAGTGACTGCGAAAACAGGTAGAAATAAAATAGTATTTTGGAATGAATGGGAAGTTTTGCAAAAGACAGAGCACCTGATTGCTCTGATTTGATTTGCAAACAGTAATTTCAGATAATATGACCGCAATGTAATCAAATATTTCCATATCAGATGTGAAGTTCTTTGTAGTGAGCTCCCAGGAAGTGAAAAATCATCCCTGTCTGCTTCTGAATGCTCTTAAATACAATGCTTAAGGAGAATCTGAGATCAAGTGAACACTATTCCTCAATGAATATTTTCCCCAGCAGAAGGTTTAAATAGAGAGACACGCTTTGGCATTTAAAGGAATATAATCTAAAGGACAACTGTCAGGTTTAACCTTTTACACGTCACAACTGTTAAATGGCTGAGACTACTGACAGACAAATGTATAACAGGGAAAGAACAACTTAGAAAAATTAACCTGTAATAGCTTATAGTATAAGAAACAATATGAATAACTAATGGCTTGTTCACATCTGAGAATTTCAAATACCCTGATAATATTCTATGTGTTGACATTTCCTGGGTAAGTAGTCTTGTTTCCTATTTATTCTACATATGCTATCAATATTGTCACGGTTACAGTCCAGCTAAATTATTAATACATATGTACAAAAATTCTGAGGGCAGTTAGATTTAGAATGAAAGTAAACATTCCAGATTTGTACATTGCTTTTCTGCCTACAAAAAAAAAAAAAAGAAAGAAACAACAAACAAACAACAAAAAAAAAGGAGAAATCAGAATCACAGTTGAATAAAGTTACATGTATTTCACTTAAGTAATTATTAGGTAGAACTTTATGAAGTTAATCAGAGCATTTTTACCAGCTTCACTAGGTGTTCTGTCCTTTAGTTACATGCATAAAGTTCTTGTAATTGAACGTTAGCTTCAATGGGTTTTAGGAGTGAGACAAATTAAGATTTTTCTACTAAAAATATGTTCATCGGAGAGTTAAACCAAACTCTTTTTGTCACTTTTAGACTTTAAATCTCACTTACTAAATATTGAATTTTAATAGCAAAAAGGCAAAGCATTGACTATAAACTGAGATGTCTCTTTGAAATATTCATGGTGATCTGGAAAAATTAATTGATACAGAGAGAATAATGAATGTCCAAGGAGCATTCCTTTTGATAATTGTCACTTTTCTTTGCCTATTTTGTAAAAAAAAAAAAAAAAAAAAAAAAAAAAAAATTCCTTTTCTTATAACAAATTTAAAATATCAAAGGTATTATGGAATAATTTGTAATATAAATACCCAGGTGGACTTGAAATACTGCATACTGCATAATTACAATTTTTTAAAGCTTCAGCTAAGTAATTAAAAATACCCTATCTTTTTTGTATTTTTAAAATTAATTGTGTCTCAGAATTGTTACATTGAGAATAAATATAACAGATCTTTAAGAATTAGAAGAGTCCATTTGTATAGTTTGTTTGTGTTCATTCCAAAAGGTTCTCCATAAACATATGATCTAAACCCAATTGCATCATTTAAGCTGAATCAAGGACACAGTTTCTTGTATAAATGAAAACAAAAACAAAGCAAAGAAACAAAAAAACCAGCAAAGCTGCAATTTGTGAGATAAGAAAATGTTATTAAAAAAATAATAATTTTTTTTTAACCTTGATTTGCTGAAGCAAATATTGGATGACCAAGGAAAGGAAGGTGATTCAAGATGCTTTTGCCCTGCCTTGATGCTGGATATAAAAACTCAGTTGTGTAGAGAGGACATGGACTTTGTACATCCCACTGCCAGCTGTTCTGAGTCTCTTTCATGTAAGTCAGGGGAACTGTGAATTGTTGTCCTCTTCCTGATTGCCTGCTCAGGTTCTTGAGACAGTACGGTTTTATCTTCATAAAATCTACTACAAGACTAATACGTCAACAGGACTGGAACACCACTCTAGTCTCAGTCTGATCACAAGATCCAGCTGAAGGCTGAGAGAAACATTTCCAAAATGCACATCAGTATGGTGACACTGCTACACCAAGTGCTACCAAGTGCTACCAAGATGGACAGTAGCTGAGACAGAGGATGAAAAAGCTGTATACAGCCTGTACAATAGTCACAAGTGTGATCTGCTTGCTGCATGCAAATCTAGTAATGAAAAATCACCTGTAGAACCAAATCAAGTGGACAGTAAAAAATACCTTTTTACTCCTACTCTGCATTGCTGTGAAGAGTTAAGCAGACACAGCATAACAGCAAATCTTTCTCCCTGTTACTAAGTAAGAAAACCCTAACAGCTTCACTGCCATAGGGTAACAGTAGCCCTGTAGCAGTGTTTCTGGTAGAATTGAAGATTAGCTCGTGACAGTTGACTAACTTTTTTTCAAACTTTTAATCTAAACTCTCTGTATCTCCTTTTCTGAAGAAAAAAAAAAAAAGATTTTTTTAAATAATAAAAAAGTAAAAAGAGAAAAAACCCAGTCAAACGCTCAAGAGAATATATTAATTATATTAAACCTTACAAAGTCTTTCATAACTAAGCTCCCTATCATGAGTTAAAGCATGCTAAAATCTACCTATGTGCTCTAGAACCTAGTTACCCTGGGGGACAGTTTATAAAAGGCTGTAATCAGCTGTGGGGACTAGACCAATTAACTAGGAAAGGAGATGGGAATTGTTGCTTTAACATAATCCCACAAATAAGGCGTTTCCTAGAATGGGGGTCTGCTTGAGCTCAAAAGCAATGATGACTGGAACACTGAGAGAAGAACCCATCTGATTTAAAAGGGATGGCATAGTAGGCCATTGACATTCATCCCCTATATATTATGACAGGGAAGGACTGGGAGAATAATACTGATAATGTCTTGTGGTTTTATTCTTTTATTGTTAGGAAGGGATAGAATTTGAACTATTGAGGAAACTGCTAATATATTGCAAGTACCTACCAATGGTAGGATGCTATTCCCCATAACTCCATCCAACCCATTTATCCCCCTGCTTTGAGAAAGTTTTCTTGTCTGCCTGTTCTCCATGAGTCTGAACTAATCAAACCATCTTCCTTCCCATCTTTCTTATTGCTGAGACTTCTCTGCTCCTCAGGGCTTGTTTCCCCTCACCATCATTTTTCATGCAGAAATATTTTGAGAAGCAGGAGATGCTGTGTTCTCTTCCTAACTGCATCACTGCCCCTGTTACAAGCAAGTCGTCTTACCTTCGTGCTTGTTTCCTTAACTCCCATCCAAGTCTCTAAACTTAAGACTCTAAGGTCACACTTGAACAGATACATGCTGTTCAAAACGCTGAGTATACAGCTACATTCATTTGCTTCTTTCAGCCAAGCCTGACCAGGAAATCTACAAAAGTGTCTTCCTGCAGACTGAAACAAAAGGTGTAAGGCCTAAATATCCTTCGGAAAAAACAATAATATGTGGGGGGTTGCCCTAAGATGTTACAAAAACTAACACAGACTAAACAATTGTTATGAATGTTGACCTATACTACCTTGTTCTCTCACTGTAACCATACCCCAGTAACTTAAGACACATGAACTTTGCATACAGTATCTAAGCTGTACGTGGTTCTAACCAAGATACCAAAAAGCTGAGTAGTTAGACTGTCTGCTAACTATCCATCAAGAGAAATAAAGCTCAAACAATTGATAGAGATACACGTTTACTCTGGGAAAGTATCTCTGCCTTACTCTCATAAGCAGCATTATCTCCCTACGATTAATGGAGGAACTAGAAAAATCTGATTCCCTCAACATTCTTGGTAGATACCAGAAGACAAACTTCTTAATTTGGCATAGGTGAAATTGCTGTAATCAAAACAGCCTTTCACATTGGAATAAACATTTTTGCTAACCCACATCATCATCCACAGAAATTGAGAAGGTGATTATAGACATGAATGGAAGCAAGTCAGTGGGATAGGTGGCTTTTATGGCCAGTTATATTTATCAGCATTAAAATCTAGAAAGAACTAGAAAAAAACACTGGAAATTTTCTGTGATTCGTTGGAATAGAAGCTTCTATCCAGCTTTAATAATGATATCAAAAATAGTTTTCATTTGCTAAGTAAGTAATGAGGCAGGTTGAGATTGTTGTAACAACCTCTAGCATCTGTGAGTTCCAGCCAAATACACAATGGTGCCTGAAAAAGTTATAGAAACATTGTCAGGAAACTCCCAAGGGGTTATATTTATGGCAAGATCCTCTTGCCATAAAGCAGGATCAGCTATAATTGACTCTCAATCAACTGCTGATGAGGGTTGTGGACTACTCGTATTGCAAGACCAGAGACTCCTGAAATGCTCTGCATGAGACAGCTCACATCCATGAGCAAGGAGAGTTGTGTTGGCAGGACACTGACACACTGGTGTGCTCCACATCCGCTGGGTCCCCACCCTCTGCAGTCACCATTGTCACCAGCTCTCTCTTTTCCCCCTTTCATTCTCACAGAGTGATCCCAAAGACCATCTTGCATTCATCCTGTACCTCCTAAGGTTTGAGGTAGGGTTGGGTTTCAGGTGTTTTGTTTCTTTCCCTTTTCAGGTTACTCTTAATAATCAAGACCTGACTAGCCCCACACATATGAATGTACCTGACTTAGTGAAATTTCTCTAACACAGAAGATATACTTTGGAGATGTTTCATAGGTATAATCCTCCCAGAAAAAGAGAGAGGGGAGATCCTCATTGTCATTGATATTATCATTATAAATCTTTTTTCAATGGTTGCCACTCACTCATTATTCAACAACCTTCCTTTCAGCATTTGATTGAGCTGAAAACCAGAGGACAAGCCATTTTGCCCCTATTTGAATCAGTTGTTTGAAGTGTTTCAAACTCAGACAAGTTCTGATGAGTTTGAACTGAAATAGAAAGTATTACAGCAGGGCCCTGACTTACCTTGATAAGCAGCTACCCACCAGCTTTGTCTGTACCCACCAGCTTCAGCCCTTCTGCTTTTCCTTCAAGAGCTCAAAACAGTGTTCAGAATAGGAAGTACCTTGCTTAGAATGCTCTGAACTTTCCATGGACCTACTAAACTAGGGGAATAACTATGATAAACCCACATTCACATCCAGTGTATCTCTGATCCTATTTGATTTCATCTATTTTATACTGCACTTATTGATACACGGCAGATTGCAGTGAAATAAACACAGTATTTTCAGATTTATATTTTAACATTTTAAATCTTATCAGTATGCAGCACTATGAAGAGGATTGTGGATGCTGATCTAATCCACCTACTTTCTGGTGGCCAGATTTTCTGTAATAAAAATGCAAATAATCCCTAGAATGACATACCAGTTTAAAATACTTCTACTTTTCTTCTGTAAACTGACAGCAAATTGTCTTTCCTCGCTAAGTATGCTTATTTGTTAAGAATATTTTCTTCATGCTAAAGAAGCTAAATCCAACGTGACCTTGAGTGTGATCAATTTAAATACAACACTGCATTTCTAGACATAGCAGTTATTTCTCCCAATATGCTTCTGGTACATATCCTTAAATAGATATTGACTTCCTAGTTCCTTAGCTTTGCAATTTTAAAGTTATATATTCTAACATGTTAAGGTCTGAAAAAATCCTTGGGTTGAATCCACAGTTTCAGTGACTTAAGTGCAGTGTGAAGAACTACACCTATAAATGGCCAGTCCTATTCATTTATAGCTTATTTATTTATAATTTGTATTAATATATGGCTTCTAAATTTGAGAAAAAAACATTCACAAATAAATTAGTCATGCAATTGTATTTTAAAATTTCTTATGCAGTTGCTCTGAGGCCATTAAAAAGCAGATACTTTTACTCCTATTTTCCACATGAGGAATCAAAGATGTATTAGGAAAAAGCTACAAACCTGCTTGTTAGGTATTCCAGACTTAAATTGTGAACTACTGAGCTGTCCCAAGCTAAGGATTCAACTGAGAGGAAAAACTTGCAGGGCTAAAAAATACCCCAGAGACTTCCTGATGGAATATTTATTTCTTATGAAAAGGTTCAAAACAATTCATACAAAGATTGTTTCTATTAAAATGAACTCTTATATTCACTTCCTCAATTTCCCACCATTTTCCATTTAGGGGTTTTGAAACACCTTGCAGCTACTAATGTAATAAGCCCATGGTATTTCTGTGAAGATGACAGAAATTATTCTCATGTGGTTTAGGCTGATTCAGCATTGCTTGTATTAGTGGCAGGTTTCATCTTGATCCTTTTTCTTTTCTGGTAGTAGAGATTGCTCATGTGTATAACCTGTTTATGAAAGAGTTTATGTCAAGAGACTGCTACAAAGGAGACATAAATGATCTTAACAAACTAAAAAATATAAAAGAAATTTAATGTGCAACGAAGACACGACGAGGTACAGAATAGAAACAAAAATTTGTGTACGAAAAAATACAACTTTGGTATTAAAACCAGCAGTGTTCCCAAATTCAGAGATATATAGGGAGTTACTGACATATATCAGCACAGTGGAAACAGTCTTTTGAATTCAAATGGGGACATTTTGATATTTTATTTAGGGGTTGGGGGGAGAGATGTTTTTATTTTTGGTAGTATAAATATCCTCAACCACGTAATAAAATGAAATCAATTCAGTTATCATTATTGTGAATTTCAGACTTACAGGAGATTTATGCTGAAATATGTATCTTTCACATGGGGAAATTTCCCAGAAGGAAGGGTAGTGAGTACAGAACTGAGGTATCAGTGAGGGGGATGGTAGTTTTCTCATATCACTGTGTGGTTTCACAAAAGCTCCATGATGGCCAAGAAAGCTGTACAGCTCCACTCAATTACTGCTGCAACTTCATCCAGCCTAGATGTGGCTTCAGTACAACACTAACATTACAGGAGAACAAGCCCAGGAAATTTCAGCTGCTACAGCCTGTTTATTAGAATGCTCTTCTTCCTCCCACAGTTGTATTCAGCAGTATTTACTAACCTGTTTCTAGGGGAAATAAGGAGCAGGGTTTCACTTCATGGTAGCTGAATCCACTTACTCCTAAGCTATTTGGATCAGTGGAACCCTTAATAAATCAAGAAGCAGGTAGCACCAGGGATAAGTGAATTTCCCAGTAAGAATCCATCACTGCTTCTTGCTAGGAAAAGCAGGGATATTCACTTTCCCTGTAAAGTCATCAGGTATCAGATTTGCTGATTTCCAAGGACTACCTCATTGCCCCTATGGACTCTTCTCAGGTGTAGGGCAAGAGAATTCCCTAGCTTTCCTGTTGAATCAGTGCCACTGTGCACTGAAGTATTTAGATTCCTGGGGCCAGAAGAGGGAAACACAAGCATAAGCATGAACAATTTGTGACTTGTACCTAAAGGGCAATGCCTAAGGAGACAAGAAGCCTAAATTATGGTCCTTGTTCCATACATATTTCTGTATTTTCCTCTCTTACAGGCAACTATCACAGGATAAACAGTGTATAAATGAGGGTACTAATCCTGTTCCCATCTGAAGCCTCTCTCTCTGGGCAGTCAGTTCATAAGTTTGCTCTCTTTTTTTCAGGGCCCTACAACATTCTTATCTAAGCTGTCCCTAGCTTTCCACTTCATCTGTTTTTGTACTGCTTCTAGAGCTTCTTTGTTCATTCCCACACAAGCAAACAGGCACAGTAGGTCCAGTGAATTCTTTGTGTGTTGAATATACTGTACATCAGTACAGTACATGATGGGTAGGTCTGGCATGTCTGGGAAATATTGAACTGCCTGAGCATGCAATCCAACATGTCTGGGATTTCCATGCTGGCTATGTACATAAGTCCTGGAAAAATACGTACGTATTTTTCATAGACCAGTTCATTTTTTCACATGAGGGGATTAATACATTGTAATCAGTTCACTTTTCATCTTTTGATAAACTAAGCCTATTAAATTCAAGCCTCTGACCACGTATTGTATGGTGCAGCATCTTCCCTAGCACTAAAATCACTGTTGTGATTCCTTTCTGCACAATCTCAGGTTTGTGAACAGTGTTTTAAAAATACAGTCGCAGGAACTGTATGGCTCATTCAAAAAGCAATCTCAGCGATGCTATACATGGAAGGCAAAACCCCTTCATGCGCCTTGTCAGTAAAATACCTGACCAAAAGGCAGTGTTTCCACGTTATAGGAAACAGTATGTTTTTACAAACAACTCTCATCCAAATCACAGCGGGGTTTTTGGTGGAAATTTCTGGTGAATCACAAGTACTCTGACCCCTGCAGGTGCTTCGGCAAACTGACATGAGAGGACTGCGGATGAGGGGAGGAAGAATTTGCATTTTTGAGGAAACAGCACAAAACTTCTTGGTGTGTCGCTTCACCCGGGAGTATTGTCTATTTGCCGTAACATTCAGAGTTTGAGGCCTTGTCTAACATGACCTTCAGGGTGCTTTCCTGCCCTACTGCTTTCCAGAATTCAGGAACACACAATGTTTTTGGTTGTTGTCAAATGTATGTATTAGGTTTGTTCACACCAAAACACAGTGCACTTAGCAAGACCAGCTTGTCATTTACTTTCCAAATCTGCTAAAAAATATACCACAGTATTACTTCAGATAATATTGCCCAGTAAATCACTGTTTGTCCATTTGTTGTTGAGAAATGTCAGCTGAATGGCCCTAATTCTATGTAATGTCTGCTATATCAAGTGTTTTATTGCAGTAATGGGGCTTCACTGAAAAACAGATCAACAGTCTTGCAAACTATTGAGACTAATGAAAACATTGTAGCTCTTGAAAAATATCTCCTACAATTTAGTTTAAGTACTGAATGGATCACAATATAACCTGCTCTCTGCTACAATAAAGCCATTATTATTTCTAAAATTAGACAAATAAGGGAAATGCTTTCTTTTAGACAAATATGGAAATGCTTTATTTTTCAACATCATGTTACATGGCTGCACCGTTTCCATTACCAATAGTCCTGTTCTAGCAATAAGGAATCTCTGCTACCAGTAGGTATTTAGGCTGGAGTCAAAACCGGTGAATTACAGTGCTTTTAAAACTCACCTAAAAGGTACGCTAGTGCTGACAAAGCTTTACACTATAGTTTCGTCTCTTCCTGGTGGCAACTTTGCATTGCCAGTTCGGAGCTTTGCTCTTCCATAGCAACTCCTCGATTGACACAAGAACTGGTTGTGCCAAAGTGGACAAGTGTGTGGAATTAGAGAAACTGTAGAAAGCATACCTTGGCCTCTCTGTAATAATCTCCATTAAGGTTTCAGACCCGCCTTCCCAAATTTCTGGCACCAGTACACGCAACCCAAGCCTTCCCAGGCTCAGCATCCTGAAGCTGACAAAACCCACTTGCGGAGCCAGTGGCTCCATACTCTGAATGGCATTCCTGACCACGGGGGTGCATCGTTCCCAAAGCTACCATCACACCTTCGGCTGGACAGGACACGGCAGAGACAGGTCCCTCCCCGAGATTATACCGAGGGGCTCCCCTGTGCAGCCAACTACCTCCCGTCTCCTCCACCCGGTCGCTGCCGCCCGCGGTTGGCAAGCTCAGACAAGGCAGCATTTTGACCTTCGGCGACATCGTTCCTTTCGGTTTCCCTCCCGCCGCCCCCTCGCCTCGGCTCGGGGCAGGCAACTCCGGCCAGCCGCACTCCGTCGGAGCGAGCGCCGCGCCGAGCGCTGCCGCCTGCCGGCCTCGCAGGGCCAGCGCCACAGCGCCGCCGCACCTCCGGGCCGTCCTTGGCCCGCGCAACCCCAGCGCACCGGGCGGCGGCAGGGCCGCGGCTGCCCGGCCGGCTCTGGGCAGTGACGGCAGCAGCTCGGTAGGGAAGACCGGCCGGCAGCCGCGGGCGCCTCTTGCCCTCGTGCCGGCGAAGAGCACCAGGCGGCCCGGGGCCGGCTTTTGGTGCCGAGGTCGGCGGGCGAGAGGCGGCACCGCCGCTTGTTTACGAGCGGGCGGAGGGGCGGCCCGGGATAGCGCTGCGCCACCGCTAGAGCGGGACAGCCCGTCCCGCCCCCGCGGAGCGGGTCCGCCACGGCTCCCCTGCACCCGCGGGGCACCTGGGCGCGCCCGGGAGCCCGGCTGCGGGAACGGAACGGGGCGGGGCGGGGCGGGGAGCGACCGGCTCTCCTCTCCCGTGGCGCCGGGGCTGAGAGGACGCGGAGCCGCTCCCCGTCCCGGATCCCAGCGCCCCTCGAGGGAGCAGGCAGAGAAAGATGAGGAGGCTTTCGCTGCCGCGGCCGGGGACGGCGAGGCCCCATTCACGACTCCCCGCAGCATCGCCCTGCAGGGGCTGCGCCCTTCGTGGGGCCCTCTCCCTCCCCGCCCCCGGTATCCCCCGGGCCGCCGCCAGCCCGTCCCCGCGGTCTGGCGCCGCCGCCCCGCTCCGCTCCGCGCCCGGAGCCCCGGGAGGGGGAGGGGAAGTGCAGGGGGAGGCGGAGGCGGCGGCCGCTGTGGGGCCCAGGCTGCTCGTCGCCTCCGCTGCGCCTCTTCCAGCCCCAGGATCTGGGGCTGGGGGGGGGCGGGAGGAGAGGAGGCGGGCCCGCCTCAGCAGTGCCCAATGAGAGAGGCGCGGACGGGCACTTGGGGCGGTGCGGAGGAGATCATCGCCCAATGGGGGGCAGGGCAGAGGGCGCACTTGGAGCGGGGCGAGAGTGAGGCAGGAGGCGAGTCGGGACTCGGGACGCGCGGGGGGCAGAGCCAGCAGCCGCCGCAGCCGCGCTCGCAGCCGCGCTCGCAGCCGCTCGCACGGACGGCGCCGCGGGACCGGGAGCCGGCGGGCGAGGGACGAACGGACTGAGGGACGCCGCTTCCCGGAGGGGGCAGCGGGCGGAGCCGCAGCCCGCAGGAGAAGTTTGGCTGAAGCGGCCGCCGCCGCCGAGAGAGGAAACTTTCCTCGGGGGGCCGGAGGCGGGGGCGGCGGGAAGGAGCCGCAGCACGCTCGGGTCCGCCGCCCGGCGAGGGGGCTTCCGAGAGGCTCCCCCCGGCCCAGGCCGGGCTGCGGCGGCTGGGATGTACCTGGCAGCGGTCTCGGCGGGGAGGAGACGCCCGGGCGGAGACGGCAGCTGGCACCTGGCGGCTGCGGGGTGGCTGTTCCTGCTGGCCCTGCTGCTGGGCGAGTCGGGGACGCGTGCTCTCGTCTGCTTACCCTGCGACGAATCCAAATGCGAAGAACCGAAGAGCTGCCCCGGTAGCATCGTGCTGGGGATCTGCGGTTGCTGTTTCATGTGCGCTCGGCAGCGGAACGAGAGCTGCGGGGGAGTCTATGGGCTTCACGGAGCTTGCGACCGGGGCTTGCGCTGTGTCATACGACCGCCGCTAAACGGAGACTCCATCACCGAGTACGAAGTGGGCGTCTGCGAAGGTGAGAGGCGGTGGGACACCATCTATCTCTCCATGCATCCCCTGGGGTGGGGGTGCCCGATGGGCGGCGGGAAAGGAAGGAGGGCGCACCTAAGATGTCTTAGGCGCTGGTGCGCCCTCCTTCCCTTCCAGCCCGCCCGCCTGTCCCATCTGCGAGCGTGTCTTGTAACCTTCCCTGCTTAAAAAACCCCACAAACTCCTACTTAGAAGTTTGGCCCTTAATTTTCTTACCCTGAACTTTAAGGTTCTACCAATCCTCCCTTCTCCGTAGCGTGTCACTGGTTTGCTAATAGCTTATATCAGCTACTGATGCCCAGCTAAAATTCCTTGATAAAGGACTCGGTAAGGGTTTGGCAGATGGAGATCGGCGGAGGTCAGTCGTGCACACATGATGCCTGTTCCGGATTCCCTCCTGTGTAAGGAAACAACAAACACTGATCGTCTGTTATAAAGTTTTCTTTCCTGTTCCTGTCACTTAATATCTCTCTGCCTGTCCTGCTCGGCATATAATGATAAGGGGTGTCTTTTTCCCTGCTGGAGCATCAAGCGGGTGGGGGAAATAACCACGGCAGAACTCCTCTCAAAGTCACTTCAGCTTCCTGCCGTGTGCTTGTGAGAGGATGAATAGGTATCAAATGCAAAAGGAGTTCACCCCCCTTCAGCTTTTATCTAATAGAGTTACTAAGATTTTATATATATATATATATATATATGTTACAAATCAATGAAAGGCCAGGGGTAAATTTTTAGTCTCTCTTTCTCTTGTACCTCCAGTTGCCTTTTCCCCCAAGCTGAGGGAAAACATGGCGCTCTAAAGAGATTAAAAATAAGCAGTAGTTTGGGATATGTATAAATGTATATGTGACTCGGAGCGGGAGCTTCGACAGTTCTGGAAGAGGAGACGGTGGCGGTCTCCTCTCGGCGGGTAGAGGGCAGTAGAAAGTCCAGAGAGCTGGTGAGGCTGCATCTGTCCAAAAAACTTGCATTTAAAATGATGCACTATTTTAAGAAAGCTAAAGCCGGTCATTTTTAGTGGGCAGCTGACCTTTGTCCTGGCGCTCATTATTAGTTTAAAACTCCATTTGCCTCCGTAACAAATAAATTGCAAACCACAGCAGAGCCGGGCAGTGTGTCCCCCCTGTGCTAGAACCAATACCATCAGCCTCGGGAGCTGATGCTTGGGGAGGACGAGCTCCAGGTTAAAAGATGGATTGTTAAACATTTTAAAATGACCCTAAACTGTTTCTAAGACCTTGGTTGAGACTGTGTTGCTGAATATATACATTACTGTTGTCTCTTATTTTTAATATGTATTGGAAAAGTTTTTGTAAATAGAAAAGTACAAGCAAAGGTACTTTGAAAACTTACCTGGTTTTGCAGGAGTTTCTCCTATCGTGTGTTTTCAAGTAAAAGCTGAGCTAAAATAGCTTCCCCCCTTCTCGATGGTTAAAGGAACTAAAAGCCTACAGTCATTAAAGGCCTTAATGTTCCAGTTCCCGTACTGTATCACAATATGGACATCTCTGGCAGTTTAGGAGTATTTCATTCCTTTGAAGTGATGCAATCTGTACGTTGCTGTAGTTCAACTCATAACACGTCCCATCTACTGTTGAAAATAGTATGAAGCATTTGTTGGCAAGATTGTGTTTCAATTAGTGTTGTGGTTAGAAACTAGTTCCAGCTGTCCCTATAGGAATAGTCCTAGGGGAGGGAGGTAAAGAGGAGGGAGATAACAATCTATTAACTATAACTAAGGGAGATAAGTTAAAATAAGAAAATTAAATAGGTAAGTTATCTATTTAATTTTCATTCTCATAAGTGAAAAGCAACCAAGCTGAACTGTCAGCCTAATAAATAGTCCTGGAATACCTATTAGTCAGGAAACTGTCTCATTCTAAGAAACAGAAGTAATATGTTGTTCTTCATGGTGCATGTTTTGCACATGAGGTGGCAGCAAGGATAAAAGGGTACTGATTGTACTGCCTCTGATCACTAATATGCGGTTGAATAGCTCTGGTTTTTTCATTGTGATGACCTAAACAGTTGTGCAGTTTACAGGCACACATGCAACAGGCTAGGCTGGTGATGCCTGATGTGAGTGGTATTAAGCCATGCCTTTATCCCTTAACAGAATAAAGGCTGCACTTTTTTTTGTTGTCTTGCACACTGGGAGTGCAAACCCTTTCCTTCCCCAGCCCAGGGAGGAGGAAATAGAAGTGTCTTGCAGAACTGTGTGAGTAGAAATTCATGTTTTTACTCTCCTTCCTGTCTCTAGCCTTTTATTTCATTGCAATTTTTTACACTGAAATGACCCCTACTGGCTACAGTTATAAGCATGGCTTTTTGTATCATTTTTGAAGCTTTATCCCTGTCTTATTTCAGACTATCAGCATGTGCTGATAGAAGACTTTGAGAGCTGGAATAGCAGCAGGTAGAAATACTTGTCTGCTAACTTGGTTTTAGCATTTAAACGCACTCGACATAAATGAATTCTGTAACACCTGACAGATAAATCTCCCTGGCATCTGTTATTGGTAGCTTCTCTTTCTGAAATTACAAATAGAGTATTCTTTGTTAAAGCACTGTTTATTAATGAAATCTGTTGCTGATCCTGAGGGGTTTTTTCCTTTATCATTCTAAAACCTGAAGGAAGTTCTCATTCATCTTACCACCTTAACTATACACGTTTCTAAGCAGTTCTGAGGCTCCATTTGTGTCGTTATCCTGAAGTGGGTAAATGCCTTTCCTGAATGCAGTTCTCTTCTTAGTAAATAATAATTCTGAGGTTCTGGTGCTGATGGCTACACCTCCTGAAGGGCATTCTTGAGAAACTTTGCACACCTCCAGCCCCTGTTGACTTTACAACATCCTTTACTGGATTGGTTCAATGAGGTGTTGGGACCCTACAGCCCCTTCCAAAGGCTCTTAGGATTGAGAAATTTTTAATGCAAAGCAGGAATTGCCTTGCTCTCTGCCTTTGAAGGTGGTCCTAGAGCCACCACTGAATTAGACTGAATTCTCCAGAACCATCTTAGCCTTGGCTACTGCAGCAGTGCAGCTGGGCAGGGCTCTGGCTTTCCAGGGGATCAGAGAGCCTTGAAAAAACTCTGCCAAAGAAGTTAGGTTATTCTGTGAAAGCATTTCTTGAGATGACTCTCTTGTCTGTTTCTATGCTTCCCTGGTTTCTGGTGCTATTAGATGAAGAGGCCTAGATTGCTTTGCTAAACTCTCTGAAGTCATGACAATAGCAAATAATCTAAAGCTGAAAATGACCTGAAATTATTTTTAACTGTGTAACAGAAACATAAGCTTTTGTGATATATGTGAAATGCTTAGTTAACACAACTGCTAGTCTTATGGTGGTTTTAGTTTCTCTTTAGAATATACTTCCATATGAATTAGCTTCTAGGTAGATATTGAAAGAAGATATTACTGTGCCACTAGCTTACCAATAATATCTATTGCTTTGTTTGGTCTTGGTTTGTTGCTTTGGTTTTAATGGGGTTTGGGTGTGTTTTTTGCTTTAGTTGTTGGTTGGGTTTTTTTTTGGTGGGGGGGTACAGTTATTGCTGTATTCTTTTTGCTTACTGTAGGTAATTTAAGGCTTGCCTTGAATACTTGGGGCTTGTCAGCCTAGTGCATAACTTCTGAACTGGAGTTCTCTTGGGACCAGGAGAAAGTTGCTGTAGCAGATTTTAGGCAAGTATTGGGAAGTATGTGTGTTAATCTCCTAGGATGATGGCAGAAGCTTTCCTTACTGTGGCTAGTCCTAGTCTCATTTACTGAACTGCATCTTTTTGGGAGTTTGGAGCATTACAGTCTGTCTGACTCCTTGTTGGAGCAAGCTGGGAGAGCTTGGATGTGTCCATTGTCCCTGTCCCCACCTTTAAGTCTGCCAGGTTTTCCTCCCTGAGAAATATGTAAGGGCACAGTGTATGGTATGTAACCGAAGCTTGGTGAAACTGGAGTTGATGGGAAGAATTTAAACCTTGAAAGGCTAGCGCTTTTTTTTTTTTTTTTTTTTTTCCAAAATTTGGAAGAGGAAAGCTAAGCTTGTTTTTTGTTTTGTTCAGGCATTGGTTTACATGTGTGCTAATGGAGTTTGTCTGTGCTTTACTGAAGTAAGAACAACTTGCTTATAGACTTGATAGTATTTTTATCATAAGTAGTGCTGATGCTTGTAACTTCTGTTGCAGAACCGTGTTTTCGGTTGTTTTCAGTCCTGTGCTTTCTAATGGGTCAATGGACACAAAGCCCTCAACTTGATGCTCTGTCTGCAGACAGACTGCTGTACAACATGCTTGGCTTCTTGCCTGTGATGTAGTCCAGACCCCTAAAGATCAGGCAGTATTTTGCTTTTAGTACAAGTTACTGAAGTTCAAGTAATTTGGAAGTTGTATGTGGGTAACCCAGTTGTTTACATCTGTTTGGACTGGAACAGTCCAAAAACCTTTTGTTTGGTTGGGTTTTTTTCTTTAAGTAGTGAATGGCTGGGAAAATGTCCAAATGGTTCTCATGTCCATGTATGTGCAGAGAACTTCCTTCAGAAACATCAAGTGTTAAAACTGATGGTCTGGTTGGGGACTTCATCAATATTAAGTGGTGTACCAATGGTTGTTGGTGTGAAGACAGTCAAAGTACTTCGTTCAGAGGCTGTCAGCAATCCAGACAATCAGGGAGACAAATGGAAAAATTATTCATGTTGTCAAAAAAGAAAATTGTCAGAAAAATTACTGAAGTTGTGAAACTGGAATGAGAAGTAGTTCTTTGGTGAATGTTCAGCTTCTGATATGCTAGTCTTGATCAGATTTAACAGTCCCCTTCCCCTACTCCTCCTCCCTGCCCCCCCAAAAAACACTTACTAGGAGAATGCTGACTTCTTACACATAGACTGGATAATTTCTAAGCTATTTCTACTCTGTATTCCATCAATGCTGAGATCTCAACATCAGTAAGAACATGTAACTCTGAGTGTGGCATGGAATTTGAATTGGATCAGGTGCTTATTTGACTTGGAAATGGTTTCCTCTCTGTTTCTGGGCATCGTGTTTCAATTTTAGAAAAGACTTGCTTCCAGTATTTCAGCAAAAATTAAATGGAAAAGTCTAACAGATGTGATGCAGGAATTGGTATGGTTTTGCTGTTGTGGATCAGCACAGTTAGTTTAAAACTAGAAATCTCACTGTAGATAGGCTGGTTTACTAAATTTTTTAACTTCTCTTAAGAGGAACGTTCTCTTTTTATTTATTTTTAGTTTTTAAAACTTTGTATAAGCATCCTCTGCTTATGTTAATTTTTCTACACAGTGATTTTTTTCCCCAGGTTCCCCAAAATCATGGTGCTTATACAGATTTTTTCCTTTTTATTTTTTTATACTACCTTCGAACTTGCCCCTTGGCATCTTTGCTGGTTTAAGCACCCTCTAGCTAATTCAAGGATTCTTGCATAATTTAACTTCTTGCCTGGTACTTATTCAACCAAAATGTCATTTCACTGACAGGTGTATTATGCAATAATTAGCCCATTAATATGGTTCAAAAATGCTTTCCTCTCCCCCTCCTTACTTTGTGCCCCGTTAAGGATTTTTCATCTCGATAAGTAAAGTTTATAGGATCTTGCAGACAGAACCAAACGTTTCTCTGTTTTAATGGATTAAATACTTTGTAGAGGTGACCTATTAAGTATCTCTTGTGACTTATAAACTGCTTTCATTTGAGAATGCATTTAATCCACAGGGAATGTAAACTTGGAAATCATGAACTCAGGGTTTTGCCTGACACTTTGAGTGACACCGGTTGTGTCTGACTATACTGGAATTTGGAAAATGACTGATACTGACACAGAAAGCTTATGTAGATGGAGAAACTTACCAACATAAAACAAGATGGGTAGACAACTTTGCATAGAGGCTATCTAGATTAAATTCCACGTAAGCGTAAGGATTAAAAATAGTCCCTGAGTGTGCTCTTGTCTAAACAGACTAGTTTGGCCTTGTTTTGGGGAAGTAATGTTTTGAGAAGAATGGAAGCAGTTCACACCTTTACCAGAGGCAATACTTAGTCCCCAGCAGCTTTCACTGGGTATACTGGGTACTTAACTGGAGAATCTGCAAATCATGTTACCACCACCTTGTGGGTCATGAGTGTGCACGTCTTTATTAAGACTGAATAAGAAAACGAACTGGGGAGCACAGGGTTGTGGGCAGGAGGAAAAGCACTGACTGGCTCATAGGCATGCACCAATTCCCATGTTCTTACTTATTTCCTAGACTTTAAGTCTTATATGGACAGCTACCATTAGGCTTCAGTTGTTGGTTGGGGTTTTTTTGTTTGTTTGGATGAGTTTGTTGTTTTTTGGGTTTTTTCCCACTGGTGAAAAGTCTAGCAAGAGTAATGTTTCTGAATCTAAGACAGCCGTTTCTGTTGGGTCATTTGTCCTTGAAATGAATTAAATTTCAGTGTTTTGCTACAGGCTGTGTTGTACTCTCCTCAAGATTTTTTCAGAAAGGCTGGATGTGTGTGTGTGGAGGCATTTTTTCCCCTCACTGATGGGTTGTTGATAAAAAGCTGGGGTCATACTGATAATGGTGTTATACTCACTGATGTAGTATGTGCTGCTTTCACAGTAGAAATGCCAAACTTGATGTCTATCCCTAAGTGAGGTTTTAGAAAAAGAAAAGAAGCCTTGAGGGTAATTCTAAATCCAGCCTAAAGTTTTTCCTGTAGTCTTCTATGACTAAGAAATGGGGTGTAATTCCTCTGAAACACGTTGTAATTGTGTTCAGTGGTGCTGCATTAATGTCTGGGGGGGAAAGTGGCAAAATATTTAGGTTATCAGATTTCTTTCAATAGTGTGGACTGTTCTTGGTATAGGTTGCTTTACTTATGGCCTTGTTCCAGAATTTGTCTTTGACAAAACTTTTCCTACTCCTGTCAGCTTTGCCTCTGCCTAGCAGCTTCAGCAAGCTGCCAGCCAACTACTTGTTTGCAGTGAAGCTGATGCGTGCTGCTGTACATGCAGGCTTCTGAAGTGTGTGGGTGCAGAGTGTGGCTTGAAAAAAAAAAAAAAAAAAAGAAAGAAAATTGGAATTTTAGACTGCTTTGGAAAATGG
Source organism: Coloeus monedula (assembly GCF_965178545.1). Taxonomy (NCBI): domain Eukaryota; kingdom Metazoa; phylum Chordata; class Aves; order Passeriformes; family Corvidae; genus Coloeus; species Coloeus monedula. Next base: position 38,677,927 of record NC_138782.1, read on the forward strand.
TTATGAAGCTTTGGCCCTTTTCTGAGGCTTTAGCAATTATTTTTGTAAAGAGTTTTCTAGAGCTAGAGGAAAAATCTGCTATGACAGCTAAAACACCGCTGTCTGTGCTCGTTCTAATCACAAGAGTACTGGCAGATGCTTTTTCTGACCAATTAAATCCTGGGACACAGTGTAGTATTTTCAGTCAGCTATTTACGAACAAGACATGGTTCTGGTCATTGGATTAAAATAATTTGCCTGTAAGACTTTTTTCAGGTGTGTAGATGTATAGGCGTCAGACTTCAAAACTCATGATTTAATATTTCAAACCATCTTTGGGGAAGAAGGCTTTTTGGAAGCACCGTTTACTTTTGCTGTGAGGAGCCCTAAGAGTGAAAGTCATAAAAAAACAAGACAAAACACACTCCTTCCCACTCCCTCTGTCCCTTGATTCCCCCTGCCCAAAAAAAAGGCAGGGAGAGGGGAGTACCTGGAGAGGTAAAATATTCCAGACACTGGAACTTACAGTAATTGTGCACATCACATGCTTCACTTAACATTTCCATTTATCTCCTTGCCTTCCTCAAGACTTCTGTGGAGTTTCTGATAATTCACTGGAAAGCTGATCTGTTTAAATACATTCTTCATTCCTTAGTATGAAAGAACTGTCTTCAGACGTGTGAAGAGCTGCTGCAGTGAAAATCTTTCTCACTCTGTTGGGGATTTGATCACCTGAGATACATGCTAAGATAAAGCAGGCAGTCAGGTTGGAGACAAGCATTACATGTATGTGTTTCTGAGGTATCTAAATGTTATGGTACAGTTCTGCTTTCTAGCTTTGACTAGAAATTTTCTCAGGAAGCTGCAAAACCCTTTTATACTGCTGTACATTCCACATGAAGATTTGGTCTTGGAAAATGAACCATTCCAAAATGTGGAAAAAAAAATGCTTTCTCACAAAACTCTCAGCTGTGTGTCTTACCATAAAAGTTTCTGCCGGCTCTAGTCCTTGATTCATGACTTCAGTGAAGGAATAAGTTGCAAGAAGGAAAAGGATTGAAGCCAGTGTATGAGCTCAAACTCACTTCAAGGCTAGTCTTCCCTTCTGCTGCTTTTCAAGGTCTGGGGCTGGGTTTCAAGCATTCTTTAGTGGTGATTAGTCATTTCTATTGTTCAGCTGCTCCAAAACATGAATTTCCTTTCCATCATTCTTTTTTCCTGTTCAAAGAGTGTACTGGCAAGAAGCATTTCCTTTTTTTATTTTAGCAAGTTAGAATCCTTTCAGAGTCTCATACCATCTTAATGAATACCACTGATTTGAAAATGCTGTTGTGTATGCCAGTGTTCTGGAGTGGTGGGGCTCAGACCTGGAGTCTAGTGTCATGGAGGAGTTTCTGAAAAGTTCCCCCCCCCCCACTTCCCAGTTCCCAGAGGGCAGTCAGTACCAGTCTCAGTAAGGATTACTTCTCTCTTTGTCTTCAAATGCGGATTTAAAAGGATGCAGAAGTCTGTGAGATGTGACTTGGACAGTTTCAGGTCATCAATGCATTTTGCGGTGTCTTTGCTCTTTTCAGCATCCTAAGAGCTACCTGTGATGCTGAAAAAAGGGGCGGAAGTAGCTGAGTAACATGCTTTAGTTAAATGTAAATTATGGGAGTTGACTCAATCCACTCCAGTTAAATTACAGTTCAAAGGGTAGGGTGGTAAACATAAGATTATTGTGGGCGAAATGCTCGTGAATTGGTTTTCATCAGTGATACTTTAGTGACCATTTCAGTGTTTCTTGCTGTTTTGAGGTGATGCATTATCTTTGTAAACTGTGAAGGAGAGCAGTATAGTGTTTTCCAAACAGTAGCTGATATTCATTAAGTGTCCAGAAAGAAAGAGAAGGGTTGGGGCACAAAAGAGAAGTTTCTGTAGCAGGCAGAAGGAATTGAGAACTTGAAGGGAAAGCAAAAATTTAAGCAGTGGAGAAGAAGTCTCTGAAAAGGTCTTTCCTTGTACTTTTAGCTTGCACCTGTTTTGAGATGATCCTTTGCCAATGGGGACAATAAATGTAACTATAGTGAGGTACTGTGTGCCTTGAAAGTAAGGCTCAAAGTTAGTTTCTAAATATGATGTTTTTCTAAAAATGCAGGCAGCTCTTTGGGCAAAGAAGATGAATGCTTCAGTTGTGAGCATCATGCCTTGCATGGTGCTGTGTTGTGAGTGCTGGTATGCAGGATTTAGTATGGAAGAAGTGATGGAATGCTGCTTACCAGAGACATGATTCTCAGACTATTTCCAGACTAGACCTGTTTAAGGACCTCTTGTTCAACTTGTTAATGCCTTAATCCTCTTCCCTACTTTAGATGCATGCTATGACAGGACTTGGGAGTTCAGCAACCCAGAGCAGTATGTGAATTTTTAGCAAGCTGAAACATTTGCTTTGCAGAAAGCAAGTGATTATATGAATGATAGAAAAGGAAAATGTTTGGAATTAATGTGAAGTCTCCCTTCCTGTGGCTTCCATTTGGTATGAAAGCACAGTTAGAAGAATTGAAAAGGTATTATGTCCTAGACTTAACTTTGATCTGAGTAAATGCAGAACTACTTTATTATCTGGAACTTGCCTGAATGAGTCAGAGTGGGGAACTGCATGTAGACAGAAATTATTTGAAAGAGAAATGACTTTGAAGCTGTAGTTATGAGCCTGCTGGGAGCATTTGAACTGCTTCGAGGCTTGTGTGCAAAAGGTACTTGAGTGACTGTATAATAAGAGTCCAGTGACAACTCAGGACAGCTAAGAAGTGTGGCCCTTTGATTTCTTGCCCTTACCTGATCATGCCAGCATAATGAGGTGGTGAAAATCACAGCTAAACAAAGATCAGTTTGAATGAAAACTAATAGTTGGGCGGCTTTTCAGCTGGATTGCTTCTAAAAACCCCAGAATGTTAAATACATACTTGATTTTTATGTTTTTAGGTGTCCTAGAAGTCAGCTAGGGGATAGGATATGCATACCAAGGTTTGAGGCTTAGATTCTTATATTTGGGATTTGTTGGCCCTGCTTGCAGAGAAAGCTTTCGCAAACTACTACATCAGTTTCTCTCTTCACATCATCTAGATTTGAGAGGTAGGCATGAAAGAACAGCCTTCTGAAAAGGAAGCCATAGAGGTCAAGTAGAGCATGCAGGAAAATGTATACAGCCTGGAATAGTTAATGAACTGTCCCAGGTCCCAAATCACTGGTGAGTAAAAGTTTGGTTTTGGAGTAGTCCCCAGGACATAATGATCTTTGTGAGTAATAGAGGCTAGGTTATATGCTTCATACAAGATAGCGTTCCATTGTCAGTTGACATACTGCTGACCTCTAAAGGAGCAAGCAGGTTGTACTGGACCACCATTTATCTGCATCAATGAGAGCACTAGAGGCCTTTGCATCAAGTATCCAAAGCTTTGATTTGAAGTGAGGTGGATTCATCCCTTTAGCTCTTGTGAGTACTTTCATGTGGTTGTACCTTTCATTCCAAAGAATTTTGTTCTGCTTATATTGATGTGACTTCTGAGAGTTTATTTTAAGTGGTAAACAATTACTCATTTAACAGGACCTTGAAATTCTGTTCATAAAAGGACTAAATCAACCAGGAAAAGGAGTCAGTCTTTAGTCTGCATGAAAAATCATGGTAGACTTGGCACTGATTTACTGAACTAAAATAAGCTCTTGCTACATGTTTACTCCTTCATTGATGGAAATCATGTTTCTAAATAAACTTCTGTGAAAAGTAAGCTGCTAGAAGATGTGCAGGCTAAAACTGGGTTTGCATTCTTCCTGCCTGAATGTAACTTTTTTGTATTCACACCAAGTAATGAAAAATACCTTGTTTGAAGATTCAACATGTTAGAAGTATAGTCTGCACAAGTATTACTGAGGGATTTCTCTTCTCGTTAAGACTTTAATGGCTACTGAGCTAATTTTTGAGGTGTGGGGCAGTGAAGACTTTAGGTGCACTTACTGTTGGGCCAAGTGCTTCCTGTGTACCTCCTTTTCTGGAAACTTATGAGAGGTGGCAGGTGTGGTACCAACCACTAACCTGTCCTGGGAGTCAGGGTGCCACAGCGTGCAGTGCATCTGCATTGAGGTGTTCTACCACAGGTAAGGGATGACTTTGCTTTCTGTGCCAGCTGGGTCCCACCTTACGTGGGATGGGCAGCTCTCATGTGACAAGATCCTGCTGATCTGTCTGCCTTGAGAAGATCTAGTGCTGAAATGCCACAAGGCAAAGCAGCACAAATGCTCTAAACTGGTTTGCTAGAAAAGCAGCAGAGCATTGCCATCTGTGTGTCCTTCCAGTCTGCACTGCACAGGCCTGGGAGGTGCAGGGCTGAGAGTGCATGCACTGCCTCTGGGCTCCTGTCCTGCACCCAGGAGTACAGGAGGAGTGCTCATGTCAGAAACAGGGAGCAACACAAGCACTTCTTTAAGGCTGTTAGACTGATCTGGGTGAAGCTGTGGTCCCTGCTGTTGCAGTGTTTGAAACAGCCAGTCTTGAACCATAGGTGTAGCTTTTGTTCTTGTTATGTGGATTACTGCTGTGCCTTCTAAAATACAAATTGTCCAGGCTGTATTCCGGCTTCTCAAAAACAGGATGTATTCTTGTTCTCCGAATTCTCAGGGCTTTTTTTTTTTTTTTTTCCCTGTGTGTGTATGGCCTCATGACGAGAGTGTCCCAAGCATTACTGGAGAGGCATCTTCTTTTGAAAGAATTTTAATAGTTTCTCTTCAGGAACTTCTGCACTTCCTCTGACTTTCATTGGTACAGTTGCTGTATTGGATGATAGAAAAAGATTACTTCCTGGGGTTAGTGACTACTCTGCTTTGCTATTTTTATGGAGAAGGGCCATGAGGTTCCCATGGAGGTTCCCATCTTCACGTCTAAAATGGTCTTTGCTATTTATCAGTGCTTTTTGTCAGCAGGGTACTTTGCTGACTCATTAGTTCTATTAGGCAAGTGGTTGTGCATGGAGAAATATACCTGTGAGAATCTGCTCTGACACTTCCTATAGATCATGTACAGTACCAAATTGGTAAATGGCTCTTTCTAGATGTTCTTTTATTTTCCCCAAAACAGGAAAAACTTGAGGTTAGAAGATACTCTGCATGTTTCTATTAGTGGAAAGAATTTACTTGTCAACTTCAGCATATGTGTGTATATACTGTTATTTGCTGTTAGTTTTTAGGCTTCTATTGAGCATCAGTCTACTGAATGACAGTTTTGTATTTGGCTGTGGGCTGTCATACTGGAGGACAGCTTCTGATAACCCCAACAACAACAAGAAACCTATCCTTCATAACTGGAAGATATTTTAACTTTTTTGGAGTGTTTCTTGGTAGGATCTATATTGGAAACTTGCTTGTTGATAGTAAATAAAATAGAAGTGAACTACTTAGAATGCCCAACGTGACTGCTGCTGTTGAGTGTAAGGGTATAAAGATTAAAAATATCTATTTTTTCCTATGTTCATTATTAGAAGTCAGTGGACTCTGTGCAACTATTTTGCAGCACTTAATTTTCCAAGCTTGTCTGTCTGTAAAACATCTGGCATTCTCTAGTGAAGAATACCTAATGTTTAATTTAGTTTCTTCAATCTTGCTTAAAAAGTGTCTGATAGGACATTCCTTTCAAAATGAATGGCTTAAAACTGAAAGAGAATAGGCTTAGACTTGATGTTAGGAAGAAATTCTTTACTGTGAGGGTGGTGAGGCACTGTAACAGGTTGCCCAGAGAAGTTGTGGATGCAATGTTCTAGGCTGGGCCGGATGGGGCTTTGAGCAACCTGGTCTAGCAGAAGGTGTCCCTGCCCATGTCAGGGGGGTTGGAACTGGATGGTCTTGAAGGTCCCTTCAAATCCAGGCCATTCTATGACTCTATCTTGGTTAAACTTGTGAATTGGTGGGATGTTGCTGTACGTGCACTTGACCTAAGGAAACTTAGGTATTGTAAGACTTGTTTTGGAATTTTGGATTGACTGGATTTGTATCTCTTTATGGAGAAAAAAAATACATCTTGTTGCAAGTAGCCTCCTAAAAGGGAGGCAGGCAGTTGTGCAGTGGGAACACCAGTTATGCGCAATTGTCAGGGTTGATTCATCAGGAACAGTTATTTAGGCAGAGAGACTCATCCTGGCCCCACTATCCCTAGACCCTTGACAGCAAGGAGTGCTGTGTGCTTGATCAATTCTCCAAGAATATGTATGATAATTCAGGACTGCTGGAAAACTCATTTTTGGTCATATAACGGAATTGGAGGCCTGGCATCTTGCAGCTTTTCTGTAATAAAAAGTTATCTCTGTGGAGTAAATTCTATGTGGTGTGTTTTTTAATCATCTTTTAAAATGCTCTCTTTCTGACTCAATTTTGACTTCTGTAACAGCTGCAGATTCGGTACAATGTTCTCACTTCCATTATAAATAGAACTTCTACTATCTGCAAAAGTTATTTCTGTTAGACTAGCACTCATTTGTACTGCAGCTATGCCTTTTCCTGAGATGACTTTGTTTTTCATACAGATGGAAGTAAACAATGCCAGTTGCTTTAGCAAAATGGGCAGTAGAAGAGCTGTGAGACATGGTATTTAACAAATCCCACTGTTTAGATTAATCCATCCTTTTTTTCATGTTATCTTCTGTTTAGCACTGCGTTGAACTTGAAGTGAATCGCACCCAACTTCAAAGCAGCTGAAATTTATGTACTGCAGCTGAAATCCAATAGTGAGCGAGTTTGTTTGTTTATTTTAGATGAAAACTGGGATGATGATCAGCTTCTTGGATTTGAACCGTGCAATGAAAACCTTATAACAGGTTGTAACATAATCAACGGGAAATGTGAATGTGACACCATTCGGACCTGTAATAACCCGTTTGAGTTTCCAAGCCGGGATACTTGTCTGTTGGCCTTGAAAAGGATTGAAGGTAAGCACTTCAGTAATTCAGAGTTAGTAATTTTTTCTGTGCAGTTGATGAAAAACTAGAGTTTAGTTTATGTGTTTTAGGATGACTTGTGTAGTTTCAGATACCTCTGGTCTTCTACATGTCAGAAAACAGGTGTATGTTTTAGAGGAAGATACTACCTCATAAGCTTGGAATTCCAAATGCTTAATTTTAAGAAGGAAAAAACCCTATGCTTTGTGTGCTATGATGTTTGCAGATTTTAAGACTAAATGGTTCTGTTTGCAGTGTGTGGTAGCTATCTTTGCTTATCTTTAGCTGCAAAGTAGTGTGGAATACTCTTTAGATGTGTTGATGTGACTGAATCATGAATTAACACAGTGGATTTCAATAGTAAAGGCATAGAAAAAGGAATAGTTACCAATTATACTTGTATCTTTTATTATATGAATGCATGTATTGCTATTTTTTTTAAGTTTACATAATGTTACATTACCTTAATGTTCATATTTTACACTACTTATGTCCTTTGATTAGATTTGTATTAGGTCCCATATGTTTATGCTTATTCATACATCCATATTTGTTTTGCTTTTTTTTTTCTTTTTGTTGCTTATGGCTGAACTGCAAATGAGTTGGCTCAAATGTATCCAGCTGGAATTAAATTTACATGGTGTATTTCTGGATTGTTCTGAACAGCAGTCAAAGGAGTGATCTTGGACCCTTTCTATGATGCTGTAATTACTGTTTATTCTCCAAAGTGTTCAGGAACATGCAGAAGTTGATTAGTGGTGTGAACCTGCTTAATTAGACTACTTTAAAACAATGTTGAAAGTCATATTGCAAAAGTGAATGTATTTACAAGGCTACTGTCCATATTTTAGGTTAAGGAAATCTTTGACTTGAGAAAGTGTGATGTGATGTCATCTGTTATACGCCTTTTGTGTTAAGAAAATTGGTTTTGTGCTACAGACTTTATCTAAGGAGATGTTGTGAGAAACTGCAGAAACATACTCATGATTGTCGGTCATGATGTTGTTCACTAAAGGCGTCCAAGTGCTTGCTCTGGGATTTTTGTGGGATTCTTTTCTTTTGTAACTCTAGGAAGAGCAGAGGCAGAGCCTTTGGTCTGTTGTTGGTGTAGTAATAGGCAATAGCATATATGGGTTCTTCAGTCTTACCACTTCTTTTTTGACTTGTGAATGTGTAACTAAGTCCTGTAATATTTCAGCAGGATGCCATTGGCATGGCAGTTCATCAGATGTTTAACTTGCTGTGAAAATCTGCTGTGGGTTGTCTTTTTGTACTTTGGAGGAAATGGACTTAGCTTGTGGAATGGCATAGCTGAAGCAGGTTGATTCTGAGTCGCTTTCAGAGATCCCTTTTTTCAGCTAAACTTTCATTTTAAAAAGAACAGCATTTTATAATTAGCCATGAGGTAACAATATTCTACATGTGAACTGTCTGGTATAAGAGCTGTGGTGCACTTATTTTTTTCAGAGATGTAATTTTCTTTTTTTTTAAACTCAGTTTTATTTTTTTGTGGAGTGGGGAGGGTGTTCTTCCAAAGCCTCAGACTATGGGGCACCAGTAGAAGTGTTTAGGGCCTGTTGACTTTTTAATTTTTCACAGTTGGGAAGGATGGCTGATGCAAGTGTTGAAGCAACAACAGTACCTTTAAATAACAGAAGTCTGGCAGTCACAACTTGAGTGTTAAAACAGTCCAGCTTTTACTCATAAGAATGTGAATTTGCATTTGCATCCTCAGACTATCAAACTGTGCCGCTGAGGGATGTTGGAAGGTAATCCCTTTGTATTTACTAATAGACAGCAGAAGCCATAATGTAATTTTGATTTCTGCATTTTACAGATACAGTCTGTTAAATTTGCCTACTGGATTTTGCATTGTAAATGCTTATTCTGTCTTTCTCCAACTAGCATTGGTAATTGAATGCTAACTGCTAATGGAGGTTGTTTCTTTAAATGCATTAGTTCTTGTTTTGGTAATTAAAACCAAAGTAATGCTTCATCCTGTACCTAAGCTAACGGAAAAGAAGAATAACTTTTTTCCACTAGTGCTTGCCACGTCCCTGTTTGCTAAGCAAGCCAAGTCTCTTAGGTAAAATGGAATAGACACTTTGGTGTGTCTGAGCCAGTACTTGCTGCTTGAATATTTCAGGTTTTCAAATTTTAATAGTCTGAAAATGGAATTCAACCACTTGGAAAGTCCACCTGAAACATGGCTTAGGTAGCACACAAACCACAGGGCTCTGTGATTATGTTAAAATAGAGAAGTCTTTCAGTTTATTTAAGGCAAGCTAAATCTTAAAGTGTAGTGTCATGTAAAAAGGAATGATTCATAAGATCTGTTAAATATGTCAAATTAAGATTTTCCTAAAATCCAAATTACTGATGTATACTTCACTCTTTTGGCTTGTCTGTTAAAGATAATAGCAGGAAGATTTGAAACTAGTAATTTAAACCTTTAAATACTCTAATAGACTCTGTTGCCATGGAAAGTGGGACCAAGGGAGGGTAGTCTAACTTCTCTCTCCTCACCACACTTTACATGGATAATTAAATATATAGTATGATTAAAAAGATGTAAGTTGAATACCTGAATGATGGATACATGGTAAGAGTTTCTGAGGAAAACTGCTCAGCTTGCTGAAAGCCTGCAGATAAGGAATCTGTTGCATAGATACAACCTGACAAGTAACAAACAGTGGGCTGAAATCTGGAATGCCATTTCCATAAGGGAATGAGCTGAGGGATTGAGGCTTTTGCATGTACTTCATTTTCTTGTGTGTTTTTCTGCTAGCACCTTCCCTTTCAAGAGTCTTTCCAGTCATCTTCCTTCTTTATCTAGTTTGCCTTGTACTTAAGCTTTTTAGCCTGTGTGTGGTCTTCCCTTCTGGGCTTGATGTCAATTCTAGCTTGCTTACTCTACTAACCCAAAGTTTTCTCTCGTTAGCTTCATGTAGGATCTTTCTTTTCCTATTGGCTTGGGTTCTGCCTGCCTTCCTGGGCTCCTCATATTTCATTCTAACTTTACCTCTCTCTGTATCTTTCTTTGCCTACCTATTTAATTCTGTTTGTATCCCAGTTCACTTAAAACAACTTCTATCCTTCCTTCCCAAAATCAGGTCGCCTGGGCTCTAATGTCATGTTGTTTTGATGTCACTGACAGGACCATGTTCTTTATTTTGTCTGCCTGAGTCTTGGTCTACCTTGTACTGGGAAAGCCTGTGATGAGATTAATCTCTACTCAATTGTGTGTAACCTGTGTAGGGGTGCTGATGTCTATTGGCAAGAAAATATGGCAAGGCTAAAGTGCAGTCTCAGTGATACAGGTACTCAAGGCAGTTGTCATATCCACCCCTTGTACTTGTTTTCCTGGAAAACAGTAGGATTATATACATTTGAAAGAATTGGTTTTGTCATAAAACTTGGTAGCCGCCTTTTATCTAATTTTCATGTAGACATGCTGGAAACGTTTAAAGAGTTGTTACTTCAATCGAGTATTTATGAGCACTTATGCTTAGAGGTCTCCCAGCTCTATCACCAGGCTTGAAGTGCCTGTTTCTCTACATGGACCATCAATGACTTTTCATAGAGAAGGTTTGTATAGAGGTCATGAACCATCCTACTATGAGGAAATGCACACATTTGGGGCTAGAAAGAAGCTGTCTGGAAAAGTTATTGCATACCTAGTGTATGCAAGACCACCCCACCGAACCTGGTGGGGGAGGGGTGGTTGTGCCTTCTCTGAGGATATATTTCTAAATTTGGCCAAACCAGAACACCTAGTAATAATAATAACAACAATAATAGATTCCTATGTTGGGGTGTTTGGGTTTGGTTTCTTTTTCGTTATTGTTGTTTAAAGTGCTTTCGGTTATTGTCTTGATGAGTGCCTGTTCTGATATGATTCAGGAAATCCTGTGTTCTTGAGCTTGGAAAGTTTGTTTCTATTCAGGAGCCTGCTAGTGATGACAGCTTGGTTGAACTTGGACTGCTGGAGTGGACTGTGAAAAATATGGCCGGGGGTGACCAGAAGATGCCTTCTGTCTGCTGAGCCACACTTAGCAGGTCAGGAGTCTTAATAAGCTGCATCTATGCATTCTTGCAGTCATGATTTGAAAAGAATTAGCTGCAGCCAGGACAAAAGAGTCAGTTCTTCAGATTTGGGGTGAGATGCTGAGGATTGGGGATGAAGGAATTAAGAGGAAGTAACTTTTTTTCATCAGGATACATTTGTAGGGTATTGATAGGAGGTAGCATGGAAAACTTGTAATGTAGTGCCTGTTCAGTTAGCTGAAAATCTAGTTTCAATGTCTGTATTCCAGTTCTGGGGTCTTCTGCTTTCTCTCCCTCTATGCCTGACTGGCAGCAGCTCAGATAGCCCCAGAGAGCTTTAAAGAACAGGAACCTAAGGGTGTCCTTGAGCCTGCTCCTCCTCCTCTACTAGAGCAGGCCTGGATCTGTGCTCTTATGAGCTGCCTCTTCAGAGGCATCATCAGGTCTTCAAAGTGATAGCTCACTTCTTAATAAAAATTCCCTGCTAGAATAGCTGTGTCCTCTTCCCTCTGGGAAGTGAGGGGAAAGTTGGGGGTCTGAGGCATGCAGTCTTTCACTAGGTGGGCTGTACATCAGGTTGGGTTCTCTTCAACTGATTTACTGAAAACTTCAGTCTGCAGAGACTTCTAAAGAGTTTGCTTTAATAATACCAGGTTCTGATGTGACACAGACAAACATGTTTTCCAGAGAGAGCATGTAAGTTCCAGTCATAGCAAGGATGGTGGTTTTGTCTCATAGGTTCAGTGTACACTTGAGCTCTAAGAGGAGAAACCAGTCAACTTCATCAGTTCTACTCTATTTAAACCATAAGCATTTTCCATATCAAAGTTAAACTCAGTCTTTATTCAGAACAAATGTGAAGGATAAAATTTGTACCTTTTTTGATGAAAGATATGATTAATGCTTTAGGTAAACAAACTCCTTTCACTTGCATCTCTGTCCACATGTAAAACATGCTGCTGATACTAAATATTGAAACTGTTGTTTTAAGAGTTTCTTCTTGGTTACCTGGCTTGCACCTTTCCAGGATGTTCACTGCTGTCCTTCATAGGTGAAAGGAAAAGGCCTTTTAAGTTGCTGGTATCTATTAAGCTGGCTTATTGCAATGCTCTCCTTGCATTCCATTATTTTTTACATGTAACTGAGTAACTTTATGCTGACAAATGTTGCAATACCTGTTAGGCCAGTCCTGGAATAACAAATATGAGAAGGTAATTTTATTCTGAATGCTTGTTTGGTTGTTGTTAAGTTTGATTTTGTGTAAAACTTCACTTGTGTGGTCTTAATGGCTGTATTGAAAAACTAGAACAGAACAGATCCAGCTTTATGCTGACTTATCAAGCAAGGAGTGGAGTGAAATACTTTCAGATGTGCTTAATCTGATATACTTTCCACTCCCTCTGCACAACAATTAATGTATGTTTTTGCTCAAATAACTGAACTTTGAAGGTTGGCATGTATTTGCGATAAGGAATGCAGTTGTGGCAAACTTCCAGATTTTACCCTTGAACATGCTTGTGAGAGCCAAGTAAGTGCATTTGAAGGCAAAATTTTACATGAGTATAGGGAAAACCAGCAGTATAGCTTTTGGGCTTTTTTTCTGAGTACATAAAGACAGAAGGGAAAAACCCATTTGATATGGAAATAATACAGATTAGGAATAGTAATACAAACTTCAATATACAAAACAAATTTCCAAAACAAAAAGGAAAGAGAACTCCATCATTAATTGCTGAGAGGATTCTGTGACAGTGGCACATCTGGCAGTGCAGTTCCTTTCACAGCATGACAGTGCAGTGTTACATTTGCAGAACTTGCTGCTTTTTCCTGACTCTAGTTCCTCAGAGAACTGTTCCCTGATCAAGGAAGTATCATCTTTTTCTACTATATTGGCTATCTTAGCATGTCCTATTTCTGAGGCAAGTTATCACACAGACAAAATTTATGCCATGAGATTTCAAGCTAACCAGAAGAAAACCTTGTGGAAGTTTCAGAAAGATACCAAAAGGGAAAACTGATTTTCATATTTCTGTATTGATGTGGCTGGATACCTAATTTTAGGCTTAATTAGATTATGAACAATGAATTTTGTATTAATAGGGAAAAAGCTGCATTGCAGGAACTGTTAGGAGGGAAGATTGAATATAGAACACAAAACTGAGCAGCTGGCTAAAAAACCCTAAAGTGCTTGCATCACAAAAATAGTTTACAATCGGAAGTATTGTTGTATCTTTCTATTTTTCCTTGCCATTTTATGTAAACGTGTGGTGCTTTTGCAGTGTAGTAACTGAGCTTATTGCCTTGCTATGCTGCACTCACTCCTGTGAGCTGCTGTACAAATGCCATGCCTGCCTTTCTACATCCAAATTCTTGGGCATGTAATGCTTATGGAGAGTGTACTGGATCTTCAATTTGTGACACTTCAGTTTCCTTCAAACCTGGCAGTTTTCAAGATTGCTGTGGACAGAAGTGTAACCTTAACTGTAGGCCCTGGGAGTGGACTGTGTGACAAATGCCTCCTACAAAGCCAGCAGTCAGATGTGATGGTCAAAGCAGGGTTGTTCTTAGAAACAAAGGAGCATTCTTCTTGCCTTTTTCTGTTTCAGATGCTTACCTGCATTCACCTGAAACTGAATACAGGATAACTGATTGTACCTGGAGCTTCTATGAGACCAGGCAAAAACAGGGCAGGTATCTTACAGCTGAGCAGATCTTGCTCTTGATAAAATCTGTGCCTCCCAAAAGCTCTTTTCCATGTTGGCAAGTAAGCTGTGCTTGAAATATGTCCACTTTAACTGTAGTGGCAAGTTACAGGTTTAAATGAATGCTTGACCTTACTTCTCTTCAAGTTGAGGAAGAGAGTGAAAATAGAGCAGATGACTTTCAGCAGAATGCTTCCAGATGCAGTGTTGATTTTAAGGATCAGAAGTTAGTTACATGTGACAGAAGAGACCTGAGCAAAGATCTCAATTTGAATGGTGTGTAAACATTAGGTTAATGTTGTATAGTAGCAGGAAGCTATATTCCTGTGGCTGGGTCACAGGTCTTGTTTTGACAGGGCAAGTCTTGTTTGGATATACACGGCATTGATGCTGACAGAGATAACGGAGTGTTGAGTGAATGTATCCAGTGATAGTGGTATCAAGGACATACTGGTCAATATGACAATTTTAGTACTGTGGCTATGTCTCTATAAATAATAAGAAACAGTTTATAAAATTATAAAATCAACTTTTTTTTCTTTTGTTTGATCACCTCCAGTAACTTCACAGCTGTCTCTTTAAAAGAATGATATACCAATATTTTGTGATTCTGAACAGTTGTATAACATGGGACAAACTATTTTAGCACTTTGTCTCCAAATTTAGGCCTCGAAGTCGTCGTGGTGTTGTTTTCTAAATAAAATAAACATTATGCCACTTCCACATCACCAGACTAATTTTCCTTTGTAATAGAATGAGGCATTACCAGCAAAGTGTTTGTGTTCAAGATGTATGTTTGTATGGAGACTAGAATCGAAGCAAGATCCTTTGAACCAGTTAGGTTTTAGAGAAACTTTGGTTTTAAATGTGAAGCCTGACCTTGAGATTGGTTGGATTTTCTTTTGAGAAAGCCATTCAAAGACTTTCTCAGCCTTAATGATGATAAAAAAGAGCTCTACCCATTCCTGAATTCCTGCAAATGTTCTCTTCTCTGTTGTTCTAGATTCCCTCAAGTGTTCTGTGTTCAAAGTATTTTTTAAATTATTGCTGCTCAAGTCCATGAAAACTTCCTTCTTCATTCAACAAGTAACTTATACAGCTCGTCTAGAATCAGATGTTATGTAAGTTCTGCCTTTCTGTCCAGAAGAGGTAAAGCTTTCAATAACTCCTGGCTGCAGTAAGGAACAGAAAAAATGGTACTTTTGTATGTTTTAGAGACATGTAAAAATTGTTGTCATAGTGACAAACCAATCTACATAATTTAAGGTGCTAGAATTTAAATGACTTGTCAGATATATATGCCAAAATTGCAGCTTCTATAAATGACTGCACTAATAATGTTAAATGTTGAACATTTTTGGCACTAGCATATAACTTTAGAAGGACAAAGAAAACACTCTTTTGATTTAAAACAAGTATAAAAATCCCCCAGACTGGAAACTCACATCTGCTTTTGACCCCTGGTTAGGAGATGCAGTCATACAGCAGCAGAGGAAATGCTTGACATTCTCATCATGTGGGCTGGGGCTTCCAGCCCTTTTGGCACACGTACATGGGCAGGTCACAGATCTTTTCTTTGCAGTTGTTGTGTCAGGCTTCTTGTAAATGGGGAACAGAGTAATGCCAAAAGCAATGTGTTTCATCTTTCTGCTTTGGGTCTTTCTGTAATTTGTATTAATTGCTTTATGGGAGTTTTAAACACAAGTTCCTAAACTCTTGTTCATTTTTAGAAGTCAGCATAGAATACTAGTATCAAGGTTTTACAACTTGAGTAAAAATAATATATTTTTTAAAAACTAATCTGGATGCTTCTGAAGAAAACCAATTATCCAAAGTGGTTTAATAAACTTGTGACTGATGTACCATAGTACAATGATGGATAGAAAACAAGACGTAAAATAAGTCTGTTAAACAAAATTTTCTAATTACTGTGCTGTTATAGTTTGTGGGCAGTGTGGGTGTTCTTTACCTGCAAAGATCACATGTGACAGAAAGCTAAAATACCAGTCCTGATGCTGTTGCTTTTCAGAAGTCTTGCACTTCATACTGCCATATCAGTTGAAGAGTTAAAGCGTATACTTCAGTCTGTGACATCATTCGGAGCGTCTAGTCCTTACCATGGTGCAAGCCACTGTTCTTAGCTTCCAGCTTGCAATAACTGGATACCTTCTGCTGGGGCTTTGAATGTCCTGCAACATAGGCATAACTGGGTAGAAGGACAAACACCTTGAGCCTGGAACTCACCTGCTAGAGCCGGAGAGCTACCGGAAGTTAAATGCTGTCAATCTCCTTGAACTGGATCTGTCCCTGAACAAGATGCTGGTAGCTGCCAAGTCATGGGTAAGAAGAGCAGAGTAAGGCAGGACTCCTCATCCCACCTTTACCAGAAACTGGAAACTCCAAGTGAGCCAAGCAAGATCAAAGTGCAGTGTGTGTGTGTGGAAGAGAGGGAAATGAAAAGAGAAAGAAAAACCCGTCTTTTTTTCCCTGACATCTCCTCCTAGTTGGAGAGTTAAAACACTTAATGGATAAGCATGCTAATACTGTTTGTTGTGTGATCTTATGTGTGTTAGGCAAGAAACTGATTATTTCAGGATGATGGGTATTTGGGAGAACATACAGGTATCTGAGGTGGATGGGACTCAGATCCTGGCTCGAGGGTTGTACCTGGGTAGCAGGGCCCTTATAAAGAAACATGTGATCTGTCTGGTTCACTGATAGGTTTGAATCTCTTACAAAACATGGTACACATAACACTCATGAATTAATTTGAGGCATGGTAGAAAATGAGAAGAGGAAAATGTTGCCATTTTCAACATGTAAAGTATGCTATTTTAGAGCTTTTCATTACTGCATGAAGTTATTCCAACTTTAACAAGATTCTGGTTTTCTAAGCATGTGTTTGCTTAGACTTTTTTCAAAACTCTGTAGGGTGTCACTGAGATTCTCAAACCAGGTCTGTAAGAGCTAGCATCATATAAAGGCATTGGTATAAAAACAGTTTACTCTCTCCTTTGCCATTGTCTGAGAAAGCTGTTTACTGAAATGAGGACTGTTTACTTAAATAAGGACTCTGTCTGGCCTCTAATTAACAATCCCTTGTGTGGATTGTCCTGTATAAGGGACTGTGCTTTACTGCTATATTCTGCAGGTTCCTTACACTGCAGAAGAGTTTCAACAGATCTGTTCAGTACTAATGTGAAGTGAGATTAAGAGAAACTTGAAAACTGAGATAAAGGTGTAACTTCACAATAACACATCTGACTTACTTTGAATGAGACTATAACATTCCAGTAATGTGAGTAGCTCTCTTACATGTAGACCAGAGCATGAGTACTCATTGTAAGAAAGTCCTGCACTTTCTGTAAGCCATCATTGATTTGGTTCAGGAGGGTGCAGACAGAAATGTCTGTCTGACATTGAGTTTACTCACAGTCCAGCTTTTGTGAAGCATTGATTTGCCAATGCACTTATTCCAATAATCTCTGGTTTTCTTCTCAGTCCTAGGGATTATTGCTGTGAAAGCTTCTAGCTCATTGACAAGGGAAAGAGCACTTTGCTTTCTAGCAGAAATCTAGTCTGTCTTTATAGCTGCAGTCCACAAAACCCATCACTGTGTGAGCAAACATAGTTTCACATCAAGTCACATATGCACTTCTTTCCATCGCTATGGTAGTTCTTACTTGCTTGGTATTTTACATAACTGAAATTCAAATCTGTGGAATATGGAGCAAGAAATAAAACTTACTGAAATCTTATTTCCTCATGAAAGCCCAGCGGTAATCTGTCAATGATTGCTAGGTCTGTAGGATTGGCTCACCTGTGAATCCTTTGTGGCAGATCTTCCCTTTTTTTTGTTATTTTTCTCCTCCCTCTTCTTCTTCCCCACCTCTTAAGGGCAAAATTGTCATAGGCTACATACAGTTAAGGAACTTTCTGGGGAGTGCAAGGATTGCTATGGAGTTGGAGGAAAAACTTGAGAAGGCAAAGGAGATTTGTCAAAAGGATAAGACAACTGTATCATGCTTGTGATTTTGCTTATGTTTTGGGGTTTGGTTTTTTTGTCCTTTTTGTTTTGTAGCTTGGTGGCTTTTTTTCTTTTGCTTAGTGAGGGTTTTTGTTGTTCTTTGGGGATGTTTGGGGTTTTTTTGTTTGTTTTTTCTGGACTGAAACTAAAGTATCTCAACCTATCTGCTATTTAGTAATGTATGTGTAGTAGATACAGACTGGAAGTCCTCATGGTGTTCCGGCGTTACAAAAGTTGGCAAATGGGAGCTGAAACCTGAAGTATCTGTGAGGTATAGCCTAGAAAGAATATGACATCACTTCAAATTTCTTTGTCAATTTTCCCACAGAAGAAGCATATCTGTTGTAAATTAAAAAAACTTGTTTGTTACCTGGCTACATCTGTGTGAGGTGTGTTCTCTGAATGTGCCTTTGAAAAGGTTTATTCTCTTAAAAATAAATTAAAAAACCAGCAAGCTGCTCTGTGCTTTGTAGTCTGGTGGTTTTGACCCATCCTGGCTAAGTTGAATGAATTGATACTTCCTTTCTCATCTGTGTTTTGTGTAAACAAAGACTGACCTAGTTTAGGCATTAAAATGCTTCTGGCTTTGAATCCCAAGTGGAAAAGGGGGCTTTTGAGTTTATGGCCTGGTGAAAAGGGGGGTTTCTGCTGGCTCTTGCCTTAAGGAGTTCATGGCTCTATGCTCCTCTGTGTCTCTTCTCTCTCTTGCCTTGACATGACATGCTGTGGGTCCATGCTGGGAACTGGGGAGGGGGAATCCCTTAAGCTATTGGGGCCAACAAAGATTCTTTATTGACAAATTGTGATTCAGATGGTGTTGTAAAGAAAATGAGGCTTTTGTCATTCTTCTGCTTGTCTCCCAGTCTCTGCTTTTCCCTATTTCCTGCTCACGATTACTTTTGAGATTTATTAGATTTGAGGAATTTCAAGGAATGGATAAGGACTTCAAAGATATTATCATTCTGCAGGTACTGAATATGGGCAGGTGACTGAGACTATACAGCAGGAAATCAACTTTGGTGTTAGGCAGCAGAGAATCTGTGGGAGCTGGAGGACTGATGAAGGGAAATATACTACTACTATTTGAACAACTAGGAAAGCTTCAGTTGGAACTCTCATCCATCTTGAGTGCTACAGAATGCAATTCTGAAACAAAGCCGCAGGCAACCAGGCTGAGTAATTTCAGTGCTAGTGAAACTATGTGTTCTCTATTCTGTTCTCTGCTGTCAAATGCTTCCAGTAAAAAAAAAAGGTAATAATAATATGGTAGATACAGTAATTTGAGGCTCTAGATGCCACTAGGTGGCAGAACCCCTGCATCTATTTTGTGGATTTCTTTGTGTGCCTTGATTCTTCATCTGAGTATATTGAAAATACATTTCAGCTATCGTGTAATGACAATAGACATCAGTAGGGACGCTTACATGCTGTCCTAATTGGGCTCCTATTGGCTGCTGTTGTGGGAAACATGGAGGGCTTGCAACACACTCTTGTCCTTACTTGTTCAGACTGCTTTTTCCTTCTGAAAAGCCTGCTACTCAAAGCAGTTGCTCGCATTTAGTTGCGCTTGGATGTCAGCACAACTCTTTCCCTTTTTCTTGGTTCTGTTGTTAATAGATGGGAAATGAGGAGATGACAAAGTGGCATATAAGAGGAATGCTTTGTAAAGGATACAGTGGCAGGAAAATGGTGATGGTGAATGGTTACACCTGTGGTAGAGGGTGTGATTTTTGAGTGTTGGAAGCTCAGTGTTTTGGAGTAACTCATTTCTCTTGGTGAGACCCTTGTACCTGAGTAGTTATCAGTTGGGAAACAAATCTGTCTTGAGGAATACCTGTTAATGATTCTTTTTAATAAGTTTCCTCTTCTGTTAGTGTTAGTCTTTGATTGCAATGTGTTTGTCATCCATTCATTGTGGAAGATCGTTTTAGCTTTGTTTTTATTACCATTTTGACTGATAAAGCAGCTGGGATGGTGACTTGAAAGCAGTCCAAAAATAGGGTCATTGCCTGCCTCTATTTACTAGTAGAGAGCTATGTAGTTCTGGTTGTTGGGGACAATATAAATCCTGCAATTATTGTGTATGTTTACACATTGTATTAACTGGGATACAGCCCTCATCTTGCATTAGGGGATACAGTGCTACTAAGGCAGGAGACATCCATGTCCTCCTGATTTACTCTTAATGCCATCTCTTTCAATGAATACATCTGTGAGTGCATGCTTAGTAATGAATCTGATAAGTACTGATTGATGAATCTAAAAGCAGCATGGATCTGTTTCTTTTGGTGCTGGATTTTAGGAACATCACCTAGATATTTCAGTTTGGAGTATTAAAACTGAAGTGTCAGATTTCAAAGCCATTTGATTAGGGTTTTCAAAAGGTATTAGAATCACTTAACAGAATGTGGTACCTACTCTGCATTTTGTATACAATTGATGCTGTGCTGCATGAGGGCAGTTTAATTCAGATGTTTCTGACCACCTGTAAAGAAATGTGAAGGCATAACAGCTTACTCCAGTTGTTGGATAAATATTGGTTAGTTTATAACTTTATTTTGCTCTTCTGGAGTAAACACATGAATGAGAATCACCTTTTGAATGTAGTGTCTTAGAGGAATTGTACAAGTCTCCTTTTTCTCAGTAAGTTCAAATAAAAGTTTGCATGCAAATGGCTTTTTCCCACCTCAGTTTTCTTTCAGTGCTCCAGTCAGCTGTGCACAGCCTTCTTTACCTTTTTAGTACATCTACCGTGCCTGCTTCTACCTATCTCTTCTCCAGCTACCCTGCATCAAATCCGTCGTTGCTTCTGATGATCTTCCTGGGCATGCCCACACCTCATGAATACCTCATTCCTTCCCTCATCCTCTGTGGATCTGCTCTGGACAGTTTAATAAGAAATGCAAGTGCTGTTGCAGTGACTGTCCAGCTCTGCAGTACCACTTTGGGGATGTGATAGGGATGTTAGTGAACTTGTGCTCTTGGTGGTGCTAGATGTAACCCTCTAGTCTGGACAAGGTGGGTTTGGGTGGGGGTTTTTTTGAATTTTTTTTGGTTTTTTTGAAGAAGGAGATTTTAGGCTGTCAAATGCAGGCAGCATGACCTTTTTTTGACAAGCTCTTTACTGGCAAGCATGTCTGAAGCTAGTTTGTCTTTACTGTTCCTTTTAAAACTACTGGTGTTTCCTTGAAGTGTCTTTGTGGAATGTGTATGGAAACATTGAAGGAAGTACTGTGAAGGAAAGAAATTCACCCAAAAAATAGAGAAGTTTTCAGGGGGGTGCTACTTTGGCTCTCAGTCTCTTTATCATAGAAAGGTAAATTGAAATAACAACCCCAAATACCAAAAAGTCATCTATTTTTAATTGAAATATATTTTTAAAAATACACTATGCTGACAGAAATGCCTGAAGCATCTTGGTGTTCAGAATTGTGTGTAGTTTCTCTTTTGTATCTTGTTCATATCATTAGCTCTATATAATTTCTACCTACAAACCAATACCACAGAGATCATTCAACAGGCTTTATTTGTGGTGTAACATCTATGGGTATTTATGCATAATATGCCTGCAGTTCCAAGTTATGCTCAAGTTATTGTTTTCCTCCATTATGCAGTAGGAAAGATGGTATTTCTTGAAAGTTTGAGGTTTGTTGTTATAAATTAGATTTTTTATGTTTAGTTTTTTCTAATTTTAAGTAGAACTTTAAAAATCATGCATAGAAAGCAATCTTCCTTTCAGACAGGAAATTTTGTTGACTGTGTGTTTTCCTGTGACATGTTGAAAATAGCTGATGGTTGGATCATTGCAACTTGAGAGCTCCAGCACAAGATCTGTATAATGCTTGGAGACTCTTGCTACTGTCATTTGGGACAGTATAAACCTAGCCTACTAAACTGGTCATAAAAGCAAGTTTGTACTAAGCGGGTGAGCAGTGATGTCTGGATGTAACATCCCAATTTTGTTGACTATTTGGAAGTGATGGCGATTCCTGATGAAGCTATTGCAGTGGAGAGAAACTTCTCAAGCAAGCTTTGGCAGACCTCAGATGCTGAAGAGTTCAGTGTTGGTGAAGGGGGTTACTGAAAGGAAATGTAGTGGACATATGGAGACACTGAAAATACTACAATTCCAAAGATAGCTGTGGACTATGCATTAAGAACAGCAATATTAGAGATAATGGTGTATTTCTGTCCTGTTGATGAGACAATGACTAATACTGAAGTGATGTCCCCCTTGTGATAGAGGTGTTGCATGGCGTCTTGATGGGTTTTTGTTTAGAGAGCACAAACTGGAAATCCACTGTGAGGGCAAATACCTTGTGTAACGCATCTGCCTCGGGTTATATTAGACCTTGTTTTGGAGTATGTGGAACACTGTGTGATATCTGCCCATGAGATTGGGTGATGCTCTCAAAAAGAGGCTTGGCTTTAAAACAAGTTGTTGTTTTGTCCTGATGTACAGGGTTGTACTGAGGCTGTATGAGTGCAGTGAGCTTTATTTAGAAATTCCTGAAATTATAATGATTATCCTTTTAGTCTTCCTGAAATAATGATTGTTTTAGTCTTCTTGAAACAAAATGCAGAGAAGACTGACAATGCTGGTTTGAATGTCCAGATTGTGCCTATGGTTTCAAATGAATTTTCTGCTGACTTCTGTGTGAAGAAATTTAATTTCGTCCTTGCAGTTCTTCTTTCGTTTCACAGTAGATGTAATTGCTAACTGGGATGCAAATGTTTAAATTCTCCAGTGGGATATTCTTTTTCTGCTTATTTATGAGAGTGTGTTTGGGGAGTGATGCATTGGTCTGGTGTGTCTTGTGCCCCTTAGGGACCTCAGTGACCCTGGGCTGTTGATTTCAGAGGGCTTCTGTGACTCTGCCTAGCCAAGAAGCTAGGCAGTAAGGTTCTCTAGAGATGTCACACTGTGTTAAGTGAATTAGGTTTGGACTGTGCAGCCAGTGGTTCTTACCAGCTCCAGCATGATCCTTTTTAGCAGGTGGATTAAGTCTATCAGCTCTGCAGTCCCTGGCTTCCATCAGTCTTGAGCCTGTGGATTCGTTGGCACTGGAAAAGGTAAGTCCCTTAAAAGGGAATTTTCTTTGGAATAAAACCACCCCATCAAACCCAGCATCATTTTCAGTTAGTTTTTGAAGAGGCAATTGTAAGAGTTAGTGCTGTGTATTTAGCCCTTTATCACTAATGCTGCACATGCCAAATTACTGTAACTTGGAGCATAGCTCTCGTGTTTCTCAGTGTGACTTTTTGGGTCTCAAAAAGTTCTGCTGGAACCAAGGGGATCACAGAGTGCTCAAGAGCAGTTCTGTGCTCTTCCTCATGTGGTCCTGTTTGGACAGTGTGGGAGACAAATTACAGACTGCAGTTGCTGGCACCAAGTATCTGCAGAGGCCACTGACGGATGCTCTCGCTCATCTCTCCCTACAGTAGTGGGGCTGCAGCTGATCCGAAGAACTGTGCAAGAACAAATGAGCTGAGCAAGAGTCATGCCTTCTAAATGTTTTGAGACACTCTTCTTGTGTGTGTGAAGGTGCTTACCTCCTTTCCAGAAGATATTGGTAGAATTACTTTCTTTCAAGTGCAATAAATGGTTATTGCCTTCACTGCCCCATTAAGACTTAGCAAAAGGAATGTTAAGTGTACAGATGTTTTATCTGTGGAAAGCATGAAGTGTCTCTCAGTTATGGTCAGGTCATACAGCTTTCTCTCTCTTGTTTAGAAGTTCATCAATGGATTGTGGTTCTTAATGTCCAAAAATAATTACATGATTGAGACTTCCACTGTCTGTGGTCTGAGAGGATATCTCGATATTTACCATTCTTCCTGCTCCACAGTGAACATTGTGCAGCAGTGGAAGGAAAGATGACTGTTGTCTGAGTCAACTCACTCACCTGCCCCCACTGCAGGTCTTGACCACGTAGGAATTCAAATGCATTTCAGTTTTTGATTCTTAATCTATAGGACTTGAAACAGTAGTTAAAGGGAGGGAAGAGCATTAAGAAAATAGTAATGGAACAAGAATTTAAAAATTGGGGAAAAGGGATAAATGTTGAAAACTGTTCCTGACTCGCTTTCTAGACATTAATAATGAGGGATTTTTGGTTTCTGATCCATTTGAAGCATCTCTGCAGAGGATACTGAATTTGTCTTGCCATATTTCCATCTTTTTTGCTTGGAGAACTGGTGCTGAATCATGAGTGAACGTTCACTGGAAATTATAGTATTGGTGCACTGTAGTTTTCACTACTGAAACTTCTGATGTAGCAAATACGAGTTGTTATAATCCATGTTACATTGTAGATAGCTTGACTTGGAAACTTCTTGTTTAGTCAACGAACATGATGGTAACTGACTCTTTCCTACTTTTCTCGTTCATTTTGCTCTTACAGTTTTCTAACTGTAGTTACTTTCCTTTTTACATGCTAACATTTGTGTTGACTTTCTCAGCTAGTTGAAGGAGCTTTATATTCTTACATTTCACTTAATTTACCTCTAGGATTAACATTTTAGGGAGTTCACTGTTCCTGATAATAAAATCCTTTCTCTTCTAGTCAAGACATCTGCTTTGTTCTGTTATGTATTCCCCAGAAAGAAACTATGAAACGTTCCCACTTCAATATTATGCTAAAATTGCTCCTTGCTAATTACATGTGGAAGTACAGGATAAGTTTTTATCATCATTTATAATACTTTCATTTCTATACTTTCATGGTCAAGGGAAAAAGAACAAAACATAAGTGGGTTTTAGATGTTAGTAATGAAAATTTTAAAAATTCTATTTAACTAAAAAAACCCCAAAACAATTTTAAAAATCCTGAAACATCCCAAAATGAAAAAAAACCCCAATAGTTGGACAAGGTAGGAGAAGCAACAACCACTATCTTTTACTTTCAGTCTCTTCCCTGTAGAGAAGAGATGGAATCTAAACTGCATTAATTTTCAGTATTTTGCTCTTGCATAGTCATGTTTAGATTCTCTAGTATTATGCAGCCTGCCTGCGTGCCAGTTAGATTTAATAAAAAAAAGTCAGCTTCTTTATTTTCTTAAAGTTCCAGGTTATATAAGAAGCAGGTTAGTGTTCCTAGGTCAGCAGACATATAACAAATACCATGAAAGCCAGGTGCTTGGAGAGCTTCCTGACATTTAAGCATGGTGGAAATTTCCTTAGTTGTAGTCTTCAGCTCAGACACAATCTCCTTCTCATGCTTTCACAGCATGCTTGTCCTTTTAACATGAAGATGAGTAACATAAACAGAAGTACTCAATATTGATTCCTTGCTAGTTCTTTATAATTCTTGTTTGAAGTATTTCTTCCTTAAGATTTATTTTTGGATTTTGGAAATAACTGTGACAGACTGCAGA
The DNA here is from genome assembly GCF_965178545.1 of Coloeus monedula. NCBI lineage: Eukaryota > Metazoa > Chordata > Aves > Passeriformes > Corvidae > Coloeus > Coloeus monedula. The sequence continues at coordinate 38,703,018 of NC_138782.1, forward strand.
GTCCTTTAGCTTTTTTAGTCACTTTTGGAATATAAAATATTTTATGCAAATATTAAATAAATCTCAGTTTTTCTCTCTTTGGTAGTTCCCCTCTTCCTCTTCTTCCCCACTTTGTGGACAAACCTTTACCAGTTGTAGCCTTCACCTGTAGTATTTCCATCACTGTTGGAATTCCTTTTACTGTGACACGTTTGTACAGATGTAATTATTTTTTGTAATTCCACCTTCATAACATTCCTATTACAATGTGCTCCCATTAGTTCTTAGTACCCACTATTGATGCTGTTTTATTTAATATTGGGAGTTTTCTCATCTTTTTCTGTTATAACACACCAATGATTTTATTCACTGACAAGAATCCTGTTTGGTTTATGTATTTGTGTGTATAATGTATATGATTTTAGATTATCTGCTCTTATATTCTCATCACCTGATATATTTCTGACTGAATTCTAAAATGTTGATTTTTAAAAAGTATCTTTTAAATAGTATCTAAAGTCTCAGTTAAAAAATTAAAACGATTGTCTGTCCCTGTAAGATTTTAAAAGCAACACTAAAATATTTTTGGAGTAATATACTATTGTACTCAGCCTCATTCCTGTCTCTGCATTGCCTGCCTGTTGCCTTTTACTTTCAAAGCTCGTGGTACAGGTAAACACTTCAAAGATTGAGGAAGAGGATGCACTTGAGCTCCCCTCAAAGCACTTTAGAGAGGAAGTACAACTGACTCATCAATGAAATTGTCTATACAGCAAATGCTGGTAAGTGTACTAAATGAACTGGAAAAACATTGTCTATGGTCTTTTAATTTTAGTAGTCCTGTAATAGGACTACTGTTTAGGTAAAAATATATGTTTGCTTTTCAAGTTGAATGATGCTAAGTTAATCATTCTGTGTTTAGTACATCGCTTGTCTTGCATCTAGGGTTGTCCATTTCTTTCAGCCAATACAAGAAGTTACTTTTCCTAGCCTGCTACCTTTCTTGACTGGCTTTCTTCCTTACAGTATATTCTCCTCTTCCTTTCACAGGAAGAATATTTCTCAGCAGCAGCTCTACTTATCCAAAGCACTACCTTTTTTTGTGGAGGGGGGAATTGTTTCCTGAGGTATCCACGGAAGCATGTATGAAAGTGTCTTAGATCTGCACTTAGGTCTTGCTGCTTATTTGCTAGCAGTGTTGAGTGTTTGTTACACTCAAACAATTTTGAATCCTTCTGTAATCCGATTACTTTGTCTCTCCAAGATGTGGGGGATACGTGATCTAATAATAGCTAGGTGAGTGTTAGCTGATGCATTTGTAACTGCTCTTGTCCACATGCTTAGCTCTACTGCAAACGCAAATGCAAATTTCTAAGTTTAGTTGGAATTTGCAGTTAGGACAGAGTGAGCACCCTGTCATTTCTTGTCACAGATAAGCTGATAAGCGCTATCGTTTTAAGACAAGGTAATATTAACATGGTTTATATAGCATGTTGTGTTCTTGATATCACTGGAAGTGGAAATTTAAAATTTGACCATTATTATCCATCCTTAATTTCTATTCTGTTTGCTTTATATACTACTGCTGCTCTATATTAAACTTTTGGATTTTTTATTTTGTAAGCCCAAGAGAACCCTTCAGTAATAAAATAAATTTTTGTAACTTCTTTTAGAGAAACTTTCATTGTGGTAATTTCCTGGAAAATTTTACACAGGCATTTTCAGATGCTTTGGGTTTTGTTTGCTCTGAATTGATCCTCCCCACTGTCCTTACCCTTACCCCCCACAAAGTTCCAAATACACTTTTTTCATTAGTAAATTCTATCAACTCCAGACACCTTCAGATGCATACTTCTGAGTAGCTTCAAACTTTTGTGCACTTTAATTTGGGGGGGGGGGGTGGGGAGGGAGCTGCATGTCGCAGGCTTTCCATCAGTATAGGCTGGAATCCTTATTTCCCTTCAGTGTTTTCAAACATGGTTCTTAATGGCTTGAGAGACTATTTTAAGCAAATCTCTGCTTGCTTATCTTATAAACTTTGCTTGCATTAACAAAAGCAAAAATACTTTCTGAGATGCTAGTTGTCCCCTTTGCTGCACAGCTATTGAAAACTCTCAATAGCATTTTGCTTTTCTGGTGCTGTCATTCCTGATAAAGCTTTTCCATGTTGTAATTACTGATGTAGTTAATAGTGAACCTTGAGAAGCAAACAGGCTTTCTGTGACAATTTTTTTATTAAACATTCATTGAAACATCTGTTAACTCCACTAAGGACTGAAGAAAATACCATGCTGTCTCAAGGTAGTGTTTTGGAGCTTAAGGCTCTAAGGGGCTTCCATCACTCCAAGTTAATTTTAGCTATGAGAGAGAAAAATTCAAGGGAGAGAAAACTTAAGGCCGTCTATTTGAATATTGAGAGACAGATGCTGCTTCATAAAAATTCTCTTATGAACTGCTTTTGCCCTGAAATGCCCATCTTCCAGATATGAAGTGATACCATACAAGCGTCAGTGTGTGTACATTGGTTTTGTTAACGTGCAAAGGGACTGAAAACTGAAATGGGATAGAGCAAGAAATGCAGTGATGTCTGTTGATGGCAACTTTGATTAAAGAAAAGCGGGCCAAGAATTGGTTGATTTAGATATAATAAGCAGAGTAGAGAAACTAAATAGATGATAAAGGTGACAGCTTAAGGTCTGTGTGAGTATCAAAGAAGAAGGCTGAGGTGTGATGGTAACTGGTGTGGTGCACAGGAAGGTCTAGGAATGGAAGTAACAAAAGAGGTGTTAAAAACTTACACTCAGTTATCTCCTTCAGTTATGTTATGTGCAGTTTTGAGAAGAGGAAAAGGGAGAAGGTGAAGAAAGCAGTAACTAAATAAAAGCCTAGCTCTGTAACTAGATGAGGATAAGACAGTCTTGAGAAGGCTGCAAGATTCTTGAGCCGCTTGAGAGCGGTTGAGAACGCCTGTCACTGTGAGTGGAAGAGTGTCACTCTTAAGGAAAATTGTCTTACTGGATGATGAATCACTGACAGGGAAAAGTACAGAAGATACAACTGAGCAAAGTGAAGAGTATTAATTCTCTGGGGCAGAAAGGTCAACTGTGGATTTGGAATTTAAGGGCTCTCTTTGCTTTTGATTTTGACAGAAACATGACATCTAACAGAAGTGATACTGCCATCCTGGAAAGTCATTGTAGTGTTAAATACCTGTTGAAGGGCTTTCGGCAGCCCGATAGTTTACAAATGTGTTCAGAGAACATTTGATAAGATAGATACTGAGTAGTGGCAAGGTGCAGTCTGTCAGGATGAAGAACTGCAGTATTGTTCACTTACAAGCTTGTTTTTCTAGGTCAATGCATCTATGTGAAGAAGTGTTCCTTCTGTTATTGTAATTAATTTTATATTGATGGGCAGTGAGTGAGTGGGGAATGGAGTAGCACTTAAAGTAATGTTAAAAGCATTGGTTAGGTGTTTGAAGGTGTTTTGAGCACTTCTTTGTAGAGTACCTACTGGGTCAAGATTTTTGATCACATAGTGTGGGTTAAATCTTCAGTGCCCTGGGGTATGGGGTTTTTTTTAAACCTGCTGGTCTTCGTGCTTAATGAGACATGTTTTATTAAGCTTTAAAGCTTTGGAGGTATTCAGCTTCTGACTTCAAACTGGGAATCTTTAGCTCCTCTTCAGTTATCCTGGCTAATTCCATATAGAAGTGTTCTTCATTTTCATAGGGGTGGTGCATGTGTTTGAATGGCAGGAAGATTGGGTACATGTCTACGTTCATTCTGTTCTTACACAAGCTTAATGCTTGTTTCATTCCTTATTTAATATAATTCCTAACTTTCCTTTGCCGTGTTTTTTTTGCTTTTATTTTGCTGGTAAAGGTGTTAGCATAATTTTGATTGAGTGATTTTTTATCACTGTCTGAAAAGTAGAGAGGCCCAAATGTAAATATCTGTCTCTATTTTTGTGGAGACATGAAACTATAACCTTTTCATAGAATCAGAGATTCACCAAATGGTTTGGATTGGAAAGGACCTTAAAGAACATCCAGTTCCAACCCCCCTGCTCTGAGCTGCAACACCTTCTACCATCCAACCTGGCACTGAACACTTCCAGGGATGGTACATCCACAATTTCCCTGGGCAAGCTGTTCAAATGCCTCACTGCTCTCACTGTAAAGACTTTCTTTCTAATATTTAATCTAAACCTACTCTCAGTTTAAAGCCATTCCCCTTTGTTCTGTCACTCCATTCCCTTCTGATTTGTCCCTCTCCATGTTTCTTGTAGACACCATTCAGGTAGGCTGCAGTTAGGTCACCTCAAAGCCTTTTCTTTTCCAGACTGAACAAACCAAATTCTCACAGCCTTTCCTTATAGGAGAGGTGTTCCATCCCTCTAATCATCTTTGCGGCCCTCATCTGGACTCACTCCAACAGGTCCAAGTCCTTCCTGTGCTGGGGACCTCAGAGCTGGATGCATCACTCCAGGTGGGGTCTCACCAGAGCAGAGCAGCAGAATCCCCTCCCTCACCCTGCTGGCCACTCTCTGTTTGTTGCAGCTCAGGATACAATTGGGTTTCTGGGCTGTGAGTGCACACTGCTGGCTCATGTCCAGCCTCTCATCCTCCAGCACCCCCAAGTCCTTCTCCCCAGGGCTGCTCTCCATCTGCTCATTCCCAGCCTGTGTTGATACCAGGGACTGCCCCAGCTCAGGTGCAGCACCTTGCACTTGCTCTTGTTGAACCACATGAGATTCCCATGGGCCTGCTTCTCAAGCTAATATTTTGAGCTATCCCTGTGAGTATCCCTCCAGAAATACTCCTTGGCAGTATGTAAAGAAGAGACTCCATTCCTTCCACTTTTTCACCTTAGTGCTGGGGTGTTGTCTGAGCCATGCTTACCTTAAGTGTAGTGAGTTCGCCAGGTATGTTAAGTCAGTAATTCAAACAGATACAACTTCATTGATGTGTTGTCTTTATTTGACACACAGGAGGTTTTGTGGTTTAATTTATCAGATAATGAGAGTTTTTCTCATTTACTATTGTTTCTCATTTCACCCCTCTTTCCTAGGTAGCTGTAGTTCCTGGATGCTTACAACTACATGTAGTGTGATGGACAGAGCTTAGACAAAAAAAGCTGTTTTTTGAGCCTTTTGAGTTATATTTTTTGTAACTGATAATAAAATGTGACTGTCCTTGAAAACTTTATATAATTTGTGGAAGCAGTGGGTTATTTTTGATTCTCAGCTCCTAAAAGATGGAATTTCAAAAACTTCGAGAAACTTTCTTGTAAAGAAAGTTAACATCAGGGAAATGTGAACTTCAAATAGGAAGATGTTCTCATTCTTGTTTTCTCACATCAACTTATGTATCATCACATCAACCTCTTGTCTGTAGCTAAGCTTTTTATACCTCTAAGTTCCACAAAGATTGAGTTTCAAATGTGATAATGCCAATAATTTTGGCAGCTGAGATGCCTGTCACTTTTACTTTAAAATAAAAGCCACATTTTTTGGATAAAACACTTGTAATACTTGTAAAAAGCATGTTAGAAGCATGAAATCTTATGACAACTTTGTCACGTGTCCTCATTTTAGACAGGTAAATTGTCTTAAATTAGCTCACACAGTTCCTAAAAACAGTGTTTTGCACTAGTCAATACATTTTATATTCCTCCTCTTCAAAGACTTCTGAGAATTGATAATTTTTTCCCCCTCTGTACAAAGATTAGATGAATTTTGCACATACTTTCCTAAATTCCAACAAAAGGAATAGGTAAGTGTAACAGGCTTGTCCAGGCCCTTTTTAAAAAGCTGTGTGTAAACAGTGCAATCAAAGAATTTACTGATACACATGTACAGACAGAATAGTTTAAGATAGAAGTGATGCATATACGCTGTGTGATCATTCTCTGGAGGTTGCATTAATAGAGAAGCACAAGACCTTTCATAGTCTTTGTCTTCAAAGGACAGTAGCCAATACAACTAAGTACTGCAGACAGTTGAGGTTTTGTTGCCTAGTAGCACATGGTCTTGCCATAGCAAAATCAGTAAGTGTCCATAATAGCAATAAGTTCTATTCCTGTGTAGCTTGCTACACCCCATTAAGCTTCATCAGTTCCCCTAGTGTTTAGGTAGCACAGGTTTGGATGCATGCCTCATGTGTGCATTTGGCTTCTGATAACTGTTTATAGCCATCCTTCTTCTCTCTCTGATTTTTTCAGCAGAGATTCCTATTTAAGAAATGTGTGGCAGGGGAGAAAGAGAGATATCAACAAGCCAATGCTTCTCTCTAGCCTCCTAATGCCTCAAGCAATTACTTTCCTTTTTTCTTCTTCATTATGGGTTAGTGATGAGGTTTTTTTGGACTTTCACATACAGTTTAGGTATCCATGGTATGGAAATGTGACTGAGATAGAAGTACAGGCTGATACTTCCTTGATGACCTTGACTGACAATTCTTTTGCTTCCTGGTAGGTGGGAGCCGTAACACTTAGTATAAGGACTCTGTTGTAGGCTGGAGGAAGAGGAAGACTGCAATAAACAGGATAACTGGTAAGTAACACTTATCCCCCTCCCATAAAAGTCCTCCCAGTTTATGGCAATTGTTTTGGAAAAAACTATTGATTCTGGATGAAAAACCCCCATTCCTGAGGCTTCCCAGAAAATGTTCTATATTACCTAGTGACATGTATTAAACTCTCAGAGCATCAGAGTAGCTAAGAATAGTTGTTTCAAGTTTTGAGGGTGCAAAGGGTGGTCTCAATATGAGAGGCTTCAGAGTAGCAGGTATTTCCAGTGTATTTCTGGATTGAAAGTGCTCAAATACAACGTTAGGAAGCATATTAAGTTTTGCTGCGGGTGAACTTTCTCTTCTTATCTGTTAAATAGAAGAGCATGGTTTCCCTGCAAAAGGAATAAAGGCATTTCAAAGCTATGTCTGCTGTTTATCTGTACAGCGTTTTGATGTTGTAGGCAAATATATGTTCATTAATCTAATTGCCTCTGATATATGTTTGGAATGATGTGTTTCGTTCCAGTACTCTTAAAATCTTTAAGATTTCTGGGTGATGGCATAATAGGCTTCAGGATGGACTACTTGGTGTTTGCATATTGGTATCAGTAAATCCCAGTAAAATAGCACATGTATTTTGTAACCAGAGGAAGAGAATGATGAAAAAATGCCAGCTACCTGTCTTGTCCATCTGTACTTGAGCAAAATGAGTGGTGCCACTTAAAATTGGTACGTGTTGCCATTAGTGTAGCCTTGAAAAGCGGGTGACTTCTCAATGCTTTGTGATGAAAATGATTCTCAACTTCTTGATGATGTGTGATGAAAATTGCTAATTGCATGTACAGCATCAATATTGCAGCTCTTTTTTGGTGTTGCTTTTCAATGTGAAGTGCATGAGTGTGATTACTGTGCCAGAGCCGGCGCTAAAAATTACTAAAACTAAAAATTATTGGAGAGGTTTCAGGAATTGTCCTGATTGCCCTTGTCCACCTGATAAGTTTCATAAGGTATTAGAAGGCAGTGATAGCACATGGTAAAAAATCTGGTCACAGTAAACTGGGAAAGTTACTGTGCTTTACAGGTAAATATTGCAATAATTTTGCAGGTATAATCACAAAAAAGGGTTGTGGAATTCTCATTCATTGAACAGTGGTTGCCATCCTTCTGAGTGGGCAATGAGTTGGGGTAAATTTGTGTTTTCAGAACGGAAGCCTCTAAAAGGCCTTGAGAAGAGTTGGTAAGGTAGTTATGCTGACAAAGAAATCTGCTTAGGCAAGTAATTTTTTTATGTTATTTGCTGAAATTTGCATGGTGATAAAAAACAAGCTCTTGGCAAAGCAGGAGGACAGATGGATTACAAATGCAGTATCACATGAGTTTGCCTTAGGATCTTGAGAATGCAAGGATAAATGATTCCTTTCTATGGGATAGAATAAAGCATTGTTACGAATTAAAATTGTGGTCCCTTGCATCTTTCAACAGTACTTTAACAAGAATGGGAAACATTGGAGGATGAGACACCCTTGGTTTGTTGCTGGACTCTTTGTTAAATATATAAATATTTATTGGCAAGCTATTGCCAAACTTTTACTTGACCTCCAATTACATGGAAGCATTGCCTTCAAAGAGTTTCACTTAAAAAAAATCAGTTGATGATTCATAATTTAATACTTCCCTTGGTTTTATTGTCATCAACTTTGCAAGCTATTTTTGGCAATATTACCATGTTGTGATAGATTTCCACCCTTCATGTCTTGAAAGCATATTAGTGTCTTAAAACCATATTAATGCTTCATGAGACTTTCTTAACTTCAGCTCTATATATATATATATAGTCTGGTAGCTCAGCAAGTATAGAAAGAATATATTAAGTTTTCTGTAAGTGTGGCAGGGTTCCTCCTAAGCCCTTTGAAATAGAGATATTCTTTCTGCTTCAGTTTCTTAACCTGAGAAACTACTATGTGTCTCTGTAGAGCTTAATAAAAATTGGAGGGTGTTCATGTATTTTAGTATCTCTAACAACCAAGGCAGTTGAGGCTAAAGAGCCAGGCTTGCTGGGCTCTGAAGATAAATGGAGTTATCCTACAGTTGATTTTAGTGGACAGTTAAATTTTAGTGAGGTTATTTGAGCTGAAAAGAAAATAGTGAATTAGTACTGAGAACTTACTGGCATCTTCTTGGAGCTATTAAAAGTCATAAGTATTTAACTTTTATCTGCTTCCAGATGTCTTGAAGGAGAAAGAAACACTTTGGCTACACGTGTCAAATAAAAGGTGTGCTAAAATCTGGCACATCTGTCTTTAGCCCTTAGTTTGCTGTAAGTTACACAGTGACCCTTTCACAAACAGTTTGTCTCTTGCACTAATGCTACTGGGAGAATGTCCAGTAGCAGTTCTGGCTAGAAACAGCATTGATTTCTGCTTTGATATATCTAGTTAGCACCCATGCCATTTTACCACTTCTGACTGGGAGCAGAGGGCTTGATAGTCAGCCTCAAGAAGAAGCAAACAGATTCAATGCAAAACAGATCCTCTTTTTTTTTTTTCCTCACTTTTCTTAGAAAACGTGAGAAGTCTGCTTAATTGCTTTGTTCCCTCTTCCTACTCCTCTGAGTTGTTCAGAAAATTGTAGTGGTAATATTCTTGCAGGTTTCTGTGCAGCTTTTACTTCCCATTCCACTTGTTCCCATACAATTTGGAAAAGTGGCATTTCCCCACTCTGGCAACAGCTGATTTCCCTCCTCAAAGGAACTATATGGATGTAATGAATAACTTCTACTTCTGTGTGAGATTTCCCATATGGAGATGATAAGACATTAACTACAAAATAGTGCATGATGTGATGTGGAAGTGCCATAGTTACTGGTACTCCATTGCACCATTAGCCATCTGACTAATAATTGATAGCTTATAGGTGATTATAGCTAATGGTGGTTGTTATAAATTATGAATGGACGTTAAAGAGAAAATACTCCAAAACCAGAAATTGTTTCAGATGTGTATCCTACTTAGAGTGAGGGAGAAAAAACAACTGGTTAGTTAGGTAAAACTTGTAGAATCAAGGGTAAACAGTTTTGCAGAAAGCAGTAGAAAACAGTTGGTGAGTGGTATGGAATGAGAAGTACTGCAATGTGAGTTAAAAAAAGCCCAAAACAACCTCACAACAAAAAACCAGCCCTGAAGTCTTAAGTGATGAAGCATGCAGCCAGCTTCCTAAGAGACCAGAAATGCCCACTGTAACCTAGTACATTGGGCTGAAATGATGTTTGTTCAAGAAAAATTACACATAACCCAGAAGATTGTTTAGAGCTAAGACATAAAAGTAAGTGAACTAACATATTTTGAAAGTGTGATGTTTGCAGGCTGCTTTCCAGGCAGACAGATCTGGTGTTTGACCACCCTGCTGTGAAGTACGTTTTCCTTGTGTTGAACTGGAGTGGCACTTGCTGCAGTTTGTGACTGTTGTGCCCACTCTCCCGCTGGGCATCTCTGTGGAGAGTTGGGTGCTGCTTTCTTTGTAGCTCCAGTCAGGCACTTGGAGCCAGCAAGTAGAGGAGCACTGCAGGAAGGGGTCACCTACTGTTCAGGGCTGTAGCCACCGTGCTTTAAGGCTGGTAGTCTGCCATGTTATTCACTCACCTTGCAGTGCACCTGTCCAGTCCATTTCTCCCTTTGGTTGCAGAGGTGTTATGGGGGATCCATGTTCAAAGCTTCGTTAAAGTCAAGGTAAATGACTTTAATGAAGAACATGGGTCCCCCGTAAATGAACATTTAAATGATCCACTGCTCTCCCCTCAACCACCAAACCAGCGTTTTTGTTGTAGGCAGTGATGGGGCATAATTCCAGCAATGGTGGCCGTTCTGAGTCACTTACTTCATGTAGCTAGAAGTAGCTTCCACGGTGAGTAGGTCTATATTCTTCTTCTGTACTCAGGAATTCTGTAAGTCCAGTTGCTCTTAGAGGTCTCCAACTTTACCTTTCTCAGTCTTGATACAGTCTTTCATCCTTATGAATGTGCAGTGCAGAGAGCCAGGAGGGCTGATAATAGACCTTATCAGGAAAGACGGAGGCAAAGGAGACATAGATTAAATCAGCCTTCCCCATATATTTTTACTGTTAGGTCCTCCTTCCATTGGGTAGCTGCTCTGCTTTCCTTAATCTTCTTTTTCCTGTCATTGTAACCTGTAGAAATCCCTGTGGTTTTTACCCCCACTACCAGTTTCAAATACAGCCCAACATTGGCTTTCTTGATGTCATCCTGGTGTGTCTGAGCAATTGTCTCTGAGTAGCCCAACTCTGCCTACACTTTATTTTGAGTTTGCATAAATTACTCAGGCAGTGCCTGGGAAAGGTTGGGTTTACTTTATTGGTTCACAGACTTTGGTTATTGTATATATGAACTGGTCTACACTGCAGACTGAGAAAAACTTGACCATTTTTTAAAAGGACAGCAAAATTTGATAAATATTTGCAGCAGTGGGGTTAGCTATCTTTCAGGTACACAAGAAGGAAAGAGACTTTTCCAAAACTCAGCATTAAAATTTCAATGAAAAGCATTATTGTAGTCTCTTTGCTCCCAAGATTTTGTGATACTTTGTCTTCCTGCATGACATTGTATGGAGAAAAATATTCATGGTTGAAGTACACTTAAGAGCTTTAGAAAAGCAGCATGTGATAAATTTTATCTGTAAAACAAACAAAAGGCCAGATGATGAGCCTTTGGGAGTTACTTGCTTAGTACCAGTCCTAATTACATTTGTTTTGGCACTGACAAGAAATTGGTCTTATTCCAGTATATGTGGAAATCTATGAAAGAAAATGGCAATAGTTGTCTGTAAGTTTAAGTATCTTTTCATGCTTTCCTAGTAAATTCAAGCATTCAGAAAGTTTTAGTAACTGTTTTGAACAGAAAATGTGCTATACATGATGAAGACAAGCAAGAGAGATGTTGTGCCTGGGTGTGTGGCTAATAAACTGCAGGGCAGAACAGCACTTCCCACAGTCAGTTGCTAAGCAAAAGGTTCAGACTAAAGCGTTTTTGTGAGTCTTCCCCTGTGGAGATTTACCACCTTGTGTGTACACTTGAGGGAAGAATTCTGTGCTTTGTAGCTCTTCTTCCCTTTGATTTTTTGCATTGACTTGGTGATCTATATAGTGTCCTCATTGTTTTAATTGGCCATAATTTACTGCAAAAATTTTTCATACTTGCTTTATTAAGTAGGTGATGGGAACTGTATAGGTGGTTCATGAGTCATAGAATATTAAGCAAGATAGGAAGGAAGGGTGGCAATAACAGTGAGTTTGTTTTTAAAATGTTGACAATTATTCACTTTGCTTTTGAGGAATATTGAGTAATTAACACTTGCTTAACACAGACTTTTTAATATAAAAAAGCAGGACTTCAGTTGCACCAGAAGCTGAAGAGAGCAGCATAAGTATAATGGAGGGCAATGCTAAATGCTAGAATGTTGAATACTGGAGTACCTGTATATTGGGGTACTGTGTCATGTTAAAAGAGTAGATTTTTGTATTGCAGTCAGTTCTGGAAGTGGTAGTGTATGTATTAATACTTCCACATGATTACGAGTTGTGCAAGAAGTAAAGTATATTATGTATGTCCAGAGAGTTTCTGTCCATGCTGCTTATATTTTAGAGGGAGGCAAAAGAGAAAGAAATTTGAAATAATTGTGTAGGGGGAGGGGAGACTGAAAACTGATCATTTAATGAACAGTGTAATGACTGAAAGTCTGTTGGGATACAGCTGAAAGGGCATACTGTAATTAGGTCATTTGATGACCTGTTTAAGTAGCCATTGCATATTGGAATAAAAGATCTTCCCTGAAGCTCTGCTGAGAGTCAAGGTTTTCATCTTCCTTCCTTCCCTAGCTTTTCCTCTTTCCAAATATATATGCATGGCATCAATTCATATTGAGATTTCACAAATAGGTATTTTAGGTCTGATAAATCATAATTTTTACTTCATGTATCTCCTACTTTTTATAAAATCAGTCTCTTGTAGCAATCTCTGCACAGAGGTGTAAATGCATGTTTTTGCAATTTCAGAGCTCCCTGTTTTAAAACAAGCATGTTTCAATGTAGGAATCAGTCATATTTTTAGGATGTGAAAGAGCAATTTATGCCATTTAAAACTTTCTGACTTGGACTGTAACATAGTGAGATCTAGCAGTGGCTTACAGGAAAGTAACGTTCTGGAAACTGCATCATTCAAGGAAATTTGGCACTTTGTTTTTACAATGGCCTTAACAGTTAGTTTTTCATGCAATCGCATTGCTCCTTAATTATAAATTCCTACTTCTGTGGTTTCTTAAGAGGAGCTCTTGAGATTTTAATTGGTAGTACATCATAAAATCATACTCCAGTTCTCAGTTTCTAAATTTTTGGAAGAATATTTATGAATGGAAGGAGAAATATTTTCAGCACCAAGTGGAACATTTTTGAGAAGACAAGCCAAGACACAATGGAGAAAATGCTTAGTACTAATTTTAAGGATTAAGTTGCTAATCATGTCAGGCTTCACCTTGTGCTGCAGTACAAATATGGAGAGTATAGTGCTGCCTGTAACAGGTTGAACTCTGAAATAGTAGAAATTAATGAAACCCAGGCACCTGTTTCTTGGATATTACTCTAAAAGAAGGGGAGCTCTTATATTTGGAGTAGCAGGTCCAGTAGGGTTACTAATTATGCCTCATCTCCTACATAATTTTAGTTGATAGAGTTCAGCATACTTTCAGGTTACAGCATTTTCCAACACCAGATTCTTGTATCTTAAGCTGGAAGATACCATCTAATCTGACCTCCAGTTTAAAATGACAACTGTAATTTTAGCCAGTGAAACTTAATAGAAGAGATTAATAGCAAGATTATTCATATGCAGTAACCAGTGGAAATACTCAAATGCAGTACACACCATAAACCATAGAACTCTTTCTTATTCTTTCCCAAAAAACCTTTAAATTGAAATTCAGGCCTTCCTTACTTTAAGATGAAAATGAGCATTCAGACTAGTTGTTTTCAGATTTTATAATAAAAGCAAGGATGCTGGATAAAAAATTACGTGTATGCAAGGTCAAAACTTAACCTCTGAATAATTTTAACATTTTGGAAGGAAAAGCAAAGATCCTTTTTCTGCTTGCTGTAATGGATTTTCTGATTTGGATGCTTTGAGGTGGAACTGTCCTGTACCATGCTTACAGTAAGTCTTCCAAAATGCTAAGTTTTCACTTTAAAAATAGATTATGTAAGAGTACAAAATATTGAGTCAAACTGCATACCACAAGAACTCATGTCTGCTTAGCAAAATGCTAACATTAATGGTTTAGAATCAGAACTATCTATTCTGTCTTGCAGAGTTTTGCTTTCCAGCCAGGCAGTTTTCACAGGCTTCCTGCTTCATGGTAAGCCCTTCCAAATCCCCACCTAGACCTTGAGAAGATCCTGCTGTCTTTTTCACGTCTGTGGCTGGTTTGTTCACCTGTTGTGTGCCTTCTCAGGGATCTCCTGTGCCCTGGGATCCTGGGCTTGCTGTATCTCTTCCTGTCTGCTGTCTTATCCTGAGAGTGTGGCAGCTTCCCCTGGCTGGGTATGGTTAGCTGCCTCCAGGGGAAGGGTCACTTTCTGTCTTTCATAAGATCTCACCTGAAAGAGTTCAACACACTGGACAAAGCAAACATGCAATCTTCCTCATGGCTCTTCACCAAATGCTGAGTGCTTGTCTAATTGAAGAATAACACACTCAGCACTGATTACTACAAGTGTGCCCCTGAGTGAGCAGAGTACTGCCCTGGGGATACCCCTGCACATTCTGAGATACCTGACTTCAATAGAGGAAGAGCATAGCTGTCTTAATGAGCATTTGACAGGTTAATCTGTGGTCTGTTGTCTCTGCTTTCTGGTGTGTCTGTGTAGGAACCTGGCAGAGTTCCCCAGCGACTGCAGGCTGCCTTGTGTTGCTTCAGTGGCCCCACAGCACTGCAGCTTATGGTTCACCACAGGGTAGTTGCTTTGTGGTGAACCTTAGCAAGCCTGGCTTGAGACCATTGCCAGCTGCTGTTCCCGATGCTGGTACAGCTCCAGAGGCAGGAGAAAGGCAGTGCTAATGCAGGGTTCTACAAGTAGTAAGGCCAAGGACATGACATAAATCTAACAATCAGTTATCTGAAATAAACCACATCTTTTGTGATTTTTCACTAAGGCTTTGTAATAATAACCCATTCCCAAATGATGTATTTCTGAAGGACATTTTACTTCCACAAGGAATTAACATCTTTGGCCAAAGCTTGAACTTTCCCTGTGATTATTAAATATGAGATGAACTCCCTAGCAGTCTCTCCTATACCAAGGACTTCAGTTCTTTTTTTGAGGCATAGTCAACCATTCTGATCTCCTGCCCTGTCATCACCAGCTGGTCTGGGTTGAAAGCTTAATTTTACTGAAATTTAGCCAATGTATCTAGACAGGAATCTTGAATTACAGAAGATAACAATTCTAATATTACATCATCAGCATAGTCTTGTGCTGTAGTCATATGCTCATGAATGCTTCTTTCACTTTGTTTTACCTACAGTATGTATTAAAACCTGATATTTATTTGTTGTTTTGAGTTGTTGTAATCAAGTATAGCAGTTAAATAGCTTGATCAATGTGACTAGTGATATAGACGGGCTGCATATGATCATGTGTTTTGAGGTGGTGTTGCTTTTTTAATTTTTTAAAGGACATTGCCATAATGTAAGCCTGGATGACCATCTCAAATTACATTAAGGGTTATACAGATTAAAAATAAAAATCTTTTTCTGTTCAACTTACACATAAAGTAAGTGAAGGATACCAACAAATGTTTAACTGCAAAGAGTCAGAAAATCTGGTTAGCACGGAGGCTAGCATTGGAAATGTAGCAGTGTCAAGATTTGTATTTGGTATCTTATCAAGAGCTTAATAAGGATCTAGGGATAATGATATTGTGGGACAGTCTAGTAATCTGAGGGTGGCAGCTGCACTTTTTGTGAGAGTGACCATTTGTCCTTCAGCCTCGCTATTTAACTGTCATCTTTCCTTTTTCTGTTTTTTCTTAGGTTATGGTTACAGTGAGGCAGGAGTAATATATCTGAATAATTACACTACTTGAATATTCATTACTTGGTTATTAAGCAGTGAACAAATACAGATAATTTTAAAATATATGCTTTTGCATGGCAGTGAGACAAACCTTGCCTTAGGTATTGGTGTTAGATGTGCATTCTGCTTGTTTTCCCTTTGACTTGCTCTTACAGCTCTTTTTTTTAATCAGTTCAAGAACCTTACTAATGATAACTAGCTTGTGCTCTTAGGAAAAGGTACCTAGATGTGTTTGTAACTTTTTTAGAATTGGAAAAGTTCATTCTACCTTGTAAAACAACTTCAGTGTGTTTAATGTATAAAGAGAAGTGTTATGGTTATTTTTATTACAATTCTGTAACAGCAGAAAAGATCCCATTGAATGGGCTGGGTACATAGATTTTAAAGATGAAGGTGTAAAAGATCTAGAACCAGCAAGCTAAAACTTAGAAAAAAAAATCTCATTATTGTTAAGGCTGGTTAAGCTTTAAATTATTATTTTTCCTATCACTTGCAGTTTTAAAGCCAAGCTCTGGGTATCTTACTAAAAAGAGTCATGAGCTTAATTGGACACAACAGCTGCTTTTTTGTTTGTTTGTTTTGGTGGGGTGCTATGTGAGTGTTAGAGAAGTCAATGTATATAATACTGATTCTTCCAATTGATATTAAAATAGTTTGGGGATGCATATGTATGAATGATTACAAAATTTATTTGAATGGAGTGTAAAGCAAGGGAGTAATGTATATGGTCTACACTGGTAAAGACAAAGTCATCTGTACTAGTCAACATGGATTCACCATGGTGAAGTCATTCTTGACCAACTCAATAACCTTCCATAATGATATGACTGGCTTGGTAGATGAGGGGAGAACAGTGGACAGTTGCCTACCTTGGCTTCAGTAGGGCTTTTGGCACTGCCTCCAATAAGATCCTCATAGAGAAGCTGATGAGGTATGGGTTGGGTGAACAGACAATGCGGTAAAAACTGGCTGAATGGACAGGTCCACAGTGTGGTGGTCAGTAGTTCAAAGCCTAGTTAGAGTCTGGCAGCTAGTGGTGTACCCATGAGCGAGTACTGGAACCAGTCCTGTTGAACATCTTCATTAATGATTTGAATGATGGGGCAAATTCGTTGATGATGTAGAACTGGATGAATTGCCTGGTACGCCAGAGGATCATGCTGCCATCCATAAGGAACCCAACAGCCTGGAGAAATGGGCTGGAGCAGCCTCATGAAGATCAACAAGAAGGAGTATCAAGTCCTGCATCTGGAGAGGAAAAACCCCAGACACCACCAGTATATGCTGGGGGCTGCCCAGCTGGAAAGCAGTTTGGCAGAGGGGGCTCTGGCTGTCCTGGTGAGCATGGACCAGCTCTGTGCCCTTGCAGCAAAGAAGGCTGATGGGGCTGCATCAAAGTGTTGCCATCAGGTGCAGGGAGGTGATCCTTTCCCATTACTCAAGCCTGATGAGGCCATACCTGGAGTACTGTGTCCAGGTCTGGGCTTTCCAAGAGAGATGTGGCCATAGCAGAGAGTGTCCATCAAAGAGGACAAAGATGATTAGTGACTGGAGCATGTCTCCCATGATGAAAGGCTTGAGAGAGCTGGTGGGAGTGTTCTGCTTGTCAAAGAGGAGGCTTGGAGGTGGTCTCTACAATGTATATAATTACCTGAAGGGGTGGTGTACAGTAGACAGAGACAGGCTCTTTCCAGTGGTGCCCAGTGACAGGACCAGAGGCAATGGCCGCACACTGAAACACAGGAGGTTCCCCTCTGAACATCACGAAACGCTTTTTCACTGTGAGGGTGACCAAGTGCTGGCACAGGTTTAACCAGAGTCTTTATCTTTAGAGACACTCAGAAGCCATCTGGATGTGATCCTGGGCAGATCACTCAGTATGGCCCTGCTTGAGTAGGGAGGTTGAACCAGGTGACCTCTGGAGGTCCTGTCCTGCTTGAGCTATTCTGTGATATGTGAACTAGGATGCTGCAATTACATAAAAACTTTTTTATTTAAATAAAAATGGACTGTTTAGAATAGTATTTAACTGCCACAATTTGTAATGTGATTTTTATTTGAAGTTTTTCACCAAATTGAAGAGCTTTTTATTATATGTATGGAATAATTAAGCAAGACTCTGGGACTTGAATTTCAGGTTTGAAATTTGGACCTTTTGTATTTTGTCTTCCTGATTTAAATAAAACAATTGACTTTGTTCTATGGAGGAAAAAAAAAAAGAATTTTCCTTGTTAAAAAGGCTACTTGAAAGGGCTTTTATGCTCTCTTCCACACAACTGTGAACTTCAGTAGGTGTTCAAGGAAGAGGATGAGTAATATATCTATTGTTTGGCTGAAAAAGATGCAGTGTTTACTGCAGGTGAAAATTTTCCAGGATAGGCATGTAAGACAGGAAAGCACTGGCTGGATCACGCTGTTCTTTCCTTTGAACATAAAGACTAATCATTGTTGTCAGTGCAACTTTTAAAATACAGCCTTAAGGGTTTTGCTGCTTTGAAACAGTTGTAGAGCAGTAGAAATAACATCCAATTCAGAAATTGTGATAATTGTGACTTAAATATTTGAATTTATTCTTCTGTATTCTTAGTATGCTTCCATCTTAGTATCTTCAAACTGCAAGCCTTGTATTATGTAAAAATATTAAAGCTGCATTCTGCAATAAATGATTGCTTTAACAGATGTGTTACAATGCCAAAGTATTGCAAGAAAGTTACCATTTTCAAAAATAACTTTCATATATTTTTTGAAAGGTCATTTCAATCCCTTGCCCTAAAAGCTTGGATGAAGAACATGTAATTATTTAGAGTGTGACTTGATTTTCATACTATTACCATTCACATTTGGAAGAAAATTGACTCTTGGTAGTGTGTCTCACCTCATACACAACATCCAAATTTTAATTTCATAGTTAAATTGAGATATTCTTGTCTTGTTTCAGAACCGTAGAAGAAGTAACTATGAAGTCATGAGAAATCCAATCTTTAAAACAAAATATTTGAAAATACAGATGAACATTTTCTCTGCATGTATCTTTTGGGGGAGGAAAAAGTCCAACAAATGTTGACATCCGAAATTAATTTTTCCAAGAAAGTTTGTTGCAAGTAAATATGGACTAATGGCAAGAGCTTTTTTTGTTGTTCTGCCTCTGGGGTTTTGCACCTCTCTCCCTGCTGCTTTTCATGAGTGTCCTACTTTGCCTCAGCAATCTTTTGGTGTTTTTCTGGTTCACCAAAAGTACTACAGAGTTTAGCATTTTAACAAGGTCAAAATCCTGTCTTGCACAGTAGACAGAACCCTAATTTTATGTTATTACAATGATAGCAACTTTAAATTCAAAAATATGAAAGATACTGTAGTTTTTTAGACTGCTCTATACGTCCTCATTGAGTGCTTAATTTATGGAGCTAATTTAAAGCTAAGAAAATATTGTAAAACTACTGTATTTCTATTTTTCAAAATGCTTTTCATGTCATGCTGACTTGTTCCAACAAGAGAACTTCAGCAGGAAGAAAATAATGTTTTATCGTGTGAGAAGTGCCCTAGACATCTTGTTTCTGAACTTTCATCTCTAAAGCCTCATTGAGGAAGGTGTGAAAATCAAGTTGTACTTGCTCACTTTTATCATGTGCTGCTTGCAGTATACCCTTAAAGGATGTCCTGAAGTGATAGTCTGCCACTAGTCTGTATTACAATATTTGGAGGTTGACAAAACTTCTTCACTTCATGAGGGCACTTGAACTTACTTCTGTGCCTGAAGTAAAAGGCCTTCAAAAAGCAGCCCTGTAGAAGAGCCATAAAGAGTTTAAAGTTGTCCCTTCAACTAGCAGTTGCAGCAGTTTAAACTACCTGATGATTAATGGTGGGTGCTTCCAGTATGGAGAGTTTCTATCCTCTGCTGGCTGAACAGCTCCTCTCAGCCCTCTTCCAGTTGTCTGCCCAGATCAGCCTCTTCTGACTCCTCCTCCAAGGTCTCTTCTGCAGTGCATCTCTTACCTTCTCCCACATGCTTCTGTATGTGGCACAAACAAAGTTCATAAATAAAAAACATAATTATATCTTTTCTCTCTACTTCTAGCTTACTTCAAACAGTCTCTTTCACAGCAGAGTATGGTGTCTAGCAGCACTGCAGCATCTCTTTTAGCCTTGGTATGGTTATTAGCATACAAACATAAGTTTAGTATAAAAACTACTCACGATACTAAAAACATGAAAAACCAATTAAACTGTTCCTTTCTAGAGTGTTTTGTTCTTGCATCATAATCTATTTTACTATGTCTCTATTCACAGAAAAGCCCAGAAAGCCTATACATTGTAAAATATAGTGGCACATACGTTCTTTGAAAGAGTTGAAGATTTTACTGGGCTGTTTGGATTAGGGTAGTTTCTGATAGGTGTAATTGTGATACATTCTGCACTTTTTTTAGTGTGTCAAAAGTATGGATTTGTTGCCCTGTGATTAACAGGGAAACTGGGGCAGATGATCCCGGTCACCAAAGGTCTGAAATGCCTTTGCAGGCATCCAGACTTGTCCATAGTGTTATGTCAGGATGGGGAGGTTGGCTTCATAGTTCAGACACTTCAGCTGCATGCCTCAAGCTGAGCATGCCTAGGTGATACAAAGCTCCTCATCATCGTTCGAAAAGCTTATGCTGTGTTTTATGTTTTTCTGCCTCTTTTCGCATCTTTCATGGCACCTGCACTAGGCAAAGAAAGACATGCATGCATGGTATGCAATTAACAGCTAAACATGGTGATTGCCAACTATTCTAGAAGGCAAAAGAGTATTGAATTAAAAAAAAAAAATGAGACCAACAAGAAACAAACAAAAAATCCCCCCAAACTCCCTGCCTACCCCATCCCTCAAAAAAACCAACCCAAACCCAACGACAAAGAAACCACCTTTTCCCTTTTTCTGTGGATGAGATTTTTTCTCAGGTTGCTAGATAGTGGCAGTAATCAGATACTGGCTTTATTCCTCCTTATCCTTACCTTTTAAGAGTTTATTTTCCTGTATTTCAAACTCTGTCCTTATTTGACTGGATTTAGCAACCAGTTTAAAACCTCTCAGGTAGAGGTGCTAGCAGATTGCGTAAGCTTGAGAAACTCAAATTAAAAAGGATTAACTTGCTTTTAGCACTGGCAAGAAATGCCAGCATTGCTTCTCTTCTCTCATTTTCTTGAAGAAATCCAAGCTGGCATTGCTGAAATGTGATGTTTTTTCTCCTTAATAGAAAATACTGGTGCTGAAATACAAGGAGTTCTGGGTTAAAGGGCTAAGTTTGCCAGTTAGAAGCAACCAAAATATGATAAATACAATTTCAATGGCAAATGATAAAACGTGTTAGTTACAATTTCTAATGATTAAGTGTAATCTAAACCAGAGACTTTTAATGCGACCTTATTTTGTTGTTTTGCAGAGTTTTTTTTTCCTCTCTATAGTTTTTCAACATAATGTGCTTTTTATTTTAAAACTTTGAGCAATATCTATGGCACTTGTGGTTTGGTTTCAAAGAAAACCAGACGTGCATCTGAAATGTGTTAGAAATCAGGAGTTGAAGGGCAGTGTGTTGAATGGGCAAAAAGAAATATTAAAAATCTTTTATCTTGACATTTCCAAAAAGTGATCAGTTTCCATTTGCAAAAGAAAGTAACTGCTGTGGACTATCCAGACCTGAAGAAAAGGTCGGGAGTCTGTAATAGGCAAGTGTGTAAAGTATTGCATTGGTTTCTTGAGAACATCAGGCACATATTTACCACTGTTCCCAGTGTTATATACGGGGCAGACCTCTGCAGATGAAAGTGCAGGATTAATGCAGCAAGTAGACAAAATAAAAGGAAATTAGCAAAAATCAAGTAAATTGGAGAAAAAATATTTCTTAACAGGGGTCAGTGCTAAATCAAACCTGATAAATTGCAGTGAAGAAAAGCTAACTTTTGCTCAGAAGTAATATATATTTATATATATAAAGTAAAATTACTCAGGCTATTACTCAGGGTAGGAGAGGCAGATGAACCTTCTGCTCCAGAAAGGCTGAAATGAGCTTTTCGAAATGAGAGCTGAATCCCAGGTGCTTGTTGCTCTTGACAATCTGTTTCACGTTCACCTTTTCTGATGACAGTATGTGCAGATCTCAAGTGGAGTATACCAAGACACTTGAGAAACACTCCAGACAGAGTGCTGCAAGTCCAGCTGCTTGCAGATGTACCAGGGATCCTGCCTTGCAGAGGAAATTGCCGCTTCCAAAGGGTAGTTGTTCTTCTGCAATAGGTTAGACATTGCACAGTTACAAATGCCTTCATTCTACCTCCTGTTTCTCTTGTATTTTACAATTGCCTGTTTGTTGGATCTGAGAGATAATTAAGTAACTTAAAAGATTAATTGGTTTCATAACTGAATTTGCATTCCAGGGATTCTGGAATTGCAGGAAGCTATTCATGCAAAAAATGCCTTTGTGTTAGTTCTAAATAGCTCTATAAATGTGAGACCAATAGGTTTTATGACTGTGGCCTTTAAAGAAATAACTCATCTGTCTTCAACATGATTAATTATTTTAAACATTTAGGGTGAGATTGATTGTCAAAGGTGATTAAGATGTTTTTATCTAATATTTTTTCAGTACAGGATTTAGAATTTAATTAATAAGATGTTGCTAGCCAGCTGTCTTTTACATGGAAGAAAATATTCTCTTTGTATACTTGTTTAATTAACAGTTGTTATAGGTAATAGATCCATCGAAGGCTTACATTATAGCACAGACAGAAAAGATTAGCAGTTGAGTTTGTAATTTTTTTGTGTTTAAACCAAATGGTATGAACAAACTCATAAGTTCCTTGTCATAGAGCTTAGATGGGCAATTTCATCTGGGTTTTTTATTAATATTGATAGATCTCAAGGCCCAGACTGGGATACTGTGCTGTAAGGGATGTCACTTTGTGGTGCAGTGTAATCATCTATAATTTTCTTCTGATGTAATAAGGATTTGGAAATTGAGGAGGAGAAATATTTATATAAACAAATACCACTTGCCTTTCCCCTAAGTCCCAGTTTTTTCCAGATACAGCATGTGTGCTTTTATTTTGGCTTTGTCCTAGATAACAATAAGTAGTTACAAAGACATCGTTGCTTTGCTGTAGATTGACATGGGTCTGGAAATGTTAGTACATGGAATACTGATTTAATTTATTGGATGCAGGTTTCTCATAGTTTCTTCTACGTAGCTTGTATCTTTTGTTCATGAAGTTAGTTTCTATGTAAACTGAATTTCTCATATAGCTGTTTATAATGAGAATGTTTACAGGAATTTCTTTGGGATAAAATCTTCCATTTTATTAAAAACACTCTAGACAACTGTTGCTAAGCTGGGATCTGTGATTTGATTTCAAGTTTCAAATATATTTCCTTAGAATTTTGAATCCAGTGAGCTTCACCTATCTTATCTTCCTTAAATTCAGTTTTACATTTTGTTCCATTTTGTTTGTAGGTGCTCTCCCCACTTTCCTGGTTGCACAGTGGGACTTTTCTCACTGCTGCTGATGCCCAGATGGTCTCCTTGCGGGAGGAGCAGCCTCAGCCGTTCTGTGGGTGAGTAGAGGCCATTGGGATGGAGGCCTGGACAGTAGCGCCTCTCCTCCTACTTGCTCCTCTTCTTCCCAGGCAGCCTGTAAATTCCACTCAAACTCTACCTATTTGACATGCAGCATTTGCATTTCCCTCCAGTTTACAGGCATGGTGGAGGTCTTTTGACAGAAGTTTTTATCTAGAGACAAACTCTTAATAGCCTCCCAGTTATGTGGCAGCTCCTCGTTAGTCTGTTCACTGCAGTGAGAAAGAAGCATCCATTCCCATGGGCCTCTCAGTGTCTGTCATTCCTTCCATCAGAAATCTTGGTCTTTTAGAAAGCTGAAATACCACCAAGTGTTACAGGTCATGGCTTGAATGTGTTCTGGTGCTTCCTCTGTTTCTTCTTTACCGATCTGTCACTGATGAAATCCGGAGTCCTGTTTTGTTGTAGGAGTTGGTAGAGAGGTGCAGGACTGCTAGTTACCAATGGGTGTGGAAAGAACTAACAAAACCTCATAGGTTTTTTTTTGGTTTGGTTTGGTTTTTTTTTACAGTAGGGCTCCTGGAACGTGTATGTTTTTGAAGGTGCCTAGCTAAAAGAAGATCATAGGTTGAAAATTATATACTCAGTTCTGTTTCTTTTTAAAGATCAATTTCTTATCTTTTGTCTGAAGTAGTTCAACAGGATACTTAATCACTGATCATGGAGCTTTTCATGTCAGTTGGAAGTGGTGCTTTGAAATGGTGCTTGATTCAACAAGTTAGACAAGCTTTTTCAAACTATCAAGTTTTTGCTTTCCTTAAGTGGTGGGATTAAGTCACCTTCATGCTGAGCATTACTTTGTTAGCTAGTAGCTCCATTTAGGATTTGCATAATGTTGTCTTTAAAATAAACCAATGTAGTTCAAAAGCTATATAATAGCTGTTACTGCTAAATGAGCATCTGAGAGGTTCATATACTCAAGATTTAGTGATGATAATCTGTTAAACCGTTTAGTAAGTGGGTGCTTCAGTTTGTGGACCAGCACTAGATAATAACATGTGGCAACTGCAAAGCTGCCTAAATTAGAGTCTAAAGAAGATGGTAAAAGGACCATTGCCATTCCTTAGCATCTTCCATTACTTGAAATAAACACCTCACATCTACAAAAAAAATGTGTGAGCAAGCAAAGTAGAATAAGAGGAGACTTCTGAAGTAAATGTACTTTGAGATGGAGATGGCTTTCATGGTACCTCATAAGTATTTTGTTTTACCTTCTACAAAGATTATTTCATCTTGTTAAGACTAGATCATTTATTAGAATCATTTGCCTAATTAAATAGTACTCAAATTTAAGCATTCAACATTTGTGTCGAGTAGTATTTTATAGAATTCCGTACAAGGCTGTGGTCAATTAAAGTAGACTTAGTGAATCCTTATTCAGGGCAATGTAAGAAAAGTTAAATTTAGATTAAAAACTAATGTATTGTTTACAAAATGAGATTAACTTTACTCAAGTTAATTTGGAGCTTTCATCATTTCAAGTCGTAGTGGATATGAAAACTTTGAAGAAATGTTGTCCTCAGTTTCTTGAAACTTTTTATGGCCAATGTTTCTGTACTGCTGGCTGGTTCTTGACTGCACATTACTTCTTGTTATCCTTTACTTTTTCTCTGTACTTTATTTTGATAGGAAAAATCCTTGCCGAGAAATATTATCATTTAACATGTACTGTTTGAACTGTTGTCCAGTCCAGTGTTAAGTAATGAATTGCTGCTGTTGTATTAATATGTTAGAAAATACAGAAGGTTAAAAAACCCCCAGCTACTAGTATCGTCTAGGGTGGTAAATCCTAACAGCTACTATTTGGAGATGCTTGTGTCTTGCTCTTTTAATGAGTTCTGCAGACAGCTGTAGCACTGTTGTATGAGTTAAATGATGAGCGCTGGTGGTGGTATAATTGTAGTGTGAGTGGCTAAGTGGTAACTTGCATTGTTACATTTTTATGCTTGTTTTTATATGTCTTGATCAAAAAAGTCACTTAATACAAGTTAGAGACTAAGCATTATCTGTACTCAAATTACTATTATATCATAGTTTTTGTCTTTTTTGGTTGATATTACTACTGATTCTGGCTAATTGAATTATATTTTACATAGATGTAAGATTTGGGGAGGGGTGGGGTACTCTTATTTATTAAAACTGACATGGCCAATGCACAAATACCACATCCACATAGTGAATGTAGCTATTTGGTGTCTGTGAAAGGAATCGTCTCTGTGTTAAGTGTCTGATGCAAAGATTTTTAGAATTCCATTGCACAATCATGTTCCTTTACTCTGTGTGGAAAGATCTTTGCAGTATGAAGCTACATACTACACATTTGTTACAAATGTATCTTGAAAACGTTTTTCATTTTTAGAACGAAGACTGAAGGTGGTATGAAAATTGCCTTTGATATATTTTTATTCGTGCCATAAAAAACGGATCAGACAGGGAAATGGTAGGTGTGTGCTTCTGTTTATCTGCAGTGTTTGACTTCTCAGTGAGCAACAGGAGTGATTTCTGTTGCAGGGAAGCTGATAGTGGGCGGGTGGCCAAAGCTGCTTTGGCTTACTGAGACACAACTGAGGAGCAGAATGCTGACCAAGTCCAGCTCAGGATTGTTTTGGGATGTAAGTGAGCAAGCAGCCCTGCCAGGTTTCCCTCTGTTCCGAGTGAAGCCACGGTGCCAGCTGCCTGCAGCAGCAGTGTGGGCAGTCAGACGCCTTCCCTGGCACTGCCTTCAGGTAGAGATCTGAACTGTGGTGTTAATCCTCTTCTGTTTACTCTGCCTCGCACTAAGGGAGAATTTTCGTGTTTACTGTGTCACTGAATAAAAGCCATTTACACAGTATGATATTCCTTCTCAACTTTATCACTTCTTCCACTCCTTTAAACTTCTCCTAAACTAGGTTTTTGTACATTTGATGGTAAATTTTCTTGGTAGCACGAGACCTTTTTTTGAGATTGATTCAACCTTCAGGCAGAATTGTGTCAGTCTCTTCAGCTGCCCAGCTGTCTGATACTCTAGTCATCTCTGTGTATTTCATATTACTATCGTCATTAAAAATTTGCAGTAGAAGTTAATTTGAATTTTTTTTCTCCTACATATGCTTTTATGGACAAAGTGGATGAGTTCATTGCTTGTTTGGTTCTGGCAGTAACATTTAATGGAGAAAGCATATTCTTGGAGCAGGCATGCAAAATGCATCTGAGGGTTGCTTGGGGGGCGAAGGAGGCTTTGACCTGCTTGCAGGTTTGTTTTAATGTGTTCTCAATTCATGGCTTCCAGCGTGTTTCTGAGCACCACACTCTGTGGCAGGCTGATCAAAACATCAACTTTTTCTCCATTAGTTGCATCTTTTATTTCTTAGCTTCATGCGGCTTCTGTGGTGCTGACAGTCCCGTCAGGAGGCCAAGCCAGGGAGGTTTGCACAAGGAATGCCTGCGGTCAATGCCAATGATTCTTGCTATGCAGCTTTGCCTGTTTGAAGATCAGGATTATTCTCAGTCTGTGCTGTGTTCTGTGGTTGTGTCGTTCCTCATGATCTATTGAACCTAATTAACTCTTCCCAAATTTGTTGTAGCCCTGAGTAACTCTTCTGTCTCCAGACAAAACAAGTGTTTCTTGTTTGTTTACTTTTAGCCATTTCAGTGGTGCTGCCTGAGGGAGGAGTTCTTGGCTACCTCTGTAGGCCCAGTGCAATACAGTATTTTTGAATACAGTAGAGCTTTTTTGATTGATCTTGATACATATTTCTTTTTCATCCACATTTGTGGTGATGCAGAGAAATTAGAATATGACTGAAGAGATTTGAATACTCTAGAAATACCTTTTTCAAAGAGACAGTAGCATGGTTTTTCTGGAGATACATGTCTTCTAGCTATTTTTTTCCCCAGTGATCTTTATGCTTCTGATTTACAGTTAACACTAATAGGACAAAAGTCCACTAATACATTTTGTAACTGTTCTCAGTAGTAGAAGATATATGAATAATATTGTAGCAAATTCAATGATGATTTTAATGAGTGGGCATTCCATAATGACATAATGTTCTGGTTTTTTTTATACGAGTGTGTGTGTATACATATATAAAAAAACATAAACTAAACCTATAGACCCATCTGAATTTCATGATGTGATGCAGCACTGTTTCATAACCTATCTAAAGTACTCCATTGCTTCTGTATGATTTCAAAGAACAACTGCATGTATCTCCAGTGTCATGCGTAGTTCAGCATGGTCAGAAATACCTGGGGCAAACCAGTATGCTGGTGAGAAAAATACGCTGGTAATGATAATGGTACAGAGATGGTGTCTGCTTTGTTTTCCCCAAAGTTTATCTAGTGGTCTTAAACTAGTAATACAGGAATTGCTTTTTTGTTGTTGTTATTGTAGTCAAAGATGTTTAGCTTCCTTTATTGTAGAGTAATATTAAGGCAGACTTCTTTATATGTAATGAAGCTGCTATATGGTGAAGGAACTAGATAGCCAGGATATATATGTTATAAGCCATGGGCAGTTCCAGTTGTCTGAACCTCTGTTTTTATAAACAGATTGACAATTTTATCCATTACCTTTTGTCTCACAACAAGATTTAATAATTTTTTTGCTTTCTTTCCACCTTGTAATATAGAGTAGAATATTAAGCATTGTCTGTATGTAATACTTGTTTATAGTTTGAAGTAGCAAAATTTTTTTCCAGATGGCTGTTTGTATATTGCATGTACATTTGTACATATGATTTCTTTTGCTGTTTAATTGTGAAGAGGTGTTGCTGGCTATGCATATGAATATTAAATAGATTTTTATCATTACTCAGAAAATTATTGGCAAAAATGTTTAAAGAGTAAACTAACTTCACAACACAGGAAAAATAATTCTAGGAAAAAATGAAAATCTGAAGTGAAATTAAAAAAAATATTTAATCTGAATAAGCTTTAGAAGTAGCATTTTTTTTCTCTTGTACTGTTTTGATTTGCTATTCCTAAAGAAAAAATAAAGACTTGCTTGAAATTCTTGTTATGAAAATTTCAGTTGTACTTGATACTAAGATGGTGACTTCTGGTATGAGCTTGGAAGCTTAATTCAAGTTGGCTGATTTGGTTGTTCCCATATACATAGAAACTAGCCCTGTGTCCATGGGAAGTTTATAGCCTCTCTTACTGGACACAACAAAGAAATAGCATACATGTGGTGTAACATCCAGCCAATGATTTGAGGTCTGTATAGTCATTCTGTTGTTTGCTTGTTTAGTATTACAGAAGGTATTTCAATACCTTTTTCTTCTCTAATAAAAAACTTCTTTTTTACCGTCTGATATTAGGGAAAAGCCCTTCTTAGTTATCATTCTTGTCTCTGGTATTTTTCCTTTTTCAAAGAAACTGCTGTGCTTTAAACTTCATTGGATTATGCATTTTGCTTCTGTGTTCATACATGTGTGTAGTTGCTTCCATTATATCATGCCTGGTGCAGTAACTAAACCCATAATGTAATGGGGAGGATGCATTTGGTCTTAAAGTAGTCTCTTTCTTTTTCAGTGCTACAAATTAGTTTTCTTGAGATCTGATGCAATTATTTTGAAAGCTTCCTTTTTAATTTATGCTTCTAAGGATCTCATGAGCACTGCTTCTCTATGTGTTTTCTTCTTACTATGCTTATTCTTGAGTCAGCAGTAATGAGTCTTTAACTCTGGCAGGTTTGGGCTGGAACCAACAAGAAACTACTTTAAAAAATTGAAAGGTAAAAAGGAATCCCAGCAGACAGCAAATGACACAATTCTTAGGGTTCGGTGCCAACTAGGAGTGTAAACTTACAATGTTTTACTTGTTAGGGTGTGACTGTATGTGTTTAATCCTCTGTCATACGATCTCTGAGGGCTAGTTTGTGATGTAAATTCCTTACAATTAACTTACTTTTACTATTTAAGAGCAGTGTTTATTCCACCACTGATGGAATACTCTCAGGTGCAGTACGTAATCTTAACAACCTCGTTTTGTTTGTAATTGTTAAGGCTTTTTTTCCTGTCAATAAAAAGTTTGTCAGGGTTTAATTCCACGTCATTCTGTGCTGTTCTGCGAAAATGTCTTTGTATGAAAACTGAGTTGACTTTCACTGTTACTTTGCTGATGTTCTGCTGACATTTTGAGGAGAGTAAATGTACAGTTGCAGGCTTGACTGGTTTCTCTTGAAGTTTGTTGCTGAACCACGTGGCAATGATAAAGTGCTTATTAAAGAGTGTAACATTTTAACACGCTTGTATCAGAAAGCATGGTCCATATGTGTAAGCACAATGGATAGCTTTGCTAGTATGATACCAATGGAGTCAACACAACCAGCAGCAACTGACCTTGCCTAAATTTTGGTGGGTTAGGCCATTAGGGCACTGCTGTGGTTGTTTTTTGGTACAGCCATGCTGTGTGTAACAAACACACACTACAAGTACACTGAGTGTTCAGTTCTCTGTATGTTAGTGAGTACATAAGGACCCTGTTTTATATTGTGTTTCAGGTTCAAATTTAGTATTACTAGCTTCTCAGTTATATTGTCTCTAAAAGGTATTTAGACAATTATTGGGTTCTGTCTGTCTGTTCTTTGTCACATCTGCTTTCAAGCTAAGGATGAGTTCTAGTTTTCGTGCTTCAGCATGTATACCTTTAAACATAGGTTAAATGTACCACTTAAAAATTTTAAGTGGGTGGATGAAGTGTGTTTCTACTGTTTGGTTTTTTGTGTGCATTGTATGGTACGGGACGAAAAGGCTATCAAACCTGCGCTGATCCTTGCTGTGCTCTTCTCTTGCATTATTGGTGGCATTTCCTATGTGAGAGAGGTAGGAAGGGGGAAAGTTACAACTAGTGTTGAGATAATTTAGCAATTAAAATATTTTTGTTGCTGAACTTTAAACATGTAAATTTAAGTGCTTTTTGCTACATCTGCTTCTGGATGATTTAAAACCAAAGTAAGGACAACAAAGTGCAATCCCAGAGCAAATAACCAGTTTAGGTTTTGTTTTCTTTGAGGGTTTTGTATTAAGCACATTTTAATGTTTATAATTTAAAAAAAAAAACAAAAAACAAACCAAACAAAAAAAAAATACAAAACCAACCAAACTCAGAAGAACTTGTACCCGAGATCTAACTTTGACATTGATGATTTTTGTACTTGGAGATAACCAGTAGGGAATGTATTCATTATATTCTTTCTTTTACCAGCTGTCTCTTTAGTTTTTGATATGACATTATCTGTCAAAATAGACACTGCTTATAGTTGGCCAGGATATAAACCATTCAAAAGATGTTTGCAAAAGTTCAGTAGAGATTTAAGAAAAAATTGCCCGTCTTTGTTTTCAGAGGATTCAGCAGGCTTTTGGACATGAGAAGGCAAAGGAGGACGTCATGCAGTCTTGTAACTCTGTGTTGTCAGGTGTGAGGATTGAAAGCAAGGACAGACATTTGGGCTCCTTCTTCTCCACTCACACTTGGACAGCACATTGGAAGGAGGATGTTTGAACTAAAAGAAATAGGGATGGGATCTGAAGGAGAGGAAAGAGTATGAAAGAAGGAGAGGGCTAGGCAATTAAACATGAGGTGAATGGAGATGAGGGAAATGGAGGAATTCAGAAAGGAAGAACTACAACAGCTAGGGGAGTGATAAGGGCTGATGTTTGAAGAGGAGATGGGGAAGGAAGATATGCAAAAGTTTACATCTTTGTACTTTCACTCTCTGCAGTTCAAGCTTGGAATAATTGACAGATTTCGTGTATTTACCATTTGCTTACCAAATTAGTTAGGTCTTGAGTCAATGTTGGTCCAGACAGAAATTCATTACTTCCTCTGCCTTACAAGGCATTATCATTAGAAAATATTTGCAAGCATTGTAAATCTGTGGTGAATCTAATAAATATCCTTCCTATTCATGAATTAATACAACTCCAAATGATGCAAATTCATATTCTATCCTAAAAATAAATGCAACTTTCTAAAAGGAATATTGTCTCAAAAATCCTTGAATTCATGGGGTACATGTAGAGTTACATTCAAGAGGATCTGTAAATGCAGCTTGTATTTTATATGTTTTTAATAGTCTTCCTGTTGCTGTCATGGAGTAAAATGTTTCTGCATTTAATTATTTACTAGGCAACAGTAGTAAGGCTTGGAAATGCATAAACTAATGTGGACAGAGTTGGTCTGGAAACTAACTGAGTTGTTAGGGTAAACATTCTGCTGAAAGAAAATATGGTATTTAGCTAAATTCTGATTCTCTTTGAATATCTCAGAATAATCAGAAAGGGTTAATCTCTCAAAGAGCTGTACTTAAGGGTGGGTAAAGCTGTGTGCATTCACTAGAATACTATTTTGCAAGTTGACTTCTGTTGTTACCTTGTGCTAGTTTAGAATGGTAAAGAGTTAATTTTCTCCATAGGAGTTTGTGTGGGGCTGGGTTTTGGATTTGTGATGAAATAGTTTTGATAACATACTGATGTTTTAGGAATTGTTAAACAGTGTTAACATGGAGTTGGGGCCTTTTCTGCTTCTCATGCTGCTCTGCCAGGGAGTTGTCTGGAGGTGCACAAGGAGCTGGGAGGGGACGCAGCTGGGATGACTGACCCCAACTGCCCAAAGAGATTTTCCACACCTTGCCACGTCAAGCGCAGCAACAAAACATGGGGAGAAGGGGAGAGGTTTGCCAGCACTGACTGGAGTTCAGTAGGTTGGCTGTTGATGAGCAATTGTGGGATTTTTGCATTATTTGTGGTGGTTTTGTTTTGTTTTTCTTTGAGGAGTTCTGTTTTTCTTTTTATACTACTCCTTTTTCCTTATTAAGCTGTGTTTATCTCAATCCATGAGTTTTTGCACTTTTGCCCTTCCAATTCTCTCCCCATCCCAGTGGTGGGTGGGCGGTGAGCCAGCAGCTGTGTGGTATTTGAACTGCCTACTGGGATTAAACCATGACATAACTTCAGTTCATTTATGAAGGTTTATCAAAATGAAGTCTTGAATAGTTTGGCTAATTGCCTGCTGAATGTTGCAAGTTAATATGAAGTAGTATTCTAGACTCACATGCTTTCAAGGTCTGCCAGTGGCATGTTGTATAGATTCCTCTATATGTGCTTTAAGAGTTTGCTTGCTTATTTGGAGACTTCACCATATTTGTGTTAGGTTTGACATTTTGCTTCTCTATATCACTACTTCTGGAATCTAAAGTATTACAGAAATCTATTTGTTGGATACTACTCCTCATGAAGTTGAATCACTCTAGTGAAGTTGCGACTGCAATGAGCCTTCTACAGTTGAAATCTTTCTACTCCATACAGATATATATTGTAAGATGATCTTTAGGTGATATTTAATATGCATATTGTTTATTTTTAATATACAAGATTCTAGTGTCCTGTCAATATGTCCTCGGTACATTTTCTTTCAAAGTCCAAGCAGTATTTATTTTCTGTTTGAAAGAAAAATTAAAAAAAAGATTGCAAGTAGTACTAACTTTAAAAGGAGATACAAAAGGTTCCAGTATCCTTGTTTTTCAGTGGTGCATTTGTCATTTAGTCTTGCTCAGTATACAGATCTGAACTTAATCTATGTATAAAAATACAAGTATTTTCATATACTAGTTATGTTGTATTAAATATTCTAATAATGTTTAAATATATTATATATAATGAAAAATTAAATATCTGAAAGATACAGAGGAATGAAAAATTTACCAAAATAATTCGCATTTCGCACCATTGTAAAATAGATCATTATTTTTACCTAACTGTAACATGATAGTGTTATTGAAGCACAGAAGTTATGTAGCTATAGCATCTGAGCCTTGTTAGCATAACAAATGTCACCCACTTACTGTTGGCCTCTGTACAACTTTATTTTCAGATGATTACTACATTGCTATGTTTTGTAATAATAACTGCATCCACAATTGAAGCATTCGTGTGACTGGTATTACAGGGCAAACACAGAGCTGTGGCTATGGGCACGAATGCAAGTGTATTTGTTTTATTCCAGCGCTTGTCACAACCAAGTCTTTTTTTGAAGGCAAAGGCTTTGTAGTGGAAATGAAAATTACTTCTTATTGAAAATCTTGCACTCTTAAAGTTGAGTTCTTAGAAGAAAAGAAAATGTTACTGCAGGCTAGTCATTAATGTAGTTAGACACAGTGCAGGTATAAATAATACGTATCTGTCTAGTTATTCTGTGTGGTCATCTTGATTTACCACAGCATGTATGGTAAACCTCAATGTAATCAAAAGTTTGTGATAGCTGAACTGTGGTTGCTAATGAAGGTGGGTGTGTTTAGATGGAGGAATGTAGCCTGTTGGATGAAAGTTTGGTATGTTGGGACTGGCCTCTTACTTGACCTGTATAAAGGTGGCTGTGGTCTTTTCATACTTGTCTGGACAAGAGTGGCCATCTGAGGAGGGGCTGCACTGGCTGAGTGAAGATGCAGGACATGGTAGCTCCTAGACTGTGCCACCCTCTTGGGTGTTGGGCTTTTTGCTTGGAAGCAAATGAGCTTCTAGGATAACTTAAGTTTATATTAAATATTTAGGGACGAATTTGTCTTGGAGCTGAGGGGAAGAGTGCTATTGTTTCTACCCAGTTGTTATTCAGTACAGCACACACCCTGCACGCCATCCTCAAGTACTAGAAATAGCAATGCTGAGATGAGAGGGAAGGTTGTCATATCTCACCCTAATGCTTCTGGCACTATCCCCTTATATCAAATCAAGTCAGTAAATTATTGAAGAACATATGTTAGCTCTAGGAGGAAGCTTATTGGTACTTTAGTCTCTATATGGCTCTCTCTTAACTAATGAATTAAGCTAAGTTCAGAGTTAATATTTAGATCAAGGGCAGAAAAGGGCATCTGATCTGACTGGAGATTATATGACATACCAAAATGTGAGGTACTCTGAAAATTTCCTCTTGTTTATTCAGATTTGTCTGTTACACGTAAAGTTGAATTCAGGTCACAGTTTAAGAGATGAGGAGTGCATAAACTCCCCACTGCATTAGCAATTTGTAGATTAAATTAATTTCTATTTTTTGCAGTGCATAAGCCTGTGCTACTCCTGAACGTTTGAACAGCTTCAGGAGGCATAACTGAGATAGATGGAGGATAAAAACTCAATCCAAGGTTAAAAATACATGTCTTTGAACTTTCTTTATCACATTTATTGGTCATAAGCATCTAGCTCCAAAGTAAAACAAGAAAGCTTTTGAAGTTTCTGTTTGGCTGGTGCCAATGATGGGATGGAAAACCCACCCTAAAATGCTCTACTGTGCTAAATAGTATACTATTTTACTATACGAAAATGCCCCACTGGGCCAATATGTTACTAGTTGTGAAGATTGTTTTGTTTTGCCCTCGTGAGAAGCCGATCGGGGCAGAAGCGTGCCCGTCGCGGGCAGGAGCAGCGGTGTGTCGCGCCAGGGGCTGGCGGTGCAGCGCGGATGGCGAGCCGGCAGCGCGGATGGCGAGCCGGCAGTGTGCCCTGGCGGCGGCGGCGGCCAACTGCAGCCCGGGGTGCGGAGCAGCGCTGCCAGCCGCGCACCTTCCCTGCCGCGCTGGGCACAGCCTCGGCATCCCTCCTGCCACAGCCCTGCTTCAGCAGGAGCTGGACAGCACTGTCTACAGTCAGGAGACGTTTTGTTCTGTCTAAGGAAAAAGAAGCAGCAGAAGGGACTTTGACGCTGTCTTCAGCGGCCTCGTATTTGGTCGCAGAGAACATGTAGGTAGGCGCTGCACCAAGGTGCACAGGGGAAGGATGAGAAGCATCAGACACAAGCTGCGACAAAAACATGCCAATTACATGGTGGGATGTGGGAGGGATAAACTTCCCTAAGAGGAAGTGGAATTGCCATCCTCAGCGTTGTCTGAACTCACCTGGACCTCAGCAGCTGACTAGCATCAGCTTTTCTCAGAGTAGGGGATGGGACCAGATGATCTTAGGATGTCCCGTTAGACCGGAATTGCTCTGCAGTTGACAGACTTAGAAAGGATAGATCCTCACCAAAAGTGATAGAGGGTCTCAGACTTGCCTTGAAAGTTCTGAAAGTACTTGCCTTGAGAAAAATGCTCAGAAATTTGACTTAGTGACACCATTCTTAGAAGCAGTTCTGGACTGCTTATTACCTGCAAGCATTTGTTTTTCTCCATATGATGTCAGTTGGAACAGGTAGTTTCTATGAGTCATTAATACATTACAAGGTGATACCTATGAGACACTAATAGATTACATAACCTAGTTGGTTTAGTTGCTGTCTATATTTCCTCTCTCTCTACCTTCCTTCCTAGGATGCATTTGAGACAGCTTTCAAATTTACGCCATAGAGCTCACCCTGCTGGGACAGTGGTTGGCTTTTCTACCTTTTCTTAGAAGCAGCTCCCTTCTGAAAAAATTGTTTGGGAGCGATTAACCAAAATACGTTTTCTTCCATTCTTGTTTTGTTCTGATCAGAATAGGACGTTTTTAGCAAACTCTCTAACTGCATATGGGTCTATAGCTTAGGGTGTGAGGGTTAATTTAAAGAAGAAAGATGGATACATTATGCTTTGGTTTAGACTGAGTTTTGCCTACCAAAAACTGAGTGAACTGAAGTTTCTTTGTAAAACACCCAATTCACAACTACTTGCCAGTGACTGACTTGTGAATATGTATTTTTATTACCTTCTTTTCAACTGATCTAGTCAAGGATGACTACTTGGATGCCATTTTTCTATTGAAGAAAAACTTGTCCATTTATTCCTGAATACTAGGAATTTTTAGCAGCTGTAAAGCATTTTCAGATACATACTGAAAAGTTGGGATTTTGTTTGGTTGGAGTGGTTGTTTTGTAGCACCTAGGACTCTTAACTGAAAAAAGGATCATGTGTTGCACAAAGCATGAGATCACATGCAGAACAAGTTCCCTTGCACTTGTGGAGAAATCGTGTTGCTGAAAAGAATGGTAGATTGGGGAGTGAAACAATCAAAATAGCTTGTCTGAATAGAAACTCAATCCATTTAAATGTGGTCCTGAAATTTGGTCCTAAGTCTTCTGAATTTTCCTTGCATTGGAGCATCATTTCTATATATGTTAGGTGTCTCTTGGTTTGGATACTTCATTGTTATATAAGCATTTCTATGCCTTTGGTCATGTTTTTGTTCATTTTCATCTCTTTTTGTGATGCATTTTTTAAAATTTGGGTTTGGGGGATTTTTTTTTTGTTTGTTTGCTGTGTTTTTGGGGTGTAGGGAATGGTTTTGTGGGGTTTCGTTGTTTGGGGTTTTTTTCAGTCTGTGCTCTTAGTTACCACACTGTAATGCACAGGACAAGAGACAATATGAATCCACACAAGTACTTACAAGTCCTTTCTTTAAGTCCTGTCAAGCATCTAAGGCAATTTATGCTAACTGAATATTTGTCCTTAAATCTTGCTATATAGATAATTAATTTAGTAAGGCAGTCTTTCCACATTTCTTAAACAATGCATTTACAGGTTACTTAAGCTTGTACTGTCCACTTTTGTGTGATCTAAGTGTTGCTTCTTTTTGTAGCATAACAAAAATTGTAGCTGAACGTGACATTTACTCGGCTTAATTTTTATTTATTTAATGTTTTTTTCCCGAAATAAGTTGGTGCTTAAATATATTTTAAAGTGTCTTAAAATCAACTGCATAATTCAAGAAAATTATGTGAAGTGGAAGAAGGCCAGTTTATTAAAGTG
Source organism: Coloeus monedula (assembly GCF_965178545.1). Lineage (NCBI taxonomy): Eukaryota > Metazoa > Chordata > Aves > Passeriformes > Corvidae > Coloeus > Coloeus monedula. The sequence goes on from NC_138782.1 coordinate 38,739,949, forward strand.
ATAATTAAAATCCTGCTTTATAGGATATCAGGTAAGTTAAGTGTGAGGTTAAGGGTTAAGTGCAAGAGATTTGTTAAACTTACTAGCTTTGTTTCCTTTTAAGCATTAATGAGTCGTAGTGCCTGGGGAGGGTATGCATGTGGTAAGAAATTTGGAGTGAAATTTTCAACTTTTCTTCCTTTGTATTTCAATTATTCTTTCTTTTTATGCTGGTGGGATTCTTAAGGCATGTTTCACAAGGCATGCAGGTGACAGAATTGACATATTTGCATCCTATTTTGCCATTATTGATATGTCAGTATTGTTTAATCTTGTCTTTCCTGCTTGGTTTTATCACAGAGACTTTGGATAAATGTTAGTAAGTCTTGATCCAGTTTTCCATGAAAGCAAGTACTTATTCTGTGTTGAAAAAGTGCATTCATTGCATAGATTGGAAGAAAGATTAGAGCAGAATTGTTAGATTGTTGGCAGTAGTACTCAGAGGCATGTTTTACACGTTATTCTTTTTGTTGAAAAAAAAGTGAATTTTGAGTCGTGCTAATGAAAAGTCTCCTTTAAAACTCACCTCATTAATATTGCCTTTGTTAGAAATTAGTACCTACAACTGCTTTAACTAAAGACCTGTTTTTTTCATTTTTTCTCGTTCACTTCTGTTGCTGCTGCTTTACTGTGAGGACTGCTGTTCACGGAGATGTACTGTGGAGGAGATATCTTAAGTGACATGTGAGATACCTCATCGTGTAACACTAGATTTTATTCTCTCTGCTGTCTTTTTCCAGCCAAATAGGGGAAAACAATGAAATCTCTGCTTTGAGATGTGTAAGCACCAGTGTCTGTGGTATTTGATAAGGCTGTTTGGTGGCTTTTGCTTTCTGCTGTTACCTTGTTGAATGTCAACAGGCTTTCCTGGTTAGCACTGCTCAGGCTTTGCTCACTTCTGCAATGCTTGGCCTATATGAAAGAATAACTTCTCAGCCTTGGGATCTCTTGAATGTATTGTGTGAGTTTGTAGGATCAGTGCAGCATCATGGTTGTAAGGATCATTGCATCTTTTGAGAAAAAAATTTCCTAGTGTTTGCTAGTAACCTCAACTCCTTTCTTCTATTTTCCTTAGTCTGTTTCAAGCATTAGAACCATTTTGTTCACAAAAGCTCTCTATTAAAATTCTGGTCTTGCTGCTCATGTTGCCTCCCAGGGTGTGTTTGTGAGGTAGGATCCACTGTCATTGTAACATGAGAGTACAGAGCCAGTCCCTTCCTCGGGGCACTCAGTAGATACTGTTCAAAACCGCATTTGCTGTCTTCCCACTTCTAGAGCTTTTCCAGGTTTGACACGGAGTCTGTCCTCACCAAATACAACAGTGTCCTCACCAAATACAACACAACAGTGTTTCTCTACTGTTTTAAAGATGATAATAACTTCTGTGGATAGTGTGCCATCTTCATACTTGACCAATTTATTAATAAGCCCGTATGCCTTGTCTCTGGTCACGGAACCACATGCTCTGTAACATGTGTGCTGCAAACTTTTATACATAGGATTAATGTACATTGATTGTGTCCAGTTCCTGAGTTTGATCTAAAAAATGGAATGGCTTTGGAGGTGACTGAATCCCAAACTTGTGCAAGGGGTGCCATCATGGGAATCTTGCTGGCAATAATACTAGTTTGCTTCACGTAGGAAGTGCATCTGTAGCTGCAGTTTCCTGGCAGTAGCTTCTGCCACAATGCCTAATGTTCCACAGTGGTATGTAACCTGCATTTTAGTGCTTGTAAATTTAATCTGCGTTCAAGACTTAGCCAAACTGCCGTAAGAGATTATGCTAATCTAAAGCTTCTGCATCTGAACTTCCTAGTTTGTTCTATTTTTCAGTTGTGTCGTGGAAGCTGCTGTGCAAGATGCCACAAAATATGCTCTTGCTTAGGGTTTAAGAGAAACTAATATTTTGTTTTAAGGTAGATTTTTACACAAAACAAGTACTTTGCTGTGTATTGTACTGATGGAGATGTATAATAAAAAAGACAGATTAGAAAAGATGTGAAATAAATAGTAATTGAGGTTTGCTTTAAAGAGGACATAAGCAATAAGTGGATAACTTAAGAGGAACGGTCAATGAAGAATAAAGATTAAGAAAAGCAGAGGGTGAAGAATCAGAAAAAAATGTCTGAGCCAGGATAATTTGTGATGCTTTTTGATAGTATGATTTAAAAAAAAAATCCAAACAATACACTTGGGGATAAACAGATTACTGTGCTTGCAATCCTCTAGATCATTCCCCTTTAATCTGCTCTTGGAAACAAACTTTCCAGGTATTTAATACGCAACTGTATGCTTCAAATGAGATCAGAAACTGAATCTAATTAAAGAACATTGCAGCCAACAACATTCTGAAATTGAGAGATTATTTTTATATATTTGGCATAGGATCATTGGTCTTTTTCCAGACTCTCTGTCTTTTTTTTGTAATACAAGGTGTTGGCTTCCATCCAGCTTGAAACAGAGGGGTCCAAGTTTAATGACTACTGAAGTCAGCAAAATACTTGTACTAGTGTTAACAGAAGCTCGGTGCTGTGTAAACTCTGACTTTCTGCTTTTTTGTAGTTCTGACATTTAATTCCCTCTGTGGGTTGTTGCTGCTTTAAGGTAGAATAAGGGATGCTGCAAAAGGGTGGTGATACCTCGTAGTGTTTAATGTATGGTGGACTCGAAGCTGTGTTTAATGGATATCATCAATTTTTTTTTTTTATGTACCTGCATAGTCCTATGCAGGCACCTGTTTAGTGACTGACTGAGGAATAAAGACTGTGGATATTGCATGATTCTTAGTTTGTCTTAAATGTAATCTGGTTTCTTATGTCTTGTGCAGCAGTACCGCAGAGCAGAACAAACTTCTCATAGTGTGATTCCTTGTGGTCTTACTGTGTTTGAGGGCTGGTTATGAATCCGTGTGTGCATGTATTGCACACGTGCCACCACCCACCATCCCTGAAATGTGTAGGTTTTTCTGGTTAGGATACTGCTGTAGTGTGAAAGCAGGACTAGTAAGATGATTCTCAAATTTCCAGGGGTCTATTTTTCTAATCAGTTCTCAAAAACCTTCAGTCAAGCAGTAGGGCACCTGTCTTCTCAAGCTTAAGCTGTCTAGATCTTGGAATAAAATTAAAATTTCTCATGCTTCTTTTGTCTTCTTGCTTTTTTTCCCAGTATATATTTTGTTTTTCCTTTTTTATTTGTGTGAATGACAGTTGTAAAAATGCAGAAACACCTTCAAACTAGCAGTGAAAGCAGGTATTGCAAGCAGGAGCTTGGAATTTAACAGAATTCCTTGCATGATTTTTAGATGCTTTATTTAATTTTATTTTGCCTAGTGCAAATATTCTTTGGAGTCACGAAAGCACAGTTTCTATTATATTTATTTATTCCATATTTTAACATGGAATATGAGAAATTGCCTTCAGTATAAGAACCAAAGAACAGAGTGCTTTGGCTTCTTTTACAGTGGAGTCTTCTGATAAGCTGCTTATTTCTGCATTTTGCATTTTAAGTGTCAAATGTGGCAGTTTATTAGAAGGCTTTGCCTTTGGAGAAAAGATAATGTTTTGTGTGGAATATCCACCATTTCTGTATTCAGTGAAATGCTCCTAACTAGAGTTTTGTAAAGTGTCATTTCTCAGCAAAAATAGATCTAGTAAGAACCAATATCTACTTTTTCTGGAGAACTGAGCTGTTTAATTCCTTCACGTTGACAATTTCTCTTCGAATTGGAAATGTTGTAAAAAGTTTGTAGAATCTCTTCACTGCAAGACACAAAGAATTTCTACATCAGAATTCTCTGATAGTCAGTATAGTGTCAGTATAGATTTCCTCTAAAATTATAATGGCTCCTTTTTGCTTTGCTGTCATATTTCTTATTATAGGTAGAGTTGTTTTCTGTTGTCCTAAGTAATGCATGGAAATTTTGTTCAATAATGATGCAGATTTGGTAACTGATGAGTAGCAAAGGAACAGTTAGAGTAGATGGCATTAAAACTCATTCTGGGGAGACAACAGAAATGTTAATGTTAAAAAAGACATAAAGGAAAAAAACAAGAATTTGGGAAGATCTCTGGTTGTATGGAAAATCTTGTATAATAAAAATGTGTTTAAATTCTAAAGTAGAGAGGTTATTTTGAAGAGTTTAGGAAGAAGCTAAGCCAGAGAAGTCAAGAGAGATTAACCATGGCAGTTGGGAGTGTGAAAATGTCTTGAAACACTGAGGCATTGGCCTTCACCATTGGAAGCAGTCACTTTCTGTTTACCTAAAAGAAGGAAACTATGCTTCTCTTTGTAGTTTCTGACTACTGTGATGTCTTAGGTTAATAAAAAGAAGATCAAAATGTTGAACAGGGTTGATTTTCTTGATAATTATGCATCTTGAGTATTTTTGTGAAAGAATTTTAGAAACACATGGTTAAGCCTCTAATAAAAATACAGAGGTTAAGCTGGTAAGAGACAGAGGTTCTTTGAACATAATAACTGGGAAAACTAGTTTGCATACTGGAGTTTACTTGCCAGAAGTGTCTTAAGGCATTTAGGTCCTTCTTATACTGTGTGTGGGCTGGGTGTTGTGGGTTTTGGTGGGGTTTTTTAACATTTATCAGTTAATTATCAGAGAGAACTGAAAGAAAACACATACCTTAAATTTATTTGTATTAGCCAAGCAAAACACTGAAGGGCAGACAGGAGTTGATTCAATTTTGCTAACAACAAAAACTACATTTCTTTGACTATCAACCCCCTCATTTCTAAGTTAATGTTTACAACTCTGGTGCTTTTTTTAATCAGCTCCAGAAAACTGATTGCCCTTTCTGCTGTTCAGTCTCAGTTGCTAGCTTCATACACATGTGAATTCTTATTCCTTGTAAACTCCTGTATGTATTTTCATTATAATTTGCATTTATTGCAAACACTAAAGTCCTTGTTCTGCTTATGCTTTTAGACTTGAAGTAAGAAGCTAAGAGTAATTTGAGACACTACTTTGGGTGTGATTATGTGGTAGAGTAAGTTGTTGGGTGCTCCTTTCATCCTGAGCTGTCTTCAGAGGTTTGTCGTTTGTGAGGTATACGGTGTGTCCTCGAATTCAAATCCCTTTCTCCTCTCCACATCAAGGTGTGCATTGCAGTGCTTCTCCTTCAGTGAGTATTTGTGATTATTTCTCCAGATATCAGCTAGGCTCGTATCACGGGGGGGGTCCGATGCTGGTCAGCACCAGTGTGCCACGACCTTCCTAGAAAGCGTGTCCTGCAAGGAACAACTCTTCCAGGGGCGGTGGGCAGGCCGCCCTGGGCAGCAGGTGACTTCAGCAAGTGTAGCAAGTTCTCCACTACAAGTGATTCCAGTTCTTGTGATATCAGCTCTTTGTGAAATCACCCAAGGTGAACTCGGGGACAGGGAGACAGGAGCCTCATTTGGCAATTCCACAGAGGCAGCTTTTATTGTCCAGCAGCCCCTGTGAAGGGAAGGCCAGGGACAAAGGCTCCCTCCTGAGGGGCAGAAACAGGGGCTTTTATGGGAAAGGCAGGGGGTGGGGTAGAAACCAACTAGCCAACTGGGTACAGGCTATCACCATATAGAAACAAAGCATGCTGGGGGTGGTTCACTTTGTCACCATGACCCTGAGGAAGGTTGCTTCTCTGGGAGAGTCTTTTTGGCCTCAGGCCTCTCTCCTCCAAGGGAGTGCAGAGGGCTCTTGTGCCAAGGGCTCCCAGCTCTCCAAAGGCTCATATTGTTTTCTTAAGCTGTGCGAATCGAAATTGTTCCAAATAGTTGTGCTTTGTCATCATTTTGGAACTTACTCAGCAATACTTTTGGTTTTGCAGCTGAATATACTGTTGCAATAAATAGTACTTTCTGCTTTAAGTAAATTTACTGCTTGTGTACATTTTTGTAAGTCATTGAAGTACGTGCAGTTTATATTGATTATAAATCTAGTGTTTCCATTTTTGGTTTATTCACAGAATGATTTGGCATTCTTTAAAGTCCTGAGTCTATAGGTGAGACCATCTCATTTCTGTTTGCATACTCTTTCTTTGGAAATTTCAGTTGATTTGCCAATGTATAAAGATTGAACAGCAGTAGGAGTAGTACCATTCATCCAGCACAACATATATAAGTCTCTCTTATATAAAGAAATCACAGTATACAATGTTATTCCAGCCGTGACAGTACTGAAAACATTTTCTTAATTTTATTTTGCAATAGAGGCAACACAGCTGTAAATCTGACTACAGCTGTCGGCTCATTTCTCCAACTAACTTCTGAAGGATTTTTACTACTGAAGTTTAAAGGTGCTTTATTTCTGTTGAATGCAGTGCAGTTAGCAGTAGAAATGGGTCCTGTCCCAGGGATGGCACAGCTTCCCCTGTGTTCTGTGCAGTGGGCTGGGCTCATGTCCTTCATGTACAGTTCTGTCAGCTAATGTTATCTATTATTGATTTGGATTAACTTGTTGGCATCAAGCTAATACTTATCCGTTGAAAGCAGGTTTTGAATAAAATGAAGGAAAAGTAAAATTACCTTTGGGATTTCAAGACCTGAGTGCTTCTAAGCATAACAGAAGAATGCTGTGAGCTGGGAGGTCTGAAACCAAATGCAGCTACTGCCACAAACATTATTGGTTTTATAGAACTTGCATTTGCATTTAGATGAAGGTGTTTGACAGATCCTCATTGAGTTTCTTAATTCCTTCTTTGGAAGACATCAATTTTGGGTCAGGATTGTTTGCAATTCTGGTGTGGTGTTTTTTTGGGGTTTGTTTGTTTGTTTTGAATTACCACTTTTCTTTTTAATATTTTAAGTATAGGAAAAGAAACTAGTTCAGGAAATGGAATTATAACATTGGAATAGCTTTGCTATTTACCCAGAGGGGATTACTGTCTTCCTTGACTGTAGCCGTCTCGAGTGATATAACCCTTTTTCTGGTTATTTGGTCCACGAAATGGAAAATCTTTGGGAAATCTGTAGTGAATACTGTGTTGCAAAAATGTGTATCAATGAATGCATGTTTTTTAAAACTGGTATCTGTGACTGTCTTTTTGTGTGTCCCTTTTTTTAGCTCAGGTTAGTTCCATGCTGTTGTTATAATATGAGAAGATTAGGCTATAATGTGGGTGAGACAAGTTGCCCCACTGTGTGCCCATAAAATGCAGAGCACCAGAATGCTGGGAAGTGTAGCAAGACTCATTAAGAAAATAGAATGGATTTTAGATAAAGTCCAGTTTTAGGTAAAAGGTCAGGCTCTAGTTCCTTTTTTTATTTGTAGCAGTTCACCCGTATACAGTACTGTGCATATTACACGTGTAAATTAATCTCATTTTTTAATCTACTATAACTGCCCTTTTGATTCTTGAAAATCCTTTCGGGTGTTTTGCATTCCGATATCGATCCCTGTCTGTCTGACTGCTTCAGCTGGGTAATCATTTTTCTTGTTTATCTCTAATCCTTTAAATATTTCCTTCCTGCCACTGTATAACAGTACAGTATGCCTGTTGTTTGGAATGTATCTCAATGATGACTGTAAGATTGTACAATAAAAGTGACTGTGTTTGAGCCTAGATTTCACAGAAATGGTTTACAGTGAAACAAAAATAAAAAGCTGAACATGTGCCTTCAAAGCATGTATGCCAACTGTAGTGCATTGCTTTGCTTAGTCATGTAAAATGTTCATCTTTATAAACCGTAACCTATTCTGAACTACTCAGAAAAATGAAATATGAAGCTTGCTATTTCAAAGTGCTTCTTATTCTGTATTCTTTGTATGGACCTAACAGAAAAAGAGAATGTATTCTCTCCATCTCTGTGTGTGTATATCTGTGTATATCCATATGCATATGTATTAAAAACTTGATTTTAAAGGATCAACTGTAGAACAGTTTAAATATCTTGATAGAAACATTTGGACCCGTCTCTGATACTTCTCTTCAGCCATCTCCTCCAATAAAACATTCTGTCCTCGTTTCTATGGTGACTGAGTAACAGCATCACATGAAGCTCTGACAAAATGATAAAAATTCCTCCCTGAAATGGTTTCCTGAGAAGCATGGATGTGTTCCACTTCACCTGAAGAATGAGAAGACCCTCCCATCCCCATCAGGGCTTTTCTATTTCTCCCACACTAGATTATACCTAGGATCCTTTCACTGTACTAACCAATGCTTTAACAGTTCTGCTTTTCTCATTAAATAAAATTGGCATGTACTTTCTCTGCATGTCAAAGCAGAGCATGCAAACATAATGAAGGAAAAGAATTTGATACAGAGGTGAAAACAAAGTGTTTAATATTTCTTGAGGAGCCATTTTTATTTACATAGTGCTTTGGTATTAACAAAGATGGGGGGGGGGGGAAGTTTGAGGGGTGGTTTGGCTTGGTTTTTGTTACAACTGCTCTACTTAAACAAAAGAAATGAAGAACGCCTGAGATCTAGACTTCCTATATTCAGTGACTGTCTTAATAAAAACATATCAAACTAGTACCCAGTATTGCATAAACCTTTCAGGAAGGTAAAGAAGCTGCCTTCTCTCAAAGAAAGCATTGGTTGCAACATAAGTGCTTCAGTAACTTGCCATTATACCTCCACTTCCCCATTAGAACTTTGTACGGTCATGGGAAGTATAATTTTAAAAACACATTGTAGCTTTTGATATGGAGAAACTTTGTGACAAAGTTCTGGGTTTATGGCTGTTGCTTTATAACAGACCTTTTCTGAAGTTAATGGAAAGAAAAAAATTCAAATCCATATCTTTATTTCTTATTATTATTCTATCCTTTGAAGATTGTTCTCTTCCCCCTCATACACCTTATAACAAGTATGCTGTGGTTGCAGTGAAAGGTCAGTTTGAATGTTGTTGTGCCTCAACTTCTGAGATGCTCAGCTTTCCTGTACACTTCTGAGGTGAAAGTGAGAAGTTTTTTTGGGACATCCTGACTTTTTAAGTGAATGATCCCTGTTTTAATAATAAAGCACACAGTGCATTGTATCTTATTCAGCTATTAGTTTTCAATTATACATTGTAACTTAGGTTATTCTTAATAACTGTAGGGGGTACTCTCTCATGCACTCAATAACAGCAAGGTCTTTTCGCAGTCTCTTAGCAAAGTACAAGCAAGTAAGCCTGAACCTTCAGACCTACAGAAGTAAAGTTTGTCCTGAAATGCAAAACTTCTACCAGTAGTAATTTATATCTAAAAATAACACTGTCACTGGTAAACTGGAGAACTGTATATTAAATTATCTCTAGAGCTGCCTTTTAGAGCAGGGATTAAGTTTGTTTCCAAGGAGAGGATTCTTGTTTGGAATTCATCAAAATGTTAGTTTTCCTGTCTGGATTGTGTTCAGTTTACTAAGAATGTTTTATTTCCAGCTACGTTTCTGAATTTCTTAAGAAAATTGTCTGTCTCAGAATAGTTTGTTCACAAAAGCTTGATTGATCCAGACTCTTCCTTTATCTATGTAGAGATTCTTTGTTGGCTCAGGCTGCTGAGATGTCAGGGATACTAGAGTGCTACCAGCTTCGGTGGTGTTTGATGAAAGGCTATAAAGAGAATGTGTCCCACAGAGAAACCTCGTCAGAAAACCAACCGATATTTTCTTTTCTTTGTGTAGTTATTTGAAATGCTGCTTTTTTTGAACATAAAAGCAGCATTTGCAGCCAGTAATGTTTTCCTTAGTGAGTTTTAGGTCATCAGTTCAGACTTTTAGGGGAAGCTTGGTGGATGCATCCCTGAAAAGTGATTGTTCTCCTTATTAATGGTTGGGATATTTTTTAAAGGATATATTGAAATGTGATTGAGTTTCATATGTTTTTTTTCTATTTCCTCAACTTCAGCAAGGCTTTTGACACTGTCTGTCACAACATCCTCATAGGGCAGACTCAGGGAGTATGGACTGGATGAGTGGACAGTGAGGTGGACTGAGACCTGGTGTCTTGGTTTGAGACAAGTTTAGGGGGAAATGCTCTGGAAGGAACCACTCCTCCACAGAAGGCAAGTTTTGGCACTCCCTCCCCCCACTGATGGAAAGGAATTTCTTGGAGGAAAGTGAAAAAACTATTTATTTAACAAAGTGCTGGCAGGGTACAGGAAAAAATTAATAGCTATTCAATATTAAACCTCCTCACTGTGGAGAAAGCTGGTGGATTCAGAGTTCTTTTCTGTAGCTGGCTCAGCCCTTCCTGAGGTCCAAGGCCAGGATGCGGTGTCCTCTCAGCCTCCGTGCCAGTCCACGGGGTCCGGTGATCTGGTTCTCGGATCACAGCTAGGCCAGACAGTTCCAGAAGAGGTAGTTACGGGAGGATTTCAGTATTCAGTCCTGGGAAAAACTTCTTGTCTCAGCTGACAGGTTAGCTAAAAGCAGCAGTCAACTCTCTCAGCTCTGCAGCAGCAAGAGAACATGGGGGAGTGTGTATGAGTCCTTGAACATAAACCATGCTGGAGAATTTGCCCAGCTCCCCCCACCCCCTTTCCTCGGACCCGTTAAAGCTGCAGGACCCATTTCTGGACATAAAGCAGACCATAAGGGAATACATTGTCATAAAATCACCCCAAGACACCTGGCTGAACGGCAGATCCCAGAGGGTTGTAATCAGTGGCACAGGGTCTAGTGGAGGCCTGTCAGCAGTGGTGTCTTCCAAGCTTCAATACTGGGTTCAGTATTGCTTAACTTGTTCATCAATGACCTGGATGAAGGAGCAGATGCCTCCTCAGCAAGTTCACTGATGACACAAAGCTGGGAGGAGTGGCCAATGCCCCAGAGGCTGTGCAGCCCTTCAGAAGGACCTCGACAGGCTGGAGAGAGGGACAGGGAGGAACCTTCTGAAATTCCACAAAAGGAAATGCAGGGTTCTGCACAGGGAGAGGAATAACCCCAGGCACCAGCACAGGCTGGAGCCTGACCAGCAGGAAAGCAGCTCTGCTGAGAGGGACCTGGGGGTTCTGGTGGACAACAAGCTGTCCATGAGCCAGCAGTGAGCCCTTGTGGCCAAGAAGGCCAATGGAATCCTGGGGTGCAGCAGGAAGAGCATTGGCAGCAGCTCAAGGGAGGTGATCCTGCCCCTCTGCTCAGCCCCGGTGAGGCACATCTGGAGTGCTGTGTCCAGCTCTGGGCTCCTCAGGACAAGAGAGACCTGGAGCTCCTGGAGCAGCTCCAGTGGAGGGTAACAAAGATGGTTAAGGGACTGGAGCATCTCTCTTATGAGGAAAGGCTGAGGGAGCTGGGCCTGTTCAGCCTCAGGAAGAGACACTGAGAGTGGACCTCATCAATGTCTGTGAGTATCTGAAGGGAGGTGCCAAGAGGATGGAGCCAGGCTCTGCTCAGTGGTGCCCAGCAATGGGACAGGAGGCAATGGGCAGAAACTGATGCACAGGAAGCTCCACCTGAACATGAGGAAGAACTTCTTTACTGTGTGGGTGACTGAGCACTGGAACAGATTGCTTAGAGAGGTATTGCACAATCCTGTGCCATGTTCTCTGGGGGGAAGCTGCTTGAGCAGTGAGTTTGGACCAGATGACCCACAGTGGTCCCTTCCAACCTTATCTATACTGGGATTTTGTGATTAACTGTCTGATTCTGATAATCAAACAGCATAAGTGTATAGAAGTCCTCACTTCAGTAAATTAATTGGTGAGTTGTATAAGCAATTTCTTTCCTTTCTGAAATAGTAAATTTATTAAATGAGGTGTATCAGTTGTTCCAAATGTAGACGTAGAACAATGTTTTATAAAAATATAAATTTAATTAGTGCAATAATTGTCCTGAGTACAGCCTCTTGGTTAAAAAACCATGTATCTGCTTTAGCAATTTTACTGTCTCTACATGCAGTTAGGGTTGTATGAAGTTCTTCTTGTGAAGGCGTCTGCTCTATGGGTGAGGACAATGCGACACATGTATCTTGCTGTGTAATCTGTGTGTTAAGATGCCTTATTATTAAGGAATATGTATATATTTGCTTTACTAATTTATTTCTTAGTAAATCACATATATAGTCCTATAGATAGGTCTCCCTTTCCGCAAAAGCCTAATTTTTTACATTCACCACAGTGCTTTGAAAAATGATGTTCTCCTGTTTCTGGACATACATAGTATTTGTTTATATTCTATTTATTATCAAAATAAAGATAAGAAAATGGAGTTTAAGTCCTGATGCATTGTTTGACTTTGAAGACATGGGTCAGGAAGAACCTGATTTGTGTAACAGACGGTAACTTAAAACATCTAGGGGACAGGTCAGTGCTTTGCAGTGTATGTGTCTATTTGACGGAGAAGCAGCAGGCTCTGCTTCTTTTGGTCTGTTGAGAAGTTACTTTGAAACAGTCTGTCTGGTGTGTAAAAGGGGCAAAGTAGCAGAAATAGCACTGGTGAGTGATTTTTTTGTGGAATACATCTTGGCATTACCCTGCTTTCTGTATTTTGAGGCTGTTGGCGTATTTTTAATTATTTTGTTCTTACGTGGGGTTTTTTTAATGTTCCTTTTGTAAGGGCTAGAAGTGTTTGTTAATAAAGAAAAAAAGAGCTATTAAACAATTCTTGTTTGATGAAATCTTAAATAGCTGTATGTACTGGAATTAAATCAGGAATTCTGCTAAAACACTGACATTTATTGCTGTATTAATGTTTGTCATTTATTTTGAGAACAGATTAAATTTTGACACCTTCTTCGATGAAATAATGAAAAGATAGAACTAGTTTAGTGTAATGAATCCCTGTGGATAAAGAAGATCTTGTCATTTGCTGAGATAACAAGAAGAAAAACCGTGAAACTTTTCTGAATTGGTTGCTTAGAAGTAGTGGTTTTTATCCAAAATTGGTATCAAAGTGAGGAGCCCGCATCAGCTTTTACTGAGATGCAGTAAAGCTGAGCCCCCACCTTCTTACATTGCAGTGAGTTCTGGACCTGGAATGCACTTACACTAGGGCGGTGCCAGCTGATGAAAGTTTTAACCAACATAGTAATGCTACACCTGGAGCTGCTGGATTTTCATGTTTTAGATAAAGATTATGCTTAAGGAAACACTTCATAGACTGCTGACCACATACCATTTTAGTCAGTAGCTGCTTTCCGTAAAGGAAAATGACATCTAAATCAAGAAAAAAAGTGTGACATAGTCTACAAAAAGTTTCTTAACCTGCCTTTGACTCTGCTGTGGGCTGGAGTTTGGGAAGCTGAAATATAATTGTCTGTTGGTTGATTCAGCGTGGGTGAATATATTTGACTTTCCTGTTGCTCAGTTGTGTTTGTATATTGGGAAGGGAATATTTCAACATGTACATAGTTTGAGATGTAATTTGGAAGTACAATATTTACATGAGTATTAGCAGGGAGTTATTAGTAGAGCTTTGTTTGTTTATTTTTTGGGATTATGAAGTACAAAACTAATAGTGATGTGGATTAAGAAGAAAAAGGTTTATAAATACCTACTGGTGTTATGCTACCTGGTATTGAAACATAAACATGTATTTTGCAAGATAGTGGTTAGGTTTAAACCATTTCCTCTGAAAACAGTGCTGGCTTTAGGTAAGACTCCTGTTGCAGTCTATTAACTTTAACTACATCGAGCAGAATAACGTGGAAAAGACTATTGAAGATAATAACTGCAAAACACTGAGTGAATATTTCATACACAAATATTTTACATGGTTCTATATTTTAAATTTCTCTCTTCTATTGTTTGTGATGCTTCTTACATGTAGGTAGTGACATATCCTTGTTTTCCTGTCTTTGCTAGGTGGTCTTACCAACTCCAGCAGTAGACTTTGCATTGGTCTTCAAAAAAGACCTATGTAGAATCCTTAATAATCTGAATTTGAACAGTTTGACATGCATTTCTGACAAACCTTGCCTTTTGGAAAGTTAGCCAAATTGGTCAAAAATAGTTTTTATTGTATTTGACCTATTGCATTGGTCAAATTTTAGTTGTATTGAATTATCTAAGCAGTCCTTAAGGAAATGCTTATTGTCATATAGATACATGTATGTATGTAAATGCAGTCAAGTGAAAAATAGCAGGTCAACTTTTTAAAATACTTATAATACAAAATATTTGCATGAGAGATTGCGTGGGGATGGGATTATCTATTAGTCATGGAAATCAGAAGATCACTGGATGCATAACGCTAGGATAAATACAGTAATGAACAGTGGGAATTTAAGGGTCATCATGAGTACAAGTGCTCTATCAAGAGTCTGTCATGAGTATTTTAAAGGCTTTATTATTATTTTTAAGGGCTGCTACTGCAGCAGTTCTGTCACTGTGCATGTTGAGCAAACATGCAGTGGAAATGAAAATAATTTTAAAAGCTAGAATGTCAAGCCTTTTATTATATCCATAAACTAAAGGCTATCAATAAAATACTGAAACTAGTATGTTATCTATTATTTATACAACTCTGCAGTGAACCGCTGTAACCAGTAATGTTCAGTCTGAACAATGTGTTTAATAAAGCAGATAAGAACCTAAACATAAGAATAGGTTTAAAAAAAAAATTGGTCTTAAAAATGTTATTTAAAGTTCTAGGCAAAATATGTATCTAGTCAAGTCTGTTTTAAATATAGATGGAAATAGTAGGATTTTTAACTGTAAGAAAAGAGCTATAATGCCATCTAGTACCTCATTTAGGTTAGTAATCTTTGATGGTTTTAAGAAAAAATATAAAAGTACTTGTACATAAAGGAATCATAGAATATCCTGAGTTGGAAGGGACCCATAAGGATCATCAACAAACCTCACCATCATCATAGTCAAACCTCTTACCTTTTAGTATTAAAGCTGCTGAAGTACACAGGAACAACGCTTCTAATGTGAACATTGGGACTGTCTACAGAAAAAATCCTCTTCTGCTAATGTATGAGCTGTTCAAATATGTTAGCTGTTGAGCTTTTAACTTGCTTTTTGAATATGTGAGAGCTCAGTTCAGGTTAATAAATCAATCCATTTAAATCAGTCCATAATGGAAAGTCTTGGGAAACCAAAGGTATAGGTGTGAAAATCAGGGCTGACATGATATGACAAGTTGTTTCTTAACATCTTGGCCAAATGTGTGACTTCACAGCTCTACCTGAGGCTGTGTGGGTTCAACCCTCACACACATCACACGGATTGGAAACTTGTAGAAATATTTTATAAGGCAGCTGCCGTCTTGCAAATACCTATACTTTTTAAAGGATATTTGGTAATTTCACTAATCAGTTCAGAAGCTGCTGTTTCCTTTTCTTTTTTACTATTTTGGGAGGAGGCAGAAGAGAGGGAGCTTTATCTGAGTTTATCTTTACAGGTTCAGTGTTTTACTGACACATATGGCATGATGATTTTTCTCTCCTTTTCAGAAGAGAAACCTGATTGCTCCAAGGCCCGCTGTGAGGTCCAGTTTTCTCCTCGATGTCCAGAAGATTCCATCTTGATTGAAGGCTATGCTCCTCCTGGTGAATGCTGTCCACTCCCAAGCCGTTGTGTGTGTAATCCTGCAGGCTGCTTGAGGAAGGTTTGCCAACCTGGCTATTTGAATATATTGGTTTCTAAGGCATCGGGAAAGCCAGGGGAATGCTGTGATCTCTATGAATGCAAGCCAGGTAAAAGTAGACACAATTTCTTTTCCCATTTTTCAATTTTTTCTGTCTGAAAAGCAAAATAATCTATATAAATGCATCCAATAAAGCCTATATTGTTTTCTGAAGGGGTTTGTATTTTTTGCTGTAGAGAGTTTTAAGAGGTGAAGGTACATGGGACTGTAAAAATGAAGGTGTGTGTTAGGAGGGTAGAAGAACAGTGACTTTGAAGTGATTGGGGAAGGAAAGAAACTAATGGATTTAAGGGAAGTGTAGAGCTTTGCATATGGGGATTAGAAATTAAGAGACCTGGTAATAAACCTTGTGTCTTCAGAGTCTAACTTGGTATCCTGAAGAATTGTAGGAAAGAAGAGTTAGAGAGGAACTGAACTACATGAATTATAGCTGAAATGCCATGTTGCTAGAAAAATACGGGATAAAGGACAGAGTAAGGCCTGGGAGGTAGGTGTTCATGCAGATACTCTTGTGGGGGTGATGTCACCCGTTTTACTGAGTATGTCACCAAGTCTATGGAGTTAACATGCTGAACAGAGAAAATTGCGTTTCCATTTTTTGCCACAGACCTAAAAACTTAAGCTCTGTGAGAAATGCTTCCAGAACACTCTTCCTGGACCTCCGTGTCTGCTTAACCAGCCTCATAGGGGTTTTGCACCAGCAAGGGCTTTCTGGTGGAAACAAAACTGGGAGGACTACTTCCTGTGACAGCAGTGCTGCTTTATGCCAAGATAAAGTGCTTGCGCAATTAAAGCATAAATTGTGTTTATTTCTGCTCCTTAAAAAAGATATCACTGCTCTCTAGTTTACTCTGGCATTTCAGTTGGGCGCCTTCTGCTGAGAACTGCGTATGTTCAAGTGCTGTGATTGACAACAGAGTTAGTGAAAGGAAAATAGAAAGCGTTTCCTCAACACTAAATGCTAGAATAAAAATAAAATATTTCATTTTGAGAGTCCCTTCCTCTTCTGTCCCTTTTACTTTAGGAATACAACTAAAGGCATTGGTATGTAGTTAAAATGCAGAGTGAAGAAACTTAGTATTTAGTCACACATGTCTATTAACCTCCAGGTTAATTAGCTTTAAACATTCTTACCTGTTGCTCCACCAAGCATCTCATCACAGTTGTACCTACTGAGAACAAGTATGTCATGCTCCTTGTTTTACTGTGATTGTAAAGCTCAGAGATGAGGTAACCCTAGTCTGGTTCCATAAGCAACCTCTTTTATTCCTACAAGATGTATGTAACTGTCCATTCATGAGTAGTGAATTTAGTCAATATGTGTTGAATTTAATTTTAAGCTGGAGATTGCATTTCTCAAAATACATTTTCAAAACATTTTTCTTCTTTAAGATAGTTTAAATGAGCAATCTCAAATGGAACTGCATAATGTGTTAACAGCAAAAATAAAAATAACCCAAAAAAACATTTGTGGGAGTATATGTGCTAAACCACTATGAACAAGGACATTTTAAAAATCATGTTTGTTTAGTTAAAGATTGAGTTAAAACCTAATTTAAAATGCATTTTGCTGCAGTGTTGATAGGAACTCTGGCTGTCGCTTCTGAATAAAACAAGCTAAATAGTTTACTTTGGCAGTTGTCTAACAGATGTTTGTTGTACCTTTTGTGATAACTTTGGTGTTGTATGTGGTGCAATGGGGAGTGTCGTCTTTTAGTTTCTGACATCCTTGGGAAAGCATTGGGAAATGTCTGTCATGATAGACATAACCTGTGTTGAAAAGACCACTCATCTGTCATTCTTTTAGAAGTCTTTTTGGTAGAGCTTTCATTCACTCATCTCCAGAATGGCCTGAAAATTCTTCTTTTTTTTCTGGTACCAAATAATGGTTTAAACACAATTGTAAAGAAAATGTTATTATTTGGCTTACTTCTTTGGGGAATTCTGTGCAGTCAGGGCTTGATGGAAAGTCCGAGATCAGCAGCAAAATTTAGTAGGTAGTGTGTAATGACGCACAGGGAAGTAGTTTGTGCTCCACCCTGATACAGCTTCAGCATAGAAAATCAGGTCTGGATCTTTTACAGTCTTGCACTAAGGACAAGGGTCAGCAAAATCAAGCTTTTATACACAGCTCAGAGAAATAGAATTCTATAATGTTTTCCTTTTACCCTCTGTTACTTACAGAAATAGTACTTACATTGTTTTATTGGATGATTTGTCAGAAGCTTATGTTGACAGAACTTGAGATAAGAGTGGAAAAGGACTGGAGAAAAAGAGTGAGCAAGAATTACAGATACATTTCTAATGGAGCTGGAGAAATGGCTTTTAAGTTGACAATGAAGGTGAGGGAGGGGAAAAAATCAGCAAATGTGGAGATCCATGTTGGGAAATACCTGGGATAGAGCAGTTAAGGGGTAGGGCAGCTAGGAAAGTGATTCAGGCAGTGATACAGCTGCATTGAAGGTCCAGGAATGATATGGTTATATGTAATACATTCTGAAGTGTCATGGAATGTAAAAAGGATACTCCCTTTCCACTTCTCCCATGGCAGCCAATGTGACTACCATTATCATGTGTAGTTGTGTTGCGTTGCATTATTCATGAGGAACCAGTTGACATGCATCTGAAGTGAAAGGAAAGGATGTCATGTCATGCTTCTATGCTGTAAAAGCAGACTGTGCATCCTTGTACTGAACCCTCAGAAATCTGTGACTTCTGAAGCCTTACCCTGTGCTGAGCCGCTGTGTTTCATGAGAAATGCAAACACTGACTTGCTCCTGCATCATTAGATGCATAAGTATTTATTCAGATCTTGCCCTCAACTGTACATTGTATTAGTTGAAAAGCCAGCCATTTTATTAGCTGAAATATGTCAGGGTGAAACTTAACACACTTAATATACTTTGTTAACTTACTCTACTAGAAAGTTTTATTCACCTAGTTTCATTACAATTTCAAAACCTTTGGTTTTGTAGTCTACAAAGGCAGTAGTACGCTATTACAGATATGTCAGGGTCTGCAACCATGGCAGGGTTTCTGCTACATTCTTGTAGAAAAGTGGTACCTCTCAGATGCTTCTATATACAAATTCAGTGCATGAGAAAATTCTTTGAAGACTTGTAAGCAAAGGTTGATTGGGTGAAATTTTGCTGATAAGAACTTGGAACATCTTTATGAGTTCTTGAAGGCACTGATTTTTCAAACTATTTAAAGCTTAAAGCTTCTATGATAGACAAAAAAAAGAGTTTAGAATAAAAGCTGATAATAAACTGTTCATGAAATATACATGTTAATTATTGGAATCACAGTAGGATGTGAAAAAAACCCTAGAAGTTCAGTGGCAAATGTTTGCAGTCTTATTCTTTAGGACAGTAGTGCAGCTAATCTGGGAGTTATCTTTTAAAGAAATGAAGAATCCAGTTACAGGTTGTTCTGTAACCTCAGAATATTTCCAGTTTGTTCCAGTCTGTAAGTTTGTCTCAATACTTTTTCCAGTTTGAGAAACCTGTTTAAATCTGAAAGAAAGTAGGAACTTTTTTTCCTTTTTCAAATGTTTTTCATTTCTTATTTGTCTTCATCTCTCTCCTGTGAGGAAACTGGGGGAGAGATGTGACTGTTCCACCTGCAGAAGAGGAGAC
Source organism: Coloeus monedula (assembly GCF_965178545.1). Lineage (NCBI taxonomy): Eukaryota > Metazoa > Chordata > Aves > Passeriformes > Corvidae > Coloeus > Coloeus monedula. The sequence continues at coordinate 38,759,138 of NC_138782.1, forward strand.
TCAGGGAAGATCTCATCAGTTCATATGAGTACCTGAAGGGAGTGTAAAAGCAGAGCCAGGTTCTTTTCAGTGGTGCCCAGTGACAGGACCATAGCAGCAAGAGGCACAAATAGAAACACAAGAGGTTCCCTCTGAGCATCAGGCACTTTTTCACAATGGGGGTAACTGAGCACTGACACAGTTTTCCCAGAGAGGTAGTGGAGATATTGAAAAACTACCTGGGCATAGTCCTGGGCTGCCAGATCTACATGGCCTGGCTTGTGAACCTCCTGTAGGTAGGTCCTGTCCTACCTCTGTAGCTGTTTTGTGATTTATCTAATAATGTAATAATGAAGAGAAAAAAAATCCATTTGAGTAGTCTTAACTTGAGGTTTGTTGTTAAAAAAGACAGAGTGCTGCTTTTCAATATTAGTGAGCCATGTACTATCACACTGTAACCACTGCAATGGAGATATGCAGAGCAGATGTAATTCTGAGACTGATGTCTCATGGTGACTGAGTCAGTTATTGCTATGTACCACTGAGGATCAAGCTTGGAAAATGTAGGACCAGAAGAGAAAAAATGGGCCTTTGAAGGTTATGAGCTCTTGTAAGAGCTGTGGGTAGCATTGCCAAGCTGCTTTAGCAGTTCAGTAAGTAGCTGTGATAGTGTCGATATTGCAGTGAAGTTTAATCAGTAATCAGGGATATCATACTGCATAATTTGCAGCCTGATAACATTCTGTTCATCCTGCTTGCTCAGTCGGAAAGTAGCTCATTTCTTAAAGAGGGAACCATGTTTTATTCTGCACTTTTTTAGTACAATTATGAAAAAGCATAGCAGATACATAATACCTGAGCTGGTACTGTTTGTTACATGGAAGATTTAGTACCAAATAAGAGATAGATGTGTTTCAGCTTTCCTGAGTATGACTTATAAAATTAAATACAGATATTTGTTGCTTTCTAAAAACTGTTGGTCAGTCTTTCTTGTTAAGTAGAATTCTTCATCTCGCTAATGCAGAAAGATTTGTTAATTTGCATTTCATTTTTGCCATATACAAATATACAAACAAGACAACCTAATAGAATAGTCTTTAAAAATGTGCTTTACACATGCACACATAAATCTATAGTGTATTTTTTTTTAAATATCCTATAAACCAAGTATTTTGCTGTTTAAACAGACTTTAATTAGTTAAAAATTAAACAATGAATTTTTTACTATTTTAAAAGCTGTGGGAAATATATATTCTTCATAACTAGGATATTTCTATTAACTGATATTCACAGTTGTAATGATTGTTTAAAGTTGTCTGTCTAACTTCCATAAATTTTTTTGTTAACTAATATCAGTTCAGTTGGTTCCTGAGTCAATAATTCTAAAAAGTGAATCTTAAAGAGAAAGGCAGGCTTTTTGTAATGTTACCTAGCAAGCGTGCATTCTTTGGATAATTTTTGTGACTTATAAGGCTGATGCATAAGTGGTTGCTTATGAGGAAGTAATTTGCAAACAGCTTCTAAAACACGACTAAAATAAATTTTCTTCTTCCCTTCCTCTGTAGTGTTCAGTGTGGATTGCAGCACAGTCGAATGTCCCCCTGTTCAGCAAGTTGTTTGTCCCCTGGATAGCTATGAAACCCAAGTCAGGCTGACGGCTGATGGCTGCTGCACCCTGCCCACAAGGTTGGTGTCTCGATGGCTCAGTGTCTTTAACTTGTTCTTGACAATTTGAGTATTGTAAATGCAGGATAAGAATGCGAACTTCTGTGACAATAAATGCTGATTCAGAATAAAAGCTACATGAAGTAGGTTGTATCAGTCTGATGGAAATACAGAATCTTTTATTTTTAAGGTAGAAAAAAAATCTTCACAGTGCAAATGCATGAAGTTGGTTTTTTGCTACAATTATTTGAGGAGTTCATGTCTCTAGATTGACTTTCAGTTAATTCAAATGATTTTGCAAAAGTTAATTTTTGAAGGTGTTGGATGGGAAGGAGTTAAGTGATGGGGATTACAGAAGACATGCTAGAGAAAATCTCATCTAGTTAAAGGAGAAAAAAGTCTAATTTTTTGTTATGTGGAAGACCACTATAAAAAGTTTAAAGGTGAAACTCTCTGGAACTGTAGGGGTACAGAAGTTTCAAGTACTTGCTTCCATTTTACTTCTGTTGTTGTTCAACTAGGTATAACTTACTGTGATTTTAAAAAATAAGACAGTTTCAGAGTTGGTTTTGTTCCACAATTATGCACTATTTTAGTTTGTGTTTTTACAACAAATTTCCCAAAACCTGGTTCATGAATATGCCAAATAAATACATAATCAAGCAAAAATTAACATAAATGAAAACATTTTACACCAAAAAGAACATTTTTCTTGTAACTAGTTGGCTTACTTAGTGGAAGGTCTTTGCACCCATAGAATATTGTCGTATTCTCAGCCCCTTGTGTAAAGTAGTAAAAAACTTGCAAAGAGTTCAGAAAGTAGAAGATGGCAAAGGTTGTATAATCAGGGTTGTTCTCTTTTGGGTACCCTTTGGGTGTGCATTTTCTGTGGCATCTTCTTTAAAACCGTTGTTTCCATGATGTATGAAGGTCTCTTATTGTGTGGAGAGTCAAAAATGTATTTATTTAATAAAACTAAGGCAGAAAAAGAAATATGGCAAATATCATTTAATGCACTAATCCTGACTCTTAAAATTTGAAAGTGTATTTCTAAACTTGACAAGTTTTATTTGTAATTGTAGAATTACAGACTACTGAGAGTAGTCTGATTCTTATTATCCTTTCTCAGTGAACGCTACAAATGTTACTTAGTTCAGAGTTGGTTTTTTTTATTTTCCTGTTTTCTGAATTTTGTATACCAGAACATGGTATGGTTCTCAGACATATTTTCTGTAAAATCCCTAGGAATTGCAATGAGAGCTGACCTGGCTGGCTGGGACTGTGCAGGGGTTTGTAGATTTTATACAGTCATCATGCTGCCCTTGGTGCGAATACAGCTCCGCATGTTCGAGACAACTAGAATAAAATGCTGCTAAGGACTGTATTCAGAAAGATAGATGATAAAGTCAAAGAAGCAGTCTCAGATTCATATTTCACAAATTTAGAGTTCAGATTAACACTTAGTAATCTTGAAACGATAGAAAGATTAATGGTACATTTTTACTCTCAAATTTGTTTCAGCTTGTTGGATGAAGAAGTGATACATAAGCCAAATTATTTTTGTATCACAAAAGTAAAATTATGTTCTATTTTTATGCAGTCTAATATGTGGTTTGATTTTTCTAGTGCTTGGGTGAAGGGAATGAAAAATATCCATTTTATTCTTTGTCAGTGATAACTTCAGTGTTCCTTCTATCAGGAAATACAGAGTACCAAGAAAATAAATCTTCATTTACTTCAGAAAAATTACCAGTTCAAAATATCTTCTATTTCTAGTACACATGTGGGAACTGACCTTAAATAAAACACCTAGAGCAGCAAACATGTTTTTGAAAGAATCTTTTTATTTTGTTGAGAATGTTTAAAAATAAAGTCAGTTGGTTTGCTGTGTGTTAACTGATGCCTGAAGCATCCTTGTCCATGCGTGTGGGAAGTCAGTGATGAAACCAGTATTCTCCTGTGCACAAAGATCCCAATTGTACAAGCAGGCTTACAGCATGTGAATTACTAGATAATTGTGAATTCCTGAAACCTCTTTGAAATCAGTTGTTCTGCATTCCTGGGATCAGAGTTTAACAAGAGATCAGAGCTGGGAGAGATGAGTACTTAGCCCCTGGAGTCTTAGGATCTGATCTTATGATTGGAGGGGGTGTTGTGTTAATAGCTCTGCCCTCCTTGATGTACAAAACTGCAAAATACCTCCACAATTAGCAGAACCTAATATGTCTTCAGGCAGGTAGAAACAATTGTAGGTGTCTTGTACTCCTCCATTATTTTTTAATTTCGTGGCTCAGTCTATGTTGCTGTATGTAGTTATTATGTGGGTTGCTATTTGGATTGCCTCAAATCAGCCAAAACAATAATACACTTTTTAATGGAGTAGGTGAAAAGGAAAGAAGAAAAACTGAATCTGGCAGCAATATGTTCATATAGATGCTTTACATGTTGTGTGCTTGCTAGAAATATATTTAGTTATTTTGATTTTAATATACTACTGTGCTTCTTAAGGAAGACAGCTCCATAGTCATCATTCATGTGCTGTAAGTAAAGATTTTACTTGAAGGGGGGAATAAAGGAATATAGACATGGGGATAATAGAAAAGAAAGCTTTAAAAAAGGTTAGAGGGAAGAGAAGTACATGTATGAAAAGAGAGCAGAAAGGGAAACAAAGTGCAGTTACTTGGAACATGAAAATCGAGCCATTTGGATTCAGGTTCAGTGTTTCATCAGATTTGAGGAGAAGTTGGAGCATTATATTTGAAGGGTGTCTGTGAGACTTGCATGTCAAAATTATAGGAAAAAAGTGCATATTTATGGATAAATGGGTCTACACTAGGAAAATGGGATGGTTTTTCTTAATCTCAAAATTTCTTAATAAAATATTAAGAATGATGAAATATAAACATTGCCTTGTCTGAGGTTCAGTTTAGGATCACCTAATTGCATATCATATCTCTTTTTAATTGTTAGAATTAATTCAAAAGAAGTGGCACTGTATTGTTTTAGTGTACATTTGAGAATAATTTATTAAAAGCAGAGACATTGTTCCATAAGGTCATGGACTTTAGACCGTCATTTCGACTTTATGAAATTATGTTTTTAAGACTATGAACTCTTTGAAGAAATTATGATCATCTGTTTCATTTATTGCCACTAAAATAAAAGCCTAATACCAGCAGAATCAGAAAGCAATTAAAGGAGAGTACCATGGTTAAGGACAGATGATGTGTCACTGAGCTGGTTAACAAGTAGTTGATAATTTTACATACAGTACGAGCAGATTGACTTCTGTCTCACATCTTGTTCTTGGCCTGTTTTTTGTATGTAATATACTAGGAAAATGAAAATACTTAAATCTGATGTTAAATTGGCATTTGTTTGTGAGCTTACTCTTGAATGTGTATTCGTAACAATGAAAACTCCTCCAGCAATGCCAGGGGAAAAGTGGGAATAGTAAACATCTGATACCATAAATTCTTGTTCTTGCACTCAGAGATTACATTTAGTGTCACACTGATTTCTAATGCAGTGGTTCAAACAAAACAGAACATACTGATTTGGCATCGACATCAAAATACCAGTTGCTTTAGCTTTCATCAGACTGTTATGAGATGATTACCTTAAATTTCCAGCTATTATGTTAGGAAAGCTAAATGTTTGGAAAACAGGAAAACAGCTATTATGTTAGCAAAGATTTAGAACAGTCTGTCTCTGGTCTTGGTAGAGATGCTTGCTTCTCCAAGGAGGTTGTTGAACAAAAAATGTATTAGAGCTCTTACAGAAAACTTAACCACAGGGGTTTTTTAATGTAAATTTGTTGTCTTCTATTACAAAGTTGAATGAAGAGATTATCAATATCAACGTTACAGAATCTGGTATCTTCATATGTTTCCAGTTTTTCTGTTGTGAATGAAGTTCCTTCAAATTTTCAGATTCCTTTGGGAATTTATTTTTAAGTGTAAAAATCTTTATCAAAATCTGTTTAATTTTTTTATCTGTAAAAAATGGAACAGGACAGGGATTATCAATGGCTTGTATTTCTATTGCTCACATAGTTTTGTACATGTTTCATAAGATTTTTCCAGCAAAGTAAATGACCCATTTGGATAGCTTCGCACCATATATTTTTTGGATTATCTTTTCCTCTTTGTGACTGTTGTCACAATAATTTGGAAGTTTAGTCTTTAATAGGTCTGTAGTTTTATACCCCTGCTTCTGTGCTGTTATCTGTTACAGATTAAGTAATTTCAAGATTCATTCAGTGCTCTGTTCTCAGGGATATTTCACACACACACTCTTCCCCCCACCCCAGCTATTCTTGGTCAGTCTTCCAATAAAATCAGATAACCAAGAAAATTCCATAGAGAACAACAAGATGTTAGTACCATGCCAATATTAAAAAGAACAAAAACTAAGTAATTAAATCTAGTTGTCTTGTTATCAGTTCTGAGAAAAATAGTAGGAAAACTGATAGAGGTTTGAATTAAGGATTAAAGGATGTAACTATAGCTAGAAGCAACCAGTGTTGCTGAAATCTGATTTTGTCTTCTGAATATACTAAGCTTGCCTTAAAAACTGGGCCATTAGAGTGTTTTCCTTTTCAATTTCTGTCTTCCATTGTCACTAGTGCTTTTTTTGTGTTGGATTCTAGCTTAAAACAAATTAAAAATAACTAGGACTTTTTAATTAATATTGTCTCACAGAGTTTGCTTTATAAAACTGAAAGGTATCCTCTTCCCCAAACTACTTAACATTGAAGGACATTCCCCACACCTCCCTCAGATTTTGGGAGTGACAGTCTGAATGAGTCAGTATCATTGTCCTTTAGCTCCTGAGAGGAACTCCAGCAGCATATGCATGCTGGCTTGACTATCTTGCTGATAATATAGGATATAGTAGTATTCTTCTGGGAGGAGAGAAGCATCCAGGAGTATGTTCACTAAATCCCTGTAATAAGTTTGCTTGGCATACTTTTTTGAAAAGCTCACACCATAATCCTGATTATATTCTAGATTTGAAAAAATTCAGAAATAATTGATATGTTTGTGTATCAAAATTTCCAGTACTTTATTTTCTACCTGAGTCCTAGCTTTAAAAAAAGCTGTTTCAAGAATGATGTGGTGTGATGAGGAGAAGAAAAAGCAATTGTAAATTAAGTATAACAGGAGCAGATAAATTTCATATGCCAAAAAAGGGATTAAAAGCTTTTTACAGATGCAGTCTTGCAGGATTGGAGCCCAAAAGGGCTTGATGTTTGAGTGAATGAAAACGCTTTGAATTGGACTATTTCACTATCACTTAGTTACAGATAGCTGAATGGCATTACAAATTCAAACCTCTCAGTTGGTTCAAGTAGCATGAAGGAGTAGGATTATGGTTGTATTGTTTAGAAGAAAACTCCTGAAAAAATTTCGCAAAGGAATTAGTCATAGAATTCCTTTTTCCTTGTTTAATGGTCTTTTCCCTGTCATTTTTCTCTTGTGTGTGACTGAAATGTCTCAATCTGGGGCTGCTGTGATTGGCAGTGCCACCATTTGGTCTGCAGTATGGTAAAGAAGTGAAATGTGCTTGGTCAGCAAATCCAAGTGTTAAGTCTCTGGATGATAAAATATTGTTTTGCCTTTTAATCACCTACTCAGCCCCATTGGAGGGTCAGAGGGGCAGTTAATATCTGCATTAAAGCTTTACTTAGAAAACAGCCCAGTTCTTTCCCTCCACCCCAAATTGTTAAATACTTTCACTTTTATACAGCTCATGAAAATGAAAAATACCTTGATGTAGTAGGAAATAGTTTTTTAGATAAGGCTTAATTTAAGCTATATCTGGATAGAAATTGAATATAACTTAGACAGAACTAGGCTAGATTTTTCTATCATATTTAGTTACCTTTCAATGTGCGAAATAGTCAGAAGAAGAGTAAATCTACAAAAATGTACTTCACTTTAAGAATCTTCTTAAGAGAATGCTCTTTTTTATTCGTCCTGTATGTCCATATTTTTAACATGAGTGTGCTTTATTTAGCAGTTCTAAAGGCATTTAGGCTAAGTAGTGATCTAGATTAGTGATCTATATCTAAAATTTGTATATACCATTGGTGGATTGGTTTTGATTCCAAAGGAAGACATTACCTATTTTGTTACTTTTAATCTTTTATTTCTAATAAAAACTTGTGTTGTCTTAGGCACAATATAGATGCCACTTGAGAAATTCACCCTTAGCTGTTCATTTGTATTTTTCAGAAAACCTGTAAATGTGTTATGTAGAATGTCAACCATGCTGTCTTTTCACGTAAATGAATTGAAACAGAGGTCCTGTGGCAGACGATTATGCAAAAATCGCACCTCTTTAGAGGTCATTTAAATTGTTGTAGGATTAGTGTAGTGATAGGGCAAGGGATTTTAAATGGAAAGAGGGTAGATTTAGATCAGATATTAGGAAGACCTTTTTCACTATCAGAGTGGTGAAATACTGGAACAAGTTTCCCAGAGAACAAGTAGATGCCCCATCCCTGGAAGTGTTCAAGGCCAGTTTGGATGTGGCTTTGATCAGCCTGGTCTAGTGGAACATGCCCGTACACATGGCACCTGTTCTATAATTCCATTATTTTTTATCCCCCTAGATGACTTTGTCCAGTAAGCAATTGCTTTTAATGTACTTTATCTGCTTTTATGGCACTGGGACATGTTGTTATTGTATCATGTATTGCGTCCACAACCTGTCACAGCATTAGACCTACCAGCCAGTATTGTGTACTTCATCTTAACACCAGTGTCTAGCCAATCCAGTGCCAGCAACACGAAAATCAGCACAGTTCTTTTCCTCTCATTCTATGGCAGCCACCAGGATCATATCTGGGAAGTCTATTGTTGTAAGTTCCCTTTTAAGCTATTATCAAATATATTTGCATTGTATTTGAGAGCGCCCTTACACAACTAGCTGGATGTTTTTATTCTGACAGCACCTGTAGAGGTGGCCTCTGAGTCCCTGATTAACTTTGCACCTATCCCATTTAATAGGAAGGGTATTGTGCACCTGCTCTGTTCATTCTTCTTTGCTTTTTGGCTGTTTCAGATCTTCTCTATGTCATTCCTTGTGTTTCTCACATTTGTCTAGATTTTCTTAGGTCTTCCTGTCTGTGAAAGACCTTAATTTTATGATAAATTGTTTCGGTGTTCCATACAGCATTCACCACTTTGATTTCTTCAACCTTCTTTAGAGCACAGTCGTGATTTTCCAGCAAGAGTAGCTTTTTCATTTTCCCCTGTACCAGTCACCTGTCTTAAGCAACTTTTGCTGATACAGAGGTCTCCCTTGTATTTGTTCTAGAATTTTAGATCCTTCTCCTCCACCCATCTCATCCTCAAGAATTGGTATCCAGGACAAAGTGGTTGTGAATCCCAATTTTTGTTAATGGAAGGTTCAGCTGGAACTGGTAAGACCAATCATGGATCCTAGATCTGTATCTTCCTGAGACTGCTGTTGAGGGATTGACTCCTGAGTAACCTGGGTAGCTGGATCAAAGGTCCAACAAAAGCATGTTAAGAACTCTGCAGAAGCTTTGTTATGCCTTCAGTTCTGTCATCAGCTTCTTAGAAACTCTGGTTTCTAACCATCCTGGCCAACTTGCTCAGGTTATTCTCGTGCACTTCAACTCTAGCAGACCACTTTGCTGTCTCAAGTGCATCAGTACCATGGTGGTGTAACACTTGTTGAATTGGAGACTCTGTTCCTGATCAAAGAGGCAGGTTTATATTGAAGGAAAGCACTACATTAATGACAGCTGAACCCATCCCATGTCCAGGTTTGTAGCAGGCTTTTGTTTAATGGTTGATGAATAGAACACTGCAATTTTTTGAAGTTTCATAGTATCTGGAAGTAGGTGTTTAGACATTTGCATTTTGGTCTTTAAAATTAAATCCTCGGAAGTTAGGAATTGGTGAATATTTTTCCCAGGAAAACTATTTTGCTTCATTCAGGTCTGCTGAGATATTCAATCCTTCTTACAGACTGCACCGTACTTAATATCCACAAAAAGTGAGGATAACAGGGCATGTGTGTAACCTTTATAAGGTGACCCATGTTTCATGTCTATCTTCTCCTGGTGTCTTCCAGGAAAGGTAGTGAATTGCTGAGCTCAGAGTTCAAGCATTCTCCTTCTTCCCTACTACTGCTGCCTCAGGAATCCCTGTGTGTTCTCAACGTGATGGTAGTTATTGCTGCCTTGGCGTTCAGCCTCACCATGTGGGTTGTTTTGGCAAGCAACCATATTTTCCTGAAGTACACAAATGAGGAGAAGATGATATGTTGGTTGGTTGCTTGTTTCTTTAAAGCCGTCTCAATAAAACTTGAACAGAAGCTCTTGAAACATGAAACATTTCTGGAGCCTGATGGCTGACTTCTGAGTGTCAGAGACCTCAGAAAAGGAGAGGAAACATGAGAACGTTTGCAGAAGAAATAGCACGTATATCTTTTGCAGAAGAAGTTGTAAGACAATACAGAGGTCCCTGCTTGCATCTTTTATAAGATCAGCTTTTTGTGTCTGTATGATGGGTTAAAAACACATCTGTGGTCTTCCACCAACTTCTAGGAAATACTGAATTGGAAAACCTGAAAACAATGCCACCTTAAAGGAAGAAGCACATTTCCCAAGAGCAAAACAAAAAAAGCCATTTGCACTGGTGGTGGATGTATTGATGATAGCTATGCAAGCAGTTTCCTTTTTATGGAAAAGTATTTGTAGTACTTTAATCTGACCATGTGCTGAGTTAATGGTATATTTACTCCTCCACTGTGAAACTTTTAAAGAAACTTAAAGCCAGATAAATTGAAGTGACTCCTAATTGTATCTACTTCTAGGTGGTGTTTTTTACTTGAAATTAGAATGAGGTTGTCGTGTCTACAGAATTTGGGTTTGTTTCCATTCTTTATAAGCAAGCTGGTGTTTGAACTCTTCCAGCTTATAATAAGCTGGTAGATATGTCTTTCTGTTTCAGTTTTTGTTTTCACATGTTGGTCTAACAATTAGCGTGTACCTTGATCACACTGAGTATTGCTTTTCCTCTTTCTCCTGAGACTTTCCTACTGTGTTTTGTTTCATTTATTCTACTTAATCAGCTATTACCTTGTTTGGAAATTGAATAAGTGATTTAGTTGAGAATAATGTCTGACTGTTGTCTTGAGGCTTGCAACTGCACAGATGTCTAGTGAGACCCATATACATAATAAAGCAATAGAATTATAGTTTGGATGCTTGCATTTTAAGAGGGAAGTAGATACGAGAACTTCCCAGCAGCTTCCAATGGTACTTGGAGCAGATGATAATATCAACATTACTGAAGTCCTATGAAGAGTGTGAAGTTATGTTTCCTCTAGAAAATAGCAGGAAACATCATGTCAGAATTCAGCAGCCACAAATTCTGCTTCTTTCTTCCTTCTCAAAATATTGAATAATTAAAAAGTGGAACCGAAGGTTGTGGACCATTTTAATATAAAACGTAATTTCTCATTCCTGTTCTTTGAAATGTCATTGGTGAATTTCAGTCTGGTTTCTGCAAAAGCATTACAGTTCTTGCATGCATGGTTTCTACCACATGGAAAGGGTCTTATTAATTGAGTTAAGTTGTTTGGTCTCAAAAACACTTAGATTTTGCAGCAAACTTCGAGCCTCATTTTTATTCAAGGTCGGATTGAATGGGACTCTGAGCAACCTGATCTTATTGAAAATGTCCCTGATCATTGCCAGGGTGGGAGTGGACTAGACGACATTTAAGGGTTCCTTTCCAACCCAAACCATTCTATAAATATCTTTCCTAAACTTGTACAGAATTGCCTTCAGGGATTTGAGAACGGTGTTTAATAGCATGAATGGCATGGAAAAACTAAACATGAAATAATTATTAGGGTGTTTTTTTTTTCTTCTTGCAAAGAGGAGAAAGTGGACATGAAATTAAACAGTCAACTAAATTAAGCAATAAGGAATTTGTGGGGGGTTGTGAGGGTTTTCGCTTTTTCTTTGTTATTTAGGGGTTCTTTCCTTATGGCAAAGCCATCTCTGATGGCTTAGTTGTAGGGAGATGTCATTCAGGAGTAAGAAAGTTTGGAATTACAGGAATATGGAAGTTAATGAATTACTTATAAAGCTATTATCTCTGAGTGGTTTTTGACCTGAAGTCCTTAGGAATAGTGTTTTATTTGTAAGAGGATCAGATATTTATAATTCCTCATTAAACAGTGGTGGAATAAGAAAATAAGTAGCTTTTCGGAATATCAGAAAACTGACATTTGTGTAACATCTTAACTAGTACCTTATTTTTGGTTTTGAAATGTTTGTTTTATTATGAAGGGTGAAGCAGATAAACCTAAAAAAAGAGTAACTGAGGTACACAGTGGTAAAAACCACAGAGACCTTCAACAGAAAAAAAGCACTAGCTGGTATGGCAAAATATGAGAAAAATACAGGGTTGAACTAGTTTACACTGTATTTTGTTTCCTATGCTGATGAATTCAAAAGGGTCTATACATGCATCTGTGTACTTGAAAAAAGCCAGTGCACTTGAAAAGTCAGTGCACTTGGCCACTGGTTGTATGCCTACTGCATCTAAGGCATCACTCTTTTGTGACTATCCTCTTCTTCTGTCTTGGCCCTCAGGCAAACAGACAAATTAATTTAATATTAGTCAAAGGATGAAATGAAGTTTTTTAGTCAGATGAATTCTTTAGATCCTAATCAGCCTTGGAAACCTAGTAATCTACTTGGTGTGAATGCTGATTTTTATGACATCTTCCCTTGCTTAGCATCTGTTTGCTATTTCCTAATGCTAATAATATGCAAAAGATGCACAAAAAAAAGTTCCCTTTCACAGTATCTTTAATTAAAAGCTTGATAGTTGCCTTTTGTAGTATTTAAAAGTCCCACGTGTATGAAGAATAATGGAAAAGTTCCCTATTATGTTGTGTGTCTCTAACAATATCCAGATTTTAAAAAGGAATTCTTACTTGGGAGCACACTAGCTTTGATTTCTTGAGAAGTAAACCCCCCGGAAAATTAAAATAGAAAGAACTTCCATGTGAGTCAGTTTACATAGCAGTGATGTAAAACTTCTGAGCATTTGCAAACAGTCTCATAACAAGTGTTATATGCAGCTTCCACAATCTTTCTGTCATCTCTCTCTAGAGGTTTATTATTGATCTTTGAAATAAAATACTGAAAGATTTCCATGAAAAAAATAGTATTTTCATTGCTGACTTTCTGAATAATATCTTAAAAACCAAAAATGCATGAAATAGTGATACTGAATTTCTGAACAAAAGCTCTCCAGTCTGTGTGGTTGAAGATTTAGGGAAATTCTGGTTGAAATTCCTGTATGGTGGTGTCCCAATGGCTTTGGCTTTGCCTGCAGTGTCACTTTCTGTGTAGGACTGGAGTTTGTTTTCCAAGACTAGCATTTGTTTGATTCCTTATGCTATAGCTTGACCAGTTAAAGCTCATCATCCTGTCTGCTTAACTCACATTGTGGATTCAGATGTGAATAACATGGAAATAATTCTTCAATAATTTCATGAGATTGCTATGTCAATATTTAATTTTGCTGTATGATCATCACTTATACCATGTGCTTTACGGTAGCTGGGGTCTTGCTGTTAAACTCTTTGCTACTGTCAAACTTTGATAATGCTGGACGTTCTGTTCTGGAAATTCATTATTTCACAGTATCCTTAAGTGCTTATATTATTAACACATCTGTGGAAGTTTTGTCTGCTACATTTGAATAGTATAAGTGTTAATAATGTTAAAGCAAATTGTACTAGATTGCTGCAAGGGAAAAAAAAAAAAAAAGGACTGTGATAAAATCTCCACAGGAATGCAATGTATGTTTCAGGAATGCTTTTCTCTAGTCTCAGTGCTTTAGACTTTAATTTTGTTTTGATCCTCAAAATAAATATCCTTCTCATCAATACACCCCTGCCTCAACCCTCCCATTCACTAGTACTAAATCTTTTTTTCCAAGGTGCCTGTTCTTATTTTCATTGCCATTATGCCTTGTGCCTGGAGAACTCTTTTGATCCTACCATCAAAACAGCTTTTCAGAGGCTAAGCAAGCCCTTCTCTCTTTAAATCTGTTTAATAACAGAAGTAAATGAACCAAGATAATTGGATTTGAAGTAAAAGTTGTCATTTACAAGTATTCCATTTGATTTTTTTTATCTTTTTCCTTTTTGCACTTTTGGAGACATAAAGGCGAAAGCGAAGTGATTATATTAAAAAAAACCCCAAACAACAAAAACCAGAACAAAACAACCCTACCAACAACACCCATCAAACATAAACTAAACTGATAGTGAACTTACTTATCTTCTGAAGACCTTAAAAACTGAATTTAAAAATCAGGCCATTTATATTACTGAAGGAGTTGCCTTCCTCAATCTATAAAGCATTGGTTAATGTACATCATCTCATTTCTGGTTCTTTGTATACTGACCTTTGCCTTGCTCAGTTGTTGAAATTTCTAGGATTACTGTTGTTGGGTGGGTTTTTCTTGGGGGTTGGTAGTGGTTGGGTTGGGGTTTTTTGTTTGTTTCATTTGGTTTTTTAGCCTGAAGAACTGGAAGTAATTCCTTCTGTTAGTCGGGTTGATTCTGTATTTGCAAAATTTTAGTGCAGAGAACCTCTTCCCTGGGATTCCTGGTTCCTTCTAGGCCGTGCCACCACCTTTCAGGTGCCATAATGTCTCTTGCATAGCTGAGTCTTCTTTTTTTTCTTTCTGGCCCCTCTTGTAAGGTAACATTGTACTCTCCTACAGGACTGTTCTTCCTTGTTAAAAGGACATGTTCTTGGCTTGACTTGAGTGCTGTTATGGTAATAACATGCCAAGAGGCTTGTTTCCTTACAGCCTTTGCTAATAAGGTGTGTCAGGGGCAGATACTGAGTGCCAGCTTCCCGGTACTTCAAGTACTGCCCTCCCTTTAATGCTAGAACTGGTGGATGCCACAGTGCTATTTGGTGTTGCAGTGGTGCCACTGCAGGTTGTGTGAAGGGAGAAGGTCCCCTATGGTGCAGTCTTCTCTCCGGGAAGGTTTCCTTGTAGCAACTTCTGCTGTGACTGTTTTCCTTAGGCAAGCTACAGTTACAGGGGGAGCAGCTCAGAACCAGCGTGGGGCCTTAGTGAACAGCAGTCTGAGCAGCTGAATTTTATAGAAATTAGTCTGAGAGGGACTGTGGCCACTGTCAGCAGGCTTAACTCAAACTGTCCTGCTAAACTTCTTCAAACCTAATGTTCCATTAGCAAGGGTAAGATATACACAGGTGGATAGATGCCTGTGGCAGAGCACAGACCTGGGCTGCAACTTCACTTCTGTCTGTCCCTCTGCTCCAAGAAGCACTTCAGAAAAATCTAGTTCTATAAGGCTCATCTTGCTCTCTTGCTGAGAATGGGTTCACTTATTCCAAATTTCCAGATGTTGTTTTGGCAGCGTGACAGCCGTGCTCAGCTACCAGAATTCCTCGGGTTTCTTTCTGACAGACTTCTGTCTCCAAAACAATGTTTTCCATGCTAATAACCTGGACAATGGTCAAAGGTTTTCCTAGCAGAACTGGCTGAAAAGAATGCAGACTATTTAAAAGTCCATCTGAGATCATTTGCTACTTTGACATTCTCCTATGCATGGATTATTTTTTAACCAAATGGGAAGTCAATTTATAAAATTTTGGAGTGTTGAGGTTTTGTTTGCTTACTCTGTGATTATGCGAAACTTTCGTTACTCTGAATAGGAGGGAGTCTTTTCTGCAGAAAAGAACGTTGGCTCCCACCAATCTTTTAAATATCTCTTTCATCCCTATTTATGGGAGATTGTCCTATCTTAAGCTATTTGAAGTGGTGGTTCATAGTTTCTTGTTGTTCAGTCTTGTGTTTTGGGTTTGTTGTTGTTTTTTTTAAGCTGTTGACTGGGAAAAAAATGTAGAGGAAAAGTACAAGTTATTAATCTAACCATTTAATACTGCAATTCTTATCAGTTACAAGGAATGTGAGACAGAAAGAAGATACTTCTGAGAAAGCTTGTTGTGAAGGCAGTAGAACTAAGAGTGGTAATTTCAGCTCATGAGACTTGGAAAATCAAGGTCCACAACTATTTTCATATTGTGTGGCATTTTCTCTGAATTTTTAGGAAGTTTGATCCACCTATTTTCTCAGAGGTCATCTGGATGTTGAATGTAGGCTTATTGAAGTGAAACTTCAACTTTTATTTAGGCTTTTAATACCACTTTGAGATTGTGTCTGTACTTTTGTTATAAATGTTTTAAAAGATTTTTTTTCCTTTTTCATTAGTAATATGTAGGTACTTATTTCTGGGTTTCATTCTTTTCAGAAAGGAAAAGCATCTTTCAAAGCAGTCTGCTACATGGGTTAAGGTACAAATTCCATGAACCTGACAGTGCTAATTTTTCATTGATTGCTAGAGGTCACCTTTTTTCTTCCCTCCCACCATCTTCCTGCACTATTGGGTCAGCAAAAGTGAGAGATATTAGTAATTCTATAAAATTATTTACAGAGTCATCTTAAAGGGAAACAGCTGTCAAAAATCCTTTAGATTTTTTGATCACATGTAGTAGAAGCCAGGATGCCTTTTCTTCCTTCTACATCTCTGAAGGCAAGCAGCATACAGTAAAGAAAATAATTGGATTCCCTCTTTGTATTTACAAATAAGTTGAGAAGAAAATGTCACAAGCAAATGTATGATAATTAAAACTTTGCTTTCTATACTCTTACTTTTGTGTTTAGTCCATTATCCTTTACTGTTATGGGAAGCATAGTATTATTAAAAAACAAACAAACAAAAAAACCCAAACCTTGAAATGCCTGCTTTAAAGCTGTTACTGTAGCATACATCTGCACATGAAGTTAAATTGCTTCGCTTTATCTTAATGTATTTAACATTGTTCATGAAATGGACTTCTTTATCTCTTTACAGTAACATGCTTCTGTAATGCAGTATTTTAAAAATCCTTTTCAAGTAGTTTAATAGAGGTTCTTTGAGATTCCTTGACTTGTATTTCTTGCAAACTTCCTTTTGAGTGATACCTTACACTGGAGAATACAACAATTTTATCTAAAACTGATGAGGTTAAAGGGAGGGATATTAAAAACCTGTCTGTTGAGAGGTGGTTCTTCCTCATTCATTGGATGCTGATCTGAGATGAAATGGCTGTTGGGCAATTAAGGAGACATGCATGGTAGAGGAGAACCAAACTTCCTGGGTTTTGAGCATAAAGAATAAACAAATGCATTAAGGGCTGATGCTGCTTCTTACTAACGGGTGGTTTGATGTGGGGGTTTTCTTGGGATACTTAAAATATTTGAAATAGTTATTAACAAGTAGAGTTCTTATTTCTTTAACTCATAATTACAGGAACTTCTATTATAGAATCATTGCTGCTTATCCCTATGATGTGCCCATTGTTCAGGGCTAGAACTCTGTTAAATGGAAACTTATCAAAAGTAGTAAGTGTTTTGACTTCTAATCTGTTAGTTAATCATGAAGCAAAGAATCTGGAAGCAAACATGACTATTGTTTATCCACATTTTATATCTCCCAGTTTGTTAGGCTGTTTTCTCAAATAAGCAAATAAAAACTACTTACATGGAGAAAGTAGTCCTTTTAGAATGATCCTAAGCTAACCACAGTACATACTATACCTAGCCTCCCATATTATTTGGCGTCACATGTAATTGGTTTCTCCTTCTGCAAACTGCAGCACCATCAACACCAGAAGAGAACTTGGAATTATTTTCGTTTGCCTTAGATTTAATGAATCTGGTCTTCCTTTCTCTTTAATTTTTCCCAACATTACACTGGATATAATGTGGTTGCCTAATGAGAGAACACCCTTCTGATGAATGGATGCAATTTCTGCTATTAGCATTTCACCAATTTTCATTATTCAAGACAAAATTGGAGGAGAAGCCTTACTTTGCAAGTCTGGAGAACACAGTTATTACAGTTTTCAAATTTTTATGCAGAGCAGAATAGCACCATTGGTGTTGCACACTAACACCTTTTTGTTTCCTTGACAGCCAGCAGAGTTTGGATGGTTAAAAAGAACCCTTCAGGTTGATAAACCATCTTGGTTATTAGTAAAAGATGATTCTAAGACATGAATACGCCAAAGCTGTAACTTGTGCTCTTTCTGTTTTTCTTTTGCTTATTCTTTCACCTTGTATGTAGCTTCATTTATTTATGGGGTTTTCCTTGCTCTTCTTTGGTTTCAGATGCGAGTGTCTCACTGGTTTATGTGGTTTCCCCATGTGCGAGGCAGGCTCCGTTCCCCAGATAGTCTCACGTGGAGATGGAACACCTGGCAAGTGCTGTGATGTCTTTGAATGTGTCAATGGTATGTGAAACTTTCTCTTGCACCTGAAGAAGAGGGTTTTATGTGTCTCTGGGAGATGCTGGGCATTTGGTTATTTTTATTATGTTGTCAAGATCTAAGAGAATTCATTTTCTTGAAGTTCACTCAGTAAGAAGGAACTGGAAGTTTAGGTGAAGATACTGACATGGTAAACTGTCAGTTTGAAGTTGTCAGCTGCTTTAGTTTCTGAAGCACTTTTCTCTGTGACAGGCAATCACAGGTTTAGCAAGACTCCCTCACTGTATGTTTTTCAGGTAGTCTTTTGCCATTAGCAAACACTAGAGACCTTCTAGAAGTGAAATTTTGTTAATCATCACAACTGCTTGTGGCAGCACTAAGTGCGTTTAGAAGATGGGGTTTGCTGTAAGAATCAATTGCGGAGTAATTTTTAACGTGAGTGTACAACCTTTAGAAATTAGAAGACAGTGTAGGAATGTATTTATTCTCATTCTTTGCTTCCCAGTCTAAAAATTCAGAAAATACTTTAAAACCTTGAATTTGTCATGCAAGTGACTCTGTCTCAGGACTGTTCTATGTATAGAACTGTTTATAGGTGCTGTATGTGGTGAGTTGTGAAGAAACGATATTTGATTGTTGGTAAGGAGAAAAATGCTCTTGAAGCATTGCGTAATAATTTCTGAGCATAAAAAATTACAAACTCTTGCAGTATTTATTAATTATTCAGCAATATTTGATCTTGTTTAGTGTTACAACTGTCATTGCAGATGGAGAGAGGGAGAGATTTCCCCAGGAAAAGGTTTGTGTTATTTACACATAGCAATATTTTAAAAACACAAATGCTGATTGAAAAATAATAGCATGTATAATGGGATATTATATATAAAAATTAAGTTTTCCTGTGCAAATAAAGGAATTTATATCAGGAAGAGTCACAGATTCTTTACTCTCAGAGTAATTCTTTCACTATCTGGGTAAGATTGTATAAATGCAACTTATCTACTTTTTGTTTATGTACACTAAAGTAATGCTCTTCTTTGTTTCATATTTGTTTCATTCTGTTAAAGTATCATTTCTGAATCTGATTTAACTGTGTGAGACACCTCAATGCAATATTTAATTCAGGATTTACTTTAGTAGTTTGAGCAAGAAATGCAAAGCCAATTTCCAACATGATGTCTCAAAGGTACAATGCACTGTGCTAATTGCTTCTCTTCAGTCTGCATGTTATTTGTGGATACTGCTGACAAACTGTTGCAGTATATATATTGCAGCAGGTGTGAGATGGAGCTGCTTTCAATGGCCCACTTTTTTTTGTGGTTTCTTCATGTCCTGTTTCCAAGTAGAAGTTAGATTCATTTTTCATTGGCAACTGAATTTAGACTGTCTTTAGCACTGTTGCCCTGGGCATCACTGCCTTATTGTGCACTGTAGCTCACTCCAAAGATCCAAGCTGCTTTTGGATCAAGATTCCTTTTTGCCTCTCAGGCTTTCCATACTTTAGTAGCCTAGACTACAGAGTAAATTGGAAGAAAAAATAGGAGTCTTTGAAGGGAAGATGATGCCACAGAGGGAAGCAGAAAGGCCAGATTGGAGAAAAATGAAGGGTTTTAGGTCTGTCTTGTATATGTCCTTAAAAATCAGTTTTAATATATTCCAGGGCAGTGTCAAAATTATCTTTAATAAGCTCCTCTTTAAAAAAAAGAAAATAATTCTGACAAAACTGGTCAGAAAAGTTAAATACTTCTTTTAGAAAAACACATTTGTCATTATGTTTCTTAATGCTACAATCAAATTGTAAAAAATAATGCTGTATGACATGACTTTAAAGTGCTTCAAGCAAACTTCCAGGTGCAGTTGTTAATGATGCTTCATTTGGGAAATAGGAAATAGTTATAAACCTGAAGATGATAAATACTTCTAATAACAATCTGTGAGCAATTGTGAAACTACTCATGAGTGTGTGACATCTGGATTGCGTGGCATATCATTGGTATAGAAGACAGAATTGTCATAGAACATGATCTGCATTGCTTTATAATTTGGGTTTTTTCAAATGCATTTTAGCATGTTTAGGTGGTTTTTATTTCAGGGACAACTACTACAAACAAAAACTCTAAAACCTCTAAATTTATTCTGACAAGAACTTCTAGATAAATGTTTAATGCAATGACAAACTGGCGTGTGTGTGTGTGTAGTAAATCCCTACCATTACTTCTGTCAGTTTAAAAGGAAGAGGAGGGGGGAATGTTCTTAGTGAGACTGATAATTGAATTTAATATCCAGTTCTGTTTTTCTAATGTATTTTGAAATACTAACAAGTGCAGAGGAGATACAATTGATATCAGTAACAGATGGAGAAAATATCATACAGTGATAGGCTTAGATCAATTTCTTTGCTTCATTAAAAAAATTGCCTTCAAAGTAAGAAGAGTCAAATCTGTAAGATCTAGGACAAGCTGTTCTCAGCAGTGAGGGTGGCTAGCTGTTGGCACAAACTGCAGGGAGGATGCTGAATTCCTTATCTTCATCCTTTCCAATTAGGATTAGATGCCTTTTTAAAGCATGTGTTTTTATCAAATGTAATTTAATGAGTTTATAGATGGTAAGTGGGGAAGTTGTATAATCAGCATTACCAACAAGTTTCATTAGTTATTTTTGTGTTTGAAAACCTCTGAAAACAAGCAAGAGGATGGAATAAAAAAGAAATGTGCATACTCACATTAGTATAATTTTCCTGCTATTATAACAACTATTGAATGAAATAATTAAAGAAATAATTCCTTTGACAGTGGGGGGAGCAGTCAGGAAGAATACTGATCATCATTACCTTAAAAGAAGGGTATCATTACAAATTAGCATATGTAGACTGCAAAAAATCTAATTTGTATATTTAGGTAACCCTAATTATGGTCAGAGTGTTAAAGCAGGCCAGACTTCTGCAATACTTATTGCAATTTTGTGCTAATGTCATAGATACAGAATTATATGTTCAGAGTATGGGTGGGTTGGCTTTACTGTGTAGGAAAGAGCTCTGCTGTAGTTGTAGAATAACAGTGGCCAATATTGTGGGGATAGTAATAATGGCAGCAAAATGATGTCATGGAGAGACTCTGCAGTATTTTCTCTTTGTTGTTTCTCAACAGTTTTGGGACAGATCAGGTATCCTTTTGCACATGTTTTTCCTGGATTTAATATAAAATTGATTTAGAAGCTCTGCAATATATATGTATATTTTGTGTGGTTATCTTTGTTACTGATACACACTGTCTCAGACTAGCTTTTGGTTAGTCTGTCTAAGAAAAGCATATTAATCTGTGGCAAAAGAAACTTCTGCAGTAGTTACTTCTTTTGCAGACTGTGATGTTTGATGTTGTTGCTGTTTGATTATAAATACAGCATTAAGTCAATACACTCATCTTTATTTTCCTGCTTCATATTTATATTAGGTGTGTCCTTATGCTTCACATCGTGTGCAATCTGCTGTTTCTCATGGTTTATTCTGTACTTATATAGACATCATAAATCACCAAAATAACACTTATTCCTGCTTGGAAAATGGTCCTGATATTTTCATTTAATTGGAGCTTGTTGTTAAGTACCTAGTGTCTGTAACTGTCCAATCTTTCCATATGTCAAACTTCTTTTTGGATTTTTTTTTATACAAAAATAATTTAGAAAGTACTGAGAACAATTTTCTTATTGGTGAGAAGAAAAAAAACTACATTGCAGATAGATTAAAATAGTTCTGTGTGATATTTTAAACATCATGAATGTATGCAGATATCAGAGTATTTTACCTAAAACTGTTACACTAAATAGAGATATAAAGTTGTGCTTTTTAAAGCACTACTGTATTTAAAACAGTTCACTATTACAATTAATGTTTACTGTCATTAGAATGTGATTCTTGTTCCAAAAGTGAGTCAATTAGAAAGGTCATTTTTACAGCATGAATTGATTTCTTCATTTTGAAAGGAAGCGTCTTTGTAAGTAAAATCATTCTATGTTTTTTAATGGTGGTAGGAATCAGTCCAAAGTTCCCTTTTGACATGATCAAGTTCCTTGTCGTGATTTATCTAGGGTGAGTATTTGAGCCATCCCTGAGCATACCCTGCCTGGTCTTTGGATGTCACAATGAGAGCTCAGGCAACAATGATGGCTACAACAATGTTACTTACTTTTGCTCCTTTTTCTTTGTCAGGAGAAAGGTCTTTACTGTTTAATTTGTAACCTAGACCTTGCAACTCTATGGAGCTGTTTGCAAACAGTGATTTAAAATGCAGTAGTGGTATGATTTTGTCAGTCATCTCTGCTTAGATGGCTGGCTGGCTGTTTCTTCTCATCTTACATTCTTGATGACCATCAGAGCAAGCCCTAGTTCGTGCATGTAACACAATTTTAGCCTGAAGGAGACAGAAGTGTGAATTGCTAAATTGAAATCTCTGGCTGACATAAAATAGTATCACTAGAGGTATAACTGATGCAACTAAATACATCACTGCTTTTTGCATGTGGGAATCAGAGATTTGCACAGTGATGTTCAGTAGTGAAGTTTTCGGGGAAGAGCTGCATCCATAGTCAAATGTACTCATTTCTGAGAAGTGTGAAGTTCATATAATGGAAATAGGGCAACATGGGAAATCTGTAGCAAATAATTTCATCTTACTGTGTGAAACTGAACAAAGATTTTTGTCTGTTGCGTAGTTCCGCTGCCCTGTTTCAGGGAAAGTGAGAGGCAGTATTGCTTTGTTTAAAGGGAAGTTATGCCAACTGGCGTGAAGATTCCCCACTTCACTTACCTGAGAACTGCTTTTCGTCTAGAGACTACTAGATACTATGTGATACATACTAGAGGAAAATTGAGTGAGAGATTCCCAAGATAGGCACTCTTCCACAAAGTCCTGCATTTTACAGAAGCTAGTTTCTTCTGATCCGTACAAAATATATTACTCGCCAGGACTTTTGTCTGCTAATCCTGGTGTGCTGCTTTTACTCATGGGGGAGCTTGTTAGGAAAGAAAATTGATTCGACATTAACTTACAAGCATCAACAAGTGAATCTAAAGAGATTAAAAGCTGCATGTGCAGCAAGAGTGCCAGTGCTTGGAAACAAGAGAGAGTCTCCAAACTTGCGTGTTCTCTAATTAGGTATTGATGCATGGATCTCTTGAATGTAAGTTGCACTTAAAGCACGTACTGACTGTGAGCTGTGCCATAGAAATTTGAGAGAGCAATTACCAAGAATCCTGCAGCTGCTGCCTTCTGTCAGTCAGGGCTTTCACTTCTCAGTAGGTTTCCTTGAAAACAACTCCTACTTCAAAAATGTTCTTGATTGGTTTATGAAATATGATACATTACATGTGTGAGTGGTCCTGATCGATGTGTCAGCATGATTCAAGGTCAAGGGGACCAGGCTGCTTTCTGCCATGGCCATGTGTGAGCTGTGATTTTAGAGTCCAGATCTGCCAAGGGTGGCTGTGGAGTCCCAATCCATTTTCCCCAGGGATTGAGGTATGGACTTTCCTTGTCCTATCCACTGAAAAAGGGACTACCTGATGGATGCATGAAAATAACTGGCATTGATCCTGGGAAGATCGAATCCCACCTTCCCCAGGACCTAAGACTTTGATCCTTTCTGTACTGCTGGTTTAGGCTATACTGATAATTGCGTGGTAGTACAGAAGTGATCTCCTGCATCTGTAGGACCACTTGATGTGACTCACAATCTGCATTTTATAGCTGCTTCTGTGAATTTTTTTTTCCTCATTTGAGAAGATAAAGGAGGCATTTCCTGACATAAAGGAATTCCTCCTGACATAAAAGAGGCATTTCTTTTTTCTCTGTGCCTTCTGGCTATTTTCACACTTTCATCTCTATACAGTGGTACTGCATTGGAAGAGAAATTAAAAACCCTCTTTAATCACACTTCTTGTCACTTGTTGGTGCACTTGCTCCTCACAGCAATTGCAGATCCATTATTAATCTCATGGTGCAGAAGAGGATAAAGGTCATTCCACTGTTCCTAAAAGGAAATAAGAATGGCCTATTTCTAAAGGGAGCATCAATGAGTATGGAAGGGATTTGATGAGGAATAGACGGTCAGCAAGGAAAATATTCACCTTAGAAGGAGGAAATGAAGTCCAAGTGAAGCATCTCACAGACACCATCTACCATGGAGTTCTCATTATTTATTGCATTAATCTTGGCTGTCCTTATTGTACTTTCATTAAACTTACTTTATGTGAGTTCTAAAGAAATAAGGATTTGATCAAGGTAACAGTCTGTATCAGAGCAGAGAACCAAATAATCCTAATACTGATTAAACAGTACTGCATATTCTCTTTGGCCATCCAAAACCCAGATTTTTGTGGTGGACTTCAAATAGGCAGCTGCTTAAAAAAATAAGATGTAAAAGGCAGGTTGTGAGATGCAAAAGATAACAGATTGTTTGGTACATAATAAGATTAACATTAAAGGGAGATAATCTGATACCAAAAAGGTAGAGGGATTTAGTTGTTGTGGGTTGAGGTTTGGTTTTGGGGTTTATTGTTTTTAATTCAGTCAGAACATCTAAAAGGTATTTGAAAATCATGGCTAAATCATCACCAGTCACAACTGTATGAGAATTTGGTCTAGTATAGTGAAAAAGCTGGTCAGACTGCCAAACCAAGTAAAATGTTTTAGATCCTCCGAACCTGTATTATACTTGCCCTATAGTCAAACTGGAGAAAGTGTGTGAA
The DNA here is from genome assembly GCF_965178545.1 of Coloeus monedula. Lineage (NCBI taxonomy): Eukaryota > Metazoa > Chordata > Aves > Passeriformes > Corvidae > Coloeus > Coloeus monedula. The sequence continues at coordinate 38,783,887 of NC_138782.1, forward strand.
ACAGTGCAAGTAATTAGGAGTTACATTTAAAACAGGAGGGAAAAGGAAAACACAGAAAACTGAAGGCCAGTCAACCCAAAATTCCTGGTAAAAAATATTCAGTCTGTAGCTAAATAGATAAAAAAGATGGGGTAGGTGTTGTCAGGACCACAGTGAGAAGTGAAACCAGACTCAAAACTCTACAGTGGTTCACTAGGAGTAGGAGGGTTGTTCAATGGGAAGTAGAGATTGAGTTTTAAATAAAAAAGTTAATTTTTAAATAAAAAAGGACAAAATCTAATTCACTTATTTCATGTTGGTTAATGAAAAACAAGATGCTAGATAGATTCCGTGAAATGATACGTCATATACAAAGAATATTAGATGTCAAATGGTGCAGTTCTGCCCAGGTTTAAAAGTTAAAAAAAAAGAGTAAATACTTTTAGTATTTACTTTGGTGAAATAGTAATGATTTTTGCCAAAGTGAATTGTCTTGGTAAACTAATATCTCCAGTAATGTTCTGACTCAGATATTGCTAGATTTTTAAACTTGGACAAAGTTAGGAGGACAAGGTTAGAATTCAGTTTTTCTTCTCAAAGCGTGGAGGAAATGGTTAGACCTGTTATAATGCCAAACCACAGCCTTGTGTTGCAGGTTTGGAGATTTTTTTTTTTCCCTGCAATTTTTAACTTCTCTCATGCGCTAGAGGCTTCTCACAGATGTACTGGTAATGCATGGTGGACTATGCTAGTATCTATTAGTGGTACTGTTTCAGATGTCTGTGCCCTGTTAACATGCCTATGGTTAAACTGATCACAACATGTGTTTTCTCCTGTGATGGACTGACAAAGACCACTGGGATTTAAACACATTCTTCTGTTATGAAGAACATGTCTTGCTTCCAAGAATTGTTTGGCAATTTCATCAAGAAAATCTGTCACTGTTTGGGGGTTTTAGAGCATAGCCACCACCCTCTGTGACCCCAGCTCCTCCTTTGTTGTCCTGGTATTTTCCTGTAGTAGGCCTTCAGGATGTTAAAAAGTAGCATTGCTTAATTTCTAGAAGAACTTAGGAGACAGAAGGGAGGTAGCCTTGTGGAAAGCCACAGAAACAATTAAACGCTAAAAAAACATGACCTGGTGGAGAAAAACAAATTGAAAGAAAGGTGTAAATTTTATTTGTAAGAGGATGTAGGCAGGGACACCCTGAGGTGTCCTGAGGATGAGTCCTCTTGGCAAGAAATTCACACACTGGAGGATAGAAAAAGCAGTAGAACATGAGACTTCGAAGATGGGAAATGTAATGAAGCTTAGGGGAAGCTTCCTTTCTATTTGTTTGCTGTTTCTGTCTAACCTTAATTGCCCCTTTCATGATTTTTGCTCAGTTACAGTAAATAAAACTGTGGGATTGCTTAATAGGTAGGTTGCGTTTTCTCCGTTACTGGTGGCTTTAAAAAAAAGATTAAGACAGGAGTGTATCAGATAGAGCCGAATTTGGGTTTTCTCAGCATCCCAAGTATCTTTTAATATCTTTTACAGAATGCAGTTGCCACAAAATAGTATTTCATTCCTTTAAGCTGTGAAAGTATTTTAAATAATTGTATAAATAAATGCATTGATTTACAAATAATAATTACAGTTTTGCTTTAATTCTGATTTCTCTGTTTCTGGATGACCGTTTTAGAATATGCAGGACCAAAGGACTTTCAGAACCATCCTGTAATGGTGTTAATAGGGAATATGCTGCAATATAATATGGTGCAATAATAGGGAATATGCTGCTTAGGGAAACTAAGCAGTGCAGCCTGAAGAGTAAGAATCCAAATAGTTTTTTCTATCTAGCTGTTTTTTATATGCTTGCAAGGAAGCAAGACCATACAGTTGTCCTATAACATTGTTATGGGCCAATTCCAATGACACATAACCTTCTCTTTTTTAAACTCTACCAGCTCAGCTTTTGAAAAACAGAAAGCTGTTCTGTATTTTGTTTATAGGCACACAGGATTCAAATTTATTGGTTTCCTTCCTTTTCATTTAATCGAAAGTTCACAGCACTTACCCTAGTTCTTTCCAAGGCTCTGGTACAAGTACTTCTTTATGCTGAAGGAACATGTGAAGTGCTGGAATCATGAACCTTTTAATCATTTCAACAACAGAAAATTGTTTTGAGTCTTTCTTCCACTTTGGGAGAGCTGCAACTTCTGATACTACGAAGGAAGATGCCCAAACTTGCCTACAGACAGCTGATGCCAGAAGCGTCTCTTGTGCTTGGGGTAACTGTGTGCAGACTGGCTGCCTTGCAAGGGATGGCTTGCCAAACTTGCATGTGTTTCTGAGCTGTTCCATGACTCTAATCAAAGAAAACCATACCTATTAGGAAATTAGAGAAATCTCAATAACAGAAGTTTTACTTTGGGCTAGTTCAGCCCGTGGAACTAATATGCATTTCATTAGATGTACATGTAGAAGGTAAAATTCCTTTGAAAACTAATTTGGTAAAACAGATTGTGTCCTTTTGCAGTTCAGATTGGTGATAAAGGTTTTGAGAAATGATCATTGTTTGTGTAGTGTGAGGCTGTGGGGTTTAGTGCAACCCTTACTTTTTGGGCTCTCACCCCCTGAACTAAAAAGTTGTGTCTGTGGCATCTGTAGAGCTAAATTTGCGTCAGAACTATTTTTTTCAACTCTGTGGCAGGAACTTTAATGCCAAATCAAGTCAATCTTAATCATGCTTGACTTTATATAGGAGCAGGGATGTCATTTGTTCTTCCACTGCCAGAAAAAAACCTTATATCTTTCTGGGGACTGTACCCTCTGTCCTGGCTTCTTTCACAGATGGGTAGTTGTGTGTGTCAGTGCTTGGGCTGGATTGATCTTGTATTACTGGGTTATCTGAGAGCCAGCAGACACTGAATTTATGTGCACAAAGCCATGGCCTGTGTCTCATGCCCATTGCTTTGTTGTGGTAGTTGGCATCACAAAAGGGATTTGGAGTCTCAGATATGTTTAACTGCTTTGTGCTCTAAAGTTTTGGCAATTTGAATTACTTTGTGACACAGTGAACTTGAAGAATCCTACCTGTAGTTTTCTCCTTATTGGAAGAATTCATGAATTTAGGAAAAGATGTGTTTATTTAATGTTAGCTTTATGGTCTTCCATTCCTTTGTGACTGTCATACTTAGATCAATAAGGCAATAAAATGGCACTTCAAAAAAAAAAAAAAAAAAAAAAACCAACCCAAAGCAGGGAACTGAAAGATCTTTCAGCATATTGTGGTGGAAGAAATGCATCATTATAATTTCACTGTGCGTTGCTCACTCTTTCATCAGGCTTCCTTCCACCTGGAGTATCTAAAGCTAGAGTTCTTTGTTTCGTGCTTGTTTTGGCTTGACTCAGTCTCAAGACTGGAGTCTTACATATGGTTCTAACAGAAGTAATCCTTGTCTTGTAGCTGGATGTAGAGGATTAGGTCTATAGTTTAGTCTGAATGTATACGCTTACCATAAGCCTGGGTGGTAAAAATACACATGTAGTGAAATTCTACAGTGGTTTTCATTGTACATGCTGTTTCCTTACAGCATTTGCAGTTACTTGCATAGTCTTGTTCGGACATTTAAAAATAACAATAATTAATGGGAGATGATGTTTCTACTTCTAATCAGTCAGGAATTCATATCTGCTGTTATGGGATGGGGGAATCAGTAAAAATCTGGAAAGCTGCAATCAAAACAGTGAAGCCAGAAGCAAATGGATTAAAGGCCTTTTGAGTTGTGTTGGCACTTTTCCTTTTTGAGAAGGTTTTTAAACTAACAGCTTGAGCTGCATAAACTTGAAATATTTCTCAAGTGTTTGTTTATGTGAATTGCTTTCTAATGAGGTCATAGCTGTTTTCCCGGACACAGTGGTATTTCCTCCTCTTGCTCTTATTTTTTATGCTGCTTTCTACATTATGCCTTGAAGACAGAACAGGCATATAAAAATCAAACATTGCTCAGGACACTTCCAAGTTTCAACTCTAATGCTTTACAATCATTTCAAATGACTCAAGGCTGGAGATCAATATAAGCCTATGTGGAAATAAGCACTTGAAATGCTTTAGAGTTTTAAAGAAAACCTGTATCATTGTCAAGAGTAACTCAGATGTAAAGTTTTTAGCTCCCCAAAAGTTAAGAGAATTGGGGTGGGTTGAAAAGAATCTGCAAATGTTGATTCTTCATTTAAATATATTTCATCTCCCACGTGAGATTGAACTCTAACCAAAAGAAAAATCACCTGAAAATGGGCAGTTTTAGCTCTATGTGGCTAGGCATTACATATGTAAGTTAATAGTCTTCCTTCTGTTCTACAGAAATCAGAAACATGAAAAATTGCACTTTCTTTGCTTTGCTCTTTGCTTGAAATGCAATTAATTGTGTTGGGTTTATCGACAGTATTTGATACTGTTGTTGCTGAAGTAAAGAGCATCCTGTTTGCAGAACCTTTGTTTTTTCAGACTGCTAGATTTACAGCTTCTGAAAAAAAACAGACTGGTGAACTAGATACTGCTGTACTTCAGCTGGCTGCTTTCACATATTTTGGGCTAGTGTCATAGGAGGCCAAAATTTTATTCTGAAGTGGGGAAGAGGGTGGGGGCTTATGTCATTGGGTAATATAATGATGATGCTGTGAAGTCATGATTTCCTAGTGACTAATGTGGAGTAGTATAGTTGAATATAAATTCAGAGTGTTTTTTCTGCAGTGTCTTGAGTCACAGTGATTCAGCCCTGAGCCATGAAGCTGCACAGTGTCATGGAGGAAGGGGGATCAGTTGGGCTGGCTGAACAGAGTGGGCTTTGCTGGCAATAGGTGGTGGAGGTGGGTTCATGTATGTGGGGGAACTGCAAGGTCAAATCCTCTTTGAAGACCTTACAATATATATATATATATGATGTATAGATCTTCTTCATAATCTGGAACCAAATCTCTTTGGTATAAAATAATAATAATTAATAATAATAATAATAATGAGGGAAATCTGATTAAATCTGTAAATGGTTTCATTGGTTTAATTAGCATCTTTTTTTCCTTTTCTTTTTTTGAATGTTAACAAAGTAAATGGGCAATGTTCTTCCCAAAATACTTCAAAATTTTGAAAGGCTCTTACTTTCCCACAAAGTTTTAATTAAAAGTCAAGGCTCTGCTGTAGATGGAGGCATACAAGAATGATCCGTCTTATGTTTTTGAAACACTAAAGTAATCATGTAACTATTATTACAATTGAGTTTTATTTTTCTGTGGGAAGTACAGTTGTGAGCTGACTATTACAGCTCCAGGTTGCTTGAAAAAAGAAGTGTTCAGTTCTGCAAAACAGATCATGCAGTCGCAAAATGTTTTTCGATTGGACAGCTTTAGTGCAATTTATCCACCTGAGTACCAAGTCCTACAGAGAGGAAGATTACACTTCAGAGACATCAGAAACTGTCTTCTTAAAACAGAAAAACATACTGTTTCATGTGCTGAAATTCAAAGTAGCTTCAGGCTTATCGAGAATGAGAAATATTTGACTTGTACAAAGAAATACCAGTGCTGTAGACTTGGTCCAGGATTTTAATTATTTTTAGTTGGGACTTTTAAGTGTAGTCAATTGCTCTGAAGATAGTTTTGAAAGCAGCATTTTATTTTCTTCCGTTGTTGAAACAGACAATAAAATACACCATGTTCTTAAAATGAAATTGTATTTGAGTTTAAAAAATGAAAGAAAAATCAACTGTTTCTTTTATATGTTTTTGTCAGTAGCAGCATAAGCTTAACTATTTCCTGTTCAGCAATATCTGTGAAATGCTGCTTTTCTCTTTCTTCTTTCAGAAGTGAAGCCAACTTGCATATTTAACAGCATGGAATATTATGACGGAGACATGTTTCGGATGGATGCTTGTCGATTTTGTCGGTGCCAAGGGGGAGTCTCTGTTTGTTTCTCTGCCCAGTGTGGTGAGCTACACTGCGACAGGTACTATGTGCCGGAAGGAGAGTGCTGCCCAGTGTGTGAAGGTACGGTCTCTTTGTAATCCTGTCTGCTTTTAATTCTGCTGCTTCTTTTTTTTTTTTTTTTTTTTTTTTTTTTGCCTGTTCAATGGAAATGAGCAAATGAGGGCTTTTGTTCTTCTGAAGTTTGCAGATTCCTCCATAATTCAGTTCATTTCTACATTTTTGCTGTGCCTGAGTGTGCTGTTATGTTCTTTGCAGTGCTTGTCTGACCTTGACACTACTTCTTAGACATGGTCAAGCGTGCAGTGCGTTTTGGGGGGGCCTTCTTGACAAAGGACATAAGAAACTGTTTCTAATTTCTGCTCAGACATTTAGACAGGCATCTCCAGAGCTGCAGTTGTGGCCCTGAGACAAATTTCAATTGCTTTGCAACCTGCTTCTTATTCTGTTCAGCTAGAGTAAGGCACAAAACTTCTTTCCTCTACAATTATAGCAAAGCCATGGGGCAGCAATCCAATGTCAATGTTTTTCTCTTCCTCCTCTGCCCTGCTGACAGCCTTGCTAGGCCTGCAGTCCTCCTAAAAAGGGCTCTGTGAGAAATTTCACATTGACCTTCTTGCTTATATTAGAAAGTATTGGAGGCATCTTCTGCTAGAATGCAACCAGAATTCCCAGCAGAGGAAGATAGGGGTGGTGCTGTGCACTTGGATCTTGCCTCAGTGGGGGTCAGGTTATGGCCATCAGGTAGTCAAAAGGCCTGTGAGGCACATTTAGTCCCTTTGTTTAAATGTGAACATAGGAATATCTTGTCAGTAAGTGAAATCACCTGGAAATTTGAAATCTCCTCAGAGGAGGAGAGGAATCTAATAATTAATGTGAATTTCAAACACTTTGCAGTCTCCTTAATATCAGTATTCCTGTAGCTCCTTGCAGGAGCAAATAAGCCAGAAGATCCATTATAGTAATGTTTTATTCCACACAGAGAATTAGAAAGTAAGGTACCTCAAAAATACGTCTGAAAGAGGCAGCTGTAAGAGCTGGACCTTCTCACTCAGCACAGGATCTGGTGAAAAATGGCTTGTTTTGTTCCAAGCTACTGAGAGCTTCAGAGATTTAAACCCAAAATCTGGATAATGAAATATCAAGTGGGCAAGTTAGGAAGTCATTTTTTAAAGAGTATTTGTAATTTTTTTTATATTTTGGTGTATATTTTACATATTTTAGTGTAGGTTCGTATCAGGTTGATACATGGTGTTCACATGTAGAGAAATTGAAGTGCAAATGCTGTAGGCTTAGGTATTCTAGAGATACCAATCCGCGTTTGCCCTGTGTTTAAGACCTGGCCTAGATATTTGTTGTTGACTATAGTTGAAGGCAGGATCCTAGATTTTTGGTCTTTCCTGATACAGTTGCACCTAAACTTACAAGAGCCTTCATGCTGTAAGAAAAAAAAAAAAAATCTGTGCTATGCTGTCATTAAATGCCAAATTGAAAAAGTCTAGAGAAAGTATGTCTGATGTGGTGAAACCCCCCCCAAGTAAGTGCAGATGCACTCCTGAAGAAATTGCTGTGTGAGCTGCTGACTTTATAGAATATATGAACTCTCTTGAGTTCTTTTCCTATAATTACTATTTTTTTCACATATGTGAATATTCCAAGATTTGGCATTATGAAATCATGATGACCAGATATATAGATATATAAATAAGGTATCTATATATCTGCTTTATCTGTCCTGTCATATTCAGATATGGGTGCTGACTTTCCACATTGGACTTGCAGTTCTAGATACATCCTTTATCCTCTTTGATACAGCTACCTTATTATTTATCAATAAATTGTTCTGTCATATCATACCACATTAAAATTTGATTTCTCCCATTTTTGCAACGGTTGAGTCAGACTAGCAAGAAAACCTGGTGACATTCCATTTCAGGTTTGATGAGTTGGTGTGTGTTAGTCTGCAGTGGAAATGTCTTCTTTAAGACAAGTCCTTAGTAAGACAGAATAAAATGGATAATGATTTATAATTATTGAGTCCAGTTGTTGTTTTCTAGTAATGCCTGTGGCTTAATGCCAAGTTACAGGGTCCTTTGTCAAATCACCTAGTGCTATTTGGCTTGCTTGTTTCTACTGTGTGTTCTTTTGATAGGGGTTATGGCACTAAATGAAGGAAGTTTGACTTCTCAATGATTGGATACTAAGATATATGGTGGTTTTTACTAGAAATCCCTCTTGATTTGTTGGCATTCTTTGAAGTGAGCCTAGACAGCTGGCTCTATTAACATAATATAATTGTCCTGGTTCCTTTAAACACTTAAAAAAAAAAAAAAAAAAAGGTGGCTCTGATCCCTTTTTTAATAACTTGAGTAAAGCTGACACCTAAATTGACAAGGTAAGTATTTTAAATGGGCAGAACATATCAGCCCACCCATTCATGCTTTTCTGGTTGTTGGCGTTTTTTCTACCTGCTCTTCTTCTGTTGAGTGACTGGTTTTCAAGGTGCTTAGTTGCTTCCTGCTAATATTTACTTGGTTATAGAAATATCAAGAAATATAAAACTTTTTTTTCCTCCAACAATTCTAAAATAGCATGTAGTAAATTTGGTGTGAGTTGTATAGTACAGGCACAAGCCCTTCTTGACTTAACTCCAGGAAGAGTTCTTTCTCAAAGTTCTGTAGACTATATCAGCATTAGGAGATGTAATTTGCTGGACTCAGTGTATAGCTTTAAACACTGCTGACCTTTTATGGGTACAAGGATCTTTGTGCTTTGAGTTGCATAGAAGGCTGTTGCAAATAGCACAAGTCTTGTATGCCTTTTCTGTGCTTTTTCTGTATTCCTGTCAATCAGAATCCTGTACGTAAGTTGAATGATAAAATTCACTTCGCTTGTTTGTGTATGATTTGATTTTTGGCTAGGTCGAAATGGTTATTTACAGATGTGAGGTCATCCTAAAACATGAAAGGTGCAAAGTTAAGAATCGAGGAAGCATTTTAATTTTTAAATGCCTTATTTTCACAAACATCTGGTTTAGGCCTTAATCAGAATTTTACCAAAATTCTGAATATCAGTACAGCTCAGGATGGGGATGGCATTGTGTGCAGTTTCACTCCAAATGTTTGGAGTGTCATAAAGTGGCTTAGAATAAGACAACAGCTACTGGCACTGCTACAGGTTTTATCTACACTCAAAATGCATTGCCTTCCTTCCAAAGTGAAGTGGTGAAACTTCAAAGAAATAATCCAAGTTTCATTTCATCCTTTTTTCCCTTCAGATAGGATATCTTACTTCTCCCAAGTCCTTCCACCTGGAAAATTAACTTATAATAAATCACTTGTGCTTGTTTGATGTCTGCTATAAAGAGATGTTTTCGGTTGTATTTATTGCTTTTAATATGTTAAATCTGCTTTAATATGTAATTTGTAGTATTGCCTGCTTTGCAAATGTGACCTACTTACTGTACATTCTCAGATACTTTGTTTTTTGAGCCTGACCTTTTATTAGCCACCATGATAAATTGTATGCATTCACATTATATATATATCTTTTTAACTATTAATATCAGTGCAAATTACCACGTCTCTGGAGTACTATTATTTCTGAAGAGTAAAAGCTGCTTTTATTTCAGGTAATGGGTTAGCATATACAGACTTGCATGGAACTTGAGGAGAAAGCCTGTATAAAATATGCTCCCTAAAATTCTGTTAGTTAAATACCCAGATCTTAATTTGATTGCTAGCAGGTAAGTGGTACTTGTGGCTTTCAAGGGGAAAAAACTTCAACTGAAATGAAATTGAAAACTGACCTTGTTCAAAAAACTAGTATATCTCCAAAACTGTGATGAGGTGTAGTTAAGACACACTTCCTGTTCCTGCAGCAAATGTGCCTGAGGCCTCATCTTTGCTCGTAGTGTAAAATAGTGATATGGTGCTGACACAAGTCATTCCAATGGGTCATTCAGAAAATTTAAATTTCCTTCAGAAAGCTAGTGCAAAAAAGAAGAATCAATAGGTCCAAGAACGATTTTTTTCTGAAGAACAAAATCAAAAAATTAAAACGTTCATTCAAACACACATTCTCTTGCAATTGCTGTCATTTCAGACCCACTTTATCCAGTCAATAACCCTGCTGGCTGCTATGCCAATGGTCAGATCCAAGCTCACGGAGACCGCTGGCGAGAGGACGACTGCACGTTCTGCCAGTGCATCAATGGGGACCCGCACTGCGTGGCAACGGCCTGCGGACAGAGCTGCCTGAACCCTGTCAAGGTCCCCGGGGAGTGCTGCCCCGTGTGTGAAGGTAAGAGTGGCATTTCCCCTCATTTGGCTTTGGTCTGTCACGGCTCCTGCTTTCCTGGCAATTCTCGGTTTACTTTAAAATTTTGGAGGATTGAAGAAGCTGGTACAGTGTTGGCTGATGACGGAATAAATTGGTGAGGGCAGGAAACATCAGCGTGGTTTAATTACACCTCTATGTTGGCAATCTTTGGTACTCTTTTGGCACAAAGAGTATAGTAAGAGATAGTTAAGATCAGCATTATTTACTAATTTTTCTCTTATTTTTGCTTAAACCTTATTAATAAATACAGAAGTTAGAAGATCAAAATGTTTATCTCTTGATATTACTGTTAATTGAATTACTCCTGTTTTCTTCTTCATCACTGTCATTTAGGTGCAACAAAAAATCTCTTTGTACAACATAGTTTGATATTGGACATAATTATTTCAGTGAAACTTGTAAAAAGGGATATTACCTGGGAGACAGATTCATTTGTCAAGTTTACGATTATTTTTCATTTGTTTTTGGAAATACACGTATATGGTGTAACTGATTGAGATTTAACTTAACTATGAGGTAAAATGCTTTCCCAGCCTGACCATGGAAATATGAAGACTTGCAAACTGTGACATTAAATAAAATATTTTGAATTGTATATGTAAATGTACATTTAGAGCTGCATTTTCTGGAGTAGCTGTTCATCTCGAAAAACACCGGATAAATTTAGAAATGGTTCATCTAGACCTAAGGCCATCTTCACAATGCACAAACACTTGTTGGTGCTCAGTGAGTTGCCACTTAAGTTTTTCTCATTCCATCTCTGATTAAAAAAAATAATATTTTGGTATATCTACAAGTGTCTCAGGGCCCTTCTTGGTTTGCAGTATCCATCCAAATAAGCTCACTGGGATACTTACTTTTTAGGATAAATCTGAGAAGCATAAGGATTTCTTACAGGTGCTCTTTAATTCCAGAATTCACATCACTAGGTATGAAGAAGGTGTTTGATGCAATGTGTTAAAGGTGCCGGTGAATTGTACAGAATTGCACTACTTGCACTGAATGAATTTCACTGTGAGGAAGCAGGTTAACTGCTGTTAATCCCCAGTGATCACCTCACAATGGATATTGCAGAGCCTGTGCTGTCACCCCTCATTATTTAGGTGTCTGTGAGCCAGCTTGGGAAGGCAGTACAGAGAGAGAGAGAGAAGCTGATGGAAGAATTTTCAACATGTTAGTACACTAAGAGGATTCTTTTCCTCTAATAAGGGAAGGATAGGCAAATGTCTCTATTTTCCTCTTCCAGACCAGAGGAAATTAATGAGAGATAATTGAATTAAGTGCAAATACATATATAAATATATATATATATATATAAATATATATATATATATATATATATGGGACTGAGCTAATTCTGAAGAACGTGGGAAGCAAACACAGGGTCAAGCATAGGCTTCCATCTGTCATTGCACAAGGCTGCAACATAAGCAAGCTGGTGCTTCATTAACACAGCACACAGATGCCTCTGCAGTGCTCTCAGGACACAAATTAAGTCCTTTGGACTAGGTTAGGTAGTTCTATGCACTAATGTGTTTTTACTTTTAGAAGAAGATGTAGCTAGCAAGTGTTTAAGTCCACAGAAGTTGTTTTGTAGTTGCTGGGTGAGTGGTGTATGGAGTGCAGTCATACTTATCATAAAAATGGATGTAAACTGACACAATAGAACTGTGGCATCAATATTTAAATGAGGTCTTTGTGTCATCTAAATTATGTTTTATTAAAAAATAGTCTGACTTCTTATTTGTTTCTTGTGTTAGCTGTTGTAGGGTGTATGTTTAATTGTAGTCATCTAGTTTTGAGTGTGTCATCTGGAAGACAGTGATACTGAATGGTATTTTGAGGAACTTCCTAAATTTTAAGCTTAAAAGCATCGCCTTGGCCTTGGTGGTGTTTTTCTTTTTCAACAGGTGATGAAATTATGTGAGTGGTGGAACCAACAATTAGGGGAAGTGCTTCTTGTTCATGCTAGGAGGAGGCTTCAGCATACTTGGGTACCAGTGGTCAGAGAACATCTGAAAACACTTGAATCTCTCCTTTTTTATCCCCTCCCTCTCCCACAGCAAAAAAAAAAAAACAAAACAAAACAAAACAAAAAACCACCAAAAAAACAGATTATTATGATCCATTATTGCAAATTATTTAATTCCAGGAATCCAAATATGGGATTATTTCAAGGATCAAAAACCTGGACTGTTAAAACACAGCAGTGAGTTCAGATGCTAGCACCCAAGATTTAAAAAATTGAGTTTGCAAGAAGCAGCTTTGGATAATTTGATGAGAAATTCTTCAGCATCTGAGACTTAACAACTTATTTTGCAATAATAACAAATGAAAGAATCCCTGAGAAATGAAACATAAAGGGTACCAGCAAATCTCTTGAAGTTGTGTTTTGGGGCATCGAACAAGTTCAAGGCTGTTAGGCCTTGTGATTAGCAGCCTGAATAAAAATATTTAGATACAAGAGAGCAAGGTGCTACCTGATTGGAAGTTTAAGACCTGTGTGTCTTTCTGAATCTGTGAACATTTTTCTTTGAAAGCACACATTAAGAAAATCCCAGAACGTTAGGAAAAAATAACAATGTTAGATGTTGGCTGTCTGCATTTAACATTAAGAACGTGTATTTTAAAATTATTTTTTTTAAAAGGTGATGTTTGAGATGATGGCAGCAAGGACTTGTGTGTTAGCCATAGACTTCTGGCCCACTTCCAAGGTCAGATAGCTTCATGTGTCTTAAACCCTAAATCTGAGATTAGTAGTGTTTCTACTTGGAGTTTAATGCGTGGGGTGGGAAGCAAGTACTGTCTGCTTTCATTACAATACAGCTGTTGCTTGCTAACCCAGTAGGCAAGGGGCTTCTTTAGATTTCTGGTCTCTGGTTTTCTCCTTATTGTAAGGCTGAACTGGAGAAGTAAGTATGCCATGGGAAGACAGTTATAAACTTCTACTTTTTTCACACAACTGATTTTTCCTGAATTTTAGTTATATCATTTTAATGACAACCTAGTCCCATCTAAAATGCTATTTTGTTTCTGCCATCATCCAGCCACCTGACATCTCTATTCTGTTAACCAGGTAAGCTGCATGGATCAGTGCTCCTTCCCATTTTAAATCAGCTTCTCACTCTTTCTCCTGAGCATTGTTTCTGTTGATGAAGTTCTGCTGCTGATGCTCACTGTGTCATTCATGACCTGCAGGGGTGGTGGGAACAGGGGAGAATAAGGTCCTGGCTGGGAAGCTGGCTGACAAATCAACCCCTTGATTTTAATGATTCTAATGAAAAAGATGTGCAGTACATTTAATGGAGCTAAAAGCAATGAAGTATATTCCAGGCCCATTTTTTCCTGAAGAGGAATTAAAATGCGTCCTTGTCAGGCATTTGATGCTTTTCTGCTTACCACCTCATTGCACTTGCATATCCACAGCTTAACCTGAATTTTGCAGTGCACTGTATGAGCAGAAGTGTTGACTGTCATGTGTTCTCCAGTTTGGTTTCTCCACCCTTCTGCTTCTCTTATTTCCTACTGTTCAGGAAAGAGAAGCACAATTCTGAAGTGTGGGCAAAGGTCTGGTGTCTGTGACGTTATATAGTGTCATATTTTCAACTATGCAGGTTATTAAAGGAGAAAAAGCAGTGGACTTCAGTGATAGGTTCAATAAATGGGCAAAAGTAATGTAAACTTTGCAGCTGATTTTGGAGTAGTAGTTTATTAGTGATTGTAAGGATAATCATACCTTGTTTTGCACTTCTCTTTTGAATGACTTCCAGTTCTCACTCACATCTCAACATAGAGTATATACCATAGAGAAATAACATACTTTTTGCAGTTTAATTTAAAATTACTTTTTTTCAAAAGTTATTTAATTGCACCATGAATTTACTTTGCTTTTTTGCTCTTACTTGTATACTACATTTCTTAATTCAGCTGTAGGTCTTTTTGCATTAACTTTTTCACTTTTTTTGTGGAGATAATGCAGAATGTAGGAAATAAGTATTTGTATTCTAGAATCTTAACTATGCATCACATCTAAAGCAGGAAGAAGAATACCTGCTGAAAACCCCCTACTATCTTAGTTTAGTTGATGGACCAATTCGCACCCATATCTCTATTTAGAAATAAGTATTAGATAAAGAATAATAAGGAAGACACGTTATATACTTATCACTGTTTTTAAGCATGCATTTATTTCTCACTGGACTTCTATTTACATTTGAAAGAGAACCCACTTGCCAGCAGCCAGCTTCAGTTGTGTGACCTTACTTTATGCATGTCAGATATAGGCTCTTTAATATGCAAACCAAAACATTTAGTCAAAGATATTTCTATAGTATATTTTGGGCTGAGTGCTGAGGGATTTGTGGGACATGAAACTGATGAGAAAATTCTAGTCAAAGCTGCTTGTAGATCTGGCCTGGCTGTGGCTCATTCAGAATAAAAGGTTATTAGTATCAGTCACTTCTGACTCTTACCCTCTGTCTTGGATCTAAACACTGCTGTACCTGCAGTTCTGCAAATTCAGTTGTTTGTTGGCTGGCTTATAATCAGTTGCAATAAAGGACGTTATTTGTTCCCCTAGGTAAGTTTACATTCCAGCGCCTTCATGAGGATAAATTTTTTCTTGGATTGCACTTGCAAAAAAATTTTGCTGCCAGAGATCACATACAACATGCTAGAAATTCTGTGTACAGAGGTTCTCAAAATATGAGCGCTGTATGTCAGCACACAAATATATTCAGTCTTTGAATATGTTAAATTTAGAGCAAACTAGAACATTCCCATTCCCTCATGAAGAAAATCCTGATGTTCTTACTACCGCAGTGAGGAAAGCAGGGTGTAAGGATTGTAGATACTGAAGTTACATAACAGTAGCTGTCCGCACATTTCTAAATTAGAGACCAAGAAGTAGCAATTGTGGTATTTCTGTTACCATACAGAGTTGATTTGTATCTGTTCTCTGCAGTAAACCCTTTTTAATTCCTCCTAACTTGCTGCTGTATGTGTGTCCATGGTGTATATCCTGTATGCATGCTATGCAATACATGTTCCCATGTTGACTGGATGCCCAGATTGGTTTGATTTTTGTCTCAACATGGTTTGACCAGAGGTATGTGGGGGAGGGGCTGCACATGTGCCACTTGCAGGAGGCAGCTAGGAGAAGATGGAGGAAAGCCCTGTCTCTAGAGAGGTTTTGACAGCCATTTCCATCTCTCATGGAATAACCCATCAGTAGGAGACCACTGAGGATGCTGTGTCCTCCAGAGAGGTTCTCCAATTGGGTGGCAAAAGGTCTCCACCAGTGGAATGTTCAACTGGGCCAGTGGTTTCCTGCGAGTGACCAGACCTTGGGAGGAGCTGAGGGGTATAAAAGTAACTGCATCACGAGCTTCAGGGCTCTTTTTTCCCTCGCTTTTTGCCCTTGCCCTTTTTGCTTGTTCTCACTCGCTCTCCCTCTTGCTGGCTGGACACCTGTTGACCACCTCTTGTGTCCTGTCCTACCACTTCCATCTTCCTCAACCCGCTCCAGCCATTTCCTGTCCTGCCTCCCTGCATTCCTGCCTGGGTTCCTGCCTGAGCCACCTGCTTCCAACCCTGTCACTGATCCAGCCCATTGCCGTGATCTGCGCCATGACCCTGTCCAGGGTTCTGGACCTCCTGCCCAATCCCCACTCCCCTTGTGTCCGGCTGCCCGTCGCTGTGGGAGCTGTGCCTGTGTAGCTGCCTGTCTCCTAGAGCTGTGCAGCGTGCACACACCCCCTGCCTCTTGGATGTCAATGGCACACTCCAAAGTTCTGGTGGTAATGCCTGCTTTTCCACTCTGTCTCCCCTCTCTCTCTGCTGCCCCCCCCCCCCCCCCCCCATTCTTTTTTCTTCTTCTTCTTCCTTTTCTGTCTTTCCTGTTCTTCTTTAGTAGGGCAATGGCCTTTTCGTTACCATTAAATGGTTTTCAGATACACTATTTGCCTTGTTTGGCTTAATTCTCTCCTAGATCTTCTGTTTGAAAAGAACCCCCACAGTTCCCCCTTAGTGGAA
Organism: Coloeus monedula; assembly: GCF_965178545.1. Taxonomy (NCBI): domain Eukaryota; kingdom Metazoa; phylum Chordata; class Aves; order Passeriformes; family Corvidae; genus Coloeus; species Coloeus monedula. The sequence goes on from NC_138782.1 coordinate 38,800,204, forward strand.
CACAACATGTGCTTGGAGGCCATCCTTCATGAGTCCTGAACCAGAGTGATTGTTAAATAGCAGCTTTCCAGGAGCAGTTTGGTGATTAAGGGGAAAGAACATGTTGAACATGGATTTACAGGGCCTTGAGAAGGCAAACACCATACTGAAATTAAGATCAAGAGGAGAATTCACAAGACCAGAAGTAATCCTTTTTGCTCTCTTTCCTATGGGTGGGTATGTCCCTGGATGACACAGTAGGTACTTGGTTCTTTTTTGTACATTGCTCCTCTGATAAAGATGGAAGCTGGAAAGTGTTGGAGAGCTGTAAGTCCAAAGTTTGCAAAACACATCCTCGGAGGACAGGCTGTATATATTGGATTGGTTCAGCTTAAAATAAAATTATGAAGTCAGAATGTGAACATAGCAGTCCTCAATTGCCTAAAAGGTTGTTGCAAAGAAAAAGATAAGACAAAAAAAATGAAATTGGATTACAAAAGAGAAAGATGGGACTTAGAGGAAGGCAGAAAGTTGTTGAGGAAAACGAAATTCCTTCTGTGGCATGTTGTGACTAAGATTGTCTTTTTGATGTGTTCAGGGCACAGCAGTTGTATTTTCAGCCTCAGTGCAAAGAGACTTGCTCAGGAAATTGCTTACATAACTGAAAGCAGTAATGGTAATTCACATGTAGCTTTCAGTGTTTATGCAAGTGATGGCTGTAGCTTACCAATATAGAGCCCAATATATAGCTGGGGGCTTGTGGAGGAGGATGTTTGGGGTTTTTTTAACTAAACATTAAGGTGATCAGAACCCTTTTGGCAGGACATCTTGATACAATATGTCCATCTTGAGTCACTTCTTGCCAGTTACCTGACACACAAAAGCCCGTGGGCTGTGCATGAGGCCTATCAATAAAAACTCAATTTGTGAAGCAGGCGACTGGCTGTTCTGAGGTGGCTGTTTCCACAGGGAGAAAGGCAGAAAGCCTTTCCACAGAAAAGGCATGGAGACAGAGGTGTATTGAGACAGAACAGTGTGGAGGGGAAGACCTTCCTTCATCCTTGGCCTGTCCCCAAACTCAAGCTCTTCAGCTGACACAGCTTTTCAAGTCATGCGCCTCCTTTCTCTGGTGAGAGCTGGGAAAAGCAGGCCCATTCCCTTCTGTGGATCCAGCACAAAGAATTAGTTTTAAGCTTCTGATGGATGCTTCTATATAGCTTCTATATCTCCTGTAATGATATTGGCCCTCTGGGATTTGATTTTATTTAATCTATTATCTATTTAGTTTGTTTTTTAGACTTTTCTTCATTAAGAGCCAAGGCTTAGGTAATCATACTTGTGCTTTCCCCATGGTTTTTGAGCCAACAGCTTATTTTTGCAGCACAAGGAAGTCTCAAACGAATCACATTTCTTCAGATTAAAACAGACAGCTAGGTAGAGGGGAGAAAGTGGTTTTCCAAGTGCCATAAGGGACTGCAAAATTTTGATATGTGCATACACTTCTTTTGGCTCAGACCAGCACTTCATGGGGGCTGGTCTGTGTTCTTGTTCCATTGGAGCCAATCAGATCCATTGGCAATCAGCTGCAGTTAGTACTGCTGCTTACAGAGCTGCCTGCTTCTTGCTGGCTGGCAAATTTGCTTTCCAAGTAACATTACTGTGGTTTAAATAGCAATTCCATTTTTAATGAATTTTACCAAAAAAGAGGGAATATAGCATATGAATATATAATAGCATGTGAATAATACTAAAAGAGCTACAGTGATAGAAATAACTGTTTCCCTCAGGCCATCTGCATCTGTGGACAGCCATCTGCAAATTAGAGTAATAGCTGTGTTCACAGGAAGTAAATATTGGTTAAGGTAGTAAGAAAATACCTTTTTTTTTTTTAATAAGGTAATAAATGCAAGTGTTCAGCACTGGCATTGATGCTAAAAATGTCCCTTAGGAAAGTCTGTGGTTGCTTCTATTCCCTTGCATCTCTCAGAAGCTCAGACTATTCATAGGGAAAGCTGATACACAGTAATTGGTTAACTCACAGCACGTCCTTCTGCAGGAGAGCCCTCAGGTACAGATGGCAGGGTGCCAGCATAAGCTGTGAATGAGAAATTAAGTGTTAAACAAAATCCCCTCAGAGGATTTTCATGAATAAGACCCACAGTACTTCGCTGTCATTATGGCTGACACTTTATCTTCACAAAAAGAAATTAACATTTTCATCAATAAAGGAGTCTAAACTCTAGCTGAGATGTAATTCAGTTCAGTTCCTTTAGCGTGTCTAGCACTTCATTAAGTAAAAACAGGCAGCAGAGTCCAGTGAAAAGAAATTTGATTCATTCAGGATGAAGTCAGTGGTAGCAAGCAGTGTTCACTGACACGGGGTGTGGGCCCAGAGTCCTCCTTAGAGCATGAAGTGTAAGTTATTGTTCGGCAGCAGCCCTGGAGCTCCCAACCAGCCCTTTCATCAAAGTCAATTAAGGGATGCAAACACCATGCTGCAGAGAATTGGGCTTATGTTTGCCAGATCATGATTTAGAATACTGGTTCTAGAGAAGGCGGATGAGCCTGTTGATGTGTGATGAAACCTGCTGCCCGTGCAAGCCAGTGAAATTCAGGAGGAGTACACGAGTATGAAATGACGTTTTCATGGTTTTCCATGATGCATCGTTGAGTTCAGTGGAAGACTGCTGAAAGGATAAATAACCAAAGAATCCTAATGAATACATGTCAGAGGATGTCTCACTTATAAAGAACCTCATGGATCCTCCTAATTTTTTTCAGCACTTCTGGCTTTCATAGATTTACCCCAGATGTACACTAATTTAGTGTTTATCTTCACCTAGTGAATGGCCTTCTTAATGTATTTGGACATTTCTTGATTGACTTAATTGATTCTGCTTTAACAAGGTGGTCGTTTCTTAGTGTCATTCCACCTAAAATTGTCAAAAAAAGTTCTTACCAGAATTGAAATTCATTTGAAGAGTATACATGCCTGTTAAACCAAAAACTGTTGGAATTGATTATGACAGACAAAAGGTTTTAACTTTACATTTTGGGAATAGAAAGTATGTATTTTGATTGCATCTCACTGCAAAAATGACATACATATACCCCCACACATGCACCTTTGGTACATAGAAGGTTTCTTTACTCTGCAGCAATAAATAGTCTTTGATTATAATAGTTACTTTCAAAGAAAAAATACATATTTTAGTAGTTTCAGGTTGGCAGCATGAATAAAATTTGAGACAAAAGGCTGCCAAACTGAACTATGTGTTTGGAGGTATTAATGAACATATTTTCAGAGTTACTTGAGACATTAGAAAGTTATATCATCTAAGTCCTTGCGTACATTTTATAAATTGTTATGTGATGCTGAATTGTTGAACCCTGATAGCTGACACAGATAGCTAAATTCTGGGAAAAAATTTCCTGCAAGGCATTAAGTATTTCAAACCCAGGAAGGAAATTCTTTAGCTCAGGACTCAGGACTGATATTTTTCATGTAATGAATTGGAGGGGCGGGGAAGGCTGGAATGCGAACTATGAGGATGGAAAACATTTAGTCACTCTTGGAATGATATGAATGTTTTTACAGGAAGCTTAAGTAAACACACATGCTGCTGCTTAGTAGGCTGCAGTTAACTTTTTTGGACAGTAGACAAAATTTAAACAAGTATGCAGACTCGAATGAAAGGCTATTGAGCAGCACACCCTTCAGGCCCAGTTTTGAGCCAGTTATCACTTAAACCATTAGGTAAAAACTTAGAGTACTATTTGGTTACGGGGATCTTTTTCTGTGTATTTTTTAATGGTAAATGCTTGAATGCTCTGATTTTGAATTTCTTTTAAGTTGATTGATGCTGGTTTCATAGGATCAAAACATGGAACTTCTTCTAAAGGTGTAGTTTGTGTTATGAAATACTACAGAAGAGGGAGCTATTTCACTTTCCCCAAACACGGGCATGTTCTTTATTATTCACGTTGGAGATCTTTCTCCTTGTTTATAATATGATTTTTATTATTTTTTTTTCCCCCAAAAAGAGGATTTAATTTTATGAAAACAAATGAGATCTTGGACATCTTAGAATTCTATTCTGTTGAGCTTATTCAGAAGAAATACACGCAGAGGAAAAAGCTTAGAATACAATAGTTACTTCCCTATTTACAACAAATTTTGTAAAACCATGAAGTAGGTATTTCCCTCACATGGTATTACCAAAAGTATGAAACAAAATCTTTTACGAGTTAAAATATTGCATTCCAGATGAAACAAAGCAAAGAGATTGTTTTTCATGTAATAATAATAATAATAATAATAATAAAAATACCTTCAAGAGGTGAAGCATGTGAAATGTTTAATTTAAAGGAGAACAAGAAAATGAGACTGATTAAAGCTGGCTGTGGCTGTTGCTAAATAACTCTTAACAGAGAATTTCTCTTACAAACACCTGGAAGAAATTTTGCTTCCTGAATAAAAAAAGCTTGTTTTTAAGTCATGAAGTAGATTCAGAGAGATAGTGTTAGACAAACATGTACTTATTTTGCAAAACGAAGGTAATCAGTACTTGGCAAAAGCATACAGAAATCATCAGAAATTGAAATGTTTGTCTTTTGATTTCAGTTCCTTGATTAGGATTCATCAAGGATATTGCTGCTTCCCCTGGAAATGTCCTGAGTTAACATGAAAGTGAAATTCATGGAGTCATGCAACTTAGAAAGGACAACCAGAGATTTTTCAAGTCCTTTGTCCTGCTCAAAGCAGGTCCAGTGGCAGAGGGATGTCCGGGCCTTGTCCCAGTTGAACTTTGAGTATTTTGAAGGATAGGGATTGCACAAGTCTCTGTGACCACGTTGTAGTTTGATGACCCATGTGGTTTAAAAGAAAGATCAAAACAGCTTTTATTAAGTTGTACTTTCCCATTTCATGCTTGTTTGTTGTCTCTCATCCTAGCCTGGAGCTATCTCCAAGGTTAGCCAGGCCTTCTCATCTCCAGTTAAGGAGCGGTAGACAGCAGTAGGATGCCCCCTGACCCTCCTTCCCCAGGCTGAGCAAGCCCTGCTTTGTCTCTCAGCCTGCCTTGTATGCCACCTCTCCAGCCCCTGGCCAGCTCAGTGGCCAGCCTTGTGACGTGCTTGCTCAGGTGCGTCCGTGTTTCTCTTCTGCTGAGGAGCCCAAAGCTGGACACTACTCCAGCTGTAGGCTTCCAAGTGCTAAATGGAGGGCAACCATTGCTTCCTTGTACCTGCAGGCTCTGCTTTTGGCTGGTGCACGTCCCTCTGGTCCTTCACACAAACCAAAACTGAATGCTTGGTTCTCTCATAATATATTTGGCTTTGCAGTAGAGTAGTTAAGTGTAATCCCACTTTGCTTTCTGATACAAACTCTATGGCCAGAGTTCAGATTTTGAACAATGAAGAATATGATTATGAAGGTGGGTATAATTTTTCATTCTGGTTCCACACTCAAGAAGGATTCTATTTAGTTAGTTGTCTTTGATATAATTTATATAATTATGATGACATCTTCAGTGAATGGTTTGTTTTTAATATGCAGGTAAACAGTAGAAGTCAACAAGATTGCAGTAAATTGTCCCTGATTTTTTTCTTTGGTTTTGTTGGTTTTCCAAGGCTTCAGCAGTCAGTGGTATATTTCAGTTTCTTTTCTCTTGTTTTGTTGTTTTTTTTTTTTTTAAATAATTGATCAAATTGTGTATATAATAAAATTCTAATCCTGAGAAACAAATTTTCCCTGATCTCACTGAAACACGGTTGCATCAATTTCTCTCCATGTCTGAATACTTGAGCAGTATCTTAGGACCTCAATACTCATCAAAGTATAGCAAATATAAGGCACAGTACTAGACCAGATTGACCATCCTGTGTTCTTGTGTGTGTATTTATAGTAGTTCACATTGTTAACAGAAGAAAATATCTGCTCTTTGTACTACAAACTGTGTCACATCACTCAGGAGAAGTGAGAGGTCTCAGAAATCAAAAAAGAGGGGTGTAGAGTTTGGTTTTGCTCATATTACAGAAGTATTCTAGATTGGAAAAAAATCGATGAAAGTACTATTCCACTTGGATAACTTATTTTCCTTTTTTTTTTTTTGACAACCAGTTTTTGTGTTGGTATTGTTAATGTTGGTTAAGGACAAAGCCAACTCCAGGCATTATTTGAATGTCACCGTCTTCCCCTCTTTCACCTTAAATGCAGTTTGATTTCAAGCTGGAATGAATGAGATTCAGGGTTTGATCTCATATTGTAGTATTTTTCAGTGAACTAGTCAGACTAGAGGTCCACCAGTAGATGAAATAGCTGATGTGGATTTTAAAATCATTGAAGTTGTTTTGAAGTAAATGGCATTGTAAAAAATTAATTCAGACATTTTTATCAACCTCACAGCAGGCAAATTAATAACCTGCACTAAAATTCAGCAGAGAAAGTATCAGGATCAGAGAGAATATATCAAAACATGGTGTTCTAGTAGGAATCTGCATTTAACTTTATATATAAGCAGTTGACATCAGCAAAATCTGTGCTCCGTTAAATAATCCATTGTTTTCATCCAGACTCTTTTCAATCCCCTCCTCTTTATTTTCTTCTCTCTTTCTTTCTACGGTACGGTTGTATTGTTGGTAAAGCACACAGGCAGAAACAGCACCCATTTTTCCCACCCATTGTCTGTGCATTTGTGCACTGGATCTTTCTTCAGCCATTTCTACCAAGAGCAGCAGTGAAAGCCCAGTTCAGATTGTGTGGTGGTACATGCTTTTTCAAGCTTAGCTACCGCTTGCCTATTCAAATAGCCAGAAGTCTGGCAGAGCAGATCTGGCTTTATTTGTTGAGTCTTGTCTAGTGAAGTGAAAAGGCCTGAATTTATTTTTTTTTCCTGGCTGCATTTTTGCACATGTGGGGGTAGGGAATGAAATTATTTCTTTTGTCCTCTGCTTGCAGCTCATTGAGAAGCAGGCATGCATATAAAATTACTGTATCTCGGGGCTTACCTTTAGGGAAAGGAGGGAGAAAGAAACAGATTTGTAAGCTTGACTAGAAACACTGAAGATGCTGAAAGCAGGCCCAAGAGTGGAAGGTAACAGGATAATAAAACACAATGAATTGAGGATGAACAAAAACTTTTCGAAGTAATATAACAACAGTTTTATTTCATCCCTTGTAAGAAAAACTATATTACTGCATGTATTAAAGGCACAAAAAATGTGTCAATGTGCCCAAGAAAAGAGAGCATCAAAACACAGAGGTTTAGTTTTGGAAAGTCACAAATATATATATATATATATATATATATATATATAATTATGAATATTTATGCTGGTTTTCCTAGCTGTTAAGTTATACCTTTGATTAAAAGGAAGTTATCTTGAGGGGTGGACTTTAGTGATGGGGAGTAAAACACAATCCTCTTTCTCTCTAGGTTTAGTTTACACCCAAGTGGATCAATGGATACTATCTAGCCTGCATCTCAACTTTCAATAAGGTCTTGTAGGCTTTTTGTATCAAGATGTTTTACCTCACGTACTGCAGTCAGATGGCAAAACTGCAGTTTCTTTCAGTTCTCTGCCTTGTCTTACTGTCTGTGAACTTTTCTCTGGGTAGCAGTAATGATTCATATGATTAGTAGTGGTTTTAACTACCTGTGAGTACAAGCATTGCTGTGGCTTTTTTGTCATTTGAAGTGTAGGGTTTGTGGTGGCTGACCAGTAACCTGAATGTAGCTTCAGGGTAGCTCTTGCATTCTGGTCTTTTGCGTGTTTAGGATATTTTGGTTAGACAATGGAATGATGCTAAAAGTCAGTTTGGTTGCAAAACTAGTTTATGTACTCAGAGGCCTAAACAGCCAGGATTAATTAATGGAATGTATCATGTTATGGGCATATATTGGTATATAGCAGTATCTTCATGATTCCTAAACTAATGGTTTGGTGAAGTTGCAAATGTTAAGTATTAGACATTAATGTCATTTACTCAGATACTTTACTGAATTAATTTGAAAACAACTACAAAGATTTCATTTAGACTAAAAGAAGTCTAGTTTGGAAATCCACAGGTTTTAAATATTTTGCTCATTATGTCTATTCTTCTGCACTACACATCCAAAATCAGAGCTGTGAGATGAAGAATTGACAGAAACCCATCCTTTGACCTCCAACCTAGTAATTTATATTAAATCTCTACCAAAGGAAAAATTTTAATTTAAATAAGAAGATATTTGAGGGATCTAGAGAAACATGATGCCATTATACAGATTTCCAGTTTGTATATGAAAAAAGGTGTTAGTGCTTTTCTATATGTTTTTAAAATGTATTGCTACTTTCCAACTAGAAATTATACAAGCAACAGAATTTGAATGTTACTCGGCAAGCGCATAATCTGAAAAATGACCTCTGAGATAAGTTTGAAGTTATCTAGCTTAATTGTGGTGTCTTTAATGCAGTTTTTTCATTCCAAACTAGTTAGCTGACCTAATTTTAAAAGTATTAAAAATGTTCATCAGCTGTATAAACTGTTGTGCTGGGAAGAGCAGGGCTGGAGAGAAGCTATAAAAGCTGAAAATTGTGAAAGACAATGAAAGCAGAAAAGTTCATTCTTGTAATAGGATAATTTTCAGTTGACTGGAAGGCATGGGTGCAAGAGCTGCCTGCTGGAGTGGAGCCAATAGGCACAGGAATTTTGTTTAACAGTGTATACTTCTAACAACTTAATCTACATTGAGTAATATTTTACCCTTACTTGAAAGACTAGCTGCCTATAGGTAATAACGGCAAAATCTGTGGTCTGAGGATGAAAGATGACAAGATGTGGCCACCTCCAGTCCATATAATTTCTCCAGATTTTCACAATTTATCAATTTAAGTATGGAAGGCTTTTTAAATATAATTTCCTATAAATTTTCATTTCTTGAGATGGAGAAACAGAGTACATGTAAACAGTTGAAGCACTGAAATGAAAGCTCACAGTTCTTTAAGTCATGCAAATTTTGTGTCCTGAATATTTTGTATAATGTTAATAATGCTCATAACTATGAATTCATTGGTTCTTCAGTGCCTGCATTCTATGAAGGGCACAAGATAGACAAAATTAGTCTCAGAGAGCAAAAAGTTATTCAAGAAAATATAGGTATTGCTTTCCTTCTGTATCCTGTTTTATGATGGTCATTTTGAGGTTTCTTGTTATTTCTGTAAGTTTCTGGTTTTTGTTTTATTTTAACAACTTTCTATACTAGAGCACATTAATGTTTCTGTGTACCCCATGTATCAAAACAATTTTCATATTCCAGCATATTTAAATGGTGTCCAAAAGTAAGTATTATACTGTTGATAGATATCTTATAATTGGCAATAATCTCCTCAACTTCAGAAAGCATAATCTGGGACTGCACAGTATACTGTAAGATGTGATATTTTCAATGAAGAGACATGTTAAATGCTTTCCAGAGATCTTTCACATGCAGTGCATCCTACGTTCCCATCTGGTATTCAGAGTCTCTCCTGCTATAAATTTCAGTAGAGGTGATGTTATTCACACAGAGCAAGATTTGACTACTGCATTACGTGTTTGATGTGCAGCTTGGTAGTATCAATCAATTCAGCTTTAGAGAAACTGTTCAGTTTCTAAAGCAAAAATCCCGTCATGAAGTTTTGATGAAATACTTTTGGAGAAAAGTGGACAAAATAAATATTTTGCACTCAGTTTCAAACTGCATGTTCAGGAAAGCTGATTTCATAGTGAACAAGAAAAAAAGTGGTATCTTTTTCTGTTTCAATACTTGAAAAATTTTCTGCAACTTCATACTGTTTTTGTTGAGTGTACATCATTTTGAAACAAAGTCTGTTTCTCGAATTGTTTCTAAAGTACCAAGAATATTCATCAGAAACAAAAGTAATTAAAATTACTCTCTAAACTATTACATTGCATGTGGATTTTTGTGAACTTACTTCAAATATTCAAGAACCTCTTATTCTTTTTTCTACCCCCAGAACCAACGTATATCACAATAGGTCCGCCCACCTGTGAGGTTTTGGTGAACTGCACTTTGACCGAAAAAGACTGTATCTATAGCTTCAAACTGGACCAAAATGGTTGTCGCATTTGTCAGTGCAAAACTAGTGAGTATGCAAAAATACAGTGGCTTCTACCTTTTATATCAAGCTGTATGTGAAAATGGTAGTATGCTGGTTTTTCCCACTCATAGTGTTGATTATATGTTGTGTTAGTATGTGTGTGCTTTGTAGTTGTTTATCTTTAAAGAATTGGTTCCTGATTTCTGACACTGCTTGCTTGCTTAAAATGTGTTTGGAGGAAAACGTACAGTGTTTGACTTGAGGTAAAAATTTAACAGCTGACTAGAAAAGGTAATAATTTGGGATCTAATATTCATGTAGACTTTGAGAAGTGTTATCAGAATTCCACATTTCATTTTCCTCTGTCTAAAGAATTTTAAGAGCATCTAGGTTTCTGCACTTCAAAAACTCCTGTTCTAAACAGCCTATTTTCAACTTAGCTTTTTTCATCAAAATTTAGATTTTGAGGATAAATGTTTGAAAATTATATGCTTGGGAGTGGGTGTCTGTATATATATGAGTATATCCATATTTGTATTTCTTTCTAGAATATATTCTTATATTTATTTTATATACATATATAATATTTTAGTTAGCATTTATGCAAGCTTTAACATCTCTTTCTTCCCAAAGGAAAAACAATGTGCCTTGTGAGAACTTTGTGTGTATCGAGAAAAATGTATTTTCTATATGTGTTTTCTTAAGACTTCACTGTTTACAGATGAAATATAAAGGAATATCAGGTTGGTTTTTGGAATTGGCCAACAAAGGACACCTGCGGAGTGCTAGTCTCAGCTGCAGGATGCATCTCTGTGGCTGCCAACCCAACCTAGGAATGGGTTTAAACTCTCTTTGTAATGTTATTGTAGTTTTTCAGTTTTCTTGAAGCCTCTAAGGCTTTCACAACTAAAGTATTCCTCCATTCCTCCCCTTTTGGTTTCAGTCCGCTCATTCTCAGCCACTTTCTAAACCAATATGACTATTGTAGGGGTCCCAAATAGAAATGGTTAAAATAAAATTCTTAATTAGTACAAACTAAAGAGTTTTAGGAATGGATTGGTGTTGGAGAAGACATCTTAACAAAAGTAAATATGTGGCAAGCCGTAACATTATCATGGCAATACAGAAATAATAGCTTTGATTCCAAGTTGTATTTGTGGAAGGATTAGGTTGGGTTTTCCTTAGGTTACATCCAAGCTGTTGCATATTTGCCTTACTTTGTTGTTCCTAAGGAAAATGTTAGAAATGTTAAGGTCTGCTTTTAGCATTGTATTTTGATTTTCCTTCTCCTTCTGTTATTATTAAATTGACTGGGGAGTTTGACACAAACAAGAAGATGGACATACTTGGCAAATTTCATCATCTATGCCTGTGCATGCAAGTCCTTCCCTCCGGTCTGGTGCACTGGAGACACACCATTCCAAAGGATGATTTCTTCTGTTCTAGGTTACTAGATTGCATATGGACACAAACCACGTCTCAGGATGTTATTGCTTAGAGTATTTCTGATTAAATAGTACATAAGAACCTATTCAGGGGAATTTTTGTCTTGCCAGATTTGCTTGAAATTATCTTCATTTTACAGTAGCAAACTGTCTGGAGCAAACTTAATAGTATCATTTGTCATCTTTTGTTTTTTCCATTAAATAATGTGACTAGTAGATTGCTTAAAAATCTCAGTCATTTAGATAGAGGAGACCTTTATTTTCTAAGGAAGTGAAGAAAAATATAACAGCTTGGAAATCATCGTTTCGTGGTTATCAATCAAAATGACAGAAGTTGAATTTTTCTGTAAAGTAATGTCTCTCACTTGCAAGGCTCTGCTCTGGACAAATGAGTGTGTGAGAAATAAGAGAGGAGTCTTAGGTCAAATATGCTGAAAATGTACTGTGCTAGCTCACTGTGTTTTGCGATCCTGTGTACTTTAAAGTCCAAACCAGTTCAGTTGCATCTTGGTTCTCTTAGGGACGTCAGAACATGTATTATCTTTAGCTCATATAGACTCATGTGGACTTTTGGGAACATCACTATCTTTATACTGCATCTACTTGTTTTTTTCTGGTCTAAGCTGCTTGACAGAGTCAAATTTAAGTGCCTCAGTAAGAAAGCCCCCATGCCCACACTACCATTTGAAGTCATCTTATCCTAATTCTACTAACCTATTTCCAATAAAGTTTCCTTTTTTTGTTAATTTGTTTTTAGATATCTCTGCTGAAGGTTTGTTATACTTCAGTTATTTCAGCCAAAATGAAAGCAAAATGACAAAGTAGAAGAACATAGAGTGAGGGTGTAATTTGTTCTTCATTGTTATCTTCATTTACATTCATGTAGCCAGAAATAAGTACAACAGGTTTATTTGGAATGATTATGTAAGTACAGTATAATGAAACTTGTTTGGTGCTTTATTGTAATTAGTTTCAAGTCTATCCAGCCTGGTTCAAGCCAACTACAGAATGAGAAGGAAGAAAGAAGCAAATCAAAACATTTCTAGAATATGATTTTAATAGAAGTAGTTTACTTTGTCTTTTATCCTTCTTTTTGTTTCTGCAGTGAACACAAAAACATGCTGTAGCAACATGCAGTGAAAAAATGCATGCTGTAAAATAAAATAAAATAGCTTTTTAAAGTAACAGAGCCAGACCATAGTTGTAAAAGAAGGGAGAAAATAAACCACACTGAGCAAAGAATGAGCATAGTCAGATATGGGAAGAAAATTCAGTAAGTACACATGGAACCACAAATGATGAGGGAGAAAGAATGATCATACTGACCAGAAGCATCTAGAAGCCAAAGCAGCACTACATGACAACGAAAGGTAAAAATTATAATCCAGAACCTAGTGTGCTGGTTTGGCCAAATTTAGGAATACATCCTCTGAGAGAAGGCAGGTTACAAACCACACCTCCCGCACCAGGTTCGGGAAAAAAAACTTTTTCCTCGAAGGAAAGTGAAAGAGATAACAACTATTTATTTAACAAATACACAGGAAAAAAGATACTAATGCTAAATAATGAAACCTCTTGCTGTAGAGAGAGAACCTGGGAAAATTTCAGAGTCCTTCAGTAGCCTCTCTCTCTCCCTCCTTGGAGCTGGGATGGGGTGGTGGGCCCACCTCCAGGGTCAAGGCCTCGGTGGAAATTCTTCCCGATGTATTCTGATGTTGAAACAGTCCAGCAGAGAAAAAAGGGAAAAAAAACAAGTCCCAGGAAAACAAAAGTTCAATTCTCCGTCTCTCTCTGGAGAAAGAGGAAGGTGAAAAACTGGCTGGAAAGCAGCAAGCCAGGTGCTTCCCTCCACTCTCGCTCTCCTGCTGCAGCTGAACGCAAACCGGTTTTATCTCCATGTCCTCGAAAACATGAAAACAAACTGAAAAACTGCTTTGAAAGTTTTGGTCGGGTTTTTCTCTTCTCAGGCTCAGTTTAAAGGCATAGAAAGGCACAAAATTAATTTCTGGGCATAGGGCAGCAACATGGGATACACATCATAAAGTCACCCCAAGTCACCTAGGAAGAACCACTGCAGAATACCAAGAATAAAACAAGTAGGAAAAACATGAAAGGCATTACCCAAAAAAACCCAAACCAACCCCAACAAAAAACACAAGGATGGTATAAGATGATACAAGAGCAAAACACAAACAGAAAAAAGTAAATAAGAAAAAAATTGTAGTGTGCAATGATTGCTCTTGTGTTTGGAGTTTCTAGGCCTTTACTTTCATAGGGAGAACTGGAGTGGAATGAAGTCTTTAGGAAGACAAATACGTTCAGAGGAGTCCTTGTGGAAGACCAGTGATCCACTGTTTGTGAGGCAGGACTCCTGTTGCCCTAAGGAAGACTAATGGGTATATTAAATAATGCCTGCTTATTGCAGTAAAATAGGATTTAAAATCTGATTGGTAGCTGCTGCTGCACATGAAGTCATTCTTCAGCAAGCGTCTGCAGTGCAGGCCTTGTCTGTTCCCTGGATTAGTTTTCACAGAAAAGAAAAACCCTTTAAAATCTCTCCTGTGACTGAGACTAGTGTTTTACACCAAATGAATTGAACATATAGTACTCTTCAGGATATAAATGTGAGCACACGTGACTTTAATATTTTTTTAACCTTTCAAATCTTACTAAAATGGAATTAAATTAGAGTGTTGCTGTCAATTTTAAAAATTGTTTGTGTCATTTAGAAAGCTTACCTTTGCAGTTCCAAAATGCAGCTGTCATCCAGCTTCATTGATTTCAGACTCCTTATGGTGGCATGCCATTGTAGAAGACTGAGATGAGTCGTTTCCCCTGCACATTATAATTCATCACCTTCCACTTCATGCCGTGGTCTCTTTTGTCTGTCAAAGCAAGTCATGCAATCACTGTTGAAAAATAAGAAATCTTGGTATGTTATGTGTTTGCACAGTTCTCTCAACATGAAACCACCTTCTCCTCAATGCACATTCTATGGATCCACACAGAAATTATTTTGGAAGTGTTGATACCTTTTCCTTTAAAGAGAAGAACACGTTTTCTGCCATGGAGTTAAAAGGAGGCACTGTCATTCAGTCTATACTAGCACGCACCAGAAGCATGGTCCTCAATATTCTGGCAAAGTCACACCATCTCCCTTTATAGCTGATGAAGCAGAGTGAAATTCCGGCATGGACTTTGACTATGTGGGTCTTCATTTAGTTGCATAGGCATTCAAAGGCAGGATTGGTAGGTTTGAGGAAAGGTAGGTAGGTTCATCTACAGGCTGTCTATAAATAGCAACAGTTAAGTCTCTGAAAAAGTGTAGGGACTGATGATAGAAAAAAGCCTAAGAAAACTTTGTGGGGACTGCAGCAAGAGAACACATTTCAACTCCTCGTTTTTGTGTGTTAGTTCTACAATAGTTAGAGTCCTAACCTTTCAGTCTTATAGCCAAAATTTGAATATTTCATTCCTGTATTTCTGTAAGTAGTCCATACTCAGGGATGTGTGTTCTCAACATGTAAACTCCCTCAGTGTTAATTTTTCCCATTTAAATAAACTAATTTTGTGTTTATTTCTATGTCAAACTGAGGTTAGACAGTAATTGGACACTAATTACACAAAATATTCTTCAGGCAATGCATAATTCCTGGAAGTAGTAAAGTAAAATATAAATTAGGTAACACTCTTCTGTTTCAGTAGCAATTATCTTCCACTGTTACTTTGATTTCCCAACAAATTCCATGGAAAATAAAAGTTATAAAATAAAAGTCCAGGTAATCTTTCTTAGTGCAAAGGAGAGCACATATTAGATTTTTGAGTAATTCTGTAAGACAGAAAAAGGATGTCTTATCCTTCTGCAGTGATGTAAAAAGGAATAGCTATTACATATAAGACCTGAGTTAATGAAATACAACCATGGAAAATTTAGGATGAAGCACGTTTCCTAAAAATTTAAGGCTCAGATCAGAAAAAAAGTACATATTCTAAGTAGAACAAAAATACTAACTCTAAGCACACGTGCAAGATAGTGGAAGTTCTCCCTGAAGAGGATGGAATTATGATGAACAACTCATGCCAAATAAATATTATCTGTTTTCTCACGAGAGTGAAAGTCTTCAGCAGGATCTCTGAAGATTACAATATCTTGGAGTTAGTGCTTACAGTATACCTAGTGCAGTAGAAGCAGGTTAGGACTTCACTTGGCTTGACTTATGAAAAAAAAAAACAAACCAAAACCAATGTGCTTGAAGCTTGATCATTCTACAGTAATTCCACCTTTGAGATGTCACCGCTACAATTTCATTTTAATGACTTCATGTGTTGTATGTGAATCCTAGATTTGTTTAGAGCAAGTATCCAAGTGGTTGATTTGCCTCAATGGACTCACAAGACTATTTTTTTAAACAGGGTTTTTTTCACAGTGCCCAGTCCCTTCATTTTTATCCAGCTTTTGTGAATCATGATTTAAGTCTAACAAAAGGAGGGAGGGTTAGTGTGGATCTGTGGAGGCAATATATTCAGAGAATTCCAGTTACTGTTAAGTAACCTAGTTTTCTCCTTCATAAATTTGCCTCCCCAGATCCCCACCCCCGAAGAATAACCAGCAGTAGCAATCCACACCGAGAGGACGGCTGAGGAGTGCTTAATTGTAAAGGTACTGTGAAACAGTTCTCCTGATATGATCTGTCCTCAGCATCAAGAAAATAATGCTGGTAAAGGTATGTAGCTAGCTTTGTGTAGCCATGCTACAAATTTTCAAGAATGGACACCAGCCTAAGCCAAGCTGAAATACTGACATAGTCCTTGTCATGTATTTATTAATATTCTCTGGCAGTTATTTTTTTCATCTGTGAATTAGAGGACTGAAAACTAAAAGTATTTCAACGCCGAATGCATTTTCAAAACTTCTTAGAGTAAGAAGATTTTCAGTCCTTACAGTGCATATATCAGTGTGTCCATATGTAAAATAATTTATTGGAAAAACATAAATATCCCAGTTTAAGAGCCTGGAGTTTTTTAAATACCATATATATGATAGAAAAAAGAAAGTCTTCTTTAAAAAAAAAGATCTGGAATTACAGTCAAGCTATTAGAAATTCAAGCAGAAGACCCTTTCTAGAGCTAACATGCAATTCAAGGAATTGAATTTTGTTTACTTTTCGGGGGTTTTTTTGGCAATATTTTATAACTCCAAATATTTGTAGGTTCATGTGAGGATGTGAGGTAGGGATGTGAGCACTCTGAAATCACAAATAAATCATGCATACAATGGTTTCAATTTAGGACAAAGACCTGTGATTCCTATTGAGATGCGTTGCCCCTGAGATGCTATACCTGGGAAGGAGAGGTTGTATTGTATCTGAAATATTCCACAAAGTTACTTTTGCCAAATGCAGACATTGCTAACATATGGGACAGAATGTTGTTGTCTTGTTTGCGAGGTGGGACCTCAACTGTGGTAGATCACATCAGTATGTCAGCTGCTGTTACATGCTGATTTTTGAACATGTTTTATTCCTTCAGCAGCCAGTGACTCAGTTTTACAGGTATCAGACAACCTTTTAAAAATAGAGTTGATGTTAGTGTTGAGAGTAAGATATTTAGTGGAAAAGAGTTTTAAAACACCACATAGTTTGTATGTAACATGCTGTGTAGAGCCTCACCATATCTTGGTAATCATCAATTCTCAAGACTTTCTTCTACAGTGTTGTCCCATCCTCCGTATCCTAAAGAGATTCCTCTTTAATGCTGTCATGCTCTTCTGAAATGATCAATATTTGTTTTATTATAGTCTGTATGTATGAAAGGGTTTGTAAGTGTGTGGAGAAAGGGGGGGAAAGAAATCGTTATATTTAAAAGGAGTTTATGGGCGATGGTGATCAGGCTTAAAAACCTCACCAATATCTATTTGTTTGTTAATAATTCACAAATGGGTTTTTTGGAAGACCAACTAATCTTCAGCTGTTCTTTCTGCTTGTATTTTTTCCAACAGCATCATTTTAAATTGATCCAAATGAATCAAATAATTTGAAATTCCCATATTTATGTCAGCATATAATGTGTTAAATTGTAGCAAACTACAGAACAAAGTATTGTCTAGTACTGCAGTCTTTAGAGGACTCAAAATCTGTAAGCAATAGCTTTTGCCATTATGATGAGGACTAGTGAAGACTGTGACTGACTGTGAACTACCAACTGGACCTGTTGGTAACTGACTTTGCTGCTGCTTTTGCAGTCGTGGGTGCACATGGCAAAGAAAACTGCATGATCTTGTTGTGTGGGCGGGATTCACTGCTATAAGTACTCGATGCATTTTAGTCCTCAAGTGAGTATTAGTTCTAAGCAGGAGACTATTTAATAACATTGTTGGTTCAGGACAAACAACCTTTCCATGTTTAGTGTCCTAGCCTTCTACTGTACTTAATCTTTCAGCATTTTATGTAGTATTTCAGCTAATGTCGTCACATGAAAAAGATAAATATTTGTAGTAAAAATACACTTCAATGAGCCTGAGACATTCAGGAAAACATTCAACTTTTCCTAAAGTCATATCTCGTCAGTATCATTCTGGGATCAACCAATATCCTGCATCGAAACTCTGAGCTTGTCGTGCAAATTGTTTTCTGTATTGGCACGACCTTACTGACATTTCATGTTTTATAAGAAAAATTAATGAACATGTTTCTACTAACCATGAGTTAGAGTAGAACTAGAGTAGTAGAGTAGAACTCTACTCTCCACCCAGATATTTCCCTTAGCAGCACAATGAGAGATGTCTTCCCTTTAATTGATTTCCTGTTCATCATTCTGTTTCTGTTTTATTCTTCTACCTCCTATCTACCCATCAGTTTAGTTCCCTATATGTGATGTCACTATAACTAATCACGAAAACAAAAGACTAGCTTATACTATGTGATCAGAAGCTTGATCTCATTCTGTTAGAGTTGCAGTGACATGCAAGTGCATAATGCAGTTCAGTCAAACTCTGAATGGTAGTTTTCTTCTCCATTAGCTTTTAAAATGTTTACTATACCCTCATTTCAGCCTGTCTGGTTGCCTTGATACACTTTTGAAGCCGTTATTAGACCAGTTAAGGCCGTATCTCTTCTCTGTAAATGCATTCCATGATTTTGGATTAATTTTCCTCATGACATTTATCTAAGCAGAGATGGAAAACACCCTCAAATGAATACCTTCCAACATTTTGTCATAATAAATTTCCTCAGTTCATTGCAGTTGACTGTCATGAACTAGTTCTCCTTGTTCCTCAGTATGTGTCACTTGAAATGCAAAACCTTAGGAAAAAATCCGGTTTTACTATCTTTTCTTAATGGAATAGTGATTATTTTAGCAATGTTTAATTTAAACCAATAGCTAAGGCTATAGAAAAATTGTCAGTATGACAGTTATATACACTGAATTGGATCCATATTTGAATTTTTAGATTCGCAATCTTTTCAATCTTTTTCTCTTTCTCTTCTTTCTCCGATAGCTACGCTTTGCTTTGTGACATTGGTGATTCACTTAATTTTCTGAAAAAAATACCTGGCTTAAAATGCTGGACTGTCCTTTTCAACAGGCCTGTGCAGCAGACATAAACTCTGTGTACCAGATGGTACTTCATTTAGAGTCTGCCTGCAGTTGTCATGTTTTTAATAATGTTTTAATAGGATAAATTTAGATGATTAGATGTAAAATCAGAAAGCAGACCAGAATTCACATTCTTAGTTTCATGACACTACATTTCTTCGTAGAGAATTTTTTTCGAAAACTGTTTAAAATCTACTTCCACAGTTTGTACTGTCATAGTATCAGAAATTTAAGTGCAATAACATGTTAATTTCAGTAAAAAGCATCTTATCAGAAATGTAATTTTCAGCATTTTATTAGAAAGACAGTGAGCAGAGGTCTGTGGAGATAATTCTGATCACCTCATACATAACATTGACATAACACTAGAAAGTCCATACATTAACAGTTGTCTGCACTGACTTCAACAAACTTTCCCTTTATGTTTGACATAGCCAGAATTTTGATGATTTTTCATACGCTCTTCACTGTCTGTTCCTGAGAGGCAATGGTGATTATTAGTCATCCACCTCAAGGCTCTGAAGAACTTTTCTTTCTTGGCCACTTACAAAGTGAAAATTCTTTTGCGGATAACTCACTATGTAAAGGATTAAGCAAGGAGGATATTGCTTCGAGACTGGATCTCCTGGTCAGTATGTCAGCTGTCTATTTGAGTTTTAAGTATACTTAACGTCATGAGCTACTTAGGATGAGACACTTGGGATGTCTTCGTTCTTGTGTAGCACTGCCCTAGACACCCTGGGCCTTTTAATAAAGCATATTAACTTTAAATGCAACAAACTTGTTTTGCATTTCTGAAAAGCAGTTTCACTAACCAAATCAGAGCAGAATAGAAGACTGAAAACAAAGTATTTGGCTGTGGGATTCTGAGGCATACCTATTTTGCCATCTTCTATAACTTCTTAGTCAAACCTGGATTTTGCACTTTGATAGCCCTCCTTAGCAGATAATCTGGAGACAAATAAGATGAAGAAATATGCTGACTAAAAAAGAAGTTGTTATTTTTTCTGTTTTTTTAGATATTTTTTTTAATTGTTATTTCCAGCTCTTCCTTTTACTTTTTTAAGATGCCTGTTTATTTCTCCCATGCTTTTGCATATGTACCTTCCTTTTTCTTCACCTGTGTTCATGATCCTCCTGTTTATAGGCAGCCACATAAACATTTCATCTCCCTGACAAAGTATGCTTCTGAAAATGAGTGGCTCTGCTCAGTTCAACCTGTGCAATTCCAGGTTTATTCACTGATCAGTTCTGAGCATCTGCAGGAGATATCATAACTTAGTATCAAAGATCATAACTGGACATAATTTTTTTGGAGATAACCTAGTGTACTTCTCCGTACATTCTTTATAAAATTCAAGCCTGGCTTTAAAAATTACGACTACCTTATAAAGTTTTGTGTAATGAAAAGTTCAGTTAAATTTAATTATCACTGTGTGTTGCTAGGGAATAATTCTGTACAAACATCCTAGTATAAAGGCTCATAAGTGAAAGAAAAATTCTCATTATTTTAACTTGCTTCAAGAAAAGTATTTGTGTTAAGCATAAGTCACTCTTTACCAGAGAAAAATATCGAAGTTTCCTCTGCATTGTAATGTTTTAAAATCAGCATTAGTGGCTACATATTAAAAAGATTAGTATTCTTGGTAGATCGGCCTGACTTAATCCTCCAAAAATGTGTAAACCCTCATGAAGATCTTTGTATGTGTGTTTCTCTCTAAAGCAAGAACCTGAGATAAGGGTTACTGTTGCTGTGCAAAGGTTAGATCTGACTGAGAATAAATGCTTAAATCTTGTGGTATTGATACTCTGCTTCCAGACACAATCTCTGGAGGTTATGAAAGGATCGGGCATTTCTTTTTCTGTATTCTGAATGGCAAAAAAAACCCCACCAAACTTGCACCCTTTTTTCTTCAGACACCAAATTTGCATAAAAGTGAAGAGGTGAGACCCACGACCCTGATTATATTCATCCTATTTAAACTGAGCACTGTTGGTTGGGATAATGAAACTCTTATGTTGTATTGCACTTGCATGCCCAAATTCCACTGCAGAAGTAGGCAGTGAATTTGCCAGTTTTTTCTGAGGTTTTGGTCTCATTCTGAGACAGTAAGAAACATGCTTTCTTTACCAGATGAGCATTAACTTGGTAGAATAGATGAGGAAACACTTAGCTTTGCCACATCTGGTTAAGTCTATATTTTGCAGTCTTAAATGCAACATTACAAAAACAGACGAGGAAGCATTTAAGTAAAGCAAAGATTCCTTCTGTAATTTTCCTTCAGTAAATTACCATGTTAGAGAATAAGCCAGTGTTAATAACTGATCTTTGCTTTGGAAAAACTGTGTCCCTAAATGTTCATCCCCCTAAAGGAAAGTGGTCTTCAGGGCTCAAACGAGGAGCACATCTGGAAGAATACTCTTCAGCTGACCTCTGTACTACCAATACTTTATAGTGGTGTGGATGTTTCAGCTAGAGATCAGCCATCCTTTAAATATCACTCTTAAAGTCAGGCCTTTGGATATCACCCATCATATTCTAATATCGAATGATCTTAATTATATTTCCCCCTTTTCCTATTTTGATTTTGATTTCACTTTGGCTATTGTAATAATGGGTATTTCTTTCGCTTGTGTTTTGCATCACTAGTGTAAAAAACCCCATAATTTTCTGTTTCTTCTCACCTCTGCAGCCAATAAAAGAACATTGTATCCCACAATACGTTAAGAGTAGTCTTTTTGGCATTTCTTTGGCATTTCTTCTTTGAAGAAAAGTGAGAAGAAACTGATTAATCTCAAAATAGTAAATTGCAATGAGAGTGAATATAATGACCATTATTTATCTCTGTACCAGAAAAATTGAGATGCCAACAGTTCTACATCTTCCTTATACCATAAAAGGCAGATGAAACTTGGTACTGGACTTAAAGAGACAGATCTTTTAGTCTAGCATCTCTAAGCTTAGATCACATCTTAGGGTATCACAGTTATATTTTTTAAAAGCAGGTCTAAATCAAGTTGAAAGCAAACAGCATAAAGAATAAAAGATTTTAATATATCCCACCCTTTCAGTTCTATTTAAAATAAGCAGAGGAGAAATAAAGATGATCTATATTGAACAAAAGCCTATTAAACCCATATAATGTGTGGCAAGTATGTGTTATTTTAGATATATTATTAAAAGCCAATGGAGTCATGGATGTTGGACTTGGCTGTGCATCTGTTCACAAAATCATGTTAGTTTGTGGTACCAGGTGGTACTCCCCAAGTTGCTCACAGGAACTGAAGAATCCTGTAGTGTCTACTCATACAGTTTGGGTCATTACTGAAGAATTCTGTCAAATATTTTAAAAATAGGACAGTCTGAAGGTAAGGCCTAGCAGTATTAAGAAAGTTACAAAGTAAAAGGGAGCAGGTTTGGTCTGCTGAGGATGTGTTTGATATAAACAGTTTTCATATTGTGATAAACTGCGTGTGTCCTTTGCAGGAGAGGAGCTGTGCACCGGCCTCATTTCAGGCTGTTCCTTGGACTGTTCCTTCGGCTTCCAGACTGACGCCCACAACTGTGAGATCTGTCAGTGCCGGCCGCGGCCCAAGAAGTGCAAACCCATTGTATGTGACAAGTACTGTCCCTTTGGATACTTGTACGTATTCTCATCCTGAAAGCACACTTAAAGCAATCCCTGTGTGTACTGAAAATATGCAGAAATCCAGGAATATGTTCTTGTGTTTCCTTTGTGGCAAAGCGGGGGGAAGGGTGGGAAAATACAATGGTGTTATGGATGTGAGAGTGCAGTATTCTTCAAAATGGATTTTGATCAACAGATTTGGAAGCAGCAGCTCAAAAACCAGCAGATTATGAAGGCAAAGCAGTGCTTAAATTTTTTTGAAGAATTTGTCAAACAAGATGGGAAAGCTACTTACAAGTAATATCTCTTGCACGTAGCTTTTTGAAATTCTGTTGGCATGCTTTGATAACCTTTCATTTTATAGCCCATTTATTTTCTTCAAGTTATTATCTAGTATTTCAAGTTTCTTTTAATGTTGATATGACAGCAGACTAGTTTTAGTGAGACATTTCTGGTAATTACAGGATTTGTGAAGAACAGTACTATGTCTTATCTACGTTTTTGTAAATGCGTTCAAAATCTGTATTTGTGGTGGACTTCTTTCTCCATATTTGTGGTATTTATTCAATTGTGGAACAGGTGATGAAAACTGAGCAGGTCTTTTGTTACAGAAATTTCTTAATAATTGGTTCTGGTGGCATCTATATATATATATTTTACCATATGTTTTATTTTTTATGGGTTCATTCCATGTTACTGCCTGCTTTTCATAATAGTTTAATTTCTACCTCATGACAGCAGATCTTCAGATAACATTCATACATAATTTTTTTTAAATTATTTTTAATGAAATTTTCTATACTTGCAATTCCTAGTGTTTGATAATAATACTCCTTAAATTTCTGGTTCATTCTAGGGTTCTCTTTGACCCTTGTTCATAAATGTTGCAGGTTTTTTAATAGCCGTCTTCACTGTGGTGTGTCCTCTTAGTATACTGAGTAGTAAATGAGACAGGAAAACAAAGAATTTTAAATTAAGGAGATAATAAAATTATCTTCAGGCATGTTGACTTCAGGGGTGGCTGAGAGTTATTTTCAGTTTTGCAAGTGGGAGAAAGTAGAACCAGAGGGAAGTCACAGAAAAGAAAGAGCAGTAAGTTTTAGTCTGTATATACCACATAGTTAATATATTGACCTACAAAGGAAAATTGGAATTTACGTATGTGGGTTTTGTACTTAGATAAGCTAAAACACACTCTCCTTCCTTTATTTTTTTTTTTATTAAAGTGTGTGCAAAACAGTTTTATTAGAAAATCTATGTGAACTAAGTAGCAAAAGCATTTTACAAATAACAGCACATTTTAATGGGCATAGTATGGTAGTTGTAGGATTACGATGATTTAAGAACAAGTTGATTTCAAGCTGATGCCGGTGTTTTCAAGAACCCTGTCTTTGGAATGATCTTTCCCATACATTTTTGTGCACCTGAAAAACAGATGAACTTTAAACCTTTTTAAGCTATTTGGAAAATAGCTCTCAATTTAAATTCTGGGTTTACATGTAGAATGTAATTTTATTATGCACAATGCTTGGCTGGTATTTTTAAGTGATGAATGTTTAATAAAGCTTTCAGATAATTCAATTTTTTAGAAATTGGAAATGAGCACTCTAATCCTGTCATTCTCTGCAAAATACGTGAATAATTACACTGAATGAAATTAGCAACATTTAAAGATAACTAAGTATGGAATTGTTTGTAGTATAAAGGGCTAAAGTTGTGGCAAGAACTACTTTAGGATCATTTCACTTCGAGTTTTACCTTGGTGTGAAAATTATTTAGAGTTGTGGTTGTATAGTGTATTTGTTCAGTTTACTGCTACTGTGCCAAATTCTTTTTTAAAATACCATGTATTTGACTTCCATGCATGTTATGATCATTAAAAACATGGGATGTGATGGAGGACAAATCTCTATTTTAATGTAACTACTTAGTCACAAATAGGACAAGAAGAAGGAAATATTACAAGAAAAGTATATTAGAGAGTGAACCGTTAAGGAGTAATCATCATATTTGTGATTTCTTTTTTTAAGACTGTTAAAAGTTAGTAATTGGAAATACTGAGTTTTGCATCTTTAAAGAAACCAGAACCTTTTCA
The DNA here is from genome assembly GCF_965178545.1 of Coloeus monedula. NCBI lineage: Eukaryota > Metazoa > Chordata > Aves > Passeriformes > Corvidae > Coloeus > Coloeus monedula. Next base: position 38,825,031 of record NC_138782.1, read on the forward strand.
TAACTGTCTGAAAAAATCTGCTAAATAAAGCTCACTGCTTGAAAGCGCTACACATTAATGGAAAGAAGCATTCCTTTTGATGGGGTAGGCATACAGAAAGTCTTTCATTCTCCACTCTACTGTAAGACAATTTTTTATTCTCAGCCTTTTAACTAAAAATTAGATAAAGTTTTCTGAAACTTGAAGCTGGGCTTTCTAGAGATTTACATAATTTATTTCTCCTCTGTCCTCCTAGGTCGTGTTCTATAACTTCCCATGTCTTTTCTTTGTTTAGCATGTGTGTGCCTAAAGTTTGAATAGTATTATCTGCCTTTCTGAAAAAAGACAAGGAAACATTCAGCATAGAATTCACAGAATGGAGGGAGCACATGCCAGGGATGGAGACTTGTACAGCCCATAAAACCACTGAATCGAAGGGTGACACTTAACAATAATTTTCTTTGCTCATCAGTCACTTCCTTAGGGGGGATGCTCTTATTTTAAAGATGTAGATATTTTAAGTGACTTGCTTACCTTTTACAAATTATTTTGGTCATCTAGGAAGAACAAGCATGGCTGTGAAATCTGTCGGTGTAAGAAGTGCCCCAACCTGCCTTGTGGTAAAATCTGTCCATTGGGCTTCCAGCAGAACAGTCATGGCTGTGTTATCTGCAAGTGCAGAGGTATGTGCCACTGCATTACCACCTCTAACTACAACTTGTTTTCAAAGCAGGGGGAAACCAGAGTAAAAGAAAAGCAATACTGCACAGAATACCTACAAATTAAAAATATGGTAACTGGGGAGGAGTTGGTTCAACATTGCTCAGAGGAATGTATTGTTTTGGTGGTGTTTGTTATCTGTTCATCTTTGCTTCAACAGAAAGTTTCAGCTCTGCTTTCATCTCCCACTACAAAGGCACAAAAAGTTTGTTATCATTAATAAAAATTGTATCAGGCTCTTAATAAGCAACTACTAATAATAAGCTAGTTGAGGGTATTTTTTTCAGTAGTAATGTTCACCTTGGCTTCTTCACCATTGTCTTTTCTTTACAAACGAGTGTTGGATTTGTTAGATGTCCAGTATATCGCCTAAAATTGGAGTGCTGTTTCTTGGATGCTTTTCAGGCAATCTTAATGAGCAATGAGTAGAGAGAACAGTTAACCCAGGAGAAAGGTCTTGGTATTCTTAAGCTAAAAAATTCACACATGCCACATGCCAAACCTGTAACCACCACGTTCAAGGTGGATATTGAGATCAGATGTTCACTTGTTGTCTGCCTTATACTTGTGCTGCTTTTAGCATGTCTCGTTTTTATGATATTTTCAGATTGTGTTTTATATTACTCTGGGTATCAGACTTCCTTCATTGCTCATCTCCATGTGTTTCATTGACATAAGCTGCAATATATGACTTTTACTAGAAATTAAAATTCTAAAAATTAAATAAGAAAGGGTAGATGTTGAATGGTGTCCCATCGAGTTAATTCTTATCACTCAGCTTGTCATTTGTCTCCATGTTCACAATCAGAACACTTTTCCTGATTGTCATAATGCTGTGACTAAATATATGCCAAGTGTTCCCTTAGATGTACCATAATTGCCTCCCAGACTATAAACTTTGGTCACTAATTACGTGTATGCACACTTTTAAGTGTTCACCCTAACAAGTATGGATTTTAAAACATGCACAATTATTTAGTGAAATTAACTTGATCCCTCTCTGAGTAGTCTTTATTGTTGTCATGATCACAAAGATACCAAGCCATGAGCATATCACTTCAACATCACTTCATTAGCAGTTTGTCAAAGAATGATTAGAGCAATCACCAGTATGTTATGGGGAAAATGTGAGTCCTTGTTAAAATTTTGACCCAGAATCCCTAAGTAAGAGGAAGGGATGGGTAAATCCCCTGCCTGTGAATTAGCTCCACTTTCTAAATTGCTTCTGCCAGAAATAGCTTATGCTAGGATTAATAGATGTAGGACCATAGAAGTACAGGCTGGAGTAGTACTCTGAAAAACTGAGTCAACTTCTTTGCCCTTGCATAGAATAGAGTGTATCTGGATAATCCTTGACAGATGTTTGTCTAAGATTTAATTTATTAAGAATCTCCACTTTCAAAAGACATAAAAAACCAGAACAAAACAGAAAGAGAAAAAACCAAACCTTTCTAAAATAGTGTTTACCTGTGGTTAGAAACATATGACATTTAAAAATGAATTTTCTAAAATTTCTGTCTCCCTTTATACACATTGAACTGGTTACTTCTTGTCCTAAGCTTAGCAGATGTATGGAGCAGCTGAGCCCCATTCCCTTTAGAATTCTTGCAATATTCGAGGGGTTGCAACTGGAGACTTAAAAACATTTTTTTGGGCGGGAAATGGGTTTCTAAGTCAAACAAACCCAGTTACTGTGATTTCTCATCACTGTTCAAAAATTTGATATTGTACTTTAGCCATAGTAAAATCTTCAGACTAGCAGAGGTAGTAGTGCTGTATTTAAAAATTTACAGTGCTCCTGTACTTGTATCTTATATTGAACTTGCCTTTTCTGCAGTGGTATCACATTATAGACTTCTTTTCCTTGTGAACTACTGCATCTCAGATCATTTCAACCATACCTCTAGTTAGCCAGTTACTCCCATTTTGTATTTACACATCAGATTTTTTCAAGTATTAGCTTTGTACTTACTGTTTTCACTTTTCAATTTTTAATTACAATCTCAGTTTGTGAACTTAATTTTGAATAGCTGCCTATGTATGTTTCTCCAAATTTTGGAGTGTACTTCAGAATATTTCAGGAAAAAAAGTCTGGTTGCTTCAGATACCCTTTTCCCTTCCTAAATAAATGGAGTCTTACTACGTAGGATTTCTGAGTGTCAATAATCATTTTAATATAGAGCAGTATTTCAGTGACATTAATTCACATCATAATTTAAATATTCTGATACTAAAGTATGAAAGTGTAGTAACTGAAGTTTTTTTCTTAGTATTTCTGTTCATACAATAGGATGAAGTCTGTTCTAAGAAGTATTTTATCCTTAAGCAGCATTTCTGTTTAGTTCACAGAATGGTATACTAATGTAACTTCTGTGTATTGACTTTCTATTCTGATAATGTGCCTCAAACTAGCTTGTACCATCTGCTTGTGAGATCATCTTTGATAGATCTGCCACAGCTGAAGAAGTGCTGACCTACATGCTAGTGTGCAAAAAAAACCCAAAAAACCACACCTCAACCAACCAAAAAACCAACAAGCAAAAAAAACCTGAACACTTACTAAAATTACATGTAAACATTACTACTTCTCTTACATGATCCTTTTCCAAAAGTAAATGAAATTAAGATCTTAGTACAAATAACCTTATATATGTGTGTGTGTGTGTCAGCAGAATATGGTTGACATACCACTGAAAAGGAGTCACTTCACTGACAAACTGATCCTACATCCTTCATCATAATAGTGATGTGGATGAGGGAGTGTTTGGCTCTAAATTCACTCTGCTGATTAACAAAGAATATATTGAGGCTGAATCCTGCAGCACTTAAATACCCCTCAAGATACAAATGAAACTTTATCCTCTCTAGACCAACTGTTTGTGGTGACAGAGTGCAAGTAATGCCACAGTCTAAGCTACTGTATTCTCCTCTCAGTAAAAGCTAAAAGAAATGAGGGATGAAATTCCTGTAATTCTCTTCCAAATGTCTCATTTTTCATAGTAATGTAAACAAATAATTTCTCACAGGAAGTACTTTATGTAATATTTCCGGTATCTACCATTACCCTGTTAGCACCTGATTGCAATTTTTTATCATTCGTAAGACCATCCATAGCTTATTTAAATGTTTTTATATTCTACTTGCTATCAGATACATTATAGATAATCTAATGTGCTATGGTATTTAAGTATTTCATTTTAAATATGCTTCAAGCTTTCTGCTATTTCCCTCCATTGCATTTCTCCTTTTTTCTTACATTATTTAGACACTACTGCATTTCTGGTTGATTTAAAAAAGTATAGGTTCAACAGAAGGAAGTGATTCTATTTTCCAAGGAAATACGTTCTACTACATCCTATTGTGCCTTCAGTATACCTTCTAGTTGTTTCCTGTGTGTTGTTACTTTATTTCTAAGTGTAAATGAAAGAACTGTTTTTCACTTGGCTTTATATGTGCTTTAAAAATAAATGCAATCCAGACATGAAGTTGGTATTTCTTCCTCAGCAACAGATGCTTATCAGGACACCTCATTTTTCTGTGATTTTTTGCAGAGGCAACGGCTTCTCTTATGCCTCCCGTTAAAACAGGCTCTTGCCTGTCCATGGATGGGCGCCGGCATGAGAATGAGGAGAGCTGGCACGATGGCTGCAGGGAATGTTACTGTCATAATGGACGGGAAATGTGTGCCTTGATCACCTGCCCTGTTCCCAATTGTGGTAACCCCACCATACATCCAGGGCAGTGTTGTCCATCGTGTCCAGGTAACACGTGATTTCTTCTACATGCTCTGTAATTGAGTTTCATTTTTCTCGTGTTCTGTTTCTTAATACATGAAAATAATCTCATGCATACTTCAGTAGCAGGCATAGATGAAGGTTTCTGTGCCCAAATGTAACGTGGTGAGTTGCTGTCATTAAGTTCTCAGCTGTGGAAAATGGGAACTTAAATATTTAAGACATATGCATGTTGTGGGTCCTAACATGTTAATCTTTGACACATTGGAATCTTTAAAGTAGTAAAAGTTTCTAGTCTGTTACCTATAATAACAAGTATTGTAATAAGCCATTATATTTTCATTTTCTGATTTTAAAGTGGAGTTTTATTAAAATGTATCTCCTGATGTATGTTTTACAACCCCTCAAAGATGTACACAAACAGATGTCTTAAGTAATCAAACATTATGATTCTGTGTTCTGAGGGAAAGCTCCTATGCCACCAGCAGTAGATTACTTTAATACTTTCAGTGGGAATGCCAAGTACAGTTCATGTTGCATTCCAATATAATTTTAACAAGTGTTAATATGAAAAACATCTACGAAAAAGTATGGGTGGAGTGTAAGATTAATGCCCTCTGTTTTCAGAATTATTCCTACAGTATTTCATGTGCTAAGTAGATTAAGTTGTAATACAGTTATATTGTCTATGACTTTATTGGAGCTCATGTTAGGAGTAAGAACAATGAGGCTCATGAAACGTCTATAAATAGCAGAACAGTAAGACAGTACTAGCAGGATATAAGCAATTATGAACTGTTTCAAATTCTTTCTAAAGAACAGGAAATCCCAGGGGCAAAATAAGCAGCCAGATCCTCTTTCTGAAAGTGACAGAGAAGAGTGCTACATCCTCCCTGTGACCTAAGATAACCGATCTCTTTAGATTGCTTAGACACAGAGTGATCTCCAATCCGGTCACACCTTGTAGTAACTGGAAAAACATAAGTCCCCAAAAAGATGCAGTATTCCAAAGGGTCTATCTCTCTTTCGGCCTTTCCACAATGATTTGTGTAGTATTGTAGGGGATGGAATATGTCATGTGGATGGGGGCAGGATAACATGTCAGTCTTGCCTTAGATAAACAAACAAGATTCAACATCTACAATGTATGGTGGTTGTTCCAATTCCAGCAATTCTGTTGTTAGGTCCCCAAGAGTCATCCCGGACTTCATTCTACTGTCAGCATACTCATGAATTTTTGAATGCTAAAATGTTCCTTATAACCCTATTTCTATATATTAAAAGGTTTATATGGATCATCACAATGCTTGTGGAAATCTCCAGGTTTCCTTTCAGATTTAGAAAGCACGAATTGTTAGTGTTCTGCAGAACCATGCTATTCAGAAAGTGTGTATTTGTTTGACCAGTTGCTTGTTCAGGTATAGAGTCGTTGCACATTTGTAGCACTTCAGTTGCAGAGATACATCATTGTCAATGATGCAGTAGGCAATATATACAGCAGTACTATCTGGTTATGCTTTTTTGATCAGGAATAGTAACGAGCTGTAGCAAAACAGGCCTGTGACTTTGCAGAGACCTAAATGCAAAGGAGACGGCTCAGAAAATTTCCAGAAAAAAATCAGTATTGCCTTTTCCATGGTGAGTTAGGATGCCATTGCATAACGCGATAGATACATTGTTCCAGCTGAAATAAAAATCTAACAGTGACAAGGCAGCAGACTTGCAATCTCATTTCAGGTAAATGCTGAATCACGTATGTGCTTCATAAATGTAAGCAACTGGAAAAGCATAGCATAAGCAAATCAGTGAAAGAGAAAATAATTCCCTGAAAGAAAAGCACAGATACTTTGTGAATAGAGTAAGATCAGCCAGAGTAAGCCTCCTTGAGTTCTACTGATCATTGTCCAGAAATGAAAACAAATGAGTGGTGGTTCTTCTATGTGGCAGTGTCCTTGAGCAAAGGGCACAAACGTCGTTCTCCAGACAGGAACACCAGTGCTAGGAACACGAAGAGAAGCCATAAGCACTTTGAGAGCCTTGCCCTGCCTAAATGACTAGAGGAGCTGCTGTACACTTAATTTTCCTCCCCTTAACCGAGATATTTGGGTTAGGATGATGTTCATATTAGGCATCATTATAATGAAGTAGGAGAGAGGCACCTTCTGAAAGTGGTTTAGACATGTAGCATAGTTAGCAGGCAGTCTGGTTCTCCTCCATTCATAGCATAGGAAAAACTGAGGCGGTTTGGTTCTTAACAGAGGCACCTAACTTAGCTGTCTAATGTTAAATGGGTTGAATTCAGGCCAAAGGACATCACTTATAAGCCTGAAGCTTCACTTTATAGCTCATAGCTTTCAAACTCATGGCTTCTGCAGCTGAATAAAACATGCTGTGTGAGACATCTTGGTATCTTTGCATAGTGCATGGAGAAAGCTGGTGGACTCTCTCTAGGTAGAAAACAACCAGCATGGTAAGCAGGCAACTATTATTGCCAACATTGCCCCTAGTGTGGGACAGGCTTCAAAGGATTTTAAGCAGGCTGAGGAGGGTGGCATAACCTTTTCTTGATGGTAAGTGCTTAAACACTCAAGGTACCCAACACCAAGAGGTGAAGAGTTTCCCCATTTTTTTTAATACCCCAGAGGCTGGAGGACACTCATGCTGAACAAGGGAAACAGGTTCAGTTCCTTCCTTAATATGAAAGAGGTCAAACTTGTTTTCTAAACCGCTGGGGTGAATCTTTTAGCCAGGGCTGCAGAGGTGATGTAATTAATTGTTTGAAAAGAAAGTATGGTTCATTTGGTGAGATGCAATTACTGGAAGAATGAGCCTACACACTGTGGCATTTCTTTGGATGCAGTTTTTTTTCAAAGATGGCAGATTTTTTTTTTTTAATGGAACAGTGATGAAGTACTTCCACTGATGTTAAATGTTTATATGTTTTTAGGGGGCTGGAGGAGGGATTCTGTGTTTTGCTTTTTCTTTTCTGGTGGGTTGGGATTTGTTTCTTTAGGGTTTTGAGGGGGCTTGTTTGTTGGTTTTTTAATGTAACATCAAACAACACAGATGATACAGACACATACCTGTTGAGAAACTTAACTTGTACCTGGACTTCCTAAATCCCAGAGGAGAAGCTTACTTATCCATCCTTTCAGGAACTGTAGCCGCAGTTTATATTTAGCAGTTAAGAAACTGTCTGATCATTAGAATTTTTCAGAAAATCACAGGTTAGTTTGATTTTTTTCTGAAATGCCAAGAATACTTGAAGTTATCTCTGATTTATATTAATTAGTCTTTATTCAGACTGATTCTCAAATTGTTTCTTGTTTATATATTTTCCATTTTTCATGAGATGCAGGTGCCATAAAGTCAAAAGAGCTTCATTAAGAATAATATATATATGTATTTTCAATAATAACAGAAATCCTTCATCTTGTGTACAGTTGTTAGTTATAAGTTTCACAGTTTATTTTGCCTGTCTTCCAATTCTGTTTTTCCCAGATGAAATAATCGTGCAAAAGCCAGAGCTCACCAGTCCATCAATCTGTCATGCTCCTGGTGGGGAATACTTCGTAGAAGGAGAGACGTGGAACATTGATTCTTGCACACAATGTACATGCCACAGTGGACGTGTCCTGTGTGAGACTGAAGTCTGTCCACCTCTTCTTTGTCAAAACCCCACCCGCACACAGGACTCCTGCTGTCCACAGTGCCCAGGTATGTGCTGACATCCAGCTTTCATCAGAACCCTTCCTTGATCTGAGGATGTCGGAGCTTTCAGTATGAGAATGCTTCAGTGGGTGCTCCAGTGGTTGTTGTGGTGCCTTTGTTCTTCAGCAGTTGGGAATGACAGCCTGCAGTCCTCTAATTCAAATGCAGAGCTTGACTTGTGTGCAAGAGAGATCTTACGTGCAAAGACGAGTTGTGGCCCTGAACTTTGAAAATCTTTGAAGGCAATCTAATAATGTAGGGGTTGTGTGAGAACCAGAATCCTTGGAAGGTTTATGAAATATGTACTTGTTTATGGAGACATGCAGGATTAGAGAAATGTTGAAAGCAGTCAAAGTTTTAGGTACATACAGGCTTGTTTCTTTTCTTTCTACATGCTTTGGTTTCTATGAACCTTTTTATTACTATCTTGTCTGTTTGGGATTTGGTCTCAAAAATACTTCTGTTTGCTTTTACCTTCACATGGTATCATTCTGAGAGTGATTTGAAAGTAGCTGAGTGATATCAAAGCAGTGTCAAGAAGATAACAGGATTTGCTTTCCCCCAAGGAAAGATACTCAATTATAAATGAATATAAATTCCTATTTTACTTAGTAAAGGGGGGAGTTTATTGCAGTGAAAATTTAGTACAAACCTGTGAATTGCATGTAAAGTCAATAAGAAAATAAGTCTTTATTAAAACCAAAATTAAAAGTTTTACTTAAGGAAAAAACAGAAGTTAGGTTTTGCCATTAGGTTTTGCGACAGGGTATTTGTTTGGGTGTGGGGCTTTTTTTCTGACAATATTTTCAGTAAACAAGGTAGCCAGTTCTCCTGACTACATATTTTTCAGTATTAATAATGAACATTTGCTTACTTCAAAATACGGTTTTGGAAGAGCTGATCTTTCCTCACTGGCTGTATAATAAACTTAGTCTCATAGCTTAATGCAGTTAGATTGAGAACCCGATCTCAGTTTTCTTACGAATCCTTTCTTTTCTTCTCCTTTGTGTATTATTTTCTCTGCACATACAGTCCTTTCATTGACCCATAGTGTCTGTTAAGGTACAGCTTCATTGCAGGAATATGTCTCCCCCATGGACAGGCATGAAAATTAAAGCAAACCATTGGCATCAGGCTGAAGCACGATCAAGTTCCTTTAGTTTCTCAACAGCTTATAATTAGCTCATCTAAGTCCACCAGTGAAGGCGACAGCAGCATAATAGCTTTTCACTTTGCATCATTCAAGACTTGGGCTGACAGAGGAGAAGCTGGGATTCAGGTTTTAGATTTAAAATTTAATCTCTCCTGTTTGAGATGAATTCCTATATACCATGCAATTCAGAGCATTCAGAGTCACTTTTGGAGGGGCTGCTTCTAATGGTGATTGTTTTTCACTTTGCTGTCTTTTTTCCAAGTTGCTTTATTTCTTTTTTTTTCACTTATTTTTTCTTGCTTTCTTTTTCTTTTTTTTCCTTTTTTTTTAGTAAACTCAATAAAGGTCTAAATAAGCATTATGCTAGAGCCTGTCATGAGATCTTCATCCCATGTAAGGACTGAAGAGGCATGAGGCTCTGTCCTTCTAGTTCTTCTGAAATAATGAGCCATTGTGTAACAATACCAGTGTGTTCTTCAAGAGTGAACCCTCTGTTAAGGAGCTGTGAGAGAAGTTACCCACTGTCAGTTAAATAACCTAATCTGTTTATATTTACAGATGGATCTCTTCAGCCCTCCCCATCAAGCAATGACAGCATGCCCAGTTATTGCAAAAACGATGAAGGAGATATTTTTCTGACAGCTGAGTCCTGGAAGCCCAATGTCTGCACTAGCTGCATTTGCATGGATGGTGTGATTAGATGCTACTCTGAGTCTTGCCCACCGGTATCCTGTGAGAGACCTGTTTTGAGAAAGGGACAGTGTTGTCCTTACTGTATTGGTGAGAAAATAGTTGTTAACTTGCTGTTCCCTTCTTGGGAATAAGACAGAAGTTTTGTTTCCAAACTGAAATGCTTTCCCTGTTTAGTGAGATGCAGTCTATGCCACCAGTGGAATTGGAGAGTGAAATCTGCAATAGGGGGCTTTGAGGATCATGATTTGTGGTTTTTTAGGTAGAAACACATAGAGATATACATGTAATTTGCCTACAAACTCCAGAGGCCATCCTCCTGGAATCTTGGTAAGATACCTTATTAGATGAAGACATTACAAAAATTACTGTATTTAAAGGAAGATCTGCCAGGTAACACATATCTTATGTCAAGATTTATGTGATAATGTGAGGAAGACATTAATTATGACTGCAGAAGATGAGCTGAAACATTCTGAAATTGCACAGAATGGAGAACTGTTAATAAGGCATCTAAATTAAAATACAGGAAAAATGGAATTTCATTAATAATAATATCTTTAAGATATAAATAGGGAAAATATATATATTTTTTTAAGTACTGAAAATGCATAAAGAATTAGGGCCATGCACAGGTGTTGAATTTGGAGCTGAAGTAAATGGTGGATGCTGTAGGCAGTGAAAATTGCCAGGCATGTTTAAGTAGCAAAATTTGAGATTACCGATCACTTTTCCATTCTGTGTTGGAGTATTTATGTACAGATGACTTTTTTGTGAGTTCACAGTAAGTACAAAGGCTGTAGAATGGAAGCTGCTGATAGACAAAAATCGTATAATGTATTACTGAATTTAAGTCTTTGTAGCATTGTTGGAAAGCACTCAAAGCTTACTTACCTTCATTTGCAAAAGCAGTAGAAAAGAGATACAGTAGAAAAAAACAGTAAAAAAGAGTATAATAAAATTGATGGGCTTTAAATATTTAATTGAACATGTGAGTCAACTTGCCAATCTATAAACAAAACAGGTCTTCATCAGAAAGATTGTGAAGTGTGTTCAGACATTGATACAACTCTTGAAATCTTTAAACCATTACAGATAGAATAGCGTTAATAACAGGTGATCCAGTTTTATATGATGTACAAGGAGTTCTATGAAAGAGTGCCTGGAAAAGTTACAAACTATTCAAGCTTCAGCTGCCTTTGGAACCCTACCTAGATTCCTGATGAGGACATTTTGAGGGGAAAGTACAATGTTATCCTATGACTATTTCTTCTCATGGGTTGTGTACAAAATGGGGAGAATTTAAAATTTCTTTGACAGCAGTCTTTCTGCAGGCTTTTCCTCCAGTGACTTTGAACTGTACAGTAATTTTAATCCAGAAAACATTTTAATGTTAAAAAAAATATAGTGTGTGTGAAAAGTTGGGCAATCAAACCAGCAGAGTCAGAACATGAGCTTTAATACTGTACTGGAGAATTCTGTGGATGAGGAGGGGATGCACCACAGGGACTTGTGCAATGAGCTACAAAAATGAAACCTTTAAAACCTTGTTGCCTACATCTTGCATGTCAGGTTTGCAAATATACAAACACAGCATGTAGGCATGGCTTTAATTAATTTACTTTGAATCCTATATAATTGTATAATATTGCAAATACTTAAATGTATGAGATATGAAAGCTTAATGATTTTTTTTTGGTAGCAGCTGCTCAGCAATACAAAATACAGAAGCCAGATTTTAATTAACACTCAGATATAAAGATTTTCAGTGAGGCTACATTTTACTAATCCATGTTGTCCTATGTAGTCAGAAAGTTTTGTGGTTTAAATAACTGAAATTCATGGAAACTTAACTTCTTTTATGGTTTCTATGAACTGTGTATACGCTTGCATGTAAGAGGAATAATGTCATGCACTTAATTTTCATCTTTCTGGTTTTTACTGGTTTAGTCTTCATTTTTGAGGACTGTGAAGCGCATCCTTGCACAGATTCTTTCTTACTATTTTCATGTAATACTTGATAAAATGTTTAGAATCATAGAATCATTTAGGTTGGAGAAGACCTCTAAGATCAACAAGTCCAACTGTTAACCCTGCACTGCCAAATCCACCACTAGATCATGTCCCCAAATGCTGTGTCTACACATCTTTTAAATACCTCTAGGGGTGGTGATTCCGTCACTTCCTTGGGCATAGGCAAACTCTGTGGAAACAGGCCTTCTTCATTTATTGGAATTTCAAAAATTATGCAGGAATTTAGCACTACATTATTTTGTTCTGCTTCTTTCTGGATCCAGTTTGTATAGATTCAAATTCAAAATTTTACAGTCTTGGGTGCTTTGTTGTTTGAATCTTCAAATTCATCCTGTGTGTTCAACATTCATCTTTCTCATGAAAATAAAGATTAATTTGGAAAGATAACCTTCTAGTTTAGAGAGCATAAAGGGATATCGATTTGATTAGAGGCAAGATTACTCTTCTGAAGAAAACAGAGCAATGACTGTTTGTTTACCAGTCATTTACCAGATGAGACTGATTTTCTGGTGCAGCTAGGAGAAATTCAAGAGAAGCAGATAGAGCTAGATGCTGAACTGTGGTTTTGTACATGGATTTCTTACTGCAAGTCTGTCTTTTCTCCACTGTCCTTAAGCACCTTTGGTATTGTGGCCTTCATCTTCATCCTTGTTTATACTTGCATAGAGATGAACACCAGAAGAGGAGACACTCACAGGATAGTACTTCATTAGGACTTAAAAATTTCCTTTTGAGGTTCAAAGGTACAATGCTGTAATTGTGATTTTACCTTTGTTCATTCTTCTAAAAAATATTTACTGTATTAAATCGTGATGTGTTCTTCACGAATTTGGAAAAGCCTGAGCAATTAAAGGACTTTTCCAGACAAACCAGTTGCTGAATTGAAGAAGGTGTCCTAAGTGAAGCAAGATAGCATTTTGGGAGCAAATCTGAATGGGCCAAGAGTGCTCAGCTTTAGGTCTGCATAGGTAACGAGCAGCAGAGGAGTGCTCAGGCTGGGTGCCTCGTCCTGTCCCCAGTCACACCTCCTTCCTGACTGACACAGGGTTCTGCTGGCTCTATATGCCAGCATGCACATCATCTAGCAAAGAACCTAATGTCCTTTCTGCAGCTTGCAGCCATCTTTTCCTCCCGCTCTTCCTTCCCCATGCCCACACCACATGTACTTAAAAATCTGCTTTGAGAGGCTGGGACCTATGAAAGCCATGAGATATTCCAAGGACCTCTGGAACCATTTGCGCTTTTCAGATAATTCCATTAATGTTTTCACAATAGTACGTCTTGCTGGTCTTCTTTTGTATTTGAATTTACTCTCTCCAGATCTGTTGGACTGGTCTGCTGACTTCAAGCCTTGCTATTCCAAATTATATCACTCTATTATGTTGTCACTAATTAAAACCTTTACTGATGGCCAAAGTATATAATAAGGGTGACAAAGGGTAAATATGTCTAACTGGCATACTTAAAGATGTAATCTGTGTGAATGTTAAACCAGCATTTATCTGAAAATTTAAGAAATTTGTGATTTCATTCTCTTATCTCATTCATATGTTTAATGTGCAGGCTCATGTCATCAGCAGGTTTCATAACAATAATTTTTACCTCTAAGAAACAAAGGTAGCAGGAAACTAAGATAAAAATGAGATGCTGCTTGGCTTTTGGAGTTTCTGCTGTGTGGTTTTATTTTGGTTATCCTTAAAGTGCTCCAGCAGCAAAAATCATCCTAGGCTAAGCTATTCATTACTGCCTTCTCAGTGAAATAGGTTTACTGCAGACCACCTAAAAGGCTTGCATGGGATGCAACATTAAAAAGTGGTGTATTGAATGCCTAGGCAGAAAGATCACACTGATTTCCAATTTATATAATATTAACCATGAAAAAATGTACTGAGTTTAGTTATTGCTCTTTTCCTGGGGTTTCCCATTGATGCAGTTGCAGGGAATTATCAATCTCCTTCAAATCTGTTTTATTGTTGCAGTCTAAGCACTTCTAGTTATTTCACCTGAGAGTTGCTTCATCCTTTTTGGCATACTGCCTAATCTGCTTTTTTAAGTGTTCTAGACAGAAGTCATCATTCTTGAGCTTTGCTAGTTAGAAATTTAACAGTTAGGAGTTTGGGCTTTTTTAGCTTAATAGGATTTACTAGGAAACAAGGAGGAGGATGAATAGTTGGCAGTCTCAAACAGTCAAAGAGAATTAATTTTTCTTAATTTTCACAGCACTTTTAATATCATCTTTTCATGTCCCAATCATCCATCCTCTAGCCTCTTGCATTAAGAAAATGAGGACAAGCAGCCCAGGCTAATTATGTACTTGATAAAGAAGCAGAAACTACTTTTTTTTCCACAAAGATTTTCTGGAAGATGAAGAGAGGATCTTCTAATCACAGCTGGGATTTCTTTGTGGCAATTGTTTCACTTTTGTGTTTAGGAAAGAAATCAGATTTGTGTGTCATTGGCTGTTCCTGCATGATCACAGCACTGTTTTCCTTCCATAGAAGATACAGTTCCAAAGAAAGTGGTCTGCCACTTCAGTGGAGAAACGTACGCAGATGAGGAACGCTGGGACATTGACAGCTGCACACACTGCTACTGCCTGCAGGGTCAGACTCTCTGCTCCACTGTCAGCTGCCCACCTCTGCCTTGTGCTGAACCCATCAATGTGGAGGGAAGCTGCTGTCCCATGTGTCCAGGTAATGTGATGTGACAACCCAGTTCATTGTGATACTGGTTTCTTTGGGCCGATAAAAAGTTTTTTTAATTGGGTTTTGAATGTCAGTCCACGTTTGAATAGTATCACAAAGGCAACAGACTTTTAGACTAGAGGAAAATTAATATTCTTAATGGATAGGCACATTGTGCAAAAACATAGTTTGAATTTCACTTATTCTGAGAACTGTGAACTGAAAAACTACTTGCTTGCCCCTATTTTGTCCTTTCACAAGGCTATGGAAATATGTTAATGAAGTGGGAAAATTAATATCCTTACATCTCGCAGATTATGTCACAGTGATTAACATTTCTGTCTTTTCTGAGTCTCTTGGTTACTTTTCAAATATCACATTGCTTTATTTATCACTTTAATTTGGCTAAAAAGCAATGTGACATTTTCTTAGCTATGGGCAAAGGGGCATAAGAATTGCAACTGGTTTTTAATGTGAGTCCTGATACACTTCTGCAGAAGTTTGCTCACCTTATTCAGTCAGCTGATAACTACTTCTGACAGGACAACTGGGGAGATTCAGCAGTACCCACTCTTGCGATTCTCCTGCTTTGAGGATTACAAAAAAAAAGCAAAGCAAAGAAACCAGTAGGGACTGTCAGCTGGGAAGACGTAGCCTTCCCTTCATTTTTTGGGGGGGTTTTTTTGTTAAGTTTCACAGAGGAGGAAGCCTGTAGTAAAGTATGTATTCTGAGATGGTATTTTCAAAACAAGTTTATCCACACCAGTCCTTCATCCCATTCACATTATGATTGTGGTAATGGCAACAGACATGTATCCCGTATACAATATGGAATAAGTTTCCAAACAAAATCCCAGGCTAATGGTGAAAATTCTGAAACTTATAAAAGAATTTAAAGGACAAAGCACTGCAGATGGACAAGTGTATTTCCTGAACTCAGAGCAGCACTGAGAAGTTAAGCAGCCTGTAACTTGTGAAACACATTTATCTCATTTCACAGAGATGTATGTACCTGAACCCACTAACATCCCCATTGAGAAGACAAATCATCGAGGAGATGTTGAACTAGAAGTACCAAACTGGCCAACACCGAGTGAAAATGATATAATCCACATTCACAGAGGTCAGATCTGACATAAACTGGGATAATTTAGGACTGTGTTTATTCCCCATGTTATAATGCATCTACTTTTCCTATTCAGGTAGCATCTGTATAATGCTTCGAAAAGGTGGTTATCTGAGAATATTCTTCAGTGCATAATTCTTACATGCATTTTGCTTTGAGTAAAGATGAGTCAGTTGACTAAATTATATTTATACATTTTGATCTCATTATCACTCCATGTTCTGCATAGAAGAAACATCTGTGTTGGTATGATGCAGTTCTATAAAATTAAGAATACGACAAAATGATGAATCCAAAGTGATTCAGCAGTGTCTTTTCTGATTCAAAAACTAGAAAGCAGGCCATTGGAGTTGATAGATCTTCATTTGATCCATTTGACAGTCTCATGAATAGATAAAAAAGAAAAAGCTTGTACCACCGCTCAACATATCATAGCCAAATGTCAGACCTTAGACAAAATGCCACCTCAGGTATAGTGACACACAGCTAATAAAGTTATCTAAGCAGCTTTTATTTAAAACTGCACTGTAATATTATTCCAGCATAGAGGAAACACTCTGTGCCACAGTCTTTGTTAACCTTTTCTAATTGAAGAACAACCTCAATTATGTATTTTTTTAAATCTGAGGATGTTTTTTTTAATCTGAGAATGATCTCATAGCACACTATTCTTGGTAGAAAGGATGCATGAAATGTAACTGCTTTACAAAGTTCTAAGCTTACGCTTTTATAATTACAGCATTTTCATTTCTCAGGCATTAGTAGCTGGCTTGCAACTATCCTGCCTGGGGATTATAAACACATACTACAAACTGTGTGGGAATTTTGTATGTGTCATTTAAAGTTACCATTCTTTGCAATTACACATAAAACTTGCTACAGTCTCGTAGACTGCTAGCAGTCTGCTTTCACAGGCTGAGTGCTGTGAGAGTGAACAGTGCTGAGAGAGTGAACACATCGTACTTGTCCTACCAGTTTTTAAAAGTAAAAAAAGAAATCATTACTTTCATCCTAAGATTTCCAAGTTCTCCTCAGCCTGGAAGCACAGTCTGTTTTTTTTTACAAGTGGGAATTTGGTTGTGACAGGATAAGATCATGCAAACGCAACTGAGTTAAGAGGTCAGACTTGGTCATTACTGTGCTTCAGATTTCCTTCTATCTCCTCTCTTTTTGATGGCCTTTTCCTGGCTAATACAGTCCCTCTACAAGATCCTAGCTTTCGGTTGTTCTAATTTATGTAAATAAGGTGACATTGCAAGAGAGAAAGTCCAAATTCATATGAGTGACAAGATGTACGACTGAGACTTTTATAATTACATTCTTCCCTACAGCCAAGGCCCCTTTATAATTACTAACAAATGCTCCCATTTGCCCTGCAGACATGAACCATCTCCAGGGAGAATACCGGAGTGGCAGTGGGCCACACCCCAGTGAAGATGCATCCGTCAGCTCCGTTGCCTTGGTGACAATCCCAATCACGATAGTGCTGTTACTGATCATCGTCCTCCTGTTCATCAACCAGAAAAAGCAGTGGATTCCAGTGTCCTGCTACAAAGCTCCAACAAAGGTGCCATGTCTATTTCCACGCTTTCCTGTTTTCAGGAAACCGGGAACAAAACATTGTGGAAAATGTTAAGCAATAAAGAGGCTGTTAAAAGAGGCTGGGGAAAAAGCTGCTGCACATCTGGGGCAACCAGGTTAAGCCTTTGTGTGGTGCTAAATTACCAGAAAACAGTTAAACCAGCCCAGCTGGGATATGAGAATACCAGAGCTCCTTTCAGAAGATGAAAAATGGTGACTCTGAAGAGACTGTTGGTCTGTTACTATGTCTGGCATATGCCAACTTTAGCAAAAGTCCAAACTCTTTCATTGCCAGTTTGATTTTGTTTTGTGCTTATGGACTTGAACCAAAAGGACTTTTTGAATTATGTGTGGAATACAAAAATTGTATGATTTACTTAATATTTCCTTTCTGTTTTAACAGCCTTCTTGCCTAAACAATCAACTGGTATATGTGGACTGCAAGAAAGGTACCATGGTCCAGGTGGACAGTTCTCAGAGGATGCTAAGAATTGCAGACCCAGATTCAAGATACAGTGGATTTTACAGCATGCAGAAACAGAACAACCTACAGGCAGATAATTTCTATCAAACAGTTTGAAGAATTGCACCCTTACCAAGGATTTGAGAGAGAGAGAGAGAGATAGAGAAAGAGAGACAGTCTGCTATTAAAATAAAACTAGAATTGTGCACTTGCTTAGTGGATTGTATTGGATTTGTGACTACATGTACAGCTCTAAGACCTTTCTGGGATGAGCTCTGACTCCTGCAATGTGCCAGAAAAAGCATTCCCACTTTTCCTTGAGATAACTGACCAAGTGTTTTCTTAGAACCAAAGTTTTAAAACTTGTTAAGATGTATTTGCTTGTAACATAGCTATAGAGGTTTTTTGGGAGGGGGAATCAGGGCCTAGGGGTAGGCAATGAGGTAAAAGGAAGCTTCAGAGAAGAAAAGCTGGTCATGCTTGGCTGGAGAAGAAAATATCCTGCCGAGCAGCAGGATAGTGGTTTTCCTTGTTGCTCTGAAATTACATCTGTTGCAGCAAAAGCCTAACCCCAGGTGAAAAAAAATATGAAAAGGTCTGATTATTTTTTTCCAGCTGTTGCTACAGTAATATACTCCTAGAACAGAATTTGTCACATCACAGGTGTGGTGTAGCTGCAAATATTTTTCTATATGATGAGAAGCTGCAGTAGTTAATGAAATAGCAAGGAAAAGATTATAGCAGAAAATAAAGGGTGGGTTTATTAAGGATGTATAAAATTATACCTTGTGCTGCTTTTTGTTTTTATTTTTGTTTTCTTCAAAGCTGATTGGCTAGATTAGCCAGACTTCAGCAGAGTTAGCAAATGACTGAGGCCTAAGTAATTCCTGATATGAGCACTGGATCTTTTGACAGCAGTATTGAAGGGAAGGAGGAAGGAAGGAAGGAAAGAAGGAAGGAAGGAAAAGTCAAGAACACCATGCAGTTCCAGGGGCTTTTGTTTGTTTGTTTTGTCTGTTGTGGTTTTGTTTTGTTATTTTATATCAATCTCTGGTTGTTCATACAGGAGAAGGAAAAATATTTTTGTTGGACAAAGCTCTTGCATACAAGAGAGTAAAAAAGAGACTGTTTTAAGGTTGTTGTTTTTTTCCTGTTGATGTTCTTATTTACTGGTATGCAGATTTAGAAACTACTTCCATGCTAGGAAGCTGCTTAATTTTAATTGTATATTACTCAAGCACCTTTTTTGAAGCTCAGAAAAAAAAGGAGATCATGCTTCTTTAAACTTTAGCATTATAGGAATATTTATGTAAATATAATTATGCTAAAAACAACAAAAAGTATTTGTATGTTTGTGTATATATAGTATATACAAATGCATGTAGATATACATATGTATATATGCGTGCATGTGTATATACACTATACATATATATACTGTATATATAATATACTATGTATACAGTATATATTTTTTCTATTTTTTTTCTTGTTGAATGTATTTTTATCTGAGAGATTTTACCCAGAGCAGAAACAGATAACAGGCATTCCATATCAATGCTTAATTGCTTGTGAGTTTAGGAAAGACAAGAAAAGAGCATCTCATTCTACCTACAGTTTGATTTGATTTGATTTGGATTTGATTTGATTTGATTTGATTTGAAAGTGTTCGTGTGTGTGTGTGTGTGTGCACTCTTGTGTTGGCGTGTGTTCCGTTCGTGCACAATTATAGCAGTAAGCGTTGCTCTTGCTACTTGCTACATTTCAGGGTGTTTCTTATTTTTCTTTTCCTGCTTAGCCTTAAAAAGGCTTTTTAATGAATGCATTGGCTAGAGACACTGATGACAATATACATGCAGCACTAATCAACTCCATAAAATAACACAATCAGCTCCTGGATTTTGGTTGGGTTTTTCTTTCTTTCTTTTTTTTTTTTTTTCAAACAATTGTTTGAAACAACTACTGGAATATTGTCTGCATTAAGCTGGAAGTTTGTTGTAGCTTGCCTCATTTATAACTCTGACTGTATAATACAATGTTAACTTTCCAAACAGGTCTTGGCACTTTTATACTAATTACCCATTTGTGCATTGCCTTTTTTCTTTTACAAATGCTTGTCATAAGAGACACAGATACCCAGTATGCTTAATGTGAAAAGAAAATGTATTTTTTGTAAAGGAACTCTCAAGTATTGTTGTAAATACTTGGTCAGAGATTGCTGAACTTTAAAACTGAAAAAAAAACCTAATTTATTATTATAATGACCTAATTTATTAATCTGAAGATTAACAATTTTTTTGTTTTAGAATATCAAAAAGGTGTTCTAGCTGTTTGCATCAAAGAAAAAATAGGTGTATCATTAAGGGTCAACATTTTTTCTGCTTATGTAACTTCAGTTTCCAACCACCAATAAGAAAAAATGTAGTCTCCCCAGTGTTTTGTACTCAATCTGATAATGAAACAGAGATGTTTCTGTCCAGTAACTACAGAGATTTTGTCAAGACAAAACATCCATTCCTTGCATAAGAGTAAGCAGTCTTTATCCAGAAATTGTAAATGCTTGCTTTTGTTTTACAATCAAGGCCATATTCTGAAAATATTAGCAGGATATAGGACATGGTGTAAAATGTTTTTATTATTATTATTTTATTATTATTATTTTAAAGATATGATTTATCCTATGTGCTGTATCCATTACACTCTTTTACTTTGGTTCCTGTTGTGCTCTTGTAAGAGAAATGCAGATATAATTTTCTGAAAAATAGATGCATATGTGGCACTTGGAGTGCACTGCGGTTCAGCAGATTGCTTGTTTACTTTTTTAACTGTAAGGCGGTTTCTTGTAATTTGGCTCTTGGCAGCACAATAAAAAATTTTAAACCTATTGATGCATCCTTTCTTATTGTTCATATTTAAAATGTTCATATTTATTACTTCGGTACACTGCTCCTGGAGACATTAGTTTATAGTTTGATATTATGGTGAGTTATTATTATGAGGATATTATTGTCACGCTGACCTGAGATCAGAACAGTTCAGAATGCACTGTGGGTAAAGAAGAGTTTGCTGGTACAGAAGATTCTGTGTATTACACTAAAGAATTTTCACATTAGAGAGCTATGTGGAATTCCAAATAGTTCCAGCATTCAGTAAAGATGAATCAAAAGCAAAGTTAGGCCTTTGCCCTGCCATGGAGTTTATGTGGTCTAGTCTTACCTGTCAGAAAGCCATGATTAACCATATAAGATTCTAATGCAAGGTCCTACAAAAAGTGTATGGAATCAGAATTTGGACTTCCTGAGCTGCAGGTCATCTATTTCTCTATTAGCCTATAATGGTCTTTTTCTTCTAGTAATTTGTAAGTTAATGAACTTGATGCCCAAGTTCTGGTATGTAAGATCCTGAGGCAAGGTGGTTTTCAGCTTAACTACTTGCTCTGTGAAAAACTGCCTTCTTTCTTTGAAGCTACCCTCCTAATGGTTTCATTTAATAATATCCCTGATACCACATTCAAAGCAGCAGTAAATCAGTATTTATAAGTCACCCATTAATTTAGAGACCTGTATCTTGCTTTCATTTTTCCTTAAAAAGCCCAAGATATGATTCTTTGGCAGCAGTTCCATACCTTATGGCCAACCTTGCCATTCCTTGTACTTCCATGTATGTCCTTTAAAGATGAAGGGGACTGAAAATGTCCACACTGTTCACATGTGATACTCCCTGGATCTAGCATGGTGTTTATTGTTTGGATTGCTGCTGACCACTGAGTCTGTGTTCTTGCAGAGCTAGCTGCAATAATACGAAATGCCCAGTAGTTACTGCAAAGCCCATAACTGACCTTAATTAGGATAGATCAGTATTTATGTGCATCCCTTTACATTTTCATATGCTGAATTTTCCCTCCCTTTGCTAGTTACCTGTTCCAGCATTATTGCTCCTTCCCAAGACTAAGGCTGTGGAAGACTTACATCTTCAAGAAGAGCATCTTCAAACTCTGCAAGCATTTAGGATTTTCATCAGAATGAAACAGAAAATATCATTGCACCAATGTATAAAACAACGGTGCATCCACCTTTGAAGACTCAAAAGTAGTCCTGGTCTTCTCTGCCTTACAGCATCTGATAGAATCGTATTTGGAATGCCTATTTACACTAGGATTTGTCAGCTTGTCGTAATCCTGAGTAGGATAGGATGCAAATCCTTCAAATGACCTCAGTGGCACTCAGATGCTTATCGAGGAATGCATTTTTCACTTGCAGTGTTGCCAAACATCAAGTAGAAAGTACAAAAAGAAACTTAAAGGAAGCTCAAACCGAATGAGGAAGTTAAGCTGAGAAAATTCCTGGTACGTACTTTAGGGTATCAAAAGTTTATGGTGGGTAAAAAAAAAAAAATACAAGATAAAAAAAAGCCCATCCTAAGCTATTGCGCGTAAGGGCACAACACAATGCTAGCAAAGGAGGGGCACGGGAGTGACAGTGCTGGTAAGAACAAAGTATCTCCAAAGCTTAGATTCTTGCGTACTAGGTGACTGAGTGGAGATAGATGATAGTGAAAAAACCAGGTTACAACGAAGCTACTGCAAATATTCCTACCACGGCAGAGGCGCTGGAACTGGGTGAGTTTTAAGGGTCTCTTCCAACCCAAACCATTCTACACCTCCCCCTCCTGCCCGATGAGCCGGCCCTACTCGGCGCGGGGCTGAGTCAGTACGGACACCGCTGTCACGGCCCGGGCCCCGCGTGGGGCCGGGCGGCCCCGCCCGCCGCGCGCCGCCGGGAGCGCGCACAGCCGGGAGCGCGCAGCGCCGCGTCCCCAGCTGCGGCGGCGGCTATGGCGGCGGCGGCGGCCTCGCAGCGAGACCCGGGCGATTGGCAGGACTTCTCGGGATTCCAGCCCTCCGCGGGGAGCGGCCCCGAGGCCGCCCGCGACAAGAGCGGCTGGGGCGGCGGGGATTTAGGGGCGAAGCTGTCCCTCTGCTTCGAGCCCCCGCAGGCCCGGGCTGGCGGCGGCGAGAGCCGCGTTCCGCTGCGGCCGCTGACGGAGCAGAGCGCGCTGCAGGACGACGAGTGAGTGCGGGCTGGGGGGCGCGGAGAGGGAGCGAACGGGGGGTCCAGCCCGGCCTGAGGGGACAGCGCGGCGCAGCCCTGCGGGAGCGCTGCCCCTGGGCCTTGCCGAGTCCAGCAGGCTGCGGGAGCGGAGCCTTTCCCCGCCCCCGGGGCTGCAGCTGGCGACTGCCGGGCCTCGGCAGAGAGGGCACGTTCGGCCTCCGCGGCGCGGGTTTGGCATGGAGCTCTCCGGCTTTATCCCCCTGACTGCCAGGGGAGCGTGAGCATCCCAGAGCTTCTTACCCCGCCGAGGTAGCGAGAAGTACTTGTTCTGAAGTGCAGTGACCGGGGTTAGTATTTGTTTAGCTTCTTACAAAGTGCCCACTGTCTCAGTGCTTGAAATTAAATGTGGAAAGTGCAGAAAGCGGGTGAAGAACAAAATCGCAACTGCGATAGTTGTTTGGGTTTTTTTCCCCCTGAGCAATAGAGCCTTTCTGATCCGTGCTGCTGTACAGTTTTTAACATTATTTTACTAGCATTTCTATTTCTTACTTTGTAGTAAATTTAGCCAGCTTATCTTCATTAAAAATACTGCAGTCTTTCTTTAAGGTAACTAAATTTTATGCCGGTAACTAAATTTTATGCCGTGTTCTAAGAGAAGAATGAAAAAAAGCCTGTTAGCTAAACACTGTGGTGTAAACAGTGAGGTAAGTTCAGAGTACCATGAATCACGTTGAGCAGTGATGAGGCTCTGTCTGCCTCGGCCTTTCCTCTGACCTCCTCTGAGCCTTAGCTAGGCGACCATTCCAAGCATCCACCCACAGCATAGCGCCTGGAGGCAGGGCTTGGCTAGGGACTTGAGGAAGCAGCCTGCTTACAGGGCTGCCGTGGTAAAAGTCTGAGCTGCCAGCATAGGTCTGCATGTTCAAGCCTCAGCTCTGCATAGGCAAGCCTCCAGGACAGCCAGAGAGGATGTACACTCTAGAAACAGTAAAGACTGACTGAGCACAAGAGTGGTGGGCTGAGCTCTGCAAGAATACTTCTGGGAAAAAAAAAATTCTTTCAAAATTTTAGTCTGATCTGTGTATTTTCATTATTCTGTGATAAATGGAAAGGAAGAAAAAGATTTGGCTCAGAATTTGCTACTCAGCCTCTGCTAAACAACGTTAGGAATGGAATTTATAGCTCAGCTCAAATTTCATTGAAGGAAAGGCTCATCCACCCCCAGAAAATATTTTGAGTATAGTTATATAATTAGTATGGAAGCTGTGTCTTCATTTATTGTTTTGTTTCACTGCTGTGTATACATTGTTGTTTAAAAAGGGAAGTAAATTATGATTGTAAAAAAAACATTTTCTTTTAGCTTTAAAACGCTAAAAATATTGTCAGTAACTTGCAGATGAATATACAGGGGGGAAAATGTAGTTACTGATGAGATATCATTAGGAATATATTTGTTACTGATCAGTTGCTGCTTGTTTTGAGGTCTGCGTTTTTGTTCCTTTATTCCTCTCTCCAGGATTTGGAATGCTTTGACTGATAATTATGGTAATGTGATGGCAGTTGACTGGAAATCTTCCCACACCAGAGCTTTGCACTTGCCAACACTGAATCTTTCAGAAAAAGGGGTAAGTTCTGATCAGCAGAAGTACCCTCTTTGGATCTTTGGTACTCAACAGGGAAATCAAACTGCTTGCATTTGTATAAAAGAATGTTGTTATTAAGTGGCTGAAAATATTTTTAGTACTTGCCATTATACATGAGAGCTTTTTAAAAATCAAAGAACCATTGATGTATGTTTGCATCTCTTTGGGTTGGAGTAAGTCTGGGTTAGCTTTAGATGACTGTTCATTAGAGTCAGAGCATGATAGAAAAAAATGTGAAATGAGAAAGTGTTTCACATAAAATCTTTCTGCTGTATGATTCATTATTGAACACTGGTCTGGGTAAGGGAGGAAAAGAGGCAGGAGTACTCTGATTTAGTAAATCCAGTGAGGACTTTTCTAAACTTCATCTCATTCCACAGTCAGATGGCTTCTTTAACAGGAAAGGTGGCCCAGGAGACAGTGAAGTGCAAGAGTTTGTTTTGTTTTCCTTATTTAAGAGTTAGAATGGTTCTTTGGGGAGGGAGCAGGGAATTAACCTTCTGAGAGGTTTATAGGAAGGGTTGTCCTCTGATGATCTTAAAAATGGATTAAAACGCATCAGGAAGAAAAGCTAGGAGGAATTCCCATCTCACAGGTTTTCTGAGGAAATGAGTGGCTTATCTTTTAAACATAGTGAAGTTCAGTTATGTTGTAAAAATATCTGAGTGTGTAACCTGAGAATCAGGTAGTGCTTTGACTTCTGCCATCCATTAGATAATCAACAGATGCTTTTTAATGTGACAGGAGCAAAGATTGTTCTGCTGAAGAGGATACTTTGGGGTTCAGCAGAGGCAGGTGCAAATTTGGAACTCTTCTTGATTTGAGTCTCATGGTTATCCCTTCAATTTGACTTCTGTTTCTTCTAATTTTTATTGAGTGCTTTTTCAGATTTTATAAATGGTTTTAGAGTAATTAATTCCTTAATTTCAAGTAAAAATACAATCCCCTCATGCTGTGAACTTGTGTCACGGAAAAATGGACGGGAAAACTAATGGATTTCCTGATAAGGAACTAAGTATAATATATTAAAAAAAATGTTTCATATAGTTTTTGTAAGTTATTTGCAGGAAGTTATGAAGAAAGTACATAAAAAAAGTTTAAAGTGGTGTTGCTGGATTAGAAAGAATCTTAGGTATGGTGCCAATCTTAGGTATGGTGCCAGAGAGAAAATGAGTTTATGGATTAAATGTATCTCAAGTTTTTTCAGCTTTCACTCCACATGGCATGCCTTCTGATGTGTAAAGAATGTGGGGAGTGTTTGACATACTTTTCTTCTGCTTCTTTGTGTTCAGCAGTACTGCTGGATATGTGACAGCACATATGGACGAGTTAGTATCTTGTTTTAACTTCCTTACAATGAAAACAGCTAAGCAACACTTCCCTGATGCGTTTGAAACTAATAATATGCTACCAAAATTGTGCTGAAAGCATTTCTCCTCCTGTTTTAGTAGGGAAAAATGTAAGGTCAATAAGGCTGATTTGCCTGGTCTCAGTTGCTTCACGTGACAGGTCTGTGCACACTTTTATACGTCTGTGACAGTGAAAGAAGTAGCTGGGTGGAAGTGGTGTGCACAGTGGTATGAGGAGTGGGATTGTGCAATTCCTTGTTTGTTTTTTTTTCATTAGATTACTTTTAAATATGTCATTCCCTGGTAGCAGGAGAACAGAAGGAGGCATGGAGTGTGGCTGGGTGGAAAGCCAGGTGTTCCTTTTAGTCCAGATTACAGCTGATGCCATTTTTGGTGGTTTATTAGTCTGTATTATCAAAACATATTCTGAAAGTCTCTCAAAATGTTTCTGGAGATGTCAGGAGGGAAAGCAGATCTTCTAGATAAATTGTTATCCTTGCTTATTATCCCATCATTGTTGTCATAATCCTATATTAAAAAATATTTGAGGACTGCAGACATTTAAAAAATGTCAAATGGGGGTATATCTGTGTAGTTTGTGAAGAGAGAATCATAGTGGAGCATTGTCACTGCACAGTTATTGGAATTCAGGTTCTGGAAAAAAGTGGACGTTTGACTTCATTCTGAGGGCTGAAGAATTGTATGTTTTCCCCTACAGATGAGCTATTTGGGGATGTTGGTTGCAGGTTCAAAATGAATCTGAAAACTCTTAAGGTTTCTGAAGAAACAAAATAGGAGGAATTACAAGAAAAGCAGAACTGATACCGTGAAACCAAGGACTTTGTCCAGCCAGTCATGATGCTTGTAAATTAGCCCAAAGATCGGTTAAAGCAGTTGAGGTTGTCAGAGGTTAGGGGTTGCAGCTTTGGGGGGCTTTTCTAGGTTGCAGTCTAGTAATAGAGAAAGGACAGAAACAATTTTTTAAATAAACCCGGATATATCACTGTGTGAGAGTAAAATATGCCTGACTTATTAAGGAAGGGACTTAAGTCTTTTACTGTACGTATATCTTCGGTTTGAAAGGATGAGTATCATTTGGTGGTATATATGTGGCAACAGTGTTACTTCTCTTTCTTTTTGACATGATCCTGAGGTATTTAACAATACATTTTTTATAATAATCTGGGGTGATACCATTATTTTGATACTACCATTCAATATCAACTCTTTTCAACTTTTTTCCATGTCTTTTTTTATGTGACAAATTAGAACTATAAAAGCACTTAAAGTAAGAGGTTCGTGTAACATTTGATGTTACAGGCAAGTTTTTCACCCCTCACAGACGTTTGTCAATCTTCAGTTAAGATTTAAGTATTTATATTGAAATGACAGCCTCCCATGTAGATATCTGCATATCAGTGTGTATATGGTCTTTATATACTGACATTATTTAAAGACATTAAAGACAGCTATTTTAACTTTGTCCAGTTGCAATTTTGATTTCGTTTTCCAGGCTATTTGACAGAAAGAATTATTGATTCTATTATTATGGGCCAAGATTCAGTTTCATTCTTAAAATTCAATATTAGTTCCCCTTTTGTTTTTTGTACATGTACATGCATTTTATACACCTATATTAGGGTTGTATATATATTTATATAAATATACCTTTTCATGCTTTTTAGGTAAATGACAACTTGAACCTCGACCTGTCAGATGATGAAGAGCTGAGAGAACAGTTGGATATGCATTCTATCATTGTTTCCTGCATCAATGAAGAACCACTCTTCACAGCAGAGCAGGTAAAGTGTTCAGCAAAGGCAATGTTGTCAGTGTAGAATGTTCTTTTAGTTTGTTGCTGTTTTTTGTTGTTGTTCTTGCTCTTCACTGTAGCTAAGCTTCCTGGTTGTTCTTTGTTTAGGGTTTTAAGAATGTGTGAGATGTCGTTATGGCATTCAGATTTGAAAAGTGTTTCAATACCTCAGGTGAGGTTGGTAGTTCAGGGTCTTTGAATTCTTTCTGTATTTCTTACCATGAATTAGTCAGGAATGCTACTAAATTAAATATTTGTGTTAAAAAGCAAAAATATTTTCAGAATCTCAGTGGTATGATAGTTTGTGGTTTTCCAGCAGGACTGTATGGCAGTTCATAACTCCACGGGGCATTGTTAGCAAGAATTCTTCGAAGTTTTTGCCCAACATTAAAGCAGATCAGTGTTTCTGCTACTAAGCTTTCAAATTCCTTGGTATCCAAAGGCATCAAATCCATGGGTTTACTTCAGTTATCTGGAAAATTGCTCTTCTGGGTAAGGTTTATGAGAGTCAGGTCTGTTAAGATCCTGCTTTAGTAAGCAAACGCAATAATCTATTTTGTTGTTGCATAAATGGTTACCTGTGAACTCTGACGAACATGGTTATTAATAGTATGGGAGACAGCATTGCTTGAACTGCCTCGGCTCTTTTTTACTGTGAGTTGGATCTCAGCCTTTAAACTTCTAAAAGTTGATGTGTTATTTATTCAGATGTCTAGGTAATAATTTAGCCTGTAGAAATGTGTTCATTTATGAGATGTAAAGTAAGCTATCTGTGCACAAAATTTCTGCTATCATACTTTATGTCTGGCTCAGGTCTTGCCCAGGGATGCAAGTCAGCTTCAGATTATGGTGGATCAGTTCATAAAACTTCTCATGAGCACAATAGATTTTCAGGCTGTTTGGAGGGGCTTTTTGGGTTTATAGAGGTTTTTTTGAGAGGTTTTCTTTGGGTTTTTTGTTTGTTTGTTTTCATTTTGTTGGTTTTTTTTTTTGTTGGAGGAGGGAGGGTTGTTTGTTTTACATAGAGAAGTGTGGTGAAATAGGGGATGGGGGAGGTAATTGATTTTTGTTGTTGTGTCTTCCTTCAACTGAATACTCAGGAAAGATACTCCAGCTCACTCTTTAATTCAGTTCTCTTAAGCAGTATCATGGGTACCTTCATATAGAAATAACCCTATCATTTCAACACACTGCTTGTTACGCCATCACCAATTTACTGTTACAAGGTGTGGTTATTCTCAGAGAGCAAGGATGGGGAGGAAATGTCAGTATGATTTTATTGAGCCTCTTCCATCCAATCTTGGTGCTAATTTCATCCAGCCTTGCTTCAAACTGCAGGCTGTTACTCTTCATGCAGGAGGGTTTTCATAAGGGTTTTCATTTCTCAAAGGTGATTGAAGAAATAGAGGAAATGATGCAGGAATCGCCTGATCCAGAAGATGATGAAACTCCCACCCAGTCAGATCGGCTCTCTATGCTTTCCCAGGAAATTCAGACTCTCAAGAGATCCAGTACAAACAACAGCTATGAAGAGAGTAAGTGATATTTATTTAGTATTTTTGCTCTTATGTTTACTGAAAACAGTTTAAAGGGTAAGTTTGCCATGTGTTTGATTCATACCAAGTCCTTCTTACAAAATATCTGCATTCGAAAATATTTTCAAAATGTCCTGACAGAATAGCCTAGATTTAGAACGTAAATAGAGGACTTACCTTTGTCAGCTTTCATACGACTAAGAATGAAAATAAAACTTTATAGAATTTCAATTTAAAGCAAATACTCTGCAGTTGATACAGTGGAATGAGATTCCTTCATGGGTAAAATGATAAGTTGGTCATTTTTTATTAAACTTTGTTATTTTCTGTAAAGTGTGGCGTTTTCTTGATGCCAGTACACTATGTAGGATCAGCTAAAGCTCTTGAAAGCTATGCAGTAAATAAAGCTTTACCATACCTTTGGTACAGTTTCAGTCATTGCAACATATCTCGATAGAGAGTAACACAAAAATAAGGCTACCATTTCTTTTTTCTGCTACAAGGGCCATGCATATTTTTCAGTCCTCCCCTTCCATTCCTCTTCAGAAAGCTTAAAAATATCCCTTGTATCTTCTACTCAAATGAAATCATCTGTGCTTCCCTATACAAAAGCACAGGAGAAAATACATTAATAATTTAATTGTAGTAGGTTGAATTGTATGAAAAAAACCAATGAGTAATCAGTTTCATGATGGAAAATTTTGTTTAATCTGTGCATTTGTCAGCACAAATTCTAGAAGGTAGTAGGGTCACTAAGAATGTTTGACAGATGATCTTTCTACTGTGGTTCCTCTTAAAAAGTTTGGTGCTTTCTTTCCTGTAGTCTGGGTCAACAATACAAACTCTGTAGAAGATTCAGAAAACTGGCCGACCTCTTGTGGCATGACTTAGAGTTTCTGCAACATTTCAGATTTATGGAAGAGATTCCAACCATGAAAATGGTCTCTTAACTGTCTCAACACATAAATTTCAGGAATGTGAAAGCAAAATGTATTGTGTTCAGCAGGGCTTCCTGCTTTTCTGACAGTTCCATATGTCTTTAGGTTTGGAGCTAATCAAGCTTGCTTGGTATTTCATATCATATTTATTTTGCTTTGCCTCAGGAGTCCATCTGTTGCATCTTTATGGTTTAAAGGTCAGTCCCAACCAAATAATGCCTTGAGTTACTTTGGCAGATAATTTAACTTCGCTTCACCAGTTTCTCAGAATCTGCTTTCATGTCTTTCAGGTCACTATTTTATTAAGAGCTCTTGCTACCTATTTTTAGTGTGTGAAGGTGCTTCAGAATTTGTCTGCATCTCTGAAATTTTTACACATTTTTCCTAGAAACTGTCTGGCTTTTATAGGATAGATCAGAGATGCTCATTCATTTAGAATTCAGAGCAGGAAATCACTTGTATTTACTTTTTTCTTGGGTAGGAAAAGACACATATTAAGGCAGTCCAAAAATAAAGCTCTGGTTACACAAGTGAGTTCTTCAGCCTACTGTCTTAAGTTTCAGTGCATGTAGTCTTCTGTATTTGAATTCCTCTGTCTTCACTCAGCTGTATTAGCTGAGTATTTCCTATGTAGCCCTTGGAAGACTTCGATAATGACAACTGGTCTGTCATCAGTCAGGACTGCAGTTGGGTAACCTGCACCCATGTTTTTGGAGCAATTGTTTCTTAAGCTGTGAAGCTGGTTCTTAAGTGTTGGGAGTCACAGGTGCTCTCTCTCAGTACTGTTACAGTGTTTGAGCAGAGTTTAAGACCTAAGCTACCTTGAAAACTGTGGCTTCTTGATGGAGAATTGTCTTAACAGGTTTCATTGCCTTCTCTTTAGTTAAGTAAGTGACAAGGAGCTTTCTCCAATCAATTTTCCCTGCTGTAATTTAAGAGAAAAAATTCCCATTTCACTTGCTGCTTTTGATGCTTCTAAGAGCTACACTTTTTTCTAGTTTGTGGCCTTATTTGTAGTTCTTAACAGTTGTCTGTAGGTGCTTTGCCTTACAAGAATTCTTGTAGACACGGTATTTACTAGACTGATTCAATGAAACTAAATAATTGCAAGCATCTATGCAGTGTCCTTAAACAGATTGTACCCGTCAGTGTAATTAGGACTAGCTGTTTCTCAGGTGCCAAATAAGATTATGTTCTTTGACACAGCAACTGCTGGGACTTAACAGCTTCCTAGGTGTGTCAGACTTAAACTGGAACAGAAAGCAGTCCTCAAAGATATGCGCACTTTTAACCCAAGCAAGCCTCAGAACATTTTATTGGTTGTGATTGCACTCTCTGTAACACATCACCCAATAGTTCAGAAAATATGAAAGCCTTTTACTTTAAACAGTGTGTGCAGAGGAAAGTAACAGTTAATAATTGTGTTAGAAGTTTAGCGCTTACTTCAGTTTCCAGTATAAATTACCAGCACACTCTTCATATTTGCAGGTTATCTCAGATTTCTCAGAAGTAAGAAGAAAGTTTAACCATCTTTTTGTTGCTAATCTTGTCATCTCTGGGATGTGTTTATTCCTTTCAGAATATTGTTTTGTTCTGTGTGGTTTTAGAACTGAATTTTTTGTTTTGAAAAATTTCAGAGTACTTTTTTCTGTAATTCCCACAAATTTTCTCATGCTTAAAATCTTGACATACTACTTTTTATATTAACTATTTGTAGGAGTAAAAAGATTGTCTGTTGCTGAATTAAATGAACTGCTAGAAGAAATTGAGACTGCTATTAAGGATTATTCTGAAGAACTGGTACAGCAGTTGGCTCTACGAGATGAGTTGGAGTTTGAGAAGGAAGTGAAAAACAGCTTCATTTCTGTCCTCATCGAAGTACAAAACAAACAGCGAGAACACAAAGAAACAGCGAAGAAGAAAAAGAAGCTGAAAAATGGTAGTCCTCAGAATGGCAAACAAGAAAGAGGTCATATGCCTGGAACAGTAAGAAAATTTTTATAAGTCTTTATACATTTAAATTTTTGGGGGTTTTTTTTCCCCTATGGGAAGAAGTAGTCCTGGATTTTATTAAGATACCTGGTACTCCTGCTTTGATGCCTTCATTCACAAACAAGGCTTAAGCTTTTCCTATTGAAAATTTTTTTTCAAAGGGTTATATATTTTACTCTTCTCATGCTCAGAAAAGACTTTTTAACTGTTTGCAAATCAGCCTGGAACTAGCATACCTTTCTTGCAAAAGATACTGTCTTTGGTTGTACTGCTCTCTCTTCTATTATCAGTAGGCAAATTCATTTATCTGTTTGGTTTCAGTGTGTGAATTTTAGAATGTGTTAGTCTTGCAGGAAATTCAGTATTATTGTTGCTGTCGTTGCACAGATATTTATTGATCATGCTCATTCTCAGGTAGGAAAAAAGTGAGTATCTTACCCTGGAAAAAAAGTGAGTGTCTGACCCTGGATCTCCTAACCTGTGGCAGAGTTACTACATTCAACAAGAGACGGGGAGGAGGTCAAAGTGTAGTGCATGTGTTCAGGGAGGAGATAATTTGTTTTATTCTTTACAGAACATAGCAACAAAAGGAAAAATGTCTTTCAAGTAGAGTTGAATAAGAGGAGTCTGAGCACAAAATAAATTAGGTTATTAGCTTGTCAAAGCAATTTTTTCTTTGTTATCTGTCTAGTATAATTTAAAATTACTTAAGTGAGATATTAATGTTTAAATTTCTTTGTGCCTCTTATGGGATGCAGAAAATGTGGTTTTGTAGGTCTTGGCTAAGTCCCAGAAAGAATGCTTCAGTTGGACATCAGAAGGTGTAGCGGGTTCGGTTTGCAACCGGGCGGAAACACCAATTTAGTGTAGTGGTTTGGTCCAAAATACTCATTACTGTTTATCTGCTGTGAGATAAGAATTAGGAGAAATGCAAAGCAGGCACCAAACTTGAAAGAATATAAAGAAGTTTATTAACAACTCTAAAAGAGGGAAGAAAAAAATTATACCACCTTCAGAACTCTCCTCCTCCCCCCACCTTCCTCCCTTCTCCCACTGACAATGTGAAAAAACAACCCTTAAGATGTTCAGTCTGTTTACCACTTCCATAATAACCTTGTTCAGTCCATTTAGAAAGAGAAGTCTCTTCTTGCTCATGCTATGAAAACATTATCACAACGAGACAGCCGCCCACTTCCAAATATTGTTCAGTCCATTTAGGAAGAGGAGTCTCTCTGCCTGCGTGTGAGTCCTTTCCCCCCCCTTGCAGCTTTTCCCGCAACTGCTTTCGAGGGTCCACTCTTGAAGTTTCTTGGGGTACAATTTTAAGGTTGAGCTGTTCAGAAACAAAAACAGAGGCCCTTCTCCTTCCCTGGGAGCAAAGGGTCTTCATCATCTTCATCATTAAGACTATCTCTGGAAGCATCTCTAGGTACTGAGGTTTTCTCCTTTCCCGTTTGGAGCAAAAGTCCTCATCTGGTTCATCTCTCCTTGTTCAAACTTCTCATGAAATTACAGCTGCGTCAGCATCTGCCTATCTCAGCGCAGGTGCTTTTGCTTACGAGTTGAACACTCCACCCCCCATATCTTCATGAAATTACAACAGGATACTCTGATATATCATAGCTTCACAACAGAATTTCAGCTTTAAGCATCTCCTCTCTCTCTTCCCTCAGGTTTCAGCTCTTCACAGCAGTAAAAGGGTTAATCTCACCTCGGCCTTGCAGCTTTGCAGCTGGAATGTTGAATTTTTCTTATCGCAGTGGAGAGGGGGGAGAGCCGAGCCACTCCAGCTGCCCACGGCAAGGCAGTGGGGGGGGTTCCATGGCTGGAACAGGTCCATGGCTCCAGGATGGCCGTGGCCCGGCCCAGCCTGGCCCAAGCAGGGCCTGGCCGGGCCCGCTGGCCCCCACACGGGGCCTGCAGCCACCTGTGCCAGCGCCGGAAACGAGAGAGAGCTTGGAGGGGGAGTTTGCCTATTCTTAAATGTGGATCACAGAGGTGGTCACAACTTTAAGTGGCTTAGAGAATTGTCCATATTCAAACTGGCCAGCTGATAGGTTCTATCAGTTCCCAGAGGAAACTGTAAGCACCCCTTAGCAAGGACGTCCCTTCCGGGACTATGCTTGCTAACCTATGACAGAAGGTTTTGGGGTTTGCTTTTCAAATGTAAGGAATAAACATTTATAATTAAATATTAATACTTCAGGATTTATTTCTAAACTTACAAGCATAAGATACCTGTGATATAACCCAAATAGGGCTCTGATTTCATCTGTCAAATGAGAGATGTTCGTGTGTGTAGCTAAGTTTTAGTGGAACTTTAAGAAATTACATATCTGGAAAACCATACAAAATTGTTGTCCCTTTACAAGAGCACAGTCAGTAGTTTCTTTTTGCTTCTCAGTCATAGGAAACTAAAAAGGATGTTTACCTAGAAAGAAAAATAACTACTTTGTTTTGAAACTTGAGTCTAGTGATTCATAAGCTGTTCTGGTTAGGTTAAAGTTTAGAAACTTGAATGATGCTTTCAGGTATAACTTACATGTTCCCAGTATAAGACATTTGGTCGCTTCAAGATACAGGTGTGTCACGTTGCTTTCTGAGAGGGATTGAACAGATTAGCTCACAAGTGAGACTGTAGCTGCATGTGTGTGATTTCTTTGAAAACAGATTTCACTGTCACCAAGGACAGATTTGAGAGCCCTCTCACACAAAGAGGTGCAAGGTTCCTTTCTTCAGCACCCTTTTTTTCTTAAGTGCTGAGAATGTGAACATGCAGATAGTATGTTCTAGTAGCTTTGTGAAGTCGGAGTTTCTGTTCATAAATAATGTATTAGTTGGTCATTTTGTTAACTAAAATGACGTCTCATTTAAATACAAAGATTGGAAGTAGAGTTTTCATACTCTTAAGAAAATGAATTCTCCTGTAGATACTATAACTGAATATTAAAAAAAAAAAAAAAGGTATTGTAATTTTTTTGTCCTTGATACAGTCTTTGGGTAAATCAGTTTCTTAGACTTCTAAACTTTTACCTCTCTCACAAGGGGAAACTGGGGAGCAGTTAAAAATAGTCAGGGCTTGAAGATACCAGTTCCTTTAAATAGGATATCTTAAAAGAGTTAAGATGGCTTTGGCAAAATTTATGTCTTTACTGACCTTGCGTGCTTTAGAAAGCAAATGAATACTGTATTCCAGCACATTTTATTCCCCTCACATAAATAAATACATTTAGATAAACATGCTGAGGTGTGGTCACCATACTGCCCTGTGTCAGCAGCTTGGCTGTTTCATTTTATGTTCTTGTCACTTGCTCATTTTATATTGCATGCTAAACATCAAAACTGTTTTGATTTTGATTTTTTTCTTACTTCTCCAGCAAGCACAAAGGATTACAAAGTTCAAGGAAAAAATGTGTAGTTGGATTATATGCTGCTTTTTCTTGACTTGGATTCCATGTAATGGAGCTTGAAATCAATATGGGTGTGTTATTAACTGATTGTGTATATTTTATCATAATACAGAAAATGGGGAATACTAATTGTTCCTTCAATTGTGGAAAAGGAAGCATGAAAGCATAAAAAGATTTTAAGAGGCGGAGCTGAAAATGACTACCTCTGAACAGTGTTTCTAGTATGTGCTTAAAATCTGAAAAATTCTTGTCAGTAGTGTCTCTAAACATACATTGTTCAAACACAAATGTTAGAGGGGATTTTACTGGGAGCTGAACTTCGAAAAATGCGATTTTTTTACATTTCTAAATGACACAGCTGTAAAAGGCAAGTCTTGATTATCAGGTCTGCAGTGTGAAGGTTTTGTTTAAATAAATTTTGGTGTAGAAGTACTGCTTAACTGCCATTATAAGGTTTGCTTTTTAATTAAAAAAATTAAGTAGATGAGTGAAGAAATAGAAATGTGCTGAAATACATCTTGGAGCTTGTCTTTGCCATTTGTCTTTCATAGTCTTGATAAATGCTGATTAATAGTCTTCTGAACTTTTCTCTGTCCCTTTTTTTTTCTTTCTGCTATGTTTTCACTACTTTTAGCGCTTCAGCATGGAAGGGATCTCAAATGTCATACAGAATGGCTTCCGCCACACGTTTGGAAACTCGAGTGGAGAGAAACAGGTGCTGGGCTATCTTCTCCCTTTTTTTCTCATTCTTTGTCTGCACTTTTGGTAGGAGCTGAGATCTTGAAAACTGACAGTAGTTGAAGATAAATGCTGAGACAGGAAAAACCAGGACAAAATGCTGGAATCTGTGCTCCTTCCCTACCTTGGAATTGTGATCAGCTTACAGTCTCTTTCTCTCCTCAACAGCTCAAGAGAGTCAAGACTTGATACCCTGATGCACTGAGCTAATAACCCATGTTTGTTACACCAAACTAAAAGTCTGTTTTAGCATAATGCATGCTTTAGATACATTGCATGTCGATAAAAATCTAATAACTAGTCAAAGAATGTGTATCAGGTTAGATGCAGTGTTTCCCCCTTCAACATTAGAAACTTGCATAATGAAAAAAGGTTTTGTTTTCTTTTTTCTTCGAATGTTCAGAGCCGATACATCTAAAAACAGAGTAGCACCTGGAAAATGTGTAGACCGTATTGTCTTTTGCCTTTGTAAAACTGCATGATTTTAAAAGCAGCCGAATGTGTGCAATGCAGATTACCAATATAAAATACACGAGCTATAGGCAAGTCTGTGTCTTTTCATTGGCTGTTTAAATATTGAAATGTAAAGCAGAGAGCCAGCTTCAGTGGGCATCATGTAGATGTTGTATGTACCTTGGAAGCAAGATTCTTATGCCTTATTTCAAAGTAATAACTTGCCTGCTGTTTCAGATCTGTATGTATGTATTTTATTAACTGCATTTTGAATTTTAGTGAACTCCTAATGCTTACACTGTTGTTTAGTCTTCTGCCACACTTTACAAAATACTGGTATTTCACATTATTTAATGTGTACCCACTATTTAGTTTATGCACTTTTGTCAGAGGAGTCCATTAGAGTTATTTTTTTTCTCGGGTGAGAAGTCCATTGAGGCAATAAATTGGCTGGCAGTTTAGAAGTCAAGGCTGATTAGGCTTTTGTCTGGAAGATGAATGTTGTATCCTGCAGAGAAGTTTGGGAGGTGAAACAACTTCTCTCAAGTCATTCTGCAATCATGAGGCTGGAAATCAAAGACTTGCCCACTTTCTCAGGCAAGGTATATGTATGAGATTTTATTAATACATTATCCAGCTATTTGTTTTTCCTCAACGTTGGGGATCTTGAACACATGCACAGAACTTACCTAACAAGAGTTTTTATCACTCTGCATTATCACAGTACTAGTAAAGCTGTACCTGTGTGCTGGTTTTTTTTTTCTTTGCTATCTTACCACAAATTACAGCTTTTTATACCTGTATCTTTAGCTATTTTAAATATCATATATTTTCATAAAGTGAGCTTATTTAACTATGCCACTCCATCATTTTTTTGGTTAAAAGACTTTCACTGTCTCCTATGTAGACATAAGTAGCATAATCATATGTTAAAAATAACACTGATTGAATCACTTTTGCAGTCATTTTTTGAGTTAATTTACTAATGTTATTCTTCATGTCGATCATACTTTTCTCCTGATTTATCTTTTTCCGTATCCTTATGGTTATGGGGATTCCTTTCCCTTTCTTTATCTTAAAGCAAATCATGGAATTAACATGAACTTAAAATTAAATATGGGGTAGAAAGGTAGAAAAGATACCAGCTCTGTTCTGATTTATTTCTGGAAATCCATTTTTCTATGGCATTTGTTTTCTGTTTGGGAGTTTTTTGTTTGATTAGGGGTTTTTGTCACGTTACCAAACCCTGGCCCTGCTTTTGAAATACTGGTGTAATCTTCTTATTGCAACAAGTTGCAAAATTAAACAAGTATCAGATATTCAGTTCCTTAATGCTGCTCTCACAATATTAGTTTGAGTGATTTTTTTCAGGGTGTCATTATAAACTCAGGTGTTTGTCATTATAAATTCAGGTGTTTTCTGCTATCAGGGAAGAGTTAGAAGTCTGGAATTGTGGTAAAAAACAATGCAAGGACAGACAATTTTTTGTGCACCTTGAAAACCAGAAGTTCCAACACATAAGGTTGCAACGTAAAAAAGCTTATGACAAGTTTGTACAGTTATTTCAGAACTCTTTTCTATTTATTTATTATATTTACCACCTTCTACTACCATCTTATAGTAGGTACTTTCCTTTTTAAAATCTTAGTCCTTTTTTCTGTGCATGTGTTTGAGGTATAAGTGAAAATTACTTAAGGGATTTTCAACACTTAAAGAGAAACTGCCAGTGGGAACTCCCTGTTCCTATCTGATAATACAGTCAAAAAAAAAAAAAAAAAAAGAAAAAAGACATTGAAATGTTCGTAGCTCTTCCTGTGATCATATTTCTGGAATAATCTTCAAGACAGTCATCTTCATTTTGGTTTTCAGGCATAGCAAACACTCTTCATAGGTGATGAGAAATTGCAGTGGGAATTGCTGCTTTATCATATCACAAATCTGCTTCAAAAATTTAGAGGTCACAGCAGATGTAACACTTGGTCATGTCAGTAAGCTGCACTTCAGTCACTCCTTCTTTCTTTTCATAATATGTTATCCTTCACACAGCGGTTCAGGAAATGAATTTCTATAGTGCTGTTACAGAGACTGATTGTTACAACTGCAAAGGATGAGAAGAAGGAAAGTATTTCTGGAAACTAATAAATTCCTTTTTTTGTTTTTAATTGCTATTAGAGAGGAAAAATGGAAAGTGAAGTTTACAGAAGAAGGGAAATAGGCTTAGTTGATATTTGGTGCAGTGAAATATCCTGGTATTTTATTGTCCAGGTAAAGGGTAGAATGCCACTTAGTTCTGAAGGCTGGAAAAGACAGCCAGAAATCTGATTTCTGTGTTAGTAGATCCAATTTCATCTCTGCCATTGGCAGATTCAGCAGTCTTATATCTAGCTATTGATTGTGATAATTTTATTAAGAGCACAGTTCTCTGGTGACACTTGTTGGTTACATATCCTGGAAAAGAAATTGAAAATTGATTGTTTCCTAGGAAGTATTGTATGCTTTCCTCTGCTGTGCTGAGTGGACATGAGAAAATGCCAGAAGAAAAGGGAGGGAGAAAAGCACCCCGTGTTTGCAGAAAGTCTTGGGGAGGTGTCAGGACCACCTGTACAAGTGGTTAAGTGCCACTGAACTGGGTCTGTTTGGCTTTTAGGCAGATTGTGTGGTTGGGTGTGAGGTGCGTGATCGTGCTGCAAACACGGCAGTTGGTTACACGGCGGTGGTTACACGGCGGTGGTTACACGGCAGTTGGTTACACGGCGGTGGTTACACGGCGGTGGTTACACGGCGGTGGTTACACGGCGGTGGTTGCACGGCGGTGGTTACACGGCGGTGGTTGCACGGCGGTGGTTACACGGCGGTGGTTGCACGGCGGTGGTTGCACGGCGGTGGTTGCACGGCGGTGGTTACACGGCGGTGGTTGCACGGCGGTGGTTACACGGCGGTGGTTACACGGCGGTGGTTACACGGCAGTTGGTTACACGGCGGTGGTTACACGGCGGTGGTTGCACGGCGGTGGTTGCACGGCGGTGGTTGCACGGCGGTGGTTACACGGCGGTGGTTACACGGCGGTGGTTACACGGCGGTGGTTACACGGCAGTTGGTTACACGGCGGTGGTTGCACGGCGGTGGTTGCACGGCAGTTGGTTACACGGCGGTGGTTACACGGCGGTGGTTACACGGCGGTGGTTACACGGCGGTGGTTGCACGGCGGTGGTTGCACGGCGGTGGTTGCACGGCGGTGGTTACACGGCGGTGGTTACACGGCAGTTGGTTACACGGCGGTGGTTACACGGCGGTGGTTGCACGGCGGTGGTTGCACGGCGGTGGTTACACGGCAGTTGGTTACACGGCGGTGGTTACACGGCGGTGGTTACACGGCGGTGGTTACACGGCAGTTGGTTACACGGCGGTGGTTGCACGGCGGTGGTTACACGGCGGTGGTTGCACGGCAGTTGGTTACACGGCGGTGGTTACACGGCGGTGGTTACACGGCAGTTGGTTGCACGGCAGTTGGTTGCACGGCGGTGGTTGCACGGCGGTGGTTGCACGGCGGTGGTTGCACGGCAGTTGGTTACACGGCGGTGGTTACACGGCGGTGGTTGCACGGCAGTTGGTTACACGGCGGTGGTTGCACGGCAGTTGGTTACACGGCGGTGGTTACACGGCGGTGGTTACACGGCGGTGGTTACACGGCAGTTGGTTGCACGGCGGTGGTTACACGGCGGTGGTTACACGGCGGTGGTTACACGGCAGTTGGTTACACGGCGGTGGTTACACGGCGGTGGTTACACGGCGGTGGTTGCACGGCGGTGGTTACACGGCGGTGGTTGCACGGCGGTGGTTACACGGCGGTGGTTGCACGGCAGTTGGTTACACGGCGGTGGTTACACGGCGGTGGTTACACGGCGGTGGTTACACGGCGTTGGTTGCACGGCGGTGGTTACACGGCGGTGGTTACACGGCAGTTGGTTGCACGGCGGTTGTTACACGGCGGTGGTTGCACGGCGGTGGTTGCACGGCAGTTGGTTACACGGCGGTGGTTACACGGCGGTGGTTGCACGGCAGTTGGTTACACGGCGGTGGTTACACGGCGGTGGTTACACGGCGGTGGTTACACGGCAGTTGGTTGCACGGCGGTTGTTACACGGCGGTGGTTACACGGCGGTGGTTACACGGCGGTGGTTGCACGGCGGTGGTTACACGGCAGTTGGTTACACGGCGGTGGTTACACGGCGGTGGTTGCACGGCGGTGGTTACACGGCGGTGGTTACACGGCGGTGGTTCCACGGCAGTGGTTCCACGGCGGTGGTTCCACGGCGGTGGTTCCACGGCGGTGGTTGCACGGCGGTGGTTGCACGGCAGTGGTTGCACGGCGGTGGTTACACGGCAGTGGCTATAGCTGCGTGTGGCAGCCCTCGGTCTCCTTGTGCGAAGTGCAGCTCTCCACCAGAGGCTGAGTTACACATGACTCTCACTGAAGGGCTGTTACCAGGAGAGGAGGAGACCTTGTACCTTGTTTGTAATGTGTTTGCTGCTTGATGCTTGGCGAACTACGGACATGTTGAGCCGAATGAGACATTGAGGGTTACTTTGCCTACTGCCTTGTAGCTGTTAACCCAGAATAAAGTTCCTGTTTAATTCTTAAAAATTGACTTGAGGGAAATTCTGGGAAGCTTTTCCATTGTGAAAAATCCCAGCTATTTTAGTACTTTTGAAATTCTGGCCTCTTTAAGGAGAATACGCATTCATATAGGCTACAAAGTAAGATGTTGCCTAAAATGCGTGTAATGAAAGACAACAGGGTTACATCAAGAATTTGAAAATTAATCTTAGTTGCACTGCAGGTATGAAAATCTTGAAAGATTTAAGAAATTTTTTGTGGGTTTTTTTTTAAAGCAGACAAGAATTAAAGATTTCAGTAAATAGAATTAAAAAGGAGTTGGTTTGAAACAATCTGTTAGAACACGTAACTGTTAAAACTGATAATTTAGATCAAATTCCAAATTCTGGGGTATTAAGTTTCATTAGGCTTGCCTTGTTCTTTTTGGTTGGAAGTGTATAGCAGCAGAAGGTGAAAGCCATCTGTTTTCATTTTCACCTAACTGTGGGGCAGCATAATTTTCTCCGCAGAGAGGACAGTTAGCTGCATGACTTCTGGCGGCCACATAATTTGGAAAAAAACATGGTTTTTTTGGTTTCTGTGATAAAAGCTCTGAGATAGGAGAGGTAAAATCTTAATCTATTCTGAAAGATGATTATTTATGGCTAGCAATTTCAATTGATACAATTTTTACAAAACAAAATGCAAGCAACAATGTTGCATGAAAGAACTGCCAAGTAACTCTGTTTTTCATTTGACAGTACTTAACAACCGTCATTCCTTATGAGAAGAAAAATGGACCCCCATCTGTTGAAGATCTTCAAACGTTAACCAAAAGTGAGCATATGAAATTCCACTGATCCTTTCCTCCTTTTTGTATTTTTCCTCAGTTTTGTATTTCCAGTTGCTCAAAGCCAATGAATCCATCCAGTTCTCTCTTCCCCCTTATCCCATGGCATGTATGTAAAAATGCATGATTTTAACCATACATTTTGGCCAGCTTGTGTTCTGAGCCTTCATGGTAGGTTTCCTAGCTGTTCTCTGAGACCCTGAAGGCCAGAAACTGGCATGTATCAGGAAGTAAATGTTCTCACATTTTGATGTTGGCTGTCAAGATACTTAGGACTAGTTCCATAATGATTGCACTTGACTGCCTTTAAAATAGCCTGTTTCTCTCTGTGGTTTTTGTGGAGGGGTTTTGTTCTTCATAAATTTTGATAAGTAGGAATTCCAAACCAAACAGAGTTTTGTCAATGCTTTGACTTCCCCATTCTTCACACATTTTTTAGCCCAGATCCTCAAAATTATTTGAAGTTATAAGTCCTCTAGTTGTTTGATTTCATTGGGATTTTTTAATTCTAATTTGCAAGAAATCAAAGTTGTATTTTTAAAAAAATTACTTAAGGTGATTTAATGTAACAGAGCATCTCTAGGAGTCAATAGCATCTCCTTCATTGGATGTTTATAGGAACAGTTTGAAAATAGATGGTAGAATGTGTTTGATCAGGTCTCAGTGGAGAATCTCACTATGTCTTAAGGTGATTTTCAGCAACAGTTCTGTGGTTCCACAGGTGTCTGAGGGGTGGTAAATTGGTTGGCTCATTGGTTGTTTCCTGGAAAGAGAAAATAAATATTATATAAATTCAAGAGTAAATTAAATGTTTAAGTAGGAATTAAAGTTCCCTTTATTTTTCTACAGCCTTAGGTGTTAATTCATATTTACTTTATGACAAAGAATTTCTCATTTTATGTTTATTCTTGCAAAGAAATTTTTTCCTCTTGCCATATTTAAATTTCACTTGACACTTTTAAGCATGGGTAAAAGCCTCTTAAAAACATTTTGTGTTGTTTGATGGTTTATTAACAAAATGTCTGACACAAATGCATTGTAAAGAGTATTAACAGTATTGATTTCTGTGGGCTGGTTGGAACTTGACCCTCTGACTCAGTTGCAGACTTGTGACGCCCTGTCTCTGCTGTTGATAAGGCAGACAGTGAAGCAGGTGTTTAGGGTTGCCCAGTTGGTTTCTCTTTCAAAGCTGTGATTTACTCCATAGTTATGAACACTAATGTCTTCAACATGAAACTAGAAATAAAACACTTGTTACAATTTGAGTTTAGAGTCTCATATGAGGAATTTGGAGTTTATTAAATATTGCTTTTCAGTATAATTTTGTATTTTTGATTCTGTCCATCATGTCCTGAGTGCTTTATAAAGAACAGTCATCATTTTTCTTCATGTAGTGATAGACAGGCTTATATGTGTCCAGTCAAGCTTGTCCATGTGTTTTCCTTCTTCAGAAATCGGAAAGATGGACAAGATCTATCCATATATGTCACAAAAATGGCATTTTTGCGTTATTCTAAGTTAATGCCAAATTCAGTCATGTATTCAAGATTTTTCTAAGCTACAGCAGATAACATTCACCATTTCAGGGAGGAAAATAAGCACCACTAATATTTCCATAGATTCATTCACAGCATTGTCCCATTATTTGAGGTAATGATCAAAGATAGTTAAGAAATGCAGCATACTTTTCTGGCCTGAGATTTCCAGCCCATCAATATTTGCTAGCATACTTTAGTTTTGGATGTTGTGACTTTCTTTAGGTGAGAATTTTTATAGGGAAGAGGAGCTTCTTCTTGTTGTTGCTGTTGTTATGACTGATGGCATTTTACTGTAATAATTAACCACATGAAATGGGACTCTTGCATCCACGAACTGTGGAGCTGGGTGAGAATTACGCAACTGAAAGGTGGAGGGGATGTGATGTGTCTCGTATCTTCCCATATTTCAGTTAAGAGATTTCTTTCATCTGGTAGTAATATCTCTATGAGTTCTTGGAAATGCTCCATGCTATTTAAGTATTGTGTTTAATTTATGACTAAATATCTGATTTATTTTTTTCATACTTTAGTTCTTCATGCCATGAAAGAGGATAGTGAGAAAGTGCCAAGCTTGTTAACAGACTATATTTTAAAGGGTGAGTATGCTTCTTAGCAGGGATTTTATTTGATGCTAAATTAATACATATAAG
The DNA here is from genome assembly GCF_965178545.1 of Coloeus monedula. NCBI lineage: Eukaryota > Metazoa > Chordata > Aves > Passeriformes > Corvidae > Coloeus > Coloeus monedula. The sequence continues at coordinate 38,869,463 of NC_138782.1, forward strand.
GTATTAGTACCTAAAAGGTGTTTTTGAAAATAGTGATCCTACAGCATTCATGAGCTATGTTACCTTTCAATCAAACACAGCTCTCATTTATGTTCTATTTTGTCCAAGCTTTCTGAGCGTACAGTTCATAAATAAAACATGTTTGTTTGTGGTAGTAGAATATAACAAACTGCTTAATGGCATCAGCAGGAGCAAAGAAGTCTGGCTTATGAAGTGAAATGGGTATAGTTAAAATCTTCCATTGTACAGTTTTTTAAGTATTGGAACTCAGACTGCCCATGGTAATAATGTTTTTGCTATGGAGAGTGCTTACAGCTTCATTTCAAGTGTTACCTTCTGATCAGTAGTAAAAAGTATTTATTTTACTTATTATACCTTCTTAGGATTTTATTTCAAAAGTTTTTGTGTGAATAATTTATTCTCCAGTCTTACGCCTTGATTATGTTAATAGAATGTCAGACATTGAAAAACACTGCTTGCTTTAGCTTTAAGGAGTTGTTCCAGGTAGTTTCCATGTTGTTAGATTATTTTTAAATGTTTTTCGTCTGACTTCATTTTTGCCTAGATCTTGCTAATGCTTATGTTCTTACTTAGTTCTTGGTATATGATACAATTTTCTTAAGTGTTTAAAGTTTAGCAAATGCATCAAACTCCCAAGATCTGAACAAATAGCTGTACAGAAGGATGATGGATGCCTTTTTGTTTGCTGCCAAAATGTTCATGATATTCTGCTTTTCAGATGCTGCATAAGTTTTTCTCTTCTTTTGGTATCATGCATTACAAGTCTCATCTTTTTTTCAAATACACTATCATTTGACTTAACTCACTCCATATGCTTTTTAAAGGGTTTTGTATTTCTTACACAAACTTACAGTCACTCTCGTAATCTCATCTCACAGATATTTGAAAGTACTTCCAGGTTTAAATGATGGGTGACATATAGTGTTCTGTCACTTCAGAAAAGCTGAAAAAAGCCATTTAGTATTCTGGAAGCTCCAACAGACCTCATGTTGAAAGAGACCCGTTTCTAAGTTTTGTGCAGGGTTGAAGAAATGTCACATACAATAAGAATGCAGAGGTCCTTTCAGTTGATTCCTTTGATTTTTCCATTGTTACTCTTTCTAAAAATTCTTCCTAAATTAGACAGATTTGTTTGCTTGTGAGCCATGTAGGAACATGGTCAAGGTTTTATCAGTGGTGATGGTACTAAACTGTAGTTTTGTGAAGCAGAATCTTTGACCCAAGAAGATGAACTGTTGTCAGTAATTAAAACTATTTGCTCTTCTTAATACATCTGGTAGTAAGTGACTGGATTTAACAGTGCTCCTCACAGTGTCTGCTCTTATTTTTAGATGTAGCTATCCAGAAGAACTTGCAGATTACTGGGATATTGAGAAGAAACTGGCATCTTAGGGAAATGGAGAAATTTTCTTTATAAGCAAAGAAAGTTTATAAAAGCAGATTACCTGAATATATGAGAGGATGACCTAGTAAGCTTCAATTGAAGTGCCTTCCTGCCTCTTGCATGCTTGTTACTTAAAAGTCACGAGGGATGTTCTACTAGTTAGATGCAACAATTACAAAAACATCATCCATCGAGTGTCTTGGGTCAAACAGGTCATTATATGCAAACACTGCTGTCTTTAAATTGTGAAACACAAATTGTGGGAACATGAAGAGTAATCACCCACATCACTCATAGTGAAAGGAAAAGGCAATTTCCCCTCAGCTACCACTTCCTTAGTGAACAGAATCAAGCCTTTCTTCATCCTCTGTGGGTTTGTGTGCCCAGTGGCAAGGAGTTGTGAGCACAGAATTCTACTTTTCCTTTCAGTGTAGCCTTAACTAAACTTTATATGCTATGCTGACATGTTAAATATTTATAACTCAGCTAACAGTGTTACCTTGTAACGTGGATTTATTCTATGGCACAGGCAAAGTCTTCCAATTGTTTCTGAAGTTGTAACCTATTGCTCTTTTTCTGCTGCTAAAACTTCTGGCCTTAAATTCCAGCAAGGCTTTCATGGCACAAAATACTCCCCGCCATCTGTCTATTGTCTAGACATTCTTTTTAAAGTTAGTTAAAAGGAGATTGGTTGAATTCTTTACAACCACTTAGATCAATGTTCAGGTGAGCTTTCATACCTGAAATTCTAACCCAATTCTTAAATTCCAAAATAAAAGGAGTGACCTACTTTTTGAGGATTCTGCTCTCTTCACTGTAAAGATTAAAAATGTCTTGGCAAGGTAAAAATCTTTAAGATTTAGGGTTTGAATTTTTTTTCTGAAAGAAGTTCTGGGCCCAGTGATAATAATCCATATGGTGTAGTGGTAATTGTATTCATTTTACACTGAATGGATTTTATTGCTTTTTCTTAAGCTTTAATCAGACATGAAATTTTGAAATGTGTGAATTATATCACCAAAGGTACTTGGTTCTGTTAAAATCTGTTAAGTACATGTTCCTTTGAGGATCATTTTTTTCCAATCTTACAACAAAAAAAAGCAGACAGCAAATGACATGTGACATTAGGATATGTGTAGCTTTATGGGAAATCCAGTTTGGGATCTGACTGCACTGGTTAAACCTTTTTTCAAACTTTATATTCTGTTTTACAGAGCAGAAAAAGAAACTTACAAACAAGCTCTTAATTATTTTTTAAAGCAGCACTGTCTTGCTATTCTGTGGTATGTAAAAAATTAGAATATGCAGTCTTATGTGGGTGTTATGACTGTCCACAGAATGATTAATAGACTTGCCCAGATATGGGTGGGCACTGTTGTAAAGTTGCTTTAATTGTTCAGAAGCAAGAACTGAAGAAAAAATGTCAGGAAAAAGATTATTCCCAAAGTATTGTTGGTACAATGTAAAGGAACAAATAAAAGAAGAATGCTGTGAACATGGAAAGGTAAATGGAACCATAAGATTGAGCATAAGTGTTGATGTAACAAGAAATCTTACCACATTACTGGTGTTCTGAAGATAGTGAAATAAGTTTATATTTTCTCTGAATTCCAACATGTTTTGTAGAATTCACTATCTTGAATAACTTGAGCTAAATGCCAAAATAATTCTGAAATTTGGATCATGTGGGAAGACACACACAGACCCCTCTGTGTTGTCTAATACTCACTATCTTCATTTCATAATGATTGAGTAAAGTTGTTTGGACAAGAGCAGGAACTTGAAGGACAGTTCTGCAGCCAGATCTGCTATTGACCTTCTGTGTTACTATGGATCGTTCTTGCACTTTATTTTTCATAACCAGCTAATCTTTCTGAAATGCTGGAAGTAGAAATCCTCAAAACCTGGTGTGGGCAAATCCAGTGTAATAAAGATATTAAAAAGAACAACTCAGTGCATTTCATGTTAGGAGAAAAAAACGCTCTATATGCATTTCTCAATAGGATTATGAGTTTTTAAAATATTTCTGGTGCTTGCTTTCTTTAAAGCATCTTCTTTCCCCAATTTCTACTGCCCCTTGTGTCCCCCCAGATGTTAAAAATACCATCATTTTCCTTGTCATGCTTAAGTCCCTCTTCCCAGGGGTGTTTAGCTTTCCCCTGGATCTTTTCTGTAAGAAGTATCTCCTCAAAGGTAAGTATCCCAAAGCCAGACTAAGTACAAACCCTATGAGGAGTCTGGTACAGTGTAGCAGCTTACCTTCTCTTGTTCATGTTGCTCTTACTGCAGCCTAATTATTTTCAAGGGGATATTTTTCCTTTTGTGAGGTTCTGTTTGTTTTTACTTTTCAGTGAACATTTCTATCCTGAACTTAACAATAATGAAAGGGAATTAGTGATTTGCTTTGCAAGTGAACTGTAGTTCTTCTCCCACTAGCATATAATTTACATTATATTTTATAGATTTAGACCTTAAAATGGATGGTAACATGAAATTGATCAGCATTTGCAATTGTGCTTAGTTTTTTCTGGATGTATTTTAATATATCAATATTGTTATTATATTTTATCACTAGGAGTCATGAAGGAGAAACTGGGATTTGAAAAAGGGTAGGGGAATGAATTACTGACAGGGAAAGAAATACCAAACCAAGACTGAAATTCTTTACCTTAGCAAGCGCGCTTCTGGACTGAAGCTGCAGCTTTGTAAGATCACAGTATTTAAATGCTGTTTGTGCTCATCTTTCTATTGACCTTTTTTGATGGTTGAACAAATACAATGTGCTTTGAAAACACTGTGCTTATGTCCATTGAAAGACCTAAATAAACTAAGTTTCTTGTGCACAAGTTAGGCTGTAAAGCAGATGGAGATACTTGTGTCATACCTTGTAGCTGCATTGGTTTTAGGTGTTGCAACAGTAATAGGTACCATATCCTTTAATGAAAGTGTGTTTGTATGGACTGCACATTGAATTTTTGCTTTCTTTTTAAAGAAGCTTTCAGTCTTTCTTGTTGCATGTATAATGTAATGACTTTCTTCATTATGATTAATTTGCCGAGTACAATAATGCAAGTAGTATATTTTACAAATTATAAAAATTAGTATTTATATTGATAGTATTATATATATTATATATAGTGTAGTTGCACCTGTAATCTTTGCAGTATGGCAAGTTTAGGTTGCGTTCTGAAGAAAATCCCTCTGTGCAATTGTTTTTGTCTTCAGTCTCACAAATAATAATTGCCAATTTCAACCCCACAAGACAGAAACAAGTATTGTGGGAGTAACAGAAATTCTGTAGGGAGCAGCATCTAGGTAGGAGGACTGAAACTGCTGTTTGTATTGAGCTGACGGCTGTTGCGTTGAAAAGCCAACATCTGCTTGGGTCTGATGTATTCACCTACTTGAATGCACATGCAGGGGCTCCAGTCTGGAGCCATGAGAACATGGGAGTGCCTGCTGGGATGGAGTTCACAGCAGGTTTAAAGTAGAAGCTGAGGACAGCATTGTGGGAAGGGGAATCACCTTGTTTTATTGCTGTATGGGTAGTGAAGAATATCTGACAAAATCTGCTGGAAGCAAGAGTTCCTTAATTTAGCTACTTCCAGAACAAATCAATGATATATATGAAATGTTAACCGGTGTATACACAGAATTAAGGTGTTAGGGTAGGTTGTCTGGTATCACGTCTAGACATGTTATTTCAAGATTAGTACTTTTGCACTTCCAGTTTTTACAAAATGTGAAGATTTAGCTTCATGTACAAGGACAATTTTTACCTAACTGTTGTATAAAATATATAAGTATGTACTTACAGCTGAAGTGATTGCCTTTGAAATCAGATGTGTTATTACTGTAAACTGTTACAAGATGTATTTACTGCTAAGCTGTATTGTTTTCCAGTTGTCCTCAAACAGTAATTGTGACAGAGTGCTAAAAATAATATGCTGTACATTACTAGTTAGTAAAATGCATGAAATGTCTAGTATTGTTTTCTTCTTTTTTTCTGAATGTAGATGTCGTGGAAGCAGAATAATTGTCCATCTTTCACCTTGCTATTTCATAACTGATCTTTCAAATAAAAACTTAAAATATTTTTTTTTGTTTTAACAAAGCAAGAATTTGCACCTTGTTCTATTTTTAAATTATGCAAATATTTCAGATAATGAGAACATTTTATTTTCTTGCCTTTGAAGTTTTTGTTTAATTGTTACACCTGACTTCTTTATTTGCTTTTGTGTTGTGCTAGCATTGGTTTGAAAGCTGGATTGCTCTGAGGTTTGTGTCTTACACTGAAACAGGAATGAGAAACACATGAAGGACATGTCTTATCTTCCCACTGTGTGATTCTAGTACACGCACCAGAATTAGAAAGTAGAGTTAGAATCTCAAATTGTCAGTGCATATTTTTAAAATATAACTGCATGCGTCACCTGTTATTTAATGTTTTGTTTTCAGATATAACACTTTAAAAAGCGCTATTTAAGACATGACCTTTAGTTAACTCATTTCTGGATAATATTAGTTAAAGATAGTGGGTTGTGTCACTTCCTTAACTTTTGAGAGAGGCTGAAAACTTAGTTGCCAGTTTCAGTTGATTACTAGATTTTACTGTGTTACTAATAGGGTAGAATCCAATATTTAAGTATTTTAGTATATATATTACATTTTTATGCAGACCAGCTTCACTGATACTTATCTATGTGTATTTGTGGTTTTTTTGCAGTTCTGTGTCCTACATGAAGAGGGCTGCCTTTCAGAATTAGCCATGCTCCTTTCTATGATGAGAAGCTTTCCTTGGATATAACTCATATTATTTTTTCATTTGGCACTATACCTAAAGCAGTATTCATTTACCTCCTCTGTGTGTGTGGATTTTCTGATTATACAGTAAGTCAACTGGGCATGACAACTCATCCAGTTTAACTTAATAGTGCAATGAACTGGAGCAGGGAACAAACATTGTACAGTTTTACTTGCATTGTTCTGACTTTTTAAAGTCTATTTTTACATTGTATAGCATGTAGTAAATCCTCCTGCACATTTTGTTGTTGGAAGGAAAAGTAAACTTTGAATAGTGTAAATAAAATAAGCCTCATTTTAAGGAATCAGTATTTAAAAGCATCCTTAATTCCTAAACAAAGTTAAAAAAACAATCTTAGTCAGACTTGGAATTTAAGATTCAAGTGAGTTCTCCAGGACACTCCAGGAAGGTGATTCTGAAAGTCAGAAATCAACACTGCTTTGTAAATGGTAGCCTTGAACTATACAAGATTTGTTCATAGATGAACAAATCCAGATTTCCTGGTTTGACATAAGTAATTGCGTGTTACTTGTTCTTGGTATTAACACAAACATCTGACTTATGTAGTATTTCATGTTTGGTTTTATTTTAGTTATTAATGTTCATGTGGCTTAGATATTCTCCTGTATTGCTGCTATAATTTTACTGGGTTTAAAAAGTGTTTGATCTTAATGAAAATGCTTCAATATATAAACATTTTAAAAGGCAGTATCTTTTTAAAAATACATGTACAGTTTGAAAAACTTGCACCTGACTTCCAAGCTAGTATTATATTGAGATGTTTGGTTTTGCGTATCTCTGGATTTTACTACAAATCTCTCTTGTAAATTGTATGCACTGTCTCCTCTGTGATGATGGACCTGCATTGAAACAGATGAGAATGTATTTTACAAATCCTGTAAAAGAAACGTACCCCATAATCTCAACTTTAAATACTTGTCACAAGTAATTTTGCCAGTCTAAAAGATGAGATTGAAATGTAAGGAGTAATAATTTAAAAAAACAAACAAACAAAAAAAAAACCAACCACTTTCTTCTAGTTTGAGTTCCTATTGTTTCTTCATCCAGATACATATACTGAATATCTGAAGGCATTGGAATATAAGGTTCTAAAGAGACAAACGTGTTTTCTTCAGTTTTTTCCATCTAAAGTCTTCAGGGGTTCTGTTAAAGAATACCTGAATACCTTGCGTCATCCTTCATGTTCAGCTTTATCGTCATCACCAAATACCATTTTGATCAGTAAAACAACATGGTTTGAAAATAGTTCTGATAGTGCATTTTTTTTGTTCTAAAGGCCTCAATATTTTTGTCTTTTGTGCCTTTTTCAGCTTAAAATTCTTTTTCTCCTCCCTCTCCCCCACTTGACCACCAATGGATACTTGCCAGCCTGCTCAGGAATAAATAGATCCTCTCCCTAAGTGTGTCATATATGAAGAAGTTTTTTTGTTGCTTTATTTTAATTCATTTGTGGTTTCTCTAAAAAGAAGGCTGCCATTTATTTCTTTAGCTGGTGTGTTATACATTCATTATGGCATGCTTTTTGTATAGAAATCCTTGATGTTGACTGTTGATACCTGGAAATAGGCAAAGGGGATGACCCTGCTTTATTTTAAAAAAGATGCATATGTGAAACCCACCATGTCTCTGTGTGAGATTATTCAGAGGTGCTTCAATCTCCTGATGAGGCTTGAAGTGACAAGATGGAACAAAATAAACAACAATTAAGAGAAGAAAAAAAAAGGACAACAGAAAAACTTCTGTCAAAGTTTGTGTTACTTGTAACAAATCTTGTATGACATAAAGTCACAAACTACTAAAAGTAATGAAACTGGAAATAACGACCAGAAACAGCTTTAGTGAGCTAAGCATCTGCTTGGGAATTTCATGCCTCTCATCAGACTAAACAAGATTTCAGTATGAAATGTACCTGTTCACCTTGTATGCATAAACAACAGCTGCCAAATGTGGCAAGTATTATATGTATACCTATATATGTACATTTAAAAAAACAGATCCCAAAACATTTGAATAAAAAGAACCATGCAAATCTGCTTTTCTGCTGAGTTCTATGTGCTTTGTAGTCTCTACTATGCATCCTTTTCTTCCTGATCCATTATTGAATCTTGCATTCTTTCAGGGAGATGGATTTCATTCTTCTTTTTAGTTTTAGCATGTGACAGTTGTAAATGGCCACCCAAAAACAGCTGACAGATACCTGAGCAGAGATTTTGTGAAAATCAGTTCTAATTTTGATATGAAGAGCGCTGGAAGCGAAGTTGCCCTAAAGTCATTGAGTTTTAAGGTACTTAATTTATTTGTACCACTTGCTTTACTTCTTTGTCTGCTTTTATCTAACCCTTTTTCTGCATTTCAGCTCTTTGGTTTGAAGTTTATTTGCTTCATGGATAGGGTAGAATTTTGAGTCAGGGACTATCTGGCCAGGATGTCAGAGGTAGTCAAGAGTCCTAAAATTGTGTGGTTTTGGTTAAGGGAAAAAACTTGAAAACAACATCGGTTCCCTTCTGGTGATAGATGTAGCTGGACTCTCAGCTGGTGTAAGAAATTGATGATGAAGAACATCTGCTGTTGACTGTGCCAGGTAATCGTAGCCTTTAACTTGGATTAGTACCATAGCTGTTCACATTGTTGCTTCCAGAGTGGGTTACCTTGGCATTCTTTGTGCATGCTTTTCACCTGGAAGCTGTAGCTAGGCCAGAAATGGCACCCTTCATGCTTGGCAACAGTGTTGATAATCAAGTGTATATCTGCACAGCACCTTTCACAGCAGCCTCCTTCTCATTTCCAAAGGGACAATTTGTGGTCTGGGTTTCAACTTGTGAAGCTGTAGATGGTGCAGAGCCTGTGCAGCAGGAGGCCTGCTTCTCTGGCTCTGGCAGCCACAGGCAGTGGACAGCAGCAGCCTCACTGGCAAAGCTTTCTAGCAGAGTGCTCCTGGCTCTGATGGATCCAAACTGGAACATACTGACTCCTTGTGTCATTCTGCAGTGTATCTTTGTTTCAGGCAATGGTGGAACTATTATTTGATTCAGATATTAATCCTGATTTTTAAAACTTATGAACCTCCCAAGTTAAAAAAACTCAAAAAAACTATCATCCAGTAAAATACAAAATCTCAAAACAAAATGGATCTTAAGTCACATTTTGTGAATTTAGTGTTCTGCTTTTCTTGTGGGCACAGAGGTGTTTATTCTAACCCTGAACAGAAACACTCTCATTGTAATACAGGCAATCTACCTGTTGTAATGCAAAGACAATACAATTTATTTTCAAGGTGTCTGCAATTTTGCAGGTAGCAGTGTGCTTGGAGCATTTAATAGGGCCCATCTAATGATGGAGATGTGCTAGTTACCTTCCTTGCAAAGTTTCTGACACCTGAGGAACCAGAAGGAACATGTTTAAGCAGTTTGTCCTGACTGGTGAAATTAGATGTCTTGTTCCCTTGCCCACATTCTTTTGACCAGGACCTACCTCAGGAATTCTGGCTGTTTTGTTTGAATGTCTTGATCAGCAATGGCTGTCTGGATTAGCTGATCACTGTTCTGTCCTAACAATAATGAAACTGTATGAACTGAGAGATCTAGTTACTGAACTTTGTGCTGCAATTTTTTTCCTTTTTTTTCTTCATCATGTAGAAAAGTTGGATACCAGGGTCACCATCCTAGAGCACATTACAGAGGATTGTGTCCAGACAGTTCTGGAGTATCTCCAGTCAGGGAGACTCCACAACCTCTCTGGTCAATCTATTCCAGTGTGTGGTCACCTGCCCAGTAAAGAAGTTCTTCCTCATGTTCACGTGGAACTTCCTGTGCATCAGTTTCTGCCCATTGCCTCCTGTCCCATTGCTGGGCACCACTGAGCAGAGCCTGGCTCCATCCTCTTGGCACCTCCCTTCAGATACTCACAGACATTAATGAGGTCCCCTCTCAGTGTCTCTTCCCGAGGCTGAACAGGCCCAGCTCCCTCAGCCTTTCCTCATAAGAGAGATGCTCCAGTCCCTTAACCATCTTTGTTACCCTCCACTGGAGCTGCTCCAGGAGCTCCAGGTCTCTCTTGTCCTGAGGAGCCCAGAACTGGACACAGCACTCCAGATGTGCCTCACTGGGGCTGAGCAGAGGGGCAGGATCACCTCCCTTGAGCTGCTGCCAATGCTCTTCCTGCTGCACCCCAGGATTCCATTGGCCTTCCTGGCCACAAGGGCTCACTGCTGGCTCATGGACAGCTTGTTGTCCACCAGAACCCCCAGGTCCCTCTCAGCAGAGCTGCTTTCCTGCTGGTCAGGCTCCAGCCTGTGCTGGTGCCTGGGGTTATTCCTCTCCCTGTGCAGAGCCCTGCACTTCCCTTGGTTGGATTTCAGACAGTTCCTCCCTGTCCCTCTCTCCAGCCTGTCGAGGTCCTTCTGAAGGGCTGCACAGCCTTTGGGGCATTGGCCACTCCTCCCAGCTTTGTGTCATCAGTGAACTTGCTGAGGAGGCATCTGCTCCTTCATCCAGGTCATTGATGAACAAGTTAAACAATACTGGACCCACTACTGTCAACCTGCAAGTTCTCACGTGTGTTCCCAGATGCCTCGGTCTCACAGCCACCTTACAGAAAACTTTCTCCCGCCAAAGACTAGAACTGGGGATAAGATGTGAGAGACAGAATCTCAGAAAGTAGCAATCCACTGGTCATTCATAGTTCATTTGTGTCACACACCTCCCCAAACACACACGCTTAGACTCAGTGTTAGGAACAGTGCTATTATATTGAGTTTGGATACAATCTTAGCAGAGGGTTCACCTTATTCGAGGCACGTGGTAGCTTTTCCAAATGAGTACACCAGCGCAATTGGCATCTGAAACAGGGATAGCCTTTTACTTATGTCCGTTCTGGAACTGGCACTCTGAAATGGTGAGGGTTAGAACTGGGCTAGGGTTAGCATCCTTTCTGGAGTTAGACCACAGAATGCTGCAATACCTCTCTAAGTAAAAAGGTGGCATGAGCCCGTTGTCACCCGGTCCTCATTTTCTGCTTTGGAGAGTAATTTGTAATGGAATCGCTGTAGTGGCTCATGGCTTTCTAAGATCTGAATATTGCAGGTTACAGATGACTGGCTTTCTTTCTGTGGCATTTAAGAGTAATGCAGGTTAATAGGAGTTATTTCTAAAACGACACTTTCTAAAGCGACTTTTCTCTCAGGCAAGTGTAAGTCTGAAAAGCATGTGCCTGCCACAGGATGGCAGCAATCCGTCACCACTGAAGCATCTCTCAGTTCGAGTGTTGCATCGCAAGATGAAGCCCAAAGATAAGCTATTCACACACGATCACTTTGTGAAGATGATATGACAAGCACAGGAAAGCCTTTGTGTATACGTACTCGTTATTAATTAAAGCCATGGTTTACAACGTTTGTTACAATGTGATAATTTGCTTAGCTACAAAAGCTGGCCATGGGGATGAGCTCTGAATATTTTCTCGTATAGCAGTTGGTATGGGAGTTCATTCTGTGGAGGGTTAAATACTGAGGGTAAGGTAAGTAATCTCTTTTTAATGCTCCCCAGTGAGCACATATTTCCTACCAAAATCTATGGGGTTTTCACCTTTAGGCCTGTGTTTCCACTTCCTAAGGCCATCTAAACAATACATCGCTACAGTGTGATGCCCATCTGCAATACACCTTCTGTTTCCCTGGAAGTCAGGGCCTGTTTGAAGACATTCAGTGCCTGGAGCCAGTCATTACTATTTTCATGTGTATGTACAACTACTTGCAGCAAGTTTGCTGTCATCTCTTCTGAAACTATAAATTAATTTTAACATCCAGGCCTCCGTAAGTCATTTGTAGTGGTCCCTGATTGGTTCTGTGGTCAGTGACCTGCCCCAGTACTGACTGGTAAAAGCAAGGCTTTGTGAAAGCTTAGGGGGGTTTATAACCATTACTGTGTAAAGGGTCTTGTGAAATTAAATTATTCTTTGAAGGACGTACTTCGTGAAAGCTGAGCCTTTCTATTAGAGAATATGGTTTTAAACATCAAAAAGTGCAGGGGCAAAGCAGGATTTGTAGCCAGCAAGCTCTCTGCCCTGGCAGACAGTAAGTCATGATGCCTCCAGCCAGGGATCTGCATGTCCCTGTCCAGCACCACAGGAAGTGCAAGGCCTGTCTCTCTCACCCCCAAGCCCAAACATGCTAATCCTAATGGTGCTCCTGCAGAGATGTATCAGCTGCTCACAGAACCAGAGCTACCCACTGCCTAGAGAGTACTGAGGACTAGAAACTCCTCCAGCAGGGCGTAAAGACAGGGATGAGCCAGTCAGCATGGTGGCTGATGTGAAAGAGGGGGTGAGGAAGGCAAGTGACAGAGAGAAAGCCCTGGAATTCAGGGGAGCAGACTCGGGCCCTTTCAGGCAGCTTGAGGTAGGGTGCTCAGCTTCGCCATGACAGAGGTAGCAAAGTAAAAGTGTAAAATGAATGCAAATCTTAGCTTCACAGTGAGCAACAAGAGAGTGCTATAAATGTTGACTGTCTTGCTAAAGTAATAATTTCATATGACTCAGTACAGAGAGCCTGCTACCAGAGAAGGCATGCGACTTTCTCAAAGCTGTTAATAGCACTGACAGGTAGACTTTCCTGGCTGCTTCTGCTAGTCCACATAGCAATGCATCAATTGCTGTTCCAGAGCAATCCAACAAAAACATGCTTGGTTTTGTCCATTCTTTTCCCTGCACAGATGATGGGAAGTGCCACGAGTGTCTTTGCCCAGCTGTTTGATGTCATGTCCCTTTGGAGACAGAGAAGTCATTTTCAGGGATTTGAAGGAAAGTATCCTGAGACAGTATAATACTGGGATGACACATTTTTATATCACCGGAGTCAATAATCTGAGGCTGTGCCAGGAATAGTACTGAGAGAGGGAAGACTTGTGCTCCCCTTTACCGCAGAACCCTTTTTCCCATGGTGTGGGAGACATACTCCTTCCAGTGTTGGCTGCATGTAATGGGGGTAGATTGGGGCACGCCTGCATCTACAGTGAGAGAAATCATACTCTTCAGTGATGGGTGTGAGGGTGCTTAGAGTCAGAAAGCAAAAGAACATGTGAAAAGCCCTGAGGGAGGTAGAAAAGGCACAACTGAGATTTGCCATCACTGAAGGCATCAGACCATAGGTGGGATCAAGGATCTATTTAACAAAGCATACCTCCTTATCCCTGAGATTCTAGCAGGTATGCATAAGGAGAGGGAACAATTGAGCTTTTGGCAAGATCTGTATGATCTCACATGGCACACTGATTTAGGTTCTAGATTTAAAGATTTAGAAGGATAATTCTGAATTACATGTGTTTATTCAGAGCTCTCCACTTATTTTTCTTGCAGGGCCAATGCAGGCTCCTGACCTGTGTACCTCATCATGAGGATGGCATCAAGAAGCATCTGAAAGGTGATTTCCTTCTGCTGTTCACACAGGTCAGAAGGTTTTTGTTCTTGACTAACAGCTGATTGCAGTCTTTGTATTCATCTATTCTCAGTCTCCTGCTGCCATCAGTTTTCATTCCCAGAAATCCCAAGCAGGATGGAAAATCTTGGATTTCTGCAGAGAACCATCTTGGCTGCCATGCTGTCAATTACTTCCCTGGGTGTTTTGCTGTGGGGAAAGAAGGAACCTCATGGAGAATGGAGACACAACCTTGCATCTATGACCAGTTGCTATTGTTTTTTGGGGTTGCCTCTGTAAATTGAAATTACACAGATGTCTTTCAGTCTGACTTCATCTTGCTCCAAGTGGAAGTGAACATTCAGTAATAGTACTGCCACAGTATGGATAGCTCTACCAACTCGTCTTTCCAGTCAGGATGCTAGAGAATCAGTTTTTGTAGCCTTGTAAAGAAAACCCTCAATAGCCTAGAGCTTTACAATTCTACTCCTTGAGAGACACATGTAGTTGAAAGCATTATGAGAAAGCAAATATCTCTGACCTAGTATCAGAAAAGAACCTTAGAACTCACCACAGGTGCAAGCAAGGCTCAGATCACTCGCCTGATGTGTGGCCAAGCTCTGAGACTGACAGGGACTTTCAGGTTTGCCTGGGCAAATAAAATGTCCTTTGTGAAAAGCCTTGGCACCCTAATGGTACAAAATGCCATTCGAATTTTGTTCTTTATTTTTCCAGTTTGCATTGGTGAAGTGACCTGAGAACTGAGAGTGTTGTGAAAGTTCACTTCTTGTGTGTCTGTGCACAATGATGGTCTCTGTTTTCCCTCAGCAGATACAGCCGTGGCTAACCTGCTCGAAGGATTATGAGCAAAAGTGGGCAATGTGATGAAGTGCCCAACTCCTTGGCCGTGTCAAGCTGTGGTTTGGATGTAACTCTTCACCTCTTCCAACCTTGCTTGGTAGCATGTGCTCTTGCCCAAGTAAGCAGCCCATTTATTTATACACAAGGCAAACAGCCCTGTAAAGCTGATATTGCTTCTTTTGAAGTGCTGAAGGACTTTGCCATTCATTTACAAGATCAGAGAGACTGTAATTTTCAGACAAGCCAATCTGAAATCCCTACTGGAGTTGTTTGTTCCTGTTTCTTCTCTAAGAAGTCATCTGCTTCCATCCTTTCCCTAAATTCATCTCAGAGCAGTCCCTGCAAAGAGCACTGTTTTAAAACTTTCCGGGGAAAGAAGAGACAGTGTTTTCTCTTCCGTGGGTCTTATGTCATGCTGAGTCTATTCCTCTTGTAGAAATGCTTCATTCATTCACATGGAAAAGCTGTTTGTAGCACCATATGGTTCTTCAGTGTAAGTTACTGGTATCTATTACCCTTTTTGTCAACCTTTTGATTTTAAGTTGCAGTGTCAATACCATTTTGTTAAGGAGATCAACTTAGAAATGTGAAATGCTTAGAAGTTTACCAAAAACCAAAACTTTTTGTCTTTACATATGTCTTGCATCAATGTTTCCCACGAAGAAGGCTAACATCTACAGCCTTTCTGTGTACCACCTTGGCCTCTTGAGGACTGCTGAGGTGATGGTATCTCTGTCTTCTGTAAGACTGTTGAACCCAACCTTGTGGTGAAGACACAGATAACCACTATTGCCCTCCTTTAATGTCCTTTTAAGGAAGAGGCTAGGAAACTTTATTAGTAATTCTCACTTGGCATTATCATCGGCTGAGAAAGCTTTACCTGAAACCTCTTGTAATCCTTACATCTGAAACTACTTCTCTGTTGCAGGTGGTTGGGACTGGCACATTGCTTCAAATTTGCAGGGAGGAGCAGGCTGATAGAGTGATGGCACACCTGCTTTTTCTTTAGGAAATGCTGCTGGAAAGCAGTCAGCTTCAAATAAACCCAGTGAATTGAGAGAATCTACATTCTGATTTTGTACGGGTCCTGTGTTTTGGATGAGAAAGAAAATAAATGAGCACTTGAGCTCCATTAAATCCTTGTAGAAGGAACTGTAAAGGGAATCAGCCTTTCTCTACACAAAAGCTCAGGAAGAGAGAGTGGGGTGGGCAGTGGTGATAAGAGGAGAGATGGCTGAAGTGCTGCAACAGAAACAGGCATCTGCCTGTGCCCTTGTCATCCCAGCACCACCATTCTTTGGCAAATATGTGTGACTGCTTGCAGGCTTTATCCATCTTCAAGGTGGAACGTGGGGCTCTTGCACTGGGAGTTCTGGAGGCACGAGCTGTTCCTCACAGGTGCTGGGGCTGAAGCATGGCTGGTGCTGGTGATGGGGCTCAGGTGTTAGAAAGTCAGTGGAGCAGCAGTGCTGCCTCTCCTGCTTTGCCCCGAGGTGCCCTGTTTTGGAATCATCAGCTGATTGTGTTTCACCTGTAGGGTAACCTATAATGTATCTGTCATTTTTCTAAAATATTCTTAGTGAAGCCAAAGCCCTGAAGACAGAGATCTTTGGCATTACAAAATATACAGTGTTTCTGACATTTTTCACTTTCTTTCACCTGTGTTGTTGCAAATGAGCAAGAGTCTTGTCTTTAGTAAATAAAAGCTTAAAGGAGTCAGAATTTCTTCTGTAAAATCCCACTGCTTCTATGGATGTGCAGCTCCTTCCTCTCTAATACAGTGAGTATGTACAATGTGGTTATAAAATATTGTCTATACACAGTTTATTGGCAGAAGGCTGTCTGCTGTAAAATGCCAAATTAAATTCTGAGCCAGAATGGAGTCCATTCACACAGCACTTGTATTCTGTGGCACAATGATGCTTCTGTTAAAACTGTTCATGTGAGGAAATAATGTCTGTGATAAAACTCACGGGTTTTACCATATGCCCCAGATACCTGGGATTTATACAGAATTCCTTTGGCAGTCACACAAAAGAGCCACTAGGCACATAGTGGCAATCCAAACCTCAGTTTGCTTTTCTAGAAATTGTACTCCTGACTTCTTCCCCAAGTTTGGAAGAAAAACTGAAGTAGTTTGTCCAAAAAATAATGGTCCCACTAACTTTCCAGAGTGTAGATGCTAGTCTTAGAATCATATGTCCTGTTCAACAAGGGAGCAAAGGACCTTTACCACTGTGTAAGTATAAATACATTGTTTGGGTATTTTTCATATATTTTTGATGTATGGAGAAGTACCAACCTGAAGTAAACTAAATCATATAAGGGGAAGGAAATTTCTGGTTTCCTCTTTCTTGGGAGCTCAGACATAAAGACTCATGGGTACTGATATTTTAATGCATGGATCCATACAGCCCAGTACATGAGAAGATATAAAAGCAACAGTACATAGGAAGTAAGGAAAAGTGTCTTGTTGTCCATAAAACTTTATAGTCTTGGGTTGATTGTGTATTGTGATATAGATTGCAAGTGATTCTCTAAATGCTTGTACTGTTTTCAAGTAACCTCCTAGTAGGTTAGATGCTTTCCAAGCTCTAATCTTGTTTGTGTGAATGATATTCTCTGTATTCTGGAAATGTCCATTATACCTGTGAGTCCATGAGATGCTCAGAAGCATGAGCTAGGTATCAGAAGAAAAACATTTTTCCTTTTCAGCATCCTGGGAGGAGGCATTCTTTCTGATTTTCAACAGAAACTTACAAGAAGTCCATAAAGGGTAAGAGCAGAAGAAACCAGCATGTTTAGGACTCCTCTGATGCAGCAGTTTCCTAGACTGGTCATTGTTAGGAGCCACTCCTATTTTCCGCTCCCACACTTGCTGGAATGCAAATATTAAACATTTCATACGAGTCTGTGTGATATAGTTTATAATAGCAGCTGGCACCTGGAAACATTTAATTGGATTCAACTGACAGAAGAATAACAGCAGGTTAAGATTATTTATATTTTCAGTGATTTCTTCCTCCTGTGGTGTATTCTCTTAATCCAGGATTAAATTCTAATTGTGGTTAAGCCCTTGGAAAGCTCATCACTTTGAATGGAAGCTTTAGGAAGACAACATACCTGAGGTTTGGGTGGGAAGTTTCAGGGTGTGAACCTTATTACCCTGTAAATTCTGGATGTTTTATGCAAGGCAAACACAAGTAAGAGTAATGGAGAGATACCTCACAGGCTCTGTCCTGAGACGTGGTGGGAAAGGCAAGGCAATGAAAGCACAGTGCCCTAGGTTTTGCTCTATTTGATGCTGCCTGCACACAATCTCATATGAACACATTAAGATAAAGGTCTGTGTTGTTTTGCCAGTTTGGATGTTGCTGCTGAGCATGCTCAGGGTCATCAAAAGTGATCAAAAAGCATCATCCAAAAGGAAACCCACACTTTTTAAAAAGTGTTCAGAATCAATGTGAGCATAATTTGACACAGGGCAAGAACAGATGGAGTTAAGCAGGAAGCTTGCTTAGTTCTGTAATTTTATATGATGAACAAAACTTTGCTGAAGCCAATGCAGCTCTGTCCAGCCACTGCCTGATCTGTGTAACCTGTAGGCCCACAGATACAGTTTTGCTATTGCAATAGCTATTGCACATATGTGTATATATGTACACACACAGGCTATGTGCTGACATTGCGGTACTGAGGTATGTCAGGCTTGCTTTGCCTCAGATTGCCTTAGCCTGCCTGGAACTTTTTAGCTGGCTTAGCTGTAGCAGCAGTTAATTATCAGGTGACTATTTCCTTATTTGGCCATGGGATATAAACACAATTTTTGTACAGACAAGAATAGTGAGTAGTTATTTTGTGTATAGTGAAATATGTATTCCATCATCTTTATATTGCAATGTAAAAGAAAAAAGGCCTGGCCTGGCAATTGAGGGCTGCCTGTGGCAACACAGGGTGCAGAGGAGAGGAGTGCAGACATGAAGAGGATGAGAGAAGAGGGCATGGAAATGTCAGCTGAGAGCTATGGACAGCTCAGCAGTAAACCTTGGAAACAGGCAAAACTGGCTTATAGGTGGCCGAGGAAACAGATAAGAAGCATACAACATGTGTAAGATATTTTTTAGACAGGTCGTTCAGACATAATGTGGTGTACCATACCAAATAAAAATAACAATGTGTAAAGTAATAAGGAAAATGTATCAAAAGAAGCCCGGAGTGGACATTAGAAAGAGAGGGAAGAAATCAGCAGTTTCAACATCATGCTTGGGTACTGCCATTGTGTTCCTTCCAGAAAAAAAATAGGAATATGATGCTCCCTGTAACCATTTCCTCCCCTGGCTGAAGCCAACTGCATGAAGACTCAAGAGAAAGTGTGGAAGGGTGAGTATAGCACCAGGGAGAATTGTAGGTGGTAGGAAGTATGTGTTGGATAGCTATTGAGACTTTTTCCCATGTTAGTGTTCTTTCTTTATTTTCTTTTCTCATAAATGAAATACACTTTGAAATGCTTTTTCTTCCCTTTTTTCTTTCCCTAATTCCCTAATTTGCTGAATTTGCAGTAGCTTGCTTAGTGTCTAGAATGCAACTTTTAAGTTTCTCCTGACATTAAAGTCCTGCTGATACATGAAATTCTGGGGGTTTTGTTCTGCCTTTTCTGCAGGGAGTGATTTCTTCACTTGAGTCAAAGTGACAGGTCATTCAGTGCACCTGCCTCTTTCAGTGTATTTACAGTTTGGTAAGCAGAAGAATTCCAATACATTCTGCCTTTTTGAACAAACACCTAAGAATTAAGGATCAGTTTTCATGTTTCAAAACGTACCATTTTGAGATTGAAGGCATATGATATGATGCAAGCCCATATTTGGGGAAACTTTATGTTCTAGCTGGGCTCCCTTCCGAACTGAAGCAGTGAAGCACTGCTGCAACACAGAGAGTAAAAGCACCCCAGTGACAGAACACCAGCCAGCCACTCTTTTGAAGTAGGTTTGTTTAAACCTGCTACTCTAATGAGCTCACCAAGGATGACTGGAAGGCTTTTAAAGCCCAAAAGCCAAGTTTTACTGTAGCAGTCATATTCTTTCAATTAATAAAAAGTCAGTGCAACTCTTAAAGACAGGTTAGAAATAAAAGAGCTCAAATCTTGTATCCCTTTGTGCCACAGAGAGGCTCCTGCCTTTCAGCCACTCTACCAGTGGCTGCCAAGAGTGCCCCCCCTCTTCTTAGGAAACTCCCTATCATCTCAGGAGCTAGACTTCCCACTCTTCACTGAGATCTCTCACAAACTGATTCAGCTGCCCAAAAGGTTTTAATTTCCTTTATCGTCACCTAACCAACTCAGTGTGAGTTCAGCTCAGAGCAGGGAGGTCAAATAATACAAAGCCTCAGCCACCTAGTCTGCACAAAGTAGTTTCCATTCTCCTCAATCGTCTTTCAGCATAAAAGTAGCAGATGTCTGAAGTGGCAAGATAGCCTGTCTTCATATTAGCATCAATCTAAACAGTGTTCCTCGAGAAACAGTTAATTTCAAACTGTATATTGCAGTGATAAGCACTGACCAAGCAGTATTTTCTGTCGGGTGGTTTTCTAGATCTGTCACAAGCTACAGAACACAACTCCTCAGAGAAACATTAGCATTCAGGATTGATGAGAAAAAGAATAATGTATGAAGCTGAATAGGCTAAAGGCCATTGAAATCATGGCAGAAGTATGGCTTTTACAATATATTCATTATATAATGTAGCCATTTTCTTAACTGAGTTTGGCAAATAACCCAACACAGGCAAAGAAATGTGGTTTAGACATTTAACTAGAGAATGCATAGAGTGCAATTGTTTTCATGCTAAAATGTCACAGCAAGGGAACTCTCCAGGGTTAAACAGGCATGTTTTGAAATATAAATGGTCAAGCATATTTCACATTATGATCACTCTTCAGTTTAAGTATTTCAGATGTGGTATGGTGCTACAAAATTGAACTTTGGCAACAAAAGAGCAGATTCAGATCTGGTTCTTACAGGTAGGCTATTCCAAATGGCTTGCAGCAGGCACAGACATTCCCATTTGTCCATCAACACATTTTAAGCATTACTGATCTAATCTCAGGATTTTTTTCCTTTTCATTCAATGTGTGTTAGAAAAGAATATGTGCAAATACTTTCAACAAGTGTATTTTATTGGAGCCAGGGAAAAAAAAAAGATGATCTGAATTTGGAAAAATCTTCTGTCACTGATACAAAATGCATTTTCTGGCTACCTCAGTGAAATCCATAGGCATAACTCATCATTGTGTGATTGTTTATTGCAAGACTAAGTGATGTCTTGTTGGATATCAACAGTTTTTTCATTTTGTAGTGAATATTCTAATTAAAAAATGCGAAGCAAAAATGAAAATAATTTATCAGAAAGAACCTGTGTAGAGATGTTCCTGCTAATACACCATTGGATTTGCCTTGAAATCCCTCAATTATATTTCTGTAAAATCTCAGAAGATTTTATGCCTTACAGAGACAAAACTGTATTTTTATTCCACACAACCAATTTTCTGTCTGCTTATGGATTATTTTACACCATCCCTTCTGAATAGTTTTCCTTTTGCCTTCTCCTCCAGTGGTCCTTTCCTTTAACCCATATATGACAGGTATCGTGCAAAAATAGTGCTGGGAGAACATACAACAGCTTTCTGACAAAATCATTCCTTTGGCAACTGCCCAAATCTCTGTGCTCCTCAGGGAAAACAGGTGCTTGTTGGAAACGTTCATCATGTTTTCTGTCACACACAAATTTTAATTTTTAGGATTTTTCTGGTTTTCTGTATTGGAAACAGTACACTGGATTCTAATGTACCTAGACTGAGCATCTCAGGCTGGTTAGTGCTGCTGTGATACTTGCCTTCTTGTACTGGTATATATGTCACTTTGAAAACATTTAGAGAGGCAAATAGGGAGGATTAAAAGGCTGTTGCACATTTTAGCAGCCCAAATAGGAGGTACTGCTGGCTGGTATCTGCTCTAAATTGGCTTTGCCTGCTACCTCAGAGACCCCTGGTTGGTTTGGTATGTTCGTAAAATGGGTTTTATTGCCCTGTTGTGTCCTAATCTGGTCGTTTCCTCACTTGCTTTAGTCAGGTGCCCTGAGGTATCAGTGATTTCAGGGGGTTTCCTCACTCATTATCCTTCCGGGCGCAGCTGCCCAAGCCCTCAGGTGCAGCCCCGAGCGGTGATCCCAGGGCGGCCATGGGATGCAGCTGGCAGGGGCTGTGCAGGGCTCGCTCCGGCCCGATGGGGTCGGCAGGGTGGCCCCCCCGAAGGTCTGTGGGGCGCAGCTCGCAGCAGGACTGAAGCGTCCGTGTGGCTGCTCCCAGCAGGGCTCGCTGCGCTGCCCCCAGGTGTGCCCGGAGCTGGTCGCCCTTTTCCCGGCTTGGCCAGAGCTCCGGAGCCGCCCCAGCGCTGCCCCTGCCCAGGGGGTGCCGTGGCCCTGCTGCAGCTGGGGCGGGTCGCCGCGGGGAAGGCACGGCTGGGCTTGGGGCGAGCAGAGGGAGCAGAGGAGGAGCCGCCGCGTCCAAGGCGCGTTTGCTTTTTTGTGTCCCTTCCGCGGACGCAGCCTGCAGTTCCTATGGATTTACGAAAAGGCTGGTTTAGGTCCTTTCATATCCAAGTCCATTTTTTTCCCATGCCTTCCCACAGTCACAGCTATGTCAAACAGAGTAATTTCTCTGTACCATCACAGCGTTTTAGTTTTTTTGCCCTTTTATAGAACGGCCCATAGCAGATGCTGCTTTAATCCTTTCAAAGCACTTTGTGAAGATAGTGAAGGCACTCGGGGATAATCTCTGTGAAGCCGCTAAATTGGTCACCACCGAAGCACTGAGAGACGTGAAACTAGGCTCCAGTAATCTGCAGAGGGAGCTTTTCTCTCGTTTGGAAGCACGGTGACATGCAGACCCACCGAATAAACCACAGCAGTTTGCAAAGCCTCTGTTCTTCCCTGGAGGATGCCACCAGAGGGAGGAAGGAGAAAACTGCAAGCAGGTTAAGGTATTAATCACTCAGTGTAATGTGTGAAGACCGGGGTGGGGGGAAAACAATCATCAAAAAGGATGCTTAACCATGGAGAGGAGTTTACTCAGATTTATTTTTTCCTTAAATACTAAAAAAGTGGGGTTTTTTTCCCCTCTTTCTTCCTTCTCACTATTATTACAAGGGATAAGGCTTGGCAGAAGACTTTGCCATTGAAATTTAAAGTTGATATATCCACAGACCTGTGGTATTTCTATGAAGCCAGAAGAAACTCACAGCTGGGAAAAATCAAAATTCAGGTTCAGGATATCAAGGCAAGTAATATAATTTGCCTTTTATTGTGGCAAAAAGGAAATAATTATCATGGTTACTTATTACCATTTAAAGTGCTTGTGCCAAAAGAGGTCACATTTATGTAAATCATACTATTTCCTTGCATAAAAAACCCTCTCTGCTGGTTGTCCCTCTCCCTATTTAATCAAAGTAGAGAGCACTAGCGTTAGTGTGACAAGAGATGCCATACTCAGACTTAGAAGTCCGGGCCTGTGTCAAATGGCATGGAAAAACTGCTTGTGCGCAAAGGGAAGCGCTCAGCAAGCGTGCTGTGCCACCTCAGCACTGCCTGTGGTGTAGCAGATCAATGCACCCTATGCTTGCCATGAGGGTGGATTCCTGCAAGGTGGGAAACAACACCCTGTTCCAGGACACCGGGTCCTGGCTGCGCAGCAGAAGAGACCTGCGGAGTGTGAGATGTGCCTCACTGCTGGGGGAAACTCTTGGGGAGCTCTTCTCTTTCCTCTCACTAAGCTGAGGAATCTTGCCCAGAGGCCTTGGATTTGTCCCACAAATGGGCTGTTGGGTGGCTGTTTCATTTCCAGCGAGAGTAGAGGGAGCATGGACTAAGTTTCTGCCCAATGTAAAATGTTATCCTTTTGTGCATCTTTCTCTTGGTAGTTGATAAAATACCCTCCAATGAAGACATGAGCATTCATGGACAGAGATTTTGTGATGGATTCTCCTCTGAGGACCTCTTCTCTGACCCAAGCTCCTTGTCCTGAAAGTAGGTGACATTGCTGTGCTTTGTTGTGGGCCTTCTTGAGCATTGTGAATGTCCCAGGGCACTGCCTTCAGCAAGAACTCTCTCCCTGCTGTCCATCTGAACAGCCATCTGACCACTCACAGGTGGATAACTAGCCAGAAGTGGCTGCTGCAGCTCATTGCTGAAAATGTATGATTGTGCACGTTCCCCATGAAAGCTGATGCACATTCACAGCTTTGCTGGGGGCCCAGGGTACTTAAATGGCTGCAGTGAGCAGCACCACAGCAGAGAAAAGGTCACCTGTGCCGGGCACGCCAGACAGCCTTGTGAGGGATGTGTGCATGGTCAAGAGATGCCTGAAGCTAGGTGGGATGGGAACATTGGAGCCAACCTGGAACTGTTGCAGAAGCACAGCAGTGAAGGCCTTTGGCCTCAAGAGCAGTGCTAGGGCCATTTTTAATCACTGAGCTGGTAAGTCCCTGGTCACTCTGTCACAGTCTGCTGAGCAGTGAGCTTTAGGAGGCTTGTCAGGGTTCAACTCCAGCTGTCTATTGATAGGTCTCTCAAAGAGTCAGAAGGTGAGCTGTGGCAAGTGGCTGGGAAAATTAGACCACTTAGCTGCAGAAATGTGATCTATAGGAACTGCCAGACCCATCCTACAGACTTTAGGTTGGAGAAAGAACAGCAGTTCAGTGCCTGGTACAAGAGCAAGATGGCTAGGGACAAGTCAAACCTGCAACCCTTGCAAGGCATTTCGCTGAACCAAGTGTTTGGGTCATTGTCCTCAGCTTTAGCAGGAAGGTGAGAGGCTCCTCTCTTTCATCACAGCATGTCTGTGTCTCCCTCCTCATGGTAATGGATTGCTCTGCCCTTTAATTCTTGTCACATTGCCATTATTCCCCTCTTGTGTGGTGACACTTCCGTAACAAACACAGGGAAAGCTTGATGGGAGCAGTCAGTCTGCCACAGGAAGGACAAAAGACAGCCTGTGGACAGGGGAGATCCATAGTGAGGTGCTCTATTGCCTTCAGCTGGATGCCACCACTGGGCCCAGTTTGCTGCCCAGGGTGAAAAGGGACAAGCCAGTGCAAGACGGGCATGGTGGTTTTTTCAGTGCAATGAGAATGTGTTGCTCACCAGGAAGATTTTGCTGCTCCAGATGAATTAATTCAGACTCACATATTTTAGTTATGACTACAATCACTGATACCTCAGAAAAATTAAAAATACTCCTGACTGACTCAAGTCCGTGCACTTCAACAAGACAAAGTCTCATTTTTCAACAGTACAGGAAAAATCCCACATCATACTTCCAGCTTACTCCAAGATTGGAGGGTGCTTAGCAGTCTAAAAATATGATCCAGAGTACTTACATTTTTTTTCAACCTGTATTGGAAATTACCTTCCCTTCTTCTTAAATTAACAGCTAACTTGCTGGCAAAGTGACTTCATAGATGATTTTTTCTGCTATGTTGAAGTCATGTTCTCAGCTAGTGACACCTCCCTGTTTTTTTTTTTCACTGTGCCTTTTTTTTTTTTTAATTTGTGTGAGATTTTTCCTGAATTTCATTTGAACTAAAATGCAAGTCATCTTCAGTGAAGAAAAAAGATGAAAGTACAGCTATTTAAGCAGCATATCAGTATGGTGTGGGTGTGCCTATGAGCCTGTAGGTTATGTGGTATTACCTTATTTTAAAGGAAGTTGTCTTTTGTCATATCCACACTCTTCATTAAAGATTTTTGCACACAGCAGTAATGAGGATACAAAGAAATCTGCTGTCTTTTGCTGACCACAGGTTCACAGGCTGCATTAATAGATAGGATTAGTGAAGAAGAATAGGTCAGAAGGCTGCAAAGCTCCTGTCCCTTGAGATTTCCTTCTTTAGATCATTAGTCTTATTGAGAGCTCCCCTGAATACAGTGAGCAGAAACTGAGGAAAAGGCTGGAACCATTTCGTTCACCAGGACGTGCTGGGGAAGGGCGATTTCTGGGTCATAAGCTCCACTGAAAATGTCTGTCCAGTTTTCTGCACAGGCACCCTGGAGGAACAACAACATCAGTTTTCTGACCAGAGAGGCAGCTGTAACAGAGCAAGGAGAGACTATCATAGGTTTCTACCTGTTGGCTTTAGGTAGGTATTTGGCTTGGATGTGAAAGGGAGCTCTTAAATAGACATTATCAAGTTTAAAGTGATTCATTTGGATTTCATCCCTAATGGAACAGGATGGTAGAAAATGTAATTTTTTTTCAACAATTGCAAGATCAGAGAGGTACAGCTTGTTTTTTATAAAAAGAGATTTATATTTAATGCAGAAATCTGGAGGAAAAATAAATAGTCAAGCCTGTAAACTTTCAACTAACGTTAATTAAGCTTAATATGTAGGAAGATTTTAAAAGTACCTTATCAGAAGTATGTGATAATTCTGTGTCTGCTTGTGTTTTAGTACCACTGAATAAATGTTCTCTGATTTTCAGAGTTGTGGCTGTTGACTGTCAGTTGGCATCCTACAATTATCTTCTGCAGAGAAACAAAATATGGTTTTGTGGTTCTTAACTTTAATTGTTTGTATTGTTCTTGCTTTAAATGTTGGATGCACATAGAAATTGACTTCTTCAAACAGGATCTATGAAAGATCTAGGTACTGGAACATTATCCTGTGTTAGCAGTCACAATACCAAATGTTTCTTTTAGTTCTGCTGGAAGACAGCTATTGTAAGTGTATTACGGGGATTTGAAAATGGCACTCTGTATGAATGCACTCTGATACCACTGTAATTTTGTTTTCTTTGTTTAAATATTATCTATTTTGGGCAGGCTTATTTTGGGCACACAATACAAGGGAAAATTTATGAAATTTCAAAGAGTGCAAGCATGTAAGTGCAAGTAATAAAAAATTTCAACCATAGAACCTTACAGGAAAATAGAAGAAAATTTAAGTTTTATTGAATCAGTTCTTCTAAACAGCATGTACAAAAAGGTTTCTGTTTATAAATGATTGGTCTAACAGATTTTTTTCTTATTCTAAGCTTATTACATATTTCAATTAACTTATTAGCCTTCAGCTTACACTTGACAAAGGTCTGTGTAAGTTAAAATGTAAACTGCTAAGTATACTAATATGTTTACCTGAGACTTTCTTATTTTTATCTATAGGAAATAGGGAAAGTTGTGCTTAGAACAAAACCAGAGATTCTAGTAGAAATACATATGGCTTCTATCTTAGGAGAGTTGATTAGGAGAGTGGTTGTAAGCTAAATCAGAGGTATTCCAATTTATCCCCAATCTGTTCACATCTGCGTATCCCCTCATGAATGGCTGGGAAATGTCTGCACCATCAGCTAAAGAATTAATCAGTTGCACTTAAGACTAGAAGGAAGATCTCAGGTCAGCAAGGCCAGTCCCCTGCTGAGACAGAGTATAATCTCATTTACACAGCTATCATGCTCTCTCATATAACTGGCTAGGGGTTTTTTGGTGTTATCACTCCTCCAATTGAAAGCATGTTCCTGATTTTGTTTCTCTGTTGGATAGGAGCCTTCACCTAAGTTTTTAGCTAAAGTGCTCACAACAACTTTACACACTTTTTGGTGACCCCTGTTAATTGAAATAATTTTTTTGCCAGCAAATGACATTCTATGGCCAATCTATGTTCCTGAAGGAACAATCATACCTTGAGGTCAACCTCTGTATTCCTATATGAAGCAATTGAGGGAATTCTATTTTGTTGGTTGGTTGACTGGGGGGCAGGGGGTAATTATAATTTATTTATCTCCTGTCATAATACCTTCCCCCTGTCATTCCAGCAGCCTTATAGCCAGGACTGAATACAGCATCCAAGCAAGGTCTTGCCATCACTATTCACATTCATATTTACACTCTACTGACTCTACTGATCCCTCTCAGTGTTGCCTCTGCATCACACTGGTAGTTCAAACTTCTTCCATCGTCAGCCAACAGAGATGTTCTCCTCTGCTGCTTCCTTATACTGACCTCACATCTTCTAACAAATATTTAGGTGCCTGAGTCTTTAGGCTATTCGGGTTTGATTTCTCCAGGTCCTTCAGCCAAGCTTACAGGTGCTT
This sequence comes from Coloeus monedula, assembly GCF_965178545.1. NCBI lineage: Eukaryota > Metazoa > Chordata > Aves > Passeriformes > Corvidae > Coloeus > Coloeus monedula. Next base: position 38,897,099 of record NC_138782.1, read on the forward strand.
TGCATGTCATAAATGCTGTTCTTGAAACTTACCTCCAGATTCAAAACCCAAGTTGCATTTTTTGCAAAGTATGTACAACCAGCAGTAACACTATTCCAAGTGCAGTGTAGATCTGGTTAAAATTGATGGATGTAGTATACCTTTTGGAAATGAAACTTTTGAAAAAATCTGTTAGTCATACAGAAACCAGAAAAGTCCTAATTTCTTTTCTCCTCAAAGGTCTACTGTTGCACTTCTGCAAGCACCAGCCATAGCAATTTATAGTTATTAGTTTTATGTACACCAATAACTTGTTCTATCCAGGGAGCTGTGATGTGGCAGAACAAGGACTCTGTCATACAGATACCCTCTTGCCCCTCTGGCAGAGAAAAAAGGCCAGTCCATGCAGTAGCTTCCTGTATCTCTGTTGCTTTTGGGCGTCTGACAAGACAATCTACATTTGTAGGAGTCTATTGATACTTCCTTACACAAAGCACCAAAGATGTTCATATTTGATACTCTTGGGGTTTTGATGCCTTGAAAAATGTCTTCAGTGATTACACTTCTGTAGTTACTGATTTCTTCTCTTTTGAATATGCATATGTCAGTGCAGCTTCTTGCAAATTCTGACGTACTTTTCCAAAACCAAAGAGATGTATGTGATTGGTGTTAGCATTTATCCAGAAAACAGGGTTCCTCTGAATATCCTCACCTTCACGAGATAAAGTCTTAAAAACCTACCTATCTTTGGCCAAGTCTTCCCAGAATCACACATCTTGACAGAGGACATGTGTATCCAAGAACCATGGTCTAACGCCCTTTGCTGAGATAAGGCATCTGTGTGTCCCCTTCTGGAAATTCTCATAGGTCACAGGCAGCACAGCTGTCATTTGTGACAGACAGGACACTGATGTATGTGTTGCATGTGGTACAGCAGCCAGGCAGTTTTGGATCCAGCTGAGGGGTCCTCAGCACCCTGCATGGCAGCCTGAGCACAGTGGTGTCGCACACTGACATCATGAGAAAACCAACATGAAGTGCGCGGTGCGTTTTGCAAATGCTGACGGGTGTTGAGATCACTGAAGCGCTTCTTGATACCCAAGTCACTGTTCCATTGTTCTCCTTGCTAATGTTTTGGTCAGGGGACCAGCAAAGTGGGGAGAAAGTGCAATGCCCATCCAACAGCAGTGATCCTGTCTTAGAGGGAATCTCTGCAAGTGATAGCAACCACTGTGTTTCCATGCACTAGGCCAGCTGTGTCAGCATCCTCTTTCTGAAGGCAGCACTCTGCTCCCATCCTTCCCTTCAATGACCTCAAAACTGTCTCTAACAGACAAGGGAAAGCTTGTCCTGCTGCTAGGATTACATCTGACCCCTTTTTGCCTATGCCCTGAGTGGTGTGGTACAATGGAAAATCTTTGTACAGTTTAAATTATGAGGTGCAATTTAAAAGCACTGCCCACTGGTGCTGGCTGCTAGACATCGGGGAAAAAATATAAAGCATTTTTTTCTTCATAGTTATTAACTGGAATTCTTAAGCTGCTTTTTTTCCTGCATTTATACACAATTTGTTCTCTGTTCGTTTCCCTTAGTTTCACATTTAACTGGGGCTGTTAGAGTAAATATGAAGCATAAAAGGAAATTTTAATTCAGTAGGAGAGAGTACTTGTTGGAGAACAAATTCTGACTTTTTGTGAGTGCTTCTATCTGAAAGGCATGCTGAGAGCATTACCAATCCCATCAGAAAACTGGAACAGACCACAAGATCCAAACGTGCCTTTAAAAGACACGTTTCTGAATGGTAATAGTAAACTGTTACTTGACAAGTGACAAAATGAGTGTTATTTTGGGATTTTGTTTGACAGATAAATCTGAGAAAGTGGGAAGGGAAACAAGCTATTCACAGAGCATTCATCCACAAAATTGCATTTATTGAACAAATAATCTCTCCATGCTTTGTCAAGACTAAAACAAGATGACTCTTCTCCTTCCTGTCAGAACTGGCAATACACCCTGGACAGGATATTGTGTGTGTATAATTGGCAGCAAAGACTGAAAACAGAGCAGGGTCACTTCACAGTTGCAATAGTTAATGACAGCTTCGCAAATTCTCTGGATTTTATCAGTGTTTTAATTAAAGTTCTCTAGGTGGAAAATGTTTTGCAGCAAACCTCTTCTGATAGGCATTTATGCTCGTGTATATGTAGTTGCATAAGTTACTGATTTCATTCATGCCTGCTCTGTATTAAGATGCTCAATCCAATTTCTCTCCTAGAGAAAGGCTATTTGCTGAGGGAAGAGCCTAGTTTGTCTTGTAACACTGAGCCTCACTTTTTGCTCTCATTTCTTGAATTCTTCCACTTAAGGCTTCATATGTATTTTAAACTGCATATGGCTGAGTTGTAACACCCATTTTTCTATTTCAGTGCTGCCAGCTTTTACAAGACTGTGCAACTATGTCTAATAAGAGCAAGTCTAAGTAGAAAGCATAATAACCTATTTTGGCTGGGCACAGGTTAAGTCATTGTCCTGGTTTGAGACCCGTTGGGAGGAACATCCAAAATGAACGTCCTCTGATAGAAGGCAGGTTACAGTCATCCCTCCCCCACCAGGTTTGGAAAGAATTTTCCTTGGGGGAAAGTGAAAAAACCCCTATTTATTTAACAAGTAAAGTGCACACAGGCACAGGAAAAAAAAAAAAAAAGAATAATGCTAAATAATAAAACCTCTCACTGTGGAGAGAACCTGAATAAAATTCGAAGTCCTTGTGGATGTGGCTCTCTCCTCTCCTCAGCTGGGGTTCGGCGTGGGCCCCTCCAGGCCACAGTGTAAGGTGTCCCCATGATGCTCTGGTGTTGCTGAACAGTCCAGATGAGAAGAAGAAGAAGCCAAAGTCCCAGGGCTCCATATTTTAGCTAGCAAACAAGAAACTAGATAAAAAGCAAAAGGAATGTAACTTCCCTGCTGCAGAAGCAGAGCAGCCGGGCAGGAGAAGCCAGCGAACTTATCTCTGTTTTGAACACTGGGCCAAAAGAATTCCACTGGCTGTCTCCTCTCTCCCTTAGCTAGCCTTAAAGGCACAGAACTCATGTCTGGCATAGGGCAGATGACAGGCAATACAGTATCATACAGTCACCCCAGGACAGTGATCAGCTGGAAATGTGGATTACCAGCTCAGAGCTATCAATTCACTTGTGCTTAATTTAGTACTCCAGAAATGATGTTAACAATGAAACTGCATGCAGCCTCAGGTGCATATTGCTTGTTCAAAGACCATCTCAGGTACATGAGAGAAAAATAGGGCATGTCTGAATGCACAGGCTTGAGTGATTTGACAGAAATCTTTGTAAAATTATAATGTACCTTTTTGATATTCTTAAACTATCTCAGTGTTCTCATTTGCTTTCAGAAGAGAGATTTCAGCCTCCTTACTCACTCCTTCTGGCTACCTTTCTGGTGTTTTCTTTGCATGGGCTGGTGGGCATCACACTGACACAGGAGCTTGTGAATAGGGTTTCAGTTCTTGACTTTCACCAGCTTGCTTGCCAGCCCTTCTGTACTTCCCAAGAAATCACAGATAACAGCACCAGCCTCTCTTGTGGAGTGCTTTTGACATCTGTGGATTAAAATGCTCTCTTAGGGAGTGTTATTCCAGGAGAAGGATTACTACTGAATTATATAGAGGCAATACAATATTTTTAATATTGCTGTCTGTCCTATTCCTCCCACCTCACAATGTTTGCAAAACTACTTCAGCATTGGCATATTATCTGTATATTTTGCCACTTCAGAAGATCCAGCATCTCTGATCAAGAATTCCCATCAGACTGTGCTTATGGGAAAAATGTGGTGATCCCTCTCTGAACTTTATGCTGGGAGGGAGTGCTCAGTTTCTACCTAGCTGCTATTTTTTCCTCTCTCACCACATTTTGACCTCAGCTGAAATCTGTCTTTTTCATCAGAATTACCTTAGTATGCTGGGTTTGGATTTTGGGGTTGGTTTGGGTTTTTTTCCACTTACTCTTATGAATGAATATTGGTGGCAGCTGGCAAAAGATGGAACAAGTTCACCCTGCTGTTTGTTTTATATCTTCTGTCTTATTGAGATGACACCTGGCAACATGGAGGCACTTCAAAGTTCAGAGGTTTTTTTCTGGACTCCTGATCTACCTCTGATGTCCCCTGAGGCACACACCACCTGCAATGCAGCTGGGGAGATCTCTGTGCTCACTGGGAGTGTCAGAGCTATTGCTGTGCTTGCGTTGCATTTTCAACCTTCCTCCCTGTTATGCTGTCAGAGCTGGAGGGAGGAAGGGAGAGAGTTTGTTTGGTTTGAGGTGTTCTTTCAGTTGGGGTGATTTTCTGTTTTGGGGTGATTTGTTTGGGGTTTTTTAAGTCAGTCAGTCAGTCAGTACAGGCAGCAACCCAGACTAGCACATGTATCTGATGGCACAGAGATCCAGTGTCCCATAGTCACTACTCTAGTTGACAGCACTTTTATGTGACCACTGGTTTTGTTACTGAGTGGTTTACTAAGATCTGATTTTCTTCAGTTTCTTCTTTTCCTAAAATCAGAATTAATATGGTCTACTACCAAGACAGACCATTTTAGGAACTGGATATGCCAGTGCAGGTTCTCCACTGCTTTGCTTAAAAGGACTGTGCCTAATGGCAGAAATCATACTCGCTCTGTAACCTTATCCTCATGCTTTCCTCATCTCCAACCTCAATTTGTCAATGTACTTCCAAAAAATTATCACAAGTTCTGTGTCTCTCTCACCTACATCTAAAATGGGCAATGTTGTTTAAAGTGACGTTTTGCTCAGTTTCTTCCCGAATACACTTTAACTGAAAACTCCCTTACCCTCCAGGCTAGGGGAAATCTGCTCTGTATACTCCTAGGAAGGGCAGGTGTCTGACACTGTGAGGGTAGCCCTCCTATCCATTACATTCCATTGGCAAAATTTTGATATTTACAAAGGAGGTGCCATTTTAGCTGGTCTGCCATTTTAGCTTGTCTGCCATTTTAGCACTATGTCTTCATAGGGACAGGGAAAAATACTTCATACCTACTGCCTTGATAACTATTTTACCTTACAGAGGGTAGAACCAACATGCACAAACAACACAACTCCCATGTTTGCATTGCAGGCTATCCAAAAGCCTTCCTCCCCCAGTGCCCTGCTCTGCCTATTTATAATACCCAGATTCAAAAGTCCGAAAATCCCTGACTTAAAGTGAATGCAGTTGTTCAAAACAAGACTTGATTAAGAAACATTGTCACCTAGTGGCCAGAACAAGACATATTTATTATTGCTGATCTTACAACAAGGTATATATAGAAGGCATGCGTGTATCTCAGTGTATCATTGCACCAGTGGCTATTTCTGGTCAATACCATATGCTGACATTTCAGCTCTCCCCAGCTCAAATGCTCTTCAGTAAACCATGTGCATTTACTAAACAAGCCAGAGCAGCAGCAGCTTGGCAATGCTGCAAAGAGAAACTATTAAAAGGAAATTGCTCCACAGAAGAAGCAGTTCATAGTGCCATACAGAGGACCATCCCATCAACCACCTCCCTCCCACTCCAAAGTACTCAGAGCTACTCACCGTGAGGTACCTGCCCAATCTTTTTCTTTACAGAACAAGTGCCTTGCTCTTTGGCATTTCAGCTCCTGATACTCCCACATGGCCTGGAGATTGAGAGGCAATTTCCTCCCTTCCCTTCCTAGCCACAGCAGCCTGGCAGTGAAGCACCAGGTTCTTGATATATGAAGTGGTGCTTCCTGAAGGAAGGCAGCTGCCCCCCCTTGCTAGAACATTAAACCTATCAGCCATCTTTCATCTCACAGACTCCTTTGAATACCCAGAGACACTGTGCAGTGCCATCATGTCACATCCCTCTTTATTGTCTGTGTTCATCTATTGCTAGGTCAATATACACCAGCCTTACTCTGGGCTATCTACAGCTTGTGCCTGGGTAGTGGGGTCAGCCCTTTTCTCCCTTACCTGGTAATGTTGTACCCTGGCATAAGCCACCAGGTGTTACATTCCTGTTGTAGGCAGCAGACACTCAAAAGAGGTCATGTCTTGCTCTACCTTGCCAAGGTGAAGTGAGGCCACCAAAGTCAAAAGTGGCAGAGCTGGTTTGTGGGATAGAAGCTGGAGCCAGCAGGGAGCCAGGTGCTGCCTGACCTGCTGCTCAGCCCTCCACCCCCTTAACTGGCTAAGCCACATTTTCAACACTGAACCTGATACTTATTAATAAACTTTCTGTTAAAAGTCATTCATCTCTGCACATCTACATAATTTCAAAAAGTGGGATGCAAGCTACCAGGGTCTTGCACTGATGGGCAGAGCAATAGCTCTGGAAACTCTAGGTCTATCCAACAGTGTCTGACTTTCACCATCTTTACAGTAATTTCCCTTGTGTTTTCCTCACATACTTAGACACATACGAGTCAGGCATCTCTATTCCTGGAGAGTAAGAGAGAATGCAACTTTCTGTAAAAATAAATAAAAAGAGACTTTGAAGTTCTATTCCAAACATTCTTTTCATATGGATTACCATGTGCGCTACTGAAAAATATTCCCATCTAGGACAGACTTTGCTGCAGGGTGATCCTACACTGTTCTAAGAGAAGAAACCTAGCTGTATTATGTGCACTTCTCTAGAGAGGACTGATAAAACAGCTCCCTGGCTAAGTGCATGAACTTTCTGTGTCCATTATTGTATATGAGATACCTAAACAGCTGCAGGTTTTGACAGATTGTCCGTAGTCTCTGCTCCACTCTGCCAGTCTTTCTTCCTTCCTGTTTTTCCCAGGTGTAGCACTTCATGAGTTTCATCTATCCACTTAAGGAAAAAAACTTTAGGGAAAAAGTCCACTTTAGGCCCTTAAATGGTGCATCTGCAGTAGATGTAGCAGCAGCTCTTTGTGTTTGCTCTGTTTTATTGCTGCATTCAATTGCTCACTTGCTCCTACTTCTGAAATGTACCCAGCTGCTCAAAAAGGTTTCATGCATAGTTTTCTAGTGGATGATCTGGTTTAATATGCTTCTAATGGAATAAAAAGGTATTTTAGAAGAGATGTCATAAATTTACACACTCAACAGCTTCTTTATTCATTTGCTTTTTGATTTCATAGAATCATAGAATGGACTGAGTTGGAAGAGACCTTAAAGATCATCTAGTTCTACAGATTTAACTTTTTTTCCAGGTTGGTTGTCTTGGTTTGGAAACAGCATTGTGATTTTTGTCCTGTATAAACAAAGACATCTTCTGCAGCCTACCGACTACCTCACATTTAACTTGGCAGTGTCAGATGCCAGTATCTCCGTGTTTGGTTATTCGCGGGGCATCATTGAAATCTTCAATGTCTTCAGAGATGATGGCTTCGTCATCACGTCAATATGGACTTGCCAGGTAAGACTGGATTATACTTAATTAGACAGAAGAGATGCAGCTATTTCTGTGGGTGTGCTGTATATAAATAACCAGACAGGGCCCAAAGAATGAAAGGAGGTAGTCACTAACCTTTCAAAAGGACAGTGCTCTCTTTTGTTACACCCATAAATCTGTGCATTTGATCAGTGCTTCACCAATTTTCAGTGGCGTTTTTTCCTGTGTATTCACAATAGTTCTTACTAGTTTGGGGTTTTTTACTTCATGTCAGAGCTCACACTCATGTTGGAAAGTCAAGGCATAAGCTGTGCTTGTCTTCAGCTCACCTGAAGCCAACCTGGTTGTTGCTTTAAGCCGAATATTAAAGTGCCAATGTCAACTCCTGCTTGACAAGGCGTGTAGAGCAAAGCCTCCACACAGCACTTGGGCATACCCATACGTTTTAGCATGCAGCTTTTTGCACTAACTCAGTTGTAACTCTTCAGTCACATTCCTAAACGCTTGGTTCATTCATTGACTGTGGTAGAATGAGTGATTTAACTTTATGGCACAGTCATCCCTTATCTTGGAGTCAGCTTTTTGTTGAAGTGCTCGGAAAAAGTTATTATTGTTAATTCTGAAACATATCTATGTGGACAGAATATAAATGCACCCCATGGACAGCTAGGCACAAAGCTGGTTCCCTGGTGCTTTCAGCAACATCTGTGAGAAAGATTATACTCTGTTTCATCAGGGAATCAAAAATCTGAAAATGACAGGATATGCTACAGCAAGGTGTAAGAAAGATCATGATGAAGGAAAAGGGAGAGAGAAATAATCCTCTTATCTTGGAGGTTTGTTTTTTTGGGGTTTTTTTAAGAGGAAGTTGAGCTATTGTGTAACATAGATGAAAGAACATTTACAGGCCATGCTCCCCTCCCTTTCAATAAAAAGGTTTGGTTTATAGAGAGGAAAACTTCCTGTAGGAGACTCTGATTAACCTAGGAGCTGTAGCTTGATCTAAAAAATTATTATTTTATTGTTTAAAATGTATCTCTATAGTCATTTGGCAGAAAAGGACTTACCAAATTGAAGCTAATTATTTCCTCAGCAAACTCGCACTCTTTCTCTAACAATATCACGTATAGTTGCACTCTAAGGTCTGCTGAGAAGAAACTTTGAATTTTTTTATTAATGGAAAACTTTGAAGTCATCATATAAATAAACACATACCTGAAAACTGTAAAATTTACACCCATACTCGGAATTAAACAGATGCATATTTTCCCCCTCTTTCAAGGAAGGTTGGAGCAATGAATGAGAAAGGAAAGTTAAAATCTGCATCTCCAGGTTCAGTTCTACTTTTGTTGCAGATTTCCTGTGTAAAACAGGGTAAGCCATTCAGTGTGAAATCCTGACCCAAGGTCAGTGGCTTATCTTAATTCTTACAACTCACAAGGTTGAAAGAGGTAACATTAAATGACCTTTCTGCATCCTTACTCCAGCTCTTTCAGATTCCTGTCCGTACTGTGGCTCCTTTTTTTTTGGGCTGTAAAAAACAGCACACAGAGGAATGTGCAAGACATGGCACACTGTGTTTCTGCATCTTGGTTTGCATGGGAACTTCTGTCAGCAGCCTTACAGATTTCTTTCATGATGCTTCTGTCTGTCCCTCTTTGGCTGACTTGGAGCTATTAAGTCTTGTTAATGATGATCTGACTTCTTTTTTAAGATTTAAAAATACCAGGATAGAGGTGTGCTTGAGCTTTGTGAGATGAAGGTGTGCTTAAGCTGGCTGTGCTTGAACTGCCTTTTCAAGGGGAGAAGTGGTCCATAACATTTTTAGGGTACCCAGATAGTTTGTTGGTCAGGGTGTGTTAAGTAATTTGGCTTGGATCTTCTTGTTTTAAATAGTATTAATTTGTAAAGTTTGGATATCAAGCAAAGTTTTAAGGTATAGGGATCCAAATATTTTGTGCAAGACACTAATAATGCGTTGGCTTTTCTTAACACTCTGATTTGCAAAACATTAAAGTTTCTGCTTTGATTATTCTCTGTAGGCTCTAGAAGGTAACATTTACCACTCCAAATAAGAATTTATACTGTTATTAATACTAATTAAAAATTAATGGTAATCTGGAAAAGTCAATTTGTACTTTGAATTAAGTTTGGATTTGTTGTGGCTAGTTGAGTGGTCGAGATGGTTACGGCATGTTGAGAGAATACCATGTAGGATTCCTATTTCCATCAAGATTTTGTTCTGTCTTGGAGAACCTCAAAAACAAGTTTAAAACCTGACATCCATCTTCTTGATTAATAAGCTTGACAAAACAGAAGCCAGTGATGAAAAAGTAGGTTATGGCAATAGAATGGATGGATTTTAGCAACAATATTGTGCAGAAATAGAAGGCATCTTCTGTGCATAAAAAAAGAGATGTGAACATTTCCACGTGTGTGTGGAAGCCAGCACAAAAATTGTTCTAAAAATGGTTAATGTTGAACAGTAGTGTTTTGATTGCTGTAGTCTGAATTTGTAGTCTTGCTAGAAGGGGTCTCACATGAAGAACATGAGGAGTGAGGACCTGTGTGCCACGAAGGTAAAACCCATGCTCTCTGTGAGGACCTGCCGAAGTCGGTGTCTTTTGTTCCCCTCATGCACGCGGGCTCCTCTGCAAGTAGCTGGGGTGGCACTTTGCATACATGAGCATGGCTCTCTCCTTAGCATGGCCTGTGTGTTTTCCCTCACTTGGTTTGTTTTGCTGAGTGCAGAGGACGGCCTTACTTGGCTTTCTGTCATTGTCCGGTTCACTACACATTTGCTCCTATTGATCAGTCAGCTTCTGCTGTCAGGTATGCTTAGGGAAATTTTATTTTCCCAAGGTAGCCTGTCATTTCTGTTTATGAAGAAACTATCACCTCACTTAATCCACCTAACTATTTTGTTTTCCCCTGACTCAGGTCTCCTTCTGTGCCCTCAGGTAACATTTTTGAACATTAAGGTTCACCATCCTTGGCTGCCCCGGTAGAAGGGAGTGGGGGACAGACAGACAAATAGTACTTCTCTCAGCCTAGTCTTTGAAAGCTCTCTGTAACAAAAGATGTATCTCCAGGTACAAGGACCATCTCACTGCATACCTGCTGAAAGGGACAGAGAGGAGTTCTCCTGTTCTCCTCCTCTTTATGGAAGAAACAACACTTTTCTTTCCCATGCCAAACTTTACTTTTTGAGTCTGACAGGGCTATTCTCTTGGGAATGAGGTTACATGGTACGTCTGTATTCAAGTGCTGCCTCTGCCGAATGTTCTGTAGAAATACAGTTTTCCAATGGTGGGTTTTGGAATCTGCTTTCACTTCTCTTTAATACCTCTGCTCTATGACTGTCTCTTGTTCCTGATCTGGATAGAGGAAGGACAGTCAGGCTCTGACACATTCATTTTTTAGCGTCTCCCAATATGATCAGTAAGTAAACTGGTTCATATGGTAAATTTCAGGTCAGGAAATGTAACCCAGTGACCAAGAGCCATCTGTTGCCCATTGACCATATTCCGAGTGAAAAGCTACTTCAGAATATATTTTTGTCCTTCCTGTATTTTTTTATTTGTATGTTCTGCTGAACCAGAAGTTACACTGAAACCTGTAAATAAAACTGTGTGCAAATGTTCTTACATGGAGGAAGTAGAGAAATATTACTTCTCTGCAGGTAAATATGGTTTCTTCTAAGCCTTATTTATCAAATGACAGAAAGTTTTTCTTGTATTTGTTAATCACGTGGCAAATACAACAAAAGTTGCAGGCTTCAGAAGGCCTCTAAATACAGGGAAAGGATTACAACCTATCTGAACTCCATAGGTACATTGCAGTCATGTCTGAAAACAAGAATGGGCTATGGAGCTCCTTAGAATTTGAAATCCTTCATAATCCTGGTACTTCAGTTTAAACTTGTTTCCAGTTGTTCACTTTTCTAATTTTTTTAAATTATTTTTCATTATGCACTTTGGTTACTTAAATATTAATTTTATAAACACAGGTTTTACTATGAGGATCAAGAAAACTGACTCTTTTTACCGTGTGCTCACTCTGTTGGTATAGGCTTCTTTTAAAAAAAATTCCTTTTTTCTGCCTGTTTCTTACATGTGAGATGTGTGTGGGCTGTGCAGCCCAGAGCACAGAGTGGTTATCTCCAGGTCACGGTACCCTCACAGCCATACCCCCTGTTCCCGACGTGCTGACTGACGCTGTTACCACAGATGCACTCACCTCACTCTCACTAGCCCAGGTATTCCCAGCCCATCTGGCCAGCCAGATGGTGCCAGAGCATCCCCAGCAGACCTGTCTCTGCACAGAAACAGCCTCAGGAGCAGCCATTAAAAAAAGTTCCACTTTGAGGTATCAGTGAGCACCACAGTAGCTTGTCTGACAGGATCCAACTCCCACTGACTCTGTCCCTGCAGCCCACCCTCACCGTCCCAAGCACCAGCCTTCAAGGTCCTGCCTTCAACCTCACAAAGCTGCTTTGTGTTGTGCAGCATAATAAAGACATGGAGGGGAGCAGAAGAGAGAGAAAAATTACTGTCTCATCCTGTGGCTGGTTTTGCTACAAAGCAGGGAGGAAACCTGGGTTTGAGTTCTGCAGTGCTTCCGTGCTTCGCGCAGCGCTTCTTTATTCCTGCCTGGCATACCCTGGGCAGAAGCACACGGCAATGTGGTGATCAGCAGTAAGCCCCACAATGTACACAGGTATTGTTCTACTCTGTTAGCCCTAATGCACTGAAACTAATACTCAGTTTGCCTGACAGCACCAGATCTGTGGTGTATGTGCACCCTGAAAGGCCATGGTGTGGCCAGTAAGTCAAAAATTTTCTGGAAGCACCAGACTTCGTGTGTACTTACGGAGGAGTAAGTGACCCACAGGTATCTGGGATTTCTTGCACTTTAGCAGATTTCCTAGATTGTGGTGGTGCAGCTGATCAAGATTTTCTGAAATCACAGATAAATAGGGATGTCTAAGAAAAGCTAAATTAGATGTGTGATATCCCTGCTTTACCAATGCTGCTGTTGGACAAGGAGGGCTCCCCTGCCTCTGATGGATGCCTGACAGTAATGTAGGGAGCCTCTTTTAGTCTCTGGCCCCAGTATTTGTTTGCTTTAGGAACATCTGGGCATCCCCTTATGATGAATAGTCTTGGGTCTCTGCTCCTAGGCAGGGAATGTGGGTCTGAGCACCTTCAAATGGAGAAAAGTAAATTCAGCTCTCCCACACACTCCATGGAGGTAAAGGGAGAATGGGTCAGCAATCCCTCTGCTTTTTACAGAGACACTGCTTAATTTTTGAAAGGTCTTGCACAGTTAAGGGAAGGATATGGCTGTGAATAACAAGGAATCACAATCCTTTGTGTTGAGAAGACATGAAAAATCAGAGGGTGAGATATGTGCATCACCTTGTTCTGTTGGCTTCTTTAAGAGCCTCATTTGCTCACCAGCTTAGCCACCTCCAATCTAGGAGTAGAGCTCAGAGCCACAACCCTCCTTTCACCAGGCAAGTGAGCAAAGCCTGCAAAACTGAGCATATTGGCTCTTATCCCCTTTTGGAGATTCAACTTCCAGTCACTAACTCTTGCTATCACCTAAAAAACTCCAGTATTTTGGGTGTTATTAAATATCTAGGGCTCTATCATGACATTTCTAGAAGAAATAATGTCCCCCTTTTGTAAAAAATAGAACTGAATATCTGAAACACCAAAAGGAAGATTGCAGCAGTAGAAAATGCTGAGAACAGTATGATGAAAACACATGGGCTGTTTTCAGAAGTTTTGAGGGCAGGGCTTTTAACCTAGAATAAATTCTTTTTTATTTTATTAATGGCATTTGCTTTCTCAGAACATGCATTTATCTCTTTTTCTATACACAGATTGTAAAATATTGCTAAATCTTGTCTGAGCACAAAATAAAGGATTAATACTTTCTTCTTTTAACAAAATCTTCTGTAAATTGTCTGATAAATCAAAAGCCCTAAAGGCATTTATGTTCTTAGATTAAATTTGGAGCCCATTAATTTCTGTCCATTTAATACGGACATAAACATAAAACCAACCAATTCTTTATTTAGCTAGACTGTTGACTCTCTTGACTCAGTTAGTGATTTTATGTATTTTATAAATACCAAGAAAGTGTTTACACATTACTATATGTGGAATGGTACCAGTCCATGTGACTGGTAATAAAAGCAATGTCAGATGGGAAGGACCAAAATTAAACCTTACAAGTTTTCATTTTACTGCCTTCCCTGTACTGCTGCTGGGGAGATTACTGAGGAAAATGCCAGCCACTACTGCCAAATGTCTATGCATTGTTTCTCATACTTGTTCCACCTTAATCACCCATTCACCTTGCTCCATCATCCATTCACTTTTTTCCTTTACCTTTTCTGAAACAAATTTATATCTCAATTATGAACACTAGAATGTATCCTCCTTCTTGTTTCCTTGCCTACATGAGATTTGGATACTGAAATATAAAGTTGCAGAGGTACTAGTCTTCCCTATTTCTTTATTTCTGGTCTGCCTTCATATAATCTAAAGAGTGTACACATTGCAGTCAAAGAGGTAAAGGCAACTCATGTAGACATCTGTGAGCTGAATTTTAATGAGAAAAATACTTCATCTCCAGGGAAGGGGGGAAAGACTGCACAAACAGAATAATTAGCAACATAGAAGATCATTTCAGTGTAACTAATGTGACTTCAGGGAAGTTCCGCCAGTTTTCATTAGTCATGAATTCTCCTTCATTTTCCTCTAAATTATTATTTCTGCAGTCAATTGTGACTAATTAGGTAAGTTATATATTTGGTAGTGAAAAATCATGCCCAAACTATCTGTTTCCTTGTTTAACAAGTTTGACATAGCCTCTGCTGTGACACCCAAGTTCTGTGTCAAACCACACACTGCTGCCTGGAATGGGCATTCATTGCCTGAGAGTGCTCCTACAGAGCCAGGAATTTACAAAGCCTAAGCTTTGATTCCTGCACTTGCTTTTCCTCCCAGAAGGCTTTTTATTTTTCTATGTGGAAAACAGTTGCCTTCCACATCCTTCTGTGCTGATGTCTAAGATATTAAATGTCTTCTTTCAAAAAATGCTGTCTATCACTCCCTCATCATTCAAGATCTTCTCACCATGGGGCTGAACAATTCATATTCTTCTGACTCCTCTCTGCATGCCACACCCTCTCACTGGCTTTTAGGCAAAATTTCATCTGAAATTAAAATACCACTCTGATAAAATTTGTAAATATCCTATATAGTTCTACCTCACATTTACTCATCTTCTCTATCACAAAAATATATTCCATTATGTGAGTACACTGATAGTACGTAGGAAGCAAATCAGGTCCTGACCTTGGTCCTGTGCTAAGTGAATCAATGACAAGATGACTGCTGCTTGCAGTGGGCTGTATATGACATGACATACAGAATTTCCACACCACTGTCCTTGCAGGAAGGGATGATATTGCATCTGGTGGGTTTCCAGATCGCCCTTTAAGGCCAAGAATAAACTGTATCTTTTATACTGCCTTCCATGCTCTCCCTGGTCTACTAGGACTCCTTGGAAATGCTTGTGACTCCTGTTATTTTGGTACAGGAGCCATAGGGGGCAAGCATATTAACTAAGAGGTCTGCTAGTAGCCATGCAGCTTTTTCAGGTTTTCAGGAAAGTAGTATGTTCCTGTCTTGGCCACTTAAGGCCAAGCTGGTACCGTCATTAACCTGTCCTGCCTTTTGCCTAGGAGCTTCATGAGCAGAAGAACAAGCTCAACTGTAGGCATTAAGCCAGCAGTGATGATGGCCTTGTATTAACCTGAGGGTGGCTACGTAAACAAATTCCTTCTTGCTGGGAAGCAGCACAGATGACTGTACTTTGGACAATGTGAAGGGTCACTTGTAGTCTCTGGGCTGTCCTGGCAAAGTCCATGAACAGTGGGACTTCTGATTCCCTTGAGGTGCGTAAGACTAGAGAAACATTTAGCATGATATTCTGAAATGTCAAAGAAAATACATTAAAAACAAAAGTGTGATTTTAATCTGATGTTCATGGATCTCAGTTTTCCACAGGCCACAGAGCCAAGCCTTGCCTTCTATGGTAATGTAAAGACGAGACAGGTGACTCTTCTTTTATCTGTGTATTTGTTTGTTGGTATTAATGGTGATGCTAACACTAAACAGGCAGAATTATCTGAATTATCATCACTAAAGTGGAGAGGAGTTTTGGCTCAGGCCCACTGAAAAGAATTTCACATAGTGTAGCACGGGTGTTCCCAAAGGGCAATGCTAGATTTTCCTATCTGGTGCTTCTTAATTTCCCTCTACACTAATTCACAAAAAGACAATGGCAATTCAGCATTTAACCTGAAGACGGGAATCTTTCCATTGTATCTGGATCATCTGGTAGTATGAGCTACATGCTCCCCGTTTATTCTTTGTGGGGGGACATGAGAGGCATAAAACCTGCCATGATTCCATGGCATCTATCCAGAGCTAGAAAGCAGGTGTTTCCAAGCATTTGGAGATGGGGTATTTGAAGTAAGATTATAATCTGATGAGGCTGTGTAAGGAAATTCTGCAAGCAGTTTCTACCTGTTTGTTAAATGCCATGCCCTCGGTGGGGTTGTTGATTTCAAAGCTGTGCTCACTGATAGGGGCATGTACGACTAGGAGCAGAAATTGTGGCCTCAGAGGCTGCAAGTAAAGTAGCTAAAGGTCAGCCCAAAGTAAGTATGCCTTGAACCTCACTTGATTAACCTGGTATATAAAACTGGGTTCCGCAGTATTACTAAAGGCAAAACTTGACCTGCATATATTAATAGTGGCACTGAACATACATTGACTATATAGTATAATTAGTATAATTTCATATCTGGATACATAATAGTGTAGTCTAAATACTGCATTCATATTTTTCTATCTTTAGAATATATGCCATCCACAGAAAGATTGAATCACTTTGTGAGTGCAAAATACTGAGTATCTGATGGTCTCACTTAATGGTTTAAACTCCTTAATGGTTTAATCCTGTAGTTTATCAATTCTCATTGTTTACTGATACATGGAGTGGCATTTGTGTCAGAGGCCTCTAATGGTTTGGGTTAATGCCATCACCTCTAAGAGCAGCTACCCTTGAAGCCTACTAAGGCATTTTAAAAGGCAGAATGCAGCCATAGCAGAACAATGTCTCATGAGCAAAAGATGTTGTGGGAACCGTAGCAAATGATAAGTCTCTTTTACCTCCTATATTGTAGGAAATCTTAAAGAAACCACCTGAGTGTTTTAGGAACACTATGCATTGTGAGTTTTAATTAGTCTTCTGTGAAGACAAGTTTTGATTATGAACCCTGGTAGCTCTTCTAGAAACTCTATGATTAAAGATTTACTGTAGTCCAGTTGACGCATCATAGTATATTTGAGGGATGGGAGAATTGTGATGTCATCAGACTCAAGTGGAATATTTTTGCATTTACTTCAAACTTTAAGAAATTGTTACATTTAAAATGAAGTTTTTAAATTTTAAAATATCTATTCAAAGGTATCTGCAATTGCTTTTACGAATGTGTTTCTTGAAGATTGATTAAAATGTTTTTTCATTTCTTGATGTTGAAGGAGGTTTATTGCCATTATCTATTTACACTATGATCTCAGAAGAATCCGATCTGTATTAAAAAAATATAGTAATTCTGAGAGAGCTTATTGTGGTGACTTTAAGTCTATGCTGTGGGCAAATAACCCCTGTTTGAAGTTTATCCTTTTCTTTACATATTCATTATCTCATTTTCAATAGAAGAAAAATACAGGATGCTGTGGTTCTGAAAGGAAACAAATGGACTTTGGGAAATTGCAGCAGATTTACCAGTAGGCCAGAGGAGGGAGTGAGGCATCCTTTGTGGCTGGTGAGACCAATACTTTGGCCTAAAGTGAAAAGTAATAGCTATTTTGCCAATCTGCTTTTGTGCAATTAAGCCTTGATTAATCCAATAATAAGAACAATGGGTTATATTTTACTCTGCTTTAAATGAAGACAACCCTTATGAATCAGTAGGGATTCATAAGTATTAAAGGTAGTAAAAGTGGGGCACACCCAAGCTCACAGCTAAAAATTTCATAGTGCTCTGGGGATTCCAAACTCTCCCTGTGTCAAAGCAAATGAATTTGCATGCTCTATGTATTGTGGGTTGTAAGTAGTGCACCGAGAGCATTAGTGAGATTTAAAGTCAGGCACAAGTACAAAGCAGAAAAAACCCACAATTTTTTCTTCAGTTGTCTCTTACCTTCCAGGCAGCATAAAGATAATGAGCACCTTCCATGAGCATCTATATAGCCAAGGGAGTAATGCTGGTAGAGCACTGGGAGAAAAGCTTTTAAAATTGCTAATCCATTCCTGCTTCTTAATGGGTAAAAGGGAAAGCTGGTGTATTCAAATTACCATGCAATCAACTTTGTGTTTATATCAGAATTCGTTTTTGCCTGTTAACACTGCTGCTATTTGATCATAATTAATAATAGGAAGGACAAAATTGCATTACACAAAAACGGAGGAAATATTATGACTGTGGAAGGAAGGAGTTAGCTGGGGGGTAGAATAAAAGGAAAACCAGAATTGTGGAAGGGGAAGAGCATCAATCTTCCAAAGTAATTAAATGTTATTTACTATTCTACTATTTCCTTCCTCATTCCATACATCTTTAAAAATGCAGAAAACTGAAATTATCACATATTTTTGTAACCTGCAGATATTAATCTCTGTCTATAGAAATTGGGACTATGTTAAAGCAGTTTTCCTGTTGTTACCTACTTTGGGTGCCAAGCAGTTGCCTTGTTACCTACAGTCAGGGCTGTCTGTTCAAGAGCAGAAAAAGTAGCACAGATCTTTCTTCTAAATCCAGTAGGTGTAAACTTGAAGTAATTTGGCTACATCGAGAGGAAGATCCCTTGTTTTCTTCTGAAGACATATGGCTAAATGACACCCGTATAAAAGTGTTACAGCATTGACAAAGTTGCTGGGAAATGGTTTATGCATAGCAGGCCTCAAAAGCCACTTGTTGCCAATAAACATTTGGGTCAAGAGTGATCTGAGCATCATGCTCCCAAAGCAGCCTGTTGGATGGTCTCTCATGGTTTAATGTTCCAGGTGCTGTGGCTCCTGTAAGGGCTGTTCTGCCTGAGAGCCACCATTTACCTCCTTTATTCACTTCATCCGAGTTCTTGTCATCCCCAGGGCTCCCTCTGCTTCATGACATTTCCCGCTGTCGCCCGTTCCCAAACCACCAAGCCTGTGGCCAGCATGGGGGCAAAGACAGCTGCCCTGGGAGGCTGCTGCCACTTAGCCACTCACAAACCATTTGGCCCTGGTAACATCTCTGGTGGTAGCTCCCACACCTGCAGAAGATCTGATGAAATGATGTTATGAAGTAGTATGAAAACAAGATGCGGTGCTGGCAATGGCTCAATCCTATGAACTATGTTGATTTAGATAAATCTGCATTTTATTAGCAAGGCCCCACTCCAAAGAAAACATTTAGGCTTTTCTTTCTTATGGTGACAGCTTCATCTTAAATGATAAAGGACAAGAGTGTATTTTTAGACCCACCTTTGTCCCTCGTAGGTGTGCTCAGAGGCTGTTTGGACCAATCACTTGATATAATTGTCTCTCTTTAGTCTGACATCAGGGAAGGAGGGTGGGAGAAAAGTGACAGTCACATCTGCCAGTGATAAAACAAACACAGATCTATTTCAGAAAAACTCCCCTGCTTTCAACACAGGCCTGTAATACACAGTGAGAAGCCTGTTCTGCTCTTTTAGCATTCAATCTCATGGCTCTTTAGACTTAATTTCAAAGTGTTTATTTGCATTCTTGTTGAAGTACTGCTTCCTTTCTAATCTAATAACTAATGCAATTCCTTAAGATTATGGCCATTATACTTTCCGCATCTACGAAGCATTGGCAGAGCAAATGGAGAAGCGGCAGCTGTTTGCACCAGTAAGACTAATGAGACACAGAGCACATTTACATATCCAGGTATTTCACCAGCCTCCACAGCACACAGCAGGCCAAATTCAGCTGAGTGCAGCTTCTACCAAGTAGCTGAGACATCCAAGAAAGTCTGCTCTAAACATGGTTGCATTTATACACCAAGCATGAGCTGATTGTAATCGGAGCACAGGTGGGTGTAGATTGTTGTAGTAGCAAGCCTTGTATGCATTTAAAATGTGGTGGGTCTGTAAAAGTTGGCCATAAAGAGTCTTTAGAATCAATACGAGGGCACTGGTAGTAAGAAAAAACACCAGTGAAAGAAGTGATGAAGCAGTCCTTTTTCTAACCCTTTACCCGATTTAATTTATACAATCTGCCAGGGTCTTAGCTTTAAGCCTGGATTAAAGCCCCAGATTCAGTGCTGGGATAAATTGAATTCCACAGGAGTTGTCCCTGTTCATACAAAGACAGAGTTTGTTACTGTAGAATAATTGTGTGCCTTTCCGCCGATAATGTCACTATTTTAATGCCAAGTTACAGTCCAGAGACACTTGCTTAATATTCTTGCTTCTCTAGATGTAAAACTGGGACCTCCAAGAGCTCCTCTGCTCTGGACAGTTTAATATATCAGTGCAAGATTCCAAACATAAAGACTGCCATCAGTGTGTTGCCCTGGATCATTTCCCAGCCATACAGTGCTCCCTAGAAGATGGCTGCATCCATGTCCACTACAGTCAGCAGAACTTCCTGGTTACACTCGGACGTGGAGCTCACAGAGCTGTGGCCATCCTGGGATGTGGCTGAGGCACTGATGTCAGCGGGAGCCACAGAGCTGCACAGCTCTGCCTGTGTCACAGCAAGGGGATGAGGATCAGGGCTTCAGAAATAGCAGGCAACCAGTACCACCAGACATTGAGACTCAATCTACTGGATCTATTTAGGTTTGGGGGTGTTTTTTGAAAAAAACCCAAATTTTCTCACTCAGCCAAGCCCATCACCTCCTACATTCTTCCCTCTTTGGCCTAAATTTCTTAGGATCAGTTTACATGTTTGTTCTGTATAAGCAGGGCAGCTGCATCCAGGGCATTTTTGCCTGGTCAGGGCTTTTCTTCTTTCCAGTTCAAAGTTTTTCTCCTTCATTTAGCAAGACATTTAAGGGAAGCACAGATGTAAGGGTGTGCTTGCTTGCTTATTGTATGTACATGACGGAGCACTTACATAATTTTTGAACATTTACTTGCTCACTGATCCTATAGAAGATAACTGCACCTGACATTTTGTATTTCCCTGCTAGTTGGGTTTCTGGAAAAACTTTTGAGTTCATTAACATGAAAATGACAGGAGAAATTCCTGTGGTTCTTTTCCCCCTCAATTCTCTACAGTAAAAGAACATTCTGTACTGCTTTGTTTTTCAGGTTGATGGCTTCCTGACACTTCTCTTTGGCCTGGCTAGCATTAATACCCTTACAGTGATCAGTGTGACACGCTATATCAAGGGCTGCCATCCTGAGAGAGGTAAGGAATAAAGGCATGTCCAGTTCTGCCTTCACTGAACCTGATGCCAATCTGTATTTCTCTCAGAGTTACTACTGTCAGTCACAATATACTGTCAGTATATTAAATATAAATTAAATGCATTGGAAACCAGGACATAATATTGTCATTTACATTACAAACATGTTTTCATAGAATCCTTCAGGGTAATCTCCAGCAAGAGCCAAATTATTACAAGTACACTTGGGCCACCATGAGTAAATTCATCCTTGTGCCAAAGATACCACAGGTCCTCCTGACCCTCTGTATTCCTCAAAGTGTGACTTAAATTGCTCCTAAGTGATACATCATTGTCTGTATCTCACAGAAATAGATTTTATCTTCTATGAGATGATGTTTGGGAAGTTTCCGGTCAGGGATCAGATCCTTCATTCAGAAAGCTGCCATACATACAAACATTTTCATTCTTCAGGGTGTTTTGCCAGGGTTTATGCACAGCAGGCATCATGATGCCTTTAGATGGCACTGGGAACGTTCAGTCTGCAGGTCTTTCCTCCAGCTTTTGCAGCACTGCCATCCCCACTTGCCTCTCCAGACTCCCCTTGGACATTTTCACGCCATGTCCGATGAAAATTACTCCTACCATCCCCAGAACTATGACCCAACTCTGCCTGCACAGTCCCTGTCTCCTACCTGTCTCCCAGATCTGCAAAGCATCATTGCCACAGCTTCATACCCACACTTCTTCCTTCTCTAGTGCCCTGTTGATCTGTAGCGTTAATATCTCAAACAACCGCAGTTCATTACTCTCTCGGGTGCTACAAACATTTTATTCACCACTCTGTATTTTTGAACTTTGTTTTTTGTTAGCCTTTGGTTATGCCTCTGTGAAGACATATGATTGTCCCACTGTCCCACAAACCTGATCTGAAATCCTTTAAACATTTCCTGCCCTGTGAAGCCCTCACCAGTCCATATATATTACCACGCTCATCCCAGGCACTCTCTTTCACTGGATCAGTAGAAACTTCCTCACCATTTATCCTGAGCCTCCTGCCTGCTCAAAATTTTGACTTCCACTGAGAGTCTTATGTAATCTCTCTTCTTTATACCTACACCTACCATAAGTTATCCCCAGGCTTCTTTTCACCAATCTTTGGACAATGTATGATCGATTTTCATGCCTTTATTACAAGTGGCTTGCACTGTCTTTCAGGCAGGAACCTCTCAATGTCTGCAGGGAAAGTATGTGTAAGTATACAGGATGCATCAGATGAGTTTTTCTCTTTACTAGCACAAGGAGTAATTGCTGTGAAAAGAACTTCTGCACGGAGGTACTTTTTCCGCAGAAAGTTCTTCTGCAGTTTGTTGTAATGATAGACTTGTTGAAGTCAGCTTTCAGCACAAAATGCTGCTGGAGCTGATAGAATTTGGTTGTGATATAATCCTACATCTTCTATTCGTTGCATGTTAAGAAGTCATATTTAAAACCCACATTTCTCTTTTGTGAAGCTCTACCACATTTCCATCTGATCGTGTGCATAATTTATGTTTGTATCTCAAGTAAATCTGAGCAAGTACCCAGTATAACATTACAGAAATGTTGAGGAACAGAAATTGGTGACTGCATGAATATTTCCTACATAAATGAAGAAATAACCACAGTGAATGGCAACAGCAGGACAGATTGAATCTTTAGTATCGAATGGTTAATACAGTCTGGGCTAGTTTCTCCCTTTTAACAGGGAAAAACCTTGAAGCAAGTAAGAAAATCCCCTGAATTTAGATTTATCTTGTTTATTTCTATGTAAAATATAACTGTTTCCTGCATTTTACAAAATTGTAAAGTGTAAGTCTAGAATTTGCTAATTCCACAGTGCTCAACAAACTCATTGTCTCCTGCTTAAAAAACATTCATTTCCACTCTTCAGTGATAACATAAGCCTGACAGATGCTTTCAAAATCAAACTTTTCTTATGAATATGCATTTTTCTATGTTAATATTTTTTAATAGCTGTGTTTTGCTTATTAGCTGGTAGTATAGGAGTCCATTTAGGTTTCAGAGATATGTTTGCCTTTCCAATACTATTTTCTGACACAAGCATGCCATTGCAGGTCACTGCATCAGCAACAGCAGCATGTCGGTCGCTCTGGTTCTCATTTGGGTAGCGGCTTTCTTCTGGTCCGCAGCTCCATTACTTGGCTGGGGCAGTTATACAGGTAACAGGTATCTTTCAGTTGTACTTACCTGGCACCTCTCCCCTTGACAAAGATACTTACCTTTCTTTCTTGCTGTTTGTGATAAATCAGACCGTGGAGCTGAGAAAATAATTCATCGTGCGTGACGTAGGCGCAGAGTTTTGCCTGCTTTGGTGTCAGCTATAAAGAGATTTTTTTGAAGATTTCACAGGAAAGGCTTGGACCAAGTGCATATTGCCTATGAAAAAAGAGAGGCCAAAAATACTTGGCATGGTTAAGCAGTGAGATAAAGAAAACTATCAAAAGACATCTTTCAAAAACTGTCAAGTTTAGGAAACTAGAAAAGAACACAAGTTCCAGCAAGTTAAACTTGAAACTATAATAAGATGAGCCAGAAAGATTTGACAAAACAATTTGTTGGAAATACGAAAACTTACATAGCAAAGGAACTAAAAGATGTTGGAAAGTTTGTCAGTCCAAGAAAGAATCAGGGCGCAAGATAAAGCCATATCAAAAAAGGGGGGGGATTTAAAATAGGAAAAAATTAATATAGTGAACACTGAAGGAATTCAAGGGCTAAGGGATATTTCCAGACCAGAAAATTTCTTCATGGGGGAAAGATGGAGAAATTGCCTCAATTCAAGCCTTTAAGAATTCAACAAAACCAGTATCTAGGAACAAATGGTAATGATACAGAAGTCCCAGCAATTGAAATCATGTGACTGGCACTGTCCAGCAGTTACCTGTCTGGATCCCGTAGGCCTCTGCATTCTTTGACAAGCCATGAAATCTATGGAGGCTTACTGAAGCAGCTATGTGCATTTATTTTCTTATTTACTAAGTATGTAACTTTGAGGTATCTCTGGACCCTTGAAGTGTGGGTGTGAGAAAAGCAGCCATTCCTATGGTTGGTTAAGTGTTCTATCCTTCACAAACCAAAATACACCCAAGATATTAAGCTCAATGGACCTTTGGTTTGAGACAAATTCCAACTGTTTATTAGACTGTTTGAATTTTATGTCATATTTTTGCACTCTGGACCTGTCATAAACTTGGGTGGTTTTGACTGGTAATTTTCTGTGTATCTTCTGGTGATCTGTATTCTTTTTACACTAATCTACCAGCTCCTCATTTATAGAGGGACTTCTGATGTCTGCTTTTGGCCTTAAACTGGAGCCACGGACTTTTTGGGCAACACTGCTTTGTCAGGACATTCAAGTGCCCCTGTAGACCTTGTTTGTACTTCGAATTCAATTGCTTGACAGTGGTTTTCAAGACTACTTCTAGGAGTGCTTTCCCCTACTGAGACTCACAGCAGTTTCAGGTTCCTGGGCTATCTCTCTCTAAACACACCTCCAGTGAGGGCACCCATGGAGATGTGGGAGCCCAGCAGTGGCAAGTCCAGAAGCAGGCACCAGCAGACCACAGCACATTACAGCTGGCTGCCTTGGACCTTTCACTTCTACACAATATCTTCAGGGGACCCCAGGACCCCACTGATTTTTGGGAAAGCCACTTGTTTTTGTCCCTGCAGAGGGGGAAAACATAGCTCTGAATTCTGACTTGTGGAAAATCTGCAGGATTTTCTTTTCCTGTCATCTGGAGGCTGGTTTCATTTTTCAGGCAAAAGTTCCAAAAAGCAGAAATCCAGAATTAAGCCAGATTTTATGGTTATATTTTTGAATCTTGAGGTCTACTGATGAAAAAGGCAAAGGAGAGAAAAATCTATTTCTATTACAGAACAAATTCAGACAGGAAAACCTAGAGCTTTTGGTGATAAAATGCCAAGCTCTTTTTGATGAGAATCATAAAAGAGATTTTAAGGTTTTGCTCATTTAATTCCTCCTGTTTAAATCTCCTATCACCTGTGAGGAATTAAGGGAATTTTTTTTCTTCAAAACTACTCCTGGATGTTAGGGAGAGATCTGCTGCTAAATCATGTAGTCTTCACCTGTAATATATCTCCGGGACCTGTAAATACTTGACTTACATAATTTTGATTCATGCTTCATTTATTTGTAAGTCAATTTGTTGCCATAGCTGTTAGAAAAAAACCCCAGCTTTTTCCACTTAAAAAGGAAAATATACAATTCACGATCTACAGAAAACCCTCTAATGTTATAGAACACCCTCTAATGTTATAGAACTCAAGTTTTTCTATCAGGACATCTTTACAAACACATCAGGGGATCTAAAGAAGTCAACTGTTATATATAGAAGTGTTTGAGCCAGTTATTCCCACTACCTATTCCCACATGTTATTCCCACTGCCTTTTCCTTAACTACCTGATCAGCTGGTGTCTCACTTGTGGTAGACCCTGCAATCTGCCTGACTGCATCTCTGTGTTGCAGGACTGTGTGTTTCCCATTTATTGAAAGGTCTCATATCTTTCAAAGTATTTATATGTTTTATTGTCTTGTAATCTTTATCATTAGCTGTATCAATTTGGTCTCATGGCTCTCAGTAGTACTTCTCTGCAGTAGAAGTTCCATTGTCTCAAGGAGCCTCAATATTTTCATTTTCTACTTCGTTATGTAAGTAGTGACTTTTTTCATTTGGCATACGGTCTATGGAATTCCTTGTTACGCTGTTACAGTGCCCCTCTTACGAAGTTACTATGTAGAGGGCTATGACAAATAAGAGTACGTATCACTCAAGGATATAAAACCTTTTTTTTTTAAATAAAGTGTCACAATTTCCTATCCTGAAACAACAGTTTGTGCATTATGGGTTTACACTGGCAATAGAAACTCAACAGAATGATAATACACATTAAAATTTGTTACAGTCTAGCTGGTCTTGAAAAATTATTTATGTAGGAAGTAATGTCATGTCTCATTAAATCAGGAAGATAAATCCATTCTGTAGTGCTCAACAGAAGAAAAATACAGCATTTTAACTAATAAATTAATTGCTCAAAAGTAGATAAATATTATAAAAACGCTGACCAACATATCCTTGCTTTCCAGATCGCATGTATGGCACATGTGAGATAGACTGGGCAAAAGCCAACTTCTCTACAATCTACAAGTCCTACATCATCTCCATTTTTATCTGCTGTTTTTTCCTACCTGTCACAGTCATGGTCTTCTCATATGTGTCGATTATCAATACTGTCAAACTAAGCCATGCATTGACAGGACTGGGTGATCCCACAGACAGACAGAGGAGAATAGAGCGGGACGTCACCAGGGTGAGTCTGGGTTTCATATTGGGTAGGATTCATCTCAATGAAATCTGTCTTTCCAAAAATTGGTCTCAACTAGAACAGAAGAGAACAAAACCAATCAATTGCATTTAATTTCTTGATAACTGTAGTGAGAGAGTCTGAACTCAGTGAAGAATATAAGCTTTGTTTAAAATTTCTACTGCATCTATTGGTTAATATTGGTGCTACATCACATGTGAAAAATAATCTAAATATAATTGGAGTGGGTTATACAGCACAAACCCCAAAAATTTGGTTTGGCATATGCTTTTTTCTTTCAGAAGTTATATTACTTCTGAGCATACTCAGAAGTTAGAGTGGAGATTTTAATTTACTCACGGTTTAGTTAAGTCTACCTGAAACCTTCTGTATGCTTATAAACATATGGGAATGTAGCTATTTTCATTCTGTTAGATGAGGCATTTCTCAACCACACACCATGCCAAAATTCAATATATAGCCAGGTCTGCCTGGCTGTATCAAAGCAAACCATTTGCTTTCCCATATTCTCCTGTAAACCATACCCTCGGGGCAATCTGGACTTTTCCCTTCCAGCCAAGTGTTCAGGTTACTATTCCCAGTGTTTTCCTTTCTTGATGTAGTCTTCCAGAATAGATTTAAGACTATTCTTCTTCTGTGTTTTAGGTTTCTATTGTCATTTGCACAGCCTTCATTATTGCATGGTCACCATATGCTGTCATCTCTATATGGTCTGCCTACGGTCACCCTGTGCCCAACCTTACCAGCATCCTTGCCAGTTTGTTTGCTAAGTCTGCTAGCTTCTACAATCCTGTTATCTACTTTGGAATGAGCTCCAAATTTCGAAGGGACATTTTTATCTTGTTCCATTGTGCCAAGGAAGTCAAGGATCCTGTGAAGCTCAAACGTTTCAAAAACCTCAAACCAAAGCAGCCACAGCCTTCTCAGAAAGAAGAGAAGTGTGCTGCAGAAATGCACCCTGCACCAAGCCCTGATTCCGGGGTGGGAAGCCCAACCAACACCCCACCACCAGCAAACAGGGAAGTGTATTTTGGTATTCTTGATACACCATCCAAGAACCCTGATATTGAATGTGATAGGTTGTAAGTTTTGTGGCTGTTTAATACATGCACTCTGTGTTCAGGAAGATGCTCTACAGAGCAGCGCTTGAGTAATTTACTAATTCCCGTTCCATCTGTTTCTTGCTGTAGCACTGATGACTATACAACTCAAGCAAATCAGATGGTAAAGTGATATTTTCCTTCCATGTAGATACAAAATGCTACAAAGAACATTACAGTGTGGGCAGCACACCCAGTGCCAGAAACACTTCGTTTTCACAGTCATGTAGGAAAAGAAAGAACTGACTTCAGGAGACCAGGCATTAGCTAGCAAAAATAATTAATACGTTGCTATCCAAATTTTATTAGTTCTGGACTACATTTCCAAATATGTCTTTTGCTCTTTAACAGTCACAGCCACAGATGATTGTTTTAACTCAGTGGTGCTTCACAGCTGTAGGAGAAGATGGGCCCTGCTGAGATTGCTGTGGAGCTGCTACTGCTGCAAAGGCTGCAAGGTAGTGGGAAAAGCCATGTTCTCCCTTTAGAGCACCCAGGTGTGCCCACCATAGGGCTCTCAGGCCCCACAGGGACTTCATGGGAGTGTGTCTGATCACAGGATCAGAGAACAGTTTGTGTTGGAAGGAACCTTAGAGATCATCTAGTTTCAACCCCTCTGCCATGGACCAGGACACCTTCCACTACATCAGGTTGCTCAAAGCCCCACCCAACCTGCTCTTGAATGCTTCCATGGGTGGAGCACCCTCATCTTCCCTGGGCAACCTGTTGCAATGTCTCATTACCCTCACAGTAAAGAATTTCTTCCTAATATCTAATCTAAACCTACTGTCTTTCAGTTTAAAGTCTTTCCCCCTTGTCCTGTCACTTGTAAAATGTTCCTCTCCATCCCCTTTTGTACTGGAAGGCTGCTGTGAGGTCTCCCCAAAGCCTTCTCCAGACTAAACAGCCCCAGCTCTCAGCCTGTCTTCATAGATTACCTTCATAGGTCATCTTCTGATGGCCTGTGCCTGACTCTCTGTATGTCTATGCAAGGATTAGGAGTAGTAATATACTGAAAATGCTAGCCTGGTATTTTCTAGTCACTGTAGTCTGAGCAGCGGCTTCATACTTTTCCTCATTGGTTTGCAGAATTATTTACACCTCCCCTGACCTTCCTGGTGAGTAGGGCCTGGCTCTAGCACTCTGATTCAGGAAAGCTGGCCTTTGATTTTACTGATTGTCTCCAAAATGGTTATTTTTCTACCTTTCTATCAAGGCGGAGCAAGAGATGTACAGGCAATGAAAGCAAAACTGACACTTAGGTTTTAAGAGGACTGGTGAGGTGTGGCATCAGAGCTATTTACAAAGTATAATCCAACACTTCACTGCTGCTTCTAAAGAAAGCGTAGCTACCTGCCTATGGGTAAAAAGTGACTTTTAGGTAAACCCAACTAAGTAGCAACTAAGGATAGTGATTTAAATAGCTATGCTGTAGGCCTAAATCAGTTGCCAGACTATCAGATGTTAAAATTATGTCACCAAGTTTATTTTACAGAATCAAAATCAGGAGGTATGTCTTCATAATCTCCTGTCTTGAAAAGTAACTGCATACTCAAAGACTTCTTTTAAAATGTCTCTGTGTTAGTCATGGAAATTGTGGGTTCATTTAGTGCCATTTGCAAGTTAAACAGGGGAAAAAGAAGGGAAAAAAAAAAAGAAAAAAGCAGCAACACTCTCTGCTAACCTCTGCTACTTATGAATTTTTGAAATCTTGCTGTCTGGGTGTGCTAAAATGTAGCTGTTTTGCAAAAATATGCTCTTCCAGATTCGTTTCTTGGGAAAGTTACAAAGAGAGCCCACCTCCATTTCCCCCATTACTCTATTTGTTTTGAGAAAATCACCTGTGTTTTGAAGTTAAAAACAAATAAACATTACAAGCAACACTGAGGAACTGTGTTTTCTTTCATGGCCACAGGTCTGAAATACAAGAGCATTCATTTTTCTGGAAAATTTTGAGATATGGATGCTATTTCATTACCATAAATAATTAAAGGCAAACAAGTAAACATTTTGCTTCCAGATAAAAGTGCATGCTGCAGCTGCAGAAATAGATGAAATTGTTTAGTGCAAAATCCTGTAGCAGCTGGATGCAGCCAGGCTGGGCTAGCCAAAGTTAGCACACAGTTTTGAAAGCTTCTAAGTGTAACAAAAAAATCCACCTCAGTAACCATGATGGACTGAGAATTCTCACTGCTGAAAGTGCTTGGGTTTTGCTCCACAGAGAGACAGAGGAGCCGTGCAGCCCCACTGCATTCCCAGAGACACCCGCAGCCACGTGTGTGCCGGACATCTGCCCAGAGCCACTCTGTGGCTGTAGGTGCCAGCCTGGCTTGCAATCTGTATTTCTGCTAATTTACAGATACCTAGAGAAAATTCTTGCCCTGCTGCGTTACAAAAATGCTGCTGATCTGCAGGACTCAGACTCTGAAACAGATGTGATAAAGACAAGCAGGCAGGCAGAGCACAAGGCCATTTCCAAGAGTGTCCCAAACTCCAGCTGAAATCTCTAGTAGTTCATACACCCTTGAGCACATACAGTGAGGTTAGACTGGGGGAAGAGGAGGGTGTATGCATAAAGGAGCAAAATAGGAGCAAAATTAGAGGAAAAACATAAGAGGGGGGAAACCAGATCAGCAGGGGAGCAAGAGGCCAGGAAGTCAAAGGATGCATACCTGCTGAAAGACAACTAGAAGCAGACAACACAGAAAAAGCCTTTACTGGACCGCTCAAGACCTCTCTCCTGCAAGGCCAACAGCTCCAGTCCTTTGTGGATACATGGTAATACCACAGGACTGCACAGCTGTAGAGCAGAGCAGATGGTTTTACAGGTGCCACGAGATGTCTTTGCAGACCCCAACCTGTGTTCCAGGATCAGTAACAGCAGGAGCACTTTTGTCACTAAAGTTACTCAGGTAAAAAAGCTTCCAGCCCTAAAGCATCAGTGCCCTGTAGCTGCACCCACAACACCAGCAAGTGGCTAAAGGCATAAAAGAGGTCCAGAATCCATTATTGGAGTGCATGTAAGGGAATGCACATCAGCATTTTAAGTGTGGGAATCATCACAAATCCATTTGTAAAACACTTTTCCTGTACCTTGGATTTCCTCCCTTTGTTTGTGGTCCCTCATGTGCCCAGACAAGGCTGGCCCCTGCTGCTGCATCCACAGATGGGCTCCTCAGCCTGCTGAGCCAGCACTGCCAGTCAGAAAGGAGCAAAGATCTTGGTGGGTTGAGACAGGCAGGAAGGATGCTGAAGAGGGGTGTGGGGTTTCATGATTTTTACTTAGCAAGAATGAAGTACAAACAACATAGAGAATCCCAGAGTCGAATCACTTCTGCCCATAACCTTGCTGCTCCTCACAGCCTTGGATTTTCAGCTGGTGACTTTTAGCAGCAGAGATGTGAGAAGGCTGTTGTCCTGACTGATAATCTGGTGACAAGGAGGCTTCTCTGGAAAATTGCAGGTCTGAACGCTCTCCACCTAAGATGGCCTGACAAGGGAGGTCCTGCTCAGCGTGACGAAGCAAAGAACTACCTTCTCCCAGTGCTTTCTCTTTAGCAATACTATATTTTTGCTTTTTTCTAATGCCAAAAGCTGATGGGTGAACCAAAGGCAGGGCTAGATGTCATATCTCTATGACATAGGATATCCATCCTAGTGATGCCTCTTCCGATTTTGTGAAGGCACAGAGGAGACAACCCACATGGGCTGCATAACAGCACCTAGTTCTTCCACTGCCTCAGCCATGGGCCTATTTCATTGTGTTTTGTATTGAATGGCTTAGTGCCAGCCTGCACAAATGAGATCTCATGTCTATTGCTAGTATCCAAATGGTTTCTTGTCATGAGGTAGGAGAACAATATTTAGATCTCTCTCCCTTTGGCATAGAAATTCTGGCCTGTAGGCTCCTTCTGTCTCTCTTGATCAGCCCTGGATTCTACTGTGAGATTTTGTGATTGTTGGGGTTGTTTTCATGTATGGCACACCAAAATTATAGCACCATCTGGCAGAAGGTAGTAGGCCAACTAATTCTACCATTTTTGAAGGATGCTGTCAGCGTTTTCTGGCTTGTTCCAGCAGGATCTGAGACAGACATCTTACCCTAGATGCAAGGAACCCACCCAAAAACTCCTTGCTAGATGTTCATTATCCAATTCTGTAATCACAGAGTTTTTGACATTGCTAAAGCAACCTAGCAAAAACAATGTGCTTGAGCATAATGAAGTCACCTTGAAAAATGCTTGAAGCCCTTAAGGCACCCTTTAAATTATGCCTTTAGCTACTCTACATATTAATTTCCAACCATTTCCCAACTGTTTTGATTAGCTATTGATTAGTACACTCAGCAGGTGAGTTCTTAATAGCCACATAATTCACGTGTATCAAAATCTCATTGGATCTTACTTGATTACTTCTTATTATCAATATTATTCATTATTACCAACATATCAGTATTATACCAAAATCACTGCAGTTATTAATCATGAAGTGCAGTTATTAATACTCACATGTACAACCTGGCCTTACAAGTGGATTACCAACATCCCTGCCACTGACACAACCCTTTCTCTGGGACTACAGAGTTCAAACAATTAAGTTAATTCAGGATTAATTCTATTTAATTTCCACATTTAAAAATAGCCTCTTCTGGACTAGGGAGAGGGAAAAAGTTATCATAATCCTTTGTTTATTTATGCCAAGAAAACCATTTGGGCCCACCTTTCCCCTGCTAGCATTTTTGCCAAGCTGAAAACCCTTCAGGATGTTGGCACATTGAGATACACAACAGCATTTCTTAATAACTTTGACATTTCGAATGCAAACATGAATAACTTGAGTGTGTAGTTGGAGGGAGTGGGATAGCCTACTCCAGTCCAGTCCCTGTTCTCAGTGCTGTTATGCATTTTTATCTGATGACTCATGTAAAAGTATTTCTTGTAGCAGAGGCCAGAAAACAAGAAACCCTTCATCCCCTCTTAAGACAGTGATTTTATTACAGTGTGAACCACTCAGGCTTGCACCCCCTTGCAGGCTCTCTCTTCACCCCGTAAGTTCTTCATTCTTGGCTGCACAGACTAACACAATAAGAGAGATCTAGAGTGTGCCCACCCAAACATGGCCTATGGTTTAGTTCTTTCCTCAGGAGAGACAGATGGAGGCAAAACCCCTTCCTGACGACAGGGTTCAACAAGAACATTGTTCTGCTGCTACCCTGGTGAATAGTTTCACCTTGGGCAATAACGAAAAGGATTGGTAACACTACCTTGGCTCTGTTTTCAAACCAGCCTGGCAAACCAGGTTTTCTTGCAATGCTGTGTGTGCCTCTGCCTACCTCTCAAATTGCTGAAAGTGTGGAGTCTGAACCTTCTCAGTAAATCAACAAATGCAAAGGATTTTTGCAAGCACTTCAGGAACTCTGCAGACCAAAGTGAAGGCACCTGCAGGGTAAAATGGCTCTGTGTTTAGTTTTGGTCTGAAGTGCCTAATTCCCACCTGCAGCAAAAACTACCTAATCCCTTCCTGCACTGGTGATGAAGGAATATGAAAAGCTACAATCTTGTGCAATTGGGAAAAAATACCTCTAAGGTCCTCATGATCAGCATATATCCCTGCTTCTTGGGAGATGGCAATTAGGTGATTCCAGATGAAGCAAGCTAGAACTGAAAACATGGTCTTGTCCAGAAGAATGGAGTAAAGGTACTACTGGATATTCATATCCAGAGATTCTGCAAGAATCTTTGTGCCTAGCAGAGTCTTAAAGAGCTTCATATAACCACACTGAGATTAAAAGAGGTAAGTGAATTGCATTGACTGCAGGAGTGTCATCTGGACCTGTGCTTTCCTCTATAGCTTTGGGTACCCACATGTGTATTTAACACATACTTCTTAAAGTACTTTCTTTTCTGGATTGGATTATTTTTGTATTATCATAAAAGGGAAACAAGACTGAAAACATCTTGATGTGCAGGAGAAGCACAAGAATAAATATAAGATTTAAAGAATGTCAAAATGGTACTACGGTAGGAACACAGAACAGTAAGAAAATTACTAAATGAAATGTAATAAGCCCATTGCTGATAGAAAAAACAGGGCCACACTGAATAATAAAAATAAAAATAGAACTACGGGCTGTCTGTGCCAATAATCATCTTCTTTGATGCTCAGTGAATGAGAAAAGGCCTCTGGGATAACAAATATACAGCATTTAATTATGTAATAGGATGTAACCTAGTAAAAGGAGAGTGGAAGGACTTGCAAAAATCACTGCAATAAATGCCCTCCCTCACTGATATTTGACAGCCTTCAGCAGCCTTTCACACTGTACACCAGCCAGCCTGGCTGCTGGAAAGAACCACTGCTAGAGCAAAGCTGGGATGGTCCTGGAGGGTGCATGTGTGGCCAGAGGCAGATCTGCTGGGTCCAGCACAAGGTCCCTGCAAGCTGCCCAAGCACAACACACCTCTATATGTCACATCTGCCACAGTATTTGCAAAACAAAGTGTGAAGTCAAGAATAATATCTGGCAGTACAAATGAGAGCATGAACATCTCTTTGTGATGTGACCTGGCAAAGCCTTGTCATGTGCCAAAGAGAAATTTCTAACAGATTCATATCACATTAATGTTCCGACAGTGAATTGGGAGAACTTGGGGCATGCTTTGCACCACTGGTAAACTGCTGTGTGAAATGAACACCAACATCTCTGAGAATGAGCTACCAATCATGAGATAACATGTAGCCTATACAGGGATTTAAAGGGAATAGAAAAGGGGCTTTAGCTTATCCTTGACTGATACCATTTTACCTGACAATCCAGCCCTCAGCTTCCTTTGCTGAAAGGCAGTTGAATACATCAGCTGACACACATTGTTGTGTGTCCTATCAGAAAAAATCATCCCAGGCAAATGACCAGTTCAAAAATTTGAAAGTTTAACTTCTTAGCTCCAGAGATGAGACCCGTATCTCCCCACAGCTTGGAGGAGCTGTTACCAGACCATTCCACATCCTTGGAGTCATGGCAAGGGAAAAGATTCACTTTGGAAAACTGATACACCTTATTCTTTGAAAGATGCTATACATTCTTCACAAGAAGCTCTTTAGTAGTTTGACTTCTGAAGGAAATCAGAGCTTTTACAAGAGATGAAGAACGTGGACTTGGGAAGTGTGGGAAAATGTGACTCTTAGGGGGCTATGAGAAAAGACCTGGCTAGCACTAGGATAATTAGACAGGTATGTATGCTGATAAAGGAGCCAAAAAGCTTGACACCAGACATTAGAACAGATAAGAGGGAGGCTCTACCAACTCCTGGGCTGCAGCAGTGTTTAGCACACTTGAGTCTTTCTCAGGTTAATTTAGATGTCCTATTTGCTTATGCCCCACTCACTGTCTCTCTGTAATGGTTGGTGGTGCCCACCCATGTCTCTGTTGATTCACCATGACCTGAGGAGAAGCAGCGCTGCAGTTCCCTATTTCCAGTCTAACAGAAATCCCATGTTTCAAGCTTCATGTTTTCAGCTTGTTTTATTGGCACATCCTGTAATAACCCAATATGCATTTTCATGCTTTGGCAACAGACGAGGAAGAGCACAGCCAACAATCAGAAACTTAGCAGGGGTGAATACACCACCAAAACACTTTCCAATTAGAATTCTTACCATGAAGAGGGCAATTGTTGCCAAATGCTTTTTCTCACCCAACCTCCTATGAAAATGGAGCATCACCATGGAACAGCGAAACACGGGGAGTTCCCACAAGGTTAACTCTTACCTGGTTCTCGCACAAAGAGCCCTTTAAACATTTCTCATGCTAGCAGAAAAGAATAGCATATGCATCAAAAAACCACTACCAAGGGTAATCTCCCTGAACTTCTCTTGCAAAGACAACATGGATTTTGGGGCCTTCTCCCCTTCACAAGCATGGGCAATAGAAATGAAGCTAACAACATTAGTTATATTACCACAATCTATACCTGGAATGCTATTTCTGGCCTTATAAAATTATAGTTTCCAAATAAGACCCACTCAGTGATTCAGCTGAATAACCTAAAGACTTTTCCCTAATGCTTCCCTCTGCCAAATCTGGAATAGTACTTCACCCAGCAAGTTCAGTTGTAGTTCAGTGGGCACAGTCAGGTCTAAGGATGCTAAACATATGGCCTCTCAGCTGTAGATCCCAAAGGTTTTGACGAAGAGGACATGCCTCAGCTGCCTCTAATCCTGAAGAATTTGATTGCTTTCTGAGTAGCAGAATGTACCCAAAGAACTTCTGCCATTAAAAAAAAAATAGGCTTATCTTATTTTTTTAATATAGTAAGCAAAGTAAAAACTAGCTATTGTCTGGGCAGTTGCAGTCATTAAAGATGTTTAAATTATTTTCTCTGCTTAATCACAACAGTAGGTTTACCTCATGTATTGGTCTCGCAGACTTACAGTATCTCACTGAGCTACCTAAACTTCAAAGGGCAGAATGTCCCGCCACCCTTACCTACAGGTAACAGTAGGAAGCCCTCGTTTTGAACTGAACATTTTCATTTGTTAGGTTAAGGTCAACACAGAAAAGACAGCTTTTCCAGACACCCCACAAGAAAACCAGCTCATTCCTGCTATCTGTAAATCCCTATATTAGCCCAGGTTACAAACAGAGGATGAACAGCCAGACCAGGTAGCAAGCGGACATGCTTCCCGTCTCTGGCTGCCATCCAGGTGTCCTTCCATGACACCTGGATAAACCCAGCAAGGATTAAGTACTCTCAGCAGGGCCAGGAAACTGGCCTGGTCTGTGTGGCTGGCCTCCCCCTTTAGCACTGCTTTTACTTACAATTATTTCAGGCTTTGTTAACCAGGCGTGGTCAATTTGACTTCCTCAGCAACAAGCTTAAAAAACAAATAATCCAATTAATGGAAGAAGCAGGGTGTAAAAGTGTTTTGAAAGGGTTGGAAAAGCCAAGAGGAGCAGCTGGCATGTCCCTGGTGGGACATCTCCTTCCAAACAAGGGCACACAGAAACCCCTTGTTAGCACAGCGGGGACAGCAGTGTGGCTTGCTTTTTGAACCCCACAGTCCTCAGGACCATGACACATCACTGAGGCTCAAAATCAATACAACAAAGCCCTGTATGCCGAGCAGACATGCAGACTTACCGACCTGCAGTTAAATAAACTCCAGAGACAAATGCTAACAATTGTCAGTGCTGCCCACTTCCGATCCTACGACAACATCTCAACAAGGACTTATATAAAACTTCTCTCTAGCTCATCAACCCAGCCTTCATTAGGCAGCAACAAAGAAATGTCAGAAGTTTTTTAAGAGTATATATTTAGTCCTGAAATGAGTGTTTGTGCTTTAGCTGAGGTGGGAGAGGGGAGTGGGAAGAGGAAGATCGAGAAGTGTTCATAGTTACTCATATGGCAGCCATGGAGAATATGTGTAGGGCTATTCATTCGAAACGTTGTCTTTGATAATGGCATTCAGCTGCAGAAATCCCTAAATATCATTCATAGAGAGAGAGAACTCCTCTGCCTGCCTGGAATAATTAAAATTCAGGGCTGTGTTTCAAATTCCTTGTACCACTACTCCAATCCTCAGCCTCACTGTATAAAACCATGTGACAAAGAAGTTGTGTGACTACAAAAAACCCCACCATGGATACCCTTTTTCAGAAAGACTCACCACAAATATTAACCCTTTCAAATGCGGGATGAAATTCCTCCCAGCCCCAAGTAACAACTCAACATTGGTGTTTATGGCCACAGCAATATCAGCACATGACCAGGCCTGTAAGATTTATTGTTGATGGACTGAGGAAAAAGTGTTGGTCTTCCCTATTTGATCCTGCCCCACCCAAGCAGCCAGGATCATGCCTGCAGCCTCCTTACAGCTTCTCCCCACAGTACTGAAGGAAGGAGAAACAGAGGGCATCAGAGAGGAAACACCCCGTCTCCCTTCTCCATCATGCCCTTGCTTATGTGTTTATGTCTGTCCCTTGGAACAAGGAGAGGAAAGGTCCTCCCTTTATCCTAGAGATAAAATCCTATTCCCTTGCAAGCAACAGCAAAATGATTAATTGCAAATTGCAAAGACTTCATCTGCAGGGTCTTAAGATGAGGCCAAGTCACAGAACATGTGAAATGTTGAGAAAGGAAAACACCAAGACCGAGTGATGGGGTGCTGCAGGATAAGGTTAGTCTCTCTTTTTGAAATTCTTGTGCATAAAACTGTTCCAAAACTTTTTGAAGTTTTGTAGATTAGGAACAATAGCCACACTGACAGCAGTAAATTACACTCCATCAACTGTTTATGGCACAGAACATGCATACACCACTTGTACTCTCCCACTGATGAGTGCCTGAGACAGCTCTTAGTCCAATGAGTTGATTTCCACTCTAGAAAACAGTTGATGGCAGAAGTGAGGATGGTGCAAACATCTTCTGGAATACCAGTCCAAGCACTAAAATCTAGTTCCTAAGTTTGATCTTCACGCTAACTGACTCCATGGAGGTTCACTTGCACTGTCACGATTTCCTACAGAAGAAACACCAAAGACTTAACAGAATGTTTTCAAAAACTCTTCAAAAAATAGAAAAATAAAGAGAGAAATAAATGAAATCTAGCATTTGTACCAGTTTCCTACAGGTGCTGCTAACCTCTTGATCACTCACTTTCTGAGCACTTCTTGTTTGTATGTCTTAATTTGCATGAACCACTCTTGTAGAAGACCAGAGGTGATGATGGAAAAAATGGCTGTGCAGATGTCCTTTGAATTCAATTTATCTGTTGTTTTTCATTTCTTGGATCCTTAGCAGACACCAGCCTGATTTTGTGTCCCAACTCTGTGGCCTGCAGAAAGTCCAGGCTTGGAAACATGAAACAACAGGGAGTTTACTCAGAACTTCCCACAGCTAGCCAGAATTGTTTGGCAAAATACACCACTCACAGTAACACTAATTCCATTCTCCACACCTGCATTGAAAAGAAACAAATGAAGTGACAGACTAAAAAAAGAAAAACAATTACTTTCCACAAATTAACCCTATTTACTTATTACATAAAAATCAGGACTTGTTTCAATTTCCTTACTCATTCTTGTACATTGACTTTTTTTAGATGATGAAATATATTCACTCATTGGGGGAAAACAAATTTTAAAAAGAAAGCTGTAAAGCATTAATTCTCTAAAGACCAAAGAAATTCACTTTAAAGCAGCAGAATCATTAAAGTGTAATTTCAAAAAAAATTAGTGTCTTCTTTGCTGGACTAGAATAGTTGGATGGAAACAATTACAGTCAGCACTTGCAGGTTCTTTACAGCTTTCTCACGCACTGCCACAAAGGAGACAAAGTGAGCCTCTGATGGTCTCCTGTCAGATAACTCCTGTAAGCAGTGATTCAGAGTAAATATAGATAATCCTAATCCACAGAAGTGACGGCTGGATGGCAGAAAGCCCGTGAGAAGGACATGTGGAAGGGGAGCTCACCAAACACAGCAGCGGCTGTATGCAGAACCACTGCACCAGAGGCCTCAGCAGCTGCTATTTACAGCTCATCTGGGCTGGCAGCAGCAGCTCCCCTGCTCCAGCACACTGGAGCAAACAGCCAAGGCTGCCAGGGAGCTGTAACACAGGCTAGCATGTAATATTTCACCTTGCAGCTGGCACAGCTTGGTTTCCTACTTTATTAGCTCACTCAGGAGGGGAACACACCATTTTAGGTGTCTCTGCAGGTCTGACACCTCCTTCTCTTAATACTGGCGTGAATCAGGATTGATTCCTCTGTTCCCCCTGCAAGTGCGTTGCACAAGCACAACACGCCAGATGTTTCTCACTGACCATAAATGTCTTTCACTTTATGGTAAGGGACTCACAGAAACCATCACTAGCACTGAGCAGCCTAAGATAAACTCACCATGCAGAGTTCAAAGCAGTTTTGGGCTGCTCTGCCTTGGTGAGCTGTCAGTGGAGACACAAAAGAGCTGAACCGGAATCTGGACACACCAACGTATGGTTGCGGCTGTAACTCACCAAAGTTAACACAACAGAGGCCTCACTCAGTCTTCCTCTGACCTTATTTTTCCCTGGCCTTCTGCCTGGGGCTCGCATCCCCTACCAGGATGCAACAAAAACCATTTGGATTTTGCAAATGGAAGCCCAAGCACTGATCCCAGCACACGTCAGGGTGTTGCAGGGCTGTGAGTGAAGCAGCAGGAAACCTCTCCCTTTTGCCTGGTCCTGAGCCACTTGTCCCCCAGCACATGCATTTTCACAGCATGTGTCTTCAGAACCCTGAGTGATAAGGTGACCTTGTCATAGCCCTTCTAGTACAAGGTGACCTGCCTAGTGGATGAGGCAAGGACTACAGATATGGTCTCTCCAGACTTCAATAAAGTGTTTGACACCATCTCCCAGAGCATCCTCCTGGAAAAACTGGTTGCTCATGTCTTGGACAGGTGGACTCTAATGGGTAAAAACCTGGCTGGATGGCCAGGCCCAGAGATTTGTGGTTAATGGGGTCAAATCCACTTGGCAGCTAATCACTAGTGGTGCTCCCCTGGACCCTGTTTTTGGGTCCAGTCCCATTTAACATCTACACTGATGATCTGGACATGAGGATTGAGTGCACCTTGAGTAAATTTCCCGAGGACACTAAGCTGGGTGGGAATGTTGACCTGCCTGAAGGTAGGAAGGCTCTGCAGAGAAATGAACAGACTCAATGGGCTGAGCACAACTGCAGGAGGTTCAATAAGGTGAAGTGCCAGGTTCGCACTTTGGTCACAACAACCCCCTGCAGCACTACAGGCTGGGGGAAGAATGGCTTGAGGGCTGTTCTGCAGAAAGGGACTTGGGGGTGCTGGTTGACAGATGGCTGAATATGAGTCAGCATGTGCCCAGGTGGCAAGGAAGACCAGTGGCATCCTGGCATGATTCAAGGATAGTGAGGCCAGCAGGATAAGGAAAGTGGTCATTTCCCTGTACTCAGCATTGATGAGGCAGCACTGCATTCAGTTCTGGGCCCCTCACTTTACAAAGGACGTTGAGGTGCTGGAGCATGTCCAGCAAAGAGCAAGAAGGCTTGTGAAAGGACTAGAAAACATGTCTTATGAGGAACACCTGAGGGAGCTGGGTTTGCTTAGTCTGGAGAAGAGGAGGCTCAGGTGGGATCTCGTCACTCTCTACAACCACCTGGAAGGAGGCTGTACTGAGGTGGGGACTGATTTCTTCTACTGTGCCTGCAGTGAGAGGACCAGAGGAAATGGCCCTAACCTGATACAGTGGAGATTCAGGTTTGATATTAGAAAAAAATATTTTCACTTTTAAGGTGGTCAGGCATTGGAATAGGTTTCCCAGGGAGGTGGCAGAGTTACCATGCCTGGAAGTGTTTGGTGGCTCCGGGTGGCGGTTTAGTGGTTTAAGGATTACAGTGGTAGTGTCAGGTGGACAGTTGGGCTTGACGACCTTAAAGCTCTCTTTCAATATTGACTCTTCTTTGATTCTGTGATTCTATTAATGTCTATGGGATCATGGGCATCCCTCATAGGGCTGGCAAACCCAGAACCTATCTGCAAAATGCTTTTCATTTTTTGCTGGATTAAAAAAAGGTAATTAGCATAGAATCATAGAATAGTTTGGCTTAGAAGGCACGTTTAAGGGTCATTTACTCTAACACCTCTATAATGAGCAGGGAAATTTTCAGGACAATCAGGTTGCTTAGAGCCCCATCCAGCCTGACCTTGAATGTTTCCAGGGATGGAGCATCCAGACTGACCTTGATTGTTTCCAGGGTTGGGGCATCCACCACCCCTCTGGGCAACTTGTTCTGGTGTTTTATCACCCTCATTATAAAAAACTTCTTCCTTTTATTAAATTTAAATCAACCTTTCTTCAGTTTAAAACCACTAGCCCTTGACCTACTGCAACAAGCCCTGCTAAGAAGTCTGTCCCTGTCTTTCTTGTAGTACTGAAAGTACTGAAAATACCTTCTCAGACTTCTGTAAGCTCTGCATTTCTCAGCTTTCTTTTCTGTAAAAGCTGCTTGCTTTTCTTTTCCTCTGATACTTTTTAAGAGCATGCATGGGGTTTAATTTTCTCTCTCCCAAAACTATTTTTCACTTCCCTTCATTATTTGCCCTTCTTTGAAAAGAGCTTTGAAAACCTAAGGTGGAAAATGTCAATTATTGAAATAGTTGGAAAGCATTTACAGTATTTTCCACAGTATAAAACACTCAGAGGAGTTAACCAGAAGAAAATGTAGCGACTTTCCTGTTACAATTCTTTGGGAGATTTAATGCTGGCAATCATAAGAATGCAAATGGTATTTCCAGCTAAACTGTGCTTGTGACAAAGCAATTTATTAGTAGTAGTTTACTAAATTTGGGGATCAAAATACAGAGCTCACCTTACGGTTGTGTCACTGGAGGCAAGGAATGGAGAACAGAGCTTATTCAGACAGATTTATTTTTCTAATAAGATGTGAAGAGTTTTTTTCTTTCTTTTACAAGTAACAAAAGAGCACCATTTCTTCTCAAGGGTTGATTTCAGAGAAGGATTTAAAATTGCATTAGAAATTTGTGTGGCCCTCAAAGGTGTCATAGAAGAAAGATGACTCTATTTGCTACTCTATTTCTACATTACTGAGTTTATAGTTAATTGAATTGTTACTGCATTGAGTGATGTTTATGCAGACTGCCTGTTTTCTGCTTTTTGAGTGGAAATTGATAATGAAAAATAGCTGGCTTATAAAAAAGCATAGATACAGGCTACTGCACTTCAGAAACTTATGTCTACATCTTCTGTCCCTTAGGGTACACCTCACACCTCTGTATGACTGGAAATGTATTGCTCTGTAGGGCTGGAAAATTGATACCTGGGTAAAATGGTGGAAATGAGCAGCAAAAAGGGGTACAGCCTGCATTCCCAACCTTGACCACTTTGCACACATACAGCAATAAAACCTTGGTCACAAATATCCTGAGGGGGAGGAAGGGAGATGAGTTTCCTGCTTGCAGCCCTGCCTGCTCTGCTGCCCTGGGCAGACAAAAGCCTTTCCAATGTCAGGCTGGTTCACACACAGCAGGATAATTTTTTGAATTAGTGACTGACAGCAGTCTGGAGCTTCAATACCCTCACAGTATTGTTCATAGCAATTAACACTTTGGTGGTGACCAGTTAAACACCAGAAACACTCTCTCTCCCATCCTGCTGGAAGTGAAAGGAGCACAGGGACAGGACAGAGATGGCAAGAAGGAAAATTGCTGGTGTTTCAGCCAGTCAGCTGGGGTCTGCATGCCCATGGAGGCCCTTGCATCACTCTATATCCTCCTTGTACCTAGATCATAGGTCCTCAGGTGCACCCCCAGCATCTTCCTCTTGCCCCATCCCTCCACCAGGATCACAATTTTCCCCTCCTATATCCCCCACTCTGCCAGCCCCAAGCACCAGGACCCTATGGTCTCACTCCTTTTCTTCCCAATTCAATTCAACCTTGCTGAAATATGGGATGTTCTACCTCCACAATGTGCACCATCTTCCAGAGATGGTGTTGCTGGGACCTGGATCCACACAAAAGGAGATTTACATGGGTGCAACACCATCCAGGAGTTAAGGGAATCTGTGTATTCCCACCCCATAATGAGACCCTCATTACCACACTGGCACAAGGCCAAGCAATCCTGTTTCCTCTTTCACCAGCTGGATCACTCTTAGAAATTTTTTCTCCTTAGAGGCAAAGGTCTCTACAAGAACAGTGGGCAAGGAGACCCTAGAGGGGGGCCAAGCCACCACCACTCAACTGGGAGAGAAGAGTGTTAAGCTTTACATGGTGAGTCTGTTCACAGGGTCACATGCAGAAGGGCTTTTCAGGAACTCTGGAAAATGCCTGTAAAGAAAATACATTAATCCACACAGTAAACACACTGGCATTTCTGGCCCTGCTGCATGTTTGGACACTTCTGCTTGCCAGGGCAGCACTCTATTTTCTGCATGTTGCCTCCAGAAACAGCCTGCATTTTGAACAGTCTTCAGTGCCGAGAGCCAGAGCTGGAGGAGACAAGGATAAGGGGACCACAGAGGCGATGCATTCAGTTGCTGGG
This sequence comes from Coloeus monedula, assembly GCF_965178545.1. NCBI lineage: Eukaryota > Metazoa > Chordata > Aves > Passeriformes > Corvidae > Coloeus > Coloeus monedula. The sequence goes on from NC_138782.1 coordinate 38,940,561, forward strand.
AAGCAGCCATAAGCTCTCTACTGTGAAGTGGCTTTTACTGGCATCACCTATTTGCTCTGACACCTGATGCCCAATAGAGCATAAACAGAAAACCCATCGGGAAAATAGTCAGGAAAACAGACAGTAACCCTGTTACTGGGTTTACATTTTCCAGGCCTGATTTGCCGTGAATAGTTGAGCTTTACTGCCAAGGTAAGGGGCACTAGGATCCAAAGCGAGACCTGGTATTCTTGGCGAACTGAATTAACAGCGGCAATGATGGCACGTAACTTACACTGGAAGTGGGTAGACAGGGAAAGCATGCTGAAAAAGCCATTTGTATTTTCTGAGGGCTCTGGTCCTCAGCTGCAAATTTCAACACCGAATCCACCACTGCTGAGACTTTTGATTAACAAAGAGCACTCTCCTGAATAGATGATTTTACTCCTCATAAAAGAAGTCTTATGGTGATGAATTAGGTTTTATATGAGGTAGTAGAGCAATGAAATATACCCCACTTACCTGGGAAGACTCAATCCCTACCTACACTGGATTCTAGATGAACAAAGTCCACATGCTGCACTTCTTACAGACCCAGTTCTGTTCAGTCACGATACATTACCGTCTGCAATAACTACAAGTTTTGCCCAAAAAATGGTACCTAAAATTGATTTCCATTGTGGCAGCATCTTGGTTTCTGATAGCAGACTAGAGAGATACAAACATCAGAGTCCACCTCCGTAATATCACAGCTTTTAAAGCTGGTTGCACATCTTCAGATTCAAAGATGTGGGGACACAATCAAGGCAAACTCCTCTTCAGTATCACCCTTGGTCTTTCCTGATCCTAAACATGATGGAGGCTTTTCCAGCCCCTGCATTTACTGATCACTTCATTTATGTTTCAACATAGCATTTGTGGCAGCCTCTGTTCTAAATCAGGCATTGGGAATACAGGGCGCAGGAGGTATGGGTAGATTCAGCTGCATGGCAAAAATAATGATTTCCTGATGCACATGATATCTCTGTGTTGTACTTCAAGTGCATCCTCCACCTCTTTTCTTTTTTCCTATAGAGATGTATCTTGAAATAATTAAAGGAAAGCAATATCTGGGCATTGCTTCTTTCTGCTACAGTCCAAATTTATAAGCAAATGCACCAGACTTGTTGGTCCTAATTAGTATTGTCTGCATGCCCACAGCTAATACAGTACATGTTAAAATGCTCTCAGAGTGGACAAACACTGAACAGAGAGTAGTAACTTCTGTGTTTGCTCAAATGCCTCATTAGATTCTTCTTCCAAGCCCAAGTTCACTTTTCCTTATGTCTTTTGACAATTATAGAGGCTAGCAAGGTCAAAAGTTTCCAAAAGTGACCACTCAGAGCTCTAAAGAAACTCCCAACAATTAAAATCCATGACAGTTAAAATGGTCACTGTTCAACTGGAAAGACTCAAGCTCTTCATGTATCAGTCGCAGCAAAAGGGTCCCTTTCCTGCTCCCCACTATGAACCTTCATCCTTGGAGCCTGTGAGCCTACCCAGTTGGGATAGGGATAGCAGGCTCCCAGGGACTCATTCCCCTGCTTTATGCTGCAGAAGATCCAGGGTAAGAGGTTTATCAGCTCTCTCTTAAACATAGCCCTGGCAAACCTAAAAAAGCTGATTTTGTCATCTTTTATCACTTTTTTTCCCCTCTGAGGCATAAAAATGAACAGGGGACTTGGGACTTACTGACAGAGACCAACTTCTCTACAGACTCAGGAAACATGGCCTTTGCCATCTTCTCTGAGAAACACACAGTGGTTCATATTTACACAGTGTAAGTTTGGTACACATCCATTTGACCAAGCATGCCAACATTTTGTATTCATTTGGCCCATGATGTCTCCTCATTCATAAAAAAGCAAAAACAGAGGCCTGGATACCCAGTTGCTCTAATTATTTAAAGGAGTTTCTGATGCTGGCAAGGTCTACAGCACACATAATTCGGCCTCCCTACCTTTCTCAAAAACTAGACAAACACGTCAGTGTATTTTATACAAGCCTTACAGGACATTGGTTATTTTATTTACCTGAGGCCAATTTCAATATAACTGCTTTAAGAAGCTAAAGCCAAATAATGTTAACCCCTAGTTGCCTTGCCATCCCAATTATACTTTTAAGTTCCCACTCTGTTCTCTCTATGACTTGTTTTTTTCAGGTATAAATGGTTTTCAAGAACAATTTGCCTTAAGCGTAATAATGCATTAGTTAAGATTTTACTTCACAGAGTTTGAGAAATGTGGAAAAACTGCAGAATTTGAACTCTACTGCCACTTGCTAGGAGTTAACTCTAACTTATGCAACCATGCTGGCTTTGAACAGAGCCAGCACCGCCAGGCTGTATGTGACATCTTGAGGTGTTTTAAGATTCTGGTCTCTGATTCCTGTGGTAGTATTTGGTTGAAAAGGCTTGAGAGTAATTGCTTGAGAGCAGAAAACTTGTTCCTTTTTGTTTAAGCACCTGGATGGGATTAGATGTGACACAGCTACATGTTGTCTTGCAGAAATAGTTTAATTTTTCTGTTTTCTGTCCTTGTATGAGGAGTCAGGACTGCCTTACTAAGCCCACAGTGATCAGCTGAGGAGATACATTCACCAGTTTCTGTGTAATGATCACAAGCCAGTTAGTTCAGTCTTGGGTCTTATATATTTCCTACTCATAATCTGGAGAGCAAATGATTTCATGGTTTTAGAAGAGTAGCCACAGCCTCGTGCCAGAAGAGCAGTGTGCACCTTGGGTCCCATAAGTGGGACAGAGATCTGGTATGTGAGATACTCTCTACTTTCAAGTGGGAAAAATTTCCCAGACAAAGTTTAGATTTCTCTAAAAATTGTGCAGGCATATCTTGTTTTATAACATACCTGAAGAGTATTTTCTTTGCCTATACCTACAGCAGTGGGGCCAGAAATTCCTCCTGAGTGTTGGGGAGATGAACAGAATGGCTTGGGCTGCAGTACACACCTGGTCCAAAGGATCTGTATGCCTGTCAACCCTTTGCACAGACCTCTTGGAAGCAATTTATGGCTTTGAAATCACCATCCTCTGCTCTCACTTAGATGTTGACCTACTCTGTGTACCTACTACACAGTAAAACTTTTCTCTCTTCCTGTTTCAAAAAAAGTTTGACCTGTTCATGTAACTCACTACAGAAAGGCCAGACATGATCAAAATATTATGGACCAAGTCAGTAATGAACTTGGATGGAATTTGGACATGTAAGTGCAAAAAGTGCAAAACTACAGGTTTCCCTGATGGTTCCCTCACAGTAGACTCTTCTCAGATCAGGGGCCATACCAGCTGGTGAGCATCAAACCCAGAACATGTGAATTTATTTGCATTTCAAAATCGGGGAGGTTTCCCCTGTATCATTTACCTGTGAATGACTGCATGAAGAGAGAGGGAAGCACAAGGGATCTTACATTTTTGTATTGGCTGAAATATATAAGTCCACTAATTATATTATTAAAAAATGCTTTGTTAAAAATTGTTGAAGTCAGATTTTAATGACAATTAAATTAAGTGCAATGATCTTCCCTTCAGTGAAGTCAGATTTTCAGCTGCTACCCACCATGACCTTTACCCAGCTGTTACCCAAAGCAATGTTTTTTAAACAAACACTGTGTGCCTTGAAAATACTGTATGACAGATGATCTCAAAATGAAGATTTATTTAAGGGTCTGTGACTAAGGTCCATCAGCAAGTGTCTAGTCTTCCAGGTTGCTGCTACCTCTCTTTGAAAACACCAAAGTGAGTGTTGGCCAGATTATCTCCTCTGTCCGTGCTAACACTGCTTACATACATCATATCTCTCTTTCTGCTGTTTTATCTTCCAGAGTGAAGGTAATATCTGAGTAGGTCATTAAATTTTATTCAGAATGTTAAGAACCTTCTCAACTCTCTTTGAGTCTCTGGTCCTATTCACTGCCTGCTTCAGGGGACAGATTAGAGGTCTGCATTATTTTGCTTTCAGGATTTGTCTCAATGGATCATGTTAAATCCTGCTTCAACTAACATGCCGATGAAAATACAGTATAGTAAAACTTAAAAAATACTACCACAAACACTACCAAGAGTTAGCAGAAAACTCAGGTGGAGGCCTTAGATAGAACAATGGTGGGAGACATGAACACATACAGATACAGAGCACTTGTCTTCCCCTAGACAATCGTGTTCAATACTTATTGTCTTCAAATTAGCAGCTTCCTGACTGCACAGCCATCTCCTTTGCAAACAAATCTTTCCCTGTGGCAAATTCCAGCACCAAAGCAGAGCCATTCAATGTGGTCTACCTCTTGTTCCTGCTCTTTGTGTTGCCAGCTCTTGGGTGGCTGGAAATTGCCTCTGTCAGGAAAGAGCACAGGGAACGGCACTCAGAAATGTTGTGATAAAAAGAGACAGTCAGTGCCCTTCTCAGTGTTTTGTTTTGATACTCTTCAGTTTTCCATTACAAACAATAATGAGAGGCTGAATACCCTGAATAATAACAAACCAGATAATTTTCTTTTTCTGCCCACTCAGTGTTTCTGCTACACAGTCCCCAGGATGCTCATTGCCAGGATGCCAGGTTAGCTCTCAGACAGCAATACAGAAATGTGCCACCCAAATGGCAGCATTCTTGACCCTGAGCCAGGAGTGGACCCAGCAAGGCTGGGAGAATAAGGTGGGTGCAGAGTGGACAGGGCTGCACCACTGCTGTGTTTCTGGAAGCAACAAAGCTCTGTTCTCACACCACTGCCTTTGAGCAAAGTCCTGCAAGGTCCACGCTGGCTCTTTGCCCGTGGTACAATTTACCCACAAATAAGATAATTCATCCATGGAAAATGAACAGTGGATCTATCAGCTGTTTCTTTTGTAAAACTGCCACCCTGCAGCAACACCAATGAAGCATGACCTTGGTGTAGGCACTGTTGCTCTTGCTTTGACACCTCGTCGACAACGTTCCACATGCCAACAGCTACAACCCTCAGTGAGCTGACGTGGGTACCAGAAGCTGAACCTCAGAAGGACTTTTTGCCTGTACCAGTTATCCCAGTCATCTGCTGTGTCTGGCTTCTCAGTTCCATCACTCAACACCATTCCAGCCAGTTTGATGCAGTGCTGCTGTGTGCTCTGCAGGTGCAGCCTGAGCCTTTGTCACCCAACCATGGTTTGGTTTGCCAGAAGCTCAGTCTTCAGTACTCTCACTTGCACTGGTTCGAGATCAAGACTCTTTGGTAATCCACTGACCTGAGACTTTAAAGCAATACAGGCAACTCAGCATCTACATAGATTCCCATGGATTTCTGCAAATAAGCTGCTTGAATGGAAAGGAAGTGGCTAAAGACCGGTGAAGGTTTGTGCCCAAAGATTTTTGAGTCTATCTATCAGCATCTGCAGGTAAGGAGTTGTCATGGGGACTTCAGCCTTTCATCAGCACTGGAAAATGACACATAGCCACTTAGCTACAAAACCCCAGTATTTAGATATTTGTCTCCTAGTACTTATATAATTCTAAACTTGTAGTCCTAAAGTCTTGGTCCTTTTGTCATCATTATTTAGATAATTAGAACTCACAAAGCCTTATGAAAAGGGTGATGATATTCTGAAATTGTTAACTTGAATTAATAAGACTTGAGGGGGGAGAGTGTTTCAGGGTTTTTTTGGTAGATCTTCTAGGTAGAACTACTAACAGACTTGCTGTCTGAAGAGGCTTTCTGCCAGTCCACTGCATCCTGCCTTGCATGGACTCACCACGGCAAGCCAGAGCTCCTCTACTAAGAGAATCAAATGAATTATGGATCATTATATCTTAGAAACACAGATGGAACTTTTTGATAAACTTCTGATATTGTACTGTTTATTAATATGTGGAGCTGTTACACAGTTTCTGCAGGTACTGGAGTAGATATTTACAAGTACCAGGTAACCACTTTCCCTTTAAACTAAACTCATTTAGGGGATTGCTGAATCAGGAACTGTATGTCTTTCTACTGTGTCTTTTGAAGTTAATCTCCTGTTTTATACTAGATTTTTTTTTCATCAATAATGATCTTAGATAAAACAGTGTATATTCACCCATGGATATTGTCTATGCTCTTCTGAATACCTTGATGGAATTGCAAATTATAATTTACATTCTAGTATACTGGAATATTATACCAGCACTTCCTGTGATAATCTCATAAATGCTATGATCTTTATTATCTCAGTAAATTTTTCTTCTTAAAGTTACCCAGGAATTTTAGGAGATCTTCATACAGATACTTAAAGAAATTAGTCATTTTATATATCTCATTTGGCTAGATCACACTTAATGAGTACCAGTTTAGTAGCCTTTGGGAGCATTTTATTAAATTCTCACATCCAACTTCATCAGAAAGAACCCTCATGCCATACTTCTACTTCTCTGTGCCCAGACTCACAGGCTTATTCTGTCACTAATCCTCTGACTTCAGGGAAACTACTGGGGGAATATGATGCTATTCACATAAGTAAAGGCATCACAGTCTGTCTCTTCAAAAGATATTTTTTCTCTTTAAACCCAACCTGCACCTAACTAACCTGGCAGCAATAATTTTTAGAGCTGTGTGGTTTACTCTCATCTACTTGTTCTAGTCGTTCCACTACACTGCTGATCTGCACAGGGAGACTGAAAAAAAATGAGCCAAAACATCAGTTGAGTAAACCTTCACTTCACAAAAGAGAAAAACTTGACAAATCTGACAGGCTAGTGCAAAAGGAGCATAGAAATCCCTACCAAAAATATGTGGGAGGGAACGTATATTTAAAATAGGACCGCCTAATTCAGCTGCTAAGTCAGTGTAAGGAGCTCTGTACGTCTGTGTGTGAGGGAGGGAGAGGGAAAGACAGAGAGGGAGAGAGGAGCAGAGGGAGGGAGGGGGGGGAGAAAGAGACCAATGTGCCTTTCACAGAGCTGGGAGCTTGATGGGAATGTTTGATTAGCTCCTCTCTGAAAGAAAAAAGGTGTCCAGGCCTCCCTCTGCTGCCTGCCTCTTTTTCTGTAAAATAATGTTGGCTGGAGTTCGGGGTACAGAAAAGCTTGGAAAAAAATCCACTCTCATACTGTGTGGAGAAAAGGAATAAAAAGTTGCGCACACCTCAAGCAAGGTAATTCTGATGTTGTTTCTCTGCTACATTTATTTAGGGGGGAGCGGGGGAAGTTGTGTTTTTTGCCTGTTGATAATAGTTAAATATTTTCACCGCTGAGAAACTGTAGGGACATGATGTTTTATTTAGCATTCCAGCTGTGTGCTTAGGATCAAAGACCTAAGAAGTTGAAGACATAAAAGTAGAATGAAATTGTACTTTACTCATATATACTTCATGAAGTATTTATGAAAGCATTAAGCCCCTGCTGTTAAAGTGGACACATATACTCATTCCCTGAACAGCGAGAGCTTAGCTATATGATAAAGAATGGTGTGTATAAGCCACACACCAATAGATGTTAATTCAAGCCTTCTGTTCAAATAGTGTGTGATAGACAGTGCAACTTGTTCCTAAGTTTAAAACTGTTTTGCTTTCAAGACTTTTTCACGAAGTCTTTTTGATCAATAAGAAGGTGTGTCCTGTATCATTAATTAACACTACCTGGCACTGGGGAACACTAATCTCCAAGGCACAGAATGGAAAAAGGTATTATTCCAGTGATGTGTGTTTCTGTGGCGTGAACTCCCTTGCTAATGGATAGAGATGTATGAACAGTACAGTAGCCTAGACTCTATACAACCTTTTGTGGTGAGTGCTTGTTTTGGTGGTGAGGCTCCAAAAATGAATAGCATTGTCAAGCCTGCCACAGCCGCTCAGCTCTCTGTGGAGAGATTAGAGTCTGGATAAGTCTCTTCAAAATGTGATTTCTCTCCGCTAGTACAAACATGAACCAAATGCCCCAAGCTAAATATCAACTCTAGTTAATATTTTGTTCCTAGAGTTTATGGCAACTACACCACATTCAGAGCAAAAAGCAAAATTACAGATTACAGAGGCAAGTCCTCCTTAGAGCACACTGCTTTTTCTCTAACCTCTCCAAAATGTAAACAAAACACCAAAACAAAAGAAAACATACACAGGGAAAAATATGTTTAGATGGCTGTTAAAATACATTTTACTGAGAAGAGCCATGGGGTTGTATGTGTTTATAGCTTTTGTTTTCCTATAAGCATCCTGAAATTAAAAACACTTTGCATTTGTCTACACTCAAAGAAAATCTATGTTTTTCTGTATCTGTATTATCATATTCAGACTTTACTCAGTTCATCACTTGAATGACAGTCATGGCTGTAAGACTGATCTTTTTCAGAGATGCACAGAGAACTCAAGCAAAAATAACTGCATGACAAACACATTAATTTTCAAGTATTAAGTTAGCATATTAAACAGACTTATTTTGCTTGCATTTTTTATCTAATCCTTTGAGTTGCTGGGGTTGTTCTCACCGGGATGACTTCCTGTCTTTTAGCTATTCAGGACATAAAAAGCATTTATTTAAGAAGAAACTTTGAATGTATTGCTAATACTGTGTTTCCACCTGTAGTAGTAATGTTATGTTCTTAACTTGCCTTTAACTTGCTCCTACCTTTACTTTATGTAAGTCACTTTTCCCCTAGTGGTATAATCACAGCACTTACCACTGACTGGCTGAACCAAGCAGTTTTACTAGCTACACGAGCTTTCCTCACATCTCTTTTGTCTAATAAGGATGAGATCCTACAAAAGCCTTTCCTTTAGAGGGGGCATTAAAAAGGTGTTCCCTTTTCACCCAGTTACTGACTTCCACAGAAGCAGCAGGAAATGAATTTTTACTCTCCTTTTTGTCAAAATTAATTGGAGTATTTCTAAAAGGGGACTGCCTGAGCCACATTGTGGACACAGAAGCTGGGAAAACAGACTAATTACTTCATGTTAAACATCAGAATTACTTAGTATTTCTAGCCATTGTTTCTTAGAAAACTTTGCTAAAAATAAACCTGAAGTTTATGTAACAATGGTATCAAAAACTTGACCATATCTGGTCTGTCTGGGGAATTTTGAACTTTTTCCTTTTCACCTCTGAACCACAAATAAAGCTCTAGTCAGAAAATACTGCAAACCTAAGGCTCAGATCATGCATGTACAAGTCCCCCACTTTACAAAAATCTCCTAAATCACAGAACCATAGATTGGTTTGGGTTGGAAGGAACCTTAAAGACCACCTAACCATTCCAACCCCGCTGCCATGAGCAGGGATAACTTTCACCGGACCAGGTTGCTCAGAGCCATATCGAGTCTGGCTTGAACACTTCATGTGACATCCCCATCTTCTCTGGGCAATCTGTGGCAGTGCCTCACCGCCCTCACAGTGAAGAATTTCTTCCTAGTATCTAATCTAAACCTACTCTCTTTCAGTTTAAGTGTTGATAGGTAAGTCATTTAAGGCACCTGGATGAAATGAGCAAGAAAAAGTGATAGCTCGGTTTAGTACCTGCAAGTATGCCTGTATTTGTGAGAAAAAGTTCTGTGGCACTTGTAGACATGAACAGCCTGTATAGTGGGACTGGCATGGGCAGGTGCCAGAGCAACAAAATCTGTGTTGGTCCATTGCAATTGGCTGGGATGGCAGTGTCTTTTCTGGATGGGTAATGAAAAACAAAAGTCTGGAATTTCCTGGAAGTCCTGGGGGGATGTTCTGGCCCCCTGAAGCTCTGGGTACACACCAGGACTCCTCCAGCCTGCTGCACCATCAGCTGAGGTTTAGATTTCTCATTCAGGGCTCAGGAAGTGGACACTGAACATACAATATGTCCTTCCTTCTAAAAACCCGTCCATCATACCGGTTGTGTTGAGAAACAGAAACAAAGTGCAAAACTGACAGTTTGATTTTTTAAAAATAAAAGAAAAATAATAATCATAATAATCATCAGCATGTACAGTACAAAAAGCCAGGGAGGCTGCAGCTACAGTAGTCACGGGTCTGCCCTCTGCACCTTCCTCCTGTGGAGTAGATTTTTAAGTTCAGAGTCGGAGGGAGAAATAGGTGCTTAACACCTACTTAGAGCACTTCAATTCCTCTTTTGAACTTGCCGGGGCACAAGGAGCCCCCTTGTCCCAGCGCCGCCTGGGGAGCCTGCGCTAGAGCTCAGCTGGGACCTGGGACAATGCAGCCCCTGTTCTGGGCCCTGCTGTCGCACAGAGACTATAATTATCTCTCTTCTAATGACCAGCCAGGCAAGATAACAGTTTTCATGCTATGTTTAGAAAACAATGTCTTACTACAAATTGACGGTTCATTCGTCTGCAAAAGAGTCTCTCTAACAGTCCTAAAGCAGCTGCCATTCTTTTGCATCCCAGTTCCTTTATTTGCTGCACATTTCCCTTTTGGAAAACCTGAGTAAATGCTGCGCAGGCAGCACAGCTTTCTGCTGCCAGGCAAGAAGCTCAGAAAGGCACAGAAATGCCCAGAAAATCTGTAGCTGTTCAGACTGTATCTCTGTTAGTAAATAAAACCCTGACGGTGTGTCTTGTCAGAGCCTGCATCGCCCTTGTGAGCTCTCTAAGCCCCCAGCCCAAAGGGGCTGCAGGCACCGCTGCAAGCACGATGCAGGGCAGCAGCAAAACTGCCTTGTACCGACGCCTGACGATGCCCAGAGGAAAGCAAGCTGATGCAAAAAAGAGGGATGTGAAGGGACTTGTAGATTAAATGGGAGCATGTATTACTGACAAACTTTTCTTCCAGCACTGCGGCCCATAGACAAGTCAGGGTCTACTGAAATTCTGTAGGCTCCAAAGGCATCTGTGGGGTAGCTGTACTGAGCAGCAGCGACTGCAGCTTGTGTGGGTATAGCTGCCCCTGGCAAAGACCGTGAGGTGCCAGGTTTGGGCAGTCCTGACAGCATGGCACTCATGGGCGAGCTGCCCAAGTATTTGCTCTGGGATCAGCAAACATTCTGCGCCTAACTCTGTGCTGGGGCAGCTCTACATTTAGTGGTGTCTGAGGGCTGCTACCACATCCTCTGCAGGTGCCCTGCCAGCAGAGAACAGAGCCCATTCCCTATTTCTGCAGCCAGCTCACCCTCATCTCGCTTGCCATCTTTTCTGTTCTCCTCTGCAGCAGGACGTGGCTGGGTTGCCTTGGGCTGTCTTTCCTCTTTGGGCTCATTTTTCAGTGACCGGGGCCTGGAAAAAAACCCAGAAAGTGTTGAACAGAAAGAAAATTTCCCAACGGCTTGGAAGCATCAATATTTCTCATGAAAATGCATTTTAATTTCAAAAAATAAATAACACCATCTGCAGCGTTGTCCTTCCCTTTTTAAGCAGAACGCCCAAATCTATAGCTCATATCCTGAACTGGAAACACGTTCACATTCAGAAGAGTACAAGCATCTCTGGTTCATTCAAATTATCTAGGTTTATGCAGTTCTTAACACCAGTCTTGCTGTAGTGGCTGAACTGACTTTCCAGCACTTCTAAAGTCCATCCCATCTTTGCTTTATCTCCAGAACTTCAGAGTGCATTAAGAGGTCAGTGGCACATTAAGAACACAGTCAGTTACCCTTAAGGTGACTCATTCTACAGAACATCCCATAGACACAGATATAAAAAATACATTCAACTTGCATTTGCAAACTGTTACTCAGCCTATCACCTTATAAAATATCTTTGTAAATGTAACACATGTAACACAGCAGCCAACAGTCCTTCAGCTGGCAGCTTGTTTCGTATGAAAGAAGTGCATAATTGCCAAGTGACAGTTACACATGCGCCAAAATTTCAGGGAAAATTCTGAATGCTCTCGTGTAGCTTCATGCAGTCCTTTAATGTCCCCACCAGGATGATCTGGGGATTTCCAACACCTTCAGTCTTGTACACAAAAATGTGGAAATTTTTACCTCTCAAAAATCACTCATTTACAAGGAAGTTTGGACACAGCCATGTCTGTGTCTCTCAATCTCCCTGCCAGGTTCCTTTAGGGACTCAGAAGGCTTCATTCTTTTTTGTTTCCCCCAAATACATCGTTCACCCTTCAGCCCATAGAACAGGGGTGAGACATAGAGGAAAGCTGGCAGCAGTGCTGTGTATTCTGGCTGTGGACAACTTCAGTGAGTCAGAGCTACAAAAGGGCAAGGGCTCCCGGACTACAGGGCTATTTTCACAGCTGCCAGCCAGCTGAGGATGATGGGAGTCCGTCCTGCTCGCCTTGGTGGGAGCCCATCCTTCTCACCTCTCTTGCACAGCATCTTCAACACTTCAGAATTTTGTTCTCCTGGGCTTGGCTGAAGAAGTTTTAGGACATGAAGCATAGGAAGAAAGAGGCTGTTTGGAAATAAGACTACATGGGTAGGGGAGTGTCCAGATGAGGGAAGTGAGAGGTTAGAGAAGTATAGAGTAGTTCCAACGGAACAATTTGGTACAAATATTACAAGGGCAATTACTGGCATCACATAAGTCAGAAAAACCTACTTTCACCCTGTTTTGGAGACAGATTTTCCACCAAACCGCATCTCAAAATATGTGGTCATTTGAGACATAAAGCCTCAGTCTTCCGTGGTCTACATCTTCTATTCTCATTGGTGAGATCTGTGTGTAGAAAGAAATACATAGATTAGGGAATAATTAGATTTGAAGTAGAAGCTCATATGGTAATCTCCTAAAGCCAAAGTTCAGAACAAAATTCCTGAGCATGGAAGTAGATTATGCAATACTGAGGCCTGCAGGCTTGGTTTGTTTTAAAAACAAAAGACCACAAATTAAGAGTTCGTGCTCCCAGTCCGTGTGGTTTCCTTTTTTGATCTTGGTCTCTCAGAAACAGAACCCTGTGATTCCTTTCTATGCAAAACCAGAAGGTTTTAAAATATTCTAATATACAAAATTAGCAAAAGAGTGTTTCTCAGCAATTTCTGGCTGCACCTACACTGTCACAGTATCCAGGACTGGGCTCTGGAGGCCACTTTCTCTGCCATCATGTTTTCTAGATCTTCATTTCCCCTCCAGGGCACTCAGATAACAAGGAATGTAGTTTTGGAAGCTTAGCTATTCCTCATGTTGTCTGCATGACCCATATGTTAGAGAGACCACTCCTGCCAATTGCCAAGGGCTGCCAACACACATGCCATAAGGCTGCACAGCTTGGCCCTCACCGTGTCATGTCTCTCACCAGCACCTTCACCAACAGCATGTCTTCAGAAAACCAGCACTACCCATAATAGCCTCACTTATAGTGCTGGCACTCATTCAAATCCATAGCTCACTTTCCTCCCAAAAGAAGCCTGGAGCCCCGAGATGTCTTCTTCAGTCATTAAAAAATGGAAACACTACTCACAGGTCCATGGTTTTCAAAGTGTTCCCCAGAAGAGCCCTCGTCAGGTGAGAGACCTCAGCCTGACTGTGCCTGCTGGGCTGCAGGTGGGCTGCAGACCAGCATCAGGTGGGAGGGATACAACTGGAACAGTCTGTAGCAAAGGCAAAGCAGCAATGACCACGGGCTGGGGAGGGTCATGGGCAGGGTATGGAGGAGGGTGGCCATGCAGAACGTCCTGGGGTGTGGGGTCAGACATCCTGACCCTCAGCAGCTGACCCTTCAAGGAGGCAAGTGATTTGGAGGTCCCAAAAAAGCAGCACTAGAAGATGACTGAGGGGCATAAGGTGGTTTGGGGTTGTTTTCTGATTTGGCTTTTGTAGTGACCTCCTTGTAGTACAGGTTAGTTTTTTCTAAACTAAAGGTATCCGAAAGATATTTATCTGAGAAGGCTTGAAGGAAACATTTCCAATTAGAAATAATGCAGTTAAGAAGAATTAACATTTTTTGAAAAGTACAAAATATATAAGGAAAAATGTTATGTAGTGCAAGGAGCATGAGACTATCATTTTTAAGAGATCTGTAATGCAAAATTGAAACTAATTTCTTAACTTCAATTTTCTGATTTCCACCACAGAAGCGGATTTCAGCTTAGGTTTTCAAAATGGTTTCTATAGCATTCCTGTGTTTCCTGATTTGCTGAAGACCTTTTGTGAAAGGTGATTCCTTGATCAAGTTGTCATTACTAGACATAAATTAATTTCACCACTTACTGCCTTACTTCAAACCAGTGCCACATGCCAGGGTAGTTCCAGTTTTGGTTTGTTTTTTTTTTTTAATAACAAATATTTTCTGACTCCTTATCCAACCAGTCCCTGGCTTTGGCATTGGACATCAGTAGTCATACAAACTGTAGGAGTTACTGAATTGATAAAAGTTTTCCGTGAGCTATTGTATAAATTTACTAGCATGCTTAACGATGAGTTTGGCTTTTGATCTAGACATATAATTCACTTTTGTAGTAAAGGGTTACGTGTAGCTTTAATAAGCAGAGAGTAAACATCCTAAGGTTTCTCTAAATTTCTGCTTCTAAGTTTCTACCTAAAAAAAAATGTTGTTTTGTTTGAACATGCTACAGAAATTCCAAAACCATCCCCAGGGTTATGTGCAGTTTTTTCAGTGCCTTTAACAGAAATTCTTTGCTTTCAGACTAAATATGTACCTTTAGGGCAATTCTGACACACGACACCAATTCTTAGTTTGCAGGCAGCACAACAGCATGGTTACTGCGCACTCTTTATTGTCCAATCTGAGAAACCATGTATTGCACTTTAAAAAGTCACTTTGACCTGTTTGAACTATTTGTTGGAAATAGAAAATGGCACATTTTCTAAAAAAAAAAAAAAAAGAAAGAAAGAAATGTGGCCACAAATCTCATGCTACAAAGCTAGCACAACCCTCCGCGGCACTGCTGAGTTGCAAGTACTTGCCTCTGCCCTCTATTTCTTGGGAAAATGGCAGTGCCAGAGATTGATGGCACCTGGCTAGGGTCTGAATGATGTTAAGCAGAAGTAGTCAAATTAGAAAAGGGGAAGAAGTTTGCCTGAGAGTGAGGGGGGCAGATATGTGAGCAGACAAAAGCCATAGTGGGGAGGAATTTTTCTGGATAGGGATTCACAGGTTTAAGCTAACAGCAATTCCCAATGAGGTACGAAAGCTGTGCATCAAAATGAAAAATTAATGCATAATATATTAGCAGAAACCAGGAAAGCACACTGTAATGGTCCCCAAAGAAGTCATCATCCAGATAGTCCAAATTATATTTTCTCTGTGGGTGGGTGACATATTCTAAATGTATCCTTCCTTTGCTGGAAGGGGCAGGTCAGACCAACATAATTGATGGCTTTCTTGCTGAGACAGATGAACGTGTATAATCATTGCAGTTTTATTTAAGCTCTGAGAAAGGTCTGGCAAGTTAAATCACACTGTAGTCTTAAATAAATTACTTTCTTCTGAAAGAGCTCTGTGGTAAGTAGAGAAATCATCGTCACTGTTACTTCAACCTTATGTTTTAATTTCAGGGCATTGCATGAACACAAAATGAGTAGTGCAGAGCTGCTTGCATTTTTTTATCTCTAAATTGCTGGTATAGCATCTCTTCATTATACTTACCTGAATGAGAGCTATTTTAGACTAAATTCTTCTTGCCAACCTGCATATAAACATTTGTTCAATCAGCTCAGAAAAAAATTACTCCTGTGCCCAAAGTGCAACTTAGGTAGAATTTAGACCTCTGAATCCACCCATACCTCACTTCAATGACTTGAGAGTGACTTGACAGGTACCCCACAAGAGGTACTGGCTACCAGCAGTCCCCACAGCCCTCCTGTGAGCCAGGAACCTCACGGAGCAGAGCAGGCACCATTTTAAACATTATGTGGCAGCCACAACAATCAAAGTCTTGTAATAAAAAGCAAGTGGTGAGAAACTTTAATCAGAGGTAACTGTATCAGGGCTGTCCATGGCCTCAGAGAGTTTGAACCCAAGTTTTCTTCATCACTAAAGAAGTCCCCAATATCAGACTCCAGGGCACAAAAGGTTGGGAGACCCCAATTTTCTGTGACAAAGAAGGACTCATTTGCAACCAGAAACGCCAAACATGGGGTCAGAAAGAAAGCGAGGAGGGGACTGACTTGCCACTTGCATGGGAGCGGAGGAGAGCCAGAGTCTCCCTGCTTCCTCTTCCCCATCTGAATGTGCAAATCACGGGCCTGCAGCAAGAAGTGGCTGCCCTGAAGGTGGGGGACCACCACTGCCCGGATGTGGGATCCACATGGCCACGGAAAGCATCTGGCAAACAGGCTGTGGCTACACTGTCTTAGGAGGTAAGGAGTATGTTAATGCAAAGAATCTTTAAGTGGAAGAGCACAAGCTGTCCCCAGGCCCAGAGACTCCTTTAACAGTGGTTTCGTTATTCATTTTACTAAACACACAACTGCTGAAGGTGTGACATATGATACTCTACCACAAGGGAAAGACCTGCAGCCATTGAAGCCTTGTTGGCTTTCTGAGACACTGGGTAATTAAATAGAGCGTTACTACTGTGCTCTGAAGCTCAGCAGTGCTTCCAGGAAGCACTTTTGCATTCTTTCATATATGAAAGAAAACAGGTGACCGTTCACTCACCTTTTTTTATAGCAGCAGGTGATGAAGTCTATGATATTTTTAAATTCCTGAATGCATATATTCTATTTCAGACCACACAAAGAGTTAAGTCTATCCTCCCATGCAGACAAGCTCACCTCACAAAACAGCACCTTGGATCTTACATTTTGTGACCTGGCCTGGAATACCTACAGGCTAATCTAAGCCTCTGAAATGAACTATAGCTATCAATTCAAACTTTCTCAGCAAAACTCAGTACCTCCAGTTTTTCAGAAGGCAGCCACTTAGATATTCTTTTTATGTACAGACTTCCAGAGCAACTCAGTGCACTGAGGGTACATAACTTCTTCCCTCTGAAAAGAAAGGGGGTGAAACTAAACCACATGTGACAAGTGCCGGTCATATTACCTAGCGTGCACCAAAATGAACAGTTCTTGTACTGCCAAGCAAGGTACAACACTATGGGTACAGAGTATGAGCATGAAACAAAGAAAGGGTTAAACAATTTAAAAAGAAAACCAAACAACAAAATATAAAATGCTTTCCTCTGGAAGATGATGATCAGTTCTTGTTTATCCAAATCGGTTTATTCACACTTACACCCAGCCCACTTGATTTTCCCATGAAGGGCACATATTTAACTCAACCCACAGTTCTTAGAGATCATGCTGTTAACTCCATGCCACTTGCTCAAATAGCTTTCAAACAAAGTCCATTTCTGTTTTTCTTTATGTTGCCAGCGTTGCTGGGATATTAGAACCCCTTGAAAAGGAGAACAATAACACACACTACTATGGTACAAAGAGAGTATACAAATTAATTTCTGTGGCACAGGAGATTACAGGAGATAAACTGCTTACTCCTGCAGAGGCAAAGCACATGGCCCTAGCAAAGAATTTCAGCTTGCACGTGGAACAGACAGTAGTGCCTGACACCAAAAACCAAGGACTTAAAAATCTACACTTCCTCCAGAAAATGTTACAGTTTGCCATACTGTGACAGTTTATGTGCATTAAAACCATCTGTTTGTTTGTAGTATGTAGCAACTCTCTGAGATCTTTATAAAAGTCAAGTTGCTAATAAAAGGTCAGTATAAAGATCTTACTTTATACACAGAAAGAATGGTTTGCTAACTCTGTTTCTCCACTAACATAAGCTTTTTCAAGTGTTTGTGCTCAGGAAAAAGTAATCAACAAAATAGTCTTTCAAATAGACCTTTGATTTTAAAAGGTAAAATATCAGCAGCATTAGGAAACACTGAAGGAGATGCTTCTGACTACATTTGTACTTAGCTGGGATTGAAGCACATGTTAATGTAATGCATATACTTAATAGCCTTCCTAGGCATAAGAGCCACTTCTGTAATGACAGTCTGAAGGATTCAGATGGGAAAATATGCTCTGATAAACAGAGATCCAGCACACAGTTTAGGAGATTTAATAGTGAATAGTCACTACTTCCCAGTTCTGATTGGGACTGTAAATACTGCCTTAATAGAAATCTGATTAGGAGAAATCTCAGCAAAACTCACGCTCCAGACTAATCCAAAGTAGAAACTTTTCTGTTTGTTTTAATGGGATCTATTCATTTTGTAAAGGAACAAAGGAAGTACAGGTTTGTATTCAATAGCAAAGTATCATTCTTGATCTACAGATAAAACATCCCCAAACCTTTCAGTGGACCTACACAGACTAAAAAGTCTGTTGTAATTATGGGTTCGAGCCCTGCTTTCCCGTTCCTTCCCAGAGTAAAAAAAAACAACAGCACTGCTTTATTGCAAGCTGTTGCTCCCTTTACCAGCCTGAAGAAGCAGATGCCATGCTAGTGCACACTATAGGAGATCTCACATAGCTTAAATCAGGTGACACCCTAGGCCCCAAATACAATGAATGCACACAGACTTCCCACAACAGAAAGCCTGGAGCTTCTATGCCTGATGCTTAATAGTCAGCAGTGTAAATCCTCCTGTGCATTTCCCCATGTGACAGCCCAAGGTCTAAAGGCCAGGACCACCCCTTGGAGTACTGTCACCAGAGCTGTGTCACAGGATGTCTGTGCATTTCTCCTGATATGCCACTGCCAAATGTAGAAATTAATATAGTGGCAAAAATAAGTTTCTTTACTATTATAATTTATTTCCATGAAGATACTAGTATAAACTGCACCAGAAAAGGTACTGAGTCCACAGTAAGTGCTTTTCTGTTTAGCTAAACTGTTAAGTAAATCTAACAGCCTTGTCTAAATCCTTCCCGTGTCTTCCTTATTGATAAAGATCTGCTATTGCAGGCTGAGGGTTCTGCTGAACTCTGCTGAACCCCTGACAGGCTTTACATATTAAATCCTTTTAGATTTATTGGCTTCTTTCTGCAGTAAATTAATAATAATTTAGGAACAAAAGCCCACTTTCTGTTGCCATGAAGAGCAGTGCCCACCAGCAGACTAGGCAGAGATGCTGGTGCAATGCAATTGCAGGCAAGCCTAGGGTACTGCCACCCAAGAAGACCTGGATGGCTCCAGGACTGGCTGGCCATGCCCTGGGGACAGCAGGGCTGGGGGGCAGCATGGCCTTCAGAAGGCAGTGGGAAGTCTTGTGCAGGACTGGTCATACAGGTGGTTACACATTTTGTAAGACAGGAAAAGTTAGGCAGTATTGGACTCTCTCCACAGAACACACAGCAGCCCACCCATGAAGCCAGATTTTACATGAATGCTTTACCATCTCAGACCTCTTCTACTCTAATTGAACTGGTGAAGAAAATATCTCAGCACCAAGTCAAATACTGTCGGGACAAATTCACACAAATCTCCTTGACTTTAAATAAAGATGCCACTGCTGAATTTATTCACTGCAAATTTTGGGAATGCTCATATTAAGATGCCTTTTGCAAAGTCTAAGCCAGTGTCAGTATAATCTTTAATGGTGCATGGTTGCAAATGAATTGCAACTCGTATTCTGCCTCTTCTTTTTCAGCGATTGACCTAAAGTGAAAATTCTTTGAAGGAGAGCAATTGTTTGATACCTCTGTTGTGTTAATGGGTTGAAACATAAAAGAGAGGAGAAAAGCATCTGAGTTAAGTTTCGCTGAGCACTCTTCTACATCTTGTTGCTACTTCTTTTAACAGCTTCACAGTGGAAATACACTGCAGTAAATGCTTAAAATGGATTTTTGTTCCAAAAGATGGGCAACGCTTTTTAATAGAACCTATCCATGACAGCAGAATATCACCACATAACTGCTCTTGCTGCTATGGCTTGTACAGCCTGGGGTCACCCCCACTGCACTGCCCATCATTTTTCAGAAAGACACAGTCACCATGCTGAGCCACTTTCCATAGCCCCTGGATTCAGTTCAATGGCTTCTGAGAAACCTCTGCTGGTTTCAGCTTTAGCAGCCTAGCAGGAAAACTTTTTCAGGGAGATCACCAAGGAAAGACATTGTGCTATTAGGAAGTGACACTGTTAGTATGTCCTGGTATTTGAAGTTCTCAAACTGTGGCACAGAAACAAAAATCAGAGGTGCATCTGCTCTATGTGAAAAGAGTTATAAATTATATAGACATATTACTGGCTAAACACAGTTTAGGTTAGCCTACTATTTTAGTCATCCTCATAGCATGTGGCTTGCTTGAAAAAGAAGAGCAATTAAAGTAAAAATATGGAAACATCTTATAGAGAGACAGAATGCAGATTTTCTTTCTCTCCTGTATCTGCCTTCTTAGTCTAACTTTCTGGGGTGACCGACTGATTAATTATGAGTACCCAACACAGGATTCCTTCAACCATCATGGAATAACAACAAAAGCAGCAGGTGATGCCAAAGAGGAGCTGAGAGGGGTTATCTCCACAAAGTTTGAATTCTTGTAGCCTGGCCAAGAGCTTCAGGGATGGCAGGGGTCATGGATGCAGACCCAGAAAAAAATGTTTTCCAGATGTTCTGACAGAATCCTCTTAATCTCAGGTTCTCACGTACGTACATACACATACACATCCACATCCTCAGAAAAGGAAAGAAACCAGTAATTTGGCTCACAAAAGATGGAACAATTGCAAAATACTGTATGCAACATCTGTCCGGAGTAAAAGGATTTATTTATGTTCCCCATATGATATGAGATTACCTGGTGTTGTTTGATGTGCAGAAAATACGATTAGGTGATGATTTCTCAGAAGAGCAGTGAACAGATTTTAATAGATGTCAGAGCATGTCCGTGCCCATCATGCCCTCTCCTGATGCTGGCTTCTGAAGTAAGTATGTGAATGAATTCTTGGTTTCCTGGAGCAAAAGACAAATTTTGGAGACAGGTGAAAAATTAGTCCATGGGAGTGTAACAGCCCAAACACCATCTCCTCTGGGGATATCAGCTCTTCTACAAAGGGTGATAAGAGGATGCAGCATGTGAGGACTGTGAAAGGTTGAAGAAGAGTGCACAGTCCCTCTTTCCCCACCGTTCCTGTCTCATCTGCCAATACCTCCAAATGCAGCCTGATGTACTCTTCTTTTCCTTTTCAGTGCTCCCTAGCAACGCTTCCAGATTTTGCTTTACTCACCATGAAGGCCACAGTCATTGCAACCTTCTTTGGTAAGTATAGTTGATGAGCTGCAATCAGTAGTTTATGGGTTTGTACTCTCCTGTCCTGGATGCCCAGTGGCTTCTGACTTATTCTCTTCCCTTTGGACTCCACAGCTGATGAAACTCTCAGTGGCACGTGTAAGCCTTGGCACAGATTTTCAGAAATGGGCTACACAAACTTCCTGACTTTGGCATAGAAAAAGTATTAATTACTTGCAGAGATCTCTAAGTACATGACCAGTTGCATGCAGTCCATATCAGGTGGGCCTGAAAAGTGTCTGTAATGTGAAGATTCCCTCTAAAGAAAAGTCAAGTGTTTAAATTCTCCCTGTTCTTGCTCTTTCCATGAACAAGATGGTACCAAAAGGTTATAAATGTGTCTTATTTTCTTTCCCCTGGCAGTCGGGGTGTCACTTTTTGGGAGCATGCAGAAACTCCAGAACTTGCATTTCATCTTACATGAACACTCTGGTTGTGACATTCCCAGACAATATTCCCTCTAGCTGTTATCCTCAAGTCTGTCAGGACAGTTGTTCTTAGTTCAAATTCATAGCAATCTATGTAGTTCTTCTACATAAATTACCAGATTAATTTCTCCACATTATATTACGGTGTAACATTCCAAGTAGTTGAGATATTGCATTTTATTTTCCACTCATGCATTCTTTTTTTTTTTAACTACAATTTTGCCCTGGTTACACAACTGCACCACTGACAAAAGGTCCAAATACTGCATCTATGCACTGTCACTTCAGACAGTGTGAGACTGCTTTTACTTTTGAGCAAGTTCTAGGTGTGATAAACCCTATAAACTCTGCAATCAGTCTAGGGGGAGAAAAGCATAAAAGAAAAAAATTAATTCTGTTGCATATTCTATTAAGATTAGCTTAAGAAATGATAAAAGGATCAGCTTAGATCACATCACAGAGAGTTTCAATTCACTTTGAAAGCTCAGAGAAGGGAAAGGTGAATAGGAAAGTCAATATATTTGTAATGAAGTTATCAATTATCCATAATACAGTGTTTATAAAATAAGCCCAGAGGATAAGGAGGTTCTGTATGTCATCACTTAGCAAGCGAACACAACAAGTAAGCTACATGCATTTATAGGGATGTATCTTTTAATGTAACAGCATATGTCTCTTTTACTACTACACTTTTCAAATCATTATCCTGCTTACTGAAGAAAATGAGTGCCCTTGCTCTGACAGGATACTGGGACATGCCACCCTAGAAGCTCATACGGTCTGTAATGCTGCCCAGTATCCCACACCTGCTGCCACCAGTGAGTGAAACATTGCAACACAAAATTACAGGGTAACTTTCCCAAAGGGCTGTTAAGAAGAATCTTTCACTCCCGAGCTTCCCGGCTGCTTTATGCACAGAGCACACTGTTTCATTAACATTCCTATCACACCAATTACAAAGAGTTCCCACTGCTTGCGGAAATACTTTTGTGGTTTTCTGGACCACATGGACTCCATGGCATCTTTAGACAGTGAGTTCCACAGATGAATATGTGAACTGAACTGATCTTTAATCCCCTTCAAAGAACTTCCCCACAGTAGATGCCATCATGACTGCAAAGTTAACCACCAAGTAGAATACTAGATGTGGCTGAAAAAACTCCTATTTCAGGTTTTCAATCTGTTGATTCAAATTTGAGAAATCTCATGCACAGGAGGTTGTGGCAGCTGATGTTGATAGTCCTCCTTTTTCCTGATACTATCTTTGTTTTTTCTAGGTGTGTTTCTTACATGTACATACACAGCCAAGGAAGCCACAAAGAAGACAAAAAAGGCTAAGCTATGTAAGTGGTCTCAGTAGAATTTTTGGCTGTTTTACAGCATAAGAAAGGTGCAAACTGAGATTATATTCTGGTAACTCTTCACAATTGTCTGGAGTGAATGGCATTATATTTTAGCTAAAAGATTCTTTTATTGAAAACAAATCACTAAGTAAAGTGTGCACCACTTAACATATATAAAAGGAAAATTTTGTAATTCACTACTAAAATGTATCTTCATAGGTCATTAGGTACCACACAAGAATCAAAGCTAGCACTAATGTTTTCACAGAGAGAGAGAGAGAGAAATACATTAAATGAACCAGCTTTAACACGAAGCATATGTAGCTGATTAGTGTGAGACAAGTGGTGCATGTCTGTGCACTAGGATGTTTAAATTTCAGCTATACTACTGCAGGACCATTCTGTCTGCAGATTATTTTGCTCATGTAGCTGACAAACAAGCCTGCTGCGAGGTTGTAAATGCACACTTAAACCTCTTGTTCAAAGTAAATTGTACCCAGCAAAAAGTTTTAAAAATTAAGGGCAAGATAATGGGCTGTGACTGCAGCCTGACATTATAGATAGCACAGAGCTACACGAGCACAGCGGGAGGCTTGGGAAGCATCCCTACCCCCTCCTTCCCACATGTTAACCACAGGCTGGGTGACTACACTTCTTTCTCTCTCGAGCAAAGTGTCATAACAGATATTTCCTTCAGAGAAGCAAACAATTCTGAAGGTCAGAAATACCCACAGGCTTCCTTATTCCATCCTTAGTTACTGCCACATCCCTTGGTACAGCGGTTATTATGTGTTATGTTGCAGATGCAGAAGACACAGATGTCTTGTATCCCAAAACTATTGATATGAAGGCTTAAGAGGAGGGCATCCCTGTCACTCAGTTACTCACTGTTTCATGGCAAGATCACTCAGCTATGAAAGCATTCAATCTGACTTTATCAAGATTTTGCATTCACAGATGTACCCCAGATTGATTGTGATGTCAAGGCGGGGAAGATAATCAATCCAGAATTCATTGCAAAATGCCCTCCTGGATGTCAAGATGTAAAATATCGTGTTTATGGCACAGACATTTATGCTTCTTTTTCCAGTGTCTGTAATGCTGCAATTCACAGGTGAGTGAGTTGAAATGAGCGAGGCACTCAGACAAAACTGCCATCTCGGTGTAGGGTGCTTTCGACTTTTCAAATTCTTTACTTCCTTGTAGGTTTGATTGCAGGCTGCTGTAGAAAACCTGAGAGAAAGACCATGTGTGATGGAATGGATCTATTCTTAAAAAGTGCTGTCAATCCTGTATTCCTATAGAAATTAGTTGTGTTTGAAGAAGTGTCTCACCTTTGGAGAAATGGCTTGAGATTTCCAGATCTCTCATTCATGCATAACAAATTACTATTGTATTATTATTATTCGAGTGGAAGAAGAGATGGAGCTGCTACTACTAATAAATCTTCAGAAAAAATAGGTATTTCACCAGTGATGAATACATATAACTCTCATACTTCTGGGATTGGTTTGGTTCTCTGGGTTTGAATTTAACTGTCCTTGACACCAAAGACTGAGTAATGTGCTCTCCTGCCACATAAAAGGACACTGCAGGAGGAAGTGAGTAACATAAATTTTGTAGCACAAGTTTTTCAGAGTTTTATTAGCCATGCAAAAATGTGCATAAAATTCTAATGGAGGATAACTGCACTATCAAAACACACCGCACTCGGAGGCGGGATGCAGAGGCAGGATGTATTCAGCTGAAAATGCAGCAAGAAGTTATAAAGCCTGATTGACAGCTTGACTTAGTTCGGAGTTATTGGAGCTACTGCTGTGCTTCCAGTTCTGTGAAATACCTGGGATCTCGGGTAAAGTGGGATGGATAGTTAAGGCTTTGGGACTTCACCCCTTGCCTCTGCACTGCTCAGCGCTTAGGTTGAGGTGCCTGTGTGTGCACAGGGCTGCCACCTCCTGGCAGCTGTGCCCGCTCATCCCCCGCTGGGGAGATGACTGCCAGGTGACCGGCTTTCCGACGGCAAACTCCTCCGCCAGATACTAGCGCACACTGGAAATTGTCTTGGCATTCAGAATTAGTCCCAAAGGGACGTTAAAAAATACTGGTAGCAACTGCAATCTCCCTGTAGCCTGGCTGGCTGTATTGTTACAGTGAGGGTTTCAGTTTTTCTCATTTGCCAGCTGTTTTTGGCCTTGTTAATTTATGTGTTGCAGTTCCACAGACAGGGAATTTTTTCTCCAGACATTTATTTTAACAGCAGCTTCTCGCAATTATCAGAGAAAACTACACCTCTAACATGCTCTTCAACCCTGTTTGTTGCCCAGTACTTATTTTCCTGCCTGGTCATTACTGCCAGCCCTACAACTCCCCTACAGTCACAGTTGCTTCCAGGTTGACCTGCTATTCTAGTGATGCCAGAGCAGGTTGCATACACTGAAGATTCTCCATTTGTCTTGAGGTACATGTTACAGCATGTGGTAAGCACCACTTGACGTGCACCACACCTGGAGTCTGCCAGGTCTTCTAAAGCTTCCAGCAATATTGTGTCCAGTTTACTCCAGGCTGAGGTCAGGAACAGCCTTGGGTTTTTGCAGAAAACACATACTGAAACTCAAAGAAAACACATTCTGTCACATGGCTGGCCTGAAACCTCCTCTGAGTACCTCTGCCTGTATCTTCAGTCATTCAATCAAGCTTGCAGGAATTTTAACGAAGGCAGTGGCTTTTTCTTGTGTGCAACTAGGTCAAGCTTAAACAGCGGACCAGTAGATCACTGCGAAGAGCAAAGAGATCCTGACAGCTCTTAGCAACAAACTGCTCTTCTCTGTGTGGGAAGAGCACAAATATTTCTTAGCAGCACACTTAGCAGTAGCATCACAGCCCCACCACCACACCCGGTTTAAAGGTAAAAGGAAACACTTCATACCTCTTGCCTTGTAGAAAAGTTTTGAAGTTTTTTGCGGAATTTCTGCCTTGAGACACTATATTTCCTCCTTGCAGTGGTATCATTGACAACACAGGTGGGAAGATCCTTGTCCAGAAAGTCGCCGGGCACTCTGGTTACCGTGGGAGCTTCTCCAATGGTGTCCGGTCCCTGTCACTGCCACGCTGGAGGGAGTCCTTCCTCGTGTCAGGTACCATTCTGGGGTGGGGCACTGGAGCCGCCTGCCCTCCCCACCTGCTCCCCACCACTGATTGCTGGGCAGCAATGGGCAGAGGTGGAAGCAGCCTCTCATTTTACAGACCTTGTTAGTCACCACAGGCCCACCCCGCCTAGCTTTGGCAGGAATAGTGCATTTGAGACACTTCTTGTTCTGAGCTTTCCACATAACCTGCAAAGAGACATGCATCCTGCCAGCAGTGGGCTCAGCTCAGCCCAGTGCAGGTCTGAGCCCACTGCAGGAGCAAAGGCTGTTCTGGAATGAGTCTTGGAAGGCACCTTAACTCCAGCTATTGATGTAAAAATTTTGTTACTCTCCACCCTGGTAAGCAGTGCTGCTGAGGGACCTGAAAGGCCTTTTGGCCATTTGAGGCATCCTCAGCCTGCATCTGAGTTTGCATCTCCTGAAGTGGCTTCAGACATGTCAAACCCCATATAGCCCTACTGTATGTATGCTAACCCTGTATTAAGCAATTTGATTGATGCATCCCAAGTATGTCAGGAACTCTCTGTTAGCCAAACAGTTTTGATATCTAATCAGTGCAGGTAAATCCATCTTAATTTAATGCATTCCTTTTTCCTCCCCATAGTATATATAGGAACCCACTTCCATTTACCAACAAAATGCAGAGATTTAAAATTTTCTTTTTTGCAGATTAGATCCCCTTTACCCCAGCTCCAGATTATCTTAAATCTACTTGCACTCATTCTGTGTGAAAGAGGGTTTGCTTGACCTTGCTTTACATTAAAATTCTAAATCTAACATTGGACCAGTTCTTGCTGGTCTGCACTTTTGGAGGTTTAAGATAGGTACAACCAATTGGTGTTAGTTAACTATATCATTCCTGGAAAAATCAACAGCTCAAGCAACTGAATATCTACTAAAAATAATGTGCTTTTCATGTGAAAATTTGTGGACAGCAAAGGAGGTCTCAGAAACTGACCAAAACAAACTGTCATCTTGATTTTGCACTTATGTATTTGGATGCACTTTTTAAAAGTAGTCTGCAATGGGTACACCATATTATGAGAAGGATTTACTTTGGATGAGTGGGAACTTCCTCAAGTAGCTGAATTTCTACTTGTACTTGTTGCAGTTTTTTTCTCCAACAAAAAGCACATTGTAATTCTGGTACATAAATGGGAAATAGGATTTTTTTTTTTCTTTCTTTTTACCTCAACAGCTGCTCAGTTGTTATCCCATAAAACTGTAGAAATTCTTCCCTGAAACGGTAGGGATTTTTGATTTATGATAATAAATCTTTATTCTTAAATAATGAGACACTAGGAAAGAAGGTACAAGAGACAGTTGAAGGAGTATATAAAAGGAGATGATGAGAAACCTGGGTATGTGCAGGCGTGATGAAATTTGTCCCCCATGCACTTAATTCTATGCACACTGAGTGCTCTCACTGATGACAGTAGAAGTCTTAGTTTATAAACTCGCTCAAATGTAAGTTTAGTATTTCATATAACATATATATCATATTTTATATGTGAATAGGAAGAAAACTTTCACTATACCTACTGAAAATGTGAGAAATTTAGAATTTTAGAGAAATTTAGAAGACTAAAACCCAGGAAGGTTGTGCTACTTAGCAGCCTGAGGCTGAATGCATACAGATCTTCTTCTCAGAAAGAGAAGAGCTGGGGATGGATTTTTTGTGATTATGAGTCATAAAAAGCCAGAGTTGCATAAAACATTCCCCAATAAAAATATAAAATCACCTAAGGCATTAATTTCAGGACAGCTTTAGAGCTTTACAACTGAGTTCCCTATTCTCCAGCTGAATTCTCTTTCAGCAGACCAGACCTGTATGCAACACGGCACCCTGGGAATGTGCCAACAGTTTATTCCTAGTTAGGATATTGCCACCGATGTTTAAATTGTGAATGAACATGCATACAAAAGAGCACAGAAGAGGAATCCTTGGGGGACCCAGGAAATAAAGTGGCATGATTTAGGGGCAGTGGAGAAGGAGGTCTGTCCTCTGGGATTAAAGCAGCCGGCACACCAGGAGGTATGCAAATACCTTGGTGTTCACTTTCAAGCACTGAGATGCCTCTGCACTCAATTGAATGACTCCATTCAGTTCAGTGGGAGTTTTGCAGCTCGTGGGTTAAGAAAATAGTCCTGAACTTCTGGGTTTGCTAGTCACAGATAACTGAGTGGGTGAGCAACCACTGCACTACAGCAGCCACCACGTTGTATTTCAATGGCCAAAGCTGGTGTTTTCAGCCCACATGAAAACACACTTTCAAGTATGTTAAGCAAACTCCAACCTAGATGTAGTTTTTTTCCAGTAGTGAAAAAGACATATTACCATTGCCCCAGAGAGCAGGGCCACATTCAGGTCAGGCCACACGTCTACCTCTTGATCACATATGGGATGCAAATTGCTGTTGATCAAAAAACCCAGAATCCAGCCTGCCCACCCTAGCAGGTGTATTTTCACAGAAGCAGGCTTCAGGTTTGCATTAGAAATCAGATTAGCACAGAAATATTCCAAATTAAGATCAGATTATCAAGCTACTGCTGCATCCATGTATCAACTGCTCAATACTGACAACTCATCCACTGTTGGGGATAAAGGAAAGCATTTAGAAATCATCTGTGATCCTGTAACTTTTCTGTCTTTCTACTGAATTAGAAGATCTCCCTAGTCCTTCTTGGCTCCTGATCCCAGTTTTAGCTCAGGGGTTAGTAGATATAAAAACCTGCTGCCCTTCACTTACACCAGCTTCCATGAGAGAAGCCCAGAGAGTGAGAAGGAAGCTCTTTCCAGTTTGTCTATGCATGCTATCTTGCCAGCTCTGGTCCTTGGTGGATCGGTGTTGACATTAGTGGAGCTGCTCTCAGTTTATATCACTGTAAATGAGAAATGGAATAACTTCTTACATCAGTACTCCTTAGTAACTCTAAGCTCTTTATCTATGGTTTTGTAATGACAACTAGAATTTTAGAGAGGAGCAAAACAAAGGAGATAGAGATATGAAAAGGGACAAAAGACGGACTCTCCAGCTCCATGGACATCTCTGCTCATTAGAGTTCCTCTAGCATACACCTTTCTTTGTGTGCCATCATGGGGGAAACAGCCTCCAGTTCCCAGGAGTGGCTCAGTCTGTAGGAATTAACTCTGTTTAGTGCTGTTGGTCCCTGGATTAATCACACAGGATGACAACTGACACGCTTGCAGTGCCATATATACCTTCTTAAAGAATCCCCCAAGGGAACAGAGGAGAGGTCATCATGACTCAGGTTTTGCAGGAGGCAGAGGTAGGTCTCACCAGAGCTGGTCCAGATACATGACACAGCACAGCATCTCGCAGACACACTCACCAGGGTCCGGAAGACCTACATCCATCAACTCCTAGAGGCCAAAGCAGTCTTCCCTGCTGGGCTTCTCTGCAACACTTCTAATTCAGCGATGTATGTGAGTACAAAAACTGTCCCAAGAGATGGAATTGCATGGCCACATGTACCAACAGAGTTAGCATCTGCTCTGGCACTAAAAAGATTTGTGGTTTAAAGCTTAACTGGGAAACATACCTCATTGTTTCAAGTCAGGACTCTCATTTTAGATCTAAATATAGGTACCATATGTTCCCACACACAAGCACAGCCTTCTCTCACTGTTATTACTGCAAAAGACTGTTGCCAAAAACGGCATCTTGCAGAAGTGAGGTCAGAGAAGAATGCTGCGTGCGTGATGAAATGAATCCCACATCAAACATGCTTTCCAAGTCAACTGCATAGTCAGGCACTGGAGAAGGCTGCCTAGGGAAGCTGTGGGTTTAATCAGAAGTTATACAGATGTCCCCCTGTGCTTAATATCATTTGAGAGCAAAAGAATGAACTAACTGACCTCTGCAAATCCTCCCCAGTACTGTGTTTTCATGCTTTCTAACTCTTTTTTTATGATGCTGGATTTAGGCACTGATATTTTTAGTGATATGGTTTTGAGATTCTGCCATCAGATGAAAGAAATCTTCATGAAAATAAGTTGGGCAGTAAAGAAGAGGGATCTAATTCTGAATGCCTATGTTAGATGAGAATTTTATCAAGAAAACTTAGAATATTTTGTGATGCCTTCTAATACTTTTTTTTTTTTTTTTGTAGAGGGCAAGCCAAGAAAAGGTGTGACATATCCAACAACTCTTGAATATTCTTCATCAAAAAGTACAACAGTTAAATCAGGCAAGTACTCGTGACAGACTTTCCCTTACATCCATTCACAACTCTCTGTCGTAGCTTCTCAGTTGTATAATACAAAGATATAACTATTCAGAGGCAGATGTTCATGCACCCATTAGTACGTCATCCAAATCACTCATGGTATTTTTTTATCTTAAGCATATGGAAACCATCTCAGACAATTTCTATTTTTTTGGTCACACCATGTTTTGCAGACTTCCGTTTCCAAACAGTTTCCCCCTTGCTTTAGATCAGTTACTGAATATGATGTTGTACTGGTTATATGAAAGCATTTGAGGTTATCTCATTGGCTTCCTCCTAATGTTACTCATGTTATCTCTTGGGATATTCAGTGCTGAGAGTATAATATTAAATAGTAATATAATACAAATTACAGAGATGGTAATGCACAGCAGCTTAACTAAGAAAGCCACAATAAAGAACTACTCTGGTAATCATTTTAGTCAGCATCCTACTCTATAAGACTCAGTTTAAATAATTTAGTTGTTTTCAGAGGTCTTTGATCAAGTTTCACGCTGGTGGGTAGTTGATATTCAAGTGCACATGGATTGCCTTTTTGCTGAAATGACACTTGGTTTTGCTCCGTGTTACAGCTCTGTAAGGTTCAGACTTTTCCCTGGGGGTGCAAACAAAAAGAAAATCAACGTCCCATACTACAGTGCACTTCCCTTACACAGTCCTTTTGCTGATTGCTGAGCCTGAGCCTTCCTGAGCATATCCACTGTGAGCTGTGGTTTAAGGAAATGTGCTGTATCTTCTCCATTAACTCAAATGCCTGGCATTGGGTGCATTCATTCAAGGCCACAGAGAGGTTACTTGGAGACTACTCTTCTCCTGTACATTACTGTTGGGTCCTTCAAGAAAAATACAGACCCCTTTCATCACAGAATCATAGAATCATTGAGTTCAGAAAAGGTCATCGTGTACAATCCAGCGCTGCCAAGTCCATCATAACCCTGTCCTTAAGTGCCACATCTACATGTCTTTCAAATATTCCCAGGGATGGTAACACCATCACTTCCCTGGACAGCCTGTTCCAATGCTTGACAACACTTTCCATGAAGAAATTCTCCCTAATATCCAATCTAAACCTCCCTTGGAGCAATTTCCTTGGAGACCATTTCCTCTTGACTGACCCCCACCTCACTACAAACTCCTTTCAGATACTTGTAGAGAACCATTAAGTCCCCTCTGAGCCTTAGGGGTTTTCCCTAGGATAAAACACCTCAGTTCCTTCAGCTGCTCTTCATAAGACTTGTGCTCCAACCCCTTCACCAGCTTCAGTGCCCTCTGTCTTTATATTTTCTCTTGAACAAAGGCAAATTTAAATCTCAAAGCTGTAGTTGTTCGGACTGAATATGCATTGCTCAATTGTATGCCTTTAGTTTGTAATACCTTTGAATTTACAATCAAATAGGTACAGACTTCTGTATTTCTTGACTACATATGCAGAAATTACTTGACCCAAATACTATGCAGTGCTAGAAGGGAGGGCAATACCTTAGGAATCTTGACTTTTTCTGAGAAATGTTTACTAAAATCACAACTCATCATTCCCAAGTGTAGCCACACTTAAAATATGAGCCCAAACATTTCACAGCAGACCAGAGACAATCACAGCCAGGACTGAGCTCATCAGTCTGTAAGCAATAATGTCTTCCACCAGTGCTAAAAGCCACATCATGTAAGAATCAGTGTAGAAATGGGGAGCATCATCAAGTCAGGGTTCTGTCACACAAACAAAATACCAGGAGCCTGTTCCTGCAGCAAACCAAAGACACAAGTCTTCATTTTGTTCTTGAATCAAATAGTGTGAATGAAAATGCCAGGATCCTAACAACAAAGACGTGCATTCATGCAGAGAAAGCCCAGGATTTTCAGAGGAGCAAGAAACTCTTATATCAAACCCAATGACACTGTCTGATTTTGCCCAGCCCTGTCCCACAGGTAGCAAAGATATCTGATGGTCACAATCTATCTTCCCCAAGCCCTACTTGGCCCTGTCAGGCCTCCTTAGATCTGCCACCTCAGCTCAGCCACCTCAGCTGTTCTCTGTTACAAACAGCTTGTCTTTAAGATAAAAATCTCTGTAATACACTTCCAGGGCCATCCTGTGGAAGAGAATTTCCTACTTACTTTTTAAAATAAAAAAACCCAACTTTTTTCTTCTAATTTAAATTACAGAGACCACACTGTTCACTTTGATACTTAAATCCATTATCTGTAGGAGGCAAAGGCCTTTGAGTCCTTTGAGTATTACATTCACTGCTGTCAGATTAACAAAAAAATCCTGCTTCATACCTGATCAGCTGTCAGAGATGCAATTTTAGTCCTCATCCCAGAGATGCCAGAGATTCACAGTGCCTGACATTTCTTTAAATGTTCCTGCTGGTTACAGCGCTTCTCAAATGCTGGGCACAGCAAGAAAAGCCTTCCCAAAATTGTAGCTCTTCACAGCTGCTCAAAACAATTAAAAGACGTTTAGTAAAAACAGTACAAATTTTTAGGAAAACATTAACACTGGAGTAAAATAGTTCAATGCTGCCAAAAGAGGTAGAGAATAAAAAAAAAAAAAAAAAGGAAGATGAAAATCATCCAGTACTCAGCCAGATAAAAAAGTAGAAGCAGGTTTTTTTGTGAGGTAGCAGTAAATAATATAAGTAATAAGTATTCCAAGTATGTTGATATCTCTGGGTCTTAGAAATAAAAAAAGAACCAAAAAATCCCCCTTTTCCTTCTAAGCCAGTCTATGGCATTCAGGACTTGGCCCCATAATGATCTCAAAATGTCAGGCAAGAAAGAAATACACCTGAAAATGAATTAGTGACTGAAATATTGCACATTAGCTAGTATTTCCCAAACAGCGTACACACATCATGACCCTGGTTCTCAGAACATGCTACTACTCAGAGGAAAAAATACAATGCACTAAATCTTATGAGTATTGGCTTACTA
Source organism: Coloeus monedula (assembly GCF_965178545.1). NCBI lineage: Eukaryota > Metazoa > Chordata > Aves > Passeriformes > Corvidae > Coloeus > Coloeus monedula. The sequence continues at coordinate 38,973,731 of NC_138782.1, forward strand.
GTGGCAAACTCCAATACTTCTAGCTCACTTCAGAAATTCTATTGGTACTGACAGGAGCTTTCAGGCTGTAAAAATGCCTAAATTTGGCACAAAAGATAGGGGGTGACTACTCTCTAGCTGTCGCTTTTTCTCAGTAGGTGATAAAGCTCTGATTGGACTGACTGACCCACCTAATGGCATGTGATGGGATGCCTTCCTTTGGGGACTGAAAATCTCTAAATGGGAGACTTGAAACTATTTTCTTACAGAGCTGCCTTTTCTAATGTGCTCAATTTTGCTTCAGAGCCTAAAAAGCCAGAGCAAGACCTAAAAGGTATGAAGAGTACAGACACCGCTAACACATCAGAAAAAGCATTGGAACAAGGTAAGGGTTGGAGATCTTGATGCTCTTTACAGGAGCCAACCCACCTAATCTGCCAGCAGGTGCTTACGGGAAGAATTCTGACACTGGTTACACAGACAGCTTTACCTCCCCCATCCAACCTCCTCCCCACAGCCCCTTTCCCACCAAACCAACCTGCAATGGTACTTGAAGGACTTCTGCCAATTCAGAGAAGAGGGCACCCACAGAGTTTAATCTCTGCTTGTGCTTTGGGTGAGTTCAGGTTTTGTGAACTTGAAAATCTTGCATTATGGTTCTTGGCAATCTCATATGCAGGGCACATGCCCTGCAAATCCTTTGAAGATACTGTGAAAGAGATGGGTACCCTGCCCGCAGGAGCACTGGGAAGAGCTACCCCTTGAGAGCCCTCATCTTGTATTAAAGAATCCATGAGAAACCCAACCAGCATGCACCAAGGCAACAGCTTTTCTGTGCTCTTACTATGCTGCTTCCTCAGGTTTTCTGCTAATACTGTTAGCTTCCAGCTTCCTTGCTCCTCACAGACTGGGGTATAAAGCTGGCCAACATGTCTGTTTCCTACTCCAGCAGCACAGGATAACAGGGGAAGACTCACTGTGCCCTCTGGTTTTTTTCTTTTAGCACAGTTTCATGGAGAGTGTACTGTTCAGCCCAAAAAGAGCCATTCATGCTGATTTTTTCAGCTGAGTTGTTTTGTTTTTCTTCTGAGCCCTCTTTCAGCATTATTCCATTAAAACTGTCTGAGATCTGAGTTTTTCACTGCCTAACATTAGGTGATAATTAATCCACCAGACAGTTTCACAATGGTGCCTTCCAAAAGGAGAACATCCAGAAATAGCAATAAAATACAAGCTTGTGTCGTGCAGCACACCATTCCCTTTCAATGTAGACAGTGTGTCAGGCCATCCCTAGGGCTATGGGCAGGGAGGAAAGAATGAGACCCAGGTTAACACGGAAGGTATTTTAGGGCAGGTTTTTTGTAGCTAGATAGAGAAGATAACAGTGAAGAACCTTTTTTGAGACAATGACTTGGAAGAACCTAAGCATGTTGACAGTTCTTTGTACGGCTATTTAGGATGCGTATTTTGCGATTAGAATTGTCACTGTTCTCACAACAGATGATACATTTTAAAAGTAGTAGCAACTGTGAGATGAGTCAAACTTAGATGAGATTGGCACCTTCCAGGTGGCGCTCTCCCCCACTCCCCTCAGCCAAAGCCCTAACGCTCCCTGCTCTGGCTCTGACCCACTCCCCCAAATCACCTTTATCTGAAAGCTTTCTTTCTGTCAAAAACATTTCATTGCTGCAATTTTATTCTGGTCTATGACTCAGATTGGCCATCTTTACTACCAGATGCCAGCTGATTTCCATTTATATGGACCTTCTAAGTGCTTAATTACACTGAGAAAAGATGACGCCAAAACAGAAACCGCAACTGGCTTGTTGAACCATTTCATAGGTCTGAGACATCTGTCAGTTTGATGAGTGTTCCTGGCCAAAGCAGAAAAGTGTAGGGCAAACATTAATGCCTCAACAGGCTGTTGTGAGCACCCTCTGAGAGCAGAGCGTCACACAGGCACCTGCACTACACACCCCCACAGCAATGAAGGCACTAATGGCTCCACAGATGAGGATGCTTGTAGGTATCCTGAAGAGAATGCCAATTTCTGGGTTGCTTTAAACACTGAGTGCTGCTACTGCTTCCATACCTGTCACACATCCAGCCACAGTGACAGTGTCAATGTTCCTACAGGGGACACAGTCCGCAAAGAGAATCAGACAACTCCAGTGCCGACTCCAGCCACACAAATGGCCACCACAACCCCCACGCCAACGACCACGACAACAGATCCTTCCACCACAATGCCACAGCCAACCACGACACCTGCAGCAACCAGAACCACAGCAGCTGCAGCCAAGACTAGACCTGGACTGCACAGGGTCAGAGATATGGGTCAGTAGCGTGGATGTTTGCATTGCTTTCCTCTGGACTGACAGCTTTCCTAAAATTTAAGGAACGAGACATACAGCTGGATATACCATGACTCAGAGGATCATGAGTTCGGTAATTCAGTATAGAAATACTAGGAGTGGAAAAAATATCTAAGTCCAGCAAACTAATTAATGTGAGAGTAAGCTCTCCATCACCAAATGCTGTGATGATTTTCAGGTATAGAAGTCAATAAGTTCTTTGATTCTCATGTCTAGACTGAGAGTTCAACACATAGGTGAAGACTCATTTTAGATTACTTTTGTGATAACTTTCAATAGATTAATGTTGTAATATATTTTTTGTAACAGCTTTTGAATTTTAAAAATTAAATTCTCATATATTTTTTGCACACCTGATTTTCCCTAATCTTTCCTTCTTCATTTATTATTAGACATTAGCATTGTGGGGTTTTGCTTCAATAGCTGAAAATTAAAATCTCTTATTTTTAGGTTCTAGCAGTGTCCACCCAGCGTATGCATCTGTAGTAGCTGCAGCAGCAAGTAAGTATGGTGAAGTAAGTATGCCACAAGGCATGCAGCACAGTGTATTTTAGGGCAGAAATGATTCAATAACCTTTCAAGCCTCAGCAAACTCAATGTCTAAATCCAAGCCTGGATTTAAACTGAAAACCAGACGCATGGCCTGAATGTCAAAGATGCTGATCACCCACAGTTCTGAGGAAGCCTTTCTAGTGAGTATCTGCCCATTTCAGCAGTGACAAAAGCTGGGTTTTGCAAAACTTGAGACAAAGATTTTGCTGTTTGAATCATGTTTTCCTATTACTTCCTTCTGTCATACTCTTTCGAAGGGAGACTTGATTTAGTTGTAAAATACACAATGCAGAGGGCTGCACAGCCATCTAAGCTTAGGGCTGAAAGCTCTGAAATGCTGACATACGTTAAACCACTCTTCTCTCAAAAACCTCCGGCTGTGGTTCTGAGCCTGGCATACATGTGATGTTATTCCTGGCTTGCCACTTGCTATTGACAGCAGAATGGCGGCTGCTCAGAGCTCTGCATCTCAGTCCAGGAGTCTGCTCCCAATCCAGCCCGCAGCCTGCAATACAAGTATATAGAGGTGTTTTCCCATACAGTGCGCAATTGCTCAGCTGTGCAGTCAAGAAAAGGAGAATATTTTCAACTGTTTGAAAGGTTCTGAGCATTGGGATATGATTGCTTTTGAGTGAAAAGGCAGCTGGGCCATCATTAGGATTCATGCTCCATAGCTATTTCTGAGTGCTTTCAATTCAGCTTTGCTCTCACATACATTGCTGCAGTCATTCCCACTGCCAAGTAGTTCAGAGCCAAGAACATAGCAGGGCAAGTATCTTTTGAGTAATTCAGGTCTTGAAGGGAAGCATAATTAAGTCAAATTTAGTTGTGAGTGCAAAATAAAGGCAGGGGCTGGAGGGGTTAATCTTATCAAGTCAAATGTGCAGGTAGGTATGTGCATGGCAGGGTTTACAGAAGTGACCACACAATTCAAAGGGGTTTAAATTCTGTGGGAATCTGCATCATTCAGTACCTAATGTGCCTGTAAACTTGGTTCTGCTTGTTGCTTTCTTTCCTATTTCCTATTCCCACAGGCTGAGCACAGAGGAGGCCCTCCCTGTCTTTACTAGCAATTAGGAAAACTTGAGTTTCCCCAGCCAGGAGGAGATGCATGTTGAGAGTAAAGTTTTGGCAACGCTGAAATCAGTGGGAAGGTTGTATTTGTCCTTAATAAGACAAATCATTTAGTCAAAAAATTGAAAAAAAACCCCAAACAAAACGAAAAACCAACCAATGATCCCAAACCAAAAAAAAAACTCTCAAATTTTCCAATTCTTTCAGTGGTCACTTGATTGTAATTTGGATCCATCTTTCTTCACAATTTTCTTTACTGAAGTTCTGAGCAAAAATTAATTCCCAAAATATTAAAGTGATCAGAGCTAAGAATATGGTTTTTTGAGCTGGAGTGGTGGAGACCACTTCTGATTTCACAGACTTCCTTTCTAGGACTACATCCAGCGTGTCTGTACCTGATATCTGGCTTCCTGAATTCTCCTGACCTCTTCTTGATTCTGAAAGAGCTGGATAAAGAAAAAAATACAGAAAGTACAAATACAGATATGATGTGATGACCATACATAAAGTAGTTTATCAGTTTTCTCTGTCTGAGGGGTGTTTAGGATCCCTGCTATTATTCAGGCCAGAGTTTCTGATGATGCTGTTGGTCTTAACCAGAGTTTGGCTTGACAGAATCAAATGTCTCCTGTCCATCTTGGCTCACAGAGATCCACAGATCTACCTCTCACTGTGCATTGGTAGTTTGCCTGCAAAAGACACCTCAAAAGTAAATATCTATGAAGCAGAGCACAGTCAGAATGAACATACCGTTTCCATTTCCAGACACTGGTACTGGGAATAGCTCACAAGAGCAAAAAGGAAAGCAAGACTTGCAGATTAGAGCATAAGAGCAGGGGCAAAACTCCTGACCTAGTTCTTGCTATTCTTTCCCCTTTATCTTCTGTTTGTCAAAGACAGAGTAACAGGAAAAATAATGGCAACTTTGCCCCATTGCAGGACCCCTGCTTCAAAGACTTGATGTGGCAAAATTTCTAAATGAAAAAACACTGATGTGACTAGTGTGCCATATGACAATAGTTCCTACCTGCCCTACTAGGGCTTCTGCTTCTGTCCAACAGCAGTTAGTCCAGCACACTCCCAAGGGCCACAAGCTCACTTGTTCTCTCCCATCCCAGCTCTTCAAGTAATCCTTTCTTGCCCAGCAGCTTGGACCCTAGATGAGGACTGGGACCAAATTCAGTGCTTCTGTGAACACTGTGGTCGTAAGTCGTGTCATGACCCTTGGTGCCATGCTGAAGCACTGAGCTGGCAACCAAGCATCAGGCAGCGATTGTCTGGGCATCCTCAGGTGAGGAACTTTCCTGCCCTCTGTGTCTAGATGGGTTCAATGGTTGCATCTCTTTTCAGACAGGGACTCTAAGGTGGGCACTGCCTACCACGGTACACTACACAGCTTCCATCCACAGCTGTGACTTAAAAGGGTAGTAAACAGAAAAGTATTGAAAAGACATGAGACAAGAGTAGTGTAAGTGCTAGAGAGGGCATTGAAAGCTCTTCTCCAGCAGGAAGACCAGCAGGGCTCATGCCTTCCAGAAGCACTGGACAAACATTCCATCCTGGCACCAGGGAGAACAGCTGGCGTTTGGTTTTGAATGCTGCCTTTCTCCCCAAGTTCTCCCTGACTACTTAACCTGTCAAGGGTGCTGGCCAAGTTGCAGATGGGCAGGCATGTTTTGTGCACAGAGTAGCTGCTTTTCTCTTCAAATCAGTTCTCATTACTTACAAGGTTCACTCTAAACTGCATGTAAACTGCTGTTCCCATCCTTTCCAGCCTCCATGCCTCCCTGCTCACCTCAGCACATGCTCCCAACCAAGATTTCTCAGCTCCACTCCTTTGATTTTTGACCTGGTTCTTGGGATTTGCCTGGTGACTGTCCATCCCCAGTTTGTTACAGACTTCTCCTAGCCTGGTTGGCCTCCAGCTTGCACAGAGCTCTGTTCCAATGAACACATATTCACATGTCACAGCCTCCCTGGCATCTCAGATTTGAAGGAAGAACAAGCCTTGCAACCTGGAAGAGCAATTCCAACCTTTCTTCCTCTACCACCACCATGTTTGTCCTAGCCAACAAAAGCATGGCAGAAACCAGCTTATTGCAGGGATAGGGGTAATGTGCCATTGGGAGGTACAGCAGGAGGGAGCAGCCCCACAGCCCAGCACAGTCAAAAGGTGCATAGAGAGAAATCCACATTGCTAACATTCAATTAAAATTTAAAAGTGGCATAAAATACTTGGATACTGAGGTAATCTCTCTTTTACCCTCTTGTACTCTGTTTCTACTGACCTTGTAAAGAGTCTTAGATACACATTGGGGCTCAGTCATGGCAAACATGAAACAAGGGGAGCTCTGAGACTCAGAGTTAATTTTTACCACCACTTTGGCACATACTGATCTCCTGTGTGTAAAGCCTGCCCTGCACAATCCCATGCAACACTGACTGCTGCACACACAGATTTTTCCCTCTGAAATCTGAATACTCAGCCTGGTATATCTGTGGTCCATCTGGAGCCTTACAAGCTTAGAGTTTAAAAGCCTTGCCAGTTTTGGCAGATGAGCCTGTTACTCCCATAAACAGGATCTCTTTGGCATCTGGAGTTTACAAGGTCTCTCAGAACAGCTCCTAGAAATCCCATCAAAGGGCTTCTAGAGGCCTGGAAGGTTCAAGTTTGGGTCAAACACAAGCTACTTACTGTCACCTAATTTTGCAATGTCAAGTTCCCAAGGAGCAGCCATTCCTGTTTTCTGAGACAACCCTTCAAAATGGTCTCATTGATGACATCTATTGATAAAATAACCTCCTGGGCCCCTGTCCAGTGTTCACAGAGCCAGCTAGAACATTCCCACTGATTTCACCGGGCTTTCGAATTAATGTTTCTGGGAAAACTAATGAATAAAGGCTTGTTATAGGATAAGTTTGTTAACAGGCTTCTTAAGAATAATTAATGAAATGAAAGGCATGATTAAAGACATGGTTTCCATCTGCAAATGCTTTGAGCCTTTAGTATTTTTGAACAATGGGAATTTAATAACCCAATCACCTTAAAAAAAGCCTTTCATGTAGAAGACATGTCAGACACATGAATTCTCTCACATTATTTTTCCATTTTCTCATCACTTACAGTCTGCCTGCTTGCTCATATCCACTTAATCCCTGCAGAAAGGGTAGTATCTGGTCTGGGGGGTTGTTTTGGGGTTGGGGTTAAAACCTTCCTCACACAACCAGGACAATTGGATGGTACTGAAATAAACACAGATCATCAATGTCAGTGAGAGAAAAAAAATTACAAGGGAAAGCAAACCACAGAAGTAACTGCAGATCTTTCAAATGCAGACCAGAGACCTTTATAAGTAACATCCATAACTGAAAGGAACATTAACAAGGCTAATCTGTATGACAGAGCAAGACAATCCTTTTTTAAGCAGGCTCAAAATATACAGTTAACATCTGAGAAAGTCTGTTAATGACAGCTTTATATATGAACCATTAACTCTGACAGCTAAAGTGAGACTACGTGAAAAAGCTAGGTAGGAGCAGTCCTGAACCAAACATGGTATAAATCACAATTTCCATTTTGATGTCTACTTAGGACAGGTTCAGGCTGCACAAGGAAGAGGACAGAATACAGGTATGTTTTAAATTAACAACAACCAGTAGATTTGTACTGCTCAAATACTAGAAAATCTTGTGTTTAAGTTCCATGTGCTAACCAATACAATATTTTCAAAGCATTCAGGGGCACTTCCACCTCTGCAAGTAACAGCAATATTTTACGACACAATACAGGTAAAGGCATTACAATCCTCCTTTATTTCCTCCCCACAGATATTTCTACCTCTTACATCTACCGTGTCATGCAGTAATGCACTGTTTCTCCCTCCTAACCATGTTCATAGCAGGATGCAGTGAGAGAAGATATCACAGTGGTCATTGCGTGACAATAGTGTAATTTTTACAGAGAAAAGTAAACAAGATTGATTAAACATGGAATTGTTCTCAAAACAGTAGTCCAAAATCATTTATAGAGGTCTTGTATAACATTTGTTGTTGCAAAATGAGAGGCGAACGTTGTGTCTGTGGAAGTTGGCAGGACTGTGGTCTGACCCAGTTCACAGGCCCTAAGCACAGTCAGCATCCCAGGATGTTCCAGTGCACCAGATAATAGCTTCCCTGTGCAGCACCTGCTAACATTTAAACTCTTTTGCCAGCCTCTTTCAGTCCTTTTTCTTTTATTATTAATTCATAGTTTCCATCTTCCTGTTTTGTGTGGTTTGAAAATGTGCAGAAAGACAATTTGGGGCCACTGCATCCCTTGTGATGACGCTTCTGTCTTCTTGCCCACTGGCATCCACTGGTATCTACTTAACTCTTGCTTCTTTGTTGGATCATGCAGGTGTTCAGCGCCAAGAGCCTGTTGCCACCTTCCAGAGGGCTGCCAGCTCTCCAGCCCACCTGGGTGAGCAAGACTGCTAGCAGCAAATTTTCCACTCTCTTTCATAGTTTCAGCAACCCCAAACTAGCCCTTGTACTGCACATTGTTTTCCTGCATCCTGGAGGAGGAGCAGGGCAAGATTCATGCACAGAATGCCAACTAGCAGCTTCCTGAAAGGGAAAGGCAAAGAAAAGCTCAGTCACTGGTGACCAGTTGTTTCAGACCGTGGGGATCAACATCTACAAAGTGTTTTCAATTTTTCTTTAAAAACACTTTACAAGAAACAAACAAACAGCTCTTGCAGCCTATCAGGTCTTCGATAGAGCTAAATCTTCTGTTCCTGTGGTTCCCAGAAACCTCTAGGCTGACAGTGAAAGTAGAGGTTGCTTTTAATACTGAGGGTAGAAACATCACCTGTACTGTTCTCTCTTCCTGGAAGTGCAATTGATCCTTCCCCAGCAAGCAGCCCAGTCAGCAGGCACTTTGCAAGGCCTCCAACAACTTCCCAGGGGCTCCAGAGCTCCCAGCACACATACCAAACACTAACTCTCCCTTGATGGACAGCAGAGTTTCTCAGAGACAGATTTTGTCTGAGAGCACCCAGGCTGGGGTGAGGGATGGGAGCCGGGGTGGCAGCAAGGCATGCAGGGCTGCACCGAGGCCGCAGGCCCACAAAGCCCCAACAGCAGCAGAGCAGCTCCAGTGGGGGTTCCCAGGATGACCCGACAGCCCAGGCTGCCAGGCACGTCCCCAGCAATGAGGCAGGGCACTAGGTAAGCGAGGCAAGGTCTGGGTCAAGATAGCAAGGCACAGGACTAGGTCTAGGGTGTGCACCTCTGTGCTGTCCCACGGAGGCTTCCCACAGCCCTTTCTCACACACAGCCCTGGCCAAGGCAAGTGCTGTTCTGTCCTAGTGCTGACCTCTGGCATGGGCAACCAAACCCACTGGGGAGGGAGAGACTCCAGCAGATGAAGGTGTCCCTGGGCCCTGAGGGCTTTGGTGAGAACTGGGAATCACAGGAGGAGTACTGTAGCAGGAAGAGCCAAGTGGTCATTCACACTGAGGTTAGAGGATGTTATTATGCAGTAGGTATTTCCAGATAATTCCAGCCAAGTAATTCAACCCAGCAATCTCCCAGTCAAAATGTCAATTTGTCATTGATCTAGTTGCAGCATATTTAAAATGCACTTGTCCAAAGACATACTCCATTCCTTCACTTTTCAACTCCTCCTCATTTCAATCTCCTTCTCTTCCTTCTGTTTTCCATCTATGTTTGTCTTTCTCCTACTTTTTTGTCCATACCAAAGGATGTACTGGCTAATTCTCAGGCTAGCCAAATCTTTGTCAGAAAAACAGAAGAATACTGCTGAGTCTTACTTAAATCAAAGTCAGTGTTTGACCCCACCTAATTGCTCAGGCACCTCAAGGTCACCCTAAAGTGATTACAAAGCACACATTTCCCATAACAAATTATTCTCTTTTCTTCATCACAGAACAAGAAGGAAAAGAAATACAAACACATAGTTGCTGTAATCCTAATAAGTCCTGATCCTTTTTTCAGTCCAGAATGTGGCAGCTCAGATGTGTTGCTTTCAAGCAGCAAATTTTTCTAACAATCAAAGGAAAATTCCTGAGTAAGTCCTTGCTTTTTTGGAAAGGCAGGTTGTTCTTCTTGATCCCACCAAGTGTGTGCAAACAGCAGCGATCAGTTCTGAGGGTTTGGCTGTGATGTCAAGGAACTTCCTCTCATCGGCTCAGGTTACCAAAAGAGTGTGCTGGGAAAACACCTGCCCCAACACACCAGTTACTTGTGCAATGCACATTAACTCTTGGAATCCCATACTCACTTAGCTTTCAAGCATGTTTTTCAAGGCAATTTTACTGAAGAGTTTTGGTGGTGGTGTTTTTCTTTTTTTTAAAGAGACCAGTGTTGGAGTATTTTAAAAATCAATCCTTTTTTCCTATGGGCATCTACAAATGAGCAAGAAAAAGCCCTAGCTATAAAAATAGTAATTTCACTTTCAGATATGCATTTCATTGACAGCTTTCTTCATTATATGTCTAGGACTACATGCAAAAAATAGAGCTTTTGCCTGGACTAACAGGTCACTCAAAAAGCTGTATATTTTGCATATTTGCAGCCAGCTATCCCACCAGCTCTGTGCACCTATTGGGTCTTCGATAGAGCTAAGTCTGCTACTCCTGGGATTCCCCAGAACTGTTTCTGTCCTAGTCAGCTGCAAGGGCATTCATCTGGCTGCAATCCAGAGCAAAGCATCACTTTTTGGGAACATCTTTCAGCAGGTTCCAAAAACAAAGACATTTTGGGCTTTATTTATAAGGGCAGCAATTTTGATGAAGTTATCCATGCCTAATAAGTGGCAAGCAATTTTTAGACAACTTCTTTGTGTTTGGATGGGCTGAGGGGATAGAGAAATCTGTAGGTGAGAGGTACTTGCAGATTTTCAGTGAAAAACAACCTAAACCAAACAAAAGCATACTGAGGTCAGTGCCTCAGTACCAATGCAATTTAGAGGAACAAGACCAAAACAGATCCAAAGAGGTTATTTAAAACCTTTAAAATTGTTAGTGCTCTGAGGGCAGTGATACAAGGCTCTTAATTATGGCTTGAAATGTGCACATAAAGGTTCCCAGGTTTACTGATTTTCTCAGCTCCTAAGTTGTTCATGTAAGTTATTGTCTGAACTGACCTTTCTAAATTGAGTCAGAACTTTGTAATCTAGTATTTTCACTATTACCAGTAATAGTACTTTTTCTCTTTCATGTGTGAAAGCAATGGAAACAGACTCATGGAAACCTGGACTGAGCCTTTTTGACACAGGTAAATATTAAAGCATCTAGTAACTAGTCTGGGAATAATTGGTTTCTATCACACATGGGAAAAGCTAAATCTATTTATTCGTCAAGCCCATGACACTGGTGATAACAATCTCCTTTTAAGAAGTAATTGCACCATTTAAAATTATAAATAAGTTATGTTGTTTACATCTTAGTAGATTATTCTGCGCTTTCATCAGTCTTGAGTTCCTGCTTAAAGCAGGAGCAGAAGACATGAGCTCTGGAAAGAGTTGGCAGCTACACTACAGAAAGGGGTTCTAGCTACTGAAATCCATTTGTAAATGAGAAGGTATTTTGGGAATGCCACAGCTGAGATCACAGTTTAGAGCTGCAATCAGTGAAGAACATGACAGATTATTCTGATGCCAGTGTACTTAGGGGAGACATTCAGATATGAAAAGGGGGGTTTAAGTCAAATGCAAAGAATAATTAACATCATTGAAATTTTCAGACATTTTAGCCTTAAAAACTGACAATATGGAGATAAGACTATTTTTATGAGTACTGATGAAGTACAAGACCAAGGATTGTGCAACCCTTATTCAGGAGCTATTCCCAACTGCAAATTCTACATGTTTAACAGCTCCCCTTCCTTGGGAACATTAAAAGCAGACTACGTAAGATACAGACCAATTCATGACCTGGTGTTCTCCCTCTTACGAGGGGCCTGTATCCAATGTAAGAGGTCTTCCCCACCACCAGTTTTGTTGCTGGAGAGGGCTGTGCTGGTGGCCCTTGTAAAGACTATTCCCTTGAACACTCTTCTTACTTCAAAGCCATTAGTGTGCTTATTCAGGAAAAGCTACCGCATGAGGGCCACGGTGCAGAGGGATATTTTGAGGCAGAAAACAACAGATTGCATTAAATGCAATGAAAGACTGGGCATGGGGGATGTTGTATTAATAGTTTCTCAGCAACTGAAGGGCCAGCACAGACTAGTGTGATAAAGTCTGATGAATTCAGGTTGTCACTTCAAAGGAGTAGTTTCTGGCGTGGATGTAGTCGCTGCTGTCTTACTTAAATGAATGGGAAGTTTAATCAGTGTGGACAGCTGTAACAATCAGTGAAGGGAACTTTAATTAGCACAGCGTAGACTGCCCATGCAGTGAGTTGAAATTCCCATGGCAATACCAACATTAAATTGGACTGGCAGAACAGTGAGGCCCATGGAGACTGACCACCTTCCCAATTAGGTGGGGAAGAGTATTTGGTGGGTGACCTTATTGTTCTACTAAGCACAAATCAGCCAGCTGACCCACAACCTTCAAGAACTGATAATTGCACTGGCAAATAAAAATGAGAAATGCTGCACTGCCTACACTTGAGTTTTTACCACAGTGATAAAGCTAATGTCAGCTGTATGCCTGGGAAAAGAATATGGATTTTATAGGATGCAGATGAATGCATGAGGCAAATAGCTAACTATGAATTATCTTTCATATACAATTTAGTTGCTAAAATGGATGGCACACGTTAATTTCTAATTTCACTACTGTGTTAAATCCACCTACTTTCTGTTCTGCAAATAAGGCAACGTGGGGGGGGACCGCACATATGGGACACCAAGCTGGCACATGTGAGGTATGTGTGTGCAGGCAGCAGGATGAAGCGTGGCTTTGGTCTGTTGCTGTGGAACTATTATGTGCCTGTGTATTTAAAGCCTGTACTGGAATATACACAGCCAGGACGGCAGGTTGGTGACTATTTCAGGTTTTAAAGAAAAAAACCCAATCATTGTCATCTATGTGGTTGACAAAAAGAGGCTATGCATTGCCAAGTCATGTTGCCTTTAACTTCCACATCAGATAAGCTAACCATAAACCTGCACATGCTTTACCTTCCTTCAAAGGCAGGTTTGGTCCCTGTCAGCAAGACTTTCAGGCCTGAGAGAGGTCAAAAATGTTTCCTGCAGCAGATATCACTGGACAGAACTGTTTGGTGTCACCCCTGTTTCACATCATTTTTCCTCAGTCAGGAACAAGTGGTGAGCCTCAGGCAGTGCTGGCCCAGCACCACCACTCTGCCTCTCCCTGGTGGTGTTGCCCCCATCCAAATGAGCTCCCACGGGCAAATACACAACACCAGGTGCACTCTTCCCTGCTCCTTGCCTGGAAGCTCATCCCCAGTGTGCAAGACAAGAGGCACAAGCCAGCAATGTGCTGGACAAAAGCTCCAGCCACGACAGATGAAGCCAGTCAGTGCCTGGCTTGCCAGCCCACTTTTGAATGCATCCAGCCTGCTCTGGCACAAGAGGGCCAGCTCCACTAACTGTGGGAGAGAGGCGTTTCTGTCACAAGAGCCAGTGCCAGGATGGGTGGAGAGCTCCTACTCCCAGTCCAGAAAGTATCCTGTCAAAGTTTGGGCAGGAGCACAGAGGGGCTGCATGCAGGTCTGCAGGCACTGCAGGCACCACATACACAGTGACAAAAAGCAACACCAGCCCTGGGGCTCTCCTAACCTGGCCAGATATAGCAGAGAAATTCTCAAACAAAACACACAAAGCAATCACCAACTCTTGCTGTAAACAAAGTAGGGCAACTCTATGCCCTTTGCCTACTTCACGCAGAGGTGGCCCCATGGGCTCCCATGCAAGGCCAAGCCCAGTGCCCTAGCTAGCTCCACGTCCTGGCTCTAGCAACAGGCAACAGCAGATGCCTGGGGACAAGCAAAGCAGAGCACAATCACTGCTTTGATGCTGCTGTTAGCAGGTCTGTTTAGTCCCTGCAGTAGAAACTTTCTTCACTGGCAGCTGAATTTCAAACTGAGAAGCCAAAGCACCCCTGTCCAGTACAGATGCTGCTGTGTGCTGAAGCCTCCTGGCAGGGATCAGGTACCAATCAGGTCAGCTTTACACCAGGTACTGCATACTCAGACTTAATACAAACATGGCCCCTGACCTAAAACTACGTGCAGCTTTCAGTATGCAGCTAGAAGGACACAAAAAAGGTTGTATTTGACAATTACGAGAGGTGGATTTTAGACTCAACTGGAATAGAAACAGGAATTACAGAGGGGAATGGCACTTCCCTCCATTTTCTTCACAGTACTCTGCATCATTATGGCTTGGTCATTAATACCTTCAGCAACCAGCTTAGGCTGTTACACCTCCCATCATGTTTAGGTGGTGACCTTCCCTGATGTCTCTGTAGATACACTGATACTCTCTCATGCTTACCTTGCTCATGGTTGGCTGCCATGGAGAGACAAACTCTGTGGTACCTAGTAATCTCTCACACTTTTCTTTATAAAGGTCACACTTTCTAAAGTTACCTTTTCAATGTTTATCTGAAGTCTGGAGTCTTTCCTTGACTTATCTGGTGATGCAGATTTAAGGAAGCCTCCCTCCTACTTTTCTTATAAAATCTAACATGCAGTTTACAAAAATAATAAGCTGATCTCCTGTTCTTTAGACCAACAGTTTTCTTGGTGAGTGTTCAGTTTGTAGCTTGTCTGATCATTGCTGTCTCTTCTGAGGATTATCCCAGCTAAATCCTCTTAATCTTGTCATGCTGTACTGAAAAGAAACAGCTCTTTGCCCTTGCTTGGAAGGGAGATGCTGGACTGTAGGAGAGTCTTGCCAGACATTCAAGTCATGAGTGAAGTTCAGCATTTTCAGACCTTCTGATGCCAGCATGATGGCGCCCTGTGAGTCAGTGCCTTTCACAAGGACATCAACTTGTGTTTTCAAGGCTGCTACCACCCAAATACTTCACTTGGGTCCTGAGCTAGAATCCACTAGTGACCCATGAGGCGTTCCCTTGACTTAACTGTAGCTCTCTGTTACCCTGTCTCTTTTGTGTTTTGCAAAATAACCCAGACCTCTGGGGGCACCTGAGGAGCTGTGCTCCCTGGCTTCCCTGGCTGTAATGAGATGGAGTGAGTTGCTGCCTGTGCCTTCCTCTCCAGACACAAAACAACACGATAAATCTGTTGCTCGTCCACTTCAGACGTTGTGCAGCTCATTGTAAAGCACAGTGAGCCACCGTGGTGGCAGTGCTGGTTCTCAGGGGAAAACTGCTGGGAGTCACCATCCCACACCGTGGCCACCAGCCTCTGCTCCTGAGCAGCCCACTACTTGTGCATGATGCTGCCAAACCCTCACAATTAGGGGACTGACTCCCAAAGGCGAGCACCTCAAATTTGGTGCTGACAGAGCTTTTGGTGGCATTCCCAGAAATGTCTCTGCTCTTGCTTTACCCCAGAAATTATGTAGATGAAAAAGGGTAAGCTCCAAGGATGTCCTATCCATCCTCGTTTCCCTCCCACATCAATCCTCAGGCCAGGGGGTCTCTGCAGTGACCCTGTTGCCCGTTTCCTTACAGAGCAAGGGCAGCCACCAAGCACACACTGATAGATCCTTTCCTTTCTCTCTTTAGGCTTCAGTTCAAAGGAAGAATTGAATCCAAAGCCGCTGGAGCCCATCTCCCAGGGGAATCAGAGTATGTATTTCAGAATTAATTTCATAATTAAGCAACATTATTAATTATGTATTGCTAGAATGCATTCAAATCAAATAGCCAAAGTTAAGTTTTCAAGAAAAGCTAAGAAAATCCAGAAACACATTTTTCTTTCTTGCAGAGAAAGAGTAAGCACTCTCCACTGACCCCTCTTATACACATAATTGGTTTTTGCTTCTACAGGGAAGGAAATAACATCCAAAATTTAGCTTACCTGGGCAGGAAGATAGTGGCTGCTCCCCACCACCTCTTCCTGGGCAGTATCAGCTCCATGCTCCCAGGGTGCAGAGCTTCTTCACTCAAGTACTTTGGTGGCAGAGGACAGCAATCCAGTGTGCTGCAACCAGGGTTAGATGAGAGAGCTCTGCTGACCACAGCAGGCTGCCATGGTGATGCTGTGTGCAGGCACCGTTCCCATAGGAGTGGGTTGGAGAGAAGGAAGGAAACCACCTGAGAAAGGGACCTGATACCTGCCACAGCCAGGAGAGAGAGGATGCAGAGGGAGCATCAAGGACCCCTCAAGTTCAGAGAGGAAAATGTAGGTTCCCCTGCCCTGAAAAGGAAATTTTCTACAGCCCTTTATAAAGGTTAACTCATTAATTCATCTTTAGATGAGGCCCAAAGTAGCAGAAGAAAGAGAAAGCAAGTTCTGAGTGGAGAGATGGGGTCACCTGCCACCTCTTCATTAGAAGCCACCCTTCCAACAGTGCCTGGGTCCTCTCTTGCCCATCCTTGGGCAGCTGAGCACTGTCTGGACTCTTTACAGTAACTACTGAACCAAACGTCTATGTATTCCCAGGCACTCCTCTCAATATTTTAAGTATTCTTTTCCCTATCAAAAAAGTGAAATACAGCTGAAACTGATACAGAAATAAGGGAAAGAAGAAGAAAAAGGGAAGGCTCTTCCCTACAGACCCCATTGCACTGCGTGAAAGCAGGGCTCGGTGAAGTGGAGATGCCAGCAAGGACAGACATGTTTCCAGCAGTTAAACTAAAATAAGTCACACCAGAAACAAAATTTTCATCCCGCTGATAACTCTAGGACCATAAAAGCCCTAATTCAGATCTTGCCTCCCTGCAAACCAGAAAGTGCTCACACCTCCCTACAAAGCACTTTTAGTCTGTGCTCTTGCAGTGTCCCTCTCATGTCCCAGCACCGAATCTGAATCCGCCCCAGAAACCGAGTCTGTCTATTAAGTGTATGTAAATCTTTGCCTCCCCAGACCCTGCTGGCTAACAAACTGCCCACTTTCCTCATACAGATCTCATGAAGTAGTTCCCTTTGAAGGACAAGAAATTCAGGAAAACTTGGCTGTTAATTGAGGTATTTGTTGTGGGTTCCCGACCTTGCCTCACGATCTGCTCTGAGCAGACACGGTTCTCAGTCACGCTCCTGTAACTCAGCATTATTAGAATTAGAAAAAAGAGACAGCTATGGGAGAAAAAATTGAAGGTAATGAGATGGGAGGCAGTTGCATAAGCCACTAAGAACAATTGGCGCTTTGTAGCCTTCAGGCTACCTAATGATTAAAACACAGTAGTTTGAACAGTCTGATTGGTAGGAGGCATCATCAGAGGGAAATCAAGAGATGGGGATGACCCAGACACAGGAGGGGGAAGATGTTAATTAGCGCTCTAGTTAAGCCAAATTTTGATCCCACTCCCGGTCGCAGACCAAAGATGAATGTTTCACCACTAAATTCCAGGAACCTGAAAGCAGGCTGACAGGGATGAAGACAGCATTTGCAGAAGCACAAAGATGAGGTTCATCTGTGTAATTAAAGGGAAGAGTTTGTTTGGGTACAGGCATACCTTTTGTAGAACATCACTTTCAGCCCAGAGAGGAAACACACAACAGCATGCTGCTGCTGCTGCACACACGGGTCCAAGGCTACAATGACATGCAAAAGAACAGCCCCCACTCAGACTGAACATCCCAAGCAAAATCATCATCCTTGATGTTAGCTCCAGCCCAGATTGAAACTGATGAACAATTCTCATTCAGAAGTGCAGAGTTGCCAGGATTGTTGTCAGTAATCCTGGATTGCAGTCGCCTTGAAGAGACCCCACGGTGTCCTTCCCCTGAGGCACATCACAGGCATCACACATTTCAGGAACTTCCCTCCCTTCTGAGCAACATTAACACAGTAATTGTTCCTGTTATGTCTATTACATCAATTAAGTCCACAAAAGTGACACCAAGGAAATCCCCTTAGTTTGTGCTCTGCAGGTGGTCAGACCACAAAATCCAAGCACCATGGCTAGTTTTACAAACTCCCATCACCTCTGGCTGCAAATAAAGCACGCTGAGCCCAATCTGTGGCTCTGAGGGCACAGGATATACAAGCCAGCTTGCTCCTGTGGGGCTGACCTCCCTGGCTCCCAAAATGCAGTGCTCCCAGACTGACTCCTGTGAAAAGATTCTTGCCCTTTCATCACACAGCCAAGCTCAGATGTTGTATGGGACAAAATCATGCCAAGGACTGTGTTTACCAGCAAGCAGGACAGACTTGAGCCCCCAGCTGTGACTTGTCCTTGTCAAAGGCTTTTTTTGTAGAGCTTACACAGCAGGACAAGTCACTGGATGCAGACTTTTGAGGCCTTTGCTGCTTGCAAGAAGCACAGCAATCAGAAAGGACTAAAAATATCTTCCGTGTTTCTTTATCTCTCCTCAGATTGCAAGGTTGATTTGTCCTTCCTAATGGATGGGAGCTGGAGCATCGGCAAACGCCGCTTTCAGCTCCAAAAGCGGTTCCTTGGTAACGTGGCTCAAGCCCTTGGCATTGGCAGCGCTGGTCCTCTGATGGGCATTGTTCAGTATGGGTAAGAGTTTCCCAGACATTCCCATTGCCGCAGGGCATTACTGCACACTCTGGCAGCTGTAGCTCTACGGCTGATATGTGCTAAAGGCCTCACTCCAGCTTGCACTCAGGAGCCAGGTAGCACAGACCAGTCCTATGGCTTTTGTGTTGTATGTGAAGCAAAACACTGACATTTGCTCTAATTTCTCCTTTTAGTGATGACCCTTCCACAGAATTTAACTTAAAAACTTATGCCAACTCCAAGGATCTAAGGAATGCCATTGAGAAAATTCAACAAAAAGGAGGACTTTCCAATGTTGGTAGGTGATGGGGCTGCTTGCACATCCTCAGCTCAAGGAGGGCTTCCGAGCCTGGGCTAAAGCAAGCCCACACCTCCTCACAGGACACAGAGGCTGTGACCAAACAGTGCTTAGTGCTAGGGCAGGGCTGGTGAGAGAGCACTGCTCCCACCATGACCTGCATGTGTTGATCAAGGGCACTGCAAATCCATCGCAAGTTGACAGGACATAGCTGTCTCCTTCTGGGCAGCTCCCATCAACACTTTGGGGATACTTGCTGACCCAGCTCATCACCCCCAACCTCTCTGGGGCATAGGGAGGGGGTTCAGTGCAGGAGGGCTCAGGATGCACTGGCACCAGTAGCAGTGGCCTCCCCTCCTGCTCACGCAGCCACAGAAACTGCTTTCCCCAGCTCTCAGCAGCCTCCAACACTTCAGTCAGCTCTCTGCCTACTATTTCATGGGATATTATCAGAGTGCTTCCAGATCCATAACTCCTCCTCAATTCCTTTTCTATTACAGGGAAGGCACTTTCATTTGTTAACAAAAACTTCTTTCTGGATGCTAATGGAAACCGAGGTGGAGCACCCAATGTGGTTGTAGTGATGGTGGATGGGTGGCCGACCGACCGAGTGGAAGAGGCCTCCAGGCTGGCCAGAGAATCAGGGATCAACATCTTCTTTGTCACTGTTGAAGCAGCTGCTCAAAGTGAAAAGCAGAATGTTATTGAACCGAACTTTGTGGACAAGGTACTAAGTGGGCTGAGTCTGACCAGGAGCTTGGCTCTGACTAAATTTTCCAAGCGACTTCATTCAGGCCATTTCCCTTTCCTTCTTACCACTTATGGTTATTTCTTTTCCTTCTTGTACATACTGTCTTGAGTTTTTCTGTACAAAAACCAGGCAGTCATGCTGAGGTCAGAAAGCGGATGAAGTCAGTAAAGTTCTGGTTTGAGGTACATCATCAAGCAAATGGCTTTTGACTGACTAAACCCGGGCACACACCTGCAGTTGTACTGAGATGCACGGTTTTCCAAATACACAGCAGCGTGACAAAGTACAATTGCAGCCTGAGCAATTTGGGATGGTTTTTTCCACAAACCTCCTGCTGTGAATCTCCCACTAGGGGAAGGATGAGGAGCCCTGTCAACCTAATGTCAATGTTGCATTTACAAACAGGTCCCACACAAGCAAAGGGTGGCACAGTCCCAACACAGGCACAGTCTAGTTTTTCAGCTATACTGGATAACTTAAACATCCTCTTTCCACTGTGGATGAAGGTTATTTTTCAGTAATTTGTTTCTGCTGCTATGGACTTCATGGTAGCTCTTGGAAAAAGGATAAATCCCTGCCATGTACAGCAAAAAAAAAAGAGAATGTGAGCCTTGATTGATTTGTATTTGGCACCAACAGTAGCTGTCTGATCAACAGTGCTTCAGGACAAGCTGGCACCCAGTTAGGGCAGGAGATATCTACCAAGTGGAAAACCAGGCTGGGCTTAGGAAACAGGGCTGAATTATCTGGTATTTTCAGAAAACAGATTCCCGTCTGAGCTGGGTTGCTCTGCCATGAAATAATCTCCCGTGAGTTTCAGAGCTGCTCCAAAGAGCTGCACTGTCTCTGGTCAGCATGTAATTGGATTGTAGTCTCATTTGCATTTAGTGTTTTTAAAAGAGCAAAGCTACAGCGAGCCTCTGCAAACATGCCAGAGACACAGCAGGAGTGAGAGTAGAGTGGGCTCAGAACAGGAAGGTAAGGAGGGAATGGTGACTTGATACTGCTGCATTGTAACACTAAAATAGAAGTAAGAAGAACAAATGAGAGCAGGACACCGTGAGGAGCCCAGACTGGAGGGAACTGTAACTCCCTTGGAGCTGTTGGGCTTTATGCAAGTCAAGACCAGTGCCTCGGTCTATTAAAACAGTCAGATACACACACCACCACAAAGCTGACAGATAAAGCCTGGCTTAACAAAATATTCTCACCCACAGAACTGAGGAATTGGTATTTAAAAGGCACTAAAGCCAAAGATGATTTGATCCAGCCTGTTTGCATCACTCCCCTCCTCCACCCCTTGACTTCCCCCATGTCCTCTTGTCCTCTGCTGTGCCAGCCCTACTTCCTGCCCATGCTGACCTGACTCCCAGTAACCCTATAGAAGCCTCCCGTCGATCTGGCCCTTATGAGTATTGACTTATAAAAATTAATTTTATATATAGATATAATTTTTTTTTTTTTTTTTTACTATTTGGCAGAGCAAACACAGTGAGCCTGGGTTTTTCTGTTTAGAAGGGTATGAACCAAGTTTTCCTCAGCTTAAGCCCCAGGTTTCACTTGAAGGTAGTAGGGTTTGCCAGTAGGCAAAACTTTCCTTGCTGTTCTGAATGACGGGAGCTGAAGTTGGCACCTGGCAAACACACAGGCTCCTGCAATGTCCATGGGAGCCACACTAAGAGCAGCTCTGTAATTTGGATGCTTTTCCTGTGAACAATGTAACTCACGTAAAAAACCTTGACAGGTGGCAAACTTGCTTATTACAGTTCTCTCACTACTGTAATATCAGCTCCATCCCACAGCTCTAAAAAAAAAGGCAGGAAAAGCTGTCACATTACACAAGTATCTGTGATGTTATACTGACATCATTTCCCAGGGAAGCAGATGGTGATTGCGGGAGAGGCCATTTCAGACTCCAGCACTGCTCCTTCCAGGAGCCTATATTTACAATTTAACTACATACCCCAGCAGAAACATGCAGACTGAATTTCCATTGCATTTATCCTCATGTTGCCTTGCAGGCAGTGTGCAGGACAAGTGGCTTCTATTCCATCAACGTGCCCAGCTGGTTCAGCCTCCACAAGGTGGTGCAGCCCTTGGTGAAGCGGGTGTGCGACACCGACCGGCTGGCCTGCAGCAAGACGTGCCTCAATTCCGCCGATATCGGCTTCGTGATCGACGGCTCCAGCAGCGTCGGCACCGGCAACTTCCGCACGGTCCTCCAGTTTGTAGCCAACATCAGCAAGGAGTTCGAGATTTCGGATACCGACACGCGCATCGGAGCGGTGCAGTACACCTACGAGCAGAGGCTGGAGTTCAGCTTTGACAAGCACAGCACGAAGCAGGATGTGCTGAACGCTATCAAAAGGATCAGTTACTGGAGTGGCGGCACCAGCACGGGAGCAGCCATTAGCTACGCCTCAGAGCAGCTGTTCAGCAAGTCCAAACCCAACAAAAGGAAGATCATGATTCTCATCACAGATGGCAGGTCTTACGATGATGTCAGCATGCCAGCCATGGCAGCTCACCAAAATGGTAAGGTCTTCTATCACTGCCTGCTCTCCCCTCATGCCTCAGCACTCATCCAGGTCAGATAAATGCAGTTTCCTATGACTCGAAGGCACTGGATGAAACCTTATGAAGGAAGAGTAGTACTTGTCCCTGGGGTCCCACTGAGCTCCAACAAGATCAGCATCTGTTTAATAGCTGAATAAGGAACTTCAGAAAAAAAACTTATAAATCATCACAAATGCAGCTATCTAGGACATCTCAAGGGATTTCCTGTTTTAGCAACACAGGACTTCTTTGGCTTTCTAGTGAAGATAGGTATTGGTCTTAAATAAGATTTAATGCAATGAAAACTTTTATGCTTATTCTAAACTTCAGGTTTCTTTCCAGGAGTCATTGCTTATTCCATTGGAGTTGCTTGGGCAGCCCCAGATGAACTGGAAGCCATTGCATCAGACCCTGCTAAGGAGCATTCCTTCTTTGTGGATGAATTTGACAACCTCTACCGCTATGTTAATCAGCTCATCCAAAATATTTGCACAGAGTTCAATTCCCAGCCACGGAACTGATGGACTTAAGCAAGGCAGGACCCTTGGGCACCGTGCTGAAGGCACACCAAGTACCACAGGAATAACGCCAGCCCTCAGTTCAAGAAGCACTGGAGGTGTTTCCCTCTGGCACTTTCCAGTCAGCAAGGTTGATTGCAGCTCTGTCCCTATGCATGATAATGCTCTGTGTAGACTGTTGATTTTCATTTTTTGTCCTTGCAGGCATCAGAAACTCTGATTTGGCTGGATAGAGAAGGAGGCAGTAAACATGGAGGAAATAACTGCAGTAGTTTGAAGAGCTGCTTCCAGCATAGAGCCCCAGCTTACCCAATTCTCACCTTTGGACACATGCAAGCTTCTTAAAATGTGCCACCTGCTCCCTGGAGTGGCCAGGTCCCTTCAGGGAGTGGCCAGGCTGCTGAGCAGCTGTGGTAGAAACACCTCATGCGGCACTGCCCACCACATGACACACAGGTCAGAGCTCAAATACCAGATGCTTCTTTTGGAGAGGGAACACAGCTCAATTTGAGTACCTTCTTAAAAGCAGGTACTCACTCCATACTGCTGTCTTGTCAGCAAGTTAAGCTTCAGCTAGTGTAAACTCAAGCACTGGGATTTATCCAAACCCTGAGAAACTGAAAAGCAAGTGAGCAGAAAGGGTCAAGCTCCAGGACCCTCTAATCCTTTGCCAACCCCAGTAAATCCTCAAATCCACATGGCAGCCAACATGCAAGAACCGGAATCTAATCTCCTACAACACTGCATTAATGCTTGATCTTGAGAAGTGTCTTTCCCCCTCAGCTTCATCCTTCACTCTTGGGTGGTTCAAGGCCTGCAGGACCACACGAGTGTTGCCAGGACACAGGAGACTTTGAGAAAAACTGTGGGTTTAAGTTGGTCACAATGAGAAAAGCATTTAAGACCCACCAGTCTGTCATTAAACCACCACTCAGAAGAGGAGTCTCTAGTGTGAGGAGAGCTATTCAAGAGCCATTAACAGGATTTAAGAGAGAATTATCTGAAGTTCTGTATTATACACTGGGAAAAGCAGAATTTCAAGCATTTACAGACACTCTCTGTCAAATTTAGGACTGACTTCTCTTTTACAGATTGGTTTAAAAATATACCTACTACAGCCCTGGATCAGTCAGAACACACAGTGGTTTCTTAACTGGAGAACTACCCATGTCACTAGTCACTGGGGGAGGAGTGACACACTAGGAGGACCAAAAGAACTGCACTTTATTTTGCAAGCAGCAGTTGCTGGTTATGTTCCATCCAGTATCATTTAAGAAAATACATACATTAAGCAAAGTTATCAAAGGAACCAATGAAAACATGAGTGTTCACACCCCTTACGGCAATAAAAGCCATGCTGTGCCAGGCTCATGGAACTAACAGGAAATGGAAAGAAATTAAAACTCACATTTGCCATATTACTTGCAAATCAGGCTTTTAACAGCATTTATAGTTTTAATAACCATGAGCCAAGATATTTATTAGCCACATAAATTTTAATTGAATTGCCGTAAGGGAAACTCATTTTATCAGCAAAAGTAACACTATTTTTTAAATCATTATGTTTGGAAATATGACTGAAATAGCTCAAAACCTGTCAACTAAGTAAGCATAATGCAAATTAATAAAACCAGCAGATTCTGCATGATCCCCCTGGTGTGGTAACATAAACCAGGCTGGAGTCCACTCTACAGGTTATCAAACCAATTCTGGATGAAACAGTGGTTTTACATAGTAAAAGCTCATCGCTTCCCCTTAGAAGAAACATTAAGTTCCAGTTTTAACTGAGTATCATCAATTCAACCACTCTACCCAGACTAAAAGCACAGGACACTGTCAGCTGCCACAAATATATTTGTATGCAGAGTTTTTACCACTAATCTGTGCTGCTGCAGTTCACAGCAATAGCGTGGTGGCTTGAAAAAATGATTAAGGATAGAGAGAGTTAGGTATGAGCAGAGCAACTGCTGATATCCCCCATCTCCTGACCCAGCTCCTCACTCCATTCTGCTGAACACATCTTTCTCTGTCAACAAGGGACATTACATGGGCT
Organism: Coloeus monedula; assembly: GCF_965178545.1. Lineage (NCBI taxonomy): Eukaryota > Metazoa > Chordata > Aves > Passeriformes > Corvidae > Coloeus > Coloeus monedula. Next base: position 38,998,462 of record NC_138782.1, read on the forward strand.
GGACAAAACTCAAGCCCATAAACTGAATTTACTGGGGACTTCAACTCAGACACCAGATTTATTGTATGAAAACCTGTTTGTTTGGGGCTTGATTTGGGGCTACCTGAGAAAAAGGCCTAAATCCTAACTTACAGTTACTCTTAATACTGTGGTTTAACTTTTAATGCAGCAGCTTACTACCACATATTGTTCTCCATATTGAATGTACTCTTGCAGCACCAAAGATTGGTACCCTGCAGAGACTCCCCAATGTTTCACTTTTGCTCTGCCAAAAGCACAGCAGTGATGGCCAAGACATCAGGAACAGCTAGAGCACACATGTTCTTTAGGATGCGCATAAGGGATATATGCATATGGGATATAATTTTTTCTAAAGCTTGAACTTCAAGCAATGACATTAAGCTTTCAAATGCTCTTTCACAGGAAAGTTGCACAGCTATCTTTCGTCAAGCATTTATAAAGGGCACTTCAGGGTTTGTTGCTGTTCAAATGGTTTATCTTCAGTTTACAGAACAACTCTGGTGCTGATTTCTCAAAGTGCATTTTTATTTACTTCTTGGGACGATCCTCAAATTGTCAAAACTCAAAGCATGAAAGTGGTTTAATCCAACTCTTGTCTAAACTTAGACATCCTATTCATAAACACCATAAAATTAAGCGGAAGCCTCAAAACTTTTAAGAATACACCCTTCCATTAAGAAAAGCAATCACAGAATACACTCCTCTTAACCTTTATCTTTCATAGCAATCAACTTACTTGCAGCCTACTAAAGTCGCTAAATGCTGTTTTATTAAAAAAACCAAGATAGCTTACATATAGAGATAAATGTTCAAAGAGGTATATTTGTTTGAAGAAAGCAGCAGAACTCCTTCTGTAACATATACAAGCTATTTTGAGCTTATCAACATAAGTTGCTTTATCTTTTGCAATAAAATGGTCCTAAAGGCACATGCAGTGCATGTCATCTCATATGGGGTTAAAAAATAAACAGCAAATACAGCCCATGCCACTTTAGTTTCTGAAACACAGCTGAGATTACTACTACATTATGGAAGACCTAGCAAGGCTGGCAAAGCCCCGGGCACTTCAGTGCTGTCCTCTTACATGCTCAGATGAAAAAGATCCTTAGAGTGAGCTACCACAAAATTACCTGTCAGAGGAATCAGTCACTGAAGTAGAGTCTAATGACTGAAGGGCATCAAGGTCATATGTACTTTCCAAAGTCTGCAAGATCATGTTCTTTTTGGAACCAGACTTCCTTTGGAAGATGAAAAAAAATAGCACAGGCTCTACACACTTTCTAGACGCAGGACTGAATCAAAAGAGGATCTGTATGTCCAGTCGCTTGATGCTGGGCCACTTAGTTTCAGATGTCTGACCAGTGCAGCAGAAGCTGTTGTCTGGCAGAGGCATCCTGAAGAGATGGGAGCTGTCTGAACTAGTCACTGCACACACACTCTAGAGGGTGTCTGACCACCCTCTCCCTAAGAAATAAGCATCTTTGCACTGAGAGTTGGGCTGGTGGCTTATCAGTGCTCAGCAACCACAATGCAGAACACCCACCTGGAAATACCTACTGATGCTCATGCTCTGGAAGCCTTGGAAGAGCTCAGTTTCAGCATCTCTTCCAACTCCAGCATTAGCCACTCACATTTTCAGTGAGCCACCAAATTCAATTAAGAGTTCAGCCATCAGAGAGAGGTAACTCAAAGTCCTGTTTCCCTGGAGTGGGACACTCAGCATTTCTGCTGTCACTGTGCTGCCCTGCACAGAAGGCATCACCTGCAGTGTGCACCTCCTGCTCCTCAGCTGCTGCTGCTTTGCTGGTTCAGCAAGAGGAGAGTCTCTCCATGGCTGCTGCTGACAGGTGGGCAGACAAGCTTCCCCTTCCTCCTCATGCTCCTTCCCCCATGGCTCTCCAGCACACAAGGAAAACCATACCAGTAACCAGGAAAAGCTCTGGAGTTAAGCATCCAGCCAGGATCAACCCAATCTAAACATATTTAGTGATTTAACACTCTGCCTATAACCCCACAAAAAATTATCCACGTTATCTTCTTAGAAAGTCAAAGCAAGCAGTAAGTAGTATCAGAAATATTACTGAGACACCAAATTTAAGTCACTTTTCTGTGGTGTGTGTACTTTAAATTATTTCATGGTTGAACAAAGTCACTATCATTCTGCTAGCTATTTTTCTCTGTCCATGAGCAACATTATGGAAACAACTTGATCCCTTTTCTTTTCCATTCCCATCTCATTTTGAGACATCTTAGAAAGTACCAGGCCATTTACATCTGCTAAGTCACCTACACATTGAAAACATTACAAATGTACATCTATGCAGCTGAATGCTTCAAATTCCTCAAAATAATCTTTTTTCCTCATTAAACTGGGGGAGGAAGGGTGATGAGGGTTTTAGCACTGCATCAGCAACACTGCTCACAATCAACTGTGTCAGTCTTACTGAATGGCAAGAAACGTGTTATTTTTCTTAACACCAGTTTAACCCCTTCTCAGATTTCTAATGAGAACTCTGATAATGCAGTTCAAGAATTCCAGCAGTCATAGAAATTACTTCTTTTTAAGCACAAGAAATTGTAGAAGTTCCCCTGTATCACCAAGTGTACTCACTTTTCTCACATGCAAATCATCATGGGGCCATATCTTGTTCACAGGCAAACCCATAAGCATGTTAGGAAGGCCTCCCACATGTGAGGGTCACTTGTACATTATTCACTAAATCTTTTTTCCCCCTACCTCAGGAATCCTCTAGAGGCAGTCACACTGGGGTGAATGAGATTGTACTGTCAATTCATAAAGCAATTCCTCCTTTCCTACGAGGCAGGAAGATGACTAGGACTAAATCAGGCTATTTTACACCTATCGAGAAAAGATGAGAACTTCACTTATCCCACCTACAAGCTCAGAAAAAACAGGATGGACTCACTGACAACAACTTGTTCTGCTCAGTTCTGTGTAGGTTCTCCTGCCACCCCTTCACAGTGCCATTCTGAGCACCTTCCTGTAGCAACGCAGCTGCCATCTGTGATGTGTGGTTTGCTCTCCCGCATCCTCTCCCCAAGGGCAGAACCACGCGTTTCTTTTTATGCTGAATGAACGCCGTCCTCGGGAAGAGCCACGTGTCTGGCTGCGAACAACGCCCGCTGACAGACCAGCTCCTGCACAACCACACCCACTCCGCATGTCTGCTCACCCCACATTCACCCCCACACAGGGACCATGTGCCTCAGCACATGGAGATGTGCGGTGACAACAGAGCCAAGCTGGTGGAGCAGGATGAAACCAAGACACCCAGAGAACACAAAAAACAAGGCACTCCTGAGAATAGTGACACGCTGCACAGTTCAACAAGAATTTCACATGGAGTTACCTCAAGCCCCTCCAAACAAGTCTATTAGTCTTGGTCTTAATGCACTTTCCCCTCCTAGCACTCACACCAAAACCACACACATCTTGGGATAAAATGCAGAATTATGAACACAATGCAAAATGTTGAAAAATAGTATTTATTAGCACCCAATTTACATAATTATATGGTACAAATGACACTTGCTGCTGCAACATTAAATAAAGCTGCTCTTAAAAACCATTGCTTATTTCTGGAAGTCCGTGTGATTTTGCTCAGCACAGAATGCGGGTACAGTACACAGATACCCCACTTCACTACTGCCATACCAGCACAAATACCTGCATGGTTACCTCAATGGGGTCTCATTTCAAATGGCACACTAACATAAGCAGATCTATATAATTTTAAATGACAAAATATTTATTTGACTTATTCAGGCAAGTGAATGTAGCTTTAAATATAACCTATCCAAGAAGTTTCACAAAGTATGAATTGCAGTGAAAAAGAGAAAATTCAGGGCTGCACTTGAGAAGCTCAAAATTACACTGGCGTATTTCAAAATAATCTCCCTCTGAATTTTCTGTCTTTGCCATTTTAGATATTTTTCCAGCATTTTAAACTACTGAGTTTTAGTAAGAAGTTTAATACTAAGTTTTTGAAGAAGCATTTCCATTTAAAGCAAAAATTTATACTTGTAATAATAAATGCTAACAGATCTTTGGAGAATGAAACACTTTCATTTTTCTCATGTCCCATGATTAATAAGCCTTTTCAAAATCATGAAATATATTACATTTATGGATGCTTACTCCCAAGAAAACTATTTCCTTCATAAATAAGAAAACAGAATTTCTCACTCAAAATAACATTCACTTTTGTACAACAGTTGCATTTAAACAAGGTAATTTTGGTGGTACTGCAATCCTGACACAGCCTTGTACTGAGCCATACACAAAAAACTGACAGACTATTACTCAACAAGCAGGTATTTCTCATTTGGATCCAAAGTTCTACAAGACACTTGAAGCCCAACACTGTTTCAAAGCAGTCATTCAAAACTGGCATATAAAATCATAACCTCAGCAAAGTTCTGAAGGGGAATCTTAATTTCCTTTAGCTGTTTATATATCAGCCACAGTAGCCTTTTCATATCAACTATCTGCCATGGAAGTGACCCAAAACAGAAGGGGAGCCACTGTATTACTATCGTGTTAGTGGTTATCACCTGTAATAACTTCTCCTAAAGAGAGGTGTCAGGTACCTCTAAGTTCTAGTAGAAAAGAAAAAATTCTATTAATATAAGCAACAACAACAACAACAAAAAATCCAAGCTACAGTCCATATGACGAAGAAATTTGTCCTTTTTAACCTGACAGTCAGTTGAAGATAATTACGCAAATTACAATGCAAAGCTGACAAAAGTCAACAGAGAACCTTACAGCAACAAAAGTCATCTCATCATGGGGTTCCTTCTACAAGTTTTTTCAGATGCACTATTCAAGGAAAACATAGCACAAGACTGCTTTTCAGTCTGCTTGGACTATAAAAGTACAAGCAATCATTAACTAACATGCTCAGTTTACATTTCCAAAAGAAGTGCTAACATATATGAGACACTTTTCAAAACTGATACACATCTGCAAATGTCTGATTGCAAGGAAACAATTTGAGGAGCCATACACCTGAAAACAAGCTACATTCAAAAGCACTGTATCTTGATGACAGGAAGCATAAAAAAATAAATTCTTAATGGAAAAATATTAGCTTGAAGTCCATCATTTATCCCTTATACAATGTTTTTGGCTGCTTTTCACAAGTAATCCAAAAATAATGACAATATTTGGCTTGGCAACAAGTTATCCTTTCCCTTTCAGAATAGTACAAATCCAGCTGCACAAATCTTTTCTCAACACCCTAGTCCAATACTCTGGTGTGAGGACCAAGGGTTTCTCAAAATAGCCAGGAAGTAATTTTGGGAGCCTGCAATTCAAACTTGAGGGAATGGAAGAAGACTGGCCTTGAGAACCATGTCAACACAGGGCTTTGAGAAGCTTAGAAACACGTGCACAGGGCATGGTTTAAGCACTGGTGTGATCTCCCACAATCACAGCATGGCTTGGCAGCATGAGCAGGGCAAAACTAGCTTAACACACAATACCACAATCTGCGCTTAAGCAGGAAGAAGTTGGGCTAAGAAGAATAGATTATTATTAAATGCCTTTTTAGCTCAGCCATAGTTTGGATTTTGTAATCTAACAAAAAGTCTCTCCTGACAACAAACCAGATGAGACCCACAGGTTGTACTATTCAACTGGATTTATGCCTTCTGTAGTGGAATCCAGATTCTCAAAAACATCTTAAATGATACAGCAATTCATAAGCTTTCACAACTGACTACAGAGCAGCAAAACTAAGCCAGAAGGCAGGGTAAGAGATAACCAACTAGAATTAAATGAACTGGGTGTAAAGAGGTACAAATCAGCTTTTTGGTGGTGAGAGCAGTAGGGCTGAAGCTGAAACCCTACCACCCTTCAAAAAACCACTCCAAGAGAAAAATTAATAGCCCTTTATGAAATTCACTCTGCAATAAGAGCTCACTGCAGATGAGATTTAAGATTCTCAGAAAATATAACCTAAAGGAAGATTTAAGTGGGAAGATAAAAAGCAGGATCAAAAGGATAGATAACCTGCACAGGTATGTTCATTAGTACAGGCAGAGACTTTTTTTTAAAGGTCGTATTTCCAACCATCCTCCCTCCTAGGAACATTCCCACCAGCTAAACAAGAGCGTTTGCCCAAACAAGGACTATTTACACAAGACTCATCCTAGTCCTTCCCCACCCTCCCCAGGAGTTCATTTGCTCTGCTGTATGTAACATTATCTCTTACCAGAGGGGTTACTTTTTGTAGAACACCCCTGACATAACCAGATGGATCGACACTGCTGTCCATCAGTTTCTCTGCTGCTCAGTAGAAACATGGCAGAGGCTTTCACTGGCAGTTTACAGGAGAATCGTTTCTGTAACTGTGTTTGTCTCTAAGCTTAAAGACACTGATGATGAAAGAGTCAAGACTGTTCACCTATTGTAACCCTCTTTAGCTAAACACATTATCAGATTCAGATAAAATATTCTCAACACCTTCACATCCTTATGAGAAAAAAGAAGCTTCCTGAAACATCTGAGCATTTTTTTCAGGGAAATATTTTCATCCCCTCTGTCACTCAGTAGTAACAACTACACTAAGCATCTCTATGATGCTCATGAACAGCAGCTGCCCAAGAAAACCCATACTGCCATATCAAAGATTGCCACATTTTATACAAACCAATTTACCACATGGAAGAGGTTAACTATCACATTCTGATTTCTTCATTTCTAAGTGTAGTCCAAACCAGCTTCAACTAAACAGCCACAAATTTCAGCATAGGACAATGACAATGGCTGTACTTTCTTCCTCAATGCATCTCAGGTTGACTAGGTACTTCACACAGGCATCAAGTAGGCTCTTGGATACCTGGGACAGTCTAAAAACACACTGCCATGTTTCCAAATACACATCTTGAAAGGCATTAATAAAACCGAGACTTAATTATCTGATGGTTATGTCCGCTTTTCAATTGTTTGTTTCCACACTTCTGCCCATCAAACACTGCTCAAAGAACACGAGTTTACAGAAATTGCTGCTCCCCAAAATTACACTGTTGAAACCTAGGGAGGCAGGGAAAGAGGTCATATCTGTGATCCAACAAATGTGCTGAAAAGGTGGTGTAACTAAGTCCTTTATCTCTCACACATTTATTCAAATGGACAAGTTTCTGGTTACTTAAAATTCACAACTGAAAAACAGTGTTGTATGACCCAATCAGAAAGCTGTATGGTGGACACCACCATAGGAACCAAATTACATGGGACTGCTTTAATGTAATATTATTTGAAAATACATGTCCTAAAAAAATAGCCTGCAGTATATGGCATATAGTTCTACAGGCTTCTTGCTAAAGAACATATTTGATCAAAATAAACATGAATGAGATAAAAGTAGTAAATCTTTTATGTGGAAGTTTTCTCCTTGAGGCCCAAAAATAAATGCAGACACTAGGATTTTGTAAGAGTAACACAATGTATCTAGAAGTTCTTCCAAGCTACTCCAAATCATTCTGGGCATTTTGGTAACTGAATGAAATATGTGAAAGCAAACAGCCCAGTGAAGTAAATTAAAAGTGAGAGTATTTAAACCTAGCGGACCAACTTTCACCATACAGAAGGACTGAAAATTCTGCCATTAAATTAGTTAGTAAAACCAAAATCATTAGCACAGGCTAACATACACAAAAAATTATATGAGTTAAATTTAAAAATTACCATGTAAATTAGATAAGGGAAAAATAATAATAGTAAAACGCTATATACTGATATTGCAGAAAAAGGGTCTTTTCAAGAATAAGCCTTGGGTCCAGTTTTGTTTACACTTTCAATGAGCACATGGATCACACTAATGAAAGTTACCAATTACACTGAACCAAGAAAAACTGCACATAAAAGAGGAACAAATAAAAATAATTTAGTGCCCTCAGAGGTCAGAAGTTCAAAGCTTGTAAGACCCAGGATAATCATGAAACAGGAATTAAGTCTCTACAAAAGAATCATAACATACTGAAAGTGAAGAAGAAACTTGAAAAATAGCAATGCTCAAATGTTACTTAGAGGAGTTGTCACAAGTAAAGACATACGACTTGAGTTTGTCGGACATCAAAAGCTTGGTCCTCCTACATAAAAGCATCGCATTACAGAGGATAAACCCAACCAAATAACAACCAAGCTTAACAGATAACCTTCAGACTAAGTCCAACAAATCATGCATGTGGAATGGTGGTATGGACACCAAGATTTGGAGAATTGAGCTTAAAGGATGAAAACAAGAAAATGTAGTGCAAAAAAAGCAGACTAAAAAAATAGCTTGAAGAAAGCAGAAAGGAATGAAAATCTACAGATGGAACCAGTGTGTGCATGCAGGTTCCAAACTCCAAAGACTATGAAGAATATGTAAAATGGCACAAAACATGGCTTGGAATACTGGCATGAAGTTACAAAAAGGAGTGACTAAATATCACGTAAATCCTCCTGCCAGCGAGATGTAATCATTGAAATAATCTTTAAAAGGAAGCCTAATTGTTTAGAACATATAAAATCTCACTGTCCAAGACAATATTAGAATGCACAAGTCTACAACCCTGCTTTAGCAAGCAGATGGACTAGATAACCTAAATAATTTTTTCAACCCTATCTCCTATGATGATGTTCAGAAGATCTGACAGGCTCATGCACAATACCCTGCAGTCCTACAAGTATGTGAGCAAGTACAGTAAAAAGACATTGACATCAATTATGAAGACAAGCACAAAAATATATATACTCCACAACCTCTTTGTAAGGCTACATTTGTTTTGTTTTGTTTTTTAAAGGCACCTCATCCTCTAGCTAATTGCCAGCTTTAAAAAAAATCACTTTTCGGTTTGAGCAAGAGCTCAATACTGAGAACGAAACATCTTTCAATTCACATTTGAACAGCCACCTCTTACATTCCAATTGTAATCAGAATGACAGTCTTTAAAAACAAGCATGCTGGCCTATTAGTTTTTATGTACAGCAATTTAAACAACTGTGACTACATATTGTATTGTGTAAGCAAAAGCACAACATTCATTTCATACTCACACCATTATCCTTTGTATACACAAACTCAAGAGGACTCTTAATACTAAAACATTAAAATGCACCCATGGAGTCTTCCCTTACTAGACACATTTAATACATGTTTACAATATATATACACATATATAATATACATAACTTTTAGAATTTTTCAAATAAATCTTTGTAATTTTCTCTTCAAAAAGAAATAAAATAATGACACTGAAAGAATATGAGTCAAGTACACAGAACTCTCACAAAGTTGAATGCTCAGTTTTGCAGCCAAGTTTCCTCCTTTTCATCATAACCAAAACATTTTATAAAAACTAAATAATCTGTATTATTATTGTAGTCATCTGTTTCATGGTAAAAGTTTTAATCCTATCTAAGGAAATATATTGCATATCAATATCATGAAGTGACATATCTGAATATTCTGAGCAATAAAAGGTATTCCAAGATATTTTAGCAGTACATATAATGTGTTGCAGGCTCAAACAGCACAGGTCAACCTCTTATTCTAAATAATATACTTGGTTTAAACTCTGAGATCAACTTCAAATGTGGTCCCATCCCCAAATGCCACTCTAAAAACAACACAGTCAAACCTTATGTTGATATCTTTCAATGACTCCTGCTTACCAAGTGTCAGTTTAAAGGTAAAGATTTATTTATCAGTTTCCAGTCTCAGCCTCATGCTGGTACTTGAGGAGTTGCACTGGGTTCTTTCCTACTCATATCAGCACCAGAAATCAACTCCAGCAGAAATTCTGCTTCCCAATCCCATCAGAGAAAAACACCAACTTCACGCTCATGAATAGTGATAATTCTGATGATGACATGTAATAGAAAAGAATCCACTCACCTTCCTTTAAGAAGGGATAAAAAGACTAAAGATCAGATTCAAAGTTATTTGTCAAATCAACAGAGAAACTCTGAACAGATAAACAAAGGACATCTGTTGAGTAATTATGAGAAGCACTCATTCTTCAGGTAACCCCATCAATGGCACATACACCCAGCGAAGCGGACAAGGTAAAGAGTCCCACAAATGGTGCAGCTGGGAAATATCTCTAGCAGTAGCAGAATCTCTCAAACTGATGGAGCTTTGTATAGTTCCCACCTATTCCACTAGAAGGACCCATACAAAGCATCAGATTTAATCTTCAGATGAAGTATTTCACTGTTATCCTTAATGCCCAGAATGATACCCTTTTTAGCAGGAACAGAAAGAGGAGATGAACGCTGGATACCTAAAATTGCAGGACAGCTTCTTTGGAAAGCTTTGTGATAATTTCTTGTGCCAGATCTCCAGGAATAAACAGCATTAAAATCTGAATAAGTTAAATTTGCTACTACAGTATACACAGACTGTGTCAGTCTGTTGTTAACCAGGATTTAAACTAAAGGCTCAGCTTCTAACCATACGCTAATACAGTCTTAAAAAAATTATATAAATTTTTTTGCAAACTAGGTATTTACTGAGAAACACAGAAGGTGTAACAGAAACTTTACTGCATTTTAATTTATGTTAGTAATTTGCCTTCCTTTAATTGCATTTATCTTAGGCTAGCAGCCAGGTGGCTGAGATTAACTATCCACTACTGCTCTCTGAACAAGATCTACTTTATTCATACCAAAGGGATAACAAAGTGCCTCTCACATGATACAGTAATGAGCATGTGAACTGACTTTGAATCACTTTTTCCAGGTGATTTGAGTACATTAAGATTCCTCAATGAGAAGCATCCTAGGAAGTTTCCCTCTTTTCCTACTCCCTGATGCAATTAGACCCCTTCTTTCCAGTACTCCATTTTATTAATAGAGAATACGTAGACCTAGTTTCACCCAAGGCCTGCCTGGACGAAAATTCACACCCCCTAAATAAAAGCTTTTTTTTTTTTTTTTTTTTTTAAACTATTTGAAACTGAGAGATTCCAAGCTCTCAGCACCAGCTGAGCTCACAGAAACCAGAACAAACGTCAATTTAGAAAACAGCACCCTGCAAAACTAAACACTTACAAACATTCTCTGAATTATAGGGCAAGATAAAACAACTCATGCCCTCCTCTTCTCTTTTGTGCAGCTGGTTAAATATATACAAAGCTAAAGTTGAATGGGAAGCACTCTGTCATACAAACACTTTAGCCAGGGCATCTGCTCCTGCACTGGCAATATAACATTTGGATGGGTGGAATGCCACATCATGAATGGACTCATCAAACTTTTTGCGATGAGCAGTAAATTCTTGGATGCAAGTCTTGCTTTCAAGATTCCACAAGCGAATCGAGCAGTCATGACCTAAAGAAAAGGGAAACAGTTTTCTTTATAATTTGCATGCCTGCCACCATTATGAGAAAAAGAGAATGAAATCTGAATGTACTTACTGCCAGACATCAAATACAAGCCATTAGGATCAACAGCTAAACTTGTAACTGCATCTAAGTGAGCCACCATGGAGTGGATCAGTTTTCCTTTGAAAGAAAAGATTTATTTAGGTTATTTTCTGCAACTAACTTTGTTACCTGTAGTCACTGCTTATGACGCTACCATAGCTGATATTATAAATACAAGATCTTGTCCCATGACTGAATCATTAAAATTATACAAGAAGTCATTCTTTTAATGTTCACAGTTCCCAAGAACCACAGTAACAATATCATCAACGTTTGTGAGACCTTTACTTTAAGCCATCCTGACACTGCAATCACTGTGCATTTTAAATATCTGCCCCTTAAGATAATTGAGTTGTCAGGTAAGATCTTGAATGGGAAGGAAGGCAGGGGCTGAGTATACTAAAAGCAATGAATATAAACTACATAGGAGTAGGGGATAATGTTAGTTGTCTCAGAGAGAATTAATGTTCTATTACAGCTTATTAAAATTACAGCAATGATTTCATGTTAAAAATTGTAAATTATGGGTCAAACGTGGCAGAGGTCTAGGAAGCACTGAAGGAGTGCAAGAGGTTCCCGCTCTCAAGATCAAAATAATACAGACAACCAACAGATGAAACATAAACATAAGAACGTGAAGATTTTGAAAAAAGAAGCCTTTTATGGTAAATAATTATAAACCCCATACACAGGGCATCCCAAAAGAATGGACAGATGCAAGTTCCTTATCACTTTGCCAACAAAGCTTTAAGTGGGCTGGCAATCTTTGGACTCTGCTGGTGATGAGAGATTTCCACTTCAGAGGCTATCCAATTCTTGACATCCCTCAGCATTTATGTGAATAATATAGATCATAATGATTTACATTATACAATGTAATGGCTATGGCTAAGACCAGCTGAAAAGATGCATACCTGTATTGTTGTCATAGAATTTGATGTGTCTGTCTTCATGAGCAGTGATACTAATTGGAAGAGTTGGATGGCTGATGACTCTGTTTATCTGACAGGAAGAACTGACTGCTAAGAAAAAACCCACACATATCAGTACATGTAAATTGCTAAATTCTTTGAAAGATTGCTACTAAGAAATAAGTATGTAATCAATCTTATTTGCAAAATACTTCTTACATATATATCCTGGAAACTCACAGCTAGCACCTTATGTTATGCACTTTACAATACTTTCCAAACTACACAGGATAAAAACATACATAAATCGTATGTATGCTAAGTAAGGTCCAGCTTCTGGACATGGTTTTAGATAGGCACACCAGCTAAAAATGTGAAACCAAAAATTGAGTGAAAACACCTCATTCACACACATTCCTCCTCTTGCCAAGTCAAACTTTCTTCATAACACCCAGGACAGGAAAATAAAACACTGCAGGCAGTGTGTTTCAAGCAAACAAAATCCACTTAATATTATCTGACATACATGGATTGAAATTATTATTAAAAAAAAAAGGATGCTAGACTATTCATAGGAGAGCCAATTTCCTAGCCTTCAATACTTCTGAAATAGCATGCATATATATAGATACCTATACACATACAGAGAAAAAAGTATAGGAATTATCTGATTAGAAATCTAGGCATTGCTGTGATGCACAGGTTAATGCAAGAGGGGTCTTAAGAGGCATAGATTATGACAAAACCCACAAATAGTCACTACACAGAACATCAAAATACAGATATTGTCTTTCATGTTGACTGTATTTAGCTAAATTGCTTCCAAAGAACATTCACATCATTTAATCACAATTCTTACTAAAATAAATGAAATAGGATAGTACTAAAGGTTCACCTGCTATTAAAATGGTAAAGATTTCACTTCACACTTTTCTATAAAAATCTGAACCATAAAGCCGTGTCAGCATCCACAAGACACTTAGAAATTATTGAAGTAAAAATTAAGGAAAAAACCCCACATCCATACTAATAAACTCTCCTAAAATTACTAAAAGCACATGAACCTTCATCACAGCTAGCCATCCTCACAGTTTGAAAATGCCAGAGTGAGGATTATACTGAACAGCAGAGGCCCTAAATAGTGTGGTAGGGTATTTCAGGAGACATTTTCCTCTTGTCTAGCTCTTGTAGAAATAATAATTTATTTCTTTAAAATACATGTAAGCTTTATAGTACTGTTACATAACTGAAGATACTAAACAGGGACTGCTGGTTGCCATACCAGGGTCTCGTTTTCCTAAAGCAGTATTACGGAATTACAGCAAGGAAGAGGTAAAAAAAATAGAAGGGAGGAGGGAATGGAAGAACAAAGGTGACTGCTGCTGAACAGCATTAACTAATTTAGAACTGTTTTTTCAGACAGGAACAAAGATGTGGGTTAAAAGAAGAAATCCAGCACAGTAAGGAATAACAAAGAAGAGAGATGGCACTTTCCATTTGCTCTTATAAAATGACAGTCATTTAAATATTTTAAAACACACAAGCAAAGCCAACAAGAATGGCTTAGTCCTTTTAAAAAATATAATTAAATAGTAGAAGTCAGTGACATAAAACCCTGAGGGTGGGGGAAGAAATACCAAAATTTTAAATGACACAATGTTTTACCATTGTGGCTTAAATATGAAACCTTATGCTTCAGCTCGTTCTGGTCTCTTTTGAAAAGCCAGGGTAAAATAATTTAGTGACAGCAGCCTCTTCACAGTGTCCTCTAAAACTTCTAATATTGGTCACTGCCATGATCCAAGGCATTATATGGGACCTTGTGAATGAATACTCTTTCACTGGAGCTTTGCTTTCCTCCTACAGTGAAAATTTCAACTAAAGCCCAAGTCCAAATGAGCCAAGAGTGTAATAAACCTTAGGAGATGAATACCTCTGAGGAAAAATAAAAAAGAATTGACATACACTTACAATTTTTTAATAAATTCAACTTTGAATTTTCCTGATATTGCCTCTATTTTGCAATTTTGGACTGAAGAGAAAATGGATATATTGAATCAACAGAGATCACAAAGCTGTGTTAAAGAAACCTGTGCTTTTTCTTGTGCTACTACCCCTTGAGGAGGGATTCAGAGTACGAGCTTGTTTCTTCTACCTTATTTCAAAAGTATGTGCACTCTTCTGCTACTGATACACCCCTGAGGTCTGTTGTAGTAGTAACAATTTACTGTTTTATCTCAAAACACAGCCTGTAACATAATTCATGTTATAATTTCTCATGACACTGCCCAATTCTTTGGAAACACTGAAAAGATTATCAATGGTATCGATCTTCAAGAAGCCATTTTTTTCCTTTGGTTGGTTTGGGGCTTTTGATACATACTGGTATCCACACTGGACTCCAGGGTAAGAATTCGCTGCCGTGTCTCCATGTTAAAAATGCTAGTGTGTCCACTGTTAAATGATGCTACCATGAGGCTTGGGTCACTGCTCACAAGATCTACTGATGAAGGGATTCCCATTTCTAGAAAGCAACGAAGGGAAGATGTAGTTGGTGTGAAGAAAATTTTAAAAATATTAAACAAAAAAATTCAACCAGTAAGCACTTCAACATCAAAAGAACCACGATTATGAAAGGAAATGTTGCATTCTAAATCATAAATTATGCCAATCTAAATAGCTTGCCCTGTATTGATCACTATTTTAATCTTTTTTTTTTTTTTTTTTTTTTTTTTTTTTACACATGTATCAACAACATTCTTTACTAAGATACTGTATCTGGAACTGCAGCTGGCCAGAAATCTACTTTGAAATTAAGAAAGTAAGAACTCCCGGGCCCCTTTTCCTTCCCTTAATTGTAACAGCAATTCTCAAAAAAACTCCACCAAACTCCATTGCTTCAATAAAGGGACATGAAATTAAAGTGGTACAACTGATATGACAGATGATTAACGTTGTTATAATTAACCTGGACAAAATCAGAGCTTAAAAAACCACCAAAGTTCTCCAGGTGCAAATTTTATACACTGGAACTGTCATCATGCAAAGTTATACAAATACATTATAAACTTGTATTTCAAAGCTTTGTCCATCCTGCCTTTTGTGGTATATATTTGATCTCCTTATACTGTAGCCATCTGCACTCTACAGGACAGAAGGTCAAATCAGCAAAGCTTGGGCATAGATCTATCCCTTAGGATTTTTCTCCTCAAATGTCCTGTTCACCACCTGCTGTGTGAAAGAACAACACCAGCTGCAACAGATGCCAGGAGGAGGAGGAAGAGATAGAGAGCGAGAAACTGAATTTTAAGCAACCTAATGTTGGATCATAGATTCAGATAACACAGGAATATCATCACATCTCTGCAAACTCTCTAAAGATTCATGGGAGAAATATCTTTCTGAGACACATGACCTCAAGAATATTTCTCAGGAATGGTGGTACTTATCTACAAGTACTCGAAAAAATGCCAAAAAGGATTGGTGTGAGAAGAAAACACATTGTTTCTCAAGTGACCCTTTCTACCACTGCCATGCATGCTTATCTGCAGCTTCCTGGTAAGCTACAATGGTTAATCTAAAGGACTTGAACAATGAGTGACAGATACTTTAAGGAGTTTGTTCAAGGTTATCAATAAGCCATAGGAAAACGGAGTTTTCAGTCTTTGGATTTCACAACTGGGCTTCATTCCAGTTTAGAATACAAAAACGTCCTAATATTAGCTCTGTGAGGCAAAACTACTCCCCCTTCCCCCTTAGTTTAATAATTAAAACCAAAATCACGCACAACAAACCCCAAATCTCTCCAGGAAGTTTTCAAAGCAGGCAGATAGGTGAGCTGGCAATAACAATCCTGCATACCTTTAGAAACATAGTTCTGCAAAAACTAAAATATATAGAATGTTTCTATTTTGCTCAGTCTGTCTCAACTAAGACATATCCGACCAACTTTACACCATAATTCAACAAGTCTGTTCAGTTATGACAAAGTTTATTTTGCCTCAAAGTTTTTGTGAAGAGATAAGGAACTGTCTCAGCTCATGGGCTGCCTTTAATGGCTGTTAGCTCTAGGAGAGTTTGGCAGTGTCAACGGGCTTGTTCTGGAGCACTTTGACTCAGACAGCAACTTCCAGAAATTAGATTCTAAACAGTGGGATTTTCATTTGTGCATGAAATTTCAGTAACTAATTCCAAAGGAGTACCTTTTTTCAACTACCAGTGTTTAGGATCACTAGGTTATTTTTACTTAGTTAATGTGGAAACTGAGAAATTCAGTTGGATTTGTTCCTTGTGTTAGAGGCACAAGGAACAAATCTGGAAGGTACAATGACACTGAGATAAAAGACTAGCTACTGCAAACATCCACTGGGGGAAGAAAGGGCTTTTTACTTTTTACAAACCAAAAGCAAGGGCCTAGTGGAACCTCAAATTTGAATCTGAATTACTGAGTTAATACATTATTCTCCATGGTGCTAGTATCATCAGCAGATCATCTGCAGCAGCTGGGTTTTAGATATATCTGACTGTCCCCCTGCACATAGGTATATATTTAGCTAATGTCAAAGAAGGGTCACAAAATTCACTCTTCCCAAAAACACTCATAAAGGTAAGAAATTCAGAAAAAAGCGCAAGAAGTATTTCTGTTCAGTACCCAAAATTATGACACTCTGAACAGTGATGCTCATGAACTTTAGGGTAGGGTGATTTTCTGTACCTTGATTATCATTAAATATATTGAGAGCTGGAGCAATTTCTGTAGCTTTCCATAAACGTATAGTGCCGTCTGCTGAACACGACAGCAATCGCTGGTGTGCTCCACTGTAAACCAGACCCCACACTGCATCAGTATGGCCTACAAAAGCACCTCTTAGAACAGAAGGATCTGTGAACAAAACACAAAAAACCACATTTCAAAACAAAATCTGAATTAAGTCAATACCTGTATCTTAGTCTGTGTTTATGCACCAAACTTTGGAAGATAATCCATTAAAAACCCCAAGATCAATCATGTCATATCAATATAGAAGTCTTATTTACTCTGGCACGAAGATGCTTGAATTTCAGCAGTATTTGTGACATTCTGTTACCCACTTTACAACTAAATGAACAAAACAATGCTTCAGCAGAAGGGACAGTTTTGAAGTTGTTGAAATACACTTCATTGTTAAAATTCACTTTCAAACAGCCATTAATGGCACAGCAGTCCCTTTTATGCAAAAGTTAGCTTTGAGGCCAACTGCATCTGAAGCTACCAGAAGTGAAAAGTAAATCTCAAAATCCAGACACAAGGCTGACATCCACTCAGATCTGGTAAATTTTACCAAACTGGGCCTTTTTAGCTGTTTGCAAACAACATTAACAGCTTTGGTCTCAGACTATAAAATCTCTTTTTATCTCAACTCCACAGAAATTTTTCAAAGAAAAGAACACTAAAATACACATTTCCTGTACTTGCCAAATTATCAGGTTTAATCCTGTACTTTTAAAACCTGTACTTTAGACTAGCTGTTTCTCAAAACTGTGATGAGATCAAGGCCTTTTTTAAGAAAATGATACTTTATCTTGCCATCAAGTAGCATCAGCATTAAAATAATGTTACTTCAAGTAATTGAAGATAACATTCAATTTGCTCTTTTAAACTTTCACAGAAGCATTATCGACAAATTACACTGTTTTAGTGACACAACATTACTGTCACTAAACTTATGATTTCACTGCTGCGTGTGACAGCAACGCACCGTAAGAGTCATAGGGGTCGATGTTTGGGTTGGTTGTGTTCCAGCCATGGATGAGGCCATCTGTTCCCCCACTGTAGCACTGCTCACCATTACTGCTCATCACCACACAGAGCACTGGTCCACTGGAAGAAACCCCCGAAGAAACACTGACTATTAACATTTTCATTACATGAAATGCAATGTCAATCTTCTGAATCTTCAAATTTCCATGTTAAATACAATTCACTTGCTGCATGGATTGCAACAAAAATTCTGCATAATGAAATCATATGCTACAACATCACAATTTGAACTGTAGGATTTTGTACTTCGCATAAACAGATTTTTTTTCTTTTTAAAAGATTTAAGGCTCTTTCATGAAATCATCTCAGTAGATTTAAATCCATTGCATTCATTCTTCTTCAGCTTCATTCTATATATTCAAGTATCTGGCAAAAAGGCAAAAGCTGCAATGATGAACAGAACACCTAATCAAATTTGAACTGTATAATTTGTAGGGTTTTAATTTTAAAATTGTGGTATATCTGACTTCAGACATAAATAACTATGCAGAAAGGAGATGAACACATGCAGATGTGTTCTAAAAAACATAGGAGCTAAAAGTACCACATGAAATCAGTAGCTGGTAAGGTGGAAATTACTTTTTTAAAAAATTCTGTTTCTGTTTAAAAATCATATCTTTCTCAAAATATGACAATATTTCTCAGGAAATACTTACTTATGTGCTCTGAAGGTATATATTGGCTCTACATCAAGAGAAGCACTCCTAAACAAAGTATGAAAAGAAATTAACATGTATACAATCTTACACAATGCTTTACAAAAAATGCCAGAATCGCTAAATTCTTAAAATCCCTGCTACATCTTTTGCAGTGTTTCTCTCAAAACTTCCTCTCCCAACACAATTTTTCACATATCTAGGAACTATTTGTAGTCTTTCAAAACACGACAGGATTTGTTGTTTGGTTTTTTGTTTAAAGACGTTCAAGGTAGCTCACAGACCCATCAAAGTAGGTAGGTACATCAGCGGAGGGGAAGAAATGGAGAGACATCAGCATCACATGGAATGTATCATTAAGTGTTCCTATCAGAGCAAAGGAGTTTTGGACTCCTAGTTTTTCTATCAACACTGAAATGCTTCAAAATTTGCTTCTCTGGACTTCACCAATCTTGTTAGAGACCAAGGGAAGACTCCGTGTTATGCCCAGTCCTCCTCAAAGGTATGATGGTACTCCCTTAACCACATCAGCCCTGCTATGAATTTCCTCTCATTTCTGCAAATTCCCAGCAATTTGCAAGAGACAGTGAACAAAGGAACCTGCCAACATCTCAGAGTTTAAAGCTGTACATTATGTATATGCATGTATGTGTATACATACATATGCATAGATATATAAATGCATTCTATACATTCATATACACATGCAAGCACACTAACAGGCCACATCCAAATATTTTCACTAGTAAATTAATTTGTCATGTTATCCACAAGGAAAATATAAAAAACTGAATGGTTTTCCTTTTCACAAACAAAACACATTCACAAACACGTGGATTTTTTCTGGCATTCTTTACACATCTCCACCCTTCTCTGAGAGCTTGTTTTCCTACTCCTAAATTCAGGGAACACTTTCCATTAACTGCAAGGGCCATTCAGTGAAGTGGTATCTAGGGTTTGGTTTTTCTTTCTTCATAAATTAAAATTGTTTTTGAAGAAAAGAAAGAAAAAAAAATCTTACTTTTTTGCTGGGGCTGTTTTTTGTAAATTCCACATTTTTAAAGTGTGGTCCTCTGAAGCTGTTATTAAGACTGGTTCAACCGGATGAAAAGCGAGACCTCTTATTCCATCAAAGTGACTTCTTAACGTAAACTTGGGGTTCCAAGTCTTTCTCAATGCATCCTTATTGTTGGCTATCTAATAAAAAAAAAAAAATGCCAAACTTTTAATTAAGCTGGAAGGCACAACAAAAGGAAGAAATCAAAAATTTAGTTTGGCATTTTCAGAAGAAGTCAAATTATCTCACCCACTCTTCACAACAATCTGCTCGTGAACCACAGTCCACTTAACACTAACCAGACACTTCAAAATGAGAACCAAGGTAGATGTATTCCATACAAGTAATGTTGCATCCACAGTAATAAATTCTGTGCAAATCTGAAATACTCTCATGTCTGTAAAATTACACACTTTAAAAGCACTGATACTTCAGTGAACTCAGTTAGGTATTTAAAACTTGATCTATACCTACTGGCTCATTTACTTACAACACTGGGCTTGACTCACCAAGGTGTGGTCCCTGAATATCCAAAGTACTACTGACATGGCAGCTCTAAAGTAAAGGTCTGAGAGAAACAGACAAGTCTCTAGAAGCACAAAAAGGAACACAACCTAACTTACCCAGCTAAGGCAACTCAAGCTCTGCAATAATGCATGGCCAGTGAAGTTTGCCAGAATAGGAAAAAAAAATGGCAAAAAGGACTTGGCTACACACTAAGAATCTAACTGGCAGGCAATAAGGTATCATGTATACAGACACAATTATTTGGCAATAAATGCATTTTAGAAGATCCAGAAAGAAAGCCTTTAAAAAAAAGTAACAGTTTCTTCAATGTTGTTCTTCTGAACAAACATTGACACAAAATGCTGAACCAACTTTTTCCACTGTCAGTCAACAATGTCATGAGTTAAATTTACCTTTCCACTGCTGATGGTGGTTATGAAAAACCAAGAAAACAAACAATTGTACTGATATTTATTATGTTGAAATCTACAGATAATTCCAAATAATTTATATCCTTAACTGCAAAGATGAGACGACAACTATTTTGAGCCACTTCAAGAAACATTTTATTCTGGGGACTGGGAGTGAAAGAGGAGGTTTAAGAACAGAAGTGCTTTTTCTTAGGCTTTGTTACATCTGGATTTAATTATAAAAACACGCATCAATTAAGAGGTTCTATAGATTTTCAACAAGGAGAAAGGAGCTGTAACAAACAGCAGGTTTAGTCTCATCATATTTCTTAGTAATGACATATTGCTTTGCTCAGGGAGGCAAGTCAGCTTCTTTGCCAGTTTACTGAGCCAAGCTGGCTCAGTGAAGGAACAGACAAACGCTCGAGCTGGTACAAGGATGGGGCAGGACTGCACAGTTAGCAGCTCTAGCAGGTTTTCTGAAGACTGGCCAAGAAAGTCTCAGCAAAAAGGGTACAAGACGTACAGATATCTGGAGAGGAATTTGGTTGCTTCAACATAGGCACCTAATGCCAATTAGGTAATGGAGGGAACCTGCCTGCCCTCCAGCTGCCATACCAGCAGCACAGGTTCTGTTTCACATCTGCAAAAGCCACAAAGACACCTCAGATCGCCCAATAGTGAATTCCAGTTCTGGCAGGATAATATTCTCCATTTGCTTGTCTTTCATTCAAAAATGCCTTTCCAAAGGAGTCCAAGATGGGTAGTTTATAAATTGGGAAGTAGATGGAGGGCATACCAACAGCAGACCAGCAGCAGAGGTGGAAACAGATTCTAGCCCTGACACATCACCCACCTGGCTGCACCGCATCACTCTACCCACCAGCCTCGCAAGCTGTGAGGCTGCTTATTCACACAGCAGACAACCTCCTCCTGTCTCTCCCCACCAAAGTGCAACGGTGAGGCCTGAAAAGCAGTTTGGGGGGGATGCCAACCCCCAAATTAGCATCTGATCTGGATTTGCCACTGATAATAATATTTGTGTTTATACAAAATTGAAAACAGATTGAAAACTCAAAACCAGCAATGACATGCAATTATAGGCACTTCTCTTGTTCAAAGTTGTAAGAACTCAAAGAGCCTACTACAAAGTCCAAAACCTCCTAATCAGTACTTAACATTAAATGCAATGATTTTGCAGTTCAGTTACTCTTATCTAAAAATCTATCATAATTTTATGAAGCTTCTTAATCTATCCAGAAGACTAGGGAAAAAAACAGAGCCAACCAAAGTGAACATTCGTCAAGAATGTGTAAAGGAAGGAAAAAGAAAAGAGTAACTTAAGAGTATTGGCTAGCAATCTGGAAAATTTAATCTTGTTGGATATTCTAACAACTTATCTACAATAGAAAAATTTTGTCTTTTAAGTAATAAATTCATAATCTCCATTACCAAGTGAAAACCATTCTTTAACTTACAGCCAAAGCAATATGTAAAAAACTGAAACCATGAAATAGGGTAGGCTATTGCTGCCATTTTTTAGAAGGAAAGAATCCAGCAAAAATGTCAGGAGGATAAAAGGGACCGAAAATGGGAAGAGTGTCTGCCACTCTTGAAAGTAAAAATATTTAAAGACTGATTTACATAATCTTTCAATTTGATTCACCATACGATCCAAAACTGACACTTAACACACTAAACTTTCACTAATCATACCTAATTCACATTTGGCAGTCAGATGTATGAAGTAGTCCAAAATAGAAACATTCTATTATCTGTAAGCTAAACTTTCAATGAAACTTGAAATAGAAACACCAGCCTCTCATTTTGCTTCAATGAAGTGCACAGTGACAAGAGCAAATAGTTTTGTAAATGCTGTTTTTTAATTGTCAGCACTAGAAAAAGGTAAGAGTCAAGGTAATCATGACTATGAATTCCTGATCACAGGACTTCATACAGCCATTTGACAAATGAACAAATAGCAGTTAGTATTCTCTACCATGCAGGATAGGATATGAGCAGATAAAGAAAGGCTATTCCATAAATGAAAGCTGTTAGCTCATGATACAGAGACATGAAAAAACACAAGTTTATACAGACACTTGCACAATGAAGTCAAGCAATGAAAGCATCTTGTACAGATGGTTCAGGTTTGTCATGTTCTCTGAATTTAAAATCCAGCCTCGGATTTTTAGGTGTACTTGTAACAGAAATGCATTTGTACATTACTGTACCCCTTTCTGAAGACATGGCTAGGGAGAATTCGTAAAAACATTAAAAACTGAGCCCAAATTGGGAGATAATACTAAAATACTAAATTTTAGCAGAAATGTTCTGCATTCATTGCATAGTGATGATTCATAACATATCACATATTCAGAAACTTAGTATAGTGGTAGAGCACATCTCTGCAGTGGCATTCTCAAAATGTGTAAGCTTTTATTAAATATGTACTTCATTGCTTTACAAGTACATACAGGGGTAGAACTTCAAAGTAAGGACCTGCATCTTATTTCTAAAGTCTCAGACTTCATTTGTGATAGTAAAATCCCAGATAATGACTATTTAAGTCAGATTTACTAAAGGGTAGGATTCTTCCCCAACATAGCATTAAAAATTATCTCTGAAATCCCTCAACCTTGATACAGCTGGGCAACGCAATAGCAAGATTAATCTGAAGCTGACAGATCACACAAGAGCAGATAATTAAATTAATAGCTGAAGTATCCTTTCCCAAGAAATCAGAAATACAGAAAAAAAATTGCATACAACTAAAAAGATGCAATTTTAAGAAATATTTTTTCACAAACAGTGCAAGAAAAATAAGCTGCAGGCTACATACACAGCCACAGAAGTGCTGGCCACAAAACTCTCCTAAGATTTCTGGTCCAGTCTCCCATTTGAAATGAAACTACTGCCCACACCAGGTAATGTAAACCACAGCTCTCCCCCAGCCAAGTGTTGAATATCTCTCAGGAGAGGGATTCCACTGTGTCTCTAAGCAAGTTGTTTCAATATCACCTACTACATAACTCTCTCCCCCAGTGTATTACCTGAAACTCCCAAGACGTAGTTTGCTGTTGTTTTCTCTTGCTTTAATGCCTGGCACTATGGAGAAGCTTGGCTCTGTCATCCTTGTAAGCACCCTTTCAATGTCTGCAGGCTGCTGTTTGAGCACTCTTCAGCCTCCTAACAGCTGAACAAGACTATCTCCCTTAACATCTACTCATCAGTCACAAGCTACTGAACTCTCCTCAATTTCTCTAAAACCCTCTTGAAGTGGAGTGGCCCAAAACTGCATACAGCCCATGTAAAAGGGATAGAAACACCCCTCAATCTGCTGGCCATGATACTCCTAAGTTTGCTCACTCACTGTGGTTACACGTACCCAGCTGTACCACTATCAATAACTAATTTACTTTCAACTATTTGCATGACATGGTAGGGAAATGAGAGGAGAGGGGCTTGCAGGGAGCTTGAACGCTGCTGTGTATGGGAAGAACAGCTTCGTCAAGTAAAAATTTGTGACATGCTCTGGCAGCATAATTTTAACTGGAAAATGTTTTCTTCTGAGTCTACACACAAGTAACTTGCATCTGCCTTCAACAAGACAGAAGGACATTGAGTTACCATTAATAATCACTTACATCATAAGTCAGCGAATCTGCCTCATTTGCTACAGTAAGGCCTGCCAGTTCTCCAAGACCCAGTTCATTTTCAAGGGCTTCATCTGTTCCCATAATGAAAGATTTCCCTGAGGATGGAGGGAATGTTAAAGCTTCCACTGCAAGAAAACAAAACAAAACAAAACAAATCCTGAAACATGGGTTTATACTACACTGTATAATAAAAGCACATTTTCCACTTTCAGAATGCTACATATCTCTCAAGTATAGAGGGGAAAAAATACACAGAGATGCATAGAAAAATAGCTATTCTAAAGATAATCACTGCACTTACCAACAAACAGCACCCTGTGAACACACCTACACTTGAGGTGTGTGCAGCTCCACACAGTAAATGCAACCAGCCACAGGCAGGCAGGGTGTGCTACGATTCACCCATAAATAATGCACAAGTAACACAGAAAACACCTTCCCCAACTCAGCTACAAAATATGCAAATAGGTGCTGAAGAAGCAACAAAAATATAAATAAGAATAGCTGGTGGGAGCAGCCCAAATAAAAGCCCTTCAAGCACTGCTGTTTGATTAGGTCTCCTAGTTGTTACCTTTTCATCACAAACATCTCTTCCCTTCTCCCCCATAAAGTCTACACTACTGGTCTCTTTTCCAGTCTTTCGAACTCACAATGCAATATTTCACTCAACACACAATACATACAGGACATCAAATTTGAAAATTTACTAGAATAAAAAAATGTGTGCCCAAATGTGTCTCAGCTTTATAAAGATATACACAGCTAATAGTAATGCCAAACTCAGAATGGTAACAATCAGCTGTCTTTTTTTGTGAGAGTCCATTTGAGTCTCTTGAATTAAAAAAACACATTACTGAAAAGACATGAAAATAAGAGCTCTGCTAACATAGCTCTCTGTAGATGTGAGAAAAGTTGGAAAGGAAACACTCAACGAAAAATTCTTCCCCTTCTCAAAGCGTTGCTAAGTTACCCCCTTCTTTCATAAAGAAAATCACTGAGCATGAAGGAAGCAGAACTACTGAGATCTTTGGTAACTATTCCACACACCAGGGCTTTTAATGCATCTTAATTATAACTCAGCTGATCTACTTTTTCACACTTACTGAAAGACTGCTAAGAGGAACTCATGTTTTTGCACATTTTTCAAAACACGTATTTACCATTTTAATAGAGCACATGATATCACAGAATCATGGAACGGTTTGGGTTGGAAAGGACCTTAAAGATCATCATGTTCCAAACCCCTGCCATGGGCAGGAACACCTTCCACTAGATGGGATTGTTCAAAGCACCATCCAGCATGGCACTGAACACTTCCAGGGATGGGACATCCACAGCTTCTCTGGACAACCTGTTCGGTGTCTCACCACCCTCACAGCAAAGAATTCCTTCCTAATATCTAATCAACACCTGCCCTCTTTTCAGTCTGAAACCATTCTCACTTGTACTGTCACTACGTCCCCATGTAAGAAGTCCCTGTTTGTCTCTCTTGCAGGCTCCCTTTAGCTACTGCTGTCTTTGAAAAAATCATGTAGCCTCATAAACTATATGTTATTATGCTCTCTATTACAGCAATTCAAATATTGAATCAAATACATAATTTAGCATTTTTCAGACATAACAGTAGTGCCTCATTACAAAGATGTGTGAGTGGCCTTCCCTTGGACTAGCCCCATGAGAATTTTTTTAATTTTGGGAACACTTTATGGAAAGTAATACACTGGCAAGCTGCAAGTTGTTCTGTATGATTCACTACACAATCACCACATGCTTTTAAAAGCTATAGTAAGGCATCTGTGTTTACCTGCAGAGCCTCTATCTTTGCAACTGGAAAAGAAGGACACGCCTGCATGCGTGTATGTATACATACATACATACATAAAAATTATGTTAATGGGAAGAAAAAAAGATGCTCTTATGTCCTCAGAGTTTACGGTCTACACTTGTCTGCCAGGCTTGAGCAGAAACAAAAGCAAGTGATTTAGGATCATCATACTACAAAGCCACTAAGCGCCAAATTATGTTTTTTCCATCATGCTCAAAGGTATTCAGCCAAGACTTGAACTTAGGTAGGTGTCTTGACCTTACTAATAGTGACCATAATGGAGGAATGGGAATGTCATTTATCACACTTAGACAGAACTTGCAATACTGAATCAGAACTTGTAAAGTGCTTGGAAAGTCTTAGAGGATAATCTTTAAGAAGTAACTACAAACATCCACCCTCTACAAAGGGATATGCACTTTTTTTCAATATTTACCTTCATCCGTCCTGTTTATCTCATGTTCAATGAGCCTCGAGCTACTGGGCCTAGAAGAAGGTGCAACAGATGGCTGTAATGAAGGGAGATCATCAACATCTCTCAAGTTTGCAAGCATATCTTGCAGCTTTGACCTGTTGGGCCCTAACCAGAAAAAAACAAAAAATTAAAGGGTTTAGGCATAGTTCACGATGACACTACTTATATCAGATATGCTACAGCAGCACATGCAACAATGGATCCTACCTTGCATTATGACATTACCACAGAGAAACTAATGAGCACTTATTTCAGCAGTAACTAATCATCCAGCATGAAATGAATTTCGAGAAGAAAGTGATAGAAGCAACTGAGAATTGTGAATGCACAATTTTCCCCATATGTATGAACTTATAGTGCTACTTGTATGGGATGCTGAAGAATTCTGCCAACTGAGTCACACTTTAGATTATGAGAATATTTACTTTGCCAAAACAATAGCTGACATCCATGAATAGTTTAGAATTTGTGCATCAGGTACTTTGTGCAGCATATTCTTATGACAACATTGTAATTTAAATTTATTTGTGCAGTAGTGTGGTATCGTGAACTATATAATCCAAAAAGTTATATTAAAATACAAATGCAACTGGATTCACTGGCCTACTTCCTGAAGCTACATATGGTGAAGACCCATGCCCTTCTTGACACTTACCTGTGCTTTGCTCCATCATTTTCCCACATCCCTGTTTTGACTGTTTTATATAGGATTGAGGCTGAAACATATCTTCGGTAGTTTTTCCTGTTGTAAGTTTAATTAAGAATGGGAAAATGTCTTACCCATAGTCCATTATGTTTTTTCCTAGACCAGCAAATAATACAGCTATTTTTAAGCAGTTTTAACACAGTAGTGTACTCTAATATATGTATTCTCTCATAAAACCATTCTATGATTGTATTCTCTTATTACTTCACAGGAATGTTTACTACAGCCTTGCAAAATCGTGAGTTTACTAATGTAGTTGCAAACTCTACTTTGTCCACCCTAACCATAATGACTGACAATAAACTAAATTGTATTTAACTTGTCTGTCACCAAAATATTACTCAATCCAGAAAAACACTACAAAGGATTTTGCAAGATTGTTTTACTATAATATCTGCTTTATAAAAACAGTATTTTACTTGGTAGCATTTCAGTGGCTAAGCACCATATATGATGAAATTAAAGTCATCAAAACAAACTTTGTAAAATTTAATGTTATTTAGTCCCTTCTTTTTTTCTCCAGACAGCCTCCCTCACGTTCTTCTTCACTATGTGCAATATCATGAACAGCTGAAAACAGGCTCTGATCCTTCCCGATTTTTCTGCACTGATGCCTCTCTAATGATGGTTTGTCCATGGAAAGATGCTTAATTTCACTGCTACAGTAAACCACTTTGTCTCCCAAGATCAAACCAATCAAATCAATCAAAAAGGTACTGAGCAGTAGTTATCTTCATGAAGGAGCACTGGATGTCCAAGTGCTGCCTTTACTTCATTATTTTAAATATAAAGATATAAAAGATATTCCAATAATGTCTATGTCTATATTAACAATTGAGTTTTATAATAAAAATAAAAAGACAACAGCTGTTCAAGAATAGAATTTCAACACTTGGATTAAATAATTTCTGCTAAACTAACCCTACAGCTGTTTACCCTGAACTACGTAACATGTCTGTATATTTAAAAAATAACAGACAAGTTACAAAAATCACTTTCACTGTAATCATATACTGGCATGTCCTGTCTATCTTAAGAATAAAGAAATTTAGAATGAATTTTAAGTTCATGTTTAAACATGAACACTTTAGTTAGCCAGCTCAGCTTCTTGTCAGACTTGTAATTAACTTCCAGTAAATTAAATTCTTTCAAAGATGACAAAAATATCACTTGAGAAATTTAAAGCATGGTAATTATTTACCTTTTTTCTTAATTTGAAAAAAAAAAGAGAAGCTTAGTTTTTGTATTTGGTAACATAATTTCAGCCACACAACCAACTGCTGAGCAGCAGCTAATGGGAGTATCAATACAAAAAGTAACAAAACAAGTCAGCCTCAGGGATGCGAGGGTCTGACATATTTGCATCATTATGTTCATCTCGTTGGAAGTGACAATTTCCTTGGTATTCATAAGCATCTTCCCACAAAGGGAGAAACATCCCTGAAATTTCTTACCAGGCTACATGCAATATTATTAATATACATCTTTCACACATGAATTCTCGATATGGCCAGGTATTTGAAACACACACATGGATACAGTGTTTCATTTTAAACTCTCCATCTGAGTTCAAAAAGTTTTACAGCTTACCTATCAAAACCCATTGATTTTACAAAACATATCTGTATTTCAGGAAATGTAACAAAAAAAAAAAATAAATACAGGGCTAGAAACTGTATTTCAGATACTGTTCACAGGTTTTTTTGATAACAATACCCAACTTTTTTAAAGGCTAGTCCCAGATGTATGAAAGTCAATAAATAAATCCTGTAATTTACAAATAAACTGATGGTCATAGTTGCTTCCTATTTCGAGCCCTGCATAACAAATTATGATGACAGCATGACTTTCATGTTGTGAATGTCAAGTATAAACAGGGGTAGAAATTAACCTGTTTTCTCCCACTGTCATCTAATAGGATACTCAAGAGAGTTTCCAGTTTGGTTTCTTTCTTTGTTTATTTATACATCAGACTTTAACTCTTCCTGTGAAACTGGCATGTTTCCAGCTAAGAAAGGGTTCTGAAGTCTTCTATATTAAAGTGTGAAGTATTAAAACAATGCCTTTTACAATTTAAATATCTGAATAACAAAA
The DNA here is from genome assembly GCF_965178545.1 of Coloeus monedula. Lineage (NCBI taxonomy): Eukaryota > Metazoa > Chordata > Aves > Passeriformes > Corvidae > Coloeus > Coloeus monedula. The sequence continues at coordinate 39,028,022 of NC_138782.1, forward strand.
GTACAAAACATTCTCGAAGCGAGAATTTTTAACTAACCCAACACTTGGTTGGAAGAAGTTATATCTAATCCAACTATTTATCAGGTAACTTGATTGTCTGTCATTAATTTCAACCCCTGAGAACTGGTGAACAGGAAAGCAGTCAGGAGCAGCAAAGTAAAAGAGTAAGTAATTTTAGGAAAACATTGAAAGAGAGATAGAATTAAGGGTGTGAAAGATGTGAGATTTATGATTTTAAGGTGCAATGTTTTCCACTTACTCTTCACCCCCTTTTTCCCCTTGCGCTCCTTTTTGTATTGTTCCTTGAGTTTGGTTATAACTCCCTGGTCGACATTCCAGGCTTCAGGCATGAGACACTGGTCTTCCTTTTCTAAACAAAGTGAAACAAATGAAACATCCTTTTTCAATAATGTCACCAAGTGATCTCCACTGAAGGAGGCAACAGCTGCTGTCAATGGCATTTGTCTTTTATTTTAAACAGACAGAAATAGCACCAAGCCTGTGAAAGCTGTAAAACTGCTACTCACATTCCACTTCTGTTTGCTCAGAATTTTCTTAATAAATAATTGAGATGAAATTTCACGTGCTTAATTCCTATAACCAAGCACATAGCTGTCCATAAATGTAAGTGACATTTACTTTACAATAAATCAGGACATATTTTTCAGCATTTTCTTTCCTCCAGGGGAAGAATTATTATATCTAGAAGAAACAGCTATGTTACTTGTCAACATAACTTTACAACTCAGATGTTGTGTTACTGCATTTCAAATTCTCATTTTACTGTCTTTCTGCTACATTGTTATTTACACAAAGCAGTAGCACATTTAAATCATTATGGAACACAATATTCATGTCATCATGGTTTAAATAAACCCTTAGAGGACTAAAGCCATGAAATTTCACAAAAAGGTGAAGGCCTGAGGTACTAATCTTTGGGAGAAAAGTCCAAAACATTTCAGCATGCCTAATGAAAAGAAATCCCCTCTTTTTTGTTTTGGGGTTTGTTTTTTTTTTTTCTAAACATCTCCCTCAAATTGCTTCCTCTGTGACATGATACAGAAAAGAAGTATCCTTCCAATTGTACAGTATTTGGAGATTTTGAAGAAAACATGTTATGTGAGTTCAAATCCCCCAAGTAATTTTTCCATATATGGAGGCTGTCCTGAGGCAGCTTAGAAAAATAATTTGCGAGAGGAGGGGAGGTAATACAGCTTTTCGTCATATAAATTTATTTTCGTGAGCATTACAGCTCCAAAATTTTTGAAATGCATTATCTTTTTGTTTTGTTTTCTCATTAAAATCTCAACCTTATTATTTAAAGATTAATTCCTTTCAGACCAAGTTTGCTTTCTACATTGATAAGCTATTCTAGACCTTTCAAAATATGAACAATAATAAACATATCCTCAGACTAAGTTGCAGAACTTAAATGTCTGTAGAGGAAGCACAACACTATCAATCACAATCTGAAGGAGCCACTATGACTGGACTGGAGATAAAAATCACACATGGGTTATTAATGTGACTGACTTGTTAAAAATGAAAGACCTAGGGATTCTCCATCAACATCAAATTCAACAGGACTCAGGAACAATATTCTTGCAGCAAAGGCAACCAACAATGTCCTGGGCTGTATTAACAAGAATGTAACCAAGCAGGTGAGGGAAGTGACTGTTCCCCTGTGTTGGGCACTTTTGAGACCCCACTTTTGAGTACTGTATCCAGTACAATATTTTTAATACTGAAAAACCTTTTAGGTAGAGTGCTAAGTACCTACTACTGGTGTAGTGTAGCAAGTCTAAGGGAACCACTAAGATGGTTCAGGCAGCTGGAGCAGATGCGCTTCAACGAGGGGCTGAGATCACTGTGAGCATTCAGTGATGCCAAAAAAAGGCATCTTAATGTGGCCTCTAACTACCTAATGTACAGATGCTGAGAAAACAGAGCCTGACTCTGCTCAGACTTGGATCATAGAGCGAGAAGATACTTTTTAAGGTGCTCTCTCACTCCTTTGAACCCTTCAATCATGATCCTATACTCATGGAGTGACAGATTAACTCAAGACACAAAGTTTAGCAGCTTAAGTCTTTTAAGAAAAGCTATGAAAATAAGTATTAGTAAGCTGAAGAGAGACTCTAAAGTAGATTGTCTATGGGCTAAGTCATGTCCTCTTAATGCATATGCCTCAATTACCATTAATGAGAAAAAACTGCATAACGAATTCAAAAAAGATATGAAAAAATCATACTTCTGAGAAACAAGTATCTATTCTTTCTGGGGTTAGGTTAGAAGTTTTAATCATGCTTTTCCTCCCTGGCTAGACAAGACTTTTTTCTCTCCTCCAGCAAAAAAAAAAGGTTTAAATAGATTTTTATTAGACTGTGTTGCTGCCAGGAAAATACCCAATATATTAATTTTTTACAGACTGTCCCAGCATGCTTCCCGCATGTCCCACAGATACTGCTCAGCTTCAGAAGTGGATCCTGAACTAATCCTATTCAAGTGCTTTATAATTTAAAAATTACCAGAAAACATCTGAGGATCTTTCAAGCCAAATGGGTTCAACAGATTACTGTAACTGAGCAGTAATACTTAGAATCCAAAATGCAGAAAGAATGTCCTCTGTTTGCTGCTGTCCCTCACAACACAACATCACTCTACTGTACTACACTTAACAGTTTCACTTAAATTAACCTAAGTGATTTATAATGGCAGTTCTTGAAGAGGCTTAGTCTTATATACAGTTACTAAAAAAGACACAGGTTGTGAAACTAGTAATTGAAAAACATGAACACCTCCAACTCAAAAAAAACCCTTTCACATTTCTAGAAATGAAACTACTATTTTTCATTACAATTTACTATTTATGTTAGACTTCTGCTCACTTGTACTCAGCTGTTATCAATGAAAGCAAAAATAAACCAGAACTGTGAATTTGAGATCAAAAAGCTCCTGTCGGCATACTGACTTTTTGGTGACACAAGCAATAGCTACACTGACCAAGCATAAATGGATAAAATTTTAGTATTAAATAGAAGTATCAAAATTCTTTTTCTTTTTTAAAGAGCAGTATTTCTAAATTTGTTTGGTAAATAGAATACTGACTGCTGTATCTAATGATACTATGACATCCTCTTAAGCAGAGACTATACCACACTGAAGAGTAACGTGGAGTCCCACCAGGAGCTGGACATGGCTTCAGTGAAATACAGCATCTTGGAGCTGATAGCTCATGTGAGAGCCATAGCTACCATGGCCTATTGGTCTGTCAAAGTTGCAGTTCCATTTGTAAAGCTCAATTATTTCCCATCATCTTCAATAACTCCCTCTGTGTCCATTTATCCTTAAGACTTTACAGAGCAGCTTGAGCAGGAAACAACTTCTCATCAAGATATTTAACCAGTTCTCTTCTTTCTCCCCTTCTCTATACCAAGAGTTTAGGCAGAATCATTATGTCAAGGTAAAGTGGATGGTGGCAATCTGGGTCACAGGACATGAACCTCAAAGGACAGAGAGCAGTTTGTGAAATGTCTCTCTATGACTAGTGGACTTCAAGATATATTATTCTGCTAATTTATAAAAGAAAGTTGGAGCAACTGAAGAGTTCATATTAACTAAATTACTAACCCACAGTAAGAGTACACACCCACAATAAGACTCACATTACTCTCTGCATCAAAGTGGGACAAAGCAAAGATGATAAAGTAACTTCCATAACATAACTGTAAAATACAGCCTTATCAGAGCCGTTTGTGTGCATGGGTCACTGAAAAAACAGACTGAAATACCACTCATAAAATTTAAATTCTATCTGCCTTAGAATTAAAGAAAAGGAAGAATGACCTGAGGTCATGAATCTTTACATTAAAGCAGTGTACAGAAAAAATGAGAATATCATATCAAGAGGGCTTCAATCTGCCAATTATTTACTGTAGAAATAATCAAAAGATGCTGTGATCTTGACAGAGATCTCATTCAATGAACTCATCAGTCACAATATGTTCTTAGCACATTTTTTTTTTCTCCTGGTATGATCCATCAAATTTCCTTACCCCAGTCTGTTCCATCTCCCGAACTTCTCGATTCCCCATCACCATCATCTGAGGTAACCAAAAAGTCAAACTCTTTCAAAGCTTCTTCTGTATCTCTGTCTTCACTGCTGTCAGACAGCACTCTTTTCCTTACAATCTGAAGGTTCAGAAAGGACAGAAAAAAAAAGCTGAATTAAGTTACAAACACACTTTTAATCCAAGCAGTACTGTCTTGTCCTCTATGCAAAATCCAAACAGGAAGTTGAAGAGGAAGTAGAAAAGTACACATTAATAAGCAAATCTGGAATAGTATGCAGAGTATACTTTGTTCAAACTTCTAAGTGAAAATGAAACTTGTGTGTAGCTCTTTCTTCCTGTGACCATCAATAATCAATCATGTGGATAATGAACCTACACTGATCTAGACTACTATCTTTTTTTTTTTTAAACTAGAATGTACAAACTTTCTCTTAAAACATTTTTTAAAACCACACAAAACCCACAAACAAAAACCCCAAGAATGACCTAGAAAAGACTTCAGCAAAACCAAAAACTCACTTTGCTTCTCTGAAAATAGCCTAACTTTCAATACTGAAATCAATCTCTACGCAGACCAAGAAAAAACTCCAGGAAACAAATAAACAAACCCCAAACCCCACACCTGAAAAGAGATAATTTTCTTAGACTTAGTAAATTATTCCATTCTGAATGCTTTCTCAGATGTTATTGCTATTTAAACATGTTGCTTTTCATGTTTAAACTGCATTTCCCTCTCAGATTCAAAAGCAAATTCTGGTAAAAGAAAAAAATACATGTTTTAATGAAGAATTTCACTTTAAGTTTTCCACAAAAAATTTTCTTTTCCCTCAATAATCAAAATAAACTAGATTCTTTGCAGTTATTTGACCAACTGGTAAGCTGATGCCATGGTACATGAAAACCATAGCAAAAATTTTACTTCTACAGAAATAGAAAATTGCATTAATCAGAATGTTTTGACTTGGAACCTTGCTAAAGGTCCACCTGAAAAGACTTCAATACATAGTCCAACATCCCACAGCTCATGAGGATGACTAACTGTTTCCACTAAATACAGTGAACCAATTTCTAAACCTGAAGCAATTCCAAACTTCAAGCTTCATTTCTTCAGCAGGCTTAGTGAATATACTGTATTATACAGGACTTAACAGAAGAGTCTCAGACATTAGCCCACAGTCCATGAATGACAGAAAAATTTAAAAAGATTCCCTTTAAAAATGCCATAAAACTAATTGCTTTTTTAGTGTTAATTCTTAAAACTGACCATAGAACAATCACATCCATCATCTCTTATCTGCTTCAGTTGTTAAGAAACACAGTTCAGGAAATAAATGTTAATTTTAAAGAAGAATAATGATTGCATGTATCTATCTATGTGATCATATGAACAAATCATATAGCAAAGTATAGATCACAAGGGAGGTTAAGGCATTTGACTGAATAAACGAACAAAAAAGTTTATTAACTACATTAGAGTTTTTCCAGCTACACTTCTTCCTTCCACAAGCTATAAAGATAAGTGTATTTCACTTCTGTACTCTAAGACTAATTTTTGCGAATCATTTTAAGTATCAGTATTTTTGAATAAATATTCAAGAATCATTTTTGACATGCAACACTACGAACAATACCTTCAAACTAAGCCAAGAACTGTAAAAAAAGGACATCTGATTCCTTAAAAATTGTGTCCAGTATCTATCAAAAATACTAGCTAGTATGGAATAGTAAAGAGACAATTTTAGAAAAATTTAATCTAACTTAGAGCAATAAAGATGGCAAAGCATAACCTGTATGCACAAACTTAGAAATGCATATATAACTCCTCTTATGCACACATGCTTGGACAGAACATCATAAAGATGCATTAATGATCTGCATGTGTACATACACAGTCATATACTTTGCTTATAGGCACCTCATTAATCTCACTTTTTCTGTTCTTCGTAACTTTTTCAATTATTTTTTCCACTCACTGTTGCAGTATCAATGATTGTTTTCTCTCTTCCTTCAATATCTTCTTCATCTTCTTCATCACTAAAGTCTGCAGCTGCATTTTCAAGAAACTTGAAGGTCTCTAGCAGAGAGGCAGAGTCAGTCAATTCAGGTTTCCTAAACAACAACAACAACCACCATCATGAGACAAAAGAAATCACAATAAAGTCACTTTTGCAATTACCAAGCTGTTCTGTATTATTATGTCCAACAACACATAAGACTAAAATAAGCTTACAAATAAAAACAGACTGTTAATAGGTAAAAATTCTTGTGGCTAAAGGACTAAACAATAGACATAAACTGTATTATTAGAACCAACAAAACTATTTATTACAACCAACAATTATTCTTCATATGGCTACCATTACCAGGACAGACACTTCAGTTTTTTATTTGTAAAGCATTTTAAAGCAACATTCATCTGACACGTGCCCAAAGCAACAGCAATACTGCTATGCCATTACTGAAAGCCTCAGCAACAAGGACATGAGTCACAACTACCAAGCTGGGTTCTCACATGTACATCAGGGTACAGAAAAACTTTGCTCCTGCTAGCTGATGTTCCTCATCTTGCTGGGAAACACCAAACTCTAGGTCTATCATTCATTAGCTTTTAAGAGATGATAAATATGCCACTATAAAAGAATATAATGGGAAAATACAATTGATGACTAAATAATATTTATATTTACATTAAACAAATAAGGAAATGGATGGAGATTGGGTAAAATTATGACTGTGCTGGCAGAAATTTAGACAGTGCCTCAGAACAGGAAGTGTAAGGGTTGTTATATTAACAACTGAAGAGGAAGAATCCAAGAAACAGGATTGTAACAATTATTAAAAGCCTGAAAAAAGTAAAAATAAAGCAATCCTAAAATTATCATCAGGATCTGTGTTTTCTATGCAGAAGATGCACTTCTCCATCAAGCCCTGAAAGATACAGTGGTGAGCAAAATTTATTCACTTTGAATTGTTACAATTACTTCCAGTAAAACCTGGTACATTCTTTAGATGGCTTTACAGCAGTGAAGACAAGTTTTACTGTTTTCTTACCTCTAATCAGTAGTCAGTTTTTCACAGTTCATCACTAAATGCACGTCATGTTGATTCTCGCAACCACTGAAACAGCAGAAGTCTCCCCCTCTCTCTTTTCAGAATTGTAGCTCTAAATTGTCCTGTGCAGTCACCCATACTACCAGCAAGTGCCCTGCTTCTGCTAACCCTTTCAAAAGGTTTCATCAACTAACAGGCCTACACAGTAAGGCCTTGTAAACTCCCTGCAGTGTAAACACCAGATCATCCGTCCATCACCCACTTACTCCAGTGTTTCATCGTAACACTTTCCAAAGGTCTATTACAGGAAGCATCCAAAGGCAAAAGCTTTGATGTGTAATAATGCATGATAAGCAGCACACTTCCTTCTTTGCACAGTCTCTGCTCAAGCAGCTTTATGCTTACATGACAACAATTAGCAGGAGTGGTTTCTTCATAGTCCCAATATATCTGCATTTCATTAAGACAATTTCCTACCCTACTTTTTTTTCATTTACTCACCTTTATGGCCCAAAAATACCAATAGAGATTTCACTTGCCTTTAGAAATTCTGCATACACAGCAGCATGATATACCATGATGTACAGTATGTTTTCATGGTCACTGGTTTTTCTGAGAATATTCCTTCCACTTTTTCAGATCCTAGCTTAGATAAGAACAACCTTAAATGTGTTTCCCATCTGCCCTGCTTCCTGAAGTATTGTGACCCTCACTTCCATGACAAACCTGAAAACACTCTGTAATATTTTTATTTTTCCTTAAGTAACGACTACTTTGGCAGACTGTAACACCTTGTGAATCTGTAGTAATAATGTACATTTTCATAGAAATCCTACAGTACAGTTGCCTTGCTGTTTCCAACAGCAAAATCTTGATAAGACAAAACTTGTAATGTGCTTCATTTGACTTCTTGACTTTCAGCAAATTCTGAGAGTCTGTGTCTACTTTTATTGGACTAAATCATCCAACCACAACTATTTCTGTTTTTTTTTCCTCTGTATTTTGCCAGGTAAAACTCTGCCATGTAAAAACACTATGGCTGATGATCTATAATAGCAATTCTCAGACATACTGCAGTAAACAGAAATGTATGAACTAATACCAAACATGGAATATAAAATTTTAATTAACAGAACTTACTATTACAAAACAGATATCCTTCTACAGGTCCAGGCATTTGCAGTAATTCATACCAGACTTGGCTCTGTACCCATTTGCTCTTAAACCTGGCTCTCTCACACTGAAGTTCTAAGTGACTACCAAAAGAGGTTATATCTTTTTTTAATTAACTGCTCTGATTTCAACTATCCTATTACCCACTACACATTTCAGTGGGCAGGATATATACACATAATCATATACCTGCACTTACACGGGAAACAGGGGTAAATCTCAAGCACTGGGAAACATGGTAGTTTATTTATCATGTATTTCAAAACTCCTGCACAGTACAAAAATGTACAGTCAGCATAGCACCACAGAAGATTACTTGGGCTACGACACTATTTCCAAGAAAGAATTCTTAAGAACAAAAAAAAAAAAAAAAAGAAAACAGAAGTGATAGAATATTTGAACTATTCAAAGGTTCTACAAGAAAAAAGTTTTAAGCTGACAGACAGGCTGATTTGCTATACTGTACCCCAATAAACTTGAGCAGTCAAATCAAAAGTAATGTAATAATTGGAGCTGTTTTTCATCCTTTAGCAGCATATGAAGGTAATGCATTTTGGATAATACCGTCGGCATGAACACTTAGGAATAACATAAAATGTATTGAAGAAAACTGTCTGGCTTTAGCTAATTTATGCTATGTACTTTGATGGCAATTTCAATCTTACTTGTTTCATTAATTTTCCATCTGGTTAGTTTGTTTCTCTTAGGGGGTCATTCACAAAGCAACATAAAATGCAGAAGGGTCAAAAATATATTCAGAGATAAGGTAGTAAAATAAATAACTTTAAATCCCATTTTAGAAAAAGAAACACAATTTGACATTTCCAGCGGTTTTGTAGCTTAGAGTATTTTTTAAAAAAATCGATGGGTGAAAACAATAGAAGAAAGCTCCAAAAGTAGGGACTGATACAAACAGTGGTATTACAAGCACGAGTCAGGCAAGACCACAGCAAGGTTCAGGGACCTTGCAAATAAAGAGACCAAAAACCCTAAGAAGATCTCAGAAAGGACAATTCCTCTTTTCTGGACTGTATCACAACATATTTAAGGGAGAATATAATTTTCAAATTGCAAGAACTTACGTGTGGCTTTTTCCTTCCTCCCCAGCCATACTGTCTAAAGAAAAACAGCTGGGGAAGAATAAACCAGAACCCCCAGACACCAGGAGAAGCTACAGAACCTGCCAAAGCAGAGAGCATAGAGCAGCCAGACTGTGGCAGGGCCCCCTCAATCCCGTGCTCCTCAGCTCCTTGTCCTGAATCTTTCCCACTGCTCCTTCCTCAGTCGTACTCTGCAACAGCACTCTTGCAGCTTTTCTCTCCAGCACCTAACTTCGTCTTCTTATCTTGAAGGTCTCATCCCAGTTGATTCAGCACTTCCTAACCAACGAACCCAACAAAAATCATTTAACCAGCATCACATCATCTATCAGATACTGTTATAACTGTCCATTACATCCTCATTTCCAATAGCCTTATCCAAGTAGACAGGAAACTCTTTGGGGCAGAGAGATTACGCTGCTACTCCTGCCTGCACACAGTAAGGTACAACAGGACTAACTGCTTCTCATGAGCATAACAATAAGTACTGCCAGAAGGTAACTATAGCTACACGAATGCTGCTGGGTTTTCCACCTTACTACAACAGATGGGCAGTGCACAGATTTTGTGAATATCACTCTTGAAACAGGGAACTTCTGATTCCCAAAGATAAGAAATGTCTTCCTGTTTAAAACACAAAATTATTGTTATAAATGGGATGGTAACTTGTGTCCCTTAAAGCAACATAAAATTGAAATCACATGAATATTTTCCTCCTCAGGAGAAGTGACAGAATTCTGCACAGCTGTGATGGCTGTGAAAATCTGATCCAAATTTGTGTTTACAGGCTGTTCAATTACTCAGATTTGTGTTGACCCCTTGGCCTCTTTAAAAATAATAATACCTTCCCATGAAATCTAAAAAATATGATTAGTGGATATTCCACATATTTAAATAAAGCAAGCCTGGCTTTCACCGGGGCTCTGCAGGCCATAAACAGCAACTCTTCATTTTCTTGCCAACAGTGACGAGTCTCAAGACAAGTATTTTGTGTAAAAACCCAGTTGGTTCTGACATTGAAATATTACCAGCTTTACAAAATGGATCATTCAGACTGAATGTATTTGCTCTCAACCTTTAATATTCATGATCTTAACAGAAATCCTGTTTCTTAGTGAGTGAAATGCAGAAGCTATAACTTACAGGCAAGGTGAAGTTGTTTTGTGGAAACTAAAACAGGACACTGATGATACCTTTCCTGCTCCCAGCATGATGCAGAGCATTTCACATTGCAAAGTCAAGTTTAACTTAGACTAAAGTCACATTATAGGCATGCACTTTCTTTGTAACTAACACAATCTATATTTCTGTCATTACCTTCTCCTTTGTTGATAATAACTCTGGAAAGTCTGGGGTCATGTCCAGGGAGAGACTCATAAACTTCTCCCATGAACTGCCCGACCACAAGGCCATTTAACTGCCTCAGTCCTACTCACAACCTCAAAGGAAAAAGCAGAGGCCCTTTTTGTTTGTTTATTTTATCCAAAATATACACAAGTTATCTTTAATAAAACCAGGATTTTATTGATAAATTCAGAAGCAGGAAGAAATACCACAATAAAGTTAAATAAATACAAGTTCAGCTTAGGCTGAGAAATGTTTCTGGGAGCTTGTACCAGAAAGAACCTGTTGTGACCCAGCATTCAAAGCTGTTCATACTCTTTCTTGAGCCATTTTCTTTGGTTCAGTTTCCTACTACTATCAAAATAGCTACTGCATAGTCGTCATTAGTTTTATTAACTCCCCACAGAATTTAGTTATCACGTTTTAAAACAGCCTTTTCAATGTGGCTAGTTAAATTCTATCAAACTGTACTTATTAAATAAATGCATGCAAATTCAATGAAGACTGTCTTTAAAAACAGCTCATTAGATGTTCAACACTGTGTAAAATCTTTCATAAGGCAGCACAGAAAATATCAAAATAGATTATAAAACTACAGAACACTTACAATCATCAAAATTTATACACAATGAACACAGGCCAGGTTAAACAGTCTGTGACAACCTTTGAAATCTATGAATTCACACCAAACAATGCAAGAACTAGTGCAATATATATTACAACTGGGAAGCAGCACTTACAAAATGGTTTGGATATAAATTGGAATCGCAAAGGAATGACATTTAAAAAGCAAGGGCCACTTCTCTTGCCAAATCTAGTCAGATAACTATAATATATCAAACAAGCTTTATAAAGAATAAAAATAATCTTAATATTTGAGGTACTTTTATAAGTTATTTCTCCATTCACCTCCCCTCCCTTTGCTTCTCTCTCCAACTGCACCACTTCTGTCTCTTTCTCCCCATTCTTTCTGTACTGCGAGTCTTATGTGACATTTCCAAGAAGCATCTCTTAAACTCTTGAGCCATAGAACTGGGCCAATTAAAAGTGTGGTCCATTTGGACTTATTTTTTCACAATAAAACCCCAATTTATCTACTTTGTTTTTTCTGCTTTAGTGCATCTGTTGAAAGTGTCCAGATCTGGCCTAAATCAGGTACCTTTGAAATGCCTGTTAGGTCACTGCAGATGAAGGCATGGAGAAACAAGAAAAAGGTGAAAAGAAAAAAAAAATCAAAAATCTATTTGCTTTATTCCCTTTACTGGTGGTTTTTCCTTTTTGAAATGCAACATACACTTGCATACTATTTTGGAAATCTTTTTCATGGCAGGTACTACCTGAGGTTTAAAAATTCAGAGATATTTTCCCAAATAAACCATTTTATAAGCTAGTCAACAAACAACATTCATCAGCCAGTATGCAGCATTTTCATTACCTGGGCTAGTGTTAATAGGATTTAGGGATGCAAAAGAGTTATTAAGGTCTTCTGGTATACAAAGATGTTCATTCACTGATGTGTTGGTTGGAACGATTTGTTGTATATCAGAAAGATAAAGTTTTCAAAATGTTTAATTTTTGAAAAGGTCTCTGGATTTGCTCTCAAATGCTGAGGGTTTGATGCCTTTTATATAAAGTATAGGCAGTGGAAGCGCTTTGCAGTTCAATAGGAAAAGAAAAGGCAGCAGATCAGTTTCAGAGAGAGACTGATACATCACTCAGGACCATTTTTCTTTAAAAAGCTTCTATTGGCTATTTATAGTTCTAATGATCAAACCCTTAGCAAGAACTAGTCTATACTGTTTTCATATATAGACAATCATATATATGCATATGTATACACGTTTGGTATATCCTCATTCCTTTCCAGTTCTATTCCTTCATTATATTTGCTTCCACTCATACCAAATGGTAGTCAAATACACACCTTGATGAAGGTAAACTAATTTGACTGTTTAGGTTTCACTCAGTAAGATAAAGCTACTGAAAATGAGGTAATAAGTGAACTAAAGATACTTTATACATTCATGTTTTCAAGGCTACAAGTTACAAGACATTTGCAGGCAGCTTTCATTTCTGTTTCAGTTTGTTGGGGGAAAGCACCCATTCCTCTCACTGCAAGTGTTAGGAATTTAAACCATTATTACGAGGTTATTATTTTAGTATCTGTTTTTGAGTCCAGTCATGCCAAGTGGTACTTATCTTTTGTAATGCAAGTGAGCTGATTGAAGAAACTGAAAACTGATTCCCTTTTAAATTCCATGAAATAAGTGAAAACAGGACTATATCTAGCTCACGTTATCATATTAACATTTCATTTACGGATTCAAAATCTTGCAGGGTGCATTCAAAATCCACATGATGTCTTTCTTGAGTGCTAAAGTTTTCAAGAGGATCTGTACATCAGCAAATAAATAGGCAATGTAAGAATACAAGTCTGGCCACACATGTAGCAGCTAATAACACAAAATCTGAGGCTACTTCACCTAGGGATGAAGAGAAACTGATTTGGTTTAAAACAATAGTAGTTTGTTCATCACCGTACCAAAGGAAGGGGAACTTCTCTGATGTAACTGCAATCATTTAGGATATACAAAACTAAGCTGAGAGGTACGAGGGACCAGACAGCAATTTTCTAAAATAACTAGAGCATAGCAGAATTCAAGTTACATATTCTCTGCTGCAAATAAATATTATTGTATAAAGTATTTGCACTACATTAACCATCATATGCTTCTACACACCAAAGCAAACAGCATCAACTTCACAATGATCACTCCAAACGTTCTCACCAGCCTTTCCCATGAAAAGGCTCAATTTAAAGTTGGTATCCCCAGCATTGAGTGTCCAAACCTCGGCTGTAGAAATAGGTATAAAGGACAGACAACAAGATGTAACTCAGGTAATAGGCAAGTTCTGGTGTAACAAACAACTCAAAAATCCATAAAAGCTGTAGTAAGCTGAATAGAGGAAAGACATCCTCCCTACCCACCGTGAAGTACTTCACACATCCCTGAGGTCAGAGGAAAAATGCCAGGAATTATCTTTAAAACAATCAAAGGCATTAAAAAAAAATTAAAAATAAGAAAAGCGTGGGTTTCCACTGTGCTTAGAAGTACAGTCAGAGCAAGTCACAGAGATATTTCTGAGGGAGGCCGAGTAGCAGCAACAAGCACTATGCACAGATTAATACACTTACACAAAAACTGTGCTAAATTCAGACCGTGTTGACAAGTAGATCAGCTCTTCCACTCTTTCCCTGGAAATTTTTGCAATACTAATTTATTTTGTTCTCTACCTCTTTCATTTCACTAAGAAAGTATTGGTTGACTACCAAAAAAATAATGAAAACATAAAGGAAGTTTTGTTTCCTATTTCCATTACTCCCTCTCTCCTCTCAAAGAGATAACCATATGGCAGCTTAAAAGCATCAAATACCATCTCTTTCCTTTCCTTAGAATTTATCACATGAATGTTCAGTTGTACAGAAGGCAGTTGAGCCAATCTGTTCTTTCTGCAATTTACACTGCTATATGAAGAAATCTTTAAGGGAATGAAAAGCTAGTGCGCCTTCCATTTTCCTATTCTGGAAATGCATCATTAAATACACATTCCTTCTGTTTTTCACTGTACCATTTTCCCCTCTATTGTACATTATCTTCATCACATTCACCCACATTCTTTCCAAACTCCTATTGATTTGTCTTCATCGTTTCTCATCCACAAGATTTCTCTTTACTCCAGTCCTGCACTCCGCTTCTCGCATTTTTCATTCCATCTCAACAGTTTCCTAAAACTCAGACTTAAAATGCACAGATTTCAGCAGTTCTTCCAAGACCAAACGTATCAAACACGCTGTCTTTTCTCACTTTCACAGAGGTGTATTCCTTGTTAGACTTCATTCATTTTCATGCATTACTTTTTGCCCAATGCTCTGCTCTTCAAATATACCTAAAACATCTTCAGGCTGACCAGTGTCCTCAGACTTGCTAGCAGATATTTGATATCAATGTTCATTAAATGCTTTGAATCAGAAAATCTGCCAAACTGCATTGGCTTGAGCAGTTCACAGGCTTCTCTGGTGATAGCAAAGTTTTCTCCGTAGGAGAGAGTTTCACTGTACCGATACAGTAACAGAAAGTCTTCAGTCTGCATTTTAGTTTGCAACTGTCCCAATGTCTCATGGTCCTGGCAAACACTCACATATGTCCTTAAACTTCCTGGAATTGCACTAAGGTTTTGTTCAGTTTCTTTTCTTCCAATTTCTCACCATAACTTTCCTGTTCTACCACTACCAAACTGCAGACACTTGTTCACGGCACTCCTTCCAACTGTAAAAGCTTGCTGTAGCCCAAATCCGCTTTTCACTTTACATGCACACAAGGAATAACAAGAGGCTGCTTAAGGAACTGCCAGTCCTTCTGCCCTCACAGTAAGCAGCCTAGCACTGGTGACATTGCTTCAAAGGATGCACCTTCTTCAACTGTAAGCCAGAATTTAGCTAAGTTACCTAAATTTTTCCTAGTTCTGCCAACCAGGTAGGAAAGCGTTGAATTAGGTTTTCAAACACTCTCTAAAAATTTGAGTTGAGTTCAGGAGCAACATCCACGTGCCTTAGATCTTAGTCATCTATTCAATGCTATACTTCTCAAAGAGAAGTTGTTCTAGATAACCTGAAGTAATGCTGGCATTACATGAGGCAGACAACAGCTAAATATGAGCTTATTTCTGATTTTGCATCCACCACAAAGCTGCACTTTGAAATCTCAGAGGCAAGTAATGATGCATTTGGAAGGAGGTGAACAGTGCCACATGTCACAGAAACAGTGACGTAGTACAAGATGAAATAGCTGTTAAAGAACAGGCAGTCTCTGCCAGGAAGCAAGCCACAAAATGCTTCCTGAAAGAAAAATTGAAAGAGGTGGTCTGAAAGTGCCCCCAGAAGAATCACAGCATTGAGAGGTAGTCCTGTACTTAGATTGATCACGGAATTCTAGTAAAATCCTGACTTTTTCCTTCCAGTGAGGGAGATCTCAGTGGACATCAGAAATTCAAAATCACCCATGAAGACTGACATGACCATGTTGACCAAGAACCCTGGAAAATTTTTCCCCTGTAAAAGCCCTGGAGTCCCTTCTTGTTCATTAGGTTATCAAAACACTTCCCTAAGCTCTATAATGCAGTCTGCCATCTCATGCATCATGAGCAAGATAAGAACAGTTTTTCAAAGTCACCAGCCTTGCAGCTAACAAGCTTGCACAGCCACAATGGAAGGGAACTCATTTTTCTCCACCAATGAATGTCCTCAGCCACGGGGCAAACCTACAGCGTGTTAAACCTAATGTCAGATCTATCCCAAAACCAAGCAGATGGGAAAGAAATGCAAATGTATCCAGAAGTGCTGTATCAAAACCACTGTCCCAGCATTTCATCCATCAAGTAACTACCTTATACATATATCCACCTTCTTCAAAACTGGGTAAATACACATAAATAAATTTTGAAGTGTAAGAGGAGAAGCTTCATTTATATACTTCACCAGAAATCAAACCAAAACCGTTACTGCAAGCTATCAAGCATTCCTTGTTCTTCAAAACAAAGCTGCTGTACATAAATGACATGTCAACTATGTAGCAACATAATATATTTTAGCAGCTTGCAGGCTTTCTCACACATTCAAATTTTCTATCTCACAGCATTACATTTAATTACATAACAATGAACTTCTGCCCTTATATAACTTGTTGGCATGAAGTTGCTGCAGCTATCAGGATGGTACAAATGAATATCTTACAAATGGTTTTTAGAAAACGGGATGTATCATACAAAGTATTAGACCTTAGAAAATAAAGGCCTTGAACTTTGACCCATGAGTATAGAAAAGGAGAAAAGAGTGAGAATTTCTGAGGGAAGCTGTGCTACTACTGAAAACAGCTACCTCATCTATTGTTCCTACAATTCTGCATAATTTTCATTATTTTTCCAGTTTTGCAATATCTTAAACAAGAACAAACAGATTGTTTTCCTGAAGCCTTTATAGCTAAGTTTAACTTACTTTTTTTTTTCTTTTTTAACTTTGCATGGAAAAGAGAAGAAAATGGAAAAAAGCCTCTTAAGTTTCAACATTACTTAAGAGAAAAAGTAAGAACAAGCTTTTACTGTCTTTGACTGACTTTCCATAGTATTAAAAATATTAAAACGCAAAAATTAATACCTTATATTTCAGTCACATTTACGTATGTCTATTCATTAGTAGAAAATCAAAACCTTACAGGACTGAGAATGTAATGAATGACTTTGTTTTTCAGATTCAGCCAAAAAAATCCTTTTCTTATATAGATTATTGTGTCATAGTCAGTGCAGATCAGAAGAGCAAAGCCTGTAACCTACACAGTAAAGTATCCAGCAATATAAACAAACCATTAACTTGAAACAACGCTGACTTGTAAACACTTAGCAATTATGTCTCAAAAGAGGCTCGATTTGACTTAGTGCTGCCATCCAACTGAAAAATAAATTACGGTGCTTATAAGATGTGAATCTAGAGAATAACTTCCATACTTATTGCTTAATATAATAAAATTAGTTAGAATTGCTCTAATCTCGAACTAGGAAAGAATCCTGAAATCTTCTCAGTAAACAAAAACTTTGTTCAACACCACTAAGTGCATTTATGCAGAAAGATAACAGTCAGCTTGATGCTTACCCAATCATTGCGTTTTCTTTAATCTGGCCCTCTGTGCCATTTACCATTGGCTCTTGATTTCTGTTTTCCTTCTCTGAAGCATCACTTGAGAGGCCCAACAAAGCTCGCACTCGTTTTGATTTCACATCCAGTATCGTGTCAGTGTAGCCCACTTCTTGCAGATACCTGAAGGAAGAGAACTCATGCTAATGTTCTTTGCTTATATCACTTCCACAAAATATTAAATGGAAACTTCTCCCTAAACTCATTCTCAATCCCTTCACTTAGCAAACTACGGTGCTGAGCTAGTGAAACATGCTTGTAAATCATCCTGTACCAGCTGCAGAGGGATCGCCTCTTGCAGTACCAGCCTCTACAGTCACTGAGAAAAAAAAATCAGAGAGCCTAGCAGTCAGAGGTTATACAATACGTTATTCATTCATTTACTAAAATGGATGGAAAAGCACTTTCAATTAAAATATTTACAACTGCTTTATAAAAATCACCACAGTTGCATGCATAACCATGGTCATTTTATTCTTTGACACATGGAAACTAGATATAAGAAGTACCAGATATATTCCTTATGTAAACATTATAGAAGCCTAGAAGAGAGGGAATAAAACCCAAATTCTATAGCTGTGGCTATTATTAAGAGTTATTATTTAAGACGGACTAGGCTTGATAAAATCTTTGTCTTGCCTTTCCTTTATTCTGCAATGGATCTGCAATATTAATTTGTCTTCCACAAAGACTGAACAGCAAAAATCCTTGTATGAAAACCTCACAGTCTAAATTGGCTCTGTAGGTTTAAAGTTGGCTCTTTCATCAATATGCCATGTTGCCCTTGAGAGAAATAAGAGGGAAATAACAATTTAAAAAAGAGAAAGTAAGAATTGGTTTGTGTCCTTCCCTATAGAACATGGAGTAACTGATTAAACTGTCAATATTCTAGACAACTCTAAAGAAAGGAAATGCTATTTTACAGTCACAGCTGTTACGAATCAGGGACATGTACCTTTCCTGCAAGAAATTCTCCTCCAATTATTTAACAATATCATTCACATAACCACATTAGGAGAGAAATACTGGTTGTTGGCTATAGAAAAATCAAACAAGTCACCTATGCAAAACAGAGTCTGTCAGTAATATGCACTCTGTATTCAGCAGTGTCACTCTTTTATGAACTGCACTGAGAAGGAATGACTTGTCTTCAAAATCACTGATCCAAGTCAAGATGACTTTATTTACATTTATTCAACACGCATGCAAAGATTTGAGCTCTTGCAAAAGAGAAGCCTGTACAAGCCATCCAACAAAATTAACTTTTGTACAATTCCTTGGAAAAAGGTCTTTTAATATAAGTTCCAGATCGTCCTTACTGTCTCAGTCCCCTCTCAATCCTCTGTAACACACCAAATATCTTGGCAATTAATTTAGTTATTATGGTCACAATTCAAAAATTAAGTTAGATTAAAAACATTTGTTTCATTGAGATGAGCAGAGAATTAGAAAACATCTAGTCCAACCTTCTGGATGTTAGTCTTTTCTGCAACTTAAGCAAGCCAAAATAAAAGTTTCCCTTCCCAATCCTAGCTGGTTTTATTTTACACAGCTCTTAGCAGAACTACTTGTGTCTTTTGTTTTTTAATTGCAAAGTGTTATGACCCACTGTTCTCCCAAGCAGATTGTTTGATTATAATCAGTGAAAGACAAGTAAGTGAGATCAGGAGTTTTTTGACTTGACAAGGCTTCTCATCTGAAGTTATGAACTAAAATTTTTCAAAACCCAAGGAAAAGTAGTGCAAAAGCTCAATGAACTTCATCACACACACTAACTTTTCTTTCAGTAAAATACAACTGAAAAAAAAAAATCCAAATACTATCACCATCACATTTCATTAGCAGACTCTTGCTTTGCATTTGGTATTTGAGTCCTTTTTTCAACACTTACTGTCTTAGCAGCTGTCGTCCTTGTTTCCATATTAGCTGACTGTTCTGTTGTGGCTGAATCTCTGTCTCATTCCCTTCATCTGTAAAATATTATCTTATTACATTTCTTCCCTTTACCTATTTGCATAAAAGATGCCCATCCACTTGAAAAGACAAATGTGATCTGCCTTAAAATGATTTGGAAAGGTTTCATAACAAAATTCAAAATGCCAATAATGAAGGGAGAAAAAAAATGCACATAGCACATAACTGTAGTACTAGATACACATAAAGATTTCCAGGTACACCCTACACTATGAGAGCAAGTTCCACTAGTCCTAATTCCTAAACAGTCCTACTCCAGGAGGGCATGTTCCTACCTCCTTTAGGGGCACATAATGACAGACAGTCTGCAGTCCAATTTTTGCTTAGACTTCCAACATAATTGCTGCTCGCATTAAGTTTGAATACAAATATCTTTAACTACTAACAATATCAAATGCAACTGTGGCATGATATCAACTCACAACTTCCCAATTTCCTTAATATTTGACAGTTCAACATAAATCAACAGATCTACTTATATCAACTTTATCCTTATATGTATTAGTTTTGTAGAAATAAACAAACAATAGAGTCATTTGTTTATTTTTTAACCTCAAAAGTTGTAGAAAAATTTTCATCACATTTCCCCTAACCATAATTTTGTATCCAAATTTTACTACTCCAGGAAAATCTACAAAAAACAAACAAACAAACAAACCAGCATGTGGCTGTTCTCTTAAGAAAACTATGAGAATGCTGGCAACCAACAGCTACATGTTTATTCCATATATACTTCCACAGCACATGATGGTGGGGTTTTTTCCCTCTCCTCAAAGAGATGCATATGCATATGCTTCCCAAAAGAAAAGATCTTGGTTTATTACCTATGAAAGCCTCTACAAAACTCGAAAATCTTGTGGTTCAAACACTGAAGGATGAAGAAACTTCCTGTGTAAACAAAACTTAAGAACCAGAAAAACCTGTGGTATAATCCTATGAGTAACTTGATATGTGACGTAGGAAAGCTATTATTCTCATCAGGAAGTAATTTACCTTTAAACAACTGAATTAATACTATACAAAAACCCCCCACCACCTACCCAAAGAAGCTATCAAAGACTAATGAGAAGTCACATGCAAGGAGAGACGTATGAATTTTAGACATCTCAAATTCACAAGCCTATTTAATAGCAACCACAGGAAATAAATGCACAATCATTTTCTAATGACAACTGGACACAGCTGGATCCAATGCACAGCTACCAAAGCTCAGTCTGTAATTACTAAAACATGACTGAGGTAAATCTGCCTGAAAATTCCTTTTGAAAGCAAAAACCCTTCTTCTGAAGGCATTGCTAAGTATACCCACAGGCAAGAGTTCTCTTGTGCTTAGTCTGCTCAAAAATGATGACTGCTAGCAGTAGCAGTGGTTTACAGATAAGAATGAAGAGACTTGCATTATAAGCAAATTATAGCAGAAGATATAGTATAAACAGTATAAATAAATAAATAAATAAATAGTATAAATAATTTTTAAGTATCCCTTTACCAGGAGACTGAAATCTTTCTTCTAAAATTGTGTTACAGACTCACCAAGAGATTGGAAAGAAAACAAACAACAAGGACCCATATGGAAGAACTACTACCAATATTTCCACTTTTTTCATGACTGGGCAGGAAAAACAGGGATAGGGGCAAGGGGAATATATGAACACACAACTTCAGTATTTGTCAAAGACAACTTCAAAAGAGCATTAGAACAAAGTTTCTATTTTAAGTCATCAGTCCAGACTTGATATAGAACAAAAATATACATTTCTGATAGCTATATATAGAATACAATGGGATAAATTAGAATAATAGAATTTGAACTAAAGTATTTCCACAATGTTGACTTTGCAGAATTAATGCACAGGCTAGAGCTCTGCTGGGCAAGCCAGGCATCCCACTACATTCCTCAGCTGGAAACTGAGCAACATGCTGTAGCTGCATCCTGAGAAATTACAAAAAAACCCCACAGTTGTCTAGGATTGTGGTATGATCAGGACAAAGTTTTCTAATGGTCCAGATACAGACTGAGGTCTTCCACTTAGTAGAATTAAATAAATTAAATTTTAATTTTAAAAATTAAATATTTCTTCAGTTATGGAAATAACATTGATAATCACACAAAATAAAATTTCTCAAAAATTCATTAAGAACTTGGACAAGAAAGGCCTGGTGTAAAGCTTTGTTAGTTGGTGTGGAGTCGGATTTTCTGTTTGTTTGGGGTTTTTTTAATGACCTTTTAAACTCAATGAGCTAAGAAATCACCATGACCATCAACTAGACCATCCCCTCCACAAACCAAGTGACAGAGATGAGATCTGCAGACTTTCTATGCTCTTCCTTTACATACAGGTGGTTCCAATGTCACTGTAGTAGGAGTATCAGGAGACTGAGACACAACAAACATCACCTATTTTTTCAATGGCTTGACCTATAGCCAGATCTCCGTACCTCTTCTTTTTTTTTTTTTTTCCTTTCCTGAGGAAAGGGTAGGGAGATAAGAGGGATAAAAGGAAGTAATTTAAATTCTTAATTTCTCCAGCTCAGTGCTTAAGTCTATTTGTGTGAAGTAAGAGATGAAAACTAATCAGCCTTCTTAGAGACCAAGGCAAAAAACCAAAATTAGCTAAATGCATCTCCAATGATCATTTGAATTCTGCTGAAAAATCTCCCATTCAAAAACTCTCTCTTATGTCCAATATGCACCTTAATTATTTCTTTTCCTGGAATACCATTGAGGTAATTGAACAAAAAATTATTAACTATATATATTTCATTCAGAAGAATTATACAGAGATAAAAGGATTCTATTGCTATGAATCTAGTATCATTCTGCTCTACAATATCCATACACATTACTAAGGGACAGAAAAACTACTCTCTCCAAGAGCAGTCTGCTCATTTGGGTTTGGATTTTTTAAAATCTAAACTAACTTGATTTATTAATAGACCCTTTTAGAGCACTAGCATATATTTTTAATTGTACAAGAGAAAAATATAGGATTTATTAATTATCTCTATTCTCATTGCTCCATTAAGACTTATTTTATCAATACTATCAATTCAGCATTTGCACATAACACAGCTAAACTTTTATGCCAGTAATAAACTCATTCTCAATAAATTCTTACCAGAATCATAGTTCGGTGGCTTCATATCTCCCTGATTCAGTTCTGTGCCATATTTTAATTTGTGGTATTTAGCCCTGAAAGGAAACCAAACCAAACAAAAAAAAAAAAAAAAAAAAAAAAAGAAGAAAAAAAACCTATTAGTACATTTAAAGGATATCTCTAAATACATAAATGTCACCTGTTTTCACTTGAAAAGCCATTCCTTTCTTCTAGGCTAGGAACAAAGCAAACTAAATCATTTTACCAGGACTTCAGATACATAATTTTATTAATTTTTTTTCAAGGGTTACATGTAATTGCACAGTGAATACTGAGGAAACAGAGCAGTTGACTGCAGATTTTACAAAATGTTCTTGCTACAGAAGAGGTTCCTTCCCTGGGGACACGAGCAACTCTTCTGCTTCCCTTCCCAACCCCCAGTCTTCCCTTTTCAGCCATTGCTATGAAACATTTTTACTACCCATGTCAGTTCAGTGCCATCTACTTCATATCTCATATTGTCACTCCATTAAGAAAACTCCAGTTTTATTCTTTGAAATGCTGTGCTCTCCAACAGCAGCAGGCCCTCAGTTAGAAATATTCTGAACGAGACTTTGCAATGACAGCTCATCCACACCAGTTTCTCTCAAAGCTGCTAGGTCTGCCACTTGACCAAGTGCAAAAATGGAGACTTTCTTCCAAAAATATTTAGCCTTCAGAAAATCTAATGTAATAAGCCCCACAAAGCATGCCATACAATGACAACAAGAGTAACTACAAAAAAAAAAACAGAAATGCTTTTTAATTTTAAAAGCTTCATCCTAAAGACTCAGTATGTACAGACTTTTAAATACACATAATAAAACCACAGTAGTACAGTATTACACATGCACATGTAAGTTATTCAAGATTCATTACAGAAGTCTTATAACACTGCAACAGAGAAAGTGAATCAGTGAGCCTTTACTAGTTTTGCAATCTGCTCCCTCCTTCTCTCACACTCACTAGAACTTCTTAAGTACAAAATTACAAGTTTTATACATTCACAACTGGGTAGAAGAGTGGCACTTGTATTAGTTCCTACCCTGAACAAAAGGCTGAGAACAAGTCAGGAAATGCTGCATATGCAGCCTGGGAGTAGTGGGACAATCAAACAGCACACACATACAAGCAGTTCAAACGCAAACGTACAAAGCGGAGTGTAGGGCAGCAAGAAACAGGCTGAAAAAGACAAAAAAAATAAACCTCTCACATGCACCAACAAGAAAATGAGCTTCATTAGCTCCACTAGTCACAAGGGAGCTCTTCCACTTTAAATTTGTTTTTAAAAAAGTTAATGGGTTTGACACTTCGTAATTTTATAAGGCAAGTCTTACTAAGCTTGCATGACTGTATCAAGAATGGCTGCAAAAAATGTTTTCAAGTTACCTACACCTCCTGATTGCTTCTTCAGCATCTTCATTATACTACTGTTTTCTTTTGCCTTTTCCTATTTCATCAAGAAAACCCATTACTTCTAACAAAATAGTGCTGAAGAATGCTTGGTAGCTCTTACACTTCAATATCAACAGTACTAGCTTCCTACTAATCCAGCTGCGTTTTAATTATAATAAACATTTAATTCTGACTGAGAGGGGTAAGTGAAGAGTGAAGAAGTGCCTCTTAGGCATAGCAGCATTGACAGATGAAGGAACTAACTCTCAAGAGTCAGAGCACTAAGCTCTAGCTCAGCTGAGCAGCAATCAACAAGGAAAGGAGAAAGGATGTACCTGAAATATATTAACAGGAATAGATGAAAGTTATACATTTTAGTCGGTACAGAAAAGAATAACCAAAAGTAGAACAAAATCAAAGCTGAATGCTCAATCAAAATATTTATCTTTTCTTTTCCAACTATCCGTTTCTTACATGTTACCCTGGTAAAACAACTGCATTTCGTTATTGTTAAATATTGATGCTATGTATACTTTTCCCCTGCCGTCACTAATGAAAAGCAATAATTAATCAAGAAGTAAGAAATCCTCTAGTCTGTCACCAACCTACCCCACCAACTTTAAACACTACAATTTTTTACGCAGTCATGAATTCAAGTGACCCTAATGTGTAATCTATTTTGATTTGATTTATCAGAAGTGAACAAATATTACTACTCTGCTCTAATCTGGATTACTGAAAGATGTGTTCTACTTCAGTCCTTCAAATAATTTCAGGGAGAAGTTAGTCTTGCAGCAGTCGATATTTGCTTTTATTTTGTGGATTTTATACAAAGTTCCACTACACTAACTAATTTTCTTATCAAGTTTTGTTAATAATTTCCAGTCTAAGTAAAATGTTTGCTAGGTTCACTGAAAGGATCATTCTTTGTACCTTTCCTGTGCCTCAGATCTCACGTTCTTCAAAATCCATCTTTCAAAGATTCAGACTGCAGTTTTTTAAACATCTCAGTATATTTATTTCAATCTCCTAAATCCATGTTTGCTTATTTTTTAAGTTACTTCCCTCTTAAATCAACAGTAACAGTCTTCTTTCTTCTTACTGAAGCTTTCCCCACTCATCAAAAGCATTATAAAATCATTTCAGCAAAATGAGATTATTCATTCTAAATCCATTTTAAACTGTTAGTAGCAGGATTTTGTAACTGGTTCCATCTTATAATGGAACAGCTTTTAAAGCTTTTGTTGTTATTCTTTACTTCAAGAGGATAATGTAGATTATATGGTCTTGTACACTACTGGCCCTTTAAATTTATTTTAGGGCCAAGCTGGACTAAGATTTCATCTTTTAGAGGACCTAACTTTGTATATTGCAGGCAGAGATCAGTAGCACTACAGAAAAGGCAGAAGAACCACGTTCTAAAAACGAGGCAATTGAAGAGATGAAAATCCCCAAAAAGTAATCCTTATTTTCAATATTGCTGACAAAGTTAAAAAAAAGTTATAGAGCTCTGACTGCACAAAATGACAAAAAAACCCCAATTCTATAATCAAATCTGAATTAAATTCAATTGGTATAAATTCAGGTCTCTCAGCAGGACAGAGTTAGACTTGAAACAGAAATATGAGTATCATGCCGAAGTGTGTGACACAGTGAACTCATCTTCGGTTGTGGTCAGCTTCTAAATTTCAGAAAAACATTACAAAAAACTCCCATAAAATCAATACAGACTGCTAATAGGCCATCTAGGAAATATTTTCTACACTTCTTCAGGCAGTATGAGATTTATTACTAGACACTTTTTTATAATACAGCTGAAAATGTCACAGGTATGAAAGACAAACAATCTTCTTTCTAAAGTGCACTAAGAAAAGGGCTGAACACCATGATTCAGACTCCAGGACAAGAAGGGAAACCTGACCCTTCAGTTACACACACATATTGCAATCTAAGGCTATGAAACTTTTCACAAAATAACCTTTAATTCTTTTCTACACAAATTCTAAATATCACTTATTCCATTAACACATTTTAATTTAATTTATTTTTACAATGACAGAATATCTCCTGCCCACCTGTAATGCTTCATTTTTTCACTTTTTCAGAAATCACATGGTCCACTTTAAACAGCTTTAAAATGGCCACCTGCAGTTCACATGGAACTGTAGCTCACACATCCCAGTAGTGTAATACTACCATCACAAAAAAGAGATAAAGTATTTTTTGTGTAAAAAAGTATAAAAGTATATAAAGGACAGTGGTTTGGTGGCAGGGGACAAAAAGAAACATCTCAAAGATTTGTTATCTGAAACTTGTTCAACTTGAATGATTTACCTTCCATTTCTGAAAATTACATATGAATTATTAACAGTATGCAGAGACTGAAAAATGACTTGAAAATAACTACCTGAAGGACACAACTTTATAGAAGGTGTTTTCTATCTGAAAACTAGCCTTCCAGTTATTTGGAAGAAAGCTATTTTAGCACTGTGAAACTATGTTCCTGGGTAGACGCCTTACTCAGATAAGTATGAATATTACCACTGCTTTGGCTTTTGCCCTTCATTACACAATTCTCCTCTTTTGATCTCAGTATTTTCCTTCAACTATGTGTCTTCTATTCAGTGCTTGGAGACATTCAACGTGGCAAGAATTGCTTAGGAAAATGCTAAAAGCCTTCATCCAAATTTCTTAAGACTGAGTGCAGTGAAACTTTTCTGAATACTTCACACAGAAACAAGTTTGATTCCAGTCAAAGAAAGCCACTATTTCTTGGAAATATCTGTCGCCAGACCTGAAGCATCTGATCCAGCTGTGCTGAGAGAGCCTGCCAAAACATCCGTAGAAGATCTGGGAGCTGCCGCCAAATCAAGAGACATAAACAAGAACGACTGCCAGGAACAGCACGGCGAGATATTCTACCCAGGGGAGAAGGCGCCAGCCTTACACTGATCAGACACATCAGTGCAGAAAACAACATAAAATTAAATCAACTGTTTCTAGAGACATGGCTCATGAGTCCAGTTCTTTGGTTGAAATATGTTAAGACAGGAAGTGAGCTAGACTAGCTGAAATAGGACATGTACTTGAGAGAAACAGTACTACATTTCATCTAGCTCCTGAAAATCCAGAGGCACCAATGCAATTTACTGGTGGTGGAGCAAGTATTGATTAAATCATAAAAAGTAACCTTCAACTCTGAACAGCCTCACACTGCAATCTACTGGATGCTGGCAAAACTACATCAAAACTGCTATTGAAAAATACTAGCACTTAACTATGCACTAGCTCCTTCTAAGCTCTGTGCTATTTCGTCTATAAAGACTCTTCAGCAGAAATAACCTGGCTTGCTATACACACAACAAAAAGGTAGCCTCACCATTACTGACAAAGAGTAAACATTAAACCAAATTTGCCAGAAAAGCATGACAATCAGTAGTAAAACTTATTTTCTACCTTACCCACTATAAGATGATGTGACATGAAACAGAGAACAACAACACTCCCAAAGTTGTTTATTTATAGTAAAATTTGAAACTGTTCGGTTGATAAAAGAAATGTGGAGCAGCCACTACAAAGAACAGCAGCTCATGAAAGCATGTACCTGAGAAAACAAATGCTGCTCATTTCTTTTTCACTGTTTCCTGAGGGCATTGTGAACATGGAGTACTCTGGTCCACAATTTCATATTCTGTTCTGTTACTCATAACTTATTTCGTCTAGCTGAGAAAGATCTGAAATGCTGCAGGGGCAGGGCAGAAATGAAGGAATACAGGAATGATTCCCTGCCCCCTCACAGCGCACCAACCTTCCCCAACTCAACAGGAATGTCTTCCTCCTACCTTGTAGGATCTCATTTTCCAGCTCTGAGAACCCAACGGAAAATGCAAGCATCCTGACTACTGCCTGACCTGGATGACAGCTGATTTAGGAAAATACTGGGAAAGAGAGCAGTGTTTCCAAGCTCAGTATGTTGCTATTCTTTGAAATATCAAGCAAGAGCACTTGATGGGAGATAATTCCAACAGAAATACATGACTATTTCTTCAGAAACTGGCAAATAAAACTGCTGTTTAAAACTACAAACTCATAAATAGCTGTCTCCAACACACACCAGTCAGAAGCATCACATCTGCTTACAGAACCACTGCACACCCGTACTGAAACTGTCACACTGGATCAGATCAGCTGACTGTAGCCTACTGACCTGAGTAACCAAGGCTAACGCCACACATTGCAGAAAAACAGACAACATAAAAGATACACATATAAAAACTGCTAATAAGAAGCCACCAAGTGTTTTTTCCTAATCCTGACAGGGACCGCTGCATTAACTTTTAAACATCATCATTTAAGTGGCTTTTACAGAATACAACTGGGGGAGATTTTTACCATCCATATGGAAGTTTGATTTTTGTTTTTTTCATGTTACAAAGTTTCTCTGATGATACACAAAAATGTATTTACATAGTTTGATAATTTTAAATTGCTAAGTTCTGTGGGTTATGAACATGAAGTGTCAGAGATACTTTTACATAATCAGGAATAGCTCCCTCAGTTTTGAAATACAAGAAATCTTCACAGAATACATATGACTTACTAGTATATCTTTAGCTGAACCAATGACACTAAGCTTTGTAATCATGCTTCAAATGTAAGCCTTTCCACAGCCATAAACTGCAAACTCCATTATGCATACATTTCATATTTTTCTGGGCTATTTGATACAAGATCAGTACCATAAGAAGGCCTGGGCAAAAAGAGTATCCAAGCATTCCTCCAAGAACTCCCCAAAGGAGAAGAAAATACACTGGAGCCCTGGGGCTACTGCCGGCCAGAACCCTGTCTGCATCTCTATGCTAGCAGATTAATTGGTTGCTACCAGAAAGAGATGAACTGGATGGTTAAAGACATGCCTTGTGCTAAAGCAGCCCATATAAGATGAGCAAACGTAAATGCAATACAGTGATGTAACTATTAGTGTCCTTTTAAAATTATCTACCAGCGATATTCTATTCCTCATTTGCATATGTGTATATTTTTAATCTTATTTCCACTAAACAAACTATTTCAGAGGCTTATTTTATTAAAGAGAAGCAGGAATTATCTGATAAGAAAATAACAATGTAAGCAATAATTGCTCTGCAGCAGTACCATAAATATACTCTTTATTCAAGAACTTTAAAAGACATTTCACTAATTAAAAGAATTTAAACTAAACTTGGCCTAAAATAAATCGGTTGAACAGAGAGATTTCTGAAATCATGATAAAAAAAAAAACTTGCTTGCCTCAAAGGTTAGAGTAACAGGGAAGTATATATACGAATAAAATGGTAAACTGAGGACTTGTACTGAAATCTCCATGAACAAAGAAATAAGACATTGATTAACTGGTAAAGACAAACATTTTTTCAATCATACAATTAATCTCCAGAAGATATTCTTGTAGAGTCTATCATACCAAAAAGACTAAAACTTACCAAGATTAAAAACTAGTAATTATTAGACTGAAGACAGTTATTCAAGATTTCAGTCGTCACATATTAATAAACAAAGCTAGTACTTTGAACAAAATGAGAATACACTGTAATTCTGGAGTATAATCTACACAGTTCAGTGGAATTTTACCAAGGAAAAGTATTCATTATTGATCAGCTATGGGTTTTGTTAGCATATTTCTGGAGCCATACTATTTTAGCTATTGTTCTTATCATAATGCAGACATTTAGAGTTGTGGTTTTATTTAGTACAGTAGTAATTGTCAATCTGAGAACTGAGTAGATACAGAAAAAATATTTCCTGGTTTTGTCAAATACAAGGGCAAAACAAAGTTTGTGTCTTCAGCATTTCTTCATCACGTACTCATCACTAAAGCAGCATACCTTTCCTGTTTGAGCGCATATTCCAGCATTTTGATTCTTCGCACTAGATCCTTCTTCAGATTTTCCTGTCCTTTCCTTTCACCTTGAAGAAAGGCGATCTGGGCCTGCAAAAGGAAGTGTTCAATTTAGAAGCTGCTTCCTCAAAATCATTCAGCGTAGCTCTTAAGTGTGTGCGTCTTCCCAAGTTATTTTAATATTCATTTGTAGAGTTCAAAAGAAATGGGCTTACTATGCTTCATAAACATTAAACACTTACAAAAACCACTGCATGGATAAGCCTCCTAAACTACATGCTCATTACAGATCTAAAAAAAAAGGGAAAGAAAAAAGAAATAAAACAATTTTGGTTTGTTTGACAGGGTTTATTTTCTCTCTTGGAGAAACATTCAATAAAGGATAAGAAATGGGTAAAATAAGCATACAAAAAACCTTCAGCAGATAAAGGTATTTACCAACAATAAGCAAAAGAAGATGATAAAGTACTTCTGCTCACTAAGTGAAGTAGTGAAAAATTAGGGTATAATTCTATAGATACGTTAGACACATGATACTCGCAAAAAAACCTGATGTAAACCATGTTCAGCTAAAATAAGAACAAAAGAAAAATAAAACCCTGTTTGTAATACAGGGTTAAGTGTTAATTATGATACTTACTAAAATAGGTTAAGGAAAGTTCTCCAGAAATACTGTAATTAAGAGAGGGGAAAAAAAAAGGAAAACAGGGAAAGGTATGTTGGTGAGGGAGACAAGGGAGAAATGGGACATAAGTAAATAAAAGTCAAGCAGAAAATAGACAGCCAACCCTCTATCAACTTCCAGCACATTTAGTTGCTTGTGAAAAATCCCCTTTAAATAGAAAATTATGACAAACACAAGATACTAATTCCTAATCATGAAGGAAGAACTACCTGCTTTTGTACCTAATGCTCAAATCAAGTCCATTAAAAGGGGCCAAGTTCTTGTGCTTGCTCAACTCAAAAGTACACTTTTAGGCAAAAATACCTACAGGCAGTCACCACTTCATGCCACAGCCTCACCTGCCATTTCCAGGATCAGAAGCTTTCTGCACCTCTGCAGCTAAGTCTCCAAGCATCTCATTTGTCTCTTGAGAAGCACAAACAGGATAAAAGGCAATTGGTCTAGACCATCAGCTGTTGAACATGAAGACCAATAAGCCTTTCATTTAAATAAATGCACAGGAAAGTCAGGGATTAAAAATGAGCAGAAATATCCTACCCTCACCTATCACAACCTTGCAAGCAGTCCCCAGGTATTTTAGTTAATGGAGATAGTTGCTTCCAAAGAATCTGACTGTGGATTTTTACCCCAAGGTGAGAAAAAACAGAGTCTGTAAATGTCATTTTCTCTCCACCAACTATAAAGGGAAGGCACACAACTAACTTGGTTGAATGTTAGTGACCAGGCAAGACGAATCTTACTCCAAAAGCCCATTTGTTGGCGACCTAACAAATAGCAGCTGCTCTAAAATACCACACCAGCTGACATAATTTCATTGCTCCAGTACAGCCAATAAATAGCTTGACAGACACCTGAATGATCCTTAACTGCCAGTCACCAACTAGACCAGCCAGTTTATGACAAGAGAAAAACACTGGCTGCTCTCCAACAAGATCAGTCAACACCTTCAATAGGGGAAATATATTTGAATTTAAAAAAAAAAAAAAAGTCAACTGAATCAAAAGAAAGACCTCTCACTCTGGCATCAAGAATTACAATTGAATTCTAATGTCAATTTTCTGCTCAGGTTTAAAGAAAAGCACAGGAGAAAGAAATGCTGGTGCTGGAGTCAGCATTTCCTGCCCTGAGGATTGCAACTGTGCGAGAAGCATCTCAACTCAACAAGGTCAGCATCCCTCCCAAGAGGAACATCTCAGACACATATAACTTAGTTTGCAGTAACTGCACAGACACACAGATTCTCTCTCCCTATCTCCACACAGGCCCAGCAGAAGTAAACACGAGCCCTTCCAGTCAAGTGAGAGAACATCCAAATGCGCTTCTAAAAGCAAAAGATCATGATGTAAATATGTATTTGGCTGGAATGAAGAAGATCACCCAATGCTATCAGGACACAAGATGAAGCGATCTATTATGTGACCTGCTGTCTGCAAGCAATTTCTAGCCAAGAATGAACTGACTGAACACACTGGAATGAAGCATTTTTACCCGGAAGGCTGGCAAACAACCCAACTCAGACACTGCTATACTACAAAGGTCAAACCAGCATTACTGTGCTAACAGTTGAGGCTAAAGTCATCTTCCACTGCTAGGAGCCCAAACAAAATTAGAAATTGCAACTTCTCAATAGTTTTAAAAGCTTCCTTTTATAAGAGGAAGAGGCATAAATGGATATGATTCAGAAATATCATACGACACCTCCTTCATGTGGACCATCTTCTGTTGTCAGTAATATGTCCATGCTCTTAATGTGATGTCTTAGAAATTTCCTTTTCCCCAGACTTTCAAGAAATCCTTGCGTTTTTTGCTTAAAATGCACTCAGCAACAACAGCCCAAGAGCCATTTCTCCAGCCCTACATAAGCTAATTGCTAGGAACCTTCAAGATTAATAAATATATACTTTACAGATAGGTAGTTTTATTGGTACTTCAAGAAACTGAGAATAATTTTGCTCTCTCCTTGGAGGCTGCGCGGTTTCTAGCACAGTTTGTTCATGCTTTTCTTCAAAGTAGCATCCTTATGTCTAATACTCACTATTTTGAGAAATTCTGGCTCTGAAAATGAGAATACTTACATTTGGTCCTTTTCATAACATAGAGAAATGTTCCCTCTTTTTTCCACAAGATTTTAGCAACCCTTATCCCTCATTTATACAAGTACTAAGTGATTACAATTAGGTCAGCCTCAGTGGACAATAAACATCAGTTATACATGTAAGCTTAAATATTATTTAAGAAATTCTTAATGATGATATTCAGGTTTACTTATATTGCACATAAGGATAGTATTAAAATAATAACTGAAATTTTATACTAGCAATAATACTCTAAAAGTTCATATGTCTTAAGCAGATTTCATTCTTTAAAATGTTTGGCAATCAACTGAAAATATACAAAGGAACCTAAATGTTCACACCATAAAAGAAACAGACACACTCTGCAGATAAATGCAAACTGAATAAACAAGTACAATGAGTTTAAATATCTAAAATAACAAATCATGACATGTAGCAGAATTTTCTCAGTCTCTGAATAATACAGTGATAACTGCAGGATCACTATTTCCAATTAAAACACATAAGACAACACCTGTCTAAATGTCTGTGCAAACATTTAATGTGCAGGAGGTCTGGACTAAAACACGATGAAAATTATAACTGAACTGCACAACTCCAGTTTTCTATGTTTCAGGCATAAATGGTAGAATTTTACCAATAGACTGAGACTCCACAGGTGACTTCTACAGCTGCAGCTTTAGCCCAAGTCAAATCTGAAGCCTGAGCTACACCTGAGGGAGTAGAGGAGCGAAGGAGAGTCCCTTCCACTTTGACTAATCTGCAACACTGTTCTACACTTGTGTTTTGGCCACTCCTGGGAAGGTTTGCCAAAAATTTCAAGAATTCGCAAATATTCCCAACAAACAGGTTCTGCGACAACTGACCTTCTAGGCAATAAGGTTAAAATGCATCAAGTCATAAGCCAGTCTCTGCAAACCTCAAAATCGCCTACGGGGATCACGCAAAACCTCATATTGTTCCTTGCCTTATGGGTGGGGCGCATCGTCTCCATAAAGCACCCGGCCCCGCTGGCTCCATAGCAAGAATCAAGGCAGGATCCGCCTCAAGTTTATTCCAGGCTAAGTGCTACAAGTTACTGTATTCCAACTCAACTGTGAAATTACAATCAAGAGAGAAGGAGAAAACAAAACAAACCAAACAAAAAACCAAAATCAAACCAAACAAAAATAGCCCCCACAAAACCAGAGAACACTGGAAAAAGACATGCCTGGAACAGTCTATTTCAGCTGCAATTGTTGTGTCCGGTATTTTTTTTTCCATTTTATCTCACTGTATTGTTTTGCATGACCAACTGCAACATAACCTAGAATTGTCATACACATCCAGTCTAAGTTACAACACCGTAGCTATCTTAACTATTCCACTTCTCTACTAAGGGATTTTTAAAAAAACATTCATTCTTAAAAAAATTTTCAGAGGCAACAACACTGCTGTTTTACAGAATTCCCCAAAAGATTCTAGTATCACATTACTGTGAAGTAGACAAAAAGGTGAGACAATGTTTTCGGTAGCACTGGGTTATAAACAACTCTTTTTTAAATGTTGCTGACTTCCTAATAGAGGCTTAGCAGCCATAACAACATAATTAAATAATGAAATCACATCTTAGTAAGCCCAGATTCTACCAATGTTTAAAAATTTACACTGAAATTTATAATTCCTTGAATCAGCAACCACGACAACAAGCATGTTTAAAAGTATATTATATTTAGATATCTTTTTAGGCTGACACCTCAACACTACCAGAGAGTAGGAGATAAAAAAGTACTCCTCTTTGACAGGAAATTTTAAAAAATAAACATTCTACGACTGCTAAACAACTGATGCACATTTAGTATCAACTTATATCAGTTACTGAATTTTACAGCTATTTCAAGTTAAAAGGCAATTTATTTTTTTTAATTCATAAGACTCAAAAATTTTAAAATGCCTTTCTATTCTTCTCTAAAATAGTCATCTTAATATTTTAAAGTAAATCTCACTTCAAATTCATGGACACTTAAAGGTTAACAGACATCATTTGACAAAGAGCTACTAAGACACACAATTCTCCACATAATGCTTCCATAATTCAACAACCAGGTCTTCACAGGTTGAGAGAAAGAGAACAAAAGAGGGGGGGGAAAACTGTAGGAAAAGTATTACAAAAAATATGCAGATAGCTAAAATAACTAAATACATTATGGAGATTGATTAATCTGGAACAGTTGTGCTAACCAGTCTACCAAGATCTGCCAGAAGGATTCTGCAGGCTGCCAGGGTACTCAGTATTTTAGATTATAGTTGGCTCACTGAAGCACTACATATTTAAGTATATTTGTAAATAAGTGTAAGCATGCCCGGGGGTGAGAAGAAAAGAGAGGGAGTGGGGAGGGGAAATATCAATGGTCTAGTACAACTAGGGAACAATTTTAAGAGGCACCATACTTCACATCACTACACACACCTACTAGCACTCCGTGCCAGGAGAGGCTAGGAAGCTTTTGTAATTCCTGAAGCCACTTAAGATAACACAAAACTGAAGTGGGGCCACAGGCTGAAACGACTGGCAGGCACCAAGGCATATTTAACTTCACCCCACGAAGAAGGTACTTCACCCCATTTATCCCTCACATGCTCATGCTGGGTGATACCACCTCATGAGACCAGTGCACAGCACTATCTGCTACTGGTACTTTATTTTTGTGGGACTTCTCAGAGCTGTCCTAAAACTAGCATCAGAGCTAAACCCAGAAAATCCATCCAAAAGAAATCAAAGATTTAGCTTACAGTAAAAAAAATACGGCTAAAAATGCCATTTACTTACCTTCTTTGTCTCTGTTTTTCAAACAGTGTTTTCAAAGAGAAAACACTGTTTGAAAAACAAATTCAGTAAGACTGAAATACTCCTAATAAACAATCCAGAACTGATTCACAATTTATTCCGGGCAATACCTTGATTACTAACTTAGGCATCTCAAAAACAAGAGGACTTGTCTTTCCGCAGTTTGAAGTGTTTCAGTACATAGATCTCTGTTCAGAATGCCAGTCTTTCTTTTATCCTCTCTCAGTGCTGCCTTTCACTGTTCTAGCAGTTGTAAGCATGAAAATAGTTGCCAAGCAATGTATATTCAGCTCATTTAATCATTCTTCACTTGCAAAAATTTTCTCTAAACCTCCAGTCACTTCTGTGGCACACAGTACTTAAGTGGTGAATATTAACTTTTTTTTTGACCCAAAAGCATGTGCCATATAGACTGATACAAGCACAAAAAGAGTTCAGCTTTTAAATGTGATGTAATTCTATAAGCAACACTGCAATGGCATGTCACAAAATAATCACATATTATGAGCTGGAGTCCAAACTACAAATGCTCAAACTTCTTTCCTCTTGCTGTACAAGAACGGCAGAAATGCAGCGACAGCAGTCAGCACCAGGATTGATAAACAGACTCATGGCCCACATTTAAACAGACAATGGAAGTTCACAGGCCGAATGAATCACTTGGGGTATGGCAAGACAAGGGAGAAAAAATCTGGAGGAGATTTTTAGATTTGGCTTCAGTAGCAGAAAGAGGAGTGAACCAGACTTGACCACACAAGCATTTGCAGAGGCAATTGGCACAGTCCTGCTCCTCACTCCTACATCCAGGATCAGCTACTCCTTGTATTCAAGCATGCATGACCACTCTGAACTGACTTGGACATCAAGTGAAACAGACACAAAGGCAAGTGATTTTGTTCTCACCTCCTGTTTACAAGCTTGGATATGAACATCATGCATGTCATTTTTGCTCTGATGCTTTTGCGATCCTGCCCTATGTGACTGCACTAAAGGGAAACATATTCCTGGCTAAGACCAGAAAAAATGCAGTCTTTCCACAATGCAATCTTTAATTTAGCTTATTTATCACTGGGTTATTACCAAAAATAATCAATACTAGTGAGTATATAGCAAACTTTTTTCAAATAGGAAAAGAACATATGGATGAGTTCATCTACAGGCCCACACAGAGCAAGTCACTCAGACAAAATGAACCTTTGTCTTCACATTTCAAAGTATTTTTATTTCTAGATTATTGTCTGTGAAGCTTGGATTCTGAGTACTCTGAAATGATGCAAAAGAATTCTTTCAGGTATCCAAGCATTTCTCACCATTTAAAGCTAAAACATAAGAATCCCTCCTCTACTTCAAAGTCAATTCTCGCCACTTTTTAACTAAGAAACTTAGAAATGAGGACTTGACAAGGCTTGCCAGCCTTGTGAAGCCAAATATACGAGTAGGTTACTGACCAATACTTATTTTCTCAGAAAACTGTGTACTGGTAACAGTTTTAGTTAAGGCTTGGTATCTGTACAGTCTTACTTCTTTTCGCATTAAATTAAGATGAACTAAAAGTCTCAGGCAATTCGTGTGATCCTCCTTGGGGAATTTTACACAGACCATTCTAAAATTAGTAAATAAAGTTTCCGTGTCTACTGAAACGTCAATAAAGGCTAAGTTATATTTGCAACTTGTTGATCCAACAGTGCCAAGTTACTTATCCCTGATGCAATAAAACAGCCAGGAGCCAAGACCCTCAGCAGAAACAGAAGGGCTACATTTTGAGTAGGACACAGAGATACAAATTAATTAAAAATGTGCACTAATAAAGACACATAGGATGTTTTACCATATGCTAACCTGACACTGAAAACCAAAGTTTTCCACTTAGAACATAGCAATTTAATTGATTTTTGCTCAATCCAACAATTCCACAGCAATCACGAAAAACAGAAAAATGCCTTTTTCTTTTTGCAAGTATAACTTTCCATGAAAAGTCTTTGAAAGCTTTAAAGACCACTCGGAGTCAATGTAACACTGCAAAACTCTCTCTGTTCTTGCTATATCGATATTTACAGCAGCATTTTCATAAATTATTTAGGCCTATTTAAGAAACACATTTTCATTACACTCAAACCAAATTACAGGTTTGACAGATATGAGAAGAATTGGAATATCTGATGGTAGGAAATGGCCAGATCAATTATGCAATAAAAAAAAATAAAACCCAGACTATAAAAACCAGGGACACACCTGCAAAGAACATTGTCTCATCAGTTTGTACTTACGTTCTACAAATTTCTGAATTTCTGAAAATCACTGAACATTTACTCTCACTGGTCCTCTTGCCTTAAATAAAAGAAGCCATGACAGCATATCAATGATTATATTGGAATTAGCCAGAAAATACAGTTTGCTTCATGTGAATCTGGCAAATAGAAAGCTTGCTAAAAGAAGTCTGTGAAAGAAAGGATATCTGGTAGTCACCAAGGCCCATTTAGCAAATAAACACACCTCACTATTGTGACCATGGCTTATTTTCTTCTGCCTTGCCTTTGATTTATCTGACATATATAAAACAATAAAGTTGAAATTACTGCTTTTCTGCAGTGGAAACACATGAAACATTAATCACTGGTGGTTCTTTTGTACTGTCTGCCTTATGAGAAAAAATATTTTATAGAAGACTTTTACATCACTTCTGCCAATTCACCTTTCACTGAGAATCTCAGAAATTTGACCCACATCATCATATTTGAAAATTTTATACAGAACTTCTTCAAATGTTATTTATCTTCTATTTTATTGGTCAAACTGTATCTTTAGGACTTTTCCATTAACTTAATAACTGATTTCACCAACACACTGCTCATTACTTTTTCTCTGCACAACATTTTCAGATTATCCAACTATCAGAATGTCTTCTAACTAGAAATTTAATCCAACAAGAGGACCGTTATCTAAAAGCCAACAAACTGTAAATATCAACAATTTCTGAATCGAGTAACAAATGTCCTAAACCATACTATAAATAGCCACAGCCATCTGTCTGATTTGCCCCTTCTCCTCATTACTTCAACTTGTCTATCTCCAAGGACACAATCTTACCACGTAGCATGCCTGGCCTGCCTCTTGCAGCAGAAAAGCAGCAGCAAGGGGCAAGATCTCCCACCGTGAACCCCTCCCAGCGAGCTAACATTACTAAATCTAACTTCCATACCCAATCTCAAGTGCTTATCTGTAACTTCCATCACATTCCTTCTATTACAGCTGTTTGCTGTAATTTAACCACATTTTATCTCATTTCATTATCTCTTTCCCTATCACTTGGGTGGTGTTTTCTTTTTCTTTTGGCACTGTCTTACAAGGACTATTTTTAACAAAGCTGTAGAAACACAAGCACATTGTATCCACCCATTCTCCCTAATTTCCTTGCAAACCTTTTCAAAGGAAAGTTTACCCAGGAAAAACAATTTTCATGTAATGGTATCAGGTCCCACCACTCATATGGAGTCTGCTACTCTAAAGAAACAAGTTACTAGTTAGAGGAAATGAAAACTTCAGTAGTGACAAGGACAAAAGCTAGAAAATTCCTCAGCAGGATGTGGGGTTGTCCATACACACAGTTACATACAGTATAGCAGTTTGTTGCAATTTAGACCATTTGTGAAATAGGAAGAAATGCCAAAGTCTGCAAATTTGCACTTTTGCCAGAAAAATGTTTGTCAGAAGCAGAACTTTCCACAGCAACATATGCATTGCTTGCAAAGACAACATTTCTAGTCAAAACAAAAGCCATACACACACACACCTTCCAAGCTCATCCAGCTTTGTCGCTTGCTGGGACAAGGACGTGCATCGGCAGCACTCAGCTCTGCGGGGTCCCAGCCCCGGGGGCAGAGTCCCCATTGCTCCCCCCAGGGGTGACAGATGGCTAATTAAAAGGGAAATAACATCGGCAACAGTCACTCCCAACCAGTCAGAAGACGTATGGTTAAGGCAAGACACCACTATGGGAGTCAGTTCAACCCCTGCCTGCCTCAAGCAAAGATATGGATTTCAGTGCCCTGCACATGCATTTGGATCAAACCCTTTGCTATTTTCGGATGGGCTTGTCCAACACATAATGACAACTCTGAAATGTCTCTGTGTCAGTCCAGAAAAATGCAGAATGAAAAAAACCTGAAGTTTAAAACCAGCAGAACAGGAAACCCTGTCTTGTCAACTCTCCCAAGCAGCTGCTAGAAGAACCTAAGAAAAGGAAAATCACTAATTTCTGAAAAGATATGAAAATAGATTATAACGCCATAAAACACTGTTTGTGAATACTTAAATGAGGATTAATAACATTAGTATTTATCCTAGTTAATTACTTCATAGGGCATCACAAAAGTCTATTCTTAGGGTAATTTTTCAATCTGCAGATGTCAAAGTACTGTAAACAGAAAGCAAGCATTAAAAGTTAAATATGTAATCAGCAGATAAGCATCATGGGGGCCCCATATTAATCTGTTTTCATTCTTATTTGATATACACAGCTTACTAATGATGTTTGTACAGATATAAATACTGAAGTCCTCTTTCGCCTCTAATGAGGAAGATTATATAATACAGACAACAATAATTTCAAAAGGTTCAAAAAAAATAATTAGAAGATCAGAATAAGCATGAATATTTGCCAGGGAAAGCAAAATATAGGCACTGGTAGGAAGAAAAACTTTGGCAAGGCAGTACTAGACCAGTACCTAAGAACAGATTAAGCTGCCCGGCCTGCCAGCTCACACACGTTATGAGCTTCGGTGTGTGTCTCCTCAACAAGCACCACAGAACACAACAGAAAGGTATTCTACCTGAATATCACATCTAGTTCCACACAGTTAATTAGAGGGATAAGAAAAAGAGAAAATGAAAAGAAGCCCAGAGAGGAAGAAAAGGAAGCCAGGAAATCACAATGGGATTGACTTACAAGATGGTTTTTTGGAGAGAGGGTATATTTTGGAGCTAACCAACAACTACAGAGCAGAAGCCAAGCACAGTAATACTGTGGTATAAGGTATCCCAAGTATTTCAATACCATGGCAGGTAAGGAACCAGAGATAAATCTACCTCTAAGAAACTAGATCAATTGCAAGAAAAATTATGGGATACTAAGACCACCACACTAAATAGGTCCTTTGCCCCACAGCCTCCCAAGAGTGGATGGATAGTCTAGCACTGGAATTTGCATTGGATAGAAGTACAATGAGGAGCACTGCATCTTTATCTCAAGAGAAAGAAAGTGTCTGACCTCAAATTTCCATTACTCTGTTAAACATTTCCAAATACACAGGCCAACAAAAGGCTTCAGAAGGAGCACAGACCAAGTCTGTAATTAACACTGCTCATGCTTCAGGTGTACAATTTCTAAAAGCCATCCTGTAGTTGCTGAATCCCTACCACAAACCTCTCACATGAATCCAAGAACGTTCATCTGCAAATGGTCACAGCAGACGTTAATGCCTGATGTCTATAGAGATAGCCAAGAATTTTGCACCTTCCTGAACATGACTCTGCAGCAGATAAATGCTGTTACAGCTTG
Source organism: Coloeus monedula (assembly GCF_965178545.1). Classification (NCBI taxonomy): domain Eukaryota; kingdom Metazoa; phylum Chordata; class Aves; order Passeriformes; family Corvidae; genus Coloeus; species Coloeus monedula. Next base: position 39,069,054 of record NC_138782.1, read on the forward strand.
TGGCAATGCCAGCCACAGCTAATTATAACTTTATTGAGATGTTTTGGCAAGAGTCAAAGGCATTCAAGCAAACAACGTGTGATGGGGTTATCTGCCACTGATAATACATGACTTCTGCAAACAGTCTAAATACTCTACTTCTTTCCTCCTGTCTCATCCATAACACCAAGCTTTTGAGGGATACCTGGGGAAGAAGGAGGAATGACATGCTGTTGAAGGACACGATAAATATGCAAAATGTTAATACTTTTAATGCAGTGGCAAAATTTCTTAGGTCCTGTAAACTAGCTTTTTTTCTCCAAAGCAATATTTGGTATCTTTACCAGCTATGAATATATGTCAAGATATTTATGGACCTCCACTGGATATATGACACGTGATGCTATTCCTATACACAGCTAAGCTAGTAACTTTCTACACAGTATTTACTGGATGTAGTGAATAGAAGTATGATTCAGTTACTTACCAATTTCTCATTGAATCATTGAAGTTAAAATAAAAATTACTCTCTTGTCCTCATGACCACTTCCTTTAAATTCGTGCAAGGGAACTCTCATTAAAGAACATCAAATCTGCCACTCTTCTCAGAGTGGTTGTTTAATGTTACTATAGAAAGTAAAATTTAAAAGATGAAAAAAACCCCAACCCAATAACCAAAAAATAGAGAAGTGGTTTGCATTGCTAAACAGACTCAAGACTCTCTTGACAAAGACTGTACTTTCAAGGAAAGCTATAGAAAAAAGGGATGGACAGGAAGAAAGAGACAAAGAAAGGAGATCTAAAAAGGAAACCAGTAGACACTTTTCAGTCTCAAACACGGCCAAATGAGAATCAGTGGGCTGCTGGTAACATGGGCAGCGTTAAGGTTTAACACAGGGATTTTCTTGTAAACAACACCGAAGAGGAACGAAGGTTGTTGCATTATCGACTGCTATTGGAGTTAATGCAACGTGCACATCACTGAAGTATCTGACAGCAATGGCTCTAGGCCAGCAGCTCACAAGTTCTTTAACCACAAGATCACTATCAATCCTTTCATGCATTAATGAGCGTATCAACCCCATCGCTTTTCAAACGAAAACACTACATAACGTGCCCCATAGTAGCGAAGGGGATCCAGCCGGTCCCACGGGCCTGGTCCCTGTGCGGGAGAGGCAGCATCGAGGGCCGGGGGCAAATGCGGCACGAGCGGCGGTGCAGCGGCACAACGGGGGCGCGCTACTCGCCGGGGGCAGATTTTAAGAGGGATTATGAAACTGGTGACAAGTTGGGGCGGCCGACCCTGAGGGGCACCCGGAAAACTCCGGGGAGGCGGCGACAGCGGCAGAGCGCGCAGGGCCCGCTCCCCGCCGGGCCGGCCGCCACGTCCCACCCCGCTCCCGGCCGCGGCGGGGGCCGGCCGCCCTGGGGGCAGTGGAACAGCCCGGGCTGCCGCTTCTTCTCGGGGAAGAGGACAAGCCGTGGCAGCGCCCAGAGCGGCCGCTCCCCTCCAGCTGCGTAGGGACGGAGGACACGGAGGGGGAGCGGCTGCGGGAGCCGGGGGTGTGGGGGGTAGAAGGTCGCGGGTGTTACCTGCAGCTCCGCCCGCTCCGCCTCCCACTCGGCGCGCTCCGCCTCGAAGCGGCCCCACTCGTGCTGCAGGAAATGCAGGATGCCCGGCACGCTGTATTGAGCCCGGGACGCCGAGAGCGGCGCGGCGGCTCCGGAGGCTGAGACCCCCCCTCCTCCGCCGCCGCCTCCTCCTGCTGCCGCCGCCGCGGCCGCCGCTGCCGCCGCCTCGCCCGGCTCCAACCCCGGCCCGCCCGCCGGCGGCGGCAGCAGGAGGGCGTTGTTGTTGTTGTTGTTGCTGAAGAAGACGCCGGGCCCCGCTTGCTCGTCCATGGCCGGGCCGGGTCCGCCTGGCTCGCCGCCGCCGCTCCCGCCGCGTCCCGGCAGCAGCAGCAGCAACAACCTGGGCGCGTCCCGCCCGCCGTCACCGCCTGACAGCCGCCCCCGCCCGCTGCTACGGCGGCCCGGCGGGAACAGCCGCGGGGAGCGATTCGCCCCGCCGCCTCGCGCGGCGTCCTGGGAAATGTAGTTCCGCTGGATAGCGGGGAGGATCTCCTGACCCCTGCCTTCTCCCCGCGCCGCCCGTACTTCCAGGGATGGCGTTCCGGCGGCTCAGCCTCAGTCCCGGGACGTGCGGTCCGGTCGGCTGGGCGGGCGCCGGCGGGAGGAGCAGGGCAAGGGCAGTCCCGTGCTGTAGCGGAAGCACAGGTTAATGGTCACCTCCACCTCCGAAGGGGATTTAAACGGCTTGGGCTCTCCCGCAGCCCGCCCTAGGGACACGGGCAGGGCAGGTGCGTCGCAGCAGTTCCGCATGCTCCGGTCGGGCCCTGCCCTGGCAGCCCCGGCCTTTCTGCTTCGTCCCTGTTCTGAGCAGCGCTCGGCCTCACACTGCCAAAAGCTGTAAACCCCGCTCAAGGCTACAGAGGATTTCTTGAGCATCGCTCGCAATGCTGGGAAGGAGAGCGACACAACATTTTTCAGTAATTGCCACGCTGCCTGTTCAGCGAGGAAAGGGAAAACAGGATCCTGGGGGACTGCTGTCGGCAGAACTGCCCTCTCCCCATGGCATCAAGGGACGAAGCCATGTGCGCACCAGCAGCAGCGCCTTGCTGAGGACAGCCGCTCCATCAGGCTGTGCCGAGGGCCGGGTGCCAGCACTGTGGGAAGGGGGTGTGTGCCACCAAGGCGGGGCCATGGGGCTCCCGCGGGCGCTGGGAACGGGCCCCGCTTGTGCCACTTGCGCCCTTCGCCGTGCGCACCAGGAGTGCCTCGCTGCCTTCTCAAGCAGCGTTTCCTGTTTCCCTGTGGCTGTTCCGAAACCACAGTCGCCTGCTTCGTAACCTTGCCCGCGGAGTTTGAGCTGTGGCTGCTGAACGATCTCTCTGGGAAAGACCACTAAGGAAGCTTACAGAGAGCAGCGAGGAAACAGGAGCCAAAACACGGGACAGGGAGCGTGATCTGAGGGACCTCGGCAAGGAACCAGTGTAGAACAAGGCTCACCCAGAAAGGAAGGAAACAGCAGAGAGAGAGATGAAAGATGCGAAGGGGAAGCGGAGCAAACAGTTTCATTAAAAGCACATTTAAAACGCCACTGACAAAGAAAAAGATGAAAAAGACAGTGACAAACAACAATAAGCACTACGGCAATTTCAAGTTACTTCAGTTTTTTTAATCAAATGGAATTTGATGCCAAAACATTGTGCAAAACCACATGATTATACCTTTAGTATCAGGAGCAAGCACAGAAGCAAACGAGGACTAAACTGGGGAAGGATGTATACAAACGAGAGTTGTGCATGTTGTAGACAGCCACACAAAATACAAAGAAAAACCTCTCCCTTCTCTATCCCTCTACATCTATCTAGTGCCATTTTCTCTTCTGCTAACTTTCTTCTGTTGTTCTACTGAATTTTTAGTTATGCTTGATTGCTACACTTCCCTCCCCCCTTCTGAGTTTTCAGACATTTTGTCAACTAGAGTCTAACCAAAACTTAAAAGTGCTGAGAAAAAACTTAAGGCAAACAAAAGATAATTATAGACAAAATCTTTCCAAGAAGTCATTCAGTCCTAGACTACCTGGTGGAGGGGTGGGAATCCAAAACAGGTTATAAACTTGTTTTCTGTTTTACTTGCAAAATGTTTGTGTTGAATTTTGAAGTGGAAGAGTTCCCTTAATACTTTCAAATGTTAAATTGGTTCAGAACTTCTTCTAAGCAATACAGATTTGTAATGCTGGAAAGACTTATTAGAAAGGGATATATTTCAATCAATTTAATTCCCACTACCCCTACTAAGATGAAAAAACTAGTGAAGTTACTTTCCTTCTCATGTACAGCACACTGTTTTTACTTCCGCACATATCTTTACTCCTGTAGAACAATGGAACAAGACTTAATTAACATCTTTATGGAAAAAAAATTGAGATTAGAGTATGCACCACTTGCTGTGTCCTCACTTTAGTACTAAAACATTCACTGTGAAAAAAAGCATTTTTGAGTTTATGTTAAATATTTTGCACACAGCAACTACCATAGGGTGAAAGAGCATTGTCTTGACCATTTTGCATAGGTACTCAAAGGGATATTAGATAAGGTCTTACAGGAAAATAGAAAGCCTAGAGGCAAGTATCTATGCAAAAATAGTGATCTACAAATATTTTAAGCAGATATTAGTCATATTCAATTCTATTTACTATCCCTTTGTTATATTTGAAGTTGAAGCATCTGAAATACGCAGTTTTTACAGAGTATACAGAGAAAAATCAGAGATGAAACTCAGCAGGCTTAGTCAAGATCTCTGGTTATGTGACTTCTCTCTATAAAGCAAAATGTATAGAAAGATCCCTATAAAAGCCCATAAATTCAACAGCTATGTCAAAAAATTCATGTAAGTCAGTCTTGTGTACACAAGAAAATACATGGTTCCACACTTCTGCCAATAGCAAGGGTGAGGCCTGGCAGCAGACAGACACTGGGAGTCCCTGGCTGTGCGCTGCAAGGTTAGCACAGCACCTGAGCTCTAAGCTCCAAAATCTGCACATCAGACACTCAGATGTGAGGGGACCAAAATGCTTTTGAAAAAAGCCTAGTAGGGGAAGGAAAAACTGGAGGAGCCTGACTCTCAATTGTGTTCTGCCCCCTGAGTCAGTACAGTGCAAAGTGCTCCAGTACCTCTGCTTGTAAACTTGATCAAGGACTACAGGTATGATGTATCCAGAGACTAAAATCTAGCAGGAAGGTTAAATACCTGTGAGTCTGGACAAAGGGCAGAGCATTGACTCATCACATATTCAACCAGTTGCTGGCAGAACAGGAAGACTGCAAACACAGAGCACCTTACAAGGGCCAAAATCTACACCTACAGAAATGCAGATAGCAGGCAGCTCTCTTTATAAACTCAGTTTCCAGTGCATTCTTTCAAATTTATCTTAGAAGAGATAGGGGATTAGATTCTTTGCATCCTTTATTCATTTTCAAGCATGGAAACGGATTTGAAAGAGATATACACCACATAAATAAGGACAACTCATTAAGACAGCATGCTTGATCATTAACCTTAAGAAAGGCTGAAAATTTCCTATTCTTTTGTTATGGGGTTTTGGTTTTTTTTTTTTCATGCAAGCTGAAATGGTCTACAAAGTCTGACAATCCCCTTCCCTACTTTTTTTTTAAAAGGAAAAAATTCATACTTCTACACTTGAAATTCCCCATGGTACAGGGTAAGTACTTCATAACATTTTTTCCTCTTCTCTCCATCCCCACTGTGTTAGCGTGTTGGCACAATGGCAGGATAACAATCACCAGATTTCAAAAACCACTGGAGGGTTTGGGATAGCTTTTAAAAATAAATAAAACTATTTAGATACAGAATAATTTTTTGCTGGATAATTTATAACAGAAATTCATAAATATGATCACAATTTCCTAAAAATCTATACAAATACAAGTAACACCACTTCCCTTGTAATGCATGGATTTCAAGTAATTACACAAAGCTCCATTAGACAGCCTTTCACATACAAATTACACAAAATTAGACATGTATGCAGGGATAATGTAATGCTTCTGACTACTTAATGGTCCAAAAATAATAAAACTAATTCAAAAAAAGCTAGTTTTCAGTTTAATTGTTGGGGTGGAATGTACTGTGGGTGGTGGTTGCCTAGCAGCTGCTTTTGCTTTGCTGGCCTGACTTGCTCGGACTGCAGTTTCTAGACGTGTTTTCAATTCAGGAGCAGCTCCCATTACTGTCTTGAAAGCATGGGGGTAAAGTGGACCAATGTGCATTAGATTCTGAAGTGCAAATTCGTGAAGATCCTTAGATGCTGTAGATGCAGAAGCAAAGGCATTTTCATTCAGTAAATAGGAGATCAGAGTGGGAACGAGAAGGGCAAGCAACTGCACTCCTAAAAATGAAAGAAAAAACGTAATTACCATATCAGAGAATGAAACAAAATAAAATTTATCACTTACTAGACTTATAAGGGTAATACTGTTTTCAGAACTGACATTAGAAACTGTAATCAAAAATTATCAAATTAAAACAACTGAAATGTAGATGGCTTCCTGTGCTTTGATCACTCAAATCTTTCTTACCAGGACTGGGTTTCAGATTTCTATTATTTTTCATTACAGCTATGTTGATCCTGACGCTTATTTTGAGATGCTTTTGCACCATCTGATTGCAGATCATTGATGAAAGATTGTAAGATGTAGAGTGCCTATCATATTAAAGGATTTCAAAACACTTTTCAGGCAGACAGAAATGTTATTCAGTTGAATCTGAGTATCAGCCTCCCCAGCAAGCATAAGTGAACTGATACTAGTATGCAAGCGTTCACAAAAGTCAGGGATAGTTACCTGCTGTTATTTATATTGGTCTGGGAGATCCAAAAACTAGCATGGCAGCTATACTTCAACTAGCATGATCTAATAAGGCCACAGCCCAAAATGGCAAAGGGATCAAAAGGGTTGACCTTGAGAACAAAAAAAGCAGCTGAACTTAAGCAACAAGGCAAATTTTTGTATCTAGAAAGGATATAAGTACACCTTTGAAATGTGTAACCTGTTAATTGTACATTTTAAGCTCAAAGAACTTAAAAATTCATGGTAACTCATTTATCCAAACTTTTTAGATTACCAGAGTATTATTTTCCTTAAAGGTTTTGACTAATTCATACTCATGGGGTGATTGTCTCCAGCCAGCAAAAAATCAGATCTTCTGTTTCCTCATTCGTTTCAGTTACTCTCTCACTTTCATTTCACATGTTTCAAACAATGGTGCCAGAAGCAGAGTGAGGGTCAAGAAATTTAGTATCTTATCAACAAAGAGAAACTCCAACAAGGAGTATGTTGGGGGAAAAAAAAAAAACACAAAAACCAACCAAAAAAACCTCAAAAAAACTCTACATAAAACCAATAGTAGTATTTTTACAACGAACTTTTTCAGCATTTGAAGTCAAATGTCTGCACAGGAGGTCTTCAGAATGCACATTGTTTCGGTGGGAGAATAACTAACTTTAAGATAAACTACAAGTCATGTATTCTATCTAGTGAATCTTGCTTCATCTACAATCAAGATACTCTTGACAAGAGTATCTTCTCAATTTCTTGGGCCCTTTAGATAAAACTTGTTGAGCTGGTAGATGCAAAAAATTGATAAAAGTCTACTAAAATAATAAAAGTTAACAATGAGAAAAAGTAAATTTAAACAGCATGAATTACAAATTTCCAAACAGAAAAAAATATCCCTCTAGTGCAGTTCATGTTTACATATTTTTCCTGCCATCACCACAAATGCAAAGGCTACAGTGTATCATGTTGTGTATGCTATGCAAGTTCATGTATACAAAAGTTCTAGCACTGGAATTACAAAAGCATGTTGCACACATGGTCCATTTGTGACTATGCCATCAAGTTCCTAACTGCAAGATTTCTAATGTTCAATATTCTATTTTAGCATTACTCATTTCTCTAGAAAACCTAAATACTTACTATTCTGCTCCTCACCAAGGGCAACCAATGTTTCAAGGACTTTAATTCCTTCCTGGACTGCTAAAAGTTCCAGATTGTTGTTCGGGCGGCTCCTTTCCACAGCTTTCAACTTCTCAACCATGATAGGGGCCAAGGAATGAATATATGGAGTTGACAGGGCACGATTGGTGTGTTGGAACACAGAAAGCAGAAGCTGGTAACACTTGGCTTGAACCTAATCAAATCAAGATAAATACATTGCCCTCAAGGTTATTTGTTAACTCAGGGAATTCTCATAAACTCAGTTATCTCTGATTTAAAATTAAAAAAAAAAAAGACTACAAAATGGGAAAGAAACATACTAAGTAAGAGGGAAGTAGCAACACAGTCCATCTAGTAAAACAGTATTAGCCCAGCATTCAATAAAAGGAAGGCAAATTAGAAAGAACATGCTGGTACTAAGTAGGAGTAACAATAAAAACTCAGAGAAAATAAAGGCATAGTTAATGTCATACAAGTCAGTCACACCAGTTCACAGTGAACTACATCTTTCAAGTCTCAGAACTACCAGCTCTAATAGTAGATTAATCTTCAAAATCATGATATGCTATTCCAATCCCAGAAAGGCAACACAGCCCATAAAAATGACTTGGAACAAAGTGATCTTACTGCTCTAACACGAGCCAGGGCTGTAGCCAAAAGTGTCAGGCCTGTCCCCCCCTCCTTCTCATTCTCCATCTAGTGCTGGTAATAGCATAGGAGTAAATGTGTAGCCATACTGTGAGCTGATCACAGAATGCTCTCCTTGTCTCCCTTCTATTTTGTTTTTTACCCTCCTCCCTCTCTGTGGAAAGCAGAGATTATTAAAGCCAAGATTTGGGAAAATGACTCACTGATGATCTTGTTCAGATGAATTTATGAATGCATTTTTTTGGGGCATATGAAGATCTTCCTCCAAAAACCTCACACAAATAACCCAGACTTTTTGAAAAGGTGAAGCCTCACAACAAATATGATGATAGAACATTGTACATGTTTTCTAACTGCACTCAAGTCCAAACAGGATGAGTTATTGAGCACATGCTGAACAGAAATGTTCTAGAGGAAGTACTACTGAACAAAACGATCTGTGTGGAGATCCAGGGATTACTGGAAACATAGATACATAAATAAAAATATGAAATAAAAATCGCAGATCATAAAAACTACTGGTAAGAAAATACAAGTTTTGCAGCTCATGTTACTGTTAATTCAATGGGATACAGCTGCAGGTTTTCTATACAATTCAATTTATAAGGTCTGAAGTAATAACACTTCTCAGACCATTTGTATGCTTTATAACAGAGCTCCACAGAAGAACATTTTTCCTTAATGCCTTACTCCCCATCATCTTCGACCTTTTCAACAAATTTTACCTCTCTCTCTCCATACCATTACAAATAATTCTCTTCCTTTTCTGCCTTTCTTTAAACTTAATTCCTTATTAGCTGTTAAAGATTATTAGATTAGTCTTTGAAATAAGGAGTAAAAGTCTCTTTTCTTAAATGAAGACATATTTCGAAAGAGTTTTATTACTGCATCTGACAGCAGAATTTCATCCAAGCTTTTTTCCTTTGATCTGTGTAATATAAAACTTTGCACTATTGTGCATTCACAGAAGTCTACAAAAACTTCTGTCAGGTAAAATCAGGGCTTCTTCAAAGCAAAAGGGGCACACTCTCATGTAAAACTTGCCCAACAGCATTGAAACACTTGGGTCTCTCAACTGAGTTATCTTGTTGGAACAAAAGGGAATTGAGCTCACCAGACTTCTGATTATTACTATATATGATATTTAACCTTTTCATGTGGTAATAGTTTCAAAAATACTCCTGTATTTCTTTTAAGACATCAGTAGTTCTTTGGAAGAGTTTTCTCCTTAATCAGTTCAATGCACTTAGAACAATCACTATCATGCTTTTATTACAAACAGGTGTCTCGTTACTGGCTGCCACAAGGAGTATTTTACATTTAAAAAGCTAGAATGAAAACACAAGTATTACAGAGTATATGCTCTGCACATCAGTGAGAAGAGAGTGGACACCATCTGGCTGCTGTCCAAGCTTGCTCTGTGCATTACAAAAATAGTGGTAAGTTCCAGCTGACGGGCAGCTTTCCAGCAGGGTAGTGGGCGACAATGTACTTCTCTCTCCCTGCTCATGTGTTTATATAGAGCTGAGAGAGAGTATGACATTAAAGTTTCGCTTAATACAACTGACATTTCCATTCACACAATATAATTCTAAGTAGCTTTCCATCCAGAGTCAGGCTTCAGAATCAACTGAATTTTATGTTCATGCTGGAAAACACCTGCCCTGCTACAGAGAATTATCAGTCTAAACAGGATTTTAAATGCCCCACTGTGACCCAAAACACATCCGCATTTTTTGCGTGTTTTTCTTCTCAGGAATCTCGGCTGTGTTTGCTTGTGGAAACATTATAGATTTCTCTCCTTAGCTCCCACCTGCAGATTTGTATACCCATTCAAACTGATACAAGCATGGCTGGAAAAGTTAAGCTTAACAGTGCATTAGCCTGCCTGAACCAAGCCAGTCTACAACTTTTTAACCTTCTTCTTTATGAGAAAATAATTCAGAAGGTATTTCACAAAGACAAGCCAAAGGGCAGAAGTGAAATCATGAGACAAATGAATTAGATCTGTAGGTGTTCCGATGGTGACCACAAAATTGTATTTTTGCTCACAAACTGAGTTTTGTATGAATGTGTAAAATAAGCACAGGTTTTGCACCAATGTAAAATTGATCAGAAATGTGGGCTGTAATTTTATCTACAGAAAAAATGGTTTAGTTTGTATTATAAAAGATCAATGCTAATGTAGAAATGTCTCCACTCTATGGTAACCAACCTTTTCATCTAATAAAACTTCATATACCAAAGACTGGTTTTGCCTTTTAAAAAGCTGAACTCAAGAACCTGGCATAAGGCCACAAACACACTTTATCTAGAAGCAATTAGTTTGGGTTATTTTGCTCATGAGTTTCAATAATGCACTGTTGAAAATTCTAGTTATTTTGACAGCAGTATCTGTCCCTGAAGTAAAGGCACCACAAATCATTCAGGAAATGTGTTAAATATATCACAATTAGGTTTTGCCAGCCATATATCATCCACGTTCCTATAACATGATCTTACCCAAGGATCAGAAGAATTCAATGCACTTCTAAATCTGTTCATACATCCATTTTGTAAAGACTGCACTCCAATTATTTCAGTGCTTGCTGACCAGAGGAAGAGAGTAATAGCTGTAAGTATGCTTACTTCATCAAGAATAGGTTTAGAGGCTTCTGAAAAACAAAACCAAATATGCTGCTAGCTTATTCCAAAAAGGCTTTAGCATTTATTTAGTAAAAGTCAGTGAACACAGATAAACTTACAAAGAGGAAATATATACACTTGATATTATTTGCAACTGCGCATGCATTTACTTATTACAGTATCATTATTGACTGTGACTGACAAAAATCTGAGCAACTCTATTCTAACAGTTGTTTTAATACAGTAAGTCAATCTTTCTGAAACTTAAGTATCAAGGCAAACATCATCATCCACACTTTCTCAGACCAAGTCATATTTTTGTTTTCAGTGTGTAAACAAGAGGGGAAAAAATATTTTTAGATCCTTTCCCCGTTAAAGATCTACTTCACTTTTTAAAATTATCTTCAGCTGATACAGCAGAGTAAGAAATAGATGTCCAGCATGGCAACAACTTTTACTTAACATGAGGTTTCACAGAACAACTAGTTGATCTGACAGCCAGCTGTCACCACTAGGAACAGTCCTACTTTAACCTTTCCTGCTTTTCAAATAGCCTGTATTTGCCATTGTCATATTTTTTTTCCTTGTATAAGCTCTGTCTTCACAGATCTCATTCAATAATTCACAATTATTGGAACAAAAATATGTATATTTATATATAAACTATTATAATATATATAAAAAGCACTGTTCTGCTGGTCTGGTTGGCCACATTGGTTCTGCTCTCCCCTGAGAGGCACAAAGAAACAGCATATATAAAGTCAGCAAAAAAGAAAAACAACATGACTGCCCTTCACAAATGTCAGCTAGTCACTCAACTGGCTTAGCCATAATGTGAGACCTCACTTCAAAAAACTACTGCAAGCATTTAAAGTGACAATTTTTCTTACATTATTTAAATTATTTTATATTTACATTGTTTAAATTTTATTGAATGATGAGGTTTGAAATTGAATGCAGTGGACCTTGCTTAGATTTTTGTGTGACTATCACACTTCACAGAAGATTGGAAAGGAAAACATACACTCTTGCAAGGAACCAAGAAAAATTTCTGAAGTCTCCAAAAAAGCCTACAGCCAGTGATGTTTCTGGAAAGAGGGCCTGAGAAATCTCTACAGTAACTAAAGGCTGGAAAACGAGAGCTGATGTGACAAATCAAATTAGAAGTTTGGCTTAGTTAACACAAACCTAGTGATCCTCCCCCTTCGGACATTTCAGAATCATTTGCAATTACCTACTCATTCCCCATCTCTCACATGAGTAACTCCATTCAAGCCTCTCTTCTCTCTCCACAAATGGCTCCTTGGCAATGTAATGGGATGTTTTCCTCGCTGACTACAACTATGCAAATGGCAAATCTTTGTGTCTCTCTTTTGCTAACTATGCAGCTGAGACTGTACATCTTTTTCACTTTTTGAAGGGCAAGGCAAAGCACGCATGAGAACTGTAAGAGGTGGTCTGCAGTTCTCTGAAGAGACACAGTAACCATTGTGCTGATGAGTAACAGGGATTTTTTTGACCAGGGAGAGGATTTCTTTCTCACCCCAGAAAGCTTTTAACAGTATTGTGAGTATCCTACTCCAGTATGAACCTTGCCACAATTATCTGTGGCTGTCTTCCCACTCATTCACTTTAACACTGACTGTCACTAAGACTAAATGACTTGTGCCAGAGTAAAACCTGAGAGGCAGTGGCTGCCAGATGCACAGCAAAAGGGAAAACTTCTAACTGGAGGTTATGATCAACACTATCAAGAAAACAGACCAAACAGGGACAAAACTTGGTGGGAACTCCTGAGATGTAACTACTTTGTAAAAGTCAATGTTGTGCTTTTCTTCAATAAAATCTACTAAGCAACTGAGGAGTTTTGCTCACTCAGGTCTTATATGAAGTTACAGGCAGATACCATACCTACATTTTCATTACAGCAAAATCCATTTTTCTTGAATTTTAACTCTCCTGCACTTGGAAACCACTTACCAGGCTGAGAGTCTTCCAAGATAGATGCCAGAGTGCTGCGGATAAGACCTGTCCATTGTTTCTGAGTTTCATCAGTCTTGACTGTTGGAAGAGTAACAATAGTTTTTATCCCTTGAAGAGCTGCAGTGACTGGAGGTGGGACCTGATTATCTGCTGACTTTACTGCTGTTTCTTTCAATACTCTTGTTATCAGAAATAGGATAGTGGGTAAGATTGTCATACATCCTAAAAAAAGAAAAAAAAAAGATAAAATAGAATTTCTAAAGTGTGGTAGATAACCTCTCTGTCTTTCCCAATATGGATGCATTTGGTTGGAGACAAAGGAGATGAGATAAACTGCAATTCAGGTAACAAGTGATATGTGTCCTTCAACATTTTATCACCAAATTCATTCATCAGTACTACTGAAGTGTATCATAACCCAAGTCATACAAGCCAACAATTGAAATGCTGCTGTCACATTCAGGAATGATGATCTAGCTATTAAAGCTTTGTCCTACATGGCATGTGATATATGGTATGTCATCCAGGTTGCTAAGTATCTTAAAACAGGATCTGCCTATCACTAGGGACCTATAAACAGCAAAAAAAGGAGGTCTGGAAACAAGTAACCAAACTAAGTTATTGCATGTTCCAAGTAAGGTGGTGTGTGGTACAAGCCCCAGAAGCAAAGTAAGGAAGCTGTTTGGGTGTCTCAAATCCTGGACAAAGGCTGTCAGAGTTTCAATATCACATGTAGACTTTAAGCCCCTACAGGACTGAAAGAAGAGGGCTGTTGGGTTTAGGCATGCAAAATCAATCTATGGATCACTTCAGACAGTCAGGTCTCTTTCCACATCTCTTCCATGCTTCATTTTCCCACATCTGTGGAAATACAAATCCTGCCATTTTCCTACTTCTGGGAATGCTATGAGGATTAATACATTAATTAGAACAATTATGACAGGAAGGGGCTGCTGGAGGTCATCTAGTTCAACCGCCTTTTTCAAAGCAGCCGTTCTTCAAGGCCAGATTGCCCAGTATCTTATCCCATGGAGACTGCAAGATGCTTGTATTTTAAAGAAAGAAAGAAATTTAAAAAACCACCCAATCACAGGAAGTGATGAATTCTTTTTGTTCAGTTTCCCTTATATCCAAAGGCTCAATTAACACAAATATTTGTGTATGTGCTATCCCTGCCTCCCTACAGCTATGAGCTGGCTACATCTTCTGAATGAGGGGAAAAAAACAAATCCCTATCAGACTAATCTCTATAAACTTACAGTAGTTTCTGAGCTACTTTCAGTGGCCACTTGCCAAATACTGGGAGTAACACCCTCACTCCAGACTACACAGAAGTAATACTGTTCCTCTTTTGCCCACCCTCTTTCCCATCACCCTCTTAAAAAAAAAAAAAATAAAAAATTAGGAATCAAATAAAAACAGGGAAACAGGGCACGACTCCAACTCAAAATCTATTGTTCCTTAAAGAATTGCAAGACACAAATTCACAAATTTCTGATGGAAGACAGGCCATATTGTCTTTTGAGCATAACTTTGTCCAAATATCTTACTTACAGTGCATATCATTAGGGGACCAACTCTAAAACATCTTATCTATATGAGTGGGTAAAACTTCCCAAAGATTCTTGAGACAAAACTTAAGCGATTTGCTCTCCAAAAAACAAAAGTCAAAGAGCACAGCCTCCCATGTAATTGTGTCCTCTACCCCTGAACTTAACTCAGTGCAATTATCCCAGCTTACACATATCCTTTGTGACAGTCTTCCTGGGCAGAAGAAAGCTCCATTTAGTTTATAATCACATTTGGAACGACTGACAGCCAACGGCTGCAAACCCAAGTGTACCACAGATGAATTGTGCTGCTTTTCCCTCAGTAGGATTATGTTTTCATACAGCTGCTGCTTTTCATGAACTTTTCAGGAATTTAATTATCTTCAAAATGTCTGTGTTCTTTTACAATATGATTTAAATTGTCCAAAAGGTTTCAAAAGCATGAAAAAAGGGAAAAAAACCCAACAATAAAATCAGATTGTGTCTTGGGGTACAAAGCTAATTTCCTCAGCAAATTGGCAGCACACATGCAAATTTAAAATCAAATTTCCTTTACGCTGCTCACTGGAAAAGCCTGATTTCTTATTTAGTTAATCACCTAAATATACTTATCAACAGATGGCCCTTAAAGCATCCATAGCAATATATTTACAGTTTGTTTTCAGCATCATATCCGCACTGTGCTGCCGCTAGAACTATCACTCGCACATATTTTGCTATGATGCCTTACCTGCTGGAGAACACAGGGAAGGCAGGTCAGACAGAATATTAACGCTGGCAGCCACGAGACGAGCACTCTCCTCAGAGAGGTGGGATTTGGCAGCAACGTGACTTGGAGAATCCGACACTTTTGAACTCAGATGGGGCATGTGTCGTACTAGGATAAACATGAGCAATTCCATGGCTGCAAAGACTAGAGATTTCCCGGGCACAAGACCACCACTCTCACCTCCCTCTCCTAAAGCAAGAGGATTTTCTTTTTCCTCATTATCATCTTCATCTGAAAAAGGAAAGAAATGTCTGAGGAGACAGTTAAAATCCCATACCAAAGACTACATGACACACTCTTCCCAAAGAAGTTAAAAATCAAGGAGAAAAAGTTGCTGTACAGTAAGATAGGCCAAACATGGCTCATGTCAGAATAAATGTTTTAGTTAGAATGACTTAAAGGGGTTTACAATGCCTTAGAAGTATTGTGATTGCAATAATACTTACTAAAAATCCATCCAGAACTAGAAAAAAAAGTAGTCTTGCACAAAATAAAACTACAGTTAATGATTTTGCTTCTTTTAAAACTGATTATAAAATTAACAGCAGTGAATGCCAAATAAACAGCCAGGACATTTTTTTAAAAAATTTCACAGCTATTAATTAAATGTTCCACCCTGACAAAATCTTATTCTAGCCTAAACTGATTATGAAATAAGAGAACAGAAAAGCATTGTAGGATTCTACGAGTAAGTTCATGATTTGAGTGTATTCAGTTCAAGAAGTCTCTCTTTTGATGGCAGCTTGGCCAGCTGCAGTCTTTCCTTCTCCCATTAAACAGCAACAGAGATTCAGTAAGTCAAAGCTGGCCTGAACTACCCCTATAGAGCTCCTATGAATTTAAATGATTGCTACTGTTATCACATTCATCAATCTGAAAAATGCAGCTTACTGGGCTGACAGTAAACAATTCCATTAATTCATATGAAGAAACAGAGCCTGCATTTTCTGTTGTGCTGGTTCATCAAGTTCCAGCAAAATCTTCTCCCTGTTTTTATGTGGAAAACAGGCAAAAGCTATCAGTTGGGATTTTTTTATCAACAGTACATCATACCAGATTAAGATAGTAATTTTCCTTAGTAAGAGAATATTCCTTGGGTTTTACTTCACTTCTTTCAGGTAATAGAAAATCTGGCAGACGTACCCAACTTAACCAGGTATCAATGAACTATTTGCCAGGTTGCCACTTGGAAACTAATTCACCTAGCAAAGACGGAAACAGTACATCTAATGTGAGATTTTTAAAGAAATGGTAAAGGGATAATCGAACATGGAGATTCTCTCTTAAAAGGAAGAGGCCACTAAAAGTACCTCAGTAAGTAGCTTTCAGACTGCTGGTCAAGTTTTGGGTATCTCCAAGCATGGAGATGCCACATCCCTGGGCACCTGTTCTACTGCTTCACCGTTCCCACAGTGACTAATTTTTTCCTTGTATCCCATCCGGATTTCCATTGCCTCAATTTGTGTCCATTGCCTCTTGTCCTGCCACCACTTGCCTTTCAGAAGACTCTGGATTGGCCTTGTCTTTAAATCTCCTTTAAGAAAGGGGATTGCTATTCTATCCCATATTAACCCTCTCTTCTGCAGACTAAACAAGTTCAGCTCTCTTAGCCTCTCCTCATGGGTCACACACTACACCTCCCTAAGCAGCTTATAGGACCTCCACTGAACTTCCTTCATGTTAGTCAACATCTGTCTTACTCAGAATGAGGAGGAAGGGCAAAGAAAACTAGACACTGCTCCAGATGCATCTTCATAACCATATCCTTAATCCACTGGTCATGCTTTTCTAACACAGGCCAGTAACAGAGTCTTCAGCATTGCATAGGTTTCACACAAGAGATTCACATACACAACTCCTCATCTGGCAAATCTGCTATCCAGTCTGTTAGCCCACCAGCCTATACCAATGCACATTCCATTCCAAATGCAGAATTTTGCATTTGTTTTTACTGAACTTCAGCAGGTTCTCAGACCTGCAGTTCAGAATTCCTCTAAAAGGCGGCACTACCCTCCAGCACACCCACCATTTGCACAGTTTGGTATCACCTACAAGTTTGCTGAGGGTACCTTCTTTCCTATCTGTCCTATGTGCTTAACAGTAGCAGGCCCAATACTGATCTCTAAAAACACCAGTTGCAACCAGCTGCCAGTCAGACTTGAAACACTGAACTCCATTCAAGCACAGCAGTCCAACAAATTATTCTCCTACTTCTCAGTCCACATCACTCCAATTTGACAATGATATTGTGGAGTACTGGGTCAAAAGCCCTGCAAAAGTCTAAGTAAACAGTATCTACCACCCCACCTCCAAAGCCAGTTATTTCATCACAGAGGGTGATGAGGCATTATCTACTTCATGTACTAAGAAGTGCTTTCAGAATAAATTTACTCCAAAACCTTTCAACAAGCACAGCAGGCTTACTGGCAAGTTCACTCAAACCCCACCTCACGTCTTACTCAAAGTTAGTCACAGCATCTCATTTTTTGCCATTCATTGGAAAGCTTTCTTGAGCACCACAGCTTTTCAAAGATGACTGCAACAAACTTAGCATGTCATCAGCCAGCTCCCTCAGATGTGTCCCATCTGGTTCCAGGGTATGGCCAGCTTTTTTGTAAGCAGCTCCTAACTGGATGCTCATCTGCTGCAGCTAGCATTGCTCTCCCCTAAGCTTGCTCACTAGACACAGGAGAAGTAAGCAAACAAGATAATAGTGCCTTAGTTTTTCCTCTAGTGTGTTTTGTCATTAGATCATCCAATTCATTCAGCAGCAGGTCTAAATTTCTTCTGCTGACAACATAAATGGTGTTCCTGTCACACTGGACATTCATCATCAGTCTCAGCTCCAGCTAAATTGTGCCTTTCCTAGTTCCACTCCTCCATACCCAGGAAGTCTTCAGTAGTCTTCCTTGGCAGCTTGCCCCCATTTCCAACATCCACACACTTCCTTGTCACATCTGAGCTCAGTCAGAAATTCCTATTCAGCCAAGTCAGCCTCCTGCCATGATCATTTTGAATGAGCTTTATTTTGTCACCAAAGATTAACAATCCCTCTTTCCTTTGCCCTTCAGGAAAGCTTACTACAAGATCTCATCTACAAGCCTCCTGCACAAGCCAAAGTTTGCCAAGTAAGGCCAAAGCTTTTGCTCTGCTACTCATTTTCTGCCTTTCCCTTGAAATTATGACCTCCACTACCATATAGATGGTACAGCCACAACTACCATTAACCTTCATAACCATTTCTTCTGTATTAGTGCAGAGCAAATCCACTGAGCCCCACTCTTATTCGGACTGTCCAGCATTTGGACTGAAAAAGTCTGTGCCTCGCACACTTCTGAGTGCTAGCCTCCTGCAGTGTGACCCTTCCACCATATGACTGGATGGTAAATGCCTCTCATGAAGCTCCCACAGCTTGACTGGAATGCTTCTTTGGGTTGGTTTAATATGGCTTCATTTGCCTCCCCTTCTTGATTAGGCAGCCTGTGGCTCCTGACTGGTATGACCCTTCACTTCCTTTCAGTGGTATCAGTTCTGATCTCTCAAAGTAGGACAGCTGGCTCCTCTTCTCTTGACAGATCTCTACAGCGTTCTCCAACTGGATATCTGGCGAGAGAGTCTTTTGTTGCTGGAAGTCACAGCATTGCAGCTGCCACCTTAATGCAAGTGTCATCCTCCAGGGCCATATTCCCACATAGCCTATGGCTGTCTCTCCTTCTGAGAAACATAGGACTTCAACTCCTGCACATGCAGGACCTCTGTGGAGAACATTTCATTCCTCCATTTACCTTTCCTGACACCATAGAGTCTGCTCACCTTCACAAGCATTTCCTTCATGTCTCACAGGTGAGACCAATGTCACTTCCAGCCCTGGCTGCACAGACAAGCCTCTGGAGCACAGGCACATCAGCACTTTCATCTGAATTTGAAACCTGGTCATTAGACCTCTGATGCACCAGAGATGATTGTCCCTCAGTCAGCAGACCGTGTTGTTGTATGTCACTGCCATTGTTATGCTGACTCTAGCAGTCCTGTACAGTCTTGAGCAGCACTTCTGGGCAGCATGAGCATGCCCTTCCATGCCAACTGCCTTGCTCCTGTTGCACACCCTGTTCCCAGAGCTCCTGGTTGCTGACACGCCCTGAGTGCCCTGAATGTCAGTGAAGTAAGAGCCCAGGTGCAAGTCTGCTCCACATCCTGGCAAGATCTCCTGGGCAGGCAACTTTTCATACTGGTTCCAGGACCAGTTCACTCACCTCATGAATGTCAGTTGTGCCAGGGACACACCACAATACCCTGGTACTAGTGGCTAAACCATCACACTTTAGAAAAAAGGTAAATGACATACTAAGGAGGCAGTCAGTAGAGAAACATTAAGGAAACTGAGCAAGGTAATAATAAGGGGGGTGCTGGGTATAACTTGCATCACTCATACTCCAGAAAAATGAATGAAAACCATGATGTGAAATGAGAATGATCAGAGGAAGAAAAAATGTATCTTACAGGAGTTAAGAAATCAGCAGGTAATTATGAACACAATCAAAATTATCTGTGGAATACACAGCATTTTCCTCCTCAGTGTAACAATACTCTAATGCAACTGAGTTCCTTTCCCAATATGAAAACCTGTTGCTAATTTACTCTGCAAAGCAAGCCGTGTTTTCAGAATCTTACTTAGTGTGTTCCTTTTTTCCTGCAAATGATCTTGAGCTGCTCTTACTATCTGCTGGACAACTCCCGTAACCAGTAGCTGGACTGAAGGAGGATCCCAGGTCAGGAGGAGTCGGTGAAGCACACTCAAGAGTTCAACACCAAGGAGCTGCAGTGAAACAAAATACATAGAAAAACATTAATTAGGACTAAGCAATTCCTAATTGTTATGTCACTTGCTTATGATGAATATATACTTTTCTCACACAAAAAAATAATTACAGCTTTTGTAATCTTCATAGATGAAAGACGAAGACATAGAAAAAGCTGATTGTTTCAACACGCTCATACATTACCTGATCCTCTGCAATATGGATCCTGGCACAAGGGGAATCCAATAAAGTATGAAGTGCTTGTAAGCAAGATGTAACATGCTCTACAGGCTCTTCAGGTCTCGGGGAGCACAGAAACTGTATACTAACACCTGAAAAGAGCAATAATTAAAAAGAATGTTCATATCATAATAAAATCAAGTTTTCTTTTAAAATTTTTTTATAAGTATAGCAGGTTCTTAACAAGTTTAGAAAGCTAGATGTTTTTCTCAATTCTTCTTCCTTTTAATTAAAAGAGAGTCTATGCAGAAGAATTGTATTCACTTCCTCTTCTGCATCACATCTTCCCCAAAATTTGGCAGGATAAATAATGCACAGCAACAACAAGCAATTTAAGATTACTGAATGGAAATCCATATTTTGTTCAAAAGATCTATCTGTATGTCAGACATATGAATCCTTCAGTTGTAAACTGAGTTTTATTTTCTTGAATTCCTTTAAATGTAAAGACAAATGAAACAAAGCTAAGCCCCAAAAATCATGCAATATTCATCTTATACATATGGCACTTAATTCCAGATTTAAATATGTCTTATCTCAGACAACTGTTGGCATTCCTCAGAGTAAGAGATTACATCCACCTCTTAAAGCTGTTAGGTAACAACAAAGGGAAACAGTCAATGCTACTCACAGATGAAAAGCTGATGCAAAAGCTACTCCATGTGACTTGCCAAATATCAGTCTGTACTAAACAGTGTTTCTATAGGGGTGTGTATTTTAATTAACCTCACAGCTTTTGCATCTTTGAAGCATAACATTTAGTATCATCTGCATTATACTACTGTGTAGAACAGTTCCTACTCATTCTATTCAATTAAATAAATCACAATAATCACACTGACAAATATTCTGTCAAAGCTACAAAGAACGCAGAAGGCAGAGAGATAAGAGAGAGGATGAGACACAGATTTTCAAAACTTTACTGTCCAGACATGCAATGAATTTTAAACTTCACAGACTTCAAACAAAGTATCTTTTCTCATTTTCTTAGGGGTTCATACCATAACATGCTGCTACTGAATTCTAAACTTGTAACTCTTACCCAAAATTAAGTGCATTCGGTCTTTGTTGATCTCTGGCAAAGATTTAGTGGTAGGTGGAGTTCCAGGTGTCTGGTTTAACATAATGGATGTAGCACGTTTCTGAGAATTAGGCATTGCTGCAGCAGTCTCTTCTGTTGACTCTGACACATGAAATCCTGTACTGTTTAGCCAAAGTGCCACTGCATGTAGTATGGGAGCCCAGGAGTTTCGGTAATGCAGTCTAGCTGTATCAATAGTTTCTGGAGTGTAAAATGCTCCTCCTGTTAAATTAACAGAGCAAAGGTAAATTCTGAAATCCTCTACAAGTGACAGATAAAAAGCATGTACTCTGAATTTATTAGTCTATTTATTCTGGATGTGCTTGATTACAAACATATTCAGGTGTAATACTTGTTACGGCAGTACATTCCAATTCTCCTTGTGCAGTAGCAGTAATAATATCTCTCATGAACAAGTGCAGTGGCCTCGATAAAGCAGTAAGCAGAGAGCAAGAAAGGCAGGCACAGTCATCAGGTCCTGCAGCATTTTTAGTATAGAGCATTCACTCTTAATTCAGCAAAATACTGTAAAACGGTATCTGCTCTAATCTCAGGGGTGAAGTTTTTCGTATAGACAAGATCATTTGGATTTGATACCAAAGTATTAGAGGTGCAGAAGTGTTCTTAATTCTACAAAGATGTAGTTTTAATGATCTCAGTGATTCAAACAAAGAGTATATTCATTGCAAATTGAAGGAAAAAAGCTTCAAGTTCAAAAACACTGCTATTACATGCCCAGGCAGAAATTTATCACTTGCATAAAAAAACATGCATGTGAAATAATTTATAGAATAATTCTGAATGTCCAGCTACAGAGGTTTTTTTCTGTTTTGCAGAACACAAAAAGAAAATTCAGTGCATACCATCTGGTGGAAGCTGGGTAGCAAATTCAGCTGGTAAAGTTAAAAGAGCGTAATCCTTCAGCGCAGCCAACCAGAGACGGCTCAGTGCAGGCAGTTCAGGTTGTACAAGTGTTATCAAACTGTCTGGTGGCAACTCATCCACGGTACCAAAATCATCCTCATCCTCCTCTGTGCTCTTTAAAACACGCTTTGGTTTGGTTTCTGCTTCTTTCTTAATTTTCATGGCAACAACATACACCTAGAAGTAAAACATGTCAAAGTATGTGCTGTGAGATTCTAAAACGAAAGCAAAACAGCAGCCTTTCCCACAGATTCCACACAGATACAATTCACCAGAAAATTACTGAAAAAAAAGGTCTTTAATACAACCACATTTTATTTACATCCTTTCTTTTATTTCTACCAGTGTATATATATATATATATATATATATATATATATATATATATATATATATATATAACGCTTAGGTTCATAAATGGGACTTTCCTAAAACAATTAGGCCACACACTTTCTTCCTAAAAATGTGCCAATTATAAACACTTGACACTGTTAACTAACTAGTTAGTTAAATAGTCAACTAACTGCAATATTTTCCCACAATCTATTTTATGGTTGTTTGATTTTTAGTGTTTTTTGGGGCAAGGAGATTTTGTTTTCTTGTTTGTGGGGGTTTTTTTCAAGTTTAAGAGCAGTAAGATGGGAAGAAATTCAAAATCTGATAGGGTATGAGTGCATATTTTTATACAGAAAAGTGTAGCAAAACAACAATCATGCCTCACTGTAAATAATGGATCAACAGAATGGCAGAGGAAGATACTGAGGTTAAAACATCCCAGGAGTAGAACTGCAACAGGTTAGGAGGAAGGTATGCAGCCAGCATGAGGTGTGAGGCTGCTGTTACACTGTAAAGTGTTCTCAAACTTTTAAAGATTTAATGGTGAATGTTTACCTCAGCCCAGGCTTTCAGAACCGCAAGTTTTTCCATAGTAGTTGCACTCTCTCGGTAAAGCTGGCTAGAAGATCCTTTTCCTGCTTGCACTTTATCCAGGGAAGAGACAAGAAGGTTGTGAACTCGGCGAAGATCATTCAGGTCACTTACAACCCCACTTCCTATCCAAGCGCTACATACCTAGACAACAAAGTTAAGAATCATTCTAAACTAGCAAAAAAACCCAACAATGTTATACATGAAAAAAAAAAAATTAAATCAGTTAGAAAACCAAACCCTAAACAACCACCAGGAAAAACTTAGGCATTCTTCCTGCTTAAGACAAATAAACCAGGTTTTCCCTTTTTTTCTTTCTATCCATGACAACAGAATTGCTCAGGTGGGTGGTTATAAAGGCTGTATTTGCAATGCATATTACAAGGGAACTCAATAGATATATGGAAAATATGTAAAAAATTTTTTAATCCTTCATAAATAGGTTATAACAATTTTTTTATTCTCATCCCAAGTGTCTGGTCAATCATTCAGGTAATGAGTCACTGCACTCTCTGTGAAGAATATACTGGACAGCAACCAAAAAAATCATATCTTTAAAACCCCTCACATCTCAAATCAATATATAAGGCTCCATACTAGTGGGATGCTTTCAAATTATTAATGTCAAGAAAACACTTAGAAATTATTTTAAACATCGAGCTATGGTTTGGAACCCAGAGTTTTACACCTAGAACAATCTATTCACAATGGTGGACAGACAGTTGGCTGTCTCTCAACTTTTCATTTGAATTAAATGGATCAAAACAGGTACTTAAAATAACAAACATCACACAGATTGTCTGCTCCTGACTAATGCTGTACATTGGCACTCATCCTCTGAAACACATTCATGCCCAGACATAATGCAGGCAATAGAAGAATTCTGGCGCAGCTGCTATTCTATGAAGGGAAAAAGGGACAAATTCTTTCAGAAGAGCTGCTCTTCTTCTGGAGATGATTCTACAAGGATGAGGATCAGAAGCAAAAAAACCTCATGAAACTCAAGTAGTTCAGGTTTTACAAACTCTTTTTTTCAAGGCCTATCTCCAATTTATTTATTTTGCTTTTAGAGAACCAGTTCCATTTAATCCTTTGGGGAAGGAACTCTCTCATGATCTGGAATGATGGACATATTTAAAATAACATAAATGCAAACACTAAAAAGCATCCCAAACACGTACAGGACAAAGCTGTTGAAAACTTCCCAAAGAACTGTTATTCATTCACAGTAGGAATAAGACCAGCTTCAATTCTGCTGCTGAGCAAGTCAACAACTGTTTCCGTAATGACATAAAACTATAACATCCAGCTCCTTCAGGGAAGCTCATCTCTGTCCATGTAACTTCTAGAGAGAGTTAAATAGCCAAACCTAATCTCCCACCACTTGATCCTGTAAGTGCACACATCTACTTTAAAATTGGTTGAATAGAGAAGATTTTGACAAGTTATAAGGAATATTAAATGGTTTCACACAAACTGCCTCTTAGTTTAGTTTTAAATGTGCAGAAACATTCTGTAAATCAGGCTGAACATACTTTTTCCTACATGTAGATACCAAGCTATGCTGTACATGATCTATCCTTGCAAGTTTTGCTGAAAATTAAGTAAAAGAACAACACAAAATCATGCTCCTGATGACCCAAATTTATTAAACAAAACTCAGAAACACAAGAGTTATCATTTTAAAACTTATGTTTGCATAGCTAACAAAACTGCTGCTTTAAACCACAGTAGTTTCTTTAGCTGTGAAAACCACATACTACTACAGCTATGTTGCTGATAGTTGATTTAAATTGCAGTACACAAGATCACACACAAGAAAACAATGCCACACACATGCAAAAAAAAATCTTTTAGCAAACTTTCACTGACAGGTTGTTACTATGACTGTAATGAGAATGCTCAGATCTTCTAAATTCTAAAGTAGAGCATTAAACTGAATGGAAATTTAGTGTTTAAAGGTAAATTATCAGTAATCCAAATGTTTGATCAGACTGAAAGAAAACAAATAAACTACTATTGGTCTCATTAAGCAAAGAGGTTTTTTCTTTTTTCTCTTTTTTTCTTGCAGGATTGACATGAAGACATACTTCTAGTACGTTTTTTGATGTAGCTGTCTAAAGGACTTCTGCACTTCTGAGGAACAAAATATTACTACTAGGAAACTCAAAAGATGTTGCAAGAACATCACAGCCTAAGTTTACAACATCTTCCAGCCATTTGATGCTACTTCTCTTGTGCATCCTTATTCCAAAGAGAAGGAAAATTAGTTTTGCTTATAGTATGTGAACATTTTCCACTGTACCTGACAGGCCTTTGCAGTTATATCAGATGGTGTATCTTGGGAAAAAGCCGGCCTCAGAGCAGCTCCAACCTGTTGATAGGAAGAAAAATTTTTAAAATCCAACTAAAATTACAGGGACACAGTGTTGTTTATCTCACCTTGTTTAAGGCTCAAGGACAAATACAGAACAAGAAAGACAAGATTGCCAAATTTGGCATTGTAGTTATACCCCAAAATTATCCTTGCTGTCTAGCAAAAGTGCAATAGCATTCTTAACAACAACAACAAAGTCTTAAATTACCTTTTTTCCTGCTTGCCCATTGCCTTTTTAAGTCTCAACTACCTTTGTGAAATACGTGATATTATCTTCCTTCTGTTAATGAGTATCCTTTTAATCATAACAGCATTACAGGTGAAACTTCTGCTAAGGATCAATAAGCCAATGACAATTTGATGTCCAAAGGAACAGTGATGTGAAATCAAATGTTTATGTTTGGATTTGCAAATCCTGGCTGAAAAACGCCTTTTAGGCAGTTGCTACAAGGCAGTATTTTTCTGAAACAAAAGGACCAAGTCCAAGAGAAAGAAGCAATGGTTGCAGCATTACAGAAGGAAGAAGAAAAAGACAGGAAGTGAAAAGGATGAAAGCCTGACGTTAAAAAGTATTTGGAAAGATCTTGAAGACAGAGTGAAGACAAAAGAGGTGAAAGAGTTAAGGTATGCAACAAAAAAAGTACAATAATATCCCAAAAACAATCTTTAATTGCCCACTTACCAGTGATCTACTTTTGTATTTTTCATTTAAACAGAAGTACATTCAATAATTCCCAAGAAAACAGATTTATTAGATTAAATCTAGAACTGAGTGAATGATATTTTCCAATTCCTAATTCTACAAACTAATAGCCACTTCTGGAAAAAATTAAATGTAACTTACAATATTTGGCTTTCAAGCTACAGAATTTTAATTTTAACAGCTACTAAATTACAATAAATAGAGATACAAAAATAAAATCTGAAGAGGTAAATAAGAGTGTCTCTCCAGCACATTTTCACACAGAGAAAAATCTCCTCACAGCTTTTTTTGAAATTACAAAACGTGCTCAGAGCTACTACTGGCATACTGGCATAAATACACAATTTCCTGAACTTATAAAGGACGTCTCACATTCGCCTGATACTGCTCCAGTATCACATGGCCTGGAAATTCTGGCTCTGGAACAGATGCAAATTTCTTGATAATGTCTTCAAGAGCTTGCAGCCCCGCCATCCGTAGCTGGTTGCTGTGGTCAGTGGCAGCCATGAATGCCATTCGGATAAGGTCAGAGAGATGGAGCACTAAGAAGTCATCTTAGAACAAAACAGAAAAAACTATTTAGCAACTTAAAAGATAGCTAACATGACAAATCTTTGCAACATTTTCCTCATTGACATGCATGAATTCTACCTATTTGTTTTCAAAGGTCCACATTTAATACATGGAAGAAGCAGGAAACAATGTAACCTAGCTTTCTTTCTTGTTTTCCACTTCCCCTCCCCCCCCAAAGTGATTCTACGACTTTTATTCCTAAGACAACCTTAAAAACTGAGCAGAAATTGCGTAGAATGGAATATGTAAATGTGGCTAAGTATCTTAGAATATATTAAAACATTCAGGAAAGCTAATTTGAATGACCTCCAAACATACAGGAAATCTTCAAGGCAATTCCTGCTCCTGCTCGACTCCTATGCTTACAGTGACCCCTGCTGATGTCAAGCTTAAACACCTAAAACTGAGTATGCCTCTAGTTCTCCTGAAAACCACATCCAAGGCTGCAAGCAAGCAGCAGACAGCGTGTAAACAAGAAAAATACATAGCTCATTTCTGAAAGGATTATTCTTCTCTATGTATTCATTTTATTTCGTTTCCTACTCTCAATTTGAAATTACCACATGTTGTACAACCAACATGAAAATAAATTATTTAACAACATCCGCTGTAACTAACAAAACCCACAAATTGCCTAAGCTATTTTCAAGTCTCAAGGTAAAGAAGAAAAACGTCTCTTGTGGCTGAAACTTTTCCAAGGCATATCAGTAAAGAACGAATGAAAATAATTTACAAACTACAATGTGATAAAGTCTGCCACTTACTTTTTCAGACCATCAGAGACAACAGTAAAATTTGAGTATTTTAGAAGCTGAATTTGGGGTGGTAGAAGTTTGCTGAGTTTTCCTTTTTACAATGGTACTAAACACATCAAAGTTCACTTTAAATAAATAGAAATAAAATTCCCCAGATTAGGATATGCAATTCTCTGCAGGACCCTATAAGCAGCAGTTAGTTCATTATTTCCTCTGTAATACAATGCCATGACAAAATAAACTTCCCTGAAACTGTTCTTAGTCTTCAATGGTCTTGGCCTCAAATCAAGTCAAAAACCAGATTCTCACAAAATCAATGCACAGTGCTGGAAGCAGGAACCAAGCAACACAGACAAAGACCCAATAACCCTCCATATCAAAACAGACACCCTCAACAACACAGACACCAAAGTCCATTAATGTCACACATTCTAGGATGCTCACAATATTCATCCTACATACGCAAAGTCCCCATGAGCACTACACAGGTGAACCCAAATAATCACAGTACAGCACAAACAACATGGACAGCTCAAGGACAGACACCTCACACTATCTGAAAAACATTTCATCACAAAACTGCTACGCAATTTATGACCTCTCAATTTTTTTGATCCTCTAACTCATAAAACTATCTTTGGAAAATGAGCTTGAAAATTAAGACTTATCACTCTCATGGATACCAAAAGAATTAACTTCATAAAGTCCGTGTCTTTTTATAACTCCCTCCCACATCCCTCTCTCTGCAGCCAATGCCATAGCAATAATTACGTAGCTTTATCCCTTCTTTTTTTCTTTTCTAGCATTTCTTCAGATTGGAGATGCTAAAATAATCTCAAGCTTAATTCACTGCTGTCATTACATTAAACTCTGAAAACACTCCTAGCTTGCCCTTAGCTAAAGTTTATTGCTTCTGTTTCAGACTTGAAAAAAGCTTTGCATCACTAAGGTTTTTTTTCCCCTAAGCAGACCAGTCTGTCACAGCTGGTATGTTCCAGAAAACCTCATTATTTGGGCTCATGGTACTGTAACTACGGTGGTTATAAAGGTACAATTTTATTGACTTTTGCTGGGCATTTCCTTTGGTTTTAACCATTTGAATGAAAGAGTAAGTGCTTTTATTTTTTTTCTTGGTTGTCTAATCTTAAGCAGTAAAGAGGAGTCAAAATTAAAATAAAAAATTAAGAACAAAACCAAAGCATGCAATTACTTTTTGGGTTTTTAAGTCTGGCTGAACGAGCCAGTGCCAGGTCAAAGTGTGCCTTGTTGGCATTCTCACACAGCATGATAACCCGGCACAGACAGTCTGCTGCAAACACACGAGTGGCCCAGCGAGGCGCTACAGAAGGCTTGGACTTGTCCTCTTCACCCAAGGTGGTAAACATTGAATCATCATCCATCTCATCCTTCTTCTCTGACTCCTCATCCTTGCCTCCTCCCAAGGGAGCAGCAGTGCTCATGTCTACAACACAGAACAATTAAAAGGAAGAAAAACATGCCACTGTTAAAATCCATAGAAGACAGTTATGGACATGAGTTCAAGTCTTTCCCTATACTGAGATTCAGAACAGACTAATTCTTCTGTAGAAACATTTGACAAATGTCAAAGAGCAAGAAAATATCAGTAAAATAAAGGATTTTCACCTCTGTTCTGGATTAAATTACCCTTTATTTGTCTTACACGATATAAATTCCTATAACATTAATTCTCCACAGTTACCAACTGTAGCTGAATCCCATATCTAAATTGCCCAGCTTTGTAAATTAACCCATTAAATTGCCAATAAACAGGATAAGGCTCAGAATAAAAGAATCAGTTTAGCTTTGAATTATTCAGCTCCCATTTCAAGTGGAAGATAAAAAGCAAGTTAAACTGAAACAAAAATACAAAGCTCTGTGCCATGGGACACTATGCAGCCAAGCAGGCCCCTGACAGCATTCAAAAATATGATTAACATTCAGAAAATTCTTTTCTCTAGGTGTAGCTTTGAGACTTCATTTCAGAAAATAAAATTGTTTCAGGGATCACATAAAAAACCAAAAGCCAAACAGGGACAAAAAACCCCTCACCAAACATGCATATATACTTTTGTTATTCAGAAATGAAAACATGAAGCCTCAATGACAAGGTCTAAATCAGAAAAATGCCAAAATACTGACAAAAATTATTCCAGCAATAATTAGAGGACAATTAAAGGAAATTATTGCAATGCATGCTTCTTAGAAACTAAGGCATGCTTCTTAGAAAGTCTAAATTTATGCAACTGAAGAGCCAAGATATTCAATAAAGAAAAAGGCTATGGCAAATCAAACATGGATGATGCCAATTCATAACAAAGGTGTTTTGAGAAGGCATGCAGGACCCCATGTGGCTGATTTGTAAATCTCTGCTTAAAAAGCAAACCACATTTTGGTCATATGCCAGTTAGTTGGATCAAAGGAGTTCAAAGTGAAGTTGCTGGCTTACAGTACACCAGAGGGAAAATTATTTAAATATGTTTTTTCTCTGAGATATGTCACCTCCTAATAAATAAATAAGAAATTGGACAACCATGTTAAAAACTCTAAGACCTATCCCACATGAAATAACAAAAGGACGTGCCAACTTAAAGTTCAGGAAATGAGGTCTTTCTCACTGGGCAGATATGTGGTAACTACATTGCATAAAGAAGTTATTGGTAGCATTACTCATCAGTAAATGTAAAGCTGGCAGCATTTAGAAACAGCTTCAGGATGCACTCACACACGACAATAAACAAGTATAAATGAAAGGGAAATGAGCAGATTCTGCGTCATAACCATCCTACAAGCTGAAAAACAGGAATAAGGTCTCAGAGGACAAAATCTCTGCAAACAAATCTGCAAAGCTGAACAACAAACAAAAATTTCATCCCCACAGTAACCCATCATCACATCACTCACATAACTCACAAAACCTTGTAAAAGAAAGCTCAGAATGTGCAGAGGAGTCTTGTCTTTGTAGAATCCTGATGTATACAGGCTAAAAAGGATGTCTGCTTTCACTAAGATACTGAAATGTCAGACTTATAAACACACTGCTTCTCCATTGGAAATCCTACTTCAAGCAGCTAACTTTTTACTCTTATGAGCATATTCTGAAACTTAACTTCGATAATTCCTTCTTTCTGTGGAAGTTTAACTGCATTACAATCAAAATTCTGTATACAATATAACCTACATCTTAACTAGGATAAAAGACAAGCTGCAAACCAATACTGCCAGAACGTGCTAATGCTAAGGACACATTGTCATTCATGTAACACGACAGAACACTTACCACTGGAAGCTGCAAGGACATCCTTACAAAGCATGAGCCAGTGAGAAAGGTTTTCTACTGCGAGAGATGAAAGCATATGTCCCAGAGTATCATGGATATCTGAGCACAATTTCCGATCAGTCTCACGATCCAACATTCCAAAAAGGACGCCTTCCAGGCCTGTCTCTGTTATGTTAACCCCCTGATGCCGGGAATGAGCATCTCGCCGAGAGCCAGCTCCTGGTGCAAAAGGATTCATGTCTGCAAAATGATAACCAGAACATTATGTACATGTGTGTACAGTTCAGCCAAAGATCACCAAGATGTTACTGATGTTTTTCTGAAATAACACTAGAAAGATTCTAATACAGCAATTAATTTTATTGCAAGGCAAATAACGCCTCCAAGCATTAGTTAAAAAAATAAAAAATATCTCTTCAAGGTACATAGCCCATGAATTTGTAAAAAAACACTAACAGTATTGGACTCTAAAGACTCCTCCCAGAGACAGACTTAACTGGTATCATTTGAGTAAGCTCACAATTCTACACTTGTATTAAGACTGTGCTGCTCAACACTGTTGCACCTCCTATTATCAAAATAAAATGACACATGCAACAATTAGACCAGCCAGCAAAGCCCACAGGCATCGCAGATGTGATGCTAACAGAATATAACACAACCAGGCATCTCAATCAAACAGCACACCTTTAAGTCAATTTTCCAAATAACAAAAGCTATAATACCAGAAAAACTGTAAAATGCTTCCAGTGTATATATGCTGTGTTCCCTATTTGATTGCCAGCCTTAATGAGAGAGAGAGGTTTAAGTCTGAATTTCGCAAATAGTTAAATTAGAAACGAAATTCCAGAGGTAAGCAGGGGTGTGGCCAGAAGTTACTGAAGCCAGAAGTGACAGTTTTAGGGCTTTTTTCACTAGGGGTATAAAGGGGCTTTGGGCTTTTTTCCCTTCTTTCTGAAGGCAAAGCACACGTATGCATACATGTGCATTCAACTGCTACAAAAAGGCCACATGAAAGAAATACCTACTGATGCCACTGTTTTCTTTGTCTCCAGCATTTTTTGCTAAGCTCATGGCATATTCACACACTTCTGACGCTTCCCTCTGAGCAAGCTGTCGTAAACACGCAACTGCAGCCCGGCGCAGCAGCAAGTGAGAGCTGCACAAATGAACCTGAAAATCAAAACCATTACAGATGAGTGAACTGCTGCACCCCAGCATCAATAAATCAATGCTGCCAAGGACTAAAAGCACTCTACATTTCAGTCATAAGCCCATGTGTGAGCTGCTGGGTACCAAGTTCTGAAAGTTCAGAAGTAAGCACTTTTCATAATATACAAATATGAAAATAAAGCTAACATACATAGAGCTGGCAGCTGTCACCTGGTTAAAGAGATAAAAGCTTAAATATTGGAACTACTGTGCCAGTGTGATTTAGATTAATTACAGTTTCCAATTTGTTGCACTCCTGTACTACTCTGCCTCATATTCTGCTACAGCTGTAAATCACATTCTTTTAAACAAAAAGCCATTATCAGGTGCACTACACATGACAGCTATCATAAAACTTGCATTCCAAATGTGTAATAAAATCTATAGCATTAAGTTCTTAAAAGTGCCTCTCAATAAGAGAGCATCAGATTTCTTTGCTAACCAACACTGGCTTCTAATTCCTTTGAATCACCTCAAGCACAAGCAAATATTTTCCTTACAGAAGAATTGTGCATGGTCTCTATTTTTCTGAGAGGAAATAGCTGCACAGAAAAATGAATGTTTTTCCAGAGCGGAAGAGGTGAAGACTGCCCTTTAATAAACTCTAATTCCTTATTTACTCCAGGATAATTTGGTTTTTATAAACCAAATATCAATTTGCTTTCTCCATATTAGCTTATTATGGGGATGGAAAATGCTTCCCTAAATGAAAGGGTTGTACAGTTTATAAAGCATTTTAACAGGAGATCTTTATTCCACACATGAATATACAAGATTTTAGTCCTAAAAAACCAAGCAGTCTTTAAAGAACCTCTAAATACCACACTGAGGTTGTTTTAATGAACTAAAACACAGACCATTTGGGAGATTTAATTAATGCAAAGGGTATTCCCTGTTTCAAGTTACAAAACAAATAACTACAAGTTATGAAGCCAATGCAGGAAAAAGAAATTAAAATGAGAGTGTGGTGCTGCGTGGTTTAATTTTGATACCTGGCATTAAATCCATTCTGAAAAGTTGGCTAATGGTGCAGGTAAGGCAGACCTTGCCTACATATCTGTGCATTTGCAGTATGAAGAAATGCCCAAGACAACTCCAAGGAAACCCTATCAAACTAAGCACAACTTGAAAGTAAGGAATATGAGAAAGGGAAACAAAAATAGCTTTCATTTAGCAGAAGACCATAATCTAACAGGAGAGAAACAGTGGAAAACTATGGGAAAAGGTTTCAAAACAGCACTAGTTAGTCACGTATGAACTTCACTGTCTGTTAGACTGCCCACTGGTAGTCACAGAGTAAATTGCTGTAGGGAATTCCTGTCATGTTGTACATGGTATTCATACAAAAGAGCTTACCTACTTCTGGATACGCTGCACCCCTTTCATGCAAAATTTGGTTAAGGGACAAGTGACAGATTCTGTAAACACACTGCACTCCTAGGAGTGCTTGGGGCAGGGTGGGGCTTGGGTGTGCACAGGGCTGGAGAGAAGCATGTAATCATGACAGGATGCCCTAGGGAAAATCTGGATGGCAGACTAAGAAAAAGGTCCAATGTTGACATAAGTAAGATTGCATTCCTTCAGGTAACACTGAGTCATCAGTGCTGCAAAGAATGGCATAAACAACTCTGCAAAACATCTAACAGATATTATGGAGAAGCTTTTCAAATTTCTCAGTACTGGACTACTGAAACCCCTAAAAATAATTTTTACGATAGTAATTATTAAAAAAAACCAACCCAACCTACACCAAAACCACACCCACCCATGCCACCTTTCCTCTTATATTCATATTTGGTATGTTTTGGGTTCAAGCCTCTGCCTTACTTCCAAGCTTAAGCTTGTTATTTATAAATGCTTGCTTACACTACCAAGGGTGAAAGAGAATCAGCCCCTATGATTTCAGTTTGGGCAGCATTCTGAAAATATGTAAAATGTCTTGGGGACTCCAGGGTTCTTGCAAATATAACTTGCTTATTACATATGGCCGTCCCTGACATCTTGCTAAATATTTCCCCTGTCCTCTGCTAAGAACATGCATAAAACTATGAGGAGCAAAAGGGACGCCTTTGATACTCACACAAAGACTGGGAACCAGACTGGACAGGTTGACATGCCGTGGTGCAAACATATGAAGCTGCTGAAGGCAGGATATAGCAGCTGCCTGAACAAGTGAGTCTGAATGGTCTTGTGTGATTGCACATCCCACCAAACAGGAAGAACGGATTGTTGAAATCGTAGCTCCGTTACCTAATGATGTAATAGGATATCCTTAACACAGCAAAACTTTTCTATAGCAACTGCAGATTTTAAGCCTTTGAGAAGCAAGAATTATCAAAGCTTCAATATCACCAAAAAAAAGTTCACAGATTAACATGCAACTTTTCTGATTTTCCATGCAAATTAGAAACACAACACAGTGTTTCAGTATCTCTTTTTTTAGCTCAGTTAAACAACATGCCATCCAAATGAAATTCTGGATCAACAATCTCCAGTCAGAAGTATTTTGAGACTATCTTCCCAGGTCATGAAGCCAGTTAATTCTCTGAAGTTAAACATGAAAAGTCTCTTTCATTCTATATATGTATAGGTGACATTTCACACACTGAGCCATTTCCTAAAATATCAGGTAACTCTTAAGCTAGTATCTATGTATGCAGGCAAGTTTAATTAGCTCCAATAGATGAATTGCACTGCTCTACTAGAACAAGCATTTAAAAAGAACAGTATTTAATTTGAAGAACAATCCCATTCTGTATTTTAAGAATTAACCTGCATCAGGTTTATAAAAATATTTTGAATTACAGAAATGTAACCTGCAGAAGACATTCTACTTAAGTTGTTATTCTAAAAGTTAATCATATTCCAGGTCAAAAGGTTAACACACATATACACAAGTTCAATTAAACCATCTAGAACTATTTCATAACTAAAACCTTAAGTCCAGTTATTTAGAGATAGAATTTCACTAGTGGTTGGCTCTCTGGCACTGCATCAAAGACCATCCTATAAACATTCCTAAAAATCCCAGTTAGACAAAGTTAAAAATCCATGTTTTTAACACCTGAGGCACAAAATTTCAGACACAGTGTTTGGCATGACAAGATTTTAAGTCACCACAGTAAAGTACAGAGATCTAAGGATATCAAGAATGAATGAAAATGAGTTCTAGTTCACAGTATCATCAATTATGTCAAACTTAAGCTCTTGTCATTACCTTAAAATAAACACGTGTTAAAGAAATGGAGGAAAAACCTTGTCTCATGCCCCACCTGTACACAACATATGCAGCAAAATCCGCAGCAAGGGTTTCATGGCTGGCTTACCATGCAAATTTACCATTAGCCAAAACACCATACATCCTGCAACTTCTTTATACAAATCTCAAACTGAAGTCAAAAAAGCCCCAAGCAGTCATAAGGAGGATCAAAGCAAGGCTGCTTGAAACAGTCAACATCTCCTCCCCCCACCTGCAACTAACAAAAACTTACATTCTTCCATTTAAGATTACAATATCATGTTTATACAAGGTAGATTTTTTTTTTCTCTTCAAATTCCCACTAACCTTGCAGCTCAGGCCCAACAGTAGTTATTATAGCTCCAAGGCACCTGCCCAAGCACTGATGCACCTCTGTATGTGATGGCGGGACAGTTAAGAGCAGGGTAAGAACGAGAGAGAGCGTTGGCTCCACGTACCCACGGTACATTGGTCCACTAGAATCCACTATCAAGGCAAGTGAATGGAGAGACCAGGTCTATCAAAAACACAAAGGAATATCTTTTAGTAATGCATTTAGGAAATTAAACAGTTTTTTATGCAGATGGAGCCTAGCTCTGTACTTCTGTTCTTAAACAAGTCTAGTTCGCTATTCTGACTCCAGAAGTGTTTCAGAAGTCTCAGGACCTCAAGCAAATCACCTGAGAGTTTAAATATAACTAAAATACTCTTTGGTTATCAGCAATTTTGAAGATAATGGAAATAAGGTGACAAAGAATTTGAGAAAAAAATATGCTTAAGCACTTTGAAGAAGAAAAATACAAGCCCAAATATCACATCCACTTAAAACAAAAAGAAAAAAAGAAAACTGACTCAGGACAGGAGAAAGAGAGAATCATTCCACTATAAAACTGGAGGCAGAGTCTGAAATGGGCAGCTTACAAAGGCTTAGCAGAGAAGGTCTTTTATATTCTCGTAGGAACTGATTTTCATGACAAGCTGAAAGGTTCACATGTATTTTTCTAACTTTCTTATTAGAGGGTACAAGAGCAAAAAGCAGTGCTGTTCAGTCAGCGTACTACAGCACGAGGAAAAAATATGGTGAAAGACCTATTTCAGTTGCAAGGTGAGTAAACAACAAAAGAAAAAAATAATTTATTGTAATTGTCAAAGCAAGAAGCAGGCAAGAGGACAGTCCTTTTGGATACTGATGTTTCATAGGAAATAAATTCCACTGACAGACCTGAAAGGATTACCTATCTCTTCCTAACATCCTATTAAATGATCTTATTTCAGAATTTTCTCATATTAAATACATGAAAATACTAAGATAAAAGAGTATTACTATTACAAAGCTAGACTCTTAGGAATAAGCTGGAATACCTGCCTTCAAAACTGCTCCTTTTTAATCCTCTCTGATGCAACCCAAAAACCATTAGCACCAGCAATCATGTAACTACCTCTACAGTCCTAATCCTGTGGTAGCACATTACAGCTTATCCTTTAATTCCCGTAAATTTCCATTATACTTCCATACAGTTTCTGTGTAACCACACTGATCCAGTGAGGGACGAGGTTTAAAAGCTTAGCTTTTCACAGTGGCCAGGTGCTGTGTTCTCAATGAAAAGTGAGGTAGATATGCAAGTTCTACCTGGACGTCCCTTTTATACTTCTTTTTCTTTTCTTTTTTTCATAAAACGTTAACCTTTCCAATTTGTTTTTGAAATTACTGGCGCACAATTATATGCCTCAAGTTACCCACTCATACATGAAGCTGGTTACATATGCAAATTGCACTTTGTCTTTCCTTAAATAAACTAAGAAAATTCAAAAGACTTAAAATTGTATTTATAGATTTTTTTTTTAACATTATCTCCCCCCCAAAAAAACCTAGGCTTGATTTCCCAAGTGATAAGCTTTCTAATTTTGGTTTTTTTTTATTACCCTGAGGAAAAGAAATAAGAAGGCACTGAAGTACATGTTCTATCAAGTTAACAGCAAACCAAGGTATAAGTATGATTCTTTATAGTTACTGGGGGCTTCAGCTTCTCAGTCTGTGGGTATAAAGTGCCCCTACTGATGGGTGGCACACAATTTCCTGCTGCTAAAGCACAATAGTCACCATTCCAGGTACTCATTTCCTTGCAGTAATTCATGAAAAGCATGACAAGAAGTTATCTATTATATTATGCAATTACAGCACAATCTTTGAAGAACAGTAATTATAGACAGGACACTTGCTTTTACTCAAAAGAAGTTTCTTTTTTTTTTCAAGTAATTCTTTTAGTGCTCTGATAGATTTCATTGCTGAAGGAAAAAAACAAATCAGCACTTTTCCCTCTAACATTCAACTACTTAATATAAAGACACATGTACTAGCCCATCTAGCCCTCTCGTCTTTTCACAACAGCCACAAACAGAGGTTTAAAGGAAAGCTCTTACTTAAAGGAAAGTAAAGACAGACCAGGACACTGACCCCTTGTATTTCTCCTGAGAGTGCAAAGACAACATTTTCTTCTGATTTTCCAGTATTTTCAACTTAAGAAGTGTTCTGAACTTCACAGTGTCTATCCATATTCAGCAACTCCAAAAGCATTACTCTTTCACCAGCACGTTCAGTCTCCATTCTGCTATACCAGCAACTTTTAGCAGTCAAGTCATCCTCTTGTGAGACTTCACACATCTCTAGTCCATAGTAGATAGAAACCCCTCCCTGTCTTAGTCTTGGCTCCTACTTATTCCTCTTCTGTCCCCTAACTGCAACTTAGCTTGCAACAGATTTCTGTTTTCATAACATGACTCTGCAAAGATGATGTACTGTATATGTATCACATACACAGGAATTACTTGACAAAGGAAACTACAGCTCATTGCCCGAGACTCCAGTAACCGATTACGTGTCAGTCATTAGCCAGTTATTAAAAGCTTCTGTTTAGGCAGCCAAGGCAAAACTAACACATTCTGCTTTAAAATTAAAGTCAGTTTGGAATATGCCCACAGTGCATCACTCTGGAATATGTGACAAGCAGACAGATGCCCTTCTGAATTAACATGACCACTTGCAACTGCCTCTCTAAATCACTATGAGGTTACATCTTAATTACACCACATCTTTAGGATTCTGCACTCTGGGAGTTTATAAGGAAAGATCCACTTTCTTCACGCTCCCTGGCACATGCTACGTCTTACATGTGACTGTATATTGTCATGTGAATATCTGAGCAGGTAGTTTAATTTTTAATCTTCATCTTGAACATTTTAAATAGTTTTGTGGTGATTGCTCTTTTTACCTGGACTTCAGGAGAGGTTCCATCTTGTGCCAAAGCCAAGAGAATACTGACACTAGTTTTCAAATGCTGTCCAGAACCTATTCCACCAACATACCGATGCAGACAACCCAGAGCCAAGGAATGGCCTGTTCTTGATACAACGTCTCGAGCAGATTTTAATCTGTCGATGTTTAAATACAAAGAAATCATGTCATTCAGAAAGTTTGCTACACAGAATCCTTGAAGTATCACAACAGTGCAAAAGACTAACAAAATTTTGCAGGCCTCACCCCATGAGATCTTAAGAAGCCTTAACAACAACAGCAAAAAACAATGTACTTACTCTGTATTGCATTTAACCCAGATTACATATAAAACAAGAGGAAAAAAAGGTATTTTTAAAATCTTCTTCTTTTTCTGGTCAGAACATGATCTTCTTGAAGAAGAGTTTTGGAGGATATAGAAAAAGAATCAAGAGTTTAGCAGTGTTTCACAGCAGCCTAATTTAATAATCATTCCGAAAACATTGCAGTGAAAAGGAATCAAGAATAGAAAAATTACAACACACACTGAGAAACTACAAAGAAATCCACAGCTACATCTTCCACTGCAAATCTGGTTTTTCATATAGCTGTTTTCTTCCACAGCTGATTTTTATGACTTTTCCAATAGAGCCATTTTATTTTTTTAAGTAGAAAGCCTTTTATAATGAAACTAAACTGGAATGAGTAGTATTTTAAATGATCTAGTTGTATGAAGTTGTATGCATTGACTTATTGAGTATTCTCTACAATACTGCTTCTGAATGCATGCCATGTACACCACTTGGTAATTAGAAGCCTTTTCAGTGGGTGAGGAAGAGAGATAAGAGGGATTTCCTAATTAGTACAAAGAAAGATACTTTTTCTCTGTTTGACTGTATATGAGAGACATGCATGCTCTTGGCCATCAGTGAACAACAAGGTAAATGCACATCTCAAATATAAAAAATTACTTGACTGTCAACAGAATGACAACCATTAACAACTTGCAAGTTAACATAGATAAGAAACCAAGGAAGGTCCCAGTAACAGAAATTCAAGGAAAGACAGCAAGGATGAGATACTTTACTACAAGATGAAAGGGTGAGAAAAGTTTAATTACCCAGAGGTAAGAGACCTGGACTGAGGCTATGTGCAGGCACCCAGCCCAGCCAAAAACATGGGCTGCAGCCCTGAGGCAGTTGCATTCTGATTCACAACTATGCTGATGCCTTAAATTTAAGCATGGAATTGGGAAACATGTCTTGCTGCTTCTACCAGACATCTTTCTAAAGACCCAAGATAAACAACAGGATACAAAAAAGTACAGGTCAGTAAATAAATTAAACCAATGTATAAAGAGGATGCTTTAGTGAAACAGAACTACTATTACACAATTCATATTACAGACATACTTAATGTAAGCTGTGCTTGTCTATCTGAAACAGTTTAGTCACCCTTCAAGTAACTCATCAAAAGCTGTTCACCAATATCATTTCACATTCTGAGTGTGTAACAACTCAGCTTTTATTCCTCATATGAAATAAGTCCAAGAGAAGAATCTGTTTGAAGGTTTGTTAGATCTACATAACCATAGGGATCAAGCATGAAAGAAGAGAATAATCAATACGGTATTTAGAAGAGGAATCTTTCAAACTACATTAAATTATAATTTTATTTCCTTTTCTGAATTAAAATCAACTTACTTATCAAAACTGTATTGAGCCATTCTAGCAATGAAAGAGGCTTCTCCAACCACTTGAGCCATTCTGCCAAGAGCTTCACCTGCTGCACATCTCAAAATAGGGTTAGGATTATCAAGGGCACCCATTACGAGCGTCAGAGCAGATTTGCGGACTTCTTCTGGTCCTAATGTGCTTTTATTCTCAGCTAAACCCTACATTAAAAAAAAAAAATTCTTAATAATCACATTTACAAACATTAATACAGTCTCTTATATGAACACTCTACAATAACACTAAACAGTGCTTCTGTAGGTACTTTTACCCAAGGAAAAATAATTAAAGACATATAAAGTAAAACCACTGCATGTGCAATAGAGGAAGAAGTCAAAGGCTCTACCACAGATTGTAATTTTCTGATCTGAAGTCCTCATTTCAGCTCAATTTCGATAATATTTTGGCCACTTGGTATGGCATGGGAGCTTCCAGAAATCTGCCTCAGAATCCACATTTCAACTTGTAGCAATGTAGATCACATTTTTAAGACCAACGCAAAGAACTGAGGTGCTGATTTTGCCAATCAACCAAAGACATGGAGCTCCAGTAACAGCTTAAACTGGGCAGCCATTATTTGTGACTTGCTGTCTTACTCCCTGACATGATAGCATGAGGTTGCATTTCCAAGTGTAGATAAGAGAGCACAGAGCAGTAGCTGCAGTCAGTGGGACTGGGCATAAGCACCTTGAATTCTGTGCAATAATGCAACCAAAACGTAAACCCAAACCTATTCGTGTATTCAATTACACAAGCCATATCTGAATGATACTCTGTGACACTAGGGGTTTTCTGAGTATATAGACAAACTACTTAAATCCATGAGCCCAATGCAAATAAAACCACAGGACTGAAGATGAAAGAAAGAAAGAAAGAAAGAAAGAAAGAAAGAAAAAAAAAGACAGTCTGAATATTATAGAATGCTGACTACTATAAAATGCTGATTACATGAGCCTCATATGTTCTCTGTACTGATACATGCAGACAAAAGCTCAAGCTAGTACCTGAAAAAAAATTCAATTCTGGAACTTTCAAATTTTTGAATTTTTGAGTAACTTTAGTAGCACTCTCCTAACAGCCCTTTGTACTGAACACAAACTTTGGCTTCCATTACAAGTTTACAAGTCTTACCTTCAAGGCACTAAGAACAGCAGTAAAGATATTAAGCTGCACAGCTTGCTGGCGAACACCTTTAGCCTGCTTGACACATTCAGCAAAATGATCCAACATCTGTAATCTAAAACAAAGGAAAGAACATAATTGAAGTTACAGCCTTTCAAAATACAAACTAAAGCACAGCTGGTAAAAACCACACACAATAAAAGGACCTTTTAAGTTCAGTAACAGAACTTATGCTTCAGGGGCTGCAGAAGGTATTCACTACAGGTAGTACGGGCAGTTACTCTGAACATCCCTTTGCTGGTTCTTTTAGTTCATCCACAAATGTTTACTTTTCCTTTGAAGAAACCACTACCAAGAAGAAGTGAATCTTCAGGTGCATTTGGCTGTATAACTAGAAAGCTATAAGGACCAGAGTGGAAAAATGCTGTCTTTCCACTACCATTTAAAAGAGTGTTACCCTTCATATTTGTTTTATTCCTACTGTTTTTCCCATTTAACCTCCATTCCTGCCCCCACTCCTCCCCAGAAAACATTACTGGGAGGAGGAACATTCCTTAGAAGATACCAAAAACAGGAGTGTAATTAATAATCTGCATTCTTAACTACTCAGCAGTTCCCAAGCTACATATTTTTGCAGTTAACAACAAGTATAGGCCAAATCGAATTACTGCAAGCTGGCCTCAAGTCTATCCTGCGCTTACTTCAAAATGGGGTTGACTGCTATGAAAAAACTGCTCCCATCAGGTTTGCACTGAAAGATCATTTTACTTTGAAATGCATCTTAGAACTGCTTTCACTCTGCTCAGCAACAAATTGCCTAAACTGAATAACGAAATTAGTCCTGACAACTCATAACTCTGTTGAGGTCATGTGCAACACAAAGGAAAATAAGTTGAATTCCATTTCCTCTTTTTCATCATGCGTACAATCCCTTGCTGACTATAAATCAAATGGTCTTACTTGTGGAAGCCAAATTAAATTCAATGGAGGCCCCTGCTGTTTTCAAGGCTGATTTGAAGTTAATTGCAGTGGATACTTTTGCAGGAAATTTTGGTTGCAGAGATATTACTTCTGTTAATGCAGTATGAAAAGAGAAGAAACTAGTTTCCATCTCTGAACACTAATCTTCAAAAGTGATAAAACTGAGGAAATCACTTTATTTCTAAAGTGAGTACATATTCTGGAATCCTGAGGCACAATGAACACCAAATACTTAACTCTGAATTTAAAGACTGTTGGTACCATAGTCAATGCTTATTTCACAAAAACAACCAACCAAACAAGCAAACAAATAAAACCCCCCCAAGGTAACAGTATCCAGAGAAACAAAGCATTAGGTTCTGAAATTGAACACCGATGTCAACTGACCTATGCTTGTAAGAGACATGAGGACAGACCACACCAAAGAGAGCCACAGATGCATCAATGACAGATACTCCTAAAGGAAGGGGACCAGGTACAGCTTCACCAGCGGGGATGCGCAAATAAATAGAAGAGGGATCATGTTCCAGAGCACCACTTCCAGACGCACTGTTTGGCTGAAGCTGCAAAATGCCACACAACATGAATACCTCTGAATATACCTTTGCACATAAAATTTGGAACTAGAGATAACCAAAACACATACGCAGTAGTTAAAACAAAAGAAAAGCTTACAAACACCTGAATACAACTGCAGTATCCCCATGCACACATACTAGTATTTACAGGGTCAGCTGAATTCTGAAGGGTCAAAATCATTAACAGCTGGATAAATACACAAACTATCACTCCTGGTATCAAGAGATGAAAATTAAAAGAAAAGCAGATTAATTCTGGTACTAACAGTAGCTTCTGCATCACTGAATATGAAGCGCCATTTTATAAAAAAAGGTTATCAATTCACTCTCTGAGCATAGAGTTACAATATAGTGTATTAAATGATCAGTTTTGGCTATAATAATGCCCTACAAAGAAAGACTTAGAAACAGTACTAAAATTATTAACTCTCCTATCATCAGAAAAACACTTCCTAACCATCATTCTTTCATGAAACACTATTAAACAATCATCTATTTCTCTGAAGAAAGTTCTGTGCTCCTATGAATTATTTAATTGTGAAGCAAAATTATAGAATCTAGTAGGTCTGTATTCTTCTTAGAAGGTCAGAAAACACAGCAAACATCTGTTGAGACCTCTATCTCACTAAAAAATGAAACATGACTAAGCAGAAGAGAATCATAGAATGACTGAAAGTTAGGGCTTGAATGGATCCTAAAGATCATCTTAGTCCCAATGCTCCCCTGTCGTAGGCAGGGATACCTTCCACTAGAACAGGCTGCTCAAGGCCTTATCCAACCTGGCCTTGAACACTGCCAGAGTTGAGGTATCCACAATCTTCCCCAGCAATCATTTCAGTGTCTCACCACCCTCACAATGAAAAATTTCTTCCTAATATCTAACTTAAATTCCCCCTCTTTCAATTTGTACCTGTTACTCCTTGTCCCATCACTACAGTTCCACATGAGGAGTCCCTCTCTGACTTCCCTGTAGGCCCCCTTCAGATACTGGAAGGTTGCTGTGAGGTGTCGGTGCAACCTTGTCTTCTCCAGGATGAACAGCCCCGACTCTCTCAGTCCGTCTTTGTAAGGGTGGTGCTCCAGTCCTCTTACCAACTTTGTAACCCTCACCTGGACTTGCTTCAACAGTTCCATGTCCTTATATTGGGGATGAAAGAGCAGTGCAGAGGGGCACCACCTTTAACTTGCTGGCCACGCTGCTTTTGATGCAGCCCAGGACTCCATTGGCTTTCTGGGCACTGAGCACACACTGCCAGAACCCTGTGACAGACTACAGATCTCCACTTACC
This sequence comes from Coloeus monedula, assembly GCF_965178545.1. Lineage (NCBI taxonomy): Eukaryota > Metazoa > Chordata > Aves > Passeriformes > Corvidae > Coloeus > Coloeus monedula. The sequence goes on from NC_138782.1 coordinate 39,113,292, forward strand.
AAGAGAACCACTGTTTTACAGTCAGGAAGTGAAAAAAAAAAAAAGGGCAGGAGGGGGTGAAAAAGCTCTGTAGATTGAAGACTGCACTGGAAGTCTACTATGTCCTCCACAATAAACAAAGGAAGCTTGTAAAACTCTTTTTTGCTTTGACATGCTGATCTTGGCTCAGAAACAGCGTCCCACACCCTTGGTATCAGTCTTGGCTTTTGGATCTGCTCCATCAAACCTTCTGAGAAACCTTCCCATTACTAGATGGCTGTTTGCAGAAGAGGTGTTTTCAGCCAACAACATTGTGTCAACACTTTCAAATGAAACATAAGATTTCATATTACACCTATAAAACCAGTTAAATCTTGTTTTGCTATAACACCATTTGCAATACTGATATTTTGACAGCAGTTTCATTACAAAACAGGTTAAATGGAACCTACATTTCTCCTAGTTCAAAAAAACCTGTATGAGAACAACTGCTAGGCTAGGAAAATTGGCAGACAGGAAGATACGTTGAGTTGGGTTTTTCTTAAAAAGAAATGAGGCTTCTTCCCTAAGCACAACTCTATGACTAGCATCATGCAATTTATATCTCAGTTGTAGGTGGTTTTTAATCAAAACAGTTCCCTGTGGATGGAAGGACTTACATCTAACAAAGCTCTGAAATAAGACTAACAACAAATTATGAAGCTTCACTTTTAGAAGGCTTCCCCACACAGATCACACAGACAGGGCAGATAATTCATTCTTCTAGTTTTTTTATTACCTGATCTTCAATTGACTTATGATCTGTTTCCTGCAGCCAAGAGCCAAGCAGAACACTATCATCATAATGACAAAGAGACCTTAGGAGTGATGTGGTTGTATTAGCAGAGTTGTCAGTCAAAGTAAATTCTGCTACCAGCTCTCGAAGCAGCGCATTAAATGATCCTAAAAAGACAGGCATTAGAAAGAATCATCACTGCTTCTTAGCCAAAACATTTCAGTTAGTGATCAGAAGTCATAAATGTACCATTACTTCAATTTTACAGGTAGAAGAGAAGTAAACCTGACAACACTAGAGTTGAGAGCAAGGCTACAAATGAACTGTAGCCTCCCAATTCCCAAATCATGGATACCCAAATACTCAAAGAACAGGTAACGTTGAAAACCGCTGGAGGTCATCTAGTCCCACCTCCTGCTCAAGCAGCGTTCACTAGGGCACATTACTCAGAATTGTGTCCTGTTTTAAACAATAGATTGGGCCACCCCTTATGGGATGACAATCCAGATTTAGAAAAAAACCTGCTCATCCACATGATCATGTAAACAATGATTTAACAAAAAAACTCAAACCCAAGAAGTTAATCTGTCAGACCACGTGACAGTGCCTGGCAATACTAATAGCAGATCTGTGTAACAGATCAAATCAGGTTTAAAAAAGAAAACCACACCAACCAACCAAAAAAACCCCACTGTAACCACAACTAAGCCTTCATTGCCACATCTATCTTTTCAGTACACTAAGAAATAAAGCTCTCTATCTTTTAAGTAACAGTGACTTAAAACACCACTATTTGATCTCAGACCATGATCTCCGTATCTCTCAATCCTATAAACGGGACTATAACTTCTATACTCTATTACTCTATGAATGCTTTGCAATACTCCTACTCTGTAGTTATACTGTCAAGACGACATACAGAAGATGAGGAATATAGTACAAAATTCTTGGAGATTCCTAGAACTGTGTTTTGATTCTTACAGCTGATTCAAAGATAAGCATCACAAGTACTAAGTAGAATTTTTACTTTAACAGAAACTGTTAAAAATTTATGTACCTTCATATGTCTTCGGAGGCAACAAAGCCAATATATCATAAAGTCTTAAACGAACCATAGCTGCACTAGCTTTGAGATGAGCTCCATGGGCTTTAATTACTGATGGAATGCTATAGAATTAAAAATGAAAAAGAGAAACCAGAAATGCTGCAGTTACTGAAAAGAGTATTTTCAGATTTCTTTTCACAAGATGTAACTCTAGGCAAGTCAAGAAAACAGTGTTCAGAGAACTACTCTGAATAACATTATTCAATTAACAATACATTTTAAGAAGTAATTGTACCGAGAAAACTTTTATTAAAAACCCAACAAACCCACAACATACTCTGCCATAAATCCGTGGCATGCACCTCCTCAGAAGTCCTATTTTAATTACAAGTGGGGCAGGGGGAAGGGGCAGACACCAAACCACAAAACCCAACTCCAAATTAGTTCTAGGATTTCAAGGAAAAGACAAAAGTGAATAAAGAGCAAAAACTGCCTACTTACTGTGACATCATTGTCATGGCACATTCTATGGGTGTCATCAGTTTCCTGATCACATCTTCAGTAAGGAGCTCAGGGCAGTGAGCAACAAAGCTTCTCATAGCTAATAACAAAACAATTTAAATTAAATTTTCACTGAAACAAACAAATACAAAACATAAACAAGACACAAATTCTAAGAGAATATCAAAAGAGCAGCAACTAAAAATGTTTACTCAAAGAGTGTGTGATATGTCCATAAAACTGTATGTCAAAACCAGGACATTTTGATGAAATTCTGACACATTTTACTCATTTTCGAAGGAAGATGGGAAGTTACAGGAGTTCTCTGTACAATACTTGGGATCACATTTTGGTTTACTGTGCAGGTGTAATCTCAAAGTCTGAATTTCTTACCACACAGAGCTCCAGCACGGCCTTCCAGTGTTACTTGCCAGGTGAAAGAATCTCCTCTTGCCTTCTCTGCTTCCAGCTCCTTCAGAGAACGTGGAAACACGTTTCGCCATAGCAGCAACATCTTAGGCAGATGATACCGAACAACAGAAGGACCTATGCAAAAAAATAAAGTGACAGTATAATAAAAATGTGTATTTAAGTGTGAAAATTCTGCTGGGAAGGCTTTTGCTCTTCAAACTTTTTGCCCTACTTGGAACAATGAAAACCAAATGAAATTCTTTCTTACTCCTAGGTTGAAAGTGTGGCAAATACCTAGTATGCATCATATCTGCTTGTTGGTATCAGTACTAAAAATAGGAAATAGGCTATCCTACATACTGTCATGTCATATAGAACTACGGTCAACTGTCTTTTCACTCTATTTTTATTCTGACTTCTAATTTTTTTATATTAATTTTGAAAGCAGGTTCTTTAGCCTACTCTAGCCTGTCCATAAAATAAGTAGAAAAATAACTGATAGTTATTGATTGTGTAAGCTAGTTTACAGTCAAGCTTCTCTGAAAAAGATCCAGTGCAATTACATTAAAAATACATTGGCCGACAACCAAAATAGGAATACACTGTTAGAAAAACACAGCGATAAACTGGTAAAAGAGAGACAGTTTAGAGAAATGAGATGAAACACAAAATAATATTTGATGAGAGATCAAAATACTGCAAAATGAATCAGAACTTTATCACATTTTTCAGTATGAAAAAACTCAAAAACAAAACAGAAAAGAACACTATTGCTGCAAAATTCAGGAGTATACTTACAACCTCTCAAAATGCAGCTTCTGATACTTCTGTTGTGGCAAATACAAACACAAGGCTGGCTTTTTTCAAAGACAACTGAAGGGCTTTTAAACTGACTACACTTCTAATCAGTGCTGCTGCCTACCTAGAGACACACATGCAACTTGTTGGAATGCTCACTATGTTTCATTTACCGTCCATTTCTTCTGCACCACAGTATTAAGGAAGGAAGAGTATGGGCAATTTTGCCCTTTCAGAGAATGACTAAAGGCTGGGTTTCTAAAAACAGAACAGAAATTTTTTTTAGGTATGACGCCTTCTACCGTATTTCAGCTTAGATAAGCACTAATGTATCACTTCTCCCCAGCACAACGGGGCTGAAGTAAGTGCACTAACACTCTGCTTCCCCTGTATAAACACTCTTGTGATAGATAATGAGTTCATTGTGTGTAAAGACCATTTGGCAGAGTGGATAATCAGAAGTGTTGGACAAGCTTTAAAATAAAAGAAAAAGCAAACCATTTTTACAAACCTAAAGTCATAAGTGCTCCAAGTAAAAGCCATCCAGCTTGAGTCCGCTGCAAGGAGAGCCTGCTGTTCTGCGCCGCAGTTCGTAACAGATCCTCAGCAATACTGACCACCATCTGCACCAAGGGCAAAACACAGGGGGTTTTAAAAACATAAATGGAGCCACTTCTGCTTGTTCACTCTTACAGACTAAAGGTGTTCTCAAATCATTTAAATTGACCTTCCATAAAGAATAAATGCAGATTACATTTCATGCTGATAAGTACTGTTTTTCATATGATAACACAGCCAGTAATATTCTCTTCAGCAATTATTTCAGCAATTTTTCAATATTTCAATTTCTCTTCAGCAAATTTGAAAGAGAAAGAGAGGAAAAATGCTGTTAAATATTGCAACTGAGATACTAAAAGCATGTGCTCTGGCCACTACTCTCGCACATGGCACAAGCTCAACTTCAATAATGCTTTAACTCATTAGCATGCCAGCCACTTTGCAAAGCTATTACTTGTAGATGAAAAGGTATCTTTTAGTACACTCACAGATGAAACACTCATTATCTCACCTTTCCTTTGGCATGAGGAATGCCTAGAGGACACTGATGCACACCACCTAACAAAGCTGCCATTGCAAAACTGTAGCCACTAACAGCTTCAGGGGAGGTCTTCAGATTGTTGAGTCTTTCTGCACATCTATCTAAAAATGGAGTCAACTGAAAGGGCAATGCCACAGCTACACACCGCAAGCACCAGGCAGCAGCCAGTCGAGCGGCCATGCTGGGATGAAGAAGAACTGAAGTTACTGTCTCCAACAGACCTGCAGAAAGAAGAGTTCACAGTCTTTAACTTATGAGGCACTTCTTAATATACGTATGCTTTTTAATATACATAGACAAGTAAACTGATTCAATACTACACAGCCAATGTGGAAGTTAAGAAAGTCAGAATTAAAGTACTTGTATTTGCTGACTTTGCCTTTTCCTTTAAGGAAAGACAATAGTTGTTACTAGCATTATGCTGCTCCCCATCTGGTTTTGTCAGCAAAGCTGGAGCTGTCAGAGCCACAGCGCTGACTCCTACTACTTGACCACTGAAAAGAGGCAGCAGTGCTATGTAAGAGAACAGGCACTGGATGAGATGATTCCCAAAATGTTTTACAGATTGCCAGTAACAGAGGAACAATAACACTGATCTTTGGGTTTGTCTCACATTGTAGCCAAGCACATGCTGTAGATATCACTGACTGCTGTACTCTGCTTTTGACATGGTGCTGCCTCCCCTCCAGCAAGTTTACATCCTTCTACACTCTCCAAACTTCTGTGCCTACCTAATCCCACTTTCTAACTGCACCCTTCAGTCCAATCTGTCTCCACACTTTCTTTAGTCCTGATCTTGGCAAACTTCTACTTCAAAGCCCCCACTGCTGCTTGTTTTCTCTGGAGCTACTGAACAACTTCTACCTGCTGAGTTCACAGCAGCTAGCAGAAATAATACCGAGATACAGTCCCCTCTGTTCTTATGGGACACAGCTGCCAGAAGGAATAAATATGAGCACAGTCTTCTCCACTCCAAAGCTGGCATAAAATCAGTATGGGAAGAATGTCCCATGCAACAAGACAACAATCTCTATGATGGAATGTCTAAAGGAGCTTGCACTTCCAGTGGAAAAAACAGGCATCCACAAACTCGAAAAATGCAAAGCTGTAACACTACAGAATAAATGTGGATTCAGATACTGAAACGAACAAGAAGAAAATCCCACACAAACCCTAGTCAACTTCAGCCAAAGAACTACCTCTTTTAAGGTGGCCTACCAACAGCTTCATCTTGAAAAAATACTTTTGCCTCCCCACAGAAATTTGGTATTTAAAGGCAACAGTTTTTCAGGAGCAAATATTTCAGACCTTACATAGCAAAACAATGTATTTCCTATAAAACCATTATTGTAAACAAACCAATACTAAAAATTACCACTTTACTCACCCTAAGAGAGAGCTTTAGACAGACTCCAATCAAAACAGCTGTTTTAAGACTTTGTCCAACTAGAACTAAAGTTAGGGTACTAGACACAATGACCTGGACAAATGTAGCTGTCTGGAGTACTACAGGAAGTACCAATTTCATAGATATATTTCTTACATATTATTCATTTATTATTTAACTAGATTTAATGATATTTCATATTCATTGCTCAAATGCCTCAATTAACCTCTTTCAATTTATCTGCATACCAATAGAGGGTTCTTGAATAAGAGGAGATGCAGTGGCATTCAGACTCTGAACCAGACTACCCAGTTCCTGGAGGGCACACACCATTACGTGCTGGCTTGCAGCTACATCAGCAGCTCCTGATTTATTTTCACTGTTAGCATCATTCACTACTGCCTCTGCAAAAAAAGAAAAGAGTGTCTTGGTTAACTACCATTTGAATCACACCTGAGTACTCACAGGAGTGAAACTGACAGTTTCATTTTGACATCAATCCTACATTAAAACAAAAGCACAAGTCTGGTCATAGTGAGAACTCACAAAGCAAACATGCTCTGCAGGGAAGGAGTTTTATAGCTATCAGCCAAACCCAGTTGTCCAAAGACCATAAAAAACAGATGCCCAGCAGTTACTACAGATAGCAGAGCACTAAGAGGTAGGATAAACAATGTAACACAGTAAAAGCACTTACACAAAACACACAAGCTGTATCTGTGTATCTATGCATAGTAATGAAATACACAATCTTGACATATCTAGGTTTTGCATAAAAATTTGCATGCATATATTTTCAGTGAAACTAAAAAAGAGACCTTTAGTAAAAAATTAATCATAATCTCTAATCATATCAGAGTTATCCAATTGAGTTCCTTAACCCCACTGTATGTTCTCCTACACAATATCCCAGAAGCAGCAACTGTCTCTTCAAAAAGGGACTTCAGTATCAGCTTAATGTTTGTGTGTCTACTGCAGAACAAATTTAGAAAAAGGTCTGCTGTACATAAAGGGAAGCAATTACTACCAAGTAAAGACCCTTCCCATTTTTCATCAAATTCATGAGAAATCCTCAAAATAATGAAAGTTCTTCAAACTGTCCAAATACACAGTTGAATTTCCTGCAACTTTGACAAGGTGGAAGGAAGAGTAATTTCTGCAACTGTTTCCTCTCAGACACAGCATTTTCAATAGACTTGTTTTCCTGGAAGTAATACTTATAGTAATCAGAAACCTTTTAAAGTTCCATGCCTACCCCATCAAAAAATAGCTATGAGAAGAACCTGCAAAAGTTTCTAAATCAATTTCATTTCCATATGTTAAACATTGTTTTAAATTCAAATTACATGGTAGTAGAAAATAAAGATATGTTTGGCAAATAAAGAGACGTGTATTTCCAATTTACTCTTTAAATCTCCAGCTTGAGCTAATTCCTTTCATAAGAAACAGATGCCAAGAGAGTTTTGTTAGGCCTCTTAGTGATTACATATTCTGCAAAGTTTTGCAGAGGGGTCATATTTTTCTTCTCTAATTCCAGTCTTCCAATTACATCATTTTTGTCACAAAATCCAATTGGATATTAGTAGGGATATTAGCGGGGGAGACACAAGGACCTACAATATCTTAACCTACAGGACTTCCTACACTGTTAGTAAAGAACTCTGCATGACTTTCAATACAACCTATCCCAAGAGAGATGGCAAATGCATAGTTTTCTTCTCCACTTCCATTCTAGGCTTTTGACATTGCATTTGCTATCTGGGATAACAAGCCAGTGTCATACAATCACTTTTCAAGCAGAACTTAACCTTTGAACATTTGAAAAAGAAAGCAGATGAACTATCATTTCCCATAAGAACGAAATTACTCCTCACAGTAGAAGAAAGCTGAAAAATGGCTCAGTAAAATGACAGTAACTTTCAACTGGTCTTGAATGAAGAAAAATGGTTCTCACCCACTGCCTTCATTTGTTTACCAATGGCTTGACATATTTCTTTGGCAGCTGCAATCTGTGCTTTCTCCCCCAGTAAGCTGCCCACAGTTGCTCTCAGGATAAAGGACACACATCTTCGAGAGTAAACAGCCTCCACATGAGTCTGAGTTGCACGAGGATGGGAGACCAGATCAAGTACATGGGACAAAAACGTAGCAAAGTTGCGCTCCAGCCACTGCCCTCCTAATGTTGTAACAAAGACAACGTAGGCCTGCAAATTCAGAAGTCACACAGCAACCCGATTAAAACAGAAACAAAAGACTGTGTGAGACTGCAGCCAGACTCAAGCATAATGCACTAGAGTATCAATACCAGTTAGCAATGAGCAACCCCAATGAGGTTACTCAGCATGCATCAATTCAGTATCCAGATCTTTGCTGCTGAACTCAACTTTTTTCAGTACCAAGAGTAGCCCCTGTGATGCACAAAATACTCTTCGGATGACAGCAAAAAAAAACCCAGTTCATTGCTTTAAATGTGCCTCTTTCTGAAAATTTAAGAATACCATGTAAATAAAAGCAGCAACACCAGTGTGTTCCAGTTCACAATGAAAACCTGGCACATTCACCAAGTTCACCTGAAAAAGGCTGAGAAAAAATAGTGTTTCAAAAAATAACCTATGATCAAAGAATCTGAATTCTGGGAAGTTACTGTAGCATATTAAAATACACATCAGAGTGAGAATGTCTGAATTTGAAGAGATGCTGCCACCACCTCTCTCTCTCAGACAAGAGGAGCTTCCACATTCATCAGATTTCACCTATTCATGAGAGATATATGGAAAGAAGGAACATAGTTTAACTAATCAGAGCTGCAGCTGAGAAGGGGGCCACAAAAACATAACAGAACATCCTCTCTAAAAAGAAACTAAATTTAAAAAGGGAACTGAAGTCTTTAACATACTAAGTTTTCAAATATTTTTGCAAGTTAATCTCACCTAATATACTCTGACCAAATAAGTTTTCCTTGGCTCATATTTTAATCTATTGTTACTGCATATCAATAATAAAAGTAGATAGGTGAATGATACCTCATGGACATCTCATGAAACAGAAGAGTCAAATTAGACCTGTAAGTCAACTTGTACAGAAATACAGAACAGAAATGTGTCTTTTTCCTACTAAAAAAGGTTACAATTATGATAAATTTTACTTCATTAAAAAAATGACAAACCTGGGTAACACCAACTCGCACTTCCCTATTGACAGATCCTCCTACTTTTAACATCTCTCCACCACTCTTCAGGAAACCAGATCCTCCTCGCAGAAATCCTGTGGCCATGAGCTCCAAGACCTCCTCAAGTGTGGCTCTCTTCACATTTTGCCGCATCACTTTTTCAAAAAGAAACGTAATAATTTGTTCCCAAAGTTCCAACCAACACAAACAACGATCTTGAAATCAGACTTATTAATTCAAAACTGTCATGCAAAAATAAATCTACCCAATATTTCAGAAAAATATTTACTTGCATGCTTAAAAAATAAGCCACTTCTCCCAATTGATTTTTGATAGCTTGCTCTGTCTTTTCTTTGTATGACTACAACAGAGATTCTGCACTCCTTTTAGCTTATTGTTTGTAAAAACAAACAATCCATCTACAAGCTTCCATCTCCTGGAACAACAGGGTGCCATGCAACACTGTCATGTAACATGGTACTGAAGGTGCAACCAAGTCTGCCAACTTAGACACGGAATCCAGAAGGGCTCGTACCTGTTGCTTGTTTTGGTATCAGTGCTGTAGCCATGACTGTCCCCAAAAGCTTTGATACTGCAACTCGCACACCATAGTTGGAGTTTTCCAGAGCCTTAAAGCACAGCGTTGCAACATTCTCTAGTTCAGCTGTCCACATAAACACCGCTTCATTCTGTAATTCCAGCAGACACTGTAGGAAAAATAGACTTACTAAGCACCAGGAGACCAGTCTTACATCTTATCTAAATATCAGAATGCAATCATCAGGTTTATTCAGCAAATATTTTAATATGAAAATTTTAAGAATTAATTTACACACACTCTCCACACGCCAACTATCTTAGCAGAGTAAACAATCAGAAGAGTCATGGAACAGGCTAATACATAAATTAAAAAATTAAAAGAAAGCTCAACACAAGAACCATGTTACCAAAAACCTCTCCCACTGAGGTTCACAGATAATATATTCTATCTCATATTTGTTTATTAAGTAGGGAATACAGTACCTGTGAAATAAGTCAAATATCTGAGCCTGCAGTGTAAACTAGGAAGGGCTTACCTTGTACAATTAATTATCCAATTTCCCTTCCCAAACAACAGGTCCCAGCTCAACTGCAGGTACTCCCCAGTCACAGCACAAGAATTTCTATGACTGGTGAGAAGACACCCACCTTAGCCACCGCACACCGTACAGCCATAGACCTGTCTGTCAGCAGAGACCGGGCATTCTTATAAATATCACGGTGACAAGAAGCTGCTGCTCCTCCAAGTCCATTGAGGACTTTCTGCAAACTCATCAGAATTTCACTGCGGCCCTGAGACTGCACACACACAAAAACAGTTATGCAAAAATCTGGACACAGCAGTTACTTTAAGAACCAGGTGTGTACTTTTGCATTTTCCTGCTTGTATGCAGGAATGTTTCTGCAAACATTGAAAACAAAGGCATATATAATGGATATGTAGTTGATTTTAAATAGAAGTAAGCACTACACACAGCTTTACCTGAAGTCCCTCAGTTGTCACATAAATTGAGCCCAGGCAACCCAACAAACTGGCTTTAGGTAAAATGCCCCTGCACTGCCCCACTATTTATCAACTGCAAATTCAGAGGAAAAAAGAAAGAGCAGCTGATAGGAGAGAATGGGAAGCCCAAGTAAGTTAGCAGCTTCATGCTGTACCTGCACACAGGCAGGTACTTACAATCTGAGAGCACACACACACACAAACAAATAAATAAATAATCACACAGGTACAACAACACAGCTGAAGAAAACAGCTGCCACCACAAGATCCACACAACCAGATTTCCAACTTGTCCCAACAGAGCTATTTGCATAAAACCAGACCCACTGACAGCCCAGGATACATTCTCTCGATATTATGACACACTCTCTCTCTTTACAGGCCACAATGTGTTCTGCTCACATGCAGAGTAACAACTTCTCTGCAAAATTTAAGTATTCATTATTACTTTTTAACAACTGAATGTTTACTCAGAGTACATGGGCATAAATCCTAACACAGTAGTTAGAAATTACAGATACGGTCATTTTTGAATTTTAATTACGATGCCACTAGGAAGCAACTATTACAATATTCATACAATAAAGTCTAAACTCTCTGCAGTAGACTTGAAACTAGCTAGGCAAGTGATCTACAGCCTTCAATGCAGAAGAAAAACAATCCAGGATATTTGGCAAACAGGAAACAGGTTTCAGTTTAAATGGAATTAAGACCACATAAATAAACTGAAACTTACCTCTGCACTTTTCAGAGACTTTAATAGATTATTCACAGTTTCTGGAAAAGAACTACCCAGCATTCTGCCCATTTTTTCATAAAACGCTCCAACACATGCCACAGCAGCCCTATGAGGAAACAGAGATAAAGAGTACACATACTATTATATCATCTAAATGAAAACAAATAGTTAAACAGAAATATCTGTTTCAATCAACATTGATGAATAAAACTCTATCTGCTATCCACTACTTATACTGGCTGTTCAACACGGCGCATTTAAATAATTTTTTTGTTTACCAAACAAAAGTAACAGAAAAGTTACCAGCTTTTAGGAATACAAATGTATTTGAAAGAGTATTTATCACTACAGGATCTACACATAGAGTGAAAAATTCTGGAGAAAACAAGATGAGCTGAAATCTCAGCAAAATTTGGGTTTAGTGTTTCAATAAGCTGTCTCTTTTCCAAGCACCTGCAAGAAAAACCATACCTTGCAATATATCCTGACACATTTTTGTAGATACCGAATTATGGGGTTTTTTCAAGACTAAGAACTTAAAATGCAGAAATTATTGCATAACACAAGAAAATTTACAGGCACTTTAAAATGTCTGGATCCATAAGCAGTTATTTACATGTTTTTCTTGCCCTGCCATTTGAGCTCAGAAATATTTAATTTACACCATATTGCAGTTACATACAGAAATTGTTCCAGGACAGTCACAAAAGCAGTCCCTGAAAACATGCACTTTTTCAACACAAAGGAATGAGGCTTCTTTAAAATCGGGAATTGCTGGCTAAATAGCATTTTAGTAAAGTTATGTCACAAACTCATTACAGCCTCCCCCTTAAGGGGCATGTGTGCATTAAAAAACCTTCTGGACTATGAGTTGGGTAGCATAAATTTCAGAGCATACTATAGTAGAAAACCCTTCTCACTTATAAAAGCTCTTCACAGAGGTGAACAAGAGCTAGAAATGGGACAGTATTTGCCCAAACAGTGACTATTTCAGATTTTACTGTTAAATCCTATTGTTGTCATAATATCTGAAGGCAAAACCAAATTAGGGTTCACTAGACACCATGAACATATGAAGCAGTCCATGGGAAAGTACCAAAAACAGTTTCAGTGGAAGTTGTTTGTAGCATTAACCAAACTCCTACCAATATCACTAAAGACAGGCTGGATCATACATACATGTACACACATATTCATGTACAGAGACTCTCCTTGAGAAACCTGTGCAGCTCACCATGGTAGAGGAATAGAAAAGGCAATGTTTGAATGGGGAAAAAACTTGAATATTTGGTTACAATTCTCTAGGCATAGATAATGCTCTGGTTTGACAATCTGCAGGTTCCACCTTAAATGGGTACCTGAGCACAGTCAGCAGTAATTCCACTGGTGGAATGTCTTCATTGACTGTTATCCTCTCCATGCCATAAGCATGTGAAGAGTCATACCATAGTGCCTGGCCCAGAGAAAAACGCTTCACTTTCAGATAGCCACATATGTGTCACCTTTGAGTCCTGCCTGCACAGTCTCAGTCGAGAGCTTTTCTCTGGTGTCTATATCAAGAATTATGCAAACTCCAAACAAGTACACAAAATATAAGCAAACATAGCAAGCACACATATAGGCAGAATCTTCTGTAATATGCAGGACCACTTGGCTTAAAAATCATTCCCCTTTCCCCAATAATATTGAACATACAGTTTTGTGGGCAGGTAGGCTGCAGTGTCATCTTTGCTCTTGATGATGTCATTACACTTGTCAAGTGTCTGGAAGACAGTAAATGTATCTCCAATGCTGTAGAGAGCAGCAAGATTTTTTGCAAGTAGCTTCCGTGTGGGCGGCCCAGGGGAACTGCTGATGAGTCCTGTTAGCTGTTCTACAAGTTTCTTCTGTTTTTCCTTGACATCTGTCTGTTAACAGACCAAAAATAAATAAGAAAAGTAGTTTAATCCTCTGTGTTGCCTCTAAGACTCAGAAGAATCTACAAGAAATGGAAGTAAACCTTATACCACTCCCAATTGTATGTAACTCAGCAAATTGCTTGTCTCAGAGAGATCTGAGATACATTGAACAATAACAGAGACAGATGCTAAATTCTCAGAATTAGCTGCTATCCTATTTAATTTTTACATTTTAAAAATACTTACTAGCTGCCTACTAACTGCCTACAATTAAACACTAAAATCTACAAATTAGCACAGAGGCTCTTCAGGCTGAATCTGAAACCATACAGCTACCATCTGGCCATTACCTGTCAACTTTCTCTGGCATGAAATTAATACAAATGCTTTTTTAAAGAAAGCTTCTTTAGAAGGAAGAGGGAGAGGAAAACCCCATAAAATTACCTTGTTGGCAGCTACCAGCACTTTATCCAAAAATCTCAACCACTCAAAGATAAAGACTGGTCTCTTCGCTTCTGTGATTTGAGCTAATGCTTCCTCGTTCAGTAACAAACTATGAGCCAGCTCCATAATGGGTTAAATTCCAGTTTTATTGCAAATTTGTGTAGAAACTCTAAAATAAAAATGTAAATATTAGTATAAAGTATTGTACATCAGTACAAAGCTTTGAAAACCAAATTAAAATATTCAGCTTGCTTAGTCTTGTCTTAGCTAAGTAATCCCACATAAAAGCTACTCATATTTACAAACTGAGTACATTTATTAGTATTTCAGGAAGCTGTTAATTGCAAAAAGAGCACCTACAGGCAATTTCAGGGTACAAACTCTTCACCAAGAAACATATACTGAAATCCCTGTTCAAAGAAGGTAAAGGAATCATCATCTCACTGTCTCCTCTTACAAGAAAAAGGCCGTCACAAATCAAGACCCTTGAGCACACTCCCAAAGCTGGGTATGGACCTGGCCCCCTGCTCAACACCCTTCAAAAGACAAGCTGAGAAGATGAGCCTACCACAAGTAGGAATTTCCAGCCCACGCAAGTTTGAGAGACGCAGGAACAGTGATAGGATTTGGCATCACTGACCTAAGATTTCCCAGATGTCACTAGTCTTGCTTTAAGTGCTGGACAAATAAGCCCTCTGAAATCCAGCAAGCCTTAGGTGTGACAGCCTAGAACACAAGCAGCAGCCAAATGACTGCAGGTTTCCCCAGCAGGCAAAATCCTGCAGATGGAACACTGGAGATCCTGCTCAAACAGTCAGTGCAGGCTGGCATCAAAGCACTACCAAAAGCACACCATCAGCATAAACTAACACTCTGCCAACTTCATCTTAGCAAACCACCTGGAAAAAAGTGTAGCTGTTCAATGCAGAGCTGACAGAAGAAAAAAATCCACAAGAATTACCTAAAATCACAACAGTAAGTCAACCATCTTCAGCAAAAAGAAACCCAAAAAGCAGAAAAACAACCCAACCCCAAAACCTGAATGCAGTGATGCTGAAACTAGGATCTCAGGCAAAACAGAGAAAGCAACACAACTAAGGAGCATTATGTAAGACATCAGCTTTCAACAGACATCATCTTTTGACAGCTGCACTGCTCCACTTGTGCTCTCAAGAGCTCACAGCTGCTTCCTCATTCATGGTCAAAATCAACAAATTCTTAAAGTCAAATGAAGTGACTTAAATTGATTTTTTTAAGCAGTCCCCAAATGAGACATTAGTAAGAGTGACATATTAATACTGTATTATGGTTCTAAATCCACCTTAATGATTTGGTGCTGATGAAACTCAAACATCAAAATGTCTTTAATGTTAAGGTTGTTGCCTGCACTTCAGGACTTTGCATATTTTTCACTGCATACTGGTCCAGTGACAGATCAGCAAAGGTGGAAGAGCCACATATGGAAGCACAGCCCTCCCTAACTCCTCCAAAGGCATTTTCTGTCTTTTTCTTTTTTTTCACATTTATAAAGAGCTGAGAAGGCATTGCCTCTCAGTAACTCAGACACATCACCTCAAAACACCTTTACATGAGAGCAGAGAGAGACTCAATGAATGATGGCACTATGATTCTTTGGATATCATCCCAGAGATCTGCACTGCTTGTCACACCCACGCAGCACATAAGTACCATAAGTACTGTTGGACAGCACAGCTCATTACTTTCCCTCCCCAAATAAAAGGTTGCATTTGCCCCTGGCCATAAGAGCCATGAACACCTTATGCACTTTACCCACACTCCCGTACCTCTTCATCTAAAATGTGGGAAACACAAGCTCTAAGCAACCAAACCTGCACATACATTCAGCTGTGCTGATGAAGCACAAGGAACCAGACACAAGAACAATTACACAAATTTTCAGCTAACTGAAGATTCAGTCTAACACAGAGCTACCTACATAGACAATCCAAAGCTCACTTACACTGGCCAAAGGTTTGCTCCAAAAAACAGTGAAAAGCCTAACGAGTTCTACCGATTCTGGCAAGTAAGGACTGGGTCTTGCTGTGCATCTTACAAGAAATGCATACACTGTGATCGCCCACAGGATGCAGAGCCAAAGTGGACCAAAGTCAGCCAGCAGCCAGTGAGGTATGTTGGAGCATTATAGAGATAAGAAAACGTTCAGATGAACTAAAATTCCTTTCTATTCCCCAGCTGTTTTCCCATGCCTAAATCAACTATCTGCATCTTCATCACGCGTACACTTCAGTGGAGTGTGACAGCCGAGAAACAGGCAAGTTTAGGCGAAGTGACACACTTCGGAAGGACTCCATCAGGTGAAAAGGTTTCCGTGCCTGGGTGCTCCTACCTGTATCGGCTACTTTAATACGCTGTAGCAGCTCTCAGGGCATCATGCCTGGTCCTGAAAACCCCTCAGGAGGTAATGCCGCGGTGCAGCGCCAGCCGTAAGGGCACGACGTTCATGCAATGATGCTGAGGAGACGACACCGAGCGCACGGTGCCCGCTGCCTTCCAAGCACGCAGCCCCGCACGCACAGGCGCACACCGACCCGCGCACGCCGCCAACGCCGAGGGGAAGCGCGGACCCTGCGGCCCGCTCCGCCGCAGACCCCGGGCCGCACCGGGCCGCTTACGGTCACTTACGCTCCTCCCGTGCGGCGGTCGCGTCCCGCCAGCTCCGGGCTGCACCAGCCGCGACACCGCGGCCCCGGGGGCCGGTCACGGACACGGACAGGTGTGGGTGCGCTGCGCCTCGCTCGCCCCCGGCCGCGGCACCATTACCGGCGGGTTCGGCCGCTTCAGCCCCCGCCGTGCCCAGGTCCGGCGGGCGTGGAGAGCTGACACCAGCGGCTTTGCCCCAAGCCCGGCCCCGCCGCAGCCCGGCAGCGCGGAGGCACCCGCGGCCGCGCAGCAGGAAGCGGCAGGGGCGCAGGCGCCGGCGGGCGGGGGCGGCCCCGCGCAGGCGCCGCGGTGCGGCCGGGCCGGGCCCGGTGGGTGCGCGGTTCCTGCGGCTGCTCCCGCCGCTGTTCCCGGGGCTGTGCCTGCTCCTGGCGCTTGGCTGCAGCTCGGCGCGGGCTCCCGGGCGCGGAGCGGCGTCGCGGCCGCCGGTAGCGGAGCCCGGAAAGACGCAGTGTGGGCGCGGAGGCGGGCGCGGGTGCCCCGGGGCTGGCGGGGGCGGCCCGGCCCGGCGGGTTCAAGAGTTTTCGTCCCTCGGCCCCTTGGTCCCCCGCCGCGCAGGGGCCGCGCAGAGAAATAAAATGCTCGGTAACACGCACGGATAGTGTCCATAGGCGAGGCGTCGGCAAAGAGGCGTGCTAAGCATGGAGGGAGATGAAGAGGAAGACTATATGTCTGATTTATTTATTAAGTAAGTATGTAGTTCTTTTTTTTTTCACCCCTCTTAAGTGATTGTAAACATGTTCAGAAATAAAAGCGCTAATGTTTGCTGGAATTATTAACTCGCAGGCAGGATGTAAGGCCAGGCTTGCCCATGGTGAGGCGGGTGAAGGAAGCTCTTCAGAAAGAAGAAAAGCAAAAAGAAGCCAATGAGAAAAACAGACAAAAAAGCATAAAAGAAGAAGAAAAAGAGAGACGCGACTTGGTACTGAAAAGTGCACTAGGCAACGAGAACAAAGGCTTTGCTTTGCTCCAGAAGATGGGCTACAAGAGCGGCCAGGCCCTTGGCAAAAGTGGTAAGTTTGTCTAGCTCTGGAAGCATGTGCCTATATTCAGCTATACCTTAATATCTTACAGACTGCAGCTGTCACTTCATTTGTTGACAGGTCAATAAGTGCCTCTCAGAGAACCACAGCATTATGAAACTGTGAAGGTGCTGTAACAGAACAAAATATGAGAGCAAATTCCTAAAACTGGAGTAAAAATAGTACAGATTATTGAGGGGTGCAAGGGAAGAGCAGCACTTGCAGCTCAATAAATGCACTTCCATACATGCATGTCTACAGAAATTGCATTAAGGATGTTTTGATGGTTTTGCAAAGCTAATAGTGTTCCAAAACCATCAAACCCTCTTGAAATTTATAGTTGGATTCTGAAAAAGAAATGGTGCACACTGGTCTACCCTTATGAAGCCTTAATAGATGAAGTAAAATCAGTAAAACAAGGAGTCAATAACTGCTGTGCCAGTTCAGCGTCTCTAGCAGACAATCACAAATGAACTGGCCCAGACAGATTCTTTTTATTGTTCATCATTGTTGTGAGATTCCAGAAGGCTGTAACAGTCTTCATCACAGGCATGTAATACCTGTCATGTCAACACCATTTTCTTTCAGTTTGGTCCTGTCATGAAAAAATTACATAGGATTCCAGCAGACAAGCTGGAAAAAGAGAGGGAGTTCCACTACAGCTGTGTCATTTGTAGTGCACTAAATGTACATTGATTGGGGGATTTTCAACTTCCAAGCAAAAAAATCACAATAATGGCAAAACCAGCTTGCTGCTTGAATACACTGAACAAATCATTCTTTGAGAAAAACTTGATTTCTTAAATTGACTTATTTTTTCTCTCACAGGAGAAGGCATTGTTGAACCTATTCCTCTGAACATAAAAACAGGTTTGTGGTGCTTTCTGATTTATTTAGTTGGATATCAGAGCTTCTCAACTGCTTACGTTCATCTTTTGAACTGCCATAGGCAGAAGTGGGCTTGGTCACGAGGAATTAAAAAAGCGAAAAGCTGAAGAAAAACTGGAAAACTATAGACAAAAACTCCATATGAAAAAACAAGCAAATGAACAAGCTGCAGATCAGTTCAGGTAGTGTCATATAACTGATATTCCAAGCAATATCTGAACAAGAATTCTTTTTTATGCTTGAAGTTTGGTTTTTCTTTTAATGTGCTACTATTTTTGAATGTTTTGAATGAAAGGTTACATTACAGAGTAATTGTTTCTCAGTTCTAAAGGAAAAGTAGATGAACATTGTAATGCTAAAAGCATGTGCTGCATCATTTAGTTTTGTAATTGTTAATAATGAAAACAATATACATACTAACTTTTCTCAAGTCATATGCAACTTTTTAAACTGGAGAAACATATCATCTTTTAAAATATAAAATCCACAGATATTCCCAAGAAGTGTTGGTACAATGGTTTTAAAAATCAGGATACAGTTTTTAAGGTTCTACTGTTTCTCCTGATTTGCTTGTAATATATGGAGAAGGAAAGCTTAGGGAAGGCTGTATCTTTTGCAGATTTTTTGTAAACCACTTTTTTATGTCTTACGAAGACCTGATGAAGAAACAGTGTAGTGCGGTCAAAGAAGGTATCTTGAAGGTGTAACTGCCAAGAAATAATGTCAGAATGACTTCTTACCTTCAATTTTGTCCAGGTCTGAGAAAATTAATAGGAATAGAGTCTTAGATTTTCTGGTTTTGAAAAGCTGTGGACTAGAATGCATCTGTCACTGCGTGTCTGCCTGCTTATTTATCTCTGCTTGTTCTTAACAGAATAAGATTCAAAACCAAACAAGAAGAACGCAAGATGGAAGGGGACCTGAGAAAAAGCCAGAGGGCCTGCCAGCAATTAGATATGCAAAAAGTGAGACCTGAGGGGTTTTCTGGGGGGTTGGAAGGAAGACTTAGAGGTTAGAGATGCAGGCCACAAACAAACTAGTGTTTCAGTTTCTGAAAGTTCTTTGACATTGTGGGGTAACTAGCCTGAAGTCTTGATGTTTGGCAACACTTCAGTCCTCTTAAAATATTTCAAAGTATATGTTTGTACCATTAAGATGGTTGAAGGTGCACACTAACCTCATGGTAACTTACATGAGGACGTGTGTTTTTGCTCCTGCATTCTTGTGGTTACTTCTGCGCTGTTTGCATACAGTAGCCAGTGTCAGGCCATCATAAATAATGGTGCTGTTTGCTTCAGGTGAGGGAGCAACATCATCACACAATGATTGACATTGGGAATAGACTCTGAAAGTCATCTTATTCAGCCTTCCTCCTCAAGCAGAGTCTTGAGGAGCTTGTCTAGGACCAGGCCGATCTTCAGTATCTCTTAAGAATGGCATCATTATTGAGGGAATCAGCAGATTCACCAAACCAGCATTAAACAATCAAACAAAAAACCCCCCACAAAACTAAGTACCTTCCACGTGCAAGGAATAACATGGGTAATAGCAGTGAACTACTATAAATTTTTGCCACTGGAAAAATTCAAGGGTTTTTTTTTTTTTCCCTCTATTAACCTGTTAGAGGTTTATACCACCTCACAAGTTCTGCTGATATTGTTCAATACCACTTAGTTTGCTTCAAATGAAGTCAGCTGAATTAAGCTTAGATCATCTTTGTTTACTCTTCTTTTTTTAACTTTACCTGAGGTGGATTAGGAACCATCGTGTGATCTCTGGATAAAATATCTTGGGGCAGCACATTAAACATGCTGATAAACAAGGGTATCTGCTCACAAGCTTGGTTGAGATTATGTTGCTATGTAGCTGTGCACATACCAAACAGATGAAATAGAACTAGGTGTTAGCATTAGCATGCATTCCCTTGTTTAAAAGAAAAAAGTGAATAATCCTTCTTGTGGACTAATATACTTACCTACAGGTTTAGTAATTCTTGGTTATGCTATACATGTAAGTTTTAAAGCCTAACAACTCTCTTACTAGAAATCGGTTTTATCCAGCATCTTAGAAGAAAACCTACAAAGACAGATAACTTCCATTTAAATCCCTTATTATTTAAGGATATTGATGTTCCCAAGGAGACTTGGTTTTGGATAGAACCTGAAGAGGAAGACAAAAAGGATGAGGAAGACAAGGAAGATGAATGCACAAGCTCAGACTTAAGTGTAAGCTCTGCAACTGAATTAATGGCTCGATTCAGAATTCATTTAATACTCCTTGGAACTGTATGTGTCCATACATACATGTATAAAGGATATATGTATACATGTTGTTTTCCATGCTGTGGTAAAAGGCCTCTTTGCAATCCTAGAACAGTGAATTTTTTACATGATTAAAATGTAAATATATAGTTACATGATAAAATATAAAACATTAAACCACTGATTTATTGCTCATCTGTTTTGAGGCTGATCTTTGAAAAAAGTAGCCTAGAAATTAAATTCTAAACATTTTTGTGCCTTAGCCAAGATAATGCAAGATTACAGTTATTTGCTTTTGAGTTTTAATTTTGGATGCCTCATCTCATGTCTGAGGTTGAAGTTTAGAGTCACTAATAAATTTCTGAAAATGTTTCACAGATTATCCTAAGATGGACATCAGAAATTCACGTTTTTAAGAACTATATTACACAGCTGTTGTTAGCCTTATGTGTTTGTTTGGCAGAGATTAGGTGTGAAAAAATCCACAAAAGATATCATATACTTGAAATCAGGTAGCTAAGTAATATTTCTAGCTCTCTTCAGTGCAGGTTTCTTAACTGGAAAGAAGGAGGAGCAAACAACAGCCATTAATTTTCCAGAGATCATGAATTCCTGTGCCCTATTCTACAAACGTGGGAAACTTCACATCTTGCTGACCTGCAGTATTGTGTAGCTTTTCCATAGCATTAGGTTAAACACTTTATTTTAGCAAACCAGTAGCTCAAATTGTTTTATGTCATGTGAGCTCCAGATCATTGCATACCTGTACATATCTCTAGGTATCAGAAAAGCTACACATCCTGACGGCCTATTTGAGAGAGGAGCACTTCTATTGCATTTGGTGTGGGACGACCTATGAAGGTGAGAGTGAACCAAGCTTTTGTAGGTGCTTTACTTTGCTTATCCAGCTAGACTCCAGCTGTAGAGTAGATCCTTTGTGTTTCTCTTACTGGAGTCTTCTTAATCTACATGGCAAATTTACCTTCCAGGCTGCTGGTTTTTGCACAAAGCTTTGTACATACTGTTACTGTTAGCCAGTTTTTACATTTACATGCAGAAAAACCAAAACCAAACAAGCCCACAGACAACGAAACACAGCAACCCATACTGACGTTTATTTGAATTTCTATTAATACTAATTTAGTTTTGAGAAAATATAATTCAGATATTAAAACCAATACTATAAAAAGCTGCGAAAGGTGGCAGGTGTTTCTGAAACAATTAGAATACCATCCAGTTTCACAGTAGCAAAGAGAGTAGAATTTGTATACACTGTTTTAAAACAAATTTAAGAGTTACTAATTTGCAGACTTTGAATTCTACTTAATCTGTTCTACATAGATTCTAGAAATACTTATAGCAACCATTTTTTCCTCCCCTGAGCTGCAATTACTCACTTTTTCTCTGCTTATCCTGTAGACTCTGAAGATTTATCTTCAAACTGTCCTGGAGACAGTGCTGCAGATCATGACTGAAGCCTGTCTAAAAGAAGGAGCCTTAGATAAGTATGTATAATTCATAGTATCTTTTAGAAGGCTTGGAGCTGTGCCATACTCAAGAATTCATACCAAAATATGCAGAAGAAGAGTTTAAGTTGACAGGTTAAATTCGTACTGATGCACAGTTTAACAGGACTTAAAACTTGGTATTTGTAATTGAACTAACGTAATTGAGAGGTAGGCTATGTCTTTCACATCTTTGTTTATGCCCTGCCCAAATGATAATAAAATTCAAGTCTGAGTAAAAAAATAAATATTGGCTAGTCACTGTATAGTGTAATGTGTTAAACAGGATTTTTTCATCTTCACAGAGATGCCTAAATATCAGACTGATTTTGCTTACTGTTGTTGCTGTTGAGATGGTCACAACACACAAACACTCTCTGCCCCGAGCAATGGCAAAAAGCACATTTATTATTTACACAACCTCTTTTATACCGTTTCTTAGCTATATGTTCATTGGCTACAATACATGTTGTTTTGTTACAATACTATTGGTTGTCTATAGTGTACACACATTCTTTGCTAAACATCAGCCAGTATCCTCCCTTTTGAAGCTGTTGCAACTTCTTTCTGTTGTCTGTCTTCTTGCTTCTGCAATTCTCACGGGTACAAACATTGTATCAGGGGAAATGTCTGCGAGGCCTTCGGACTACCTGTCGGTTCCCACAACTATCTTAAACTTGGTGGGGGAAAAAAAAGCTTATGAAACATGATAGTGACATTATTTGAACCAATATTCTTCTGTATATAAAGGTGCATATTTTGCATGACTAAATAGAATTAGATCATGATGTTGGGTTTTCATTTTTTTACATAAAAATACATTTTAATAGACCTTTTATTTTTAGGCAGTAGCAGCTGTTTTTGTAACTAGCCATTTATAAAAAGGTAATGCTGAAGTATACAAATACTATGCAGGGAAAATATATCAAAAACTACCAGGACAAACTCAGTATTACTTAAGTGCAAGAAGGTGATGATACTACCAGTGCTCTGTCCAAAAACTGTAAAGGAAATTCAGCCAAAAGATTGTCACATACCAATTTTCATATTATGAATAGTTTCATAGAATTGTTTCGGTTGGAACACACCCTTAAGATCATCAAGTTGAATTATATGCTAATTCTATCCCAAGGGATGAAAAAGAAGAGAAAGCAGAAATAGCAGTATTTTGTCTGTGAGGGTATATAATTTCTCATAGATCTTGACCACTGAAAGAAATACTAATTAGTCTACAGTAGTGAAATACTTTATGTACTCCAGTCAAGGATAAGGTTAGGAAAGCATAAAGCCCTGATAGAATTCAATCTGGCCAGGGATGTCAAGAAGAAGATCAGATTCAAGAAAACGTATAGAACCCAGAGGTGCACAAGTCCATGTGACCTGATGATACGCATCCACTGGTCCTGAGGGAACTGGCAAATGAGGTTGCTAAGCCCCTTGAGTTGAGGTTGTTCAGCCTGAAGAAGAGCAGGCTCCAGGGAGACTTAGAGCAGCCTTGCAGTACGTAAAGGGGGCTGGCAAGAGAGCTGGAGGGGGACTTTTTCCAGGGGCATGTAGTGACAGGACAAGGGGGAATGGCTTCAAAGTGAAAGGTTTAGATTGGGTATTAGGAAGAAATTCTTTACTGTGAAGGTGGTGAAGCACTGGAAGAGGTTTCCCAGAGAAGCTGTGGATATCCCAACCCTGGAAGTGTTCAAAGCCAGGTTGAACAAGGCCTTGAGTAATGTCATCTATGGGAAGGTGTCCCTGCCCATGGCAGGGGCGTTGAGAGTGGATGATTTTTAAGGTCGCTTCCAACCCAAACCATTCTATGATTCTATATACGTGATTCATGATAAAGAGAAAAAAAAGAGAACCGTGTAATAAGGCCTGACAAAAGGATGTACAATCATATTTCCATTTAGCAACAAATATTTGCACAGAACCTCAATAATTTCCCTAAGAATATAAATACATTCATCTGTATTATTTCTTCTCACCCACTTTTAACCCATTTAACATTTCAGAAAAAGCATACGGTATTGTGAGGATATATATTACCTCTTTTTTACTTAGAAATCTCTGCTCATTTGCCCTTAAGGAGTTACATTGGCCCCACATCAATGAACAGTTTGACAAGATAGAGCTCAAAGACAAGCACCTGAAGGTCCAGTGTGCCTGTCTTTTCACCCTGCTCCCCACACCACACACAGTACTTTGAGTTCAGGCAAGGCTGAACTCTGAAGGATATGAAAGAAGAGTAGCAGAGAACCTGCTGGTCCCTTTTGTGGGGCTGGCAGTGGACACACCAGAGGTATTCAGTACAGTTGTTAAGGGTTAGGCTTGCCTCAGTATTACAGTGAGGGATTAAAACCTAGAAGCATGAGAATGTTTCAAGTGCTCTCTCAGGCTAGGATTTCAAATGGTTACTACTGAGAAAACTGAGAATTTTACTATATTAATAGCACCTTAAGTGTTCCTTCCCAAAAAAGACAACCATCAAAACCTAAGTTTCTCAAAAATTGAGATTTGTTCTAAATTAGAATTCCTAGAAGCAGAATGTTTAACATTTAAATTCTTAAGAAATCCTTATTTTACAAGTTTATCTTTTTAAATTCCATAGCACTGAAGATGCTAGATCACCAGCAGGTGTGAAGAGATAAAAAAGCTCCCCTTAAAGTACTGAAATTCAGTGAAGAATAACGTGCACCTATTCCTAGTATCCTTTCTACCAAAACTAGTCTTGGTATTAATGGGAGCATTCCAGTAATTATTAACAGTATCACTGAGCAAATCAGAAAGGTTTGAGTCACACCACCACAAAGCACTTCTTCAATGGAAAGCAATAGATAATCTTAAGGGATAATGGATGCAGCACATTCAGGGATTTCCCACAACCAGTTAGCACTTTTAGCACATCAACATAATCTAGGGGAAAAGGACTAGGTTCTTGTACAAAACAGCCCAGCTCACCCACAACCTGTGTTTCCAGGTAAAAATTTCAAGTGATTTCTTGCAGAAGTGCCCTGTCCTGGTCTGCAGCTGGTGGATATGAATGGCAATGTGGCCCAGGAAAAGACACACCCCAAATCTTGCTGTTGCTTCTGACATCTGTTGTCATTTCATCAATTGTAATAAATTCATCAAACTCTGGATTTAAACACAGTCTGGAAGGACATTTAACAAGAATAATTCTTGCATGACTTCTCTTTATCAACAGACGTAAGAAGAACAAGTAAGTCAGATATAGAGATTCTTCCCGAAGGGTCTGTTGAAAGCATCTTTTGGATTATGGATGCCTGCAAAAAAATTTAAATGTCAATAGATTTTTTTTTTTTTTTTTTTTTTAGTAAATACAGTAACCAAATCCCATACCTCTGTATTCAAATGCCATACCTCTGTCAGAAATTTGTTGGTGAAGTGCTCTGGAAGCTCACCTTTTCTAACAGAAGGCCATACCTGAAATGAATAAAAGAGATAGTTTTGGTATGCTTTTGTTGGTTATGTTTTGCATCTCTACCTTATGACCCACAGAGTTAACTGAAGTAACTAGGAAAACACAAATCTACAGGAAATGTAAGGCTTCAAAAAGTAACTGTAAACAGTTTGAAAGGGTTGGGGTTTTTTCATTTAGTTGTGCTTTGGTTTCATTTTATGGCCTTTTCATCAACTATTATCCATTTCTGAGCTTAAAAGCTTCACACACTACAATGACATGTTTGTTTCAGTAGCCTCTCTATTTCAGAACCATTATCTCTCTTTCCTGAATTTAAAATGAATGGATTTATATTGTCTAATGACATTAAAAGAAAAGAAAAAAGGAAGATAACTGAATTTCTGTTTGCAAGCCAATCAGGTGTGCTTCCTCCTTTTTACCATATTCAGTACCACACACTTACTTCTATGTCATTGCATAAAATGCTACGTGGAATTCAAAGCAACTAACAGAACATTTCTCATTACATGCTTTAGGTATGTAATGAGAAATGTTTATCTATGCTTTAGGCTTTGGGGTAACAATTTTTTTTTTTCTTTATAACACCATTTCTCACAACATCCTCATAGGCAAGCTTAGGAAGTGTGAGCTGGACAAATGAATGATAAGGTGGATTGAGAACTGGCTAAACAGCAGGTCCCAGAGGGTCATACTCAGTGGCACAGGGTCTAGTTGGAGGCCTGTCACCAGTGGTATTCCCCAAGGTTCAATACTGGGGCCAGTATTGTTTAACTTGTTCATCAATGACCAGGATGAAGGAGCAGATGCCTCCTCAGCAAGTTCACTGATGACACAAAGCTGGGAGGAGTGGCCAATGCCCCAGAGGCTGTGCAGCCCTTCAGAAGGACCTCGACAGGCTGGAGAGAGGGACAGGGAGGAACTGTCTGAAATCCAACCAAGGGAAATGCAGGGCTCTGCACAGGGAGAGGAATAACCCCAG
Source organism: Coloeus monedula (assembly GCF_965178545.1). NCBI lineage: Eukaryota > Metazoa > Chordata > Aves > Passeriformes > Corvidae > Coloeus > Coloeus monedula. The sequence continues at coordinate 39,139,871 of NC_138782.1, forward strand.
GCACCAGCACAGGCTGGAGCCTGACCAGCAGGAAAGCAGCTCTGCTGAGAGGGACCTGGGGGTTCTGGTGGACAACAAGCTGTCCATGAGGCAGCAGTGAGCCCTTGTGGCCAAGAAGGCCAATGGAATCCTGGGGTGCAGCAGGAAGAGCATTGTCAGCAGGTCAAGGGAGGTGATCCTGCCCCTCTGCTCAGCCCCGGTGAGGCACATCTGGAGTGCTGTGTCCAGCTCTGGGCTCCTCAGGACAAGAGAGACCTGGAGCTCCTGGAGCAGCTCCAGTGGAGGGTAACAAAGATGGTTAAGGGACTGGAGCATCTCTCTTATGAGGAAAGGCTGAGGGAGCTGGGCCTGTTCAGCCTCAGGAAGAGACACTGAGAGTGGACCTCATCAATGTCTGTGAGTATCTGAAGGGAGGTGCCAAGAGGATGGAGCCAGGCTGTGCTCAGTGGTGCCCAGCAATGGGACAGGAGGCAATGGGCAGAAACTGATGCACAGAAGTTCCACCTGAACATGAGGAAGAACTTCTTTACTGTGTGGGTGACTGAGCACTGGAACAGATTGACCAGACAGGTTGTGGAGTCTCCCTGACTGGAGATATACTGGCACAAGCCCAAGTAATGTGCTCTAGGGAACTCTGCCTGAGCAGGTAGGTTGGACTAAATGTTATCTCCAGTGGCCCCTTCCATCTTCACCCATTCTGTGATTCTGCAAGTGGCTTTCTGGGTGTACAGAGCAGTCTGCTTAATTCACTTGCTGTTAACTAGTGTAATGTCTGCCTGAAGATGACAGTCATGTTTCTTAGCCGTGTATCCTGAATCATCAGCTAGTCTTACGGATCCCTGTAAGCCTGGCATAGCAACCACTATCTAGTAAAACAACAGCTCCTGTGAACTTGAAATTTTTTCCCTTCTCTTTAGCAGTAGCTTTAGCCCTGTGACCCTACCTGCTGGGGATCATCAGCTGGACCAGTTACTCAGCACAGAATAATTAACTTTGCTTTTACATTATGTTCTTACAGCAAAGTTTGCCAGCACTAGAGTTTATCATGTTCCATTAAGTTAAATTCTTTCTGATCTGCTGGAGCAGCTGAAGACCATCCTAGGACTTTACATCCACAAAACTTCACCACCTGCCTGCAGAGCACAAGATTTTTATAGTTTAAGGAAATGGTATCTTTCCAACTGTAAACACCGCGGGACTGTGCATGCATTTGCAGTCAGCTGTGAGCAGGAACAAAGGTGGCTGGACAGAGCCAAGTTGAACAGACACACTGGTATGATCTTCTCATACTGGCAAAAGGATCTGGCTAACAGTGTTCAAAGTCTGAGTCCAACCACAATTACTTTAGACAAGATACCCAGCAGCTACATCACTGTCCTACCAATATGTAGGTTTGCACATAAAAACTCAGAACACACAGAAGATACCTTTTTTAAAAAAGCTTAAGCAACATGGGGTTTCTTTTTGAAATAATATCTTTTTCACTTAAAGCAACATGTTCCAAATCACTTTTGTTTTCATCTTGGAAAACTGCAAGGGTTTTGACTTGGTGGAAACTCTTCTTGCTCCACTGTGCAGTGGAGACAAGAGTATGGCAGACAAAACTTACCCATCCATAATTTTTATTTTCTAAAATTAGAAAAATACTCCCTTTAAGTTTCTGATCAAAGAAAAAGATTTATAAGAAACTTGACATCCTTTTTTGCTTGACATTATCCTTTAGCATGCTCAGGCTTTAGTGTGTACGTAGTAGGACATAAGTGAAATAAACTGTAATATTTCTTCAGTTATGACATTTCAACGGAGGTGTGAGGACTTACAGGCTTTATGGAAATTAATTAAGGAAAAAAATGTAAACAGAGATAGTACTCTAGATAAACAGATTCCTTCTAGAGTGCTATCAACATGTGATACCAGCAGCAAAGGAAAACAGCAGTGGGAGTTCTTTTTTGAATTTAAAGATTACATACCTTAGTTTTCTCATGATGAGTGATTGTCGAAAGAATTTCAAACCAAATTAATCCCAGTGCATAAATATCTACTTCCTTTCCATATCTGGCCCCAGACTAGAAAGATTAGAACAGAACAATACAGGCATCAAATCCATCTGGAGAGCAGCACTTCTTAAAGCAAAATTTGAAGTCAGCAGAAATTTCTACCCCAAGGCTACAGGACTGGCCCTACTCAATATTCGTCTTTGTTGTTAACCCTTTCTGCCTCAGACTTGTTAAATAGTGACTATTATGTCTCATTGAACACCCTGAAGTTAAGACTTCTACAGACCTGTATAGATAAAGCATGCCAATATTGCCCTGTGACAAATAATGAAACAAATAGAGAAACTCAAATTACACAATTAACAGGGGTCCTAAATTCAAATTTAAATATATATCTGGCAGCCTAGTTTTGCAAGAGCATTCCTTACAGCACGCAGTGTCAGACTGTATGTTCACAAAGAGCAAAAATCTTTACATTTGTGGTAAAGCTTTCTCCTAAATAGTTATCCTCACATGCAGTCATACCAGGGAACTTTAGGCAACATGCTTTAATATTGACATTAGGGTTGAGAACATCCAATGCTGAGTTTATAACACAAATCTAATTACAGAGATGCTAACAGAGCAGGACAATTACCTGTTCTGGTGCCATATATGACTTTGTTCCTCTGTCCTCAGTGAGAGTCTCAAATGCCACAGAAGTCACAAGACCGAAGTCACCTATTTTTATTTTATCATCATGTGATATGAATATATTCTGAGGCTATTTTCATACATATAAATAAAAAGAAGAAAAAAAAAATCACCAAATGACCAAGGTTTATCATCAAGCATAATCTGATTTGCAGATTAAATGGTGGTGGGAATTTGACCGCCAGAGTGGCTCCTGAGTGGTCAGGCAGGGAAGTTAGCTTAACCCTAGGAATGCCACAACATTAATGATTTTTTTCACAAAGTGAGTAATTTAAAACTGTGTAAGCCACATTATAGCTTCCATCTTGAAGCTGTGAAGGCATCGTCCCTTATAATCTTTATATTGAAATAAAATTGTCTGATGACTGGACACATCTAGAGACTGAAATTCTATCCAAAACTGTCGCATTCAAATATTTGTATGAAAACATGAGACAAAAGTAACCAGAGCATGTTGTTATCAAACACAGTATGTATTAGGATAGATAAACTATCCCTTTACAATATGGCAAGAGCAAACTTCCTAGACTCAACTTTTCTTCTTTGAATAAGTCTTGTGACCCACTGAAAATGCCTGTTAGCTGATGACTACTGATTCTTTGAACTATTGCATTCAGACATCCTCCAAGTTGTTTACCTTCTGATTTTAGGATGAGGTTCAGCCAGTTGCTGAAAGAAAATTAATCACTAGCAATATCCAAAGAAGCACACTGCTAGGGGACATACCAGAGTAAGCAAAGACTATAACAATTTAACAGTCTCTGAAATTCCAGTAAGTATACTATCTTTAACTTTTTCTTTTTTTTTATTTACCTATCCTACATACCTTGAGGTCTCGATGAATTAACTTTTCAGAATGAATATATTCCACTCCTTTCACTATTTGTAAAAATTTGTTTCGTGCCATTACATAATACTTTCGGTCTTCTCTATTTTTTGCAATCCACTTTTCCAATGTCCCTTGTTTACAGAATTCCATTTGGATGAAAAGACAGCAAATTTTTTTGTCGGAATTCTGGCTTCAAAAGAAAATTACATACCATATTAAAATTGGCAAGATACAATTCCTCCCAAGTCATCTTCAAAAACCAGTTTTGCTAATAATTATTTTTTGAGTTACCCAAAACAAAGTCTGCAAGTCCCTTAATTTTAAGAAAGATCCTAGAGCAATTTGAATTAAATAAATAGGACTGCAACCCAAAGAATCCCTGCTCAGTTACTACATGCTCCTGGAATATTTCTAAGGTTTTGCTTGCTTCCTAGTTTCACACTGAAAATTTTCTGAGTGCCCAGGTTTCATTTCCCTCATACCTAGAGTCATGTCCTGTACAGAAAGAAATACCACTGTCCCATCTGGCCTTGCAGGAACTGCTGCAAGTCCTGGCACGTATTCTCTATTCTGCTCAACAGACACAGCATCAGCCTTCCTATCCTGCCCAGAATGGTCATGTTCTTTCCAATTCTGTCCTGTCAAGAAGTTAGTGCAGTGACCATCTATGGCATCAGTCTGCTAGTCACAGAAACCCTTTTGAGAGCTGAAAACCTAGACAAAATATATTTATCTACCTGGCAGCCTCCCACTTTCCAGAGAAGCCCATAGGATAGGCTGAGGCTGGAGATGGTGAGGGAAAGGAAAATACAAAGAGAAGCATGTACTGTTTTCTCCTATGTACACCATGTGATGAGTGCCCTGGAATAAAGCTGCTCAAGGCACTGAAAGAACAAGCATTAAATGGACTCTCTGTAGCCTTGAGGTCAGGACACAAATTCCAGTCTGGGTCCTCAGCTTTGAGGGCTTTTTTGTCTCTCTTTGGCCTAATAACTGTTTAACATAAAATACATACATGTTATTGAGGCTCCAACATATTAATGGTTCCGTTTTGACAGACTTTCCCCCCCCCCGTTTTACTCCTCATTTAATGAGCACAGTAATGGAGAGGTATCATGCCAACCATGATTTTGCATCCATTAATATTTTATGGCTCTAAGTAAGTATGGCAGCCTATCTGAAGATAGGATGGATTTACAGCTAGTGAAAAAAACTTACTACAGAATCTTGGAAAAGTTAATAGTCTAACTTACAAGTAAAACTCTCACCACTGTTTTCCCAGAAGTCTTAGTGTTGAAAGGCTACCTCTAAATTAAAGAGCATTTCATTTTGTTTTTCTGTTCTAAACAATCAAAACTGTTTTGGGCATCATGGTTAAAATACTAACTTAGGGAAATAAATAAATCTATGATAGCTACTGGCTGACCAGTACTTATTATAAAAAGGAAACTTCTGGTCAGGAATTTGATAGCAAATTGTCAGCCAATTTTTAGTTTCTGTTGTTAATTCTTGCCCCAGATTTTCTGCATTCTTACTCTCCTGTATAAATTCACTAAGTCCATATATTAAGAGAGAGGGGAAATAGAAAATTATATAACTTATCTTATTAATCAAGGAAAAGAAGATATAAATACACCTTATTACATACAGCCTGCTGCTGGAAAGTACTGTGCCTTTTCTCCTAGCAGTATGTTTGCACATGTGTGCATTTATATTCGTATAATAATTGATAACCAATTATCAGCCTTTATTTTTCACAGCATAAAGTTCACTATGGCAAACATGTTTGTGAATGCAAACTCCTCTTTTGTAGTTACCTTGAGTCTGAGTACTTTATATGGTCATACCCCTTCCAGCTGCTATGATACCGCACTATGTTCTCATGTGTAAGTCTTGCAAGTCCTTCTGCTTCACGCTCTACTTTCCTATCAGGAGGGGGTAAAGAGGAAAAAAAAAATAGAGGCATTTCCCTATTACAGTGTAATACAAAGTTAAATGAAAGATATGCTATCAAGTGGCAGGATACAGATAGTTTTACATTAATTTAGAAACCAAGCATAATATTCTCCTTCATATAAGTTCAAAGGTCAAAACTGAAGTTACAAATTTGGTGGGTTTTCTTTCATCTGCTCAGTTATTCAAAGTGCAACAAATGTTTTAACCATACTAGAAATTAAAGTCCCACTCAAAAAAGGCTGAAAAAGCAGATAGCTGCAAACCCATCAGCAAAGCAGCATTACTTGAAGAATCAGTAGGTTTTTAGTATAGTTCTCAAGATTGCAATACCAATGAAAATAACAGGTATTTGCAAAGAACATAAGAATCCAAAGGGATTGTGTAATGTACACATATCTCCAACAACTTAAAACATTTTCAATAGATTACCTACAAGAAATTAGTTTTTTCAACTGCTGATAAAATACTTCACAGTATTTCTGGTTACAGAAAATTACTTTTAAAAAAATTAGGATCATCATTCTCTGTTGAGATTTACAAAAGACAAGTAACACAGCATGAGAGTAATGACTACATGGGTCATATATAAAGCATCTTTCAATTACAAACCACAGAATTTATTACTTGGATTTTTTTCTACTTTCCCTAATTATACTTATTATGGATTACTTATATGGAAATTTTCCATGTAGCTTGTCAAAAGTAACAGGGCTGCTTTCAATGTTTTAATAATCATCAAGTTTTCTTCAAATAGATTTTGCAATATTAGCAACCAGAGCACTACTCTGCTCAGGAGAACTTAGCACACCTACATTTTTACAGCTCCAGCAGAAATTAACCCATTACAGGCAAAAATTAACAAAGTTTCAGCACCATTTTCAGCTTCACTTGGAAATAAAGAAAAAAGTTTACTAGAAAGGATAGACAATTAATAATGAAAATCACCTAAATACTCCTAGAATTGCTGAAGAGAGAAAACAAAGTACTAAAATCTTGATTAAGGTTGTCCTAGAAGGCAGAAGTAAATATACAGTACATACTCTGTGAATTCAACTCGTTTGATTGCATAGGTTATCTTATCACACTTTGATGTTGCCTTGAAAACATTCCCAAAACCACCTTCACCAATAGGCTCTATGTCTTTAAAATTTTCAAGAAATCTTAAAAAAACAAGAAAAAAAAAGAAAACCACACTTAATTATACTTTATTTTCAATTTAAGGATATTAAAATAAACTTGACAGATATAATACATCTACTGAAATATCATTCTACAGTGATCACTTGACAATCTACAGGTCTTAATCATAGTCTTGGAGATTAAAACAAGGGAAATTGACCCTTGCAGGCCTTTCAGGTAATTACCCTCACATCTTCACATAAATAACATTTGGTTGTGAGCTTTAAATACCACTGCATGCCTATTCCTATGCTATATTTGAAATTTCCAGGAAAAGAAATCTAATACAAATTTTCTTTGAAAGTTCTTTTTACAGCAGTATTTTCCCTCCTTCTACCATAAATAAAGAAACAAATCTAGATTCATACATACTGTAATTGCCTTATAAATATTAATTTTTTTAAAAAATCCTTCTTACGTTTTATTTACAGTGTGTGGACTTCCATTATCTTCTCCGGTATTTGTGTCCACATCTGGCAAACCTTGATTTGAATCTGACTTTTTTTCTTCTTCTTCTTTGTTTCTTTCATTAGCAAAATTAGCTGCCAATTTTCTTTAACAAGGATAAAAGCAAAGTTTATAATGAGCCATTTTTCTAACACATGATGAGGAAAAAAATGTACTTCCCAGTAGCAGCATTTCTTTACTAGAGGTGGAAAAAATAAAGTGGTTTGCAATATAGTTACAGGAAACAGAAATCTAGAAAAAACCACATACCTTTTGGGCTTCAGGGCAGAACTTTGTGCGTTTCTCTACATGGAAAACAGAAAAAAAGCCTAACTGAGGTATCCTGAATATTTCCATGGTAGTTGGTTTAAAATATGTCTGATGATGTATCTAGGAATTGCCTATAATCATACCTTATGTAAACAATGTAATAAGAATGAAGCCATATCTTAGCTCAGTGTTTTTCACATATGCTATGCATAACATTATCATTGCAAAAAATGAGCTTAGTTTGACCCGTTTTCTTGGGAGTACTGCCATTTGTTCAACACTGCATAAATTTGATCCACAGTACAGAAGGAAATGACTAATGGTTAACAGTAAGAATGTACTGAATATTCTTAGGAAAAATGCATGTATTTCCTATTGATTAGTGGATAAAAGAACAAACTGATGTTACACTCTGACAAGAAGCATGCCCTATTCTGTGTCTAAAATGTAATTATGAGGAAGACCATTTTCATACTATACCTGAGAAGATGAAGGCATTTCACATATTGCCATGTCTTTCATTTTTTCTACCAACTTTGCAGCAGAACCATCAAAGCGAATGCTGGTTTTATTGAAAAATAATGGACTATTTTTAGGTAAGTAACACAATAATAAATAAAATTATTGTCACAAGAAATGAAGCAGTACCAAAAAATACACAGTTTTTAAAGCAAAACCTGAAAAGGCATTAACAATCATGACTGATTTAAACTACAAAATGTCCTGCTTGAAAGCTACTAAAATAACAACACTTTGTAATATTCTCCTTTATTTCTATTATTAAATGAGTCTGTGGTATCTAGAAGACAGAAGAATGTAAAAGTGGTAGTGGCACTATAGTCAAACTGCTGGTTCTCAAATCACATATCAAACTTAATGTATGTTCAGTTTCTTTTGCTAAGCATATTTTTCCCTTTGGTGGAAATGAAGATTCATGTAGAATGAAAAAAGGGCGAAAAATAAAGAAAAAGGGGAGAGAAGAAAGCAGAATACAGAGCACAGGAAAGTACTGAAATTGAATTACACTGAATTCATGAGAGTGTCACAATAGGAGTGTTAAAATGGCATGAAATAATGCTATTGAATGAGGCAGTTAATCCATTTACATCACAGTAAAAATGCTTATGAAAGAACTACCTATGGCAAAATATGAATAAGCCAGAAAGCTCTATACTTACTATAAGCTATCCTATACAGACTCACATAAAACTGCAGAAGAAGAACAAACTTTGCTTAGAAGTTTAAGGAACAAAAGTTAAAATTAAATGGTTTTTATACTGCAATAAAACAAACTATGATAAATTTTATTTAGAATTAGAGCACATTACCGTCTAAGATTAGTAAATATACTGTTACCACATTAGCAGTGAACCCAACTTACTCTGAGTCTGAGTCAGACTCATTTGGCACTTGAGAGGAATTGTATTTGCTAGATGTAAAGTTGCCATTAGATCTTTCAGTTTCAATCTGGAAAAAAAACAAAAGCCAAGACTGTTTAACAAAATCACATAAACAAATCCCTAATGCAAAGGATGCCAGCCAAAGAGGGGAGAGGGAAGATTTACAGGGTCCTAAGAGCAAGTTGTTAACTGCACTACATAGTCAAAGCCCTGCAGAAGAAAGGCATTTGCCCAATTTCCACCCAGAGAAAGGAAAAACGCAGGGGCCTGTCACAGTGAGCATATTATACAGACACATTCACAAAAGTAGAGTCTGGATTCTATTCAAAACCAGGATAAGAGTAAGAGTTACAAAAAGCAAGTATCTTCGTTGTTTGCTGCATGTGCAATTGCTGTGTGGAAAATGAGATCTGCGTAGGCTTTGATATATGTAACCTGCAGAACTGAAAATCCAAGTCAGTACAAATTGACATTCAATGTCTTCAGCATGAAAACACTGCAAAACTTGTATAACTAAATTGGAGTTGAATAAAAAAACCTTATCCCAAATACTCAGCAGAGGTTCCTCCCCTTCCTCCTCCTACCCATGTCATAAGAGCATAAAAGTAACATTAAAAGCACCTACAATGGATATAGATCATCACCTCATAAAAAGTAAACAAACTTTATTTTTTAATGTTTCCTGGTTTTCCATCATGGTATCATGGAAACAAAAACACAGGGTTTATGTTTCAATGAGAGCCAACAGATAAACCCCTTTTTTTTAAATACAGGAGTACTGGATCTTTGCTACTTTTTGCCAGTTACATTTTGTTTGTTACACAGACATCACTGAGAATAAAAATTAAAACCAAACCAAAACAACCCACCCTAAATTTAGACTAATTGGTATACAAGTTCTGCTTGAACAAGTCTGCAGATTTTGATGAAAATGAAAAGATCCCTGGGTTTGCAACATAGGAAAATATTAAGAAAGGCTCCTAGAGCCATTAATTTGGACATAATAGGCCAATTACATGGTTGACTTTAAGATGATTAAAAAAGCATTGAAATTTCACAGTAACAGCCAAATAATTTTAAAAGTACTTAAAAGTAAAAGAAGTTTCTTCCTTCCCCCATACTGCCACCCTTTACTTTAAACTACACTCCATTTAAGCTAGTTCATAAGTTCTATGCATTTCTGAAGTGGGTTTAGATCACTATTGGAATTCTGATAATTTTTTGCACATGTGGAAATAACAGCTGCCAGCATGAAGACAACATCTCTGCTCTCCAGAGGATGGTGTCAGTAATTGTTTCACCAGATTCTGCCTTGGAACACTACAGAAGGCAAGTCCAGTTGATTCTGACTCCTGCTTTTGCCTCTCACATTACACAATAGATTTTTGATCCAACAGAAGGCAGTAAAAGAAGTACGTTCACAGCCTGCCAGCTCAACAACACTTCACACAGAAGACAATTGGTATACAAGTCAGAGTTTAGAAATTTTTAATATGTGTGCATCCTTGGATGACAACATATCAGACCTATTCTGAAACACAGAGATATCAACTGTTAAGATTTTTTTTTTAAATCCAGAATTGAATATAGAAACACAACATAAATTCTACTAACAGTAGCCCAACCAACATACTAAAATACTGATTTTTTCCCTCTTTAATGGAATCCATGGAATATGCTTTTAAATACAATGAGGAAATTGGTTCAAAGATTTAAACTTCAGTGTTAAAGCTAAACATAGCACATACTGTCAGAAAGCTTTTCTTATTTACCTTCTCATATGCTTCTTTTGCAGCAGCTTGTTTTGCAGCAGCTAGAGAAGATCCAGTGCCCTTCCCATACAAAATACCACTAACTGTACAGCTAACAGAATACCTGTAAAACACAACAGGGAATCAGGTCTTATATCCCATATGACAAGTGTTAATTGAATGATTTTTAAACACTACAATCAACTGACATTATAGAATGGAAATCTGAAGTATGCATCTTCAAGACAGTGTTTCCAATATATATTTAATCCAATTAGTAATGACAGGTAACTAATTGGTTGTGCTTTCAAGATAATCCACTTTCAGCACCTGAAAGTACAATCATGGAAAAGATTATTCTGGGAGGTATTGATAAACACCTGCAGGACAACACAGTCATTGGTCACAGCCAGCATGGCTTCATGAAGGGGAAGTCCTGATTTCCTTCTCTGAGAGGGTACCCCACCTAGCTGATCAAGGGAAGCCAGATGATGAATCTTTCTGGACTTCAGCAAAGCTTTTGGTACCATCTCTCACAGTGTCCTTCTGGACAAAATGTCCAGCCCGCAGCTGGATAACCATGCTTACATGACAGGTGAGCAGCTGGCTCACAGGTCAGGCACAAACAGTTACAGTGAATGGGGTGACATCAGACTGGGGACCTGTCACTAGTGGGGTTCCAGAGGGCTCCATCCTCGGCCCTGTGCTCTCCAAGCTCTTCATTAACAACTTGTACACAGGACTTGAAGGATACCAAGTAATTTTGCTGACAAGACTAAACTGGGAGGAGCTGTTGCCTCCCTCAAGGGCAGGGAAGCCCTGCAGAGAGAACAACACACTAAAATTAAGAGATGGGCAAACACCAACCATGTAAAATTTAACAAGGGCAAGTGCTGAATTCTGCAGCTGGGATGGGACAACCCAGGTTGCGTGTATAGACTTGGGAACAGGAGGTTGTAGAGCAGCACCGCAGAAAGGGACCTGGGGGTCCTGGTCGATGGCAAGTTGAACATGAGCCAGCAGTGCCCTGGCAGCCAGGAGGGCCAAGCAGGGGTGCATCAGGCACAGCATTGCCAGCCAGGCAAGGGAGGGGATTGTCCCACTCTGCTCTGTATTGGGGTGGCCTCACCTCGAGTGCTGGGGCAGTTTTGGGTGCCATAATATAAAAACGACATTAAGCTATTGGGGAGTGTCCAAAGGATGGCAACAAAAATGGTGGAGGGCCTTGAGGGGAAGCCGTATGAGGAGCAGCTGAAGGCACTTGGTCTGTTCAGCCTGGAGGAGACTGATGGGAGACCTCACTGCACTCTACAACTTCCCTGTGAGGTGAAGAGGAGGGGCAGGTACTGATCTCTTCTCTCTGGTGACCAGTGACATGACTCAAAGAGGCAGCATGAAGCTGAGTCAGAATAAGTTTAGGTCAGATATCAGGAACAGGTTCTTCACCCAGAGGGTGGTCGGGTACTGGAACAGGCTCCCCAGGGAAGTGGCCACAGCACCAAGCCTGACAGAGTTCCAGAAGCTTTTGGATAATGCACTCAGGCAGATGGTGTGACTCTTTCTAAAGATTCATCTAATATGACCAAGGATAACTAATGGTAGCATTAGTAAACACAACAAAGTATTAGAAGGAAGTAGGAAGATAAATTATATCTTACGTGGGAGCATGGGCATCTCCAGTACGAGTTCTGTTAGGATAATCAACTATTTGCAATGTCCTTTGTGAAAAATTATTTAATAGGCTGACATAATCTTTCTCTAGTGCAGGTGATAAGGTTGCTTGAGTTGTCGTTAACTCTGCAGCAGCCATATTAGAGGGACTCTTACACTATAAAACAAACAAAAACAGGTAACTGAAAAACTAAGCTTAAAAAATACATTAAGATAAAGAGTGCACAAGAACTAATGTAGCTGCAAGGTTTGTCCACATTTCAAAAGACTCTTGAGAAATCCCAAGTTTCCATTTACTGAGTCCTTTGTGGCAAAGGACAGATATCCCAAGCCTAATTATTACATTTTGAATAAATGTAAACCTAGCTTTCCAAGTACTACACTTCTGCCTCTAACAACCTCTCACCATGCCTCATCCCACCTCTTTTAGGAAAATATAGGGAATGAGCTGTGAAGAAAGAATGGCAGCAGGATGCTGCTGATGCTGCCATTTGGCAAGGGCTGCAAATGCTCCTGTGCGTGTACAAGAGGGGAAAGCAGGACTTTTCAGCTGTCTCATGTTTAGTAAACAGTAGTAACACAGCAGCAAACACACAGCAATTGTGTTAAAGTAATGACAGTGACACAATAAAAGCCATATAGAAAAAGGTAAGGAAAGATTTCACTCAGAAGGTGCTAAGAAGCATTCAGAGTCAAAAAGAAAAATAAAGAATGGCAAACAAAGAAGGGCAGAACACTGGGCAGAAAGCTAAGGAGCAAAATACAAACCTAGACTAAATCAAGGAAGGATAGAGTATATACCCAACTATACTGTAAATAATATAATGACAAGGAAAAAAAGATTAAGGAGAACAAGCGAAAGTAAGCCATTTCATTAGCAAAGTGGCAACAGACACACTGAGTAATGCCCTGCAAATGTTTTGAAGACATTGAATTACTGAACAGTCACGAAGATATAAAAGGACCACTGTCCACTCTGGATACACCAAGGCAGCTTAAAAAAGGCAAATACACTTCCTTATCCTCCTATAACAGCAGAGGAGGAAACACTCACAATATTAGATATCAACCCTATAGGAGAACAATAAGGAAAACAATTCAGCGACAAAAAGCAGAAAAGTGCTGAGTAAGACAGAATGAAGAAAAGTAATTAGAAACTGTTTCAAAGTGAACAACATTTTATTGAAAGTCTACTTTTAGATAGTCATCTTCAACATTTACTACTAAAAAGCCCACAAAACTTAATCCTAGTTACTCACCTGTTTCTCAATCATTTCCCACGTTTTTTTTGCTGCCATTGCTTTTGCTTCTTTTTTACTTTTACCAGTGCCCGTACCATATTCCTCACCATTTATTTTGGCCAAAACTGTGAACCTGCAATGAAGGAAACTTGTCTAAAACATTGCTACATTTTCCCACATATACACTTTAATAATGTTATCAGATTAAACTTTGGGTTTATTATCTACAAAGCACTATAGGATAACCGGGAGGTACTGAAGCATTAATGTGTTTTTATTATATCAAACCTATGATTATTGTAATTCTTTAGTATAAATATTTTTTTAAGTTTCCTCTCTAGTCACAAATGCGTGTACTTTATTAGTTCCAATAGTATTTTTAACTGCTTAACTGCTTCTTAAAATCAAAACAATTTAATTTTTAAAAGCAAGAGAATGGATGAGGTCAGCATTGTTACAAGCAAAGTTGTGAAGCCCTAACACCAGGACACATCTCAGCAGTTTGACACTATACAGAGGAAAGATGAGCTAACCTTGATTTCATGAAACTAGATGAGACATTACACTCACCTTTAATACCCTGTGACATACACTGCTTAGTAAGTGCAAAGACCTCATCCAGTGGTTGTGAGACATGAATTTAAAGGCAGTCACAAAAAGCCCCACCAAAACCAAAAAAAATTACCAACAAACAAACACAGTTGAGCCTTTCTGTGCTCAACTGCTGATCCCTTCCCTCTGTGTCCCTCCATTCCACAATTGTGCGTGTCCTGCTTCCCATATGGCAACTCCATGAACCAGAATGGGAATCTGATGCAGCTCAGGACTGACTGCACTGGGTCTGGCTGGGATGGGGTTAACTTTCTTCAGAGCAGACAGAATGGTGCTAAATTGTGGCTTTGGGATTACACAGGGTTGATGTTTTACCTATTGCTGAACAGTGTTTGCACAGCACCAAAGTTTTTTTCTTTTTCCCACTCTGGCCTTCCAGCAAGCAGAGGGGGGATATGTGAGAGGCTGGCAAGAGACACAACCAAGGCAAGTGGTCAGAGGGATATTCCATGCCATACTCTCAACAATAAAAGCTGGGAGATGAAGAAGGAAGAGGAGACACCCAGGGCTATAGTGTTTACCTTCCCAAGCAAACATTCGGTATCATGAAGCCTCACTTTCCTGGAAACATCTGCCTGCTGATGGGAAGGAGTAAGCAACTTCTTTATTTTGCTTTGGTCACACATCCAGCTATGCTTTGCCTATTAAACTATCTTTATCTTGAACCACAAGTTTTTTTCCCTTTCACCTTTGTGATTCCCTTCCTGTCCCACCGGGGGAAGTGAGTAGTTGGCTTGGGGTTTCACTGCCTCTTGGCATCAACCTACCACTGTGCCCTAATAATGAATGGTTTTCAGACAAATCAGTCCTTACACAGATCTGGCTTGTCCTGCAGCTCCAAATCCCCTAATGTTTCTGATACTGCCTTTGCATGAAAGGCAACAGAGGAGAAAACTACTGGATTTCTGCCTTTGGCAGCAGCACACACTTGCACCATGTTAAAGGGACCATTAGAGCCTCAGGGCACATCTGTGCTTCACATTTCGGCAGAGCATGTAAAGGCTCACAGCCAACAAGATGGATTCACACAGTCAAGGTATAGCACCACGAGCTCCTCTGTGGGAAAATTTGTCTCAAATAGTGTAGTGACCTTAGGGACTCACTTTTTTCATTATTTCAACTTCTTTCTCCACTTCCCTTTAACGAAATGTGTCTTGGGTTACAATGGAAGATGTAACCAAAAGTATGTATTCTATTACCATCTCTGTAGGCTGTTAAGATAGAAGGGGTAGTGTTCTTTTTATTCTCCATAACTCAGCCCTGATAAGTCCCTCTGGGGGAAGAGCTGCCACCCTGAGGGGACCATCTCAGACGCTAACAGGTCATCAAGGTCTCCCAGAATGACTCACAGAATTACATCGGCCCATTGTGAAATGCCCCGCGCAGGGGGAGGAACTGAACGTTCTTTCCTGTGTATAATCTGAGGCCTAGAACACCAGGGGAGCACTACCACTGGATTCCCAGAGAACAAGAACTAAATAACCACCACTGGACCTCCAGAGAAGGACCTGATCTTTCTAGAGGATCACAGCTTTGACAGAACCACATCCATCACTCCAGTAGGACTGCAGCCACCATTTAATCAGACTGCTACCACCGCCCTGACCAGCAGGGTATCAGGTCATATTCTGACTCTCTCAGTTTAAGCCAGTGTTTCTGTACTATTGCCTTTATTTTAATTTTCCTGATAAATTGTAGTTCTGACTTGGAATCTCCCACTGGTATGCTTTCAAAGTAGTACAGAATGTTTGGGTGGAAAACAATGAAGATGCAGAACAGTGGTTCCTCTTATTGTGTAAGCAAGGCTTAACAAGAAATCTCAAGGGGGCAAACAAGGCACACCCATAGTGGGCCATATACTCTACACATAGGAAAGAAAAAGCAAAACCTGTAAGAAAGATTGTTTTTCACGATGGAGTTTGTCAGTCAACCCATACCTAAGCACTGAATACTACACACATTCAGCTATGACATTGCATCCAAAGACACCATTTTATTTAAGCATTCTGAGGAAATCTGCAGTCTGAGTCTCCATGACCAAGTTGAGGGTTACCTGCAGGAGTGTTACATGAGGTGGTCACAAATGCAGAGTCATACTTATCCACCATGAACCCCAAGTTAATAAGCAATTCCCAGACTTGACAGGTTTAGGCAGGACTGGTCTAATTGTCCACTCACTGTGTTCCCCGACCAAGAAAGCTCAGGACTGAGCCATCCTGGGCTCTCACAACCTTCTTACATTGTGGTCAATGCATCCTGTTAGCAGGCAGAACATCGGGAAAGAGCAGCACAAGGGCACTGAAGGAGGTTTATAGCACACATCACTATAGCCAAACACTTTTCCCGGTATCCTTGAAATAGCCCAAGTTACCCAGGATTTTCCTAGATACCACTGTCACACAATGGGCTGAATTGCATTTGTGAATGTAGCAGAACACACAGAAAAACAAAAAAGAAGCACAATAAACGGGATAAATAATTTGGAATGTATGTAAGTTCTGTCAGACCCTTGCCATCACTTTGAAGCATTAAGATGTTGCTGCATGTCAGAGCTGTAGTCATTGCTGCAATAAGGGTTACTTTTTTTAATTACATGAGCCTTATGGGGAAAAAATTAAGATAACTGATTAACATTTGAGATCCAGATAATATTTATTAATTTATTCTGGGATGGTAGTCAGATTTAAGAATAAGTCTGCATAGACAGTGCTGTCTGAAAAAATGCAACACATCCAAAAAACATATTAATTATTAACATAAGGCTTGTCTTCATGCAAACTAGCAAAAAATTTTTCAAATATCACACAAGGACATATTACAGATCCTTTGGCAAGGGAGAAATACACTATATCAATGTTAAAAAGTAAAACACATTCCATCACCTGTAATTGTCTCTAAAAGGGAAAGCAAAACTTCTTAAGGAAAAGACTCTTTTCTTGTAAGAGATGTTAAAAAATAAACTACACATTGAACATGTTAGTATCCAATGAGTTAATACACCCAACCTTTCTGGTTAGAAATCACAATGCTTTGAAAACACTTTGATTTGTAGCACTTAAGTCATAAACTGAAATACTTGCTGTAACCCAATCCACCTCCTGAGAGGAGATGCATAACATAAAATAGAGTTACTAGGAAGTAACAGCTGCATTGCTGGTACTTTCTGAAAAGAGCCATCACCTTTGAAATACGTTTTCTCCTTGAACTGTATCCCATGCTGTCCTCCCCATGCACCTACCATTCAATTCATGGTTTCAACCAGCTTTCCCACTACATATGTGCTTTCAGCAGATTAAAATTTGTGACCGCAAGCTTTACCCAGTTTGTTCATTGCAGGAAGAGCTCTGCTAGTTATTGACACACAGAGTAAACTTACTCAGGATCATGAGCTGGGCCCGTCACACTGATGGTGTCATAAACCACTGTAAGTTTATGTAATTGACAGTAACGGTTGATCCTGGTCATACACTCAAAATCCATTTTGACACAATCTTCAGTAGATGCTGCAAAGTAACATTCAAAGATTTGTCTGTTGCTCTAGACATAGAATAAAGACAGCCCCTAATCCTGGTAGATCACTGCTATGATATAAAATAGAAAATTGGTGCCAGTAACAAAGTTAATGGGAAACCAATTCGAATTTATAATTCAAATGATTAGTCTGCAAAAGTTTTTGAAGTCATTGCTTGGAATAACAGTTTTTGAAAGCAGAATGGAGAATTTAGTGATTAGAGAAGATTTCTCAGCAGATTTCTTGACAGAAAAAGACTGAATCATTCACTGAATTCCGTAGGAGGAAAATAATCAGTAACATTTCCCCAGAATTAGAATCTGTTCCTATAGAGGAAAGCCGGCGACACCTGAACTTGACCGGGACCTCAGGCGTAGCCACACGGACCAAAGATGACCTCAGCTGCCGTCACCGAGCGCCGCGGGCCAGGCCGCTGCAGCCGGGCTGCGGGCACCCCATCTCGGCGGGCCCGCGGACCCCTGCCCTCCCTCCCTCCCGCGCCCCCGCCCCGCCGCTACCTGCGAGCCGCTGCCGACGCTCCGGGACCCGCGGGCGCTCCAGCAGCCAGCCCAGCCCGGCCCGGCCCGGCCCGGCCCGGCGCGGACTCCGCCCAGTTTCGTTTCCCGCAGCACCGCGCGGCCTGCGTGAAAACGAAAGCGAAACGGCGGCGAGTGCGGGAGAGCCGCGCAGGGAGCCGGGCGGGAGAGCCGCGCAGGGAGCCGGGCGGCTCCGGACCGAGGCCGCGGGCAGCCGCGCTCTGCCCGGCACACGGAGCGGCGCCTCCGCCGCCTCCGCTCTGCCCAGCGCTCCTGAGCTTACGGGAACGAGGGCTCCAAGGCAAGCGAGCACCTTCGCAAAGACCTGACCCCCAGCTTTGTCCCTGGTTCGCTGACGCCTTTTGCTCTTACAGCGACCACACTCTATAGCTCAGCAACATGGTCAGCGGAGAGCAGTGCGCACCCGAATACATCCAAACTCCCCAAGCCCGAGAACCCCCGCGGTTTTATACCCGCATCGTCTCACCCGGGCGTCAGTCCCGCTCTTCCTTCTTGTCTTCTCCTGCCTCCCCGCTCTGTGTTCATCCAGCGCACTGGCGTCACCTTATACAAAAGGTCGGGAGTCACCGGCTCCTGCTCTAACTCTCAGTTGCCCATTCAGCTGGCTGCGGTCACCTGTCTTCATGTCCTTTGTTATCCCAAAGGCTGGGACTTTATGGCCTCTTGTCTCGAGCTCCAACGAGGAGCCCATCTGCATTTTAATCTGCAGATTGCAGGCCAAGCCACCTGGATGATAAGTATTCCTCAACACATTGAGCTTGAAATATGTTATGGGTATCACTGAACATGAATGCACTTAATACCTCTCTTACTGGGATATAGGAAAAAAAATCAGCCACCAAATTAATAATATATTCTGTGGAAGCAGGAAAGAAAAATCTCCCAAGATTAGTTTCCAGGTGCTAGGTCTAAAGGTTGGAGCAGGTGACTTTCACTGTGCACACAGGCCACCTACTCCTGATCACCCAGGTTTGATTCCCACCCCTGCAAGGTCTCTCTCCAGCAGAAACCAGACAGCTGTAGAAGACAGAAGGAAAACAGCAGCAAGCCTTAAGTCTTCCTCAGTATGAGGAAACAGCTTGGGCACCCAGGAAGCTCACCTGCTCTCTCTCTCATAGTGCTAACACAACCAAAAAGGAACCCATTGAGACTCCAGTAAGGATGCAGGAAAAAACCATGACAGTTCTAAATGCTGAACGCCTAAACATATCTTGTAGCAAAAAAAAAAAAAAAAAAAAAAAAAAAAAAAGGAGAAACTATATAAATAATTCACAAATTATTATTTCTTTATATATGGACAACAGGCTTTCTTTGAAAGTGTTTATGATGCTCTTCCTTTTTAAAAGATATCCAGAGCAATTCCTCATTTAAAGATACCAAACTGGCATTCTTACATTATCACTTCTAGAATGTGCAGTGTATCTTACGTTTCAGCTTGTCTCTTACTCAGGTAATTTTATTAAAACTCCTCTTATTGCCTTAACTACAGGACCCTGAGATATCTCTGTTTCTTCTCAGAATCCCCCTCTCTCCTTCAAGGCTCATCTTCTGTTGTTTTACTTGCCATATGCCAAGCTCTTGAGCACAATTACTTTGGCCTTACATGTGACTCAATGTCTTCTGTCAGACAAGAAGATTGCTGTCAAACTGCAGTTTTTAGAACAGAAAGTGACCTGGAGTGAACTTACAGTTTTTTTGGTAACAGACAAAGTATCCTCCAGCTTTGTGAATTGCAGTTAATTATTAATGTCTAATCGACATTAGTAGTATTAAACACTAATCAAGTTAACAAAATTTGCTTGCTGGCTGGTAAAAAATACCTTGTGTTTATCAAAACGTTAGCAACGAACAAGAGCCTGTTAAACTTCACCTTGGGGAAAATGACCAATTCTGAAAGTCTTTGGTATATACACCTGAAAATCTTGTTCTATGAAGCTGTTCAGGCCTTCATTCAAATGCCTTTGTGATTCACTTGCTCTAGAAAATATTGACCTTTGGAGTTTCAAATAATCCACTGTACAGGTTCCCCCAAATAGTGGAGTTACTGACTTTGGCTTTATTAGGAACACTTGCTGTTGGATGATTCAATGCCCGTGCTGTGGCTGCTGTGCCCGCAGGTAACTGCAAAAGGACTCGCTCCAGAAGGTAACAGGGAAGCCGGGAAAGCCGAACCGAACCTAATCTTTTGCATGCGTGTCCTCCTCCTCCTCCCTCGTGCAGGTCCCTGTTCACCAGGTCCTGTGCACGGTATGCTTCGAAGCGCAAACCTACAGACTTCGGCATCCTTGGGCGCCACGCAGCGACCCCGTGCAGAGACCTGGCTGGTGCCGTTCCCTAAGGCTGGTGACAGGCTTCCCCAGCGACAGCAGCCGCGGCCCCGGGGCTGGCACAGCCAGCCAAGCTGCTGACAACACCCGGGAGCAGGCAGGCCTTTCCGGGTGGAAGCGCTGCGAAGGGAATCCTTTCACGGCAAAGCTGTTCCCTGGCAACATCTCAACAGGTATTTTCCAACCAGCTGTCCCGTTGATTCACCCAGAGAGCATTCCTACACGGAGAAAAAAACCAAAGCAAAACACGAAAACTCAAAACACACACCCCAAGCCCGCGGCGCGGCCCCAGCCACGCCACGCCCGGGGCTCCCGTACCGCCGCTCCTCCTCCCGGGCTCAGCCATCGCCCCGCCACGGCTCCCTTTCCCCTCGCGTTCCGCGCCCCGCCCACGGCCGGCACGGTCAGGGGTGCGCCGGGCACCGCGGCTGCCAGCGGCAGCCGGGGCAAGGGAGCTCCCGCGGCCTTTCTTCCCTGCCCCAGCCCTGCAAGAGGACTCGGAATTCGGGCACAGTCTCCTCACAGCCCATTCCAGGGGGCAGCGCGATTTTAACCCTCTTTTTCTGAGGGGGCACCTGGGAGTACCGACCTCCGCCCGCAGCCCAGCGCGCCCCGGGCAGCGCCTTCCCCGCCCACGCCCCGCCCCGCGGGCCGGGCGGGAGGGGCGGGTCCGGAGCGGGCCGGGGCACCCCCGCCGCGCTGTGCCCGGCACGGGTGGCTCTGCCGGCGGTCAGGGGCGCTCCCCTCCGCCGTTCGAGCGGGGCGGCTCTCGCGGGAGGCGGCGCCATGGGGCTGCACGGCGTCAAGGCGGTGTTTTTCGACCTGGACAACACGCTGATCGACACGGCGGCGGCCGGGCGGCGCGCCATCGAGGAGGTACTGCCCTTCTTCCCCTTCCGACGAGGGCCCTGCGGCCACCGCGCCTCCCGGCCCGGCGGCTGCGGTTCCGCGCGTGTCCCGCTCCCTCCCGCTCCCTCCCCTGCTGACACGCGGCCGCTCCCGGGAGCGCGCCGCGCGGCCCCGCAGCGCCCTGACGCGCGCCCCCGCGTCCCATGCAGGTGATAAGCGCCCTGCAGTCCAAGCACCACTACGGGGAGGAAGAGGCCTGCTCCATCTGCGATAAGGTCCAGGCCAAGCTCCTCAAGGAGTGCCACGATCCCGCCAAGATGTGCATCACCGACCTGCGGATTTCGCACTGGGAGGAGGCGATCCAGGAGACCATCGGGGGGGAGGCGAACCGCGAGCTGGCGGCCGAGTGCTATTACCTGTGGAAGACGACGCGGCTGCAGCACCTGACGCTGGCCGAGGACACGCGGGCCATGCTCACCGAGCTGCGGAAAGGCCTCCGCCTGCTGCTCCTCACCAACGGCGACAGGCAGACGCAGAGGGAGAAGATCGAGGCGTGCGCCTGCCAGCCCTACTTCGATGCCGTCGTTGTGGGGGGAGAGCAGAAAGAGGAGAAACCGGCGCCATCCATATTTCATTACTGTTGCGATCTCCTGGGGGTGCAGCCCGCAGAGTGTGTGATGGTCGGTGACTCTCTAGATACAGATATTCAAGGAGGCCTGAATGCTGGCTTGAAAGCAACGGTCTGGTTAAACAAAGCAATGACCGTCCCAGTAGATACCGCCCCCATACCTCATTATATTATTTCTTCTGTGCTGGATCTTCCAGCAGTTTTACAGAAGATGGAGCACAGCATTAATGCTAAGCTAGGAACTGACCAAATGGCTAGTAGCAATGAAGCACACTGATGATGGTTCCAGCATACAGAGACCTGCTGAGCTGTTAGGTGGCACACGCTCTTTTAAAAAATCTGGCCCTAGGAGTTTGAACTCATCTATGGTCTCTTTTAAACAGCAGAGGGATAAGTAAGAGCACAGCTGTCAGTGAAAACAGGATAGAAATAGAGAATTGTATTAATTTAAATGATGCAAGTGCAGTTAATTTAAAACAACTGCCTCTCTGGAAATTATTTTGATGGACTGTAGCAAAAGTCTATCTGTCTCTAATCTAAGTTGCCAGTCTCTTGTTTTTATAGTGGAAAAGAAAATTTGAATGTTCTGAGCTTTCACATGCTTTGCTGACTTGTAAGCTTAGCAGAAGCTTCCGTTCTGACCTTGTGTGCAGTGTGTAAGAGAAGGTGAGAGTGTGGTACAATCTGATAAATCTTCACAATTCATCTGCAGATTATCTTAGGAACTGGAGTGAATTTCATTATTTCTCAGACTACTAGAAATGCTCCACTTTTGATCTTTTTTACAAGTTTTAGAATTTTTTTCAGACTTTGCAGTGACTTTTCTTTTATGTATCTCTTGCCAGAAGTACTTATATGTACATCAAAAATTTCCTTTTTTTATCGGGGACCATTTATCAGAGGGAGTTGATGGATAAGGTTTTACTTTATATTATCTTGGTGCTTCTGCAGATATGCAGTATACATGTAATTCAGATTATGATTTTTGTTGAAATGGATAAAAGAGGGATATTTTCAATGGTGTTATGGTACTGTCAAGCTCTTCAGAAGCTAATATCATTGTTCAGTCTGATTTTATTAGTGAATTTTGATGAGACGTTGGAGAAACTGTTCTTGGTCTTGCTCAGGTGTATGACTACTCAGATTCAACTGTAGGATCAGTGCCTTTTTTGACTTTTAATGGCACTTCTATATAATCCCTCCTTACTCCAATTTCCACGTGTAATTCATGTGATTTATTTTGGAGAAAATACAAGGTAGTTGTCTGTAAATGGCTTTCATGCCTCTCTTCCAGGAAACTGGAAAATTATGTCATATGTATTACAGTACGGTATACAACTTTATAAGGTATATGTGATATTTCCACTACATGTAGGAGATGACTCTCTAAAACAGTAAGTTTTCTCATTCCCAGGTCATTATATTAATTTATTTTTCCTGTGCCTCATATTCTTACTATATAATGGGGAAGTGTTCTCATATTAAATGGAGATGTAAACAGTTGTTGGAAAGTCTGTGGTTTTCAACCCTATTTGCTATATATACACTGGGATGAGTATCAGACCATATATGAAAAATCAAATTTTATATTTTAGAACAATTCCATGACAGATCTTTTGAGAACAGGGATATGAGACTACTGGCAGAAGAGTGTCTGGCATGTGAGCAGCAATAAAAAGTACAGAAACCTACCATGAAATGTAGGGTGTGTAGACGAAATTCTACATCAGAGAAACATTTATGTCAAATTAAACAAAGGAACCTAAGTTAATGCAGTTAAGTCTTGCATAGGATGACAGAGTTGGTTTAGAGAAGGCTATTACTCATCTGGGTTAAATTATTTGACAAGGAATTTAGGTTGGATCAAAATATGTTGCTCCTACATTGAGGGGGGGGGGAAAGAAAAAAAATAGTCATTAAATTTGGGACCCCTTTCACCCAACTGTCCATTAGAAAAGGTAAAGCAGTCCACGTTCCTTGTCTTACCTAGCCAAGGTACAGGTCAAGGAAGAGTACAGAGACAGATCCCACCTATTCCTTTGAGGAAATGGGTATGTACTGGAAACAGTCCAATTACAGTAGTATAGTAACATGAGCCAGTGGGGCTGACTTGTCACACCCTCTGAAGGAAGAGGCCTAAGGTAAGATTTTGATTTGCATTTGAAGAGCATGAAAACAGTCACTGGTTTAGCTGATGAGCAAGGCATTGCTAGTAACAGTTCTTGTAACTGATGACTGAGAGGAGAATAATCAAGATCATTGAGCCTGTCAGGGATACTGTGTAAAATAGAAATAACCTCCAGAGGTTAGAGGGATCCCTGAAGTAATCTAACCATACCATCTGATACAAAAGCAACAACTTTGCTTACAACAGCATCCCAAAGGAGCTGCCGGGTAACTGACTCTGCCTTGTTTACACAGCAGCAGGGTGGCAGAAATTAGGTTAGAATGAGGTTTCTGATACAGTTGATATTTAAAATAACAAATAGTAATAATTTGCAAGTCTCTCTGTGGGCTTGAAGGAGATATATATACATACATACATATATATATATATATATATGTATATATATTTTAGACCAGGTTACCATTTTTTAATCTAAGTTGAGGCTCATATTCTCTTGCTGCTGCAGCATTCTGAAGTGGCATGCTGAGCCTGCTTATTGTAGAAAGGGTCTCTTGTTTTAGAAGAGACTGCTCTTTGTTTTGCACATCCCCAGCCATTTCTTTTCATCTCTGACTCCATGAAAAACCACAGTAACTGCACACTCAGGTGACAGTGTGGTCTGTAGAGGCCACACCCAAGTATATTTTTCCTTTTCTGAGTACTCTACCAGGCTGGATGTGGCTACTGGTGTCCAGATAGGGAAACACTGATATGATGCTTCTATAAAACAAGAAGAAAAGATAGAAGACTTTTCTTTATCTAGGGCCCTTCTTAGAAGCAGTTACCCAATAAAATGGGTGAGGTATCTTGAGTATCTCTAAATACTCAAGATGTTTTTCTTGGATGGAGTTCTTGCAGAAAGAGTAATGAAGAATAATTACATCTTGTAAATTGGAAACATAAATGTAGTGATGGGATAATTTTCACTTTAGAAGCAGGAACAAATCAATAAAACAGTCTATTAACAGCTCCCGTTAAGTTCTGGTTTTGCTTAGTGTTATGTTCTGTTAGCTAAGTTATCTAGTTTAAGCTGTATTGCCAAAACATGCTAAATAAAAAGTGGAAAAAGAAATTCCATCTATATTTTTAAAAACCTTTTTTTTTCTGGATAAATATTACCTCCTGAGGCTAATCTACAGTAACTTCGACTTTAGTGAAATGAACTGAAACAGTAGTTTCATACCAACTGTATTTTAATTCTTGATTTATAATAACCCATGTACTAGTCTAATAAAAGTATTTTGTTTATAAAACACGTTTGAATACTCTGTTGCTGTAGATAAATGTATTTGAGACCTGGTTTATAACAAAGGGCAAGAGTTCTGTTTGTTTTTTAAAACAGCACAGAATTAGGATTTGGAATCCATGGCCTCATGTTTAGATGTGGTGACTTGGTGTCGTTTCTGTAATTTCAAACAGAAGCTGGAACATAATTATGTATTTATGAAGATTCAAGGCCAGACTCTCTATGTTGAATTGCCAGCTGCAGTTCAGTGGTAGTTGAACCTGACTTGCCAAGATGAATGCCAGCTCAGATAAGCCTACGTGTCCTGACATCATGTCATTGGCTGCTGCAACAGCATAAGAACAGACTGCAAAGCAGAGAAGATTAGTAAAAACAGAAATCTGAAGTCCAGGGAACCCATTCTGGCACGTTATGAGTGCACTAAGCCATATCTGAGCCATTGCTACATTGACCTGTATGTGACTTAGGAGAGGGGAGAGTGGGAGGTTGCTCACCTTGTGTCTTTCTTGGCTGCAGAAAAGCTGCTCCCTTACAGTTTTCTGTTGGGTAATAGGACAAATAGTCCATCTTCTGGACTGTGGAGATAGATGGAAAGAGGTAGAAAGGTACTTAAAGTCACTGCAGATGAGAGTAGGACATTAAACTGAGTAAAGGAGGGCTCAGCCTGTATTGTGGGCACTTGGCCATGCCAGCAAGCTGTCTGAAGCTTCACACACCTGCACAGCACAGCCTTTTTCTTCTTGTGGTGAAAGCTTTGTGTATGTAAGGCATTAAGCTGGACAGTGACAGCCTCAGAAATGAGGGCGTTTTCTTACACACATGAAAATCTTCAGCAAAGAGTTAGAGATCTTAGAAAGTGACTTGAGTGTTTTATACAGGAAATAAGCACCTTTCATTAGAGTACTAAATTAATGCAAAGAGGTAGGATGTTTGGATTAAGGTTAAGGTTTTCCTGCTCCCTGAAGCTTAAGGTTTTCATATTTCCTGAAATAGAAACAGCAGACAACTTGCTGAGTCCCAGCTAACCGCAACCAGTTCAGTTTGTGTTTTCCTCTGAAGCTTCTCTTACATGACAACACCAGTGTTATGCCTTTGAACTAAACTGAAGTAGTCTGGCCCATTGCAGCAATTTCTCCTCTTCACAAATGTAGTGATTTGTTTTTCGACTTCTGCTCTAAAACGTGCCACATTATTTATTGTGAGGCTTTTAGAAAACAATTCAAAATCCTACCTTAATTCTACACTAACAAAACTCAGCATCTGGAAATCGTTTGAACACATTGAGAAGTACGACAAAGAGAAAGGCAATGTATCGCTGCTGTACGTAGCATATACTGTTCTTTTGTGCGCAGCTTTGCCATCAGCCTTGCAGCGGGATTGTCTCCATTATACCCTGCTTTCTAGATCACACTGTGCACATACAAGAGACACAACAATGCAGAGGTGATGTCAGCTGTGCCTAAAGCTAAAACTGCAACTTTTTGCCTATGTTGCAAGGGATCTAGACCAGAGAATCATGTTGCCTTCTCCATATAGCATATTTTGACCTTTTATTTCATCTACTGGAAAAAAGGTTGCATGAGAGCCTTCTGCTGAACAGCCCTCAAATGCCAGGAAAAAAATGTACTTAAAAAATACAAAATTAAACTATGGTGCTAATACATGAAATTGCAGTTCTTCAAAAGAGAAAGCCATGTTCCTCAAGTCAATACTTCACCGAAGACCAGATGATAATATCTCATAGGGTTTGGTATAATATAGGAAAAATGTTGCCATTTACATCAGTGGACCTTCACAAGTTTAAGTAAAATTTGCATGCTCATTTCTGTAAGATCATCTGCAAGTGACTTCTGCCTTCCCACTTCTCCTCCCTTAGCTAACTGATCTTCATCATCTGTTTTGTCAGCTGCATTTCCATGTCTTTCTGAATCACACTATCTAGCATTTGGGATGAAGTTGGCAGAGGACCACAATAAAAATCACAGGAAGAAAACCATCTTTTGTTGCAAGGTCATTTTAACTACCTCACAGCAGCTGTATGCTGCAAGCATGTGCATGTTTTAAATGGTCTTTTCTCCAAAGAAACTTACATTCATATCACACACACTAGGCAAAATTTCATTAAAAAAAGAAAAAAAATAAAAATGTCGTGGTGAAAAAACAAAATAGAAAAAAAGCCTCCAAACAAAATATGTTGGTCACTTACAGATATTAAGGTTTATAAGACAAGTTTCAAATACCAGATCTAAGATACTTTTTTTTCAAGTTTTAAAATCAGTGTTGATGGTTATGTGACTTAAGAAATGTGTGTTGGGAAGAAGACAAAACACTACTCATCATTTCAGCAGTTTCCCAGTGTCTGTTTAGTCTGTCACTGGCCATCATAATTTTTCTGTCAAATATATTCACGAACAACTTCATCACACTGAGAAAATCCTACTTATTTATATTTTGGGAATAAGATTACTAGGCAACATGGAAGAAACCAGAAATGTTAACTTCATTTTAACACACATTTTATTCAAAGTGTTTAATCCATGAGTGCACATTTTTGTTAAATGCTGTTTTATATTTTGCCCTGGAAATGTTTCTGTTGCTACACCATCAGTATTGCAGAAATCACAGAACTGCAGACTCAGGTTGGAAAAGATCTCTGAGATCATCAGGTTCAACCTGTGACCGAACACCACCCTGTCAACCAGACCTTGGCACCGAGTGCCACATCCAGCCTTTCCTTTAAACACCTCCAGGGACATTGACTCCAGTTCATGCAATAAAGTACAGGATCAGTGAGGTACAAAGTTGTATCTGAGTTGATACGACTGTGGTGATCTAAGATCTATGCTTTAGATCAAGGAGTTTAGAAGTTTTTTTCTACTTTTCAGTGATTTTAGGGAGTCACTTAGAATACTTATGGTGCTCTTTTTCCCCCAGAAATGAAGAAGGAAGGCATGAAGATGAAGTGGAAAGCATTCAATTTGTTATGTTTCCAGTCAAAATCCATCCTAGTGAGCATCAGATGAGCAAATTTTTATTTGCTTGTATTGTTGCTGAGTCTGCTCAATGGTGCTGCATTCAGGCAGATGTGGAAAGACCCGTTTCCTGAGGCAGTGACCAGTGTAACAGAAAGGTCCAACTGGAACTGAAACCATTACATGTCAAAACACATCAACTACTCAAATATCTGTTTTATTAGTTCTTCTGCTATGTGAGTATTAAGAATGTCAGTAAGTTTTTCTCTTTTATTATTCTCATGAATTAGGCCAATGAGTATCCTCAAAGTTACTGTGCTGTTTTCATCTGTACACTGATGTGTTGTAGGTCTGTGTGTTTGATAAAGTCAGGTTTACCAGTTTCAATTTGTGCTGCTGTTGGAGTGGCCTTTGCTGTTAATGATGTGGCCTGTTAAATTGCACTGGGGCTAGGATTTATCAGGAAGTCTGCAGTGGATGGACTGTCAGCCTTTGTTTTCTGAACTGTTGATGCCTTCCATTGTTTTTTGTTTCAGACATTTAAATGAGAAGGGTCCTGAATGTTCTGAGTTCTTTTTTCCTTTCAGGAAGAAAATGCATAAATGACACAAACAGCTTGTTTATTTTCCTTTCAGTAAATGTAACTGGGTAAAAATACTTTCCTGCTTCCATCCCTCTCATCTGAAAGTACTTTAAAAGTGTGTAACAACTTGATGTCTAAGTTACTTTGATATATTTGTTATTTTTGTCCTGATATTTTGTGACACATTATACATCTGTTTAAAAAAAGCTACTGCTGCAGCCAGAGGTGCATCTTACTATTGTATAATTATAGTTTTACACTGTATTTCTAGGCTGTGTCTCAAAATGAAAACAAGCCCCTACTTTAAAGAGACTTTACTCTGAGATGAATCTATCTAGTTAACAATTTCTGCTTGTATTGTTTTGAATACTGTGTCCCTGTTTAGCAGTACTCTGTCCATACAAATGACTTTCCAGTTGGTTTTCTCTTTTCTGTAGAGCAGCAGTGTTTGTACAGATTTGTAGGGTGAGTAGCATGCAAGAGATGTAGGCAAAACACAGAGAAACAACCCCTTGGCTTTAGGATTTGCATTTCCCATGTTTTACAAGCCTTGGCAGTTTTTAGGTTGACTTAACAGCCTTCTCTGCAGCTTAAGTTCTGTTACCAGTGAATGATGATCAAACAAGATGCTTTTGAATATGGTGTAATGATTTTCTAAGACTTTGCCAAGAAGAATTGTAATTGGCCTGGATTCTCCATTTGACACTCTCTCTCACAATACACTCATAGGCAAACTCAGCAAGTGTGGACTAGATGAGTAGATGATGAAATGGATTGAGAACTGGCTCAGTGGCAGATCCCAAACAGTTGTGATTGGTGGCACAGGGTCTAGTTGGAGGCCTGTCACCAGTGGTGTCCCCCAAGGTTCAATACTGGGGCCAGTATTGTTTAACTTGTTCATCAATGACCAGGATGAAGGAGCAGATGCCTCCTCAGCAAGTTCACTGATGACACAAAGCCGGGAGGAGTGGCCAATGCCCCAGAGGCTGTGCAGCCCTTCAGAAGGACCTCAACAGGCTGGAGAGAGGGACAGGGAGGAACTGTCTGAAATTCCACAAAAGGAAATGCAGGGTTCTGCACAGGGAGAGGAATAACCCCAGGCACCAGCACAGGCTGGAGCCTGACCAGCAGGAAAGCAGCTCTGCTGAGAGGGACCTGGGGGTTCTGGTGGACAACAAGCTGTCCATGAGCCAGCAGTGAGTCCCTGTGGCCAAGAAGGCCAATGGAATCCTGGGGTGCAGCAGGAAGAGCATTGTCAGCAGGTCAAGGGAGGTGATCCTGCCCCTCTGCTCAGCCCCGGTGAGGCACATCTGGAGTGCTGTGTCCAGCTCTGGGCTCCTCAGGACAAGAGAGACCTGGAGCTCCTGGAGCAGCTCCAGTGGAGGGTAACAAAGATGGTTAAGGGACTGGAGCATCTCTCTTATGAGGAAAGGCTGAGGGAGCTGGGCCTGTTCAGCCTCAGGAAGAGACACTGAGAGGGGACCTCATCAATGTCTGTGAGTATCTGAAGGGAGGTGCCAAGAGGATGGAGCCAGGCTGTGCTCAGTGGTGCCCAGCAATGGGACAGGAGGCAATGGGCAGAAACTGATGCACAGAAGTTCCACCTGGACATGAGGAACAGCTTGTCAGGTATCAGCAGGTTCATGCTGGCATAAAACATTTTAAGGATATTCAAAAATAGGCCCCACTGTTTCCTATTCCTATTTTCTCTTAAGAAGGACCAGTGCTGCATTTGAGGTTGTATGTACTTGTTCTATAATGGGGCTGGCTTAAAAAAATGGCTTTTTTTTCTGTATTGCTGAGTGCTAAAGTGATGTCCTTAAGGAGTCAGTAATGCTAATAAGCTATTCTTTGCACTTAAAAAAATTCAAATGTACTTTAGGGTAATTTTTTGATTGATAATTTAGGAATAAAGAAAGAGAAAAGGACCATTTCTTGATTACAAGCAGCCAGTGTCTGGAGTACAATTGAAAAGAAAGTCCTATCATTTGGGTATTTAAAAGTACACCCCCCTGATTATGCTCAGAGTTGCTCATCTAGCTTTCTTAAAATCTTTTCAGCTTTTTTATCATATAATATAAATTTTAGAAGAAATTAGTAACGAAGATAATGCTATTAGTAGTCTGCTGGAGACTTCATTCTCATTTTCAGTGTTTCTCCAGCAGGTGGCATTAGAGGTTTGTTAGATATAGCTAAAAGCAGAGTTGTTTCGTTGTGGGAGGTGGTTGGTTGGTTGGTTGTTTGTTCCCATTTTCCTTGGTTTTTTTCCTCAGGCACTATTTTAAAAACAAAACATACCTGGTATGCATAAATTAGGTCAGAGCAGTCTTCTTTTCAATTCACACTACTCTCCAGACATCATAAATTATGATGAGATCCCGTTTTGCTGGGCATTGTAAACATACATGGCAAAATAGCCTTGCTTAGAAGAGGTTTTGATAAAGGTGGCTAATTATCTTTATTTTAAGTGTGAGGATCTGTGGTGTATTTTGCAAACTACGCAACTGTCAGTTGAAAATGAGCATCACGGTCAGGATGAGCAACAAATTTATTATAACATCATGATGCCAAAAAAAATCCAGCTTTCTGAAGTAAGTGGTGCACTTGTGCTTGATCTGAATTTGATTTAAATCATGAAGGTATTTGATTTATTTAAGGGAAAAGGAAGTTTTTCTCCTGCAGCTAATGCTGCAGTAGCATCTTTATGATTTCAAAAGGGTCCTGATGAGCTCCTCTTCATATAAATAGACAACAGAGTAGCACTTTATTTCTATGACTTCATGTACAGGATTACTATAAGCTGTTATCTTCTACTGTGTTGTATTTTTCTCACTCTGTGGACTTCTTGACTGTAACCCCAGCACAGCAATTCAGGCCATGGTTCTACAGTCAGCACCCTTGTTCCCATTCGGGGACCTGAAGAAGGGCTGATTTTCCATCACATGCCCAGTGACACAGTGTTTAGTATCTGCCTGCGGCTACTGTCTTGGATTTTGGCACACAGTGATGGCGTCAGGTCCCCTCCTGAGGAAGCCTGGCATAAGGACGGGATTTCTGCTGCGTCTTTCCTCTAGGCTCAGCAGGTGGCAGCTGGGGACCAGTTTCTCAGCAGATCCAGCCCACGGTCTGCAACAGCCCAGCTCAAGTGCCCCATCACAGGCTGCCTCCTTCCCAGCCATCACACTGGCCCTAAGAGCACAGAAAAACTGGCCAACACCTGCAGTGGGCTTCTGCATTTCAGAAATTTGTGCCACGTGGTGTAGTGGGTCTTGTACAGCACAGAATTGGCTCCCAATAGATGCGCAGTGTGTAGACAGGAAGGGTGCCCAACATGCTGGTGAGCCATCTGCAGCTCCAGGGCTGCCAGACTTCCAGCAGCATGCCTGGACCTGCTGCTACTGCTCCAGTCAACCAGAGCAGTGAAATGTATAAGAATCCCTAGGTTTTGTCCTGACAGAATTTCTAAGATGACAAAGAGAACATGCTGAGAGAATAAAGGGTGTTCCCACTGCAAGGTACAGAAATACTGCTGTCTCCATCTGAGCAGAGACAGAAACAAGACTCAGCAAAACAGTGACTGGCTAATAGTCACACAGCAAGCTTGGGGCTGGGACACGGCTCACAGCTAGATATGTCTGGCCCTGGTTAGTGGCCTTGGCCATTGAATATGAGGTAAAACCTCCCCTGAAGCTCTCCAAGGCCAAGGACAGCAGCATGGCAGGGTCTATCCATAAAATGAGAATAAACAGTGCAGCATTGGAGTAGCTCAAAATGTTCACTTGCACTCAGCAGCTCTTCTCGCACCTGAGAGCATGGCTCTACAGAAGTATTCCCACAGGAAAGCACCTCTGACAAGTACTTGTGAATTAGAGTATACACTCGAAAGCCCACTTTTTCTGCACTGGCTGTGTGTCTTCTCCTAAAAGCACTTGGAATATTTTGGGGCTTTCTCAATAGACCTAGTATTAGAGGAGGTATTTTTCAATGTTAAGTAATATTATCAGATGTTTGCACAGAGAAAATGCTCTTACACAATCCCCAGGATCTTTCCCTGGTGCTCAGAAGGCAGGATGCCACCTTGTCTAAGTGACTGCCTGTTGGACACACACACTAGCTGTGGGGAATACAATGATCTTAATGGATCTTTATGCCTTACTTAGGCCAGAATGACATGAAATATCAAAACTTTGATGCTTAAAGTCTGGAAGAGGGAGTATAAATGGTCACTGCAGCTGTATCATATGACTAACTAGGAATTTCAGGCCTCATGCTGTATTTGTTATCCTCCTTTTGCTTTTCCTGCCCATCCAGCTCCTCTCATCTCACCCACTTTTCAGGATATGTTTGTTAAGCTCCCTTGGTTGACCAGTCTTACTACACATTTCTCTAGTGCCTAAAATAAGCACAGAAGGTTGGCCAGTGTACCATGCCTAAAGTAAGCACAGCTAATAATTCTTTTGTTTTAACAAGTATTATTTCTTCATTGTGCAATGAAAAGCAGACCCCCTAAAAGCTTCAGTGCTTTTCCTCACACTAAAGACAGCAAATTTAGAAGGTAGAAAGGCCAAAATCCAACATTCTTGCAGATTTCCACAGGTCATACCAGAGAAATAGCTGGTATCTGTCCTATCCTAACTTGTAGTATTTTGGCTCACACTCCAGTTGTGCTCTCACTGGAGTCCATAGCGAAGAACTTTGTTAAGAGTAAAGCGTGTATGACCAAGGTAAGCAGTGGAAAAGTCTGACCTGCTACTTGTGAAGTTACTGCTCTCACATGTCCTTGACAAACATTTTAGCTGTATTACCTCACTGTAGTGAAACAAACCAGGGGTGATGTCCTCCCCTGCAGATCAAAGTCAGTGGGAATTCCCTTTGAGCAAAAGTAGCAGCTGTTACTTGCAAGAGGCTGAAGGATCATGTTTACCTGGAATTTCCCAGGACAAAACCCATAGCTGCTGGCAGGTATTTGTCAGCATGTGGAAGTCTGGCATGCAGAGGAGCACGGTGCACAGTGAGTGCTTTAGCCTGAACACTGCTTGGAAGAAAGTGGAGAAATCCTGAGCACTGAGACCCAGGATCTCTGCAGGTGAGCTCAAGGCAGGTGGGAATTACATCAGTATCAGGAAGAGGGACATTTTACCTGTTAAATGAAGAATTAATTCCCACAGCAGGTTGTGATTTCCAAAATATGAATGGTTTCTGAAAGGATAAACCAATTTGTGAAGGGAACATCCAAAGAATATGCCAAACAGAATGGTCTGGATACAGCTTATGTCACTTTTCAACCTTGTCCATATTCCTCTGGCTGGCATCCCATTCTTCAGGAGTGTCAACCACACCACTCAGCCTGGTGTCATCTGCAAACTTGCTGAGGGTGCACTTGATCCCATTGTCTATGTCATTGATGAAGATATTAAACAATGCTGGTCCCAGTATGGACCCCTGAAGAACACCACTTTGTCACCAATCTCCTTCAGGACACTGAGCCATCGATCATTGCCCTGGAATGCAACAATCCAATAAATTCCTCATCCACCGAACCAGCCCACCCATCAAACCCATCTCTCTCCAATTTAGAGAGAAGGATGTCGTGGATGACCACGTCAAAACCTTACAGTAGTCTAGACAGACAACATATGTAGCAAACAAGGTACTGCTGATGATTGGAGCTAGAAATAAGAACTTTTTAAAATATTGCTTTAAAATAATATATTTCTATAAGTACACACTAACAACTCACCTCTGTAAATGTGGTATTATGGGACTTAACAACTTTTGATGTGAACTTT
The DNA here is from genome assembly GCF_965178545.1 of Coloeus monedula. Taxonomy (NCBI): domain Eukaryota; kingdom Metazoa; phylum Chordata; class Aves; order Passeriformes; family Corvidae; genus Coloeus; species Coloeus monedula. The sequence goes on from NC_138782.1 coordinate 39,174,546, forward strand.
TCACTGGGAACAATTTCTCAGTAAAGCTATGCACCGCACAAGTGTCAGTTGAAAACCAGCTCTCACAAAGCAAGGGAAGCCCCTCTGAGACTACTAAGATTTCAACAGGTTTGCACTCTCAGTCTGCTCTCAGATTTAAACTTAGGTTTGTACCCATTTCAAGCAGAGCCTCAGTGATTCACCTATGTGATAAACACAAGCACACACAGCTTTAAGAATGGGTCGGGTTAGAAGGGACCTCAGTGGCTCATCTGGTCCAGCCTCCCTGCTCTAACAGGGCCACCCCAGAGCACATGGCACAGGATTTTATCTGGACAGTTCTGGAATATCTCCAGTCAGGGAGACTCCACAACCTGTCTGGTCAATTGTTCCAGTGCTCAGTCAACTGCACAGTAAAGAAGTTCTTCCTCATGTCCAGGTGGAACTTCTGTGCATCAGTTTCTGCCCATTGCCTCCTGTCCTATTGCTGGGCACCACTGAGCAGAGCCTGGCTCCATCCTCCTGGCACCTCCCTTCAGATACTCACAGACATTGATGAGGTCCCCTCTCAGTGTCTCTTCCTGAGGCTGAACAGGCCCAGCTCCCTCAGCCTTTCCTCATAAGAGAGATGCTCCAGTCCCTTAACCATCTTTGTTACCCTCCACTGGAGCTGCTCCAGGAGCTCCAGGTCTCTCTTGTCCTGAGGAGCCCAGAGCTGGACACAGCACTCCAGATGTGCCTCACTGGGGCTGAGCAGAGGGGCAGGATCACCTCCCTTGAGCTGCTGCCAATATTCTTCCTGCTGCACCCCAGAAATACCGCTGGCCTTCTTGGCCACCAAATGCAGATGACCCCCTGACTGTGTTCATTGATACAGCTCTTGTAATTTAAATTTATTTTTTAAATATTCACACAGACCTTTTTACCCCTCCCATTCTCCTCCAGTGTCTGCAAGTACTTTTCTATTGAAGTTTTTCCAACAACTTTTTCCTAGATTGTCTAGCAAGCTTTCCTAGGTTGTATATTTTTTAGGGCTAAACCATATCCAAAATTTTCTGTATCTCTTTCTAGGAAAAAATGCAGACTAACAAAAAATGGCATGTGAATTATATCTGTCATTATAATATCAGATTATCAGCTGATATAGCAAGCCATCATCTTAATAAGCATTACTACATATATTGCTACATAATATATTGAGCATAAACAACATATTTTGATGAATAAACAGAGTAGATATTATTTCTAGCATTAAGTATTGGCAGGTGTGTTTATCAGTCTATTTGATGTGAGACTACATGCCAGAAGTTCTCTCAAAATATTAATACTTTCACTTATATTCTGTTTTTCATTACTTGTTTGCCATAGCCATCTCAAAATTAGTTTCTGCAGACCCCTGTAGAAGTGTACTAGTCCAATTTCATGTTACTTGAGAGACAATGATTCAGCAGTAATGGCTTAAAGAGCTTTTCTGCATACATAAAAATCAGTTTCTTGCTGCTGCCAAGCTAAACAAACTGTGGCCTCTTTCCAGAAAAAAAGAAAGGAACTCCTTATTTGAACCCAAGATGTTGTTGTAAGTTTATCTTAATGAGGTGGTTATAGTCTTCAGCACTCGTTTTTTAATTATTTGGAGGATTCCTCTTGGACCCAGTGAAATGGCATAGTAGGATATTAATCTGGGCTAGAAAAATCCAATTATCAGAAACAAGGGGGCAGCTTCTCTAAACAACATCCATTACATTCTGCGGGATCCCAGTTTTAATTAAAAGAAACAAAGCTCTGGTGTTCTGGTTACAAACAAGAACTCCAGACTTTCCAATCTGGTTCAGGCTCAGCTGACAGTTCTGTCTTCCCTTGGCTTTATCTATATTCAAAGTCACACCAATTTAACTCCCAAGCAGTTTTTAATCACAGTTAATGAAATAGATGCTAACTGCTGCAGAAATGCACTTAATTTGATTTAAATAAGGTTTATAGCAGCCTAGTTAATTGAATTTATCACCACCTTCAACTGCTGTATATAACTTTTAAAAATGAATAGAAAGGGTCTTCAGATTATTTGACTAAATTTAAATTAAACAGCATAATTTTGAAGGTAAGTGTTCCCTATGTTAGGGACCCCCTGTTTTTGGAGAGGATTTGGGCAGTCAGAATCCCCATGGAAAGACCAAAAGAAGAACTCCACAGATCACCTGCTTGGGGCTGGGGATCATCAGGGCCTAGGTTTGCACTGAGAGCCACCCTTTGCTCTTTGAAACCACAGCTGGACAGGAATTTAATGTGCTGTTAATATAAGCACGATGAGCCTCAGTGAGTAACAAATAAAGGAGCTGCAATGTGTACAAAAAGGACTGGATAAAATATTAAATGAAACCAGTGTGCCATGACAGCATAGCTGCAAAGACTGTTGTTTTCAAAGGCTGACAGGCATTTCTGTTTTATACACCAGAAAAAAAAAAAGGAAGACATGTTCACATTAAATTATACCAGGCCCTAAGGAGATATAGTTCCTACCCAAAGGAGCAGGAGTTCTAAATGAACTTTCTTAATTGCAGAAGGAAAATTCCAATGATTCATAAAAGAATAGTTCAAAGTGAGGAACTGCCCTAATGGTGATAGGATACCTTATTCTGATGGGTACATTCTTCTACTAAAATAGAAAAATTACTTCTTTATCTCAGATGCAAGCAAATATCATATTTTGAGATTTTTAACTAAATTACCTATTCTCTCACAGCATGTTGATAATGTATCCTCAAATCAGCTGAACACATCCACCCATAACCAAAGAGAGATCTTTTTAATAAGGAACTTTAATTAAAATTAATGCTTGGGTCATGAAAACCTAATCTGTTTTTAAAGAAAATTGTAATCTGATATGGTGAACAATATTTTTGCCCTTGCCAGTTCAACCACAAATGAATCTCAAATTATGGTGCACACTCCTTTAAATAACCCACTGGCACTGAAACCAAGACACTATTCATTATTTTAAGAATCCAGCAGATAGGACAAAAATCCTACAGTAATGTTGAATACAGGTAGTTGTAGTGAAAGTAGCTGAGGAGTTTCATTTAGCAAAGTTATTGTGTCCAGAGACTTCACCAGCACAGCTGCCAGGGGCTAGCAGGATCACCCCTCCATAGCCTAGGTCACAGGTGAAGCAGCTCCTATTTTATTTTGGGGCTCTGGTCACCTAAGTGCCCACATTGCATATGTTTTCATTTGCTGCTGGGCTTCAGACTAGGAAAACCAGCTCATTCCGTTGGTGACAAAGCCCAAACTTTTTTCTCTGAAAACCAGCAACAGTGCATATTAGTTAGCTAACTATATTAATTGGTAGCTCCTAAAAGGCATCCTTCAGTCTCAGCTCTCACCAGGCTGAAAGGAGCACACCTCCTCCTGTGTCTCACCCCACATCATGACAAGGGTGGCGCAAGTGTTATGTCCCAAGGTGAGATGTAGCTTTACAGGACTCCCAGTTCCTCCAAAGGAACCGAAAGCCACATTTACCATTCCTCCTTCCCTGCAGCATTAAACGTTGACTCGATTAGGAAGTGTAAACATCATAGGTAAGATCCGAGTTGGTGTCAGCTGGAGTAGGCCCACATAAGACAGGGAAGAAGCTCTGCTGGTGTACATCAACTGAGCACCTGACCAAGCTTCCGTAGCAGGGATGTACCTTCAGGTTCTTTTTCTCTCTTTTTCCTTTTGTCTCTCCTTCATTCCTTATTTCTTTTTCTTCCTTCCTTCCTTCCTTCTTTTCTTTCTTTCCTTCTTTCTTTCTTCCTCCTTTTCTCTCTTTTTGTCTCTTTCTCCCCCTTTCTCCATTTCTCTCTTTCTCTTCTTCTCTCTATTTTAATCTCTCTTTTCCTTGTTTCCTCACTTTCCTCTTTTCTCTCTTTCTTTCCTCCTTGCTCTCTTTCTTTCTCTCTACACAACAGATACTTGGGTGTTTTCTGACTTCAGCGATGGCACTGCAGGAATTGCCACTGCAAATCAGAAGAACAGTGTACCAAGTCCACTCCCCTTTCCCGACAGCTGTCAACACCAGGTGTTGGTGAGGGCAAGGAAGGAGGCACGCTCAGCAGTTCCCACCACGCTGAGGAGCGCTCAGTTGTGAACACAGCGAAGAGAGAGGATGCAGACCCCTCACACACAGATAGATTATTTCAGCTCTCTGGAAACCTTACTTTTATTAGGTAAGTACCTGATTTGATTTTGGATTTTACTAATTCTGTCTGTTAATTCTATTCTTAGAGTTCTCTACCAAACTGAAATCCATTTTAGTGTTTCCTGTACATATGCACTGTGAAAGTAATGATCAAATTAATATTTTAAAATACCTTCATGTCCTTATTTTCTAAGAAGAGATGCTGAACTGATCTCTAAACCATACTTGACTATATAAAGATGATAAACTGACCTCTAAGCCATACTTGACTGCATGTATCTGTAGTACTTCACCTTGCATACACCTTCTCTTCAAACCTTAAGCAATATTGTCATCTCTACTTTTCTTTCTTATGAAAGGCTCTTTATTCCCTTACTACAATTCTTCTTTTTTTCCCATTTATCTTATACTCTAATTGAGATTCTCCTTATTGAACTACCTAATCCCAGTTCTTTCGCTTGATTTTTTTTAGTTCTATTTTTTAAAAATCCCCCAAAAATTACATGAAAGTGAGGGTAATGCAGAGGCTGTTACACTCTGGAGCAATTTATGTGGCTTGAACAAGTTAGTATTTTCTGAGAATACACTTTAAAGTGGCTAAATTTCATGGGAAAATTGAAAGAACTTAATTGCATCGGAGTACATATTTAATAGCACAAAACTGTTTAATAGTTTCGGTCTTAGAAATTATTGAAGTGTTACATCACTTTTAGATACCAGCAATTTTTTTAACTTCTTGTTCATAAAAAAATGCAATGTCAAGTCTAACAGTTTGGAAAAGATTGGGGAATGCTGATTATATCTGGGAAACGGTTTGGAAAATTTGTTTTCCAAAGAAAACTCTGACGCTGAGTTTGACTAAATTATTTTTAAAGAGACATCAAACCAACACTTTGCATTCATTGTGAAGGCAACTGTGCTTTCATTTTTCCTGTCCAGTGAAAGAATTTAGAAAGCATTAATTCACACATTTCTAGTCTTTTTTCTCCAGTCTAATAAGCACTTAATTTGAGAAAAACTACATTAAGACAACAACAAGCAAATTAGTAATTCCTACACTATGGATTGCAGACGATTCAGAAGGATATGGAAAGTGGTGTCCAGACAGTGCTTTTAGATAAAAGCATGCTGACGAAATAGTTCCTCTCTTTCACTCCCACAGCATTTTTGTAGGGCCCTTTAGTAAGAAGAAAAATCCTTGAGAAGAATCCTTGAGTTCCCCCCAAAACACCTGTGTTGACAAAGAGAGGAGTTTTCATGTCAGCATTATCACCAGAGTGCTTTTTGCACTCCTCAGGCTCTCATGACTTTCCCAGTAATAGGAAAGCTCACTACCACCTCAAGGGATTATGAAAGACCACTATGGCCACTGGAAGATTTAGACTGGGTAATCTCCTGAGAAAAGGACAGCTTGTGTTTGAACCTTTTCATCCCAGGAAAGCAGCATGATTTTTCAGTGTTTTCATCATTATCATGATGATGATGATTACAATTATTTACTATTGTCTCATTCACATTATACCCATGCTTAGATGTGCTGCAGGGGTAAGAGCCCACAGCAGGGGAGCCAATGAAAGAGAAGAGCCAAAGTCTCTCCTTCATCTCCTTGCCTGTCGTGGTCACCTGCACCCCAGGGCAGGCATGTCAGACTGACCCAGGTGGTGTCTGCTGCTGAGCTGCACCCAAATTTCAGAGAAGCCCAAAACCTTCCCTCCACAAGGCCTTTGTTTAGGAGACAGCGGTGAGGGTTTCTTAGCTGCAGGAACACCCAAACAATAAGGCTGGCTAATGCACAGACAGTATATTTAATTTCCCATGGGAGTGTTGCTGCTTAAGGGAGCATTGTACAGGCAGATACGGCAGAGGTACTGCCAAGGCTTATTTCATTTAATTACAGTGCCTCATTACTGACAAACATCCATTTCAGTCCATGAAAGGTGTAGGCTATTTTATAGAGGGCCTTGTGGCTCCTATTTATTTTCTCCTGAGTTTGATCTTGCTAGCTATTTGAACTAGATGCCGTCAGGCAGCAAGAAATGCTTATTAGAGTATAATGAAGGAGGAAGGTCAAGGAGGAGGTGGAAAATTTCTGAAACAGCACCTTAGCTGAACAGGAAAACTGAAACAGTAAATTGTGCAAGGCGTAGATGTATCTGTCTCTATATACACGTGTTGTAGACAGACATGACCTATATATACGGTCAGATTCCATAGTTAAACAAAACTTATTTTTACGATTTCCTACATCAAAGCTGGGTTTTCTTAAAGCACTTTGTCTTTGCAAGACCACTGGGTGTTCACAGTGGTCTTTTTCTTCTTTTCACAAAGGGACCATGCCACTGGGTGAAACTTAAAATTAGGGGTAGGAGAACTCTTCCAAGGAGTCATGAGCCTTAGTCACTGCACTACATTCCCTGATTTACTGCCATGCTTGTTTCTGATCACTGATGAATGATCATGCAGTTCACAGTGTCATTGTTCAAAACCATTTTGGGATAAAATGTGTGCCTGTAATTTTACTCACTCTATCGTTCCCTATGGGTCTTGTGGGGCAATGAGAATTCCGGGTTTGTGAATATCAGCTTGCCCCCAGCCATGCTCAAACACTGTGCTCGCGCTCCCAAGACCACAACAGAGGTCCAGCTGAACTGACCAAAGCTCCTGAGGATGACAAACCCTGGTCTGCCACATGTTAAGATTTTCTGCCTCTTCTGCTCAACAAGATGGAAGCAAAAAAATTAAGCACTGCAGGACAGTGAAAAAATAAAACCACAGCTATGGCCAAGCTGCATCCTAGAGGTGATACGAGAAGGCCTTCTGTCAGATGTGCTATTAGTAAAGAGGAGAATAAATGTTGGAAGGAGTGTTTTGGATTTAGCAAAGTGTAATTTAAAGCAGGAGGTTGCAGTACTAGCAGCAATGCCATAGTCTCTCCAGCAAATTGCTTGTGTGTACACAGGGAGCTAATGAAGTAGTCCATGTTTTGTCACTGTCAGCAGAGGTGGGCAATGGAGGAATAATCTGGGGAACAGAATTAAGCTGAGTGGGGTGAACAGGTTTTGTACAACAAGTAAGGATTTCAGGAGAGTATTTGGTATGTCACATGAGTTTTACTGAAAGCTGTAGGTGAGCAGGTTTGAGCATACATATGGCAAGGTAGGTTAAAACTAGCTGAAAGTGATTAAACAGGATGTTTTGCAGACCTAGCAGGATAGGCCCAGAGAAGCTGGAAGAGAGAGGAGGAAGCAGCCAGTAGCCAGGAGCAGGCACTGCCCACAGCAGCATGCACGAGTGCCACTGAGCTGTGTCCTGTTTGGGTGCACACAGCCACAGACACTGTAAAGGGAACACCACGGTGTCTGAGGGAGCCAAGGATGCCTAGGAAAGCAAGTGACTGATCCAGATCAGCTATCAGGGCAGAGGGAATGACTAGGACCTCTCTGGTATCAGTGAGCACAGCTGAGACTGGGGAGAGGAGGAAACAAGGAAGCCCCCCGAACTAAAAATTCCCTGCAGCCTTTCCATTACAGCTGATTTTCTCTTGGCTGTGTGGGAAATCCCTGTGTCCTGTGTTGAGAGAATGTGAAAGCAATTTTCCACATTTGGATTTCAGACCTGGCATACAAGACAGTGTCCAGGTCTCTGTATCACTAGCATTGGAGATGTGAGAAAAATCTCTGCTTCCAACAGGTTTTGCTCAATACACAGAGGAGCTCTGCAATCCTTGGCACTGCTCTTTTGCAGGTGTTTCATGGCATGCACCTCACACCGCAGCACCTCAGGGATTATCTCAGAGTGGATGTAAAACACCTACTTCTCTGATGGCAGCTGATGCCTTTCTTCTTACACACCTTTTATGTCCTAACATGCTACCTAACACTACATCTTCTGTCTCTCTCCAGTTACAAGGTGTGTGTCCTGCTGATGGACACAGCTCACCTTTTGCATGTCATTGTGTGAGGCAGCAAAGTCTGAAGCAAACAAGGGCAAGTTTCTCATGTGGGAGCAGAGCGATGTAGGGGTTAAGCACGGTGTTGGGTTTAAAATCAGCGCTCAGAACAGGACTCCAGATTTGGCTAGAACTCAGGGGAAAAAAGAGAGTTTATGCCCTGTAGAAGAAGGGGCAGGCAACTGCAGAGAACTACAAAGATATTGGAAGATTATGCATAAGAAGGACCAAAGCTGAACTAGAATTTAATCTGGCTACTGCTATAAAAGACAATAAAACATATTTCTATAAATATATCAGCAACAAAAGGAGGGCTAAGGAGAATCTCCATCCTTTACTGGATGGGGGGGAAACATAGTGAAAAAGGATGAGAAAAGGGCTGAGGTACTTAATGACTTCTTTGCCTCAGTCTTTAATAGTGAGGACTACCCCGTTGTCCAAAGGGTACCCAGCCCCTTGAACTGGAAGACAGTGATGGGGAGCAGAATGAAGCCCCCATAATTCAAGGGGAAATGGTCAGTGACCTGTTACACCACTCAGAAATGCAGAAGTCTATGGGGTCAGATGGGATCCACACAAGAGTACTTAGGTAGCTGGCGGAACTGCTCACCAAGCCACGTTCCATCATTCACCCGCAGTCTTGTCTTACCAGGGAAGTCACAGTTGACTGGAAGTTAGCAAATGTGATGCCCATCGACAAGAAGGGTCATAAGGACACGTCTGTTTGTCAGTCTGACCTCAGTGCCTGGGGGCGTTATGGAGCAGAACAACTTGAGTGCATGTACAGGACAACCAGGAGATCAGGCTCAGCCAGTATGGATTTATGGAAGGCAAGTCCTGCCTGACCAACCTGATCTCCTTTTATTACAGGGTGACCCACTTAGCGGGTGAGGGAAAGGCTGTGGATGTATTTACCTGGACTTTAGTAAAGTGTTTGACACTGCCTCCCACAACATTCTCCTGGAGAAACTGGCTGCTCATGCTTGGATGGGTGCATTCTTCTCTGGGTAAAAGAGGCTGAGGCTGCGCCCAGAGAGTGATGGGGAATGGAGTCCCATCCAGCTGGTGGCCGGTCACAAGTGGTGTTCCCCAGGGCTCTGTGTTGGGCCCAGTCCAGTTTAATACCTTTATCAACAACCTGGACAAGGGAATCTAGGGCAGCAGCAGTCGCTTTCCAGAGAACAACAGGTTTTTTGGCAGTGGAGGATGAACTGTATGTCAGCCACCCCAGCGTACAGGGTGAAGCTGAAGATGGGAGCCTTTCCTTTTATCCTGGGGAAGCAGAGGTACAGGGGGCACTGGGAGGAGTTGGGGCTCCTCTCGAACAGCACTGGGGAGCAAACCTACAACCAGCAGACACCTACAGGGGTATTTCACCCTGGCAGCTTGTGCACTGCTTTCCTGAAAGTCAGAAGCAGATGTACTTGCCTCCCCCTTTTCCTGGCTTGCTGGCAAGTTTTGGATGGGCTCTGCCCTGGCAAATCCATTACTCACAGTCAGCAGAAAGCTTTCAACTACATAAACAAGATGCCCTGCTCTCTGAGTCATTAGCACCACCAACTTTAGGAGTTGAGTAAGTCATTAGTTTCTTCCAGAAATATCATTTTCCCTTGGTAGTTTTCCAGGCTAAGGTTGCCAAAGCCTTCCTGGATGGTACAGGTAATACCCTTTCTCTTTTATGTTCAAGTTCCCAGGACAAGCTGTTAGCCAGGTATGTCTCCCTGGGCATGACACTAGTCAGCAGGACCGAAACTTGCTCAGATTCTATTCCCTCCCTCAAACCTCTAATCCTCAGGAAAAAAAAAAAAAAGCTGTTGTCCAATTTACAGCATATTTTCTCCTCCCTAAACAGCTGGAACATCAAGTCCTTCTGCAAAACTCACACCATTACAAACCAGTGACACATAATTAAATAACAGTTCCAGCAAACAGGCCCATAGAGTATTTGCCCTCTTCACTGATTGGGCAGGTTTAAAGATCCCTGTCCTTTTTAAAAAGTCAAACACAGAAATATGTGAAAGGACCTGCAAAACACATAGTGTTTTGGTAAGATGGCCCATTCTTAGTGGTCTTAAAACACTGACACTATTTTTTTAATGACTGTCCCCAAACAGTTCTTCAACTTGTCTTGGCCTTAGATAAGACGGTTACAGTGGGAGAACTAGATTCACTTTCTTGTTACATTTTTAATCGGTATTGGACAAATTGACTTTTAAAATCCTTTCCTTTCACTCATCACAATCCTTCCCTTCTCTACTTCTTCCTATTAACACTGTCTTGTAAAAACTCAGGGCTGACCTTGGCTTTTGAAACCAAAGGCAGGACTCTTGTGATCAGGCATTCACCAATAGACAAGAAAAAAATACTGAATGTCAGTGTTCAAATACTCCTCCTAAGGAAACATTGCTGTTTCCCAGTTAAAAGAGCCCATGGCCACACGTGGGTCATACCTGGCTTCCACTACAGTTGGTGGGAATTAATTTTCCCAAATATCTTCATTGGCCCTGGTTCTGCAATAACTGGATTTCATTTTATTTCCATGGATATGAGGAATTACCCCAAGTGACTTGCAAGAGATTGGAAAATAAGCTCATGTAGTATAAAAAGTTGGAAATTCATGCATTCTGAGTACTGTTCTTCACATGAAATTTCATCCCAAATGCCAGTCCAAACCTGCCATTACAGTTTGCTACATAAATGACATTTAAGAGTGTGAGCACTAATGGGAAAGTTACAGTCACATTAAAGCACAGTACTTACAGTCACATTCACTTTCTCACCAAAAGAACCCAAAGCATGTTTTAAACAGACATACCACTGTTTCCTCTCATCATATATTTAATTAGAACAGATAAATCAAATTACTTCCTTTGCCTGTACAGCATAAAATCCCTGTGTAATTACAGATGAGAAGGCCATCCTGCAGGCTATTTTGTGGCATTATAAATGTGCTGATTCACCTGATCTTGAGCCAAGCTGCACTTTAATCTTCCGAGTCTTGTTTTAGTTTGAGGAACAGCCAAACACACCCAGTTGGGCAGTAGAGATTAGGTTTCCCACTATTCAGTACAACAGACAAATAAAGTAATTACTTTTCTGACATAGGTTTGGGGTTTTTTTGATAGTAAACTATTGTAATCCATAAGATCCATAAGAATTTAATGAAAACAGAGAAGAGGGGAGGGGGCAGGGAAGATTGATAGGCAATTTCTATTATGCATTTGTTAATTAACAGGCACAGAACTTTTCTTTGGGTCAGGAAACACTGTTGCTTTAGTTGCTACACAGTGTCCCCACTGCCCTCAGTACCAAGTGACCCTGATCTACAGTAGTACAAATAACAGTGACAGCAGGCATAGGGACAATGATGATGATTGTCATGATGATAATAACTTTCAGCTGTGACTGCAAACAGTGTCCCAAGGAGTACTGGCCAACAGAGTTGATCCTGGTTTCAAATGCCCATCACAAATCCAGACAGAAGAGCTGCAGAGACTAGGTCATGATACAGCTGGCTTTCTGGAACAACACGAGCTGTGGACTCTTGTTCAGCAGCTGAGATCTTTGATTCCCATCTGTGCTTCAGTAATCGTCTGTCCCTGGCAGAAGCATCCAGCTTTGGCCTGGGGACTCCTGGTGCTGGAGACTTTCTCAACTCCTCCCATTTCAGCAGCTAATTGTGCCCAGTGCTAAACCCGGCCAGCTTCACATGTGAGAAACGATATCTTGTCCCGCCTTTATCTGTCAGATGAAAGAAGCCCACAGTTTCATGTATCCTCCCCTCCCCTTCACATAAGCACTCAGACTCTGGATTCCCTCTTCCCTTTCTCTGCAATTAGTTAAATGTACTGTGCCCATCAGCCTCCCCTTCCCCAAATCACTGCTCTCTCCCAGCTCTTTGCAGTTGGCCCCAGCCCAGCGGCAGGCACAGATGGCAAGGGGATTTGTCATGGCTCTGCCCTCCTCTCCCATCCCACACTCCTGGTGCTCAGCTTTCTGTGGCCCCTAAATATGTCCCCTTGGGCAAGGCACCTTTGACATGGATGCCCTTTGGTACAAGCCTCCTGAGCACCCACAGAAGTGATACAGGCTCCTTGATCCAGGCTTTCTCACTACTTGATTGCTCCTATCACAACAAAGGTGCCAGAGTGTGCTATTTTCCCTCTGGCGCCCCTTAGCTGTTAATTCCTATTCCTCTGATTTTTGTACCATCTGCAATTGTGTCCTCAGTCAGCCATAATCCTCTGTTTCTTCCAAATCACTGGTGAATTCCAGACAGGCTTTTCATGTGACTCATTCCCCATGAAACATATTTTACCAAAATCTCCCATGGATTGGTAATTCCCCATTAACACTTTTTGATTCCTTCAGGCCTTCATTTGAATCAGCAGATGACTTCTTGACCACTGTCTTTTAGGCAGCGACTGCAACAGGAACAGAGTCAATCCCCCAGGGGTTAAGAGCATTCTTTCTTTACCCAAAAATATTTTTTCCCCTTTTAATCAGAGATTGAATCTTGGAATCCAGTCTTTTCTAGGAAATGTTCTTCAGCAGAAGATGGTGTAGATGTGAGTGCATGGGGTCAGCAAGTTTCCACTGTACTTGGGTGAACCATCTTCATGGATGTCCTTGCTGTGCGTTCTACAAAGAAATTTTGGGTAGCCTGGGGGTGGCTCCAACAGGGTGGTGCTTTAGAGTGAAGCCACAGCAGCCTTTGCAGGCAGTCTTTATTCCATTTTCTATAGAAAATAGATATATTCTTATATCCAGAAACTGTACCAAGTCTTCATATGATCAGTTCTATGGTTTTGCTTCTTATTTTAGTGAAGTTCACATTTTTTTTGTTTTCATGGTCAGACACAAGCCTCAGCCATAGTAAAAAAGCAGTGAAACTCATAATGAAGTCTGGGTTGAACAAAACAAATCAAAAGTATCAGAAAGAGTAATCAAAAAGAAAATGTTTATATTTATGGATTATATTGCTTTTGCTGCTTAAAGGAAGGGACAGACTAGAAATTACTAGGGTTCATTAAATCTTCTTATTATCCTGTATATTCAGTGGTGAACACTGAAGAATTGCAGTTTCAACTTATGCCAGGGGACTGGATATCTTCCAGACTCACTCACAGGACCAAGGTGAGCACTGACTTTCTAGCCAATGTAGTCACTCTACACCTTTTAGGGGTCCAGAGAAGAAAGTGAACTGGAGCTTCCCTGGGAGATAGAGCGGAACATCATGCAATTTCAGAATTGGCAGATGGTGAAGGCTCCCTTTGCTTCTGCTGAAGGCTTGCTAACCACACAGTTGTACTACAGCATGGGCACAGAGGATGCAGAGTATAAAGCGTTAATACAAAGCAAACATGAGAGTATTTGTGGACAGTGCCATAACAGGGAGAAAAAGGAAGGCAAAACCAAACCGGAAATTCTCTGCAGCACACAGAGGCCACTCAGTCTTGGGAGCAAGTGGACAGTGAATGGTGAATGAATATGTAAACATCACATTTCCGCAGGTTTCTGGCCTGAAGACCTACAGTCTATATCCTCATTTCCTCAATGAACAACTTTCTCCTCTGGCCATGACCTCACATTTGAGATACAAGTTGCCACCATTTCAGTGTTCCTAAACCTATAATGAATCAAAAGCAAACATCACAGACAGGAACACATCCTGTAATGCCTGGTTGTTGAAGAGATAAAGAAAGCACTTTCTTTGCCAGTATCCCATGCATGTTGGAACTCAGTAATAGAATGTTTTGATCTACCAGCCTGCTGTGTTGACATACTGAAACAAAAAGTGCTTCCACTCAGCCAAAACCACATATCTTGGCAATCTGCAGCCTGAAAGACAACAAAGACGTAGTCTAAAAACTTGGCAACTGTCCTGGCACGCTACACCTTGGGATTAGCGAGTCAGTCACGCTATGCTGGCTCTGGTTTTACCATAATGCAATAACATGATGGGAAATACTGGAGTGTTGGTCCTCAACAAATCATCTCTGCTGGCTTTCAGGAGCTGCTTCAGAAGCAAGGTAAATCCCTGAGCTAGGAAGTTACGTTCCTTCCCATAATCCCCTCCTGGTGAATGAAAGGTGTTAAATGGAGGAAAATACTTACTGCATACTGCAACTCCCTTTCTCTTATTTGCCCGTTCTCTACTGCAGGTGTTTTCTAAGACCTGAACCATTGCACCATGAATACAACACTTGCACATCTCTTTTTAAGCACTGACAAACACATTAAGAGGTCAGATACCACATTCAGCCAGGCATCCTGGAGGCAGATTACCAGAGGTCTCTGTGTTGGTGAAAAGACACTGCACTGGCATGTTTCTAGTGGGACACTAGGCTGGAGGAGAGCAAAGGAGAGAAAATGAGAATAACTTTGGGCTATTAGGACAGGCTAGGGCAATTTCCAGCAGGAGGCATTCATCAAATATAATGTCTTGTGGATGGGCTGCAACACCCAAATTAAAAAGCCATCGTGCTAATTGCATAGACAAGGAACTAGTAAACCCCTGGGTTAATTGTATAAACTTTAACACAATGCTGAAAACACTGGAGCCATGATAATCTCTGCCACTTCAGGATCTGGCCTTACTCTGCAGAATGATGTCTGTGAAAACATTAAATCAGTGTTTGAGGACTTTAGAAAATATATAGAATCTACTGTAAAAGTCTTATAAACCAATGAATTTCACCTCCTTGGGCTAAAACCAGTGCATAAATGGTGTGCCATTTAAATGGTGGTGTTAGATGCAAAAATCGGTTGTTTCACTGCAGATGGAAAAAGAAAAGAAGAATTTATAGGAAAATCAGGTAAGCAAACATGATGTATACCAGACAAAATAACAGAAACGTTCTGAAGATCACATCTAGTAAGCATATGGATAAATACAGTACATTAATGAAAAGTTGTAGGGTTTCTGCAAAGTGAAGTCATATGTCACAAACTTCCTAGACTCATCTGAAGGTAACAAATGTGCAAACAAATCAGATGTCATTCTATAGCTGGGTTTGTAGAGAGCGTTTGAAGCGGGTCACTCACAGGAGACTCTTAAAGAAATTAAACTGATCTAGAAAATGAGAGAAAAAGAGACTTTTCAGGTGGAAAAAGACTGTTAGAAGTTAAGGATTAACAGTGGAAATAATGTGGTGAATGTAAAGATATGTGTCTTCTGACTGTCTTTTCTCCCGCACCAAAAGTACACTCACACCTTCCTCCCCTCACCTTGAAAATTGGGATCAGTCAGCCACAATTTTTTTTCCTTTATTTTTCCTTTTGAAAAACAAGGTTCTGTTCATAACTTGAGAATTTAGTACTGTAGATATTTTCCCTTTAAGAGGGAAACACTGGCACCACTGAAGAAGGGAGGCAGCAAGAATGCCCATTCTGTTGACAGAAGATGAGATATGGTGCCTGTGTTTGGCAAGGACTTGGCGAACAGTAAACCAGTGATCCTACACTCAATATCAGCAAGAGTTCTCGAACAAGCAACTATAAAATCAGTTTGTAATTACTTAGAAGACTTCAGCAAGACTGAAAATAATCAGCATGGTGATCTGAAGAGCAGTCTCTGACTTGGTGGATAAGTCGGAAGCATTAGATCCAGATATTTCTTGACTTCAGTAAGGTTTTTAGTAGCACCACATGATACTCACAAAAGCAAGTTAATGGACATTGGTATAAACATAATGCACCCATCTGGTTGGAAATACAGTTTGAAGGATCACACCTCAGGAATTTGGTGTCTATTTTTATATGTGCTCCTGCAAGGGCCTTTCCTGAACAAAGTTGTAATCAACATTTTAGTGAACAGCTGAGAGGGCAGAGAAGAGTGGGCTGAAATGTGAGACACCATGCTGGAAGGTTTGTGAACCATCAAGGACTAGAATTCAAACTAACTATGAGGAATCAAAAAGATCAAAAACCAAACAAGAATGACATTCAGAAATGACAGTGCATGGTGCAATACTTGAGAAAGAAAAATCAAGCATGCAAATAAGTGCTTAGTTAAAAAGGAAGGCTGGGGTTTGAGGCTGATTCTAAGCAGAATATGAAGTAATAATTTAACTCATCTCAGCTGTACTAATGGCAGCATCATACATATCTCACAGGAGATAATGACAGCTTTCTTCTCTTTCCCAGAAACTACCTCAAATGCCACATTGTGTTTGGTTACAAAAGACGTGGAGAAACTGAAGAGAGAGTGTCTGGATTACGAGATGTTGAAGCATTGACTATGAGAGAAGATTGTCCTCGCTTACCCCAGGCACAGGCAGGTTTGGGGAGGGTGATTAGATAGCAATCTTCTGATGGATTGCTCTAAAGGTTATTTGAGAGAGGACTGTGATAAACTTGTCTTCACAGTTACTCAGAGAAAATAAAAGGAAATTATATCAATTTGCAGCAAAGAAGATTTAATTTATACATTTGGAAAAACCCAACCTTTTTGACCGGAGCCCTGAAATAGCAGAATAGCCTCATTAGGCATGTTGAAAGTTTGCAGAAACCCACTGGACAAACCGTTTTAGGCAATGCCTAAATGCAGTTCCTCCTTTCTCGATGAAAGGACTTTACATAGATCTTCTCTAAGAGCTCTTCCAAACACCATCTTCTTAGTCTACAGTTTCATTTTTAGGTAGTGAATCTTTGAAGTTACATATATATAAATTCACCAGGTTTTATTCACACTGAGAATTAGTCAACTTTATATCCAGTACTAGCTGGCCTACATGTTGCATGCTTCACTGATTTGTGTATGACTGTTATGATATCTGCTGTTCTCAGCTCAGCCAAAGAACGTGCTGACCTTATAGGCTTCACCAATAATTTTTCTACCATCCAGCAGTAAATGAGGAAACAAGTATGAAAGGTGATGATTCCACAGTACCTGTTGTCCATGCTGTAATACTGCCTACAGGCTATAACTGAAAATCCACTGAATGAGTACAGCCCGTGTGAATCACGGTTACGAGGCGTTCAGTACATTTACAGCTCCATGCACCCCTATAAAATCCCATCTTGGTTGCCAAGAACATATCTCTAAGATGTAAATATTTTTTTTTTTTAACTACTGAGGGGAAACAATAATCTGACAAAAATTAATTCATAGGTGTGAAGTTTTGCTCAATATTTTGTAAAAACTTGTAAGAAACCTGTTGATATACTGTGTGGCATCTTTATAGATGCCGAATATGCCGAATACAAATAGGAAACAGATGTCTTCTAAGTGAAAAGATAAATTCTAATCTCAGTCATTACATGCTAACTTTTTCTCTTTCCTCATGTTAATCTGTTCTTCAATTTTTAATTTTCTGTTTTAAGCAATACTGCTTTTGTTACTGATTGGATTGCCACAGTATATTTTGTCAAAGTCAGGTCAGTTTTTTTCCCCAGAAGTAAATGTGAAGTTCTCATTTAGTGAAAATATAACCTTACAGTATAAAAGAAAGCTTCTTAGGTTTTTAGACCATTTACCTTTCCTAATGACCATCTGTACACAGGCTGTGTGTCAACTACCACCATCAGTATTTATTCACTCAACACAGACTTTCTGGTTTTCTTCACAGGCCAGGCTTTGTAGAACAGGCACAGAGGTATTACCTGTAGTATCTCTGCTTGTCCTGTGTCAGATCTCATAAAAAATGGAACATCACCTCATTTACAGACCCTAAGCACTGGCCACAGTTAGGAGGTGGCATCCAGAGAATAAAGTGCTGCTCTTACATGAGCATACAGTAATAGAAGGAAGAAAAAACCTAAGATTGAAGGAAAACTATTTAAAGTATCTTTCAGATAAAAACTGACATGCATTCTAGAATTAGAGGATGCAAAAACACAAGAAGGGCACAAAACTAGAGAGATAATAATGCGTAAACGATCAGTAATGTATGGTAAATTCATTTCTTTCATTGCTTGCCTGATTGTCCTAGAGCAGAAATCTTCCACCAAAGTGTAGTGTTGATCATGTCAGTCAGGCCTGGCCTAACACCTCTTTGATTTAATGTGCTATAGGAGACAGCAACAGCAATTTTCAGCTGACTGCTGTGGAAACATAGCTATTTTTCATGCAGATGTGTTCAGAGGTGAAATTTATGAGTTTAAGTGGAACAGATCTGAAACTCAATGGTTTTTTGTGGTATAAAATCTTCTGCCTCATTTTGGCTATACTTGCCATTTGGAGATTTTGTATTTATCCCAGCCTGTAAACTAGAGCAACATTAGTGAGTGTGAACCTGAGAGAACCGTCCAAGCAGCAAGGGTTGTCATGAAAACCCAGACAATCACATTTTGAGCAGTCCTGCTTTATTTTGTCAATTTTTGGCTAAAGAGATCAGGCGGGAAGCTAAAAACCTGATGGTCTCATGCCCTCTTGTCTGCAGCCACTTTCCAGAGGAGAGGAACTGTGTTTGAATTTCAGTTTCATCGTGCAGCCTCCAACACACAAGCTATCAGCCAGTTCAGCAGTTGTGCAAATACATTCTTGTCCATTAAACATCTACAGAGCTGTGTGTTATGAACGAGTAATACTATTTTATTGCTGGGTTCATTCAGGACTTGGCATGAGTGTCTTTGTGAGTTATTTTTGTGCCATTTTTTTCTCTTGAAAATGTCTGAAATAGTTTAAATGTTTTAGGATGTTCTGCCTTTGAATGGAACATATTTTAAGATACTCATACTGTGGAAATCTGCTATATGTCCTACAGCCCCAAATAAGGTACCCAAAAAGAGGAAAAGATGAACAGAGATGGCTTTGACCTGTCCTTATACCTTTTGGATGCAGTGTTGCTCCAGCAGTCCAAGTCAATCCTCACAGGCACTGCAAGTTGCCCTAGGTCTTGCAAAGAGCAGCATTTCTGGACTGAAGTGCCTCTACATGATTTTACCACCTCCTGGTGACCAGTCAAGCCAGTCCTGTTTCCGGCATGTTGCTCATGGCCGTATTTGGGAGAGTTTATTAGACAACTCTTCCTTGCCATCTTAATTCCTGACCTGAAGCACCACCCCTCTTCATTTTCAAACCCATAAAACCTCTTTCATAAATCTCTGCCCCTCTCACCCAGAGCACACATTCTTCAGCTTCTGGGTAATACAACTGTGAAGGTGAGTGTTTTGGTCCAGTATACATAACTGTATGGCAAAATGATATTCATATCCTGACAGATGATTGGAGCAAAAAAGGTGTTGTCTTTTGAACAGCCTGCAATGTCAGAGATGTATCCACAAGATCATCTGATTGTGTTTCTCATAGTGGACCAAGTATTCGATCACATGCTTTCTTCTTTTTAAACTTACAATCTTCATGAAAGATACTGGAAAGCAATTTTAACACCTGTACTAATCATCTGTGAGAACTGAGGAACAGTACAATGGCAGCAGAGATAAGCAATGGGAAGAAAGTAAATCAATAGGCTTACTCTGCTATGCAAATTTAAATATTTACATTTGTGGGATTAATGCCTAATTGACATTACTAAGAAAAATATTGGCTTTCTTTTGGGAAAATTCTGTTCATATACATGGTTCATGAAAGGAAGAAATCTGGGAATATGTGATGCTGGAAGAGATGTGAAAAATGAGGACTGGTGTAGAGGTGCAAGTTGAATATGAAATTGCAAATCAAGCTGCCACAGTGGGGGGAACCTCATAATGGAGCAGAAGATGGATATTCCTGTGCTTTGCTGAGCTAACAGCATGGGCTGTAGCCTGGGCAGAAAGGCAGCAACAGTTAAATTCTGCAGTGATTACAAGTTTATAGTCCTACTTAGTCTGTTTAAATGTGGTAGGTTCCTGGATATACACCTTATTATGCCTCAACCAGGTGATTGTCAACCCTGTTCCTGTAATGGCAACTTTTTTTAACCTGGTAACACCTTACACAAGATGAGTAGTCTCAGCTGGTCCATCTTAACTAGAAAAGCCTCACTGATGCCTGATGCTGCAGCTATGGACTTAGTCTGGCAATTTGTCATACAAGTACAGTTTTGCAAACAAATTCATTCAAATACACTAATTATGATGATATTTGTCCTCTTAACAATTTCCAGGGGTAATACTTGAAGTCATTGATTGTGGCTGGATGGGTAAGAGACGATCACTTCATGGTCTCCTGCCGACAGTGCAGATGAGAGCTGAGGAGCAAAGACACTGCTTTCCTCATCCACCCCCTGTGTCTGCACTTGTTCTTTGTAAGGTTGAAAAGCTTTTTACAATGAATGATTCCAGTGACATGACTAGTAAGAAATCTGAGCCTTGGATGCAGAATTGAAGCAGAGAAATGAGAAGGAGTTAAAGAAACAGCAAGAGGGACTTCCGTGGCTGTACTTGTTTTTCTTGGATAGACTTTGGACTGTTCACCTTGTCTCTCAGAAATTATTCGGTGAACTGGTGACTCCATGGCGTTTATTATTTTAATTACCATCAAACCATGCAGATGAAATTTACTGGATAATAAATCTGTAGACAGATGTACTCTGAATATTTTCATGCGCAATTGTAAATTTGGGAAAAGAACAAGATTTTACTTACCACATTTAATTGGGCACAGAACAGAAAGGCTCAGGAATTTATAGCCAATACTTTCATCCACTAAAAACATGAGATTTTTCCAATTTGTAAATTATTGGCTTAATTTAATTCAAATTGTGTCAGCAGGAGCACCTTGGAGTCATTATTGTTTGTAGAGCTTGACCCTTTTGAGGGATGTCCAGAGGAGGGAAGAGCAGAAGTTGGGAGGAGCACAGAATTATTTGTACGCCACAAATACTTAAAAGATATAGGGAACTGAGTGTGTTGGATAAAACCTATTGAGTCCTGTTTTCTTCCAGCTGGTGGCCAGTGTAGGAAGCATATTAGAAGCACAGAAAGTAAGGATTCCACATCAGCATGGGTCATAAAATACAAGTGAAACTGCCAAAGGCCTTAGAGACTGTTTTCCTGCCAAAGGCCCTTAGGGACTGACCTTAGGCAGCTGTTTTCCTGCTCACAGTTACAGGGAGAGGTTGCTCTATGTGGCCATCTCTGCTGTACCCCGATTTTACAAAATACAAAGGCTCTTGAGAGGAATGAACTTTGAACTAGTCATTTGTAGAATTAATTTGTTTTCTCCCCTTCAACAAATGGCATCAGCCCTGCTTGTGTGAGAGGAAAAGCCAGCAGTAACAATGCACAGCCATGAGTGGCAATCCCAGCCTCCAAACAAGTGTGGATCTGCAAAGCCTTCAGGGGGCTGGCAGAGAGAGAAACGGAGAGTGCAGATGTTGCATGGGAAGGGTCTGTGACAGGTGGCCCCACACTCCAAATTTCTTTAACTTTTTAAAATTTTCAATAAAAATCCCTTTGACCCTGGCATTTTCTATACAGACAGAAATTATTCTCAATGTGCAGTGTTTAGAGTATAATACCAATTACAGGCCCATTTGAATGCTCACAGGAAGTGGCTTCATTACTCATCCTGTTGTCAGCTTCTTTCTGATAATATGTGATAGAAGTAACTATTAATACTTGCAGTGTGGCAAAATGGGAAAGTAAATACCTAAGAAAGCAGTGGTTCTGACAGCAGGCAGCCTCCTCAGAAATGACATATTCTATGATTTTGATGCAACATGTCCTGGCGATCAAGACTGCCTTCAACAGCTGAAAGCATTGTGTCATTAACTGAGCTACATAATGTCAATAACCTTAAATATAAAGACCTAAATCCCTTGCTTTATCCAGTGCCCTGCAAGACACCAAACAGAGCTGGACTCTACCCTTGGCAAAGGAATGGCAAAAGCACTGTGTTTTTCACAGGCACCTTTAATCCCAGCAGGCAGAGCTCAAGAAATACTGTAGGGGATTGCTTCCCAGCTTACTTTGGTATTGGCCTTCCCGCCAGTCACGCTTCGCTGGGTCTTGCTGCGCGTCCTCAGCAGCAGAGATGCATCATTATGCACCCAAAAAAACAAAGAGAGCTCAGATTGCTTCAAAGGACGTGGGATCTGCAGCCCAGGCTGAGGGGGGCTGACAAAGAGTGAGGAAAAGTCAGGCTTCAGTAACTTTTAATGACAGCTCTCGTTAAGATTAAAAAACAGCTCAGCCATTGTCCTGTGATTCAGTCTGAAGGGTGCCCATCACCCTTGTGCTGCAGGTTGCAGCACCACGAAGGAGGTTATTATCCTCAAAATTAATCATTCGGAGCCACAGCAACAGGAGTGCAACGCTCAGATACAAAAGTCACGGCTGTCCGCCAGACTGGAGACTGACTGCTGCCAATGCAGCCATCCCACCTTTTTGCAGGATCCTGTCTCACCCATCAAACTGCATTTTTGTTCCAAGTGGGAAGAAGCAGGTTGTTTGAGCAAAGTCTGTCCTCGTCTCCTTTCCCAGACCCCCTGATCAGCCCCTGGAGTGACTGGTGCAGATGGACACTTACAAATAGCACTGGCTGGAAAAATAGCAAATAAATTACCATCCTTCATTTGTCCCATTTCTTAGTATTTATTTGGCTAACAGAAAGGAAAGTGTAACATTTTAGAAAGCTCTTATCATCCTTTCCTGCTTTTACTGGAAATAAAGACTATGGAAGCAAAAATCTGTGGTCAGGATATGTAGGAGTCAATGCATTCCCAAGCTTTTGAAACTCTCCAGAAATGCCATATACTTAACCTATTTCCTCATCAGTCCCACATGAGCCCTTGGATATCTTTTTGGCTTTAAGAGCATTGTGTCTTACAACATCACAGACAAAATCTATCCAAGTCTTAGTACACTGGCCACATCTTCTGTGATCCTCTACTGAGGATAAACTCTTTTCATCACTCACCTCTCAGTAACTTTCCTGTGTCAAGAATGGACTACGTTCTCATTAGATGAGTGAGACAAAGTGAAAATCCAGCTGTTGATGTTTCTTTTCTTCTGAGAAAGAAATAATATTTTTTTACTATGATTTGTGCTACACTAGGTCCTGAAAGCCCCAGAGGAGACACAAGCCCTGGAATGATACGGGCTACACATGAGATATGGCTACACATCCTGAAAGTTTACAGTCTAAAATAAGAAGACAAACAACTCTGATGTTATTGCAGACAAAGAATATCGCATATCATGAAATTAAACAGTCCCAGTGGGAGAGAGATTTGCTTGGATCTGTGGGTAAGATTGACAGAAATTCATCCCCTGAGTGTAACAGAATAAAAAATGAGCTTAGAACAACGTCTATTACCATACATTTAATAATTTAAATGATGTATACTTCATCTGTGCCTCAATTAACATCAGGCTAGTCCATCTATTTCAGTGCTTGGATATCTTCTCTACTGTCTGGTTTTCTGCTGTACTACTGATAGAGTAATGTTTCATTATTAATTCCTGTTTCTCAGGAATCTTTTATTCTGTAAAATAGCACTTTGTAGCAGTTATCTTGAACTCACAATAGCTTCACATTAAGGATTCAGAGGTATCATATGACTGTTATTTTAACATCATCTGGGTATTCAGTTCCACAGAATTATGAAATGAAATTATGAGAAGGGGTTTAGAGAATTTACATGTAAGACATTTCACAGTCATTAGCAACATCAGCAAAGCCCTGTTGGACCAACACAGGAAGGCAGAAAGAAATGCTCCTATTTTTCTAGTGTTCTGGAGTGGTTTTCCCATTTGTTGATTCTAGACATTTTTTCAAGTGAAACCTAGTTCCAGGAGCATGGGAAATTGCCCTAGATTTACATTAATACACTGTGGAGGACAAAAACCTGATCCTACACAATAAATCATTTTCCATTTCATTTCAATGTGCAACCACATGACAGCACACTGGGGAAAATGGAAATGTAATGGTATCGCAGCTGCTCATGGGCACAACAGCAGGAGGACAAACCCAAGATAATACTGAGTTCAGAAGTTCAGATCCAGCACAGGGTTATAAAAACTGAATTACAACCATTGCTGGACTCGAATCCTTGGAGCAACTACTCCCCTGACACACACACACAGTGTCTTGTGTCCTACAGCAGAATTACTGGGGTGCTTAAAATGACAACTTTCAAGTGTGAGTATTTCTGTGCTTCCCTTGCTATCTTCAGTAATTTCTCAGAAGACCCATGACCTTGTTCTTTTTCTGATAATTATGGGAGTTGCAAACCACACAGAACACCATTTTTAAAATGCTTTTAAATCCTATTTTTTAGCACAATGGAAATGTCATGGCAATAGCATGATGCATGCGCACATATTAAAAGGTTTTTTTCAGGAATAAAAGGGTCTACAAAATGAACGTACTTCTCAGTGTATGTAAAAACCAATTGGATTTTAATGCCTCAGGGCGTGAAAAATCATCATTTAACCCAAAGTTCTCACCATGTTTGGATGGAAGCATCACTCCTAAACCAAAATCGCTACCAGGTACGCTGGAAGAGTGGGAAGGAGAGAAATGCTGTGGAGAATGCACAGGGTCCAGCTCCCCCATAAACTCATGCACCATCACTGGCTGACAAACAGACTGTCCCAAAAGCACCACCTCAGACAGGGTAAGGCTTTGTAATGGTTTTCACACTGCTAAAGATATTTGTAGGAAATGGTGCTCCCTAGGCCTGATGCTCACCAGCTCCTTCACCCACCCTCCACAGTTCAGAGCAAGCAGAGCCATAACAGGAATATTCCCTGATTTTTGCTTTTATCACTGATCCCGAGTTTCTTTGATGTTTTAATTCAGTACAGAGCCTGCAGCAGGAAGAAGGTGTGGGGAGAGGACTAGGGTCACTCGTATCTCCCGCTGCAGCTGAAACCATGGAGGTTTCCGTGGGACTTCAGCAAAAGAACAGACCAGTAGGGAAAGGCCAAGGGAGGCACTGAAGCAACTTAGCAAAACGGTGGGTTTGTTGCTGCGACTTGCTGCTGCACTCCTTTCTGACAGTGATCCAAGGAAACTGCCAGCTGGTCAGAGGATGTGTACTGAAGAGATTTATTGACTTGTGTGGCCTCAAAAAGACCTTGGTGCTGTGTTCAGTGGGTCTCTAATTTGTTTTCACTTGCTATTTTCCTAACAAGATTTTCCATTTCTCTCTCTCTGTGTCTTTTCCATCTGAGAACAACAAATTAGGCTTTTAAGTCTGAATGTAAGGTTATCAAACATTGCAATAGGATTTGGCAACACTTGTGCTATCATGGAATTCCTTGTTGTAGCGAGCATCTCACTGCAACATGACAATATATTCTTAACACAATGGATTTCATAGCAACAGTGAACTCCATCCCAATTCAGGGAAAGGAGCTGAATGGAATATCCACCACGCCTCTGCCTCACTGGAGATATCCATCACGATTTGGCCAAAAGCGCTGCAACAGTTACATGTCACCGTGATTTAGCAAAAACAATCAAACAAAAGAGCTGCTGAAATAAAGTCACTGAAATATGCTTCTTTCAACACACCTTGCATAATATTTCTCCTCCCAAATTTATGTTTCTCTTCTCATCTTTAGGAATCACTAGAACTGCAGCTCCCCTCTTTTAACCTAGGGTCATTTCTCACTCTTTCGGTTGGCCCACCATAGTCTCATGCCGTTCCAGCACCATTTCACTACAAGCAAAATCTATGTACCAATTTGTACTCTGTATTTCCTTTTCCTTCATGCCTAGATTTTTCTAAAACACTTCTATACCTACACACTCATCTACAACAAACTAAAAAAAAAGTACTTTGAAAACTTATTTCTTTTCAGAAGAGAAGGAAATAGGTTTTGCTACTGTTTCATTTATAGGATCCCATTAGGGGCTCGCATAGATATGTTTTGCTGCAGGTTTACTGCATTGCCTGTGATTTCCACTTAAAGGACCCTGGAAAAAACAAAAATCATGATATTTTCCCCCCATCTATCTCAAACAATATCAGAGAGTAGAAAAGAACAGTCATTTGTCTTTTTTAAAATGATATTTTAATTACTCATGTCATGCCTCAGCAAAATGGCAAGCCTTTTGTTAAAATGGGGCTTAATTGCATTATGAAGCCTTCATGGGACCCTCGCACATAAAGCGCTTTTCTTCAGACTTTCAAGACCTAAATTTGCAGTTGGCTCCTGACCAGCGCACTCGAGCAGATAGGCACGTAGGTAGCGGGCAGACCCCGTGTTGATGAAGTAATCACAACTGACTGCCTCGCATGTGCTATTCCACAAATATGCCCGCAAACAAAAATTGCATCTGCATGTTGGTTTTCATTTTAAGTTCATTCAGGAAAAAAAAAAAACCTTAACCAAAAAAAAACCCCAGCCCTTAGTATGTCAGAAAGCATGGAGACACCTTCACGGACTGTTGGCTACGCCTCAGCAAAGCTTTACAACAATCTGTTAGACAAAAAAGAGACTGATGCAGATACCTTAACAAGCATCCCATCTGTGAGGTCATTGGGATATTTCAAACAACTTTCAGCTCTCATTAGTTTAGCGGATTCCACAAGCATGTCCTTATCTTTTGTAACTTTTGCAGCCCAACTTCCTGGGAAAGCCTCTGAGCTGGGTGACATTCTTACCCATGGGTCATTCTGCAGTAATGAGCCACCAATTTATGTGTCGTTTGCACTTGCAGGCAGTATATGTTTATATTAACCTTTATGTTGTGAATTTTTTCCTTTATCCATGTAATTCTCTGGGTTCTACCATGCAGATCTCATTATTTCTAATAGGCTGCAATTAGGATATCCAAGCTGTTGATCACAGTCATTTACAACACTGACGGGCATTTTCCAAGAATAAATGCTTTATTTTTTATTATATGAGTGATGGAATGTGTAACAGAAACTATGCCTGAAAAATAATAGTGACTAGTGGAGCTGCAGGATCATAGGAATCCTTATCAGCTCTCTGGTTTTGTACCTTCAATTAACACAGGAGGTATAGCATAGTCTATTGCTTCAGATAAAACACGCTATGCATGGCCTTGCACGGAAATGAGATTTACAATTTTTCAAGTCTGCTAGGCCTGAATGAGTAAATGGGTATTTATTACAATTTCTTACAGTTTTATGCACTTGAAAGGGATAAAGCAGGTTCATCAGCACTTGCCCACATGTTAGGTCTTTATTGCACTAATGAGTACCCCTTTAAAGGGGATGTTGTAATGCTGTTTTCTTTTCTAAGAACTCCCATGTCTGTATTCAGAATTTGTTGGACTGAACCATTCTGCTACTTAAGGTACAAGAGGGTAATATCCACAGCCCTTATTCAGATCTTTCTTTGGCTGCTGTTGTGTTCTGAGTTTTGCATGAAGGACATGGGTGGAAAAGGAGAACTGGTGAAACACTGATAGCAGATGGATGCAGTATGAAGAAGTAAGAAGAGATGCCACAGAATGTTTGCAGGACCATAAAAGGTAAAACCAAAACTTTTGACTAGGATGGAAAAAGCAAGGGAGGCCCAAGGAGTGAGCCAAAAGGTTTGTTCATGTGCATGGTTGGAGGGGTGTCTGCCCAAGGCAGGACAAATGGACAAATATGATTTGGGGAAGAAAGTGGAAAATGGAGGCTAAGCAGAAGATATTGCAGTATTTCAGGAGTGGTGTAGTCAACATCCAGACTAAAGTTTTGGTGGGAACGCCAAAGCAGCAGAAAAATAGGGATGAGATTACAGAAAAATGCCTGAATGGGAGCAGTGCAAATGGGGAGTAAATCCTCAAAGATTACCATCATCTGAACATCCCAAGGGTGAGCAGGGCAATGGTGAAGGTTAGGAAGGACAGAGTAGGATGAGAGAGACTGATTTCACTCTTGGAGGTACAAAGCTGTATTCTGATCACATTTTGTATTCCAGCTGTCTTCATTTTCATCTGCTGTATAGAGAACGTAAGGGTTATTCACCCCTCTATTAACCTTCCTCCTCCAGCACTGTGTGTTGGCTCGCTTTATGTGCACAACTTCCTTTTCAAAGGAAATAGAAAACATTTATAAGGCATCAAATGACTTGAGTAAGGAGAGGAAAAGTCTCCATCCCAGATTTTCACAGCTACCTACTGCCTAAACAGGTTCCCCTAACTTCCCATAGATCCCAACCAAAATTAACAAAACCTGGGAAAAGACTGTTAAGAAGCATCACTCAGATCATATTCCATAACCAGGAAGAGCCTTGAGTTTGGATGTAATGGGATCTGTGGGTTTGATAACAATTCCTCTCATTTCCTTCTTTACATCTATCTAACATGCTATTTTTATTCTGCCTTGGCTATTTACAGTTTGCAGTAAACACAGTAAACAGTAAAAAAGCAGTATCTTTTCTGCTGGTACTTCTCATAACCACCCTTTCACATAGAGGTTTGTCTGGAACAGCATTAATGATCTGCTCTCCCAGGCAGGCTGACTTCTAGGTTTCTCCCTTTACTCTTCTTGTACTCCCTAACAAATCTTATAAAAGATTACCTTTAAACTCAACAATCATCACATGCTTAGTGCTACTTATTTGTGTTTTCCTGTCAGTTTTTATTTTTACTACTTGTATGCTTGTATGGAGTCAGTGGTTTTCCTTTCATTGTTCCATAAAATAGAATAGCTCACATTTAAAAAGGAAATTTCAACCACAGTAAAATCCTTTTCCTGTCTCAGAGAAGAGTGTTTCTGTGGGTTAAACACAATATTTTTCCTGATGCAAACCTGATATAATTCAGAACAGACAAGTAAAATGCATTGTTGGACCACAGAAAAAGTGAGGTGAGGAACAGAGGTTAAATAGCCAGTCCTGGGCAATGAGCAACAAATGCAAATAGTAGCCAATGCTTTTCAAAAGACTTCTGCAAAGATATATATATATATATATATATATATATATATATATATATATAAAAACGGTATTTGCATAGGAGATTGAAGATTTGTGTGTGTTTTATGATCCTGAAGTAGCACACAAAAACCACTCATGAAACACAAAGCTTTTACTGTGGATGTCCTCAGAAGATGTCACCTTTCCTATAATTTGTGGTACAGGGTATTTTCAAACTGACATCAGTGCAGATATCTAGAAGGAGAGAAAATTTAACCTAAATGTTCTAATCAGGTCTTGGTCTCCTCTCTTAAAAAGTCTTCACAGGTAGCCCCTTCATAAGACTTGCAATAAAAGCAGACGGTAATGCTTTAGGCAACTAAGATTCCAATATTTCTTTTGGTTATTTAAACTGATACATCTCAGACTGATAATTCACAGCATCATGGTAAGTGTCCTGCAGCACAAGCTTAAAAATTTAGTGCTTTCAGCAACAGTTTAATGACAGGTCGTCAGTAACCTGTTCACTCATCCTGATTATTTGGGAAGAAACTAATCTGTAAGATGCCCTTTCTCTGTGTTTCCTGGAAGGTCCCAGATGGAGATGCAATAAAGGCAGCTTTGCTTCAAGGAGCCTGGCATAGCCTCGCACGCTGCCATCTCCATCTGCAAAGGCACACAAACACTGCCTGGTTCTAGCCCTACAAAGCACTGACCTCAAGCTGCAGATATGTGCTTAGTGATACAAAGACTTACACAAATGCAAAAAAAATGTAAAGCAAGTAAGATTATCAGGAAGAACAACAACTGCTGTCAGAAACCTGATTTATTCTCTGTAAGATAAACAAAAGCAGCATTTATGGGTAATTATTAGCCCTCCTGTGCCCTTCATAGATTAATTACTCTATTATAGGGTGTTTTTGTGGGGCAGACAGCCTAGATCTCAATGCAGTGGCTTAAACATGGATGTTTGGAGGCATCTAAACCATGTTCTGGATCTCTTTTCTCCCAGGTGCCACCCAGAAGTTTACATGTTTCATGTAGATTCTATGTAATTTTGTGTGTCTTGCACAGCTTTCTCAAACCAACATGTATGAGAAATTAATGATTCAAGAATGGATTAGCAAATTCCTAGAGCACCTAACAGGCAGAGATTCTGCAGAACAATACCCCCCTGGCCCAGAGGCCAGCTCATAATCAGGCAATGAAAGTCATCACAATATGAAGAGACAATTCCTTCAGCAGGTGGTAGTCTAGATTTTTCAGTAAGCAACAGGAGACAGGAGAGGATGCCTGAAACAATTTGGTCACTGTAAACTCTGCCCCAAGGGTGAGAAGGGACCCTGCTCACATACCAACCCCTCTGCCCTGGGAATGTCCCAATTTGCAAACATGGAGCTGCACACAGTACATGAAGTGATGGAGAACCTGTCTCGCTCCTGGACACACCTCTTCAGTTTCTTTACTCCAGAAGCTTCTTTCCTCCCTTAGGAGGTCATCAAAGGAAGGAGATACCAGAGCCAGGCTGAAGTAGAACTACTCAGTGGTCAAATGGTCTTACCCTGTAGTACCATAGGAAATGCAAAGGACTTAACCCTCCCAGCAAGCCTGCGCAATTCAGCAGCGGATCAGAGACTGGCCATGACGCATCCTTTCCAGCTAGCTGAACTACCCCAGTGATGTGGGTGCCCACACAGCCCTAATGGAAACCTAGTGCATTCTAAAATGCCAGCATGAAAACAAGATCAATTTCCCTCGGATTGTCATCAGACCAATTTTAATCTTCCAGAGTTAAACAGTCCCTTCTGCTGAGGGCTCCAGATGGGATAAAAATAATGCAAATAGCAGTCTAATCAGCATGACAGAAAGGGGAGATGTGGGAGCAGAGCCTTGTTTTCTACTATTTGAAACCCGGCCAATGAGTCATTTAATCTGCAGCAACATGTATAGCACCAGTAGCTTATAATTGAGATGATTAATATAAATTTTAAAACTTTTTTTTTAAGATGTGAAGTTGAAGATACTGTCCTGTGGGCAGGTGGAACACCACCTCTGGCAACATCCAAATAGCCTGAAAGAATCAAGCATCAAATTTCTTTCAGCAATCTGTGTAAGTACTCAGCCAATTTTAGCAGATACAATCTCATTAATAACATTTCTTGCACTTTCTTTCACGTTGTTTTCAACTGGATCTTTTTAAGGTTTTGTTTTGGAAATCAACTGATATAGCGAGAAGTTTTAAAATTAGATCCCCTCTTTTCCCAAGTATTTACTTTTTTCTCTGTATCTGACTAAGCTTGTACTGCAATAACTCTGTGCTTTCTAAGCTGGAAAGGTGCTTCATGCTTAGCCAGTAGATGCAGGTTTTTTCCTGCTCTGTATTTATAAAGGAATTAGCCATAAAGAGAGATAGTAGGGCAAAAAAAACTCTGCAGAAAGGGAGCCATGTAAGATTCACTCTTCCAGTTGGTATCCTCCATTTACCTTTAGTTAACATCTACATTTAGTCCATATTTAAAATAAACCAAAATAAGAGACTCAAAAATTGCATGTGGGTGCTCACTCTACCCAGGCTGGAGCAGTCACTGCCACTTGCAAACAGGTTTGGCGCTGAGGTGAAAGAGGAATGGCAACATAAGGAATTTATGAGGGCTGTGCAAGATCTTCATTGTCTTGTGTGAATACTCTCTCTTTCCAGATTTAAGTTAAAGTCCCATTTGGAGAAACTTCAAGGGTTGCCAACTGCTTCTAGCATTAACCCACATTTCTACAGGTTCAAATGATAAATTGGTATCTCTCTGCTACATTAAATAAAATTGAATAAAGTTTTTTTCAAAAGATTAAAACATTTGTAAAATAAATTGAACTGTAGCTTTCATTATCTTTCTTAATTGTTCAAATCCCCCAGTCCTCTTCACTCCCATGCAGCAGATATCCCACTTTAAAACATTTGTTCCAGCATCTACTGCACTGATTTTATTAAGGTGATTCCATTTCTGCTGTGGTTGAAATTGTGGTGGTGATCTTGCTGTACAGTTTGCTGAAAATAACACAGGAAAAATAGCCAAAGGGGAAGCCAAGTATGGATTAGACTTTTGCAAATATTTCTGTACAGATGGATGGACACACAGAAGTGATCTCACTGAAGTGAATGGGATGAAACCCCACTCAAAGGATATAAGCAAGTGCTTACAGCAAGGTACATAACTAAGCTTCCACAGCCAACAGACATAATACTTTTGTCATAACTGGGGAGGTAAGAGCATGGACAAACCCTGGAGGCAGCTAATGAAAGGACATGCTCTTCAGAGTTTCTTGCTGCAGGAACAGTTAAATGATTCTTATAAGAGCTCCAGCCAACTACCCTGTAGAGCAGAGAATACAGATTCAGTGTTGGCTGTGAACAGCTACCCTTACAGAGAGCATGAGAGGGGCTTGCCCTGAAGAAAGGCAGTGCCCTGGTAGACCAGTTTTAAACTAATTCATGTGAAGTGGCACAAAATTGAAGTCCCCTTGCAGCAGTGAAACTGTTTCAGGACAGCCTCAAATTCACTACAATAGGTTTTAATTTGTATGCGAAAGACCACATTCAGTGAGCTTGCTGCCAATTAAGATTATTTATAGAGAACATGATGTTTAATTTCAAACCTCACGGTTTCAAGGAAGAGAGGGCAGGCCCTGAATGAATGCAGATAAGAGACTCCCAACAGCGTTGGCATGCGGCAACTTTCGCCTGCAGACAGACATGCCGGAGTGATGTAGCTGGTGGGAACAAGATGTCTCCTCCCTCCCTTGTCTGGGCTGCCACCTCCCGGCTTGTGAGCGCCTTCCTGTCCCTTTCAGTCCCAATGAGCTCAACTAGTGACAGCAAAACTAAGTAATTTTAACTGAGACAGTCCTCGAAGGAGGAAAGAGGGACATTTTGCAGGAGGTGGAAGCTGCAGCCAGCACTCCCTGGTGCAGATGGGCCACAAGCCACATCTGGGGATACTTCACAACAGTAAGTCTTGTTCCTGAAGACCATAAAACTTTGCTGCCAGCAGGCTCTTTATACAAAACCTTGCTTTTCATGCAGGTATTTAGAATTCAAATTATATTTTAAAGTATTTTTGAAAGTGTCCATTTCCTGGCAGGTTTACAGCAAAGCCAGGAGAGGTTGCATACACTCTGAAGGTACAGAGGAGCCAGTCGAGAGCACCCCAGGCTCAGAAGCTGCCAAAGAGAAAGAGCTGCTGGCAGGCTTTAACAGGCTCCCTCCAATGGAGATTTTTAAAAAGCACAAAACACCACAGCAATAAAAATGTAATGGGCTAACCTGAGGTAAGCCTGAGAGTGAGCTTCTGAGGAAAACCTGCTGTTGATTTTCAGAGAGGCACAGTCCATTCCTTATCCCAACCTATCTGGCCTGGCAGCTACCGAGCCTGTTGTCACAGTGCTTATCCAGTCCTTAATTACAAATCTTATCCATCAAATTAAAATTCCTTAAAAACACTAGGT
The DNA here is from genome assembly GCF_965178545.1 of Coloeus monedula. Taxonomy (NCBI): domain Eukaryota; kingdom Metazoa; phylum Chordata; class Aves; order Passeriformes; family Corvidae; genus Coloeus; species Coloeus monedula. The sequence goes on from NC_138782.1 coordinate 39,207,872, forward strand.
GGGCTATTGCTAGTGATTCTCTGTGGCGATGACACTGTACCTGTAAAATAGGTACACATGATGCTGGATCCTGCCAGCTACACTGCATTATGCTGAATGGGATGTGAGGTACTGCTCAGTATTACCTGCGGGGAAAAAGTAAGGGAGTTTCCAACAACAATAGTTATTGCTAATGTCAGACAGGTAAAATCTCAGCTACAATGGTGTACGAAGCTCTTGTGTTCAGGAAAGATGGATTTCATCTGGGACAGGTAGGGAAGGACCACAAAGATGGTAAGAGAATGCGAACCCCTGATGCAAGAGAAAACTGAAGGAATCTATCCTGACAAAAGTAAAACTGAGCTATTATATTGATGCGATTTCATATCCAGGGGCAAGTGCCATGGCAGGAGAAGATCCAGCCAAGCTGACTATCAGAAGGGGAATGCCCTGGGGCGGCCTCGTCTGTAGCAGCAGTGAAAGCAAACAACTTAATCTAAGCAGCGGGCAAGAGATGGCAACTTTCTCATGGTCAAGCTGCATATTACTGATCTATAGTCTATTACACTGAAAGGAGAATGCTGTAGCATTCTGCATTAATGTTGCATCAATATAGCTCCATATGTCTTAATCAGGTAGAAAAGCATTGCTTTCTGCTGCACACATTTTGAAATTCTTGTTGATAAAATAATTTAAAACATTCATTAACCAATACCAGTAGATTTAGAGCAGGGTAAAACACAGTTATGTGTGAAGCCTGTACTCATAGTCCATCCATCAAAAAGAAAAAGATGCGTTTTCTGGGAATAGCAAATAAACTGATTAGAAAATTCCTGGTAGTGCTTTCTAAGTGTATATTCAAAACTGTTCATGTCCCGAAAGCCTTGCTAAGAAGAATGCAAAGGTGGTTAGCCCAGTAACAGGGACCAAAAGATAATAATTACTGTATGATTCCTATGATCAAGTTTCAAATTAGAGATCAAGACTGGGACATATGTAGAGAGGACAGCATGGATCCCATCCTGATGGGATTTATCTTGTCAGGACTGATAAACAATAACAAAACTGTCAACCCAAGAATGAAAAAACATGAGTCAGACCTGAGTCATAAAAATTATTTGAGTTTTCTGATATTTTAAAATACACAATAGAATTTAAAAAGTGTATTTGACTCCCGGTTTGATAGTCCGGGTATCAGGTATTTTCTGAAACCAGAAAAATACTGAAATTTGCTAAAAGCAAAAGGGAAGTGAAAAAACTGGCATTCACCTGTCATCAGGATGTAGAAAAAATATGGTCCTGTGGGACTGAATTAAAGACTGTCAGTGCTGCATTGGCTCAAGTAAACAAAATGCCTATCTATCAGCTATTTAAAAAGAAATTAGATAAATGGCTTTCTCAGAACAATTCTGTTTTCTAGTTACTAGATGTTGCTTTACTCCTCAGTACGGTAAATTTGGTGGGAGATCTCTTTGATTTATAAAACACTTTCTTTGTTGCAAAATCCCATCTACAAACAAACAAATTTATTGCAACTTAAGCTGCAGTTGCTCCTATTATACTGTCAGTTCCTATTAACTTCACCATAATGTGGTGCATCAGTTTATTGTAACAGGCAGACACGGGTTTCTTCTCATGAGAACAAAGTAATGGATATGGGGAATGAAGACCTTTGTTTTTAATGCTGCAGTCTGTTCTAATGCAGTGAAAACCAACAATAAGAACGAGAACAATGATGGATCCACAAACCTTGTGGATGTGTCATGGTTTAACCCCAGCTGGCAACTAAGTAGCACACAGACACTGGCTCACTTTCCCCACCCCAGTGGGGTGGGCAGCAGAATCAGGAAACAAAAGTAGAACTTCACAGGCTAAGAACAGTTTAATAATTGAAATACAATAAAATACCCTAATGCTAGTAATAACAGTAATGAAAAGGGAGATAACATACAGAGAGAAAGGAGTAAGACTCAAAAACCAAGCAATGCACAATACAATTGCTCACCAGCTTCTGACTGATGCTCAGCCATTCCCCAACCAGCCACCAACCCAATTCCAGGTAACACCCCCAGTTTATATATGGGGCATGGCATTCTCTGGCATGGAATATCCCTTTTGACAGGTCAGGTCAGCTGTCCTGGCCATGCTCCCTCCCAGCTTCCTGTGCACCTCCTCATTTGCAGAGCATGGGAAACTGAGAATTCCTTGAGTTAGAGTAAGCACTCCATAGTAACAACTAAACCATCAGTGTGTTACCGAGATAATTCTCATCCCAAATCCAAACCACATCACTGTACCAGCTATCAGGAAGAAAATTAACTCTGTCTCAGCCAAAACCAGGACAGGATGTTGTCTACCTAGACTGTGGTAAAGAATTAGATACCATTTCCTGCAGCACTCTCCTGGAGAAAGCATCTGCTCTTGAATTGGACAAATACACTGTTTGCTGGGTAAAAAACTGGCTGAATGCCCTGGCCCAGAGAGTGGTGGGGAACGGAGTCACATCCAGCTGGAAGCTGGTCACAAGTGGTGCTCCCCAGGGCTCAGTGCTGCAGCCAGTCCTGTTTAATATCCTTATCAACAACCTGGACGAGAGGATGGAGTGCACCCTCAGTCAGTTTGCAGTCAACACCAAGCTGGACAGGAGTGTTGATCTGCCGGATGTCAGGAAGGCTCTGCAGAGGGATTGGGACAGGCTGGATCTATTGGGTGACACCAATGGTAAGAGGTTCACTTAGGCCAAGTGCCGGGCTGCCTGGAGGAGAAGGACCTGGGGGTGCTGGTCAACAGCCACTGACCATAACCCAGCATGTGCTCAGGTGGCCAAGAAGGCCAGTGGCATCCTGGCCGGTATCAGCAATAGTGTGGCCAGCAGGACCACAGCAGGGATTGTCCCTCTGTACGTGGCACTGGTGAGGCCACACCCTGAGTGCTGCGTCCAGCTCTGGACCCCTCACTACAAGAAGGACATTGAGGTGCTGGAGTGTGTCCAGAGAAGGGCAATTGAGCTGGGGAAGGGTCTGGAGCAAAAGTCCTGTGAGGAGTGGCTGAGGGAGCTGGGGGTGCTTAGCCTGAAGAAAAGGAGGCTCATGGGAGACCCTATCACTCTCCAGAACTGCCTGAAAGGAGGCAGTAGTGAGATGGGGCTTCATCTCTTCTCCCAAGTAACAAGAGATAGGACAAGAGGAAATGGCCTCAAGTTGCTCCAGGGGAGATTTAGATTGGATATGAGAAGAATTTCTTCTCAGAAAGGGCTGTCAATCACTGGAATGAGCTGTCCAGGGAAGTGGTTGAGTCACCATCCCTGGAGGTATTTAAAAGATGTGTAGGCGTGGCACTTACAGACATGGTTTAGTGGTGAACTTGGCAATGCTGGGTTAAAGGTTGAACTTGAAAATTTTAGAGATCTTTTCCAACCTAAACTATTCTATAATTCCATGATTCTACGGTTTTGGTGTGGACCTAAAAGAAGGGCTGTCATTCTTCTCACTGAGAAAATTGCTCATTATGAGACCTTTTCCAGTATCAGTTTAATTGGTTCTGCACCTCTCACTGTAGTGGTGAGGTGCTGTCTTCCAACCCACAGTATCCAGGCAGGCAGCCTGGAAGGTTTAGTTTAATAATTTTCTCTTGTTGTTTAAACAGATTAAGTTGATTCCATTTTTGCCAAATACTTTACACGAAATAAATCATTCAAGAGCCTGGATAGTTATGCTGAAAGAATTAATTACTGCATGACAACACCTGTCATCACTTTTCCATTGAATCAAAAAACAGATCACAAAGACAGCTACAGTTGAATAAGTTAGCCTCTTATTTACAAAGCAAAAAGTAACTGTGCTCCTTAAAAACTTCAAACATTTTGTTTGATGGCTAATGTTAAAAAGAAATAAAACTGTTTTAAGAATAAATAAGAAGATAGTCTGAAATGCCTCACTGTGGTTTGCTAAGCATTTTTTTCCCACATGACAAAGCAAGGTTTCCTCTTCTTTCCTTGCTCGTGGATCTGGTTTTCACAATGTGGGTGACACAGATGATAAAACCGTGAGTCTACATTGCTCGACTCTTCCCTCTTGTCTTACCAGAAGGACATGGGGACAACAGCCAGGTCCTTTGTCTCCTACAAGAACTTTACCTTACCTGTAGATTCCTTCTTAACCTCTTGACACCACCCTGCATTCAAAAGAGACATGCCCTGAGGAGATAAAAATTGCTGGAAATGTGCAAACAGTGACCACGCGATCACCCAGAGGGAGAGGACACTTGCAGGCTGATGTCTTTATGGGAACAAAATAACATATTGATAAATCTCCTCTTCTGCAATTATCAGAGGCGATACGGTGTGATTCTTAGGGTTGTCCTGTGCAGGGCCAGGGGTTGGACTAATGATCCTAATGGGTCCCATCCAATTCAGAATACTCTGTGATTCTCTGATCCAGCAAGTAAAAGAATCCTCCTTTTTGAAGAAGGAACACTTAGATCTGGAGGGGAACAACTAGTGTACCAATCATGACCAGACACAAGAATCTTGTTCTGTTCAAAACTTACTTGATGTTATGAGCATTCAGGGCTTGCTCAAATAAATCCCCCAGGCAAACATTTCCTACAGGGAAACAGGCTCTCCCACTTGTCTAAAATCTTGAAGAGAAAGGAGAGGCTGAATTATCCCTTGGAGATCACAGTGAAAACCCAAAGACTGGAAAAACCCAGACTAGACATTGACAAGTGTTGTCTGTGTAACTGCAGCACCCGATAGCAGCTATGCACACTCTCAGTACATGGGAAAATTAACACCAATGAGGTTTGACAGGGATGTTTACCTACAGGCTCAAAAGATCAAACTATGAAGAACATTGACTTTGTATGTTTAAAGCTGAGGGGGTTGACTCGTGCAAATTCCACAAGTATCTTGGGTTTTACATTCCTTCTAAACCTGTTTTTGAGCCCTTTCAAAGTACTTCTGAAATTCCCGCTACTCACAGAAGTACCCAGTCCTCTTCCCAGTCTTGCTCATTCCTGAGTCTAGCTGTTATTTCTTGGCAATGAGTCTCAAGCTCCAGCTGTATGTTACATAAAATGCATTTCCTTTAATCCGTTTGGAATTTGCTCATATTTCATCTCCCTTGCTCATGCGTTGTGAGAAAGGTAATAAAAGCAACACATCTAACTGCTCTAAGTACTTTACCCTGTTGTCCAATTTTACACTTTCCCTTTTGCCTATGCCATCCCAAATGAAAAAGTGTCAATCTTTTCATTCTCTATGGAAGCTTGGATTCATTGAAGAAGGCAAGAGCAGCCTCTTTCTACTCTTCATGTGCTAGAAGGGGAAACTAGGGAAACTTTCCTACCTCTGCAGTCAGAACAGGACTGATGCATCATAGCTGGTGAGGAATATCTGAAGACATGGAGATCAAATGGCTGGACCAAGCATGTTCCAGACAAAGCCAGCTTTTTTTATGTATCAGCCTGAGGCATCCTTAGAAAATTGTTTGCTTATAGACTTCTCGGTTGTCAGGTTGAGGAAGGCAATAAGTAAATTAGACTATCAGGTGCTTTCCTGGGTGACTCTGTCTCTGTGCTGTCAGTCACTAACAAAAGCAGCTTCCACCTCACATGTCAATAGATGAAACAGGAGTAATTCATTTAGTCACCTTAAAATGCTTCTAAATCCAGTGCTGCCTCCTTTCCTTTCAAGTTAGAAATTTTACTCCTCTTCTAAAGCATTGCTGACGGCGAATGTTGCAGAGTTGTGCAAATCATTATCTTTCAAACACATTTCTTTAGTTATTGTTAGGTTTCAACATTACCATTTCAAATACATCTAAGAAATGTATTTCCTAAAAGAAATAGTGATTACACTGGCCCAAGGAGAATACAAGCTTTGTTCTAGTGAAAGCAGAGACTCAGATTTCAAATGTCATTGTTTGTTTCATACTTTTCACTGCAAAATCTTATTTCCCATATTACAGATATGAAATGACTGAAGAACTGAAGACTGCTATGAATGGGTCATACTACATGGTATAAAACTTGCTGTAAGTGGGAATCCTCATCTCAAAAACTTTTGCAGGAAAGTGGACCCAAATGTCGCATTCAGGCAATGCACATAATTTTTGGAGAGGCACAAATTACAAAAACTGAAATACTTGGATTCTCCACAGCTCAGGCTACTTTATCTTTCCTCCAAGAGTCACTCCATCCCTTTGAGCAATGTCAGTGAGTTGGAGAGGTCTCTTACATTGTTTTATAATGCAAAAACCAAATGCTTCATCTGAAACTAGAAACAATTCACATACTTCTGAAGGTGTAATAAGAAAGTAAGGGCAGAAGGAGATGGTTTTCTCATAAAGAAATGTAGATGAGTTGAATGGGTCTAGATCTGGATCCCTACTGACTTTGTCACATGTAGTGGTCAAAAAGACTGAGAGCAGGAGTTCTGGCAGCAAATCTCTCCCTAATAGCTGCTTACAAGTTTCTTGCTCCTCCAGCAAGAAGCAAGTTGTATCAACTGTACTAAACAGGAGCTGGGATTGACTAGTCTGAGGCCATGAGGAAAAAAGACTGGGCTGACTGTGACAGACTTCAGATAAACCACCTGCTTTGGAAACCCAAGCCAATGGCCAAGTCCTGAGTATGCATATTCATGGTATCCAAAATATGCAGACTAAATAGCTTAGAAAAGGCTCAAATGATCCTAGGAAGCAGCCTGCCCTGCATGGTTGCGAGGTCCTCTCTCTGCCCAAGGCCTTCTGCAACACCAGCTTGTACTGGCATGCAGAGGTGGGCATCCCCACCCTGTCTGTCCCCAGGCCAGCCCCTTCTGGCGCTGAGCTCTGGTGCAGCCCCCACCACACCACTGGGAGGGGATGAGGTTCAGACCTCCCTGGGGATCCAGCTAAGCCTGAGGCTTCCACTGGGAAGAGCCATGCCTAAAGACCTGGCTGACAGGTCTTCTCCTTGGAGAGAAGAAGGAAAAGGAAGACCAGCAATGTAACAGTGCTACAGATTAAAGAGTTTATAAATAGACACTATAAATAACACATAAACAACAAAACTGGCAAAATACCACTTTGGTTTTGTTCAGTACTTTTTTTGATCAAAAACTTGTGTGCTATCAATGTTCTCTCTTGAACACAGCATGAACAAGAAGAATGTGACACATCAGGAAAGGAGAAGTGCTGAAGAATGATTAATGTAGCAATGCCTTGTAGCCCTGTAGTGAAAAGCTGCACTGAGAAGCAATATATATATATGCATAAAAAGTAGGTGCAGTATCAAGCCCTGTGGGGCTCCATGATGCATAAAACGACCAGAAAACAAATTTATCAAGAGAGAGAGATGGAAGTGAAGAGAAATATGCTCTGAAAGGTATTTAATAAAATTCAAGACTTTTGCACCCACAAGAGCACTGCTTCACTTCTGGCCAAGGGATGTAAACTACTCAGCATGCTGTGATCAGTGAAACTACTGAACCTGCCCCTGTGGATTAGGGTCTTGTGGCTGAATTGTCTATTAAAGGATGAGCTTGTGATGAAGTACGCCCTTCAGCAAACCTCTGATGATACATCACTCTTCTGTTCAGTTTGACTGAAGTTTATAGGAATTCCAGGACCCTGGGGATCTCAATTCCTCTAGTTTAGAGAGGCCAGTGGGTTCAAAAGCTGTTTGTGGGTCATTGAGGCACACACATATGTTCAGACAGCAAGTATTGCACTTGCTTTGCCTCCCCAGGAAACTGGATTAAACCAGACACTCTTCTCATCTGCTCACTAAAGGAAAGCATCCAAGAGAAATGTGGACAAATATTTTGCAGGACTGCTGCCTACTTCTTTTAAATAATTGCTGCATTAAGGGAAGTTGGAACAGCCTCAGAGATCAACACATAGTTCAGATTTCATGAACAGCTGAGCTTGAAAAGCCAGGAAGGAAAACAGTCCAAAAGGGCTGTAGGTGGTGAAGCACATCTGCTAAGCCACTTGAATGGGATCAGACTGTGAAAAAAGGACAATGAAAAGTAAAGTGAGAGACCAGCACTGCAATGGCAATAGGACATAAAGTCTTACCCTTTTGTACCATTTTCTGACAAAAATATCCCAGGTCCTAGAGAAAGACAGCTGTGAATCTGTCCTGGAGCCAGCACTGGAACCGAAGTGACATACAGAGATATGGTTTTACACCATTTAACACCTTCTAAGCACATTTTTTATATATGAGCTTCCAATGTAAAAAAATAACAAATAGCAAACAGATTTAGCTGGCAAGAGCCACTGCCAGCCCGTTAAACTTCATGAAATTGTTTCAATAAACACAAATAAAAGAATATAAAAGGAAGCTAATACTTTAGTAATCGTAACAATCTTTGGTATTCAGTCCTTTGATGACCCAAAAGGAAAATAAATGTATCAAGTTGGGCATGGGACTGATGGTAATGTTTGTCACTTTTCCTCTAATAATCTTGTACAATTTGTTATGTTTGTGGTTTACAATTTAGATAAAAACAGACCATCATCCGGAAACACGGGATTTATAAATGTCAAAATACAAGCAAATTTGCTTCGGCACTATCATGGTATTTATCTTATTAACAACTAGTCTGATTACAAAAGTTCTATGTGCTCACACTTATAAACCACATTATCAGCTTCATTTAATTTCAGTTGAATTCATGCCCCAACAAGTATTTACCAAGATAATATGAATGACATCACATATTTGGCCATAAGGTGTTTTACAAGTCATACCTGGCTAGACAGTGTTTATTCCTCAAACTCTGCCGTAATTACAGATATTGCTTAAGTATCTTGTGTATGTGCTAGTGCTCTGAAGTGCTCCATGTAAACACACCTTGGAAAACTGACTTACCACCTGTGGGAAAGATGATATCATACTTCCTAGGTGGTATTACCATAAACCCTCAGTTCACATTTGCTTGTAATATGATACATGGGAAACACATGCTGCATGTAGCTGGAAGAAAAAAAATGACACATCTCACTTTTTAATCGTTTCAACGTTCCACACCATAGCCAAGTATTTTGTGGTGGTTTTTTTTGTGTAATGTTCTCTACTAATGATTCTTGTCTTCATTCTCACTCACAGTCTTTCCAAGCTGGTGCTCTCATTGCAGTGTATGCCTCTCATGCTAGAAGACATCAGCTTGGTCACAGAAGAAAATGTTCGTGAAAATCAAGGAATCAGCCACATATACCATGGAAAACTGGTCTGCTGTCACAGAGATCCTCCCAACTGCCCCGAAGAAAGTCCAAGTCAAAAGAAATGCTACTGCATATGCCAAGCCACAGACTTGTGAGGAACACATGAAGAACCTTATTGGAATACAGAAATGCCTTGTAACTTCCACTAAATCCCACAACAATCCCACATTTCATGTGGTTAATAGGGAAAGTATCTGATAATTGGGCGCAGTAATTAAATGAGTCCTCCACATCTGCTATGAGCAGAGATGTTTACCATGGATGTGGAGCTACTGCACTTCCAGCAGCTTCAGAGAGGGAATTTATCCTAGCAGGAATTGATTTCTGCATTAAAGTCTTTCACATCTGCCCAGTTTACAAAATTGCCCTCTTTCTATTTTCTGTCCCAAACAGCATGGCTACTTTGAATGACAGAAGATACGCCACTGAAATACCAGAGACATTTTCTGAAGCGATGGGATGGACGGATGCTGAAGGAAAGAAATGAAAGATAATCTTGATGAAGAAGATGATCTTACTGTATACTCTACCCAAATAAACACTGCTGTATTTTTTCAAGCATCAAAATAGACTTGCTGGGAGATGAGAATGAGAAGTCAGGAATAAACGAAGTGTTTTCCAAGAAGATGATAAAAATAGCTTCTGCTAAAGTAGAAATAGCTGCTCCTGGGGACACATAAACCCCTGTGTCATTCCCATAGAAACAGGGAAGACTTTTAATTATCACAACATTGTTATGATAATAAAACTAATAAAAACAATGAAAATCAAAGGGAGTTACACATCCACATATTTAACTATTATACTTCACACTGCATTTATTCAACTTTTTTCATTACCTCACTAGATCTTTCCTCAAGACACTTAATATTGAAAAGAAAATCCTTCCTGCTTGGAAAAGAAAGCCACAAGCTAATACAAATAGCAATCCTGGAGTGATTGTCGCAAGATTTACCTTAATAGAACAAAATATTTTTGTTCTACTCACTTGTACTTTTTTGAACACTCTGTCCTATTTTAGATCAAGAGTAACATGGGGGAATAGCAAGGTGCCTGGAGAAAAAATGAACAAGAGTCACCATAACTCTGGGAGCTATAATTTACAAGAAGACTGTTGGGCTCTATCTAAAGAAAACTAAGGGGAGACACCATGTCAGACTTCAAACATATACAAGACTGTAGACAGAAGAACTTATTCGCTGTATCCTTAATGAATAAAACATGATGTGTCTGAACTGCAAGAAGGAAACCCGAAGCATGACATTTGACAAAGGGCAACAAAGCCCCAGATGTACTGTCAAAGGACAGAGTGGGATCTCCAGAGGGAAAGGTTTTCAGTAGAGCTCAGACACACATCTGCTGGAAGCATTAGAAGCATATTTGATCCACATTTGGCAACAACAGGGTGGTCTGTGTTATCCTTGGAGATTCTCCTCAGCCCTCCATGGTTCCAGATCTGTAATTCTTCTTCTTGGCAATTTCCAGCTATAGTTTTCAGCCACTTGACCTCCTAGGCTGCTCGCTCCGCCTTGTGCATGGGGACACAAAGCCAAGGAACATGGGGTCCCAGTGGGACGCTCCATGTCCTCTGGATGCTCATGCATGCTTTGCTGGTACTGCGAGCCATGCAACTGCAGCCAAGGTGTGTCTCCAGGCCTCAGCAGGTGAACCATGCATGGGTTTCCCCTCCCATGAGCCAGGGCATGACCACATCCACAGCAGAGTTGGAGCTGTTAGTCCCAGATGGCACCTGACAGGTGTAACAAAAGATGCTCTCTCTGACCATGTGTGGAGTTGACTATTTTTTGCCACAATTATTTTCCTGCCATGTTTGGTGTTTTATATCTGCGTTTTGTTGACAGATTTCCCAAAGAGGTTGATAAGAGGTGCCAAGAAAATATTTCAAGTAGGGTGAGCCGGTATCATCAGCCAGCCTCAGCGCTTGGCATTAAGGTGGAAGGGAGTGCGGAGCCCAGCTCATATTAATACAGGTCTGACTTGTCAAAACAAGGTTTGGGAATCAGTAGAAGCAGGTGCATGTATTTCTCCTGGTATAGAAGATGTTGGGATTTTCTCTCACATTTTCTTAGTAAGATGAAAAAGGTCTGTCAAATGTTATCCATCTGTGGAAATACTTAGCAAGGTTATGCCTGAATCTAAAAAGATACTAGGTATAACAGGTAATGCCAGACAAGAGTATGAAAAACGAACATAAGTCTGTTGATAAAGTACAGGAACAGAAGTAATTAAATTTGATTTTATTGCCAAACAAGTAAAAAATGGCCTCTGGAAAGTCCCTAATCATGTTGTTTCACTGTTTGGCTCTCTAAAATGGAATTTTAATAATTACCCACCTCACAAATGTGCTGTAGTTCTGTGCTTAGAAATGATTGCGAAAGGGTCTGTGAGTAGCTGAGAAAAAAATGTTGTTCACATCATTATCACTATGATCTGTGTACACTTATGCAAATACATCTGTGTCCCTATGTGATTTATTTCAGACGCTGGCTGGAATTTAGATGTAAGTAACTCTTTACACTTAAATTGTTCTTCTATAGTTAGCACAATGGATTGACAGAGTTACTTATACTTATTGCAAACTGGTTTGCTGTATAATCTCGACAGTTGCCTAATCTTAAATCAAGACCAAACAGGGAAGAGCCCAGTCAAAATTCATCCCGCAATGTGTAACAAGGATACTGCAGAGCAAAATATGTTGAGGAGGGGTACATTAACACCACAGGAAGGAACTCTTTTCTAAATGTCCAGTGTTGGCTTAATAAACAGAATCCATGTACTTACCTGTTGAAATAATGATTTCAGCTGACCTTGATGGAAGAGTAAGAATTATGCTCCATACAGCACAAGTCAGGCAACAGCTCAGTAATGCAACTCCACAGGCCAAGCTTACCTGGAGTATATGTCTAAAATACCTGGGCTACGCAAAACTACCACAGACTTGTTCTGTCAGTTCAGATTAGTCCAGATTATTCTACAGATACATGGTCACCTGTGCAGAGTTAATGCCAGACTAGACAGGATTTCTTTTCATACTGCTCTTATGGGTATCACATCTCCTTAGGCAGTTGGCATAAAGTGTAAAAACTGTGATAGAACAAGTTTATTGTTCCAGATGATCTGACAGCACATTGAGGTGGCATTACTATCCATCCATGGATCCTACAGCTCAGCATTCTGGGAGATGACTGGCTGGAGAGGAGTGTGCATGCTGTGCTACTTTGGCTTCCAACAATTAAGAGCTTGAAGGAGAGTTAAATGAAGGGGTTGCAGTTGTTAACGTTACCGGAAAGGAGGGCTGCTCATCAATGTGAACATTAAAAATCACAGTAAAATCGTTTAACAAGATTGTCAACTAATAGGATTGAAAAAGCACTCAGATATGAGTGACATTACCAGGACAAAAACGAGTCAGCTTCAGAACTCTGCAAGAGAAAATATGTATGGGCTAGCACAGAGCAGGCAGACCCCTGGCTGCTTCCACCTGCAGTGTTTGGTAAAAGTGTATTAAAGTGCACTAAAGTGTATCAGGGCTGCCATCATCCCTGCTCTGCAAAGACACCATAGGCCACAACAATCCAGAAATGAGCCACAGTCAAACTCATTCACACCAATAAAAACAAGGTAGAACCATGTACACGACAACAGCAGAGAAACATTTTTCTAACTTGCCAAACCACCAACAGGACCCTTTTCCAGTGCTGTCTTGGTACCAAGTTCTTCTTACGTTTAAATCTTGTGTGGTGATCATGTAAGTTTTGGCCAGACATCCACAGGAGCCAGAAAAGACAGCTTCGGTCCTCATTACTTTTTAAGATCTCCACCTAAATAATGAAGTCCTTATCAGCCTAAGCAAGCCAAAGGGTTTCCATCTCTTAAACTTTGCTACAGGCATCTCTTGAATACAGTGCATTCATTAATTAAATTTGACAAAGTTGCCTGATGCTTGTGCAGAGGCTGCCTTCTCAGGCAAGGTTGACACTCAGGGACATGAGTATTGAAACTACTGACTATCAGATAGGCACCATGAACCAATATCATTTGTATCTAGTTCTCTGCACTGCTATTACTTCATCTTGTTGGTGTCCAGCCTTCTCTGCAGCATACCCAAATCACCTGGGATACTAAGCTTGTTTCCCATGCTTGCAGCCTGCTGAAGCCCTCCTCTCTGACTTGAATCAATGTGAAAACAATGACTTAAATCAAATGGCCCATCATTTCTCTTGATTGGAATAACTTTAAAGAAAATGTTATGCCTCTTAAGTCAATGGGATAATTTAGAAAATATAGAACTTGTCAAGATTTTTCAAAACCTGCTGCCATGCAAAAATGTTTAATATAAGATTGGCACAATCACTTTTTCTGCAGGCAGTATATAAACAGTGATGCTGTTTGTGTGCTGCAAGCAATCCTTAGTCACACCTACTGAACTATCTGCACCTCCCTCCTCTCTCTCCCCTAGCCTATGCACTCTTTTGGGAGTGACTTCCCACTTATCTCCACAGCAGTAAGTGCCATGCAGGCAGAGCTCTGCCCACTTTGGAAACTGCATCAGATTGTTACTGCTACCCTATTTTACACTTGTATTGTTTCAGACTTGGCATCCATTTCTGTGATCCTTATCCAGCTGAAGATGACAGTAATTGGCTTGTCCTCCTAATCTGATGTCAGGTTTCTTATCTGGGAATTTAGTAGTTTCTGAAGACAGAAGGCATAAGTCATGCTCCAGCAGCCACGGCTTTGCAACCTGATCCAATGCAAATGGCTGAGTATTAGATAGATATCCTGAACTAATCTCAATCACTCTACTTTCATCTACTTTTTGTCTTCAGTAGGACTTTCTCTTGCATGAACAAGTGAAATGTAGGCCTACTGCCTCTTTACAACTTCTTCATACCTGCCTTCTCACACTTCTCTTTTGATAACATAACCCAGGATTACTTTAATGAAGGAAAAGGAAAATATTTTACTATACTTGTCACATGCTCTTTCACAGCCTGTGTGCTGGTGGGCTTTCTTGCCCTGGGGGAAGGGAAAGGTCAAGGCACAGAAATATCCAAGTCTTCTTCAGCTTTCGCTCCAGGACATAGTTTATTATCCAAACATCAGATTCATAAAGTAACACAAAGCAAAGCTATTCCCTCATCCAAAGCCAGCTGCAGGGGCTCCCAGGCTTTCCATGCCAGAAAAAGGGTACACATCTTCCTCTAAACCCCTGATGAATCAAGTGACAAGCAGGCAACCTGTAACCCTTTCCCGACTGTTTAACCCCATCACAATGGGGTTGGATGTTGTGAATGCTTTATTCCAGGGCTGGAGCAGACAATTTCACACTCTTTCAAGTTTCTAAGTGCAAAACACTTCAAGGTTGGTTTGGTTTTTTGGGTTTTTTTTTGTTTTGGTTTTTGGGGGGGGGTTTTGAGGGGGGATGGTGGTGGTGGTTTTGGGTTTTTGGGGTTTTTTTGTGCATCAGTGCTTACAGCAACATTAGGTAATTTTGCTACACTTACTAAAAAATCAGGTTGTGGACTGCAATATGTGTTGGGGTTTTTTTGTTTGGTTGGATTTTGGTTGCGTTTTTTTTAATGAAAATCTTTCTTCCTCAGAACAAACCTATATAGACTTTTACATTTTTATAAATACATTGACCACAGAAAGATTAACTGTGTGTTTAAAAGTTCAAGCTTCTGTGAAGTTGCTGCTAGATGTGAGTTTTCTACCCTCGTATAAAGTATCAAGACAAATGGGAAAGAACTACAATGTAGATATGCAAAACTGTTACGTATTTTAGATTCTTAGAAGTGAAAAACAGGGTAAATGGTAAACTAATAAGGAAAAAAAGCGTTTTCAAAATAAACCCAATTCCTCAAAAGGGCAGATAAGAAGGGTTGCAGGCAAGAAGCAAAAAAATAGCAGAGGAGAGGAGGGAAAATCAAATGGATTTATTTTGAAAGCTGATTCAGATAAATGCTTTTCGCAAGTGGACCATGGCTGCCTGATGACCGTGGGCTTGTGAAGGTGGAAGAGTTGCATTGTTGGACTTAAAAACATGAGTAAAAACTCAGTCACTCAGTTGCTGTCCTACAAATGTAAACATCATTTTCCTGGATGCTGGCTGTACAAGGTGTATCTTAAGCTAGAGAACAGTAGAATAGATATTGGGCAGATCCACACACAATGACCACTCCCAATTTTAGGGGGAAGCTGAGGCAAAAAAAAAAGATTAAATGTGCTTATGTCCAGAAATGCAAACTTAGAGAGATCTTGTAACAATAGGTCCATCTTGTTTTCTGTCATTTTAACAATCACTTTATGATGTCCTCATTTGTAAGAGTAGCACTTGACTTTCTGTACCTTGTCCCTCTGTTTCTGAGAGAAGTGTGAGTAGAAGACCTGTGCTTTAAATCCCATAAAGATTCATTTAACTCATGTTGCTTTCAGCTCCCTGGAGATAAGAGGTGGAGCTGAGAATGAGCGGGATCCTTTCTCTCTCCTGAACCTCCAAACGAAATGCGTAATTAATTCCTCTGGTGCAGCCTTTAACACTAGGTTACAACACATACCAGTAATAAAACCACTAAAGTTTAAGACCTAAAAGTTAATTTGTCTGGCAGATAAAGACGCTTCCTTTCTGCTTGAAGATCTAGCTGATTTGATGTGAAATCACTGAAAAGAAATTTTTAGCAAACATCACTAGGCTTTCCCTGTGGAGTGAGCAAGTCAGTGTGTGGGCTGAGCACTGGACCCCACATGTCCTTGCTGTAACTACGTGTCTTCTGCTGTAACTGTGCAACCCATGAGGGATGGATAACCTTATATCTTGCTGAGGGAGTCAAGGTCAAATGAAACTTCTCCAAACTGTGTGGGGGCTGAGTCCCATGCACCAAAATGTAGATCCCCTCTCTATCCAGGCCCCCACACCTCAGTTGAGCTGCATCCCTGAACGCTCTGCACTGACTCTGCTGCCATGAAATTTCTCATTTGTAGCTTCTTCCCCCACTTCCAATCTTCTGCCTGCCATGCAAGGATATGTACACACAGGCAGGTGTAAATGTCCTACCTGTCTTTTTTGCCTAATTTTCATAAAGCATTCATGATCAGTCGCAGGTGCAGCCGTGAACAAACTACAGCCTGGATAATGTGATCATGCATTCCTTGCCTGAAGAAAGGGCAAGACTTGGTCTCTACACAAAATTGCAATAGAGGCCTTTGCGTAAATGGTGGGTTAATTAGGAACCAAATCAGTTTCTGTCACTTTAAAACTTTCCTCCACCCTCCATCACCTCCATCCATCAGTTGCCTGCAGCATGTATATTGAGGAATCGCGTGCAAACCTTACCATAACCCAAGGCTTAACATAAACTATGCTCTTTCAGGTCATTGGCAAATAACAGGTATATCCGGTTGTGCCTTTGTACTTGCCTGCACGCAAATTAAAAGCGCATGTAAAGTTACAATAATCAAAGTCAGTCAGGGGGAAAGGGAGGAGAGCAAGGGGGATAATAACCAGGGGATCAGGTTATTTATCTTCACAGGGAAGCCACTGGGAGAAGCCTCCTTGCATGCCATTTACACCTCAAAAGAAAGATAGGGGCAAATCTGGCTTTTGGCCAAAGACATCCCCTACAGCGCCGTAAGCCGTGCATAATCCTGTCTTTTCCCTGCATCTGGTAAAGACCCTGTTACCTCCACTGCTGCTGCCTCTTCCCCATGGCACTGCACAGCATTTTAAGCTTCCTCCTTGGCTGCAGAGTGAGTGTTTCTGTGGGAGACAACAACAGCCAGGATGGACTTTAGACTTTCTTCATTGGAAGAATTTTCTTCTCATGGTCTCAGCTACTGCTGCTTTCACCACCTCCAGTGCATTGCTGCTTCTGTGGCTGCTTCAACCCTTATTCCCTGACAGAGCCAGACACTCCTCCTGCAGGGTGACCCCAGATCTGCCCTGCCACCCCAGGGCAGGCACAGGCTCCCACACTGCTCTCCCTTCTAGAGGAAGTCAGCAAGCCTTTGTGCAGCCACCCTGAGCTTGGGTGTGGGTTGCTTGGGAAAGGGAAGAATTTATGGCAATTTTTTTCTGTCTTTCTCATTTGGCGTGCCATGAGATTAACAGACATTAGCAAATGCCTCTTCCCAGAGTGCTGTGACAAGATGAAACCTGCCCTGACTGGCACCTGCAGTCTGTTTCCCTCATGGTCTTTGATCTGCCACTGCTGAAGGTTAGAAGACCTGAATGGCTCAGAAGCAGACACTTCCTTGTGTTTGCTTCCAAGTGCTAGGAGCATGTATGTGTCAAGACCACTTACTCTCCTTTTTACTGAGGGACAGAGGAAATTTATTATTATTATTATTATTATTATAATTATCATTATTATTATTATTGTTATTATTATTTGTCTTACAGGAGAAGTCAACTTGTCAAGGTTGCAGCCCTTACATAGAATACTGTAAAATTCTCCTAAGCTCAATTTTCCATCACTGACCACAGATACCACAAAGGGAGTTTCCCTTACTCCATTGGTTTGAATATACATTCTCCAAATCTTTCTTCAAATTAAAAAATGTGCAGACAAATAACTCCCATTTCCCCTACCCCGGGGAAGAGCATAAATAATTCTATAGGCTAGGGTATTACCTGCATACATCCCAGTCTCCAGTATTTGAGTCATTTCATTTACCACTTAAATGCAGTTACTGCTGGAGGCAAATACACCAAACCCTTGCACAACAGAGAAGAGGAAGCCAAGAATTGCTGCTGCAGAGGGATGTGCAAATGTTTCCTCAGCTGAACGTCATCAGCCAAATCACAGAAGGTCCTGGTTCAGATTTGTGCATTTTCACCTGACAGAATACTTCAGTGAAGCCAGGGTAGCATAACCACTGTTTCTGGTGGATGATCTATCACTCTGCAGCTTTATCACAAACACTATTCAACATTTTATTGACCTGCAGTAATGAAAGGGAGAAGGAGGGGGTGAGCATGTTTCCTGACTCATTTGAGCAGGGCTATCTAAGGGGTGACATTTACAAGCAACTCCTTGACTGACATGAAATTTATTAGGTCCGTAACATGAATCTCCTTTGGGAAATCCCAGCTAAAGGCCTGTCTCTTCATGATTAAAAGCCAGGGAAAGTCCTCATGATGGGCAAATTGTTGCATTTCTCTTTGGTTCAGCTGCCATCTCAACAATCAATTTGTGACCAGTGCCACCTCCTCTCTCAGAGCACCTGAAAACCTGGAAGCAGCAGTACTAAGCATAACAATGTTTTTAAACACCGAAGACTTCCCATTATAAAATTTTAATCCTCTGGACAAGAAATTACTCCAGGCACTATGGAATTCATGCCTAATAGTACAAGAAAGTTCAACATATCCATATGAATGTGCAGGTAAGCAGAGCAGGCTTTTCAAAAGTTAGAACAGAAGCCCAAAGAAGAGACACACACTGACAGTGCCATGAAAACAATTGTGTGAGTACATCTAGCCAAGACCTGCTAATCTGACTTCCAAAGGGCAAGAACACATATATATATATATATATATATATATATATATATATATATATATGTGTGTGTGTGTGTGTGTGTGTGCGCACACTATATGACACCCCTGGCATCACTTTCTGAATGTTTCTTAGATGTTTGCAGCCCATTCCAAGAAACAGTAGAAAGATGGGAAATATCATAATAGGGAACAAGGTAATAATCACACCTATGTGCAGCTCCCTTACCTAAATCAGACATGCATTCCCCACTACATAGCCAGGCTTACTCTCTGAAGGAAGGAGGATTCTGAAATTCAACTTGGATTGCTCTAGAGGGGACCAGATTCAGGTTGTGTTATCTATTTTATTATTTTGACCACTTGTTCTGCTGTCAAGCACTGAAAATGGTACACAGCAAACAGAAACTGAAGAACCCAAATCACCAATGGAAATGATGATATTTGTGTTGTGGGAAATTATAGGTTGAGAAGTGGTGAGATTATACACTTTTATAGGCTGGGATAATCAATGGCCAGGACACTTGAGGGACAATATAGGAAAACCCATATTCTCATCAAAGAACTGCAAGTTTCTTTATTCCACCTGCAAGTGCTTCACTGTCTTCTCCCTCTGTGTTGAAGAGTCAATTCCCTGCAAGTCTCTACTTGCACAGAGTTCCCTTAGCTGGAAACTCTGAGTCCTCCTTTACTTAAAATTTTACCCTACCTTAATAATCTGGTCTGAAATTTTCTATCCCCCCCAAAATCCATATTTTACATTGTAATCTTTAGAAATGTTCTGTCCAAAACCAGATGAATGTATTCATGAGAACAGGGAAAATAAGCATACATGCTAAAACATGAAGGGGCATTTTCTTGGAAAAATTCTGTCTAAAGCTCTAATGCAGGGACTTGACATTTGTCTGGGTAATGTCTTTGCTCCCAGATTTGTGCCTTGTGCTCTTCCCTTGATAATTTACTCAAATTTGGACAAGTGTCCAAACTCTGAAAAACTGTTTTTTGCACACCCATAGTAAAGAATTTGTAGAACTTCACAGAAAAATCTTCAAAACCTTCACTCCTACCCAATATGCTTCTGCCTGTGAGGGAATTAGACTTTGCTTTTAGCTGTAGCCCAGGACTGTTTCGTACTAGCATCTGCCAATACTCTGAGCATGCAAGTGCACTGGCATTTTCTAAAATGACAAATACCAAAATCTTAGAGTTAATAAAGCAATTGCACTACAAAACTTGTATCACTACTACTAATACAACACCCAACAAAGTCTGGAAAACGAAGAAATATATTACTGCTTGTTAATATGACAACAATATTGATCCTAAGCAATGTTATAATTTTAAAGTTTTGAAGTGACATAGAACATCATACAGGTTATAAGATTTAAATACTTCAGTATAAAGATGGACATTGGCAACACTGCTCTTGGTTCTGCTAACCTCAAAACCAGTGTGAGGATGCAGAGCTGCCAGATGTCCCTGGGAGCACCCCTTTGCTGAAACAGGAGAGTGAGCAGGCACAGCAGTTTGCCCACACATCACATTTGAGGACAGACGCAATAATCCACACCTTGAGCAGTGTCTAAATTTTTCTAAATGTCATTTAATCCATCTACTTCTTTCAGAGCACTTTGAGAGAATTTGTACAGCATCAGTAAAAAGACACACGGGAAACACCAGGGATAATGGCCCAACAGTGTGCAAATTAGATTTTGCTCTTTTGCCTTCTAGCAGAAGGCAGTTTAAAAAGGCTTCTCAAAAGGTATCCACAAGGGTACCATCTCTGTGTTTTCCTCTCAAGAAAGACTAAGCTGTATGGTTTCATCGAATGATGTCAAGAAAAGGCAGCAAACTTTGGAAAGAAATACTGTAGGAATTTGGCAAAATTAAAAGTTTCAGAATCAAGTTTTATGCCTGAATTAAGTATAATGCCATGTCCTCATTTCTGTAATCATACCTGTGTGTTGCCTGTGTGGAAACAGACCACGATGTATGCCTTTAATTTGTAAGTAACATGAAAAATGCAAACAGATGGAGAGGCTACAATTCAGTCTACCACTGAGCTGAGCTCCACTGAGCTGCAGCTGCGGGAATTTGGCTCAGAATTAGAAGCCAAATTTAGGGTTTTCAATAGCAAGGCAGAATTGAACATGTGAGCTGGGAAGTCAGTGGGAATGCAGGGCAGAGTGAAAGACCAAAGAAAGCTGCAAGTTAATGAAGGTTAAGAATGCAATACACAACCACAAATACATATGCTTTAAAAAGCATAACACAAATGTTTTATTTTAGGCCACATTTAGTGGCCTAAATAAATAATCCTAAACCATGGAGCTGCAGCTGGCTGCTATATATGCCTGACACTCAGGGTAGCACTGAGGATGTGGCTCCTTCTATTTTGCTTACATCTCATGCTTGGCATGACCAGAAAGCTGCCAAACTGAGCCAAACCAGGAGCCGGCATCAGAAATTATCTCACTATCATCCCCACTTGTGGTGCTGCTGTCTCAGGTTAGCTCCAGCACTGAGCACTCAGTACAGTGTAGACAAGCTCGAGGAAGCAGGGACACCGCTGTGGTACAGAGCAGCAAGCACAGATGGTGACGACAGAGCCAGCAGCCATGAGGTGGTACGGTGGCTGGACTGAGTACAGATCCCCAGATCCAAAACTACTTGAAGCATAATCCTGCGTCACACGGGATCACCGCATAAACATCGTCTGAGTGAGCTGCTGCAATCACACAGGTTTACAGGTTCTTGTTCTGATTGTAGTCTGGTTGTTGCAGATTTTCCTGACTTACAGCAGTATTGTTGAGACTAGAGTTGAACTCTAGAGGTACGTAAGTACATTTGTACAATTTTAAGCAGCCTGAAACAATAGGATATTGCACTTGGTTATGTTTCCAAGGGATTTGTGTTTTACAGCTATGCTACTTGTTTATTCATCTTCTATAGTATTGTGCAACACTCAGAAAGACAATCAGAAATGACATTGCCAAGGATTGTTTAATGAAGAATGGTTTGGATCGCTCTACAAATGGTAAACAATTTGTACAAGCTCTATGCTGAAGCAATCCCAGGATAAAACATTGCTCAACTAATCCATCTTGGGATTTTGTAAAATTAAGAGAGAGGAGGAAAAGACCCATAGTCGCAGGTATGGGAAAGAGAGAAATCTAGTGCGGGAGGGCTCTCCATGGAAAGATGCAAAAGGAAGAGGTAAGGAAAGAAAACAGAGCAAGGTCAAGTCCATGAGAAATTCCAGTTGCTGCTCATGGGGATATATGAGCAGCTGGCCAGTATCTGAAAGCAAAGGTGAGGGGTGCCATGGTTAGAAGCAAAACTGAGTATTGAGTCTTCAAAGCCTGATTTAAGTGAGTAATTCTTAACAATTGTAAAAATCTCTTAGGGGTTAAGGAGTTTTCTTGGGAAAGGGAGGACTGGCAGGCATAAAATTTCCCTTTCAAAGGGCAAATGAAGACTCTCTAGGTTGTGCAATTCCTCCTCCTTTATCAAATTTTCACCTGCACAACAAGGATGCTTGTCCACATACATAAGCAACTTTATTCGGAGTCACAGAGGTACTGATACCCCCACAAACCCTGCATCTGGCACTCTCATCAAATCAATCAAGATTTTTAAGAGATTAAGCCTGTATTCCTCTCCCTTAATCCCAAACCCACTCACTTGTAGTCCTTCAACTCCCTTTCTTTTCCATATGTTATATCAAGTAGGATTTTCTAGACCTCAGAAATAATTCATTTTATGTGGCATGCATTTTCAGTGATTCAGTCTTCAGTGCCTAACAAAACTAACTGATTCAGGAATTTGGGACTGGTTTCTGTAGGATCTGCATTTCAATTAAGTCCCCAGAACTGGGAAAAAAAGAACATGCATTCTAAGAGCAATTCTGAACTCCTATGCTACTACAAACAAAAGAGGTGAGGAGAATAAATAACGAGGTGGGCAGGAGAGCAATTTGCAGAATATAACAGAGACCAAGGGGCTGATCAGCCACAGCCTGAATTTTTGTATTCTAATTCATTAGTGTGATTAAATGCTTCACTCAAACTGTGCTTGGTTGCAAGGGACTAATCAAGGTCACACAGAATCACAGCCTAAAAAATTGGGTGAATATTCAGTGTATACAGTCAAAAGAATACTCAGGCTGTAATAAGTGCAATAGGGAGCCACAGCTGTAAATAGTACAGGGGGACCAGCTGGTACTATCACCATAGAAGAAAATATCTAAAATAGGTTTTCTTTCTTTCCTAATAGTGTCAGAACTCCTGAGGACCAATGAGAAGTGAAATAAAAAATAATTAATGTTTCCTTACATCATTAAAAAAAAAAAAAAAAAGTACCAGGATTTATAACTCCTAGGCTTCTGCCTTAAATTGTGAGTTTGCAGGTCACAATAGTGAAAAATTATTCCTTTCCCTGCACTTTCTGCAAGCAGCCAGGAAACAATTCAATTGCAATACAGCTAGTTTCGTTGCTGAACCAAAGAAAGGATTTCGGGACTTACTAACGAGAGTTGTAATGCCTGGGGTTTAGGCAACGTATAACTACGGTCACCAAGAAAGGGCAAATTTACCTGCTGGCAGTAGGAAGTGCCCAGCACTATAATCCAAAGCTCAGGTAACTAATCCAAGCTAGTCTTTACCACCTAGATCCAATGCCCAGAACAGACCTTCTGTTCAGTGGCAAGAGATCAGTGCCACCCGGATCTTCTTCTGGAACTTTGCCAGAAGTCCATGTCTCTTCTTTGACATGAGACAGATGAAGGAGGGAACGGTGACAACTTTTCCATAGCTGAGTGGTTATAGCATGTGAAATTTGGGTTCAATCTTCTGATCGTGATGGAGACATCAGAACACCTTAACCATAGTGCCTTAGGGATGGAGCTGTCTTTGCTACTCCTTGAAGCTGTGCTATGTGCTGGGCTGGCTGCAGGATCCTTCCAGTTCACCCTAGAAGTGGGGCTGGGAAAGGGAAGCTCACTTTTTCTGGCACTGCTCAGAAAAAGTGGTTTTGATGTCTCTGTTGCTTGCCAGTGACAGGAAGAAGCTCCAAGCCAACAGATGATCCAAGGCTGATGCTAGTCTGAGCAAGAAGTAGTATCACCGACTGGAAGAGCCTGGGACAATGACAACAGGCAGGATTACACTTCTTAGCAAAGACAGAAGCAGTAGCAGCCTGGCCAGGACCAGACTCACACCCTGAGCTGGGTTGACTCCCAGCATCTAATTCTGTCTAATCCCTAAATGCTACCAAAACACCCCATTTTCTTCCCATAATGTGATTGTAAGGAATCTTTTAAAAATGTTGTATTTTCAGATTTTTCTTGTTACTGCAAAAATTACAACAAAGCAAAGGCATTCTGTTTTCTTGGGGAACGATTTCCTCCATATCTGAGGGTTTCGCAGTCCCGGCTCCCCGGGGGAGCCGGAAAGCCCGGGGGGGCTTGGAGCGCCGTACCCACACGCCTCTCGCCAGCTCTCCCGGTGCGGGCGGAGGCGCCAGATTTAGGAGTAAAAAGGCGCCGTAAGCGGGAGAGAAGCGAGCGGAGGGCGGAGGCGAGGCCGGAGGGCACCGGAGCCGGCCGGGGTGCGAGCTGCCCAGCGCTTCCCAGCCTCCTTCTCCCCGGAGCGGGCGTCAGGTATTGCGAGGAGGGGTAGGGGCCCGGGGAGGAGATGGCTGGAGGCTTTCCAGCCCCGGCTCACGCAATGCTAACTCCGCACGCAACGGGGAGGCGACAGGCGGAGGAGGGGAAGCTCTTCGGCTTCCTCAACCCCTAAGATGCAGGCGAGACTTCGCCTCCCGACAGCGAGAGCTGCGAGCCCGCCCGCCACCCCTCTCCCCTCCCGGCACCTCCTCCGCTAAAACTTTTGGCCCCGGCCATAAAAGCATCCGCGGCTCAGCCGCTCCGCTTGGCGAGGGCCCAAGGGCAGCTGGCAAATAAGTGCGACCCCTCAAGCCAGGGGACGGGCCAGGCAGCAGCGATTTGCCAGCGGGGCCGCCCGCGTCCCGCCCGCACCGCGCCGCGCACCGGGGATGCCGGCGGGTTTAAAGCCGGGAGTGGCAATGCCAGGCGCCCAGAGGTGGCGGCTCCGGTGCCGGCTGAGCCTGAGAGCAGCGGGCCGTCCTCTCCGCGCCCTCTGAGCCGCTCGCCTTCGCTCCCTGCGGCGGGCTGGGCTGGCCCCGTCCCGTCCCCGCAGCCCAGCAGGCGGGTGGGAGGGAGAGACAGAGGGAGGGGGAGCAGCAGCCCGCTCGCTCCCGGTCCGCGGGGCTGCTCGGGGCAGGTGGCTGCCTTGGGGCGAGCTCCGAAGGGTTAAAGCGCTGGGAAGGTGATAACTGCGCTGGGATCGGGTGCAACTGGCATTTGCCTGCGCATGGCCTGGCAAGCTCCGGGTGACAGGTACCGGGGCTCCTAATGAGTTTCCCAAAGCCTTGGATCTGAACGCTGCCGTCGCCGCTCTCCTTCCGCGGCTGTTCATTAGAGCTGCCGCCGGCTGCACAGCTCCTCTCCATCCTATCCAAGGTCTCGGATGGAAGCAGCGTGCAACAGGTCAGTTCTGCTACAGGAGCCCGCCGTGGCCACTTATTTCACCCCTTCTTCCCCTCCCTGCTTGTGAAAGGCTGGAGTAAATGGTAGGAGCGGGCGGTCCCCGGGCACGGGGATGGGAAGCGGGACCAGTCAGCACTGCCACGCCGAGTCCCCAGGCATCCCCCGCAGGGGCGGCATACCGCCAGCCTGCGATGCCTCGACGGGCACGAAGGTGCGGGGAGGAGGGAAGGGTTCGGGACGGAGGGGGCTCCGCGGCCGCCTGCGGAGGTTTCTCCAGAGTAGCGCGAAATTCCGACAGTGGGGCGGGAAACCTGTTTCTCGTAAGGGCTTTTTTTGCCGCGGGGAGCGATGTGCAGCGGTGGAATTAACCTGTCTCCGGCGCACGGCGAGTGCCTGCATCTCAGGAGGCTCATCAGGCGAGAGCATCCTCCTGCTTCCCTCTGTGCCTCTCTCAGCCGTGACCTGTTGGAGCTCTCGCTGAGAACTTTCCCTACCGGCGGAGAGAGAGCAGCGGCCCCCCCGCCAAATACGACTTCGATCTCTTATTAGGAACTTGACACTGGATTATCCATTATCCCTTGTCTTTTGCACAGGATTCGGGGGACTTTAGGCACACGAGGAGAACACAGCAAGGACTTGCCCGGACTCCGAGCGCTGGGACAGCTGCCGGCGCTCACCTCCGCCACGCCAGCGCGCCCCGTCCGGGCTTCCCCTTGCCCGCGGGACCTGAAGGTTCCTCCCCCGTGGGGACGCTGACCACTGACTTTTCCCTTTCCCTTGCAGCATGGCCCTCGAGAAGCTCGGGGAAGCGTTGGGCGGCATCCCCCCGTTGCAAAGCTCCCTCCTGCTCCTCCTCTGTCTGCTCGCCGCCATCCACCTGGGCAAGCTCCTCCTGCAGCATCAGCAGCGCCGGCGGCAGGGCCAGCGACGGGCGCCGCCGGGTCCTTTCCCCTGGCCCCTGATCGGCAACGCGGCGCAGCTGGGCAGCGCCCCGCACCTCTCCTTCGCCCGGCTGGCCAGCACCTACGGCGCCGTGTTCCAGCTGCGCCTGGGGCGCTGGCCCGTCGTGGTGCTGAACGGGGAGCGCGCCATCCGCCAGGCCCTCGTCCGCCAGGGGGCCGCCTTCGCCGGCCGCCCGCCCTTCCCGTCCTTCCAGCTGGTGTCGGGCGGGCTCAGCCTGGCCTTCGGCGGATACTCGGAGCTCTGGAAGCTGCACCGGCGGGCGGCGCACGCCACGGTGCGCGCCTTCTCCACGGGCAGCCCCGCCACCCGCCGCCTGCTCGAGCAGCACCTGGTGGGCGAGGCGCGGGCGCTGGTGGCGCTGCTGGTGCGCGGCAGCGCCGGCGGCGCCTTCCTCGACCCCTCGCGCGTCCTGGTGGTGGCCGTGGCCAACGTGATGAGCGCCCTGTGCTTCGGCCGCCGCTACAGCCACGGCGACGGCGAGTTCCTGCGGATCGTGGGGCGCAACGAGCAGTTCGGGCGGGCCGTGGGCGCCGGCAGCCTCGTGGACGCGCTACCCTGGCTCCAGCGCTTCCCCAGCCCCATCCGCGCCGCCTACCGCGCCTTCCGCGACCTCAACCGCGACTTCTACGGCTTTGTCCGCGGCAAGTTCCTGCAGCACCAGCGCAGCTTGCGCCCCGGGGCCGCCCCCCGCGACATGATGGACGCCTTCATCCGCCTGCAGCGGGAGCAGCCGTGGCTGCAGCTCGAGCACGTGCCCGCCACTGTCACCGACATCTTCGGCGCCAGCCAGGACACCCTCTCCACCGCCCTGCAGTGGCTCCTCATCTTCCTCATCAGGTATGTGCCGGCGGAGGCGGCAGCACACCGGGGCGCCCCACCGGCCCGGGGTGGGGGGGACACGCGAGCCCGCCCGGGGTGCGAGCGCCCGCCAGCCACAGGCGAGCCCCGTTTAAATTGCGCCGCACGGACGAAGGCGCTGCTGGGAGGGCTCCCGCGGCGGGAGCAGCGGGCCCGAGCCATGGCATGGAGCTCGGGGTCCGGGCAGAGCGGGGGGCGCGGCCCCGGCAGGGACCCGCCGTCGGGTCGCGGGTCTGCGGGACCGGGCAGCGCCAGCCCGTGCAGCGCCGAGTACCTCAGCGGCCTCCGATTAACTAACACGGAAGCTCTGGGAAACCTGCCAGAAAGAGATAAGAAAGTATATTTAAAAAAAAAAAAAATCCGACACAAGCCCACCCTACTCAGGCGGTCGGGTTATGTTGCATAAAGAGAGGCTCTGCAGAAAGGCAGAGTAAAACCTGAAAGTAACAGATTTTAGCAGGTCAAGATCAAGGAGATCATAGGAACAGGATAACAACTGCTTAAGCACGATAAAGAGTTCGTGCACCGGTTTACAAACCCGCTATTATGCTAAGCTGCCGATGTGTGTGCCTTCCTCGCCATTGCGTGACAGGGCAAGGCAGACCCCTTGGGCAGCCGGCGGGAGCGCTGCCCTGGCACCAGCCCGTCCATCGGGGAAACTCGGCGAGGGGAGGTGGTTTAAGAGAAGGTGCCATTACACTGTCTTTCTTGCCTATCTTGGCTTTCTCTTTCATCGCCTGCATAATTTGTAAGCTTATGCAAACATTATCTACTCAGTCGCATTTTGAAAAAAACAGGCAAATATTTAACACCCCCAGTGTTCACGTAACTTTTTGGGTTTCTCCTCATTTCTCATGTTTGCCCAGCATTTGACATGTGAGTCTGCTGCAGGAGGAAAAAGCAAGGATGCAGAAGCCAAACTTGAATACTTAAAGCAAATGAAGGCTCCTTGGCAGAATGTGTGTCTTTAGACAAGCGAAAGATGTCAAGATGTATTAACATTTTGATCTTGTTTGGTTACTGTGTGGTCTCTCAAACTGTCCAGCATTCAAGACAATCTTCTTTAAATACATTATAGAGAAAACATATTTTGATATTAATTAGAAAATACATTCTCAAACTAAAAGTGGGATGTTCATAAAGCCATTCTGACAATTTAAGAATTGAGATTTTTTTTTTCTAGTTTAGAAACCTACAGGCTTTCAAATGTTTGAAATATGTCTGGTGATAAAAAACTCCATACTAACTTTTAAAAGTCATGTACAGAGTTGGAAAATCAAATTCTTGTTCCCATGGAAAATCCAATACTTAGAAGAGACAAATAATTCTAGTTTTAGAATTAATTTTTGAAATTGGATCAGAATATTCAGTCTCAGCACACTTTAGGTGATTGTTATTTTTTATGTTGAGAATCAGTTACATGGGATATTAAAGTAAAAACTGAGCAAATCTAAAATTACACTAGTGCATGGGAAGTTTGGATTTTTCTCTCAAAGAATTCAATTGAGGTCTATGCATTCCTGCAATATATTTAAACTTTGCTCGACCTACATTATTTAGGGTAGGGGTAAGGTTCTGTGAAAAATGTTTACAGCAAGGATTGTTTGTAAGAAAAATCCTTTGAAAGCATTACGTATGTACATACATCTTGCTTTAAATGACAGGTACCCAAAAGTGCAGGCTAAAATGCAAGAAGAAGTGGATAGGATTGTTGGAAGAGACCGTCTGCCATGTGTTGAAGATCAGCCTCACCTGCCCTACATCATGGCTTTCCTGTATGAATCCATGCGTTTCAGCAGCTTTGTGCCTGTGACTATCCCACATGCCACCACCACCAACACCTTCATCATGGGCTACCTCATTCCCAAGGACACCGTCATCTTTGTAAATCAGTGGTCAGTGAATCATGACCCAGCAAAATGGTCCAACCCAGAAGATTTTGATCCAACGAGATTCCTGGATGAGAATGGGTTCATCAATAAAGATCTTACCAGTAGCGTGATGATTTTCTCATTGGGAAAACGTCGGTGTATTGGAGAGGAGTTATCCAAGGTGCAGCTCTTTCTCTTTACCTCCATACTAGTGCATCAGTGCAATTTTACTGCTAATCCAAATGAGGACCCTAAAATGGACTTTACCTATGGGCTGACCATTAAACCTAAGCCATTCACCTTGAATGTTACACTTAGAGATACTATGGATTTGCTCGATCAGGCTGTCCAAAGACTGCAAGCAGAGAAAGCAGCCAGTGAAAGCCAGCTGTCAGCAAATGCCTAAGCAATAAACCTTGCATCTAAAGATAATCCCCCTTGCCCTTTTTAGACTTATATAACTCATAGTTTGTTCTGGTGATATTTTTGGTACATAGCCAATATTACACCTTATAAAAGCAGGAAGAAAATCTGTACAAGGTATAATTCAGTTGTCTTTTTAATTCCAGGAGAGCCAGGGGAACAAGATATTAAATGATAAAACATATGCAGTTTGAAAGTAAGCCTTTTCTTTTCTAGCTTGTTCACAAAAGTTGCCATTGTAAAGTGTTTTTTATCTACTGACTGGTTGGAGTATCTCCCGGAACTGTCTCTACAAGCCTTTCCATGTCACCATGCACTATGCCTTAACTCTAAGTTTGTCTTCAGAGACTCCACATTCTCAAGTGAAATCTCTTATTAAAAAACAAAGAAATTTGTTTTGCTCAGTTGCTCAGAACACTACAGCCTGCTTCTGAATTCACTCACTAGAAACTGCCACAGGCTCATGGCAGCTCTGGTGTTGTGGCTGCTGGGATGTACTTTAATGCCTCAATAATAAGTGTTCAAATGATTTTTGGTAAAATGACAATGTAAAGTCTTGCCTTCAGCATTCCAAAATGTTTACCTAAATGCCTAAAAAAATAAAAGTCTTGCCTGTAAGCATGCTTGAAACTAAAATTCATGTTTTATATGAAAATGAACAGAATGTCCTAATACAGTAATTTTCCGTAGTTTTGAAAGATCAGAATTCCTATGTGACTAGATGGCAAGGGTGATACAAATCATATGCTAATCTGTTCATTAGCATGTTCAGGAACAAAATAAGTATTTGAATTAGATTTATAAAGGTACAGCTGAACTTTATGTTTCTCTAGGAAGGAGTTAATATCGTTTTTCCTAGGCACGTAGGTAAGTCCAGTAAAATCCACACTGGCCAAGGTAATTAGAAGTGAGATTGGGGGGTTTATATTAAAACATGAATGCCACAAGCCTCAAGTAAAGCATACAGCAAATAATACCCCTACTCACTAATCATTCTGTTAGGTTGAGTTAAATAGTATATCTGAAAATCAACTATGTACTTGCAGTACAATCTGTTTGGAACCAAGTCTCAGAAGGAAAAGTAATGTTACATGTTACATTAAAGTACACATTAACTGAAGAAAAAGTACTTTTAAAGTATTTGCGAGGCAAAGTTCATAAAATTTTTTTTAAAACATCTCTTATTTTAAAGTAAAACACACATGAAACTTCATGGCATTGAACCTCCGGCTAATGTTTGTATACACAAAGCCCCATATTTCTCTAGAAAGCAAACAGCCTGATTTGAAAAGTGTTAGGCACTTCTTTGGAGCTGCAGATCACCTTCAATTACATATGAAATCCATCAGACATGAGAGTATCTCACATGACTTGCTGTGCTCAGCCAAGTACTTAACAAGGTATTAGTAGTGCTAAAAAAATAAGGGTACAGTGCTACAAAGTGAGGTATCTCTGCTGAGGCCCAAGCAAGTAAGGATTTGCACTGTGACTTCCGATAGATGACCAGTCTTTATCACCTTAGCAGCAGGGACAGAGCTCCTACTGACTCTGGGAAGAGCTGGGTTAACAACACAATCCCAATCTTAAGTACAAGCTTTGCTACTGATTTTAAAAATCTGAATCAAGCCTACAAGCACTGCTCTATAACCCCACACAGTCATAATGTACCTGTTTAAAGTCTCTGACTTCATTTGGCATCTATAACATCTTTTCAGAGCTAAACAAAGCTTTCTGCTACATACACATGGAGTAACCTCAGGCGTTTTTCTGAATTACGTACAAGTCTGTGATACCCCAGAACTTAGCCTATACCTGTGAAAAGCTTTATAAGATACTCAGCATTTTCATATGGAGATCTACATTAGATCAAATGCTAGCAAGACAATTTTTCTTGTACCTTTGTAAGTACTGTTATTAAAAGGAATAAAGTATGTAACTTACGGCTGAATAGCTATCCTAATGCAAGGATCATCAATACATATTTTAATAAAAAACGGCTTTTGCAATTTTGTACTCTTCCAAAAGCTTTAACTGTGCATTGGCTACTAGTGCAAAATCCCTCCACACTGCTCGTGTCAGTCAGGGGGTTACACACTGTATAGCTGTTGGTCACATAATGTCTCATGTAATCTGTGAAGTTACTCAAATTTAGTAGCACCTATTTAGAATGTATGCAGTCATTTAGCAAGCTAAATTCTATGGTCATTTTGAGATGTATTAATGTGTTACCAAAATACTAAATAAAATTATTCTTACACTACCATTGCTTAGTTTATACACAGCTTTCTAACATCAAGATAAACAAAATCATTATTTCTGATTTGGAAAGTATTATTATTTTAGATATTTGTTCATATGCTTTGCACCTTCTTCCCATTTCTGGATTTTAAGGTTTTTCCTCCATGCTGCCTGTACAGCTTCTCAGGTCTGCCTGCCTTTCATACCTTGCCACCTGTGTTCAACTTCCGAATGCTCCTTGCTAAGAACATTCCCTGCTGCTCACCTTGACACTGATCTGAATTTTCTCATGTCCTTTGCATTCTTCTAATACCTGTTAATCTCTCCTCAGCCTGCACAATCTCCTATGCTATGATTCTTCCCTTTGGCATCTCATTTACTTCCACCTCCCCTATTTTCAAGCCCACAGACTGGTTTTTCTTTCCCTTTTCCCCTCCTATGTATAGTGCTGGCATCTATATACTCCCGACCCTGGGACCAATTCATGCTCTTTTGGCCTGAGTGTATAGCAGGAGTGCCAGGAATGGAAATCCCAGGGCCAAACAGGCCTTAATGTGCCCTTTCAGAGCAAACTCTCACAAAATGAAGGCAATCCCATGGTGAAGGATGGCTGTTACTGCAAATGTAACATTTCTTCGTGATGAAGCATCTCCCCCACTCCTGGTCTTCTTTTCCCCAGTCTGCTACACAAGTCTGCTACACAGGTCTGCTTAGTTCAGACCTGTCTTAGAAATGACCACATTTTCCCTAAGCCCAGGGAAGTGGAACAAGAGCTGGGTGAGACAGGAGGCTGGGCAGACTGATGAGCAGTAGCTTCCTTCTGATTTGAGATATTTTTAAGCTGAAGTTTCTCCTGTGGGGACAGGATCTAAGTTCAGGCTGAGGACAGGAGGAGGTTCAGGAGGAGGACAAGTTGAAGACAACTTACAGAGACCTCCTAGGAATAGCTAAGGGCCTGTGGAGTAGGTGTAGTGTCCAGAGATATCCCGTGCAGCGTGTACATGGCAGGGGCTGGCCCGTGGGACAGCGCTGATTCAGAGCGGGTATCTCTGGGTAAAAGCCAAGAATACCTCCTTCACCAACCTGTGACTGGTCACCACATCAATACTAGGCAAATACAGGTTGCTCTTTCTTCATGAAGAAAAGCAAGAAGAAACTAAGCAGCTGTATTCAAGGCAAGAGTTTTCCTTTAAAAGTCTTCTTGCTCAGGTTGTAGTGATTTCAATGGATTGGGAAAGCCAAATGTCATTCACGCTTACTTTCTCTGTGTATGTGCACATACACTCAGCCCATCTCCCAGAATTTTACTAACATCCTTTATTCAGGCTGAGATAAGGTATTAAAAAACCAAAACAAACATCATAAAGCAAAAAAGCCCACAAACCCCCCAAACAGGAAGCCTGGAATTAAGCATACATTTCTTGAAGAGCCAGTAATTGTCAGACCATCCCGCTACATAAAACAAGGAAGGGAAGCAAGTAGGCTGAACCAGAAGGGTTGATGTGGAATATGTTTATACCAGTCAAGTGTACCACTACAGACCTTACAAAACCAATAGAAACTTGCTGGCTTCAGCAGAAGTCAGTTCAGAGCTGCTGAAATCCATAACAATAATATAACAATAAGGAAAAAGGCTCATCAGAACCTGAGCAACAAGTGTGGGGGATATCCAGGATCTGTGCAACCCCTGTTGGCACCAGCACAGAGCTGGGGCTACCCAAATCAAAAAAGAGTCTCTCAAGTCCCTATGCTCTGGGTCTTTGCTGGGTGTCTGGGGACAGCAATCCATCAGCATAGTTAACTCAGGAGATACAGGATGCTGAGGCATTTCAAGCGCACATGGGCAGAGGTAGGGAAGGGAGTGGATTCACAGGGGACCCATTAACGGTACATAAATCAACTGCAGAGCTATATATGAGTTGTTTGCTGGAATGGCTGAGAGCTGTTCAAGGAAAATATATGTCTGGACTACAGCAAGATTTCAGCTGGGAAGGAAGTGTGCACAGGGTCTCTGATTTCCAGGAA
Organism: Coloeus monedula; assembly: GCF_965178545.1. Lineage (NCBI taxonomy): Eukaryota > Metazoa > Chordata > Aves > Passeriformes > Corvidae > Coloeus > Coloeus monedula. The sequence goes on from NC_138782.1 coordinate 39,241,532, forward strand.
AAGAGAGGTGGTGATTTTACATTGCTTATAAATATATCTACAGGCGCAATATGCCAGGATTAGGGTAATAAGAATCCATATGGTATTAAAGATATTCACATCAGTAGCGGGGAACATCAAACAGAGAATCAGGACCAAAGCTTAACAGGCTGAAGACAGGATGAGTGATGGTTTTTCTGAACAGCTTGGACAAACAAAGGATGTCAAAACAGTAAGCCCTGACTGCTGATTAACTCAAATAATAGATCTGGGAGGTAGCAAACATGGAAATGAGAGCTAAGGAACAAAACACGCGGGATCAGCTGCAGGATTTGAGAACAAAACAAGTCTACAGCAAAAAGTCATGGATAGTTCTGTCATTCTCCTCTCCTTGGCATCCCCAGTACCTGAGAACAACAGGGAGGAAGAGACAGTCCAGCTGCAACAGTCTGAACACCTTTTGGGGGAATCTTCCTCTTGACATTCAGAGAGAGCAGTGGAAGAAGAAGGCACTACACCAGACAGAAACACTTCTGATCTAGAAGGTCTATTCAGAGCGGTCTAGCGTCATTTATTTGCGCAAGCTGAGCAGGAAGAGTTTGGTATCGGTTGTTCTCACACTATAGTTTTGTCTTCAGCTGTATCCAGGCTTGCTCAATTCCCCCTAAGAAAAAATGGCATGTATATTGTGGCATGCTCCAGAACAGGGCTTAATCTCTGGTATTATTTGTATGTTTTCAGTGATGGCTTTATTTCCACAATCTCCCTTCTCCAAACCTGAGTTCTGATAAGAGCATAACTGTTACCATGCAGAAACAGGCTTCTGGACTTCTCATGATAACAAACGGGATTTCACATAATCGCGTTTTCTCTGCTAAAAATAACAGAACACCCTCCACTTACTTAGACTGTTTTGCTCATCATAACAGAAGTGGACATGTGGAGTGTGACACCTTGCTGCCAGTACAAAAGCTAGATTGACCAAGCAAGACAAAGTTTAACTTCACAAAGCAAGTATGGTTTGCAATTATCTGCACAAGAGCATGCAACAATACCCCATGCTTACTTTATGCTTTGTATTCTGTGAAGTATTTCCAAGCTGCAGTTCAAAAATTTAATTCAATTGTGTATCTTCGTTTTAATTACACTTTTTCACTCTTCAGAGAAAAGCATAAATTGTGAGGCTATTAATCTTCTGTGGCTCAGGAAATTTAGATACATTCAAGTTTAAAAAAGCACCACCAGAAAGTAAACTCAAACTTCACAATAATTACCCACACGAAAAAATGAGACTCCTAAATGAACCTTTGTCTCATTGTAACAAAGCTCATTTTCCTTCCCTTCACTTATGTGTATTGCTGCTGGGACACAGTGTTGTGCTTCAGCTTGTTCCAAGACATAACTCTGTTCATCTCTCTGCTTCTGGCAGAAGAGAGGAAGAACTGTACCTGCGCTCCAGAACAATACACCATGCAGGGAAGCTTTCTGGGCAACCCTTCCAGGTGGCACAAAACCAAAAGAGAAGTGTTTTCCACCAGCTTTCTCCAGATAAGAATTCTTTCTCTCATGTGCCTAAAGTCCTGCCCAGCCTGCATCTTTCAAGTATATGAGAAGCACCAGTGCCACAGCAAGCTGGGGGCAGATCATCCAGTGGGGCTTTGGCCACAATCATCATAGATAGTGTTTAAAAAAATCAAGCAAGGAAGAATTCCCATAAAGGAGGGAAAGAAAATATATTTCAACTGAGAAGGGTGTCCACAGAATTATAAGGCAGATCCTCTCATGACATTATACCTGAACTGAAACCTTGTACAAAAGAACACCTGCTCCTGAAGGCATTAAGATATTTAGCACCTGTATGTGCAGATTTACAGCACACTGACAATTTGAAGGTTAAGATACTCATTTCCTTGAAGGCATCAGCAGAGACAGAATACAAAACATTTGTCTCATAATGTATTGATTATACAAGGCTGTTCAAGTATCTTCACGCCTTACTTAAAGCCAGTAAGATTCCTTTCCTATCTTCACAAGGGATCTTTCACCCTAATACAATACTTTTCTGCTTGAGTAAATAGCTCTAGCCTGTTCCCAGAGTTAAGTGCAGACAGTAGTTTTTATTGGGTATAAAGCCATAAAACTGCACAGCAGAACAGAAAGGCAAGTTCCTGGAATAAATAGATGCTTCATCAATTGTGTGAATGACTGAAACTGAAAGCAGAAGAGATGCATGAGGGTTGAATACTAAGGTCAACTTTTGCTCTCAAGAGGACAGATCCCTCTTTCTAAGATTTATGAAGAGTCAGTTAATGAAGTGATTTGACTTCTTTAGCTCTTTTTATAGCCCCCAGACTCTATTGCCATCAGAACATTAATATTTTCCCTAGCAAAGATCCAGTTAGCACAGCTTCCTGCATCCTTACATTCATATACAGCCAAGGTCTCTATGTAATTATGAACAAGTTCCTCCCTGAGGATTTGTCATCCCTCTCTTTTCTTCAAAAATTTCCTTGAAATACGCGCAACTCTAGGTGGCAAAAATCAATTACCTCACTTAACCCAAGCCATATATACAAATTTTGATTTTTCTAATAAAGGCACTGTCTGCCTTCTGGGGAAATCCAGCAAAGTTTGATCATATGCTAATAGAAGCAGTTGTTCTTCAGGGTCAATAGCAAAGAAGATTCTCTATGTTTGGAGGAATAAGTATAGGGAAAATTGGGACAGTTGAGAAGTGAGAAGGAGAACACACCAGAGGAAGAGAAATAACAGGCCAGAGAGAATAGAAAGAAATATTTTATCCCATGGAGGAGAATGAAGCTGAGGAAAGAGAACAGGAGCAGCTGCTAATGGTAATTTGCCCCATCCCCACATACAACAGCTCCCCAGGGTACCCTAGGGACCACAGGTTGTTATTGATGAAGACACACATGCCCTTGAAAAGGGCAACTCATCCCATCTGCCCTTTTATCTCCCCAGACAAGAGAGCACAGCCAGCCTGCTCATACCAAACACCTACCATTCAGGTTATTGATGCTCCACATCCTGCCCTTACTACTCCCACACCAAATACTAGAGAGCTGTATCTTGATCTGCTTAGAAACAGAAATGTTAAGCTACAGAACATTGTTGGTGGTGCAGTTAGGTTAGGAAAAAATTCTTTCACTGGTGGAACACACTTAGGGATTGAGGAAATAAACACCACTGTTTTAGCTAGGCCGTGTTGCACAGTCTAACCCAACTGCCTGATATGTCACAGAATTACAGACTGCTGGAGATGAGAAGGGATGTCTGGAAGTCATCTGACCTGACACCCTGATGAAGCAGGGCCTCCTGGAGCTGGTCTAGTCATTCTACCTTCTTGTTAATCACAATTACCCACAGCGCTATAAGCATTTTCCTTCAGGTTTTTTTACAGTGAACATATAGCAAATATGTTCACCACTGGTTCACTTTCCTTTCTTCTTAAATCCATATGGGCATCACCCAGGGAACTGCTGTCCCTAGGAAGTGTTCTTCCAGATCATCCTTCCCCACTCTCACTGGATGAGAAAAACCTTCCCTTCACTTTCTTTAGGAGGCATCCCCATAGGCAGGAAGAGAGGAAGGCAATGTAAGGCAGCATGACTGCCCATCTCCTGTTGTTTTGAGCTGTATTTTATGTGATTTTATGTGCATTTGCTCCCTGCTTCAGCATATAATAGAGAGGATCTCTGTCCAGAATGAACTGTCAGAGATTTTCCTCCTGCTGAACTGAGCCAGTAAGTCATTCACGTCTTCCCCAGATGTTTCTGTTTTCTGAACTAACAGGAACCACATGTACTCCTGGCTCTCCCTGAAGACCTGGGCCAGCACAAACAGAGGAGGGGGGAATTCCCCACTTGACTTCAGGAATCAGGCGCCTGCAGGAGCAGGGTTGGTCCAGGATGCTTCCTAAGTGAAGGCTCTAACAAAGAACCACTCCCAAACCACTGGGAAGAGGGTACACAGGTGTGACCAGCTGTTGAAAATGCCCCTCACCTTCAAAAGATCTTAATCCTTTTAAAGTTCTAAATAGCACTTCAGTGTCTTTGATACCTACAGTATCAATTAAGCACTACATGCAGCAAACTTACCTATGGCAGTAGGTGAAGCAGCCATGCAATTTAAGACATGGATAATAAACAGTGCCTTGTTTGCTCACTGAGTTTTAGTGTAGAAGTCTGTGTTTATTGTAATGGTCACCAAGTAATCAAAGAACCTAAGCTTTCCCCTTAGTTTTTAAAAACCAAATACCTTGTAAAATACTGTTAGCTATTCTCATGTTCCAAAATATCAATACAACTCTGGTCAATGCACAGCATGTCTTCAGCCAAACTTTGTGGTCAGGCTTTAAGAGAGGAAAACCTATAGAGCAACACATTTGCAAACACTTAAGTACCTAATCTGGCCATTACATTTTACTGACTTTTTCATTTTTTTTAATTTACTGCATACTAAAAGTTAAATTTTAAAGATAGGAAACAAATTACAATTTATGCCAATGTAAATCCAGGAAAGGGAATTCAGGCCACTGAATAGCACTTCAAAAATAACTAGAAATTAGAACTCTATCTTTTCCTTTCCAGTGTTTGGTTTGTTGGTTGGATTTTTTTTCCTTTGCTCTCTCATTCTTGCATAGATATTGGTCAAAATCAGTTGCAGAATGCATGCTTTCCCATGCTCCAAAAACATTCTATTCAGTTATCAAAAACAGGTATCAAAACTCTACTTCAAATTTTTTAGAGTCTTTCTTTTATCCAACACACAAAACCATGTTTACAGATGTTCACCAAACCCAGCAAGATTAAACTATGCCACAGAAGTGGCCTCCAAATTTATTAGGAGGTACATCATATTTTCAGCTTAAATGCATGTGGTTTATTGCCTTTTAGATCTGACTGCTAGATAGCAGCGCCATTTGAAAAGACAGCCTTCAGTGACACATGACTCTTGGGTAAATGAATTGCAGTAGCAGCATAGGCTTACACGGTAAGGCTGGAAAGTAGCCCAGTGTCTTTCTAGAATACTTCTTTTCCTTTGTCTAGCCTTGGCCAGATTGTATCTTTCTGATATTGCTTCTTTCAAGGTACTGGCCCTCAACCTGTGCTCAGTAACTGCTTGGACTCCTGCAGAGGTCCAGTGAATTCCTCCATTGAAATTTCAGCTCCTAAGTCAGTTTGAGTCAGTTCCTCACAAAGGCACTCAGACTTGAGTAAAGAACAAATTAGGGAGATCACCACATCCCTATGCTGGTTTAAAAGAAAAAGAAAAAAAAATCAGACCACCCTAATTGTAACTCTGCACTTGCACTTTTCAATTTTTGATATACAACCCCAGGATCCTTTTATACACACTACAAGAGAACTTCTCTGCCAGCAAGGCATGACAAAGCCACGTATTTTGTCCAGGAACACACTAAAACATGGGGTTAAAGTTCATAATTAATTAAAGCACCATTCAAAGTCCAGTGATCTTAATGAATATCAGTAAATTTCAAAGACAGGTTACTTTCGTCTCCCAGATGAGCAAAACAGCTTCCAGGAGACAAAGAGAGCTTGATTTCTGCCTCCATGCCCCCAAGAATTATTATTATTTTTAATGAAACACATTGAGAGTCCACATTGCTGTCAGCTGTCTGCAACTTGGTTTATTTTTAGCTGGTAATATAGTTAATAAAAACCAGGTACAAACCTCATCCTGCTTTAGATGCACATCTTGGAAATTGGACAGCTCTGCTAAAGTCATTATAAAACAAGATTTTAAGATACATCTAAAAAGCCATAAACCAAACTGTTCTTAATATGTCATAAAAGAGCTGTTTATCTATTTGCATGCATTGAAACATCTGATGTTGCACTTTTCCATTTATAGGGAAAAGCAACCCTGTCAGAGAGACCACACACTATGTCACATTTAGTACCTGTTAGGAAAGTTTCAGCATGATTTTAATTATTTCCAAGCTTGGTAAATCCCCTTCTGCCTCCTTGCTGGAAGGGTTTACATCAATTAAAATTGAGTAACCTGTAAACTGTTTAAACCCCTAGAAAACTTCAATTTTCATCCTAGTAAGCAAATTCCTCTCCTTCTTACTGTCCAGCTACAGCCTTGGCAACAACAATATAAAATGCAGTTTCACAGGTAGCATAGTACCTAGAATGCCATTCAAATGTCCCTGTCTTGCTCTCAATACCTGTGATGAATTGTTTGTGCTACAGAAATCTGTATTGCACTGACAGAAAAACCAAGAGAGAGCAGATGGGCCACTTGGCTGCAGCGACACCAAACTCAGCTCTTTCAGCATTTGTATCTAAAGGGTAAACTTCTAGACAAGCTGGGACCACAAACTCAGTATCCTACATCTATGGCTGTGAATCTGTTGAGAAATTTGCATATCCAAAACCAAACAAATTCATTCATTCATCTTAGGACACCATCTTCAGGAGGCAAGACTATCTGCGATCCTGCCCACCCGAACCCCAGGGAAGAGCTCAAACAAGGAAAGAGAGGCACAGAGACTACACAAGAGGGAGCAACACTTTTGCTGGAAATGAGCACAGGGACCAGAAAGAGAGGCCTCACATTCCATCTTTGGCTCCAGTCTGGTGCAGCTGGACATACAATGATGTATCATACCCTTGATAATCAAGGGCCAAGGCTCAGCTGAAACATCTCCCTCATGTTGGGCTACCCACAACATTAGAGCCTACAGGCTCTTTTTTTCAGAGCAGAAATACATAGCCAGGTGCAAAGCAATAACCCTGTAGTCATGTTGTGGCTTTCAGATTAAGAAGACCAGGATTAGAGGTTTCCATACAGAGTTACCCTTGCAGAGGGAAAAACTGAATTACGACCAGCAGAAGTAATTCTGCCATTAAAAGCAAAGCTGGGGTTGGAGTTCATTGATCTGCCCCCTAATATCTTGCTCAGCAAGGGGACAGCAAAAGACAATTACAGGAATATATAAGAAATAGAGCCTCTTGGTCTCGTTCAGAAGAGACCTCAGCATCTCCTAGCAAAAGGCAATCTTCACCTGCAGCCAGACATCTCCCCTCTCTTCAGTCTGACCAGCAAGATGAAACCTGAGAGCTAAATCCATGGTAAATTAAAGAACCAGCATGTGTCTTAGTTATTAATAAGAACATTCCAAGAAGTGGCAGAGTTTGTACATATAAGCTGGCTAGGAGAAAAACCTTAAACATTCTTGCATGTCCTAGTTCACAGTTGGGATGCCTACCTCTTCTGACAGAACTTGTTCTGGTAGCACAAGCTTTGTTCTTATTTCTCAATGAAAAAACAATAGCAATAATGAGATCACCATGCCTTTTTTTATACATTTTTCCCTTGGCAGAAATAAAAGACCAGATTTATGTCTTGTTTCATACTTCACTCCTATTTGGAGAAAGACACACATACCCCATTAAGCAGCCTGATGCTGCAGTAGGACTGAACACTGCTCTCCCAGTGTGAACAGATCACATAGAGATTTTGATACTACAGAGTTGGGTCATCTGAAGTTTTCTTGGTTCCAGATGTTGCCAGTAAGTCTCAGCTTTCTGGGAGTAGAGGAAGGGTGTTTGTTACCAAGGAAATTCAACTGGTCCTTAGAGTAACAGAAGATGGATTACGTTAGCAGGACAAAACTTCTGGTTATGCCTGAGTACAATAAATATGCGGCAATTCCAATATATTTCTGCTTCACCTCAGGATGGGGTTCTCAAGCTTTCAAGACAATATCCCCTAGAAGTCATTTAGACACCTAACTCCTATGAAAAAGGAGGACAACAGCCTGCCCATAATCTTTCTGTGAAAGCTTTCACGTAAGGAGATAAAAGTACTGCAGTTGAGTTTCATATTTTTGCAGGAGGAAGACAAAAGGATTGGGACATAGCCCTTGCAATGATTAATCATTGAATAAGAAGTTATCACAGCAAAACATTATATTGCCAAACATCTTCCACACAGATGCACATTAGCATTGTTTCTCCCTTGCATTTCAGGAATTAGTAAATAATGCTGGGGCCAATTCCCAAACACAAGGTGATTTTAGTAGACCACCTTGTTTGGGACCAACCCACAGTCACCAACAGTTAGTTAAATTTAATCCCTTAAATTAGACACCACTGGTAATGTCTGACAAAATGCAAACATGAAATAAACCCAGGGTAGCATAAACGTAAAACAAACTCAGGGCACCCATACATCTAAGACAAGGGCAATGATGGGATTTAGGGGCAGACAAGTCTCTTCATTCCCGAATGGCAGATACATCAGTTTCTCCAATAAGGGGGTTCATTGCCAGGTTTAGAGCATGGACTGAGAACACCTCACAGGATGCAGACACACATGCTATGTCAGGCATTTGAACAGGGAAGGCTGCAGACCCTGAGCGAAACAACACCATGAAGCTACACTGTGAGATGCCTTAATTCTCCCTGGTCCTTGCATGGCCTGGGATCCCAAGCAGGCTCATGAATTTCACTCCATGATCTAGAAACAGAAGAGCTAATTGTAACACCATCACATCGATGCAGCCAAACCCCTCACCAAACCTCTCTCTAGGGCTTCCTGTAACCACAAAACTTACGTGTGCATTTCCAGCCATAGCCCTCATGGCAAGCCCAGCCCTTCCCTAGGGAAAGGGATGGGTCGTAAGGAGAAGATCCTAGGAAAGTGCTTTGCTAATCACACTTTCAGCTCCAGGAAAGTGTTCATGTCCCCGGGCAATCTTTTCAACAAAATTGCATCTGAATGCCAAAAATTAAGGAAATGAAAAAAGAGTAAAGAGCAAATTAAAATCCATAGCATTTAATTGTGGAATCAACAAAATGCTGTGTTCCTGGAACAAGCGCTGTGCCCCAGGCATCTCAGGAACTGCTGCCTGGCACTGAGAGAGGCTGAGTCTCCAAATAACAGCTGGGAACCCAGGAGACTCAAAGCAAAAATCCTGGTACCTGTCAGGGTTTCTCCTTTCTTCCTTTCTTTTTTAATGTTTGCACTACTGTCTTGAATGTGACTAAGGAGAACAACTGAAACAATGGATGTGGCTCCTGCAAAGCAGCGCGGTTTGGCAGAGAGGGAATCACACGGCTGGTGACTCAGTGGTTGCCCAGCATCACTGTTTCCCCCACGTGTCCTTGCAGGCTGATCTGCTTATTAGGATACAACTACAGATCAGTGCCATGTGATCTCTGTTAAATGGAAGCATAGTCAAGGTGCATTTATATATTTCTTTAAAAATTTAATTGACGGACCTGCCTCCTTGCAAATCAATTTCAAGGAAACATTAAAGCCACTCTCATGAGGAGAAAAAAAGGTGCTAATTAATAAGAAAAATATAATTCAAGGTTAACATGTTCATTCTGGTATTAATATGATTTTTCTTAAGTTTTTACTGAATTATCATTATGATAAGATTGTGCTGGAAACTGTTTTCTTTCCTACACCACAGAATCTGTTGGTTCCCCCATCCCTTAAATTTACAACCAGTTTAAAAACTGCAGCTTTTGTGATGTGAAAAATCTAACAGCAAATTCCATCTGTGCTGAAAGACCATGAGTCTCTCTCTGTAAGGCTGCCCTGATGCCTTCAATACCAAAAATTACTCAACCTGTCTGAATACAAGATATATCCTTCTGAAATTTGTCAATAACTGGAAAACCTATTATGTCATTGGAAAAAAAGAAAATGTGGACTTGAGCAACTGGGCTGCTTTGTACCCAAGTTTCCACACCACCTGTATTTTATTTTAATTATATTGAGCAACTGTACAATTTCCCACATCTCTGGTGCAAAAAATATTTTTGTAGCTTTTATAAGATTCTGAAAAAAGAGATGCTCCACTTAGTTGCAAAAGCTGATCCTATCTGATAAAACAGGTAAGTAATTAGAAATATGATCAAGTAACTCAGTAAACACAGCATTCCCTCCCCTCAATTGTACATACTGTATGCACTAAGCATTAAATATTTTGGAGGCTGTACATAGTAATGAAGATACCAGCGCAGAAATAAAATGCTGAACTAATGTTCCAAATTTCTCTGTTTCTGACTGCCATGTGTCAGAAAAATCAGAAGAAAAATCAAAGCCAGCTCCGAAGAGGAGGAGTCACAGAAAATCAACGTTGTAAAACAGAATTTGTCAGAACTCATGGAAACTGAAGTCCTGGAGATGTACACAGCTCTGCTCAGGACTTAATTTTTATGGACACTTTCCCTTCTGGCCACAGGGCACCAACTGTCTCAGGTCAAACCTACTGACAGGCCTGTGGTTCCTGCTGAATGTTCCACCCATACCCTTGGCAGAAAAAGCACTTCACAGCCCCTGCAGAGCTGCCTCTAAAGCTCACTGGTTTAAGGTTACATTTTGACTTCTCCCTACTTGGAATATAACTCAAAATACCACTTGTTTTGGCAACAAAACTGGAAGAGATTCAATGTAATAGGGTGAGCAGACCAGTTATTAGCATCTCAGCAGGAGCCGTTTGGGGATGCACTTCAGTCTCCACATACTTAAGAGCTAAGACAGCTTCAGTCTTGCCTGAAATTTCTCTCCCCTCCCCACTCCCTCCGGATTTACTTCACTTTTTGGTGAACAAGTATGGAGTTCAGGAAACCAAAAAAAAGTCAAACATACCACAGATGGGTATTAAGCAATCCTCCTCGAGAGTTTCTCTGCAAACCATAATCCTTACTGACAAAAGAATCACCCTCAAAAGACAAAACCCCTCCTCAACACACAGAGCTCTCCCCTGCTCCTCATCCTCCCCTTCAGACACAGACTCCCTGGAAGCATATATGGTGTTTTGGGAACCATCATCCGGACAATAGAGAAAGGGTTGATGGACTATGTGTTGATTCCCACTGACTCAGTAATCCCTTCATGGAGTTCACAGGCTCACAGTTGGAGAAGGCAAGGCAAAGGAAGCTAACACATTAATTTACAGCATCTTTTACCTTTTCCTTTACCATCTGCCTGCCCCAAATTGAACATGTAAGAGACTTCCACTAGGAACTGACAGCTCTATATAAAGATGAGCCTGCAGGGTTATCATCTAGCACTTCCTCTCCAGCACACAAGGTACCCTGTGTTCAACAGGTATTTTTCCTGTCTTTCCTCTCAGAGGGAGGTCCAGCTATGTGCTGTGGCAATTATCTTTCATGAAGGAGTTTTAATTGTGCATTTAGAAGTTATGACATAAAAGGATGTGCAGGCAGAGTCTTTCTCAAGTTTTCACTTTACATGGAAATTTCAAAAAGTTCACAAAGTAATCAAGTTGCTTATTAAAACTACAAAACACAGCAAGTTATATCTATTTTAACTCCTCTATTAAATTTATGGATATATCCATTCACACAAATATTTTTGTATGTATATACACACAAACACAGAAGCTGTAGTGTCCATAAAATTTCTTCTCGTGTAATTACAATTCTGCATTCAAAACCACACAGCATCCATAGCAATCCTACCAGAGTAAATCTAGTGCAACACAGAAATCAGGATGTTGCCATGCAGGTGAACCCAGTCGGGCTGTTTGCCCTCAGTCGGTACAACTGTGGATATACTAAACATTTGCTTCAGTTCTGCTGCTCACAGTTTCACATAAAAAAAAGCTCCTTCACCTAAGTTTTTTCTCTAGCCTGAATAACCCCCCAAACCATCCAGAAAAACACAGCACCCCTTTGCTTTCATTTAAGGCTGCCAGCTAATGAAGCAGCTCTGAGCTGGAGGAATCAGCGCAACCTCCCCTCGCAGAGCGCTGCAGACGGAGCCCTGCTGGCCAGCAGCAGCTGCCGAGTGCCTCACCCACCACGGGCTGCCTGCAGGGCCGGCGGCGGGGATCGTAACTGAGCGCTGTAACCAGCTATGGAAGAAATGGAATGAAATACCGGCAGCTAAAATATACCCTATCCCACGAACCCCAGCAATGTTTTCACATTGGTGTCCTAGCTTTATTTGAGCACACATTTAACAGGAACAAGCATTTACCACAGGAAAACGGCAGCTCATAAGCAATGCATTTGAAATGTCTTTTCTGCCTTGTATTTTTCCATATAAATTTAAGTTGGTGAACATGAACAAACACGTCTTTTGAAGCAAGGAAAGTAGAAAATTACCATTTTCGTTTCACTGTCACTTGCCACACTAGGCACACGGCAGTGACAGAGCCCTGGAGCATCCCCTCAGGTGTCACGGCAGGCCTGAGGGGAGTCAAAGCCCTGCACAGAAGAAAGTCTTGCACGTAGGTAGTTACAGGCTCAAGATTTAACATGCCTCCCCCCAGGTGTTACCAAATCCTGTCGACCTGTGGGTAGCTCTCCAAGGGACAGCTTCCAGATTTCCTCTTTTAACTTAATGCCGGCTGGTGCCACGAGCAGGCTCGAAGGCTTGTGAAACACCCACCATTACAGCACCCACCACCCGTATCCCACACACACTCCTGACACAGACACAGCAGGGTGAAGCCGGATACCCCACAGAGCCCGTACTCACCCCTCCTTCGCCTCCAGGCCAGCAGCTGCCACAGGCTCAGCCGCCATCCTGCAGGCCCCTGCAGCGACACAGCTCCCGAGCCGCCAGAGCACATCCCCGAAGGACGCTCAGCCGCTGATCACACGCACCAAATGCGCCAATTCCCCACTGCCAGGGGCCTCCTGAGCCCCATCAGGGGCCGCTGTCCCCGTTGCTCAGCCGGGGCTGTCGCCTCTCCTGCCCGGCTGGCTGCTGCTCACCAGCTGGGGCACCTGCTCACACACTTTGTGCCAGAGGTACTGTGTGCTGCACGGGCTCTCCGCACGCTCCAAACCAGCCAGGAACCAGCATAAATGCTTCCCAAGGCTTCATCTTCCCTGACAGCATTTTGGGGGCTAATCGAAAAAGAGGCCTAAAAGGTGAAGCCTATTTTAGCACTTACTACTGTGTGTGTTCTCCACGTGTTTTTCTTACATATTTTATTTCAAACCATCCTCGTGGGTGAAAGAAGCCTTGTCAGCCCCATTATTTCAGATGTGGAAATAAGTTGTGGGAGGGAGGAAAAATTCTGTGGCATGCAATAGGCTAGAGTAATCACAAAACTCCCCCTCTACAGAAAATAAACTAATTACCTTTAGAGAAATCATATATGGTGGATAACTAACTAAAAGTATTGCTCAAATGACCATACAGATCCAGGTCCAGTAGTTTGTGCTTTTTTCCCCCTTGATCTATTGTTCTGAATTTCTCCCATGACAGCTGAAAATACCTGCCTTCTCATTTCCTGAATCAGCCTGTTGGGACATGTAGGAATGGCTGTAAAAGGGCATGAAAGCAGCGCACTGCTGGAACAAGCTGGACGGAGTACTAGGAAGTACAGAAGCAAATGTCACACAAGGCCATGCAGGTACTTTTCAAAATCTCATCCTGGCACAAAGCCTGGGACTCACTGATGTCCAGAGACTGTTTTGCCATGCTCTCAATGACACCAAAATGCCACAGAACAAATCACATGAAACTACTCTTTAGTGACACAAACACTTCTAAAACAAAGATGTCAAATGACTATGGGATCGCACACCCAATTATGGTCTTCTGTGCCAGTGTGCACTGGTAATTCTTGCTCAGGAATTAAGGGTGAAGGCACCAGCAACATGATTGTGCTTGAAACTGCCAATACTCATATACTGGTGGTACAAAAATCAACAGACATTCTAGCAGTGCTTTTGTATGAACCCCTCATTGCACTTAGAAGTGTTGCTTTAGATATATTCTGCTGTTCTAATTCGAAAAACATATTTTATTACTGTTTTAAGACTTCATATATGATTTTTCAGGGCTCTATGTAAGCTGGCCTAACATTCTGCAAAACAGTAATCCTTAGCCAGAGCCACAGTCAGGAGCTTTACAAATGAATTTTCATTTCTTCATAAATTATCCTCTTCCAAGATTAGGAAAACACAAATAAATCACTGAATCTACTTTGCTGATTCGCCACATTTTTCTGAACAACAAACAAGAACATTTCTCTCTGGAGACTGAAATTTCAACAGCCATGTTGATTACCTTTATCCATGAATCAGAAACCTGAACTTAGTTTGGAAAAGGCACATCCATATTCACACCCATATCCTTAACATGTTTAGGTTACAATATTCCCAGTAAATATCGTGTGGCTCTATTTTTATATACGTAGGCAACTCAAACCAGCTCATAATTAATCTTAATAAACAAAACATATGAAGAGTGGACAGACGGTGTTTGCGTGTGTGTAACTTGGGTATGTAGCTAAGTAGCTTAACCCCACAGTCACATCATGGGTCAGCAGCACTACCAAGCACAGAGCTTGGATTGTTCATATTCAAGTTCACACTGCATCCCACAGATACTTCTAGAGTAACTGGTTGTTTATTTAAATGAGTAAAATATTTCCTAAAAAAAAAATTATTAATGTTTCACGTTCTTAGTTCCAGTGCTTCATTTCCCAGCATCACACATGCATGGGTTACACAAACATAGACAGGGCCAGAAAAGCTTACTTCTTTTTGTATTGTCAAGACAGCTTGATTTGTTTCTTCTCCAAGGAACTTGGAAGCCTGTAAGAAGGAAAAGTGCCGGAAAATAATATAACCTTATGTGCAGAAGAAAAAAGAGCAAATAATAATGCTGGCCCTTTGGAGTTACTCCTTGAGTTTGCACTGGATGAATGCTGCAATACAATTTTGTCACATTACCACAAGATTTTCTGATTTGGAGTAGTTGTAATGCACTACTGTGCCCAATGAAAAAAACACATCAGGACTACCTTCCAGAATGTCCAGGAAAATTCCAGAAAACCCACCAATCTTGCTGGAATTCATAATACCTCCCTACAGTTGTAGATACTTCAAGTAGAAGGTGATAAGGCTGAAGATAAGTAGATCCAAATAAGCTGCTGTGTTTGGGTTCAGCATGGCTGGCTCTCTGGCAGCCATTTCTTCACTGGATTTCTTTTGCTGTTACTTTGGTTTCAGTGTTGGTTTTTGCTTTTGGGGGTCTTTGTTTTTTAGTTCATCCTTTTACTACTATAATAACAGAGTTACAGGCATGGATTTAGGTGACAGGGTTTTTTTAATTGAACTGGACATAGGACTTGTCACTTTCTTTTCTAGATCATCAGCTACTCACCGCTGGTGGACAGCTTACTAATTGATTGCAAAGTCAGTGTATTGATATTACTACACAGAAATGAATATCTCACCCTGGCTCTGCAGAAGGAAAGACAGAACTCTAAACAAAGTAGTAGGAGAGGGTATGTCTCCTAACCATTTCCACAATGTGTCTGTGGCCAACTGCTACAAAAAACCGTATCACGTGCTTTGTGTGTTACAGAGGGACAATTGCAAAGGGATTAGGATTCGGTGACAGAAGCCTTAGCTTCACCACAAGAAATAAAAGTTACCTCAATCATCACAGATGGCAGAACTAGTAGATTTAACTGTAATGAAGCACATAAATTGTGGTACCAGGTCAAGGTCCCCTGGGCTTACTTTTTTTCAAATAAGTAAAGAGACAAGTTACCACAGAGGATTTACAGTGTAGGTACTGGAGGAGAGACCAAACAAGAGATGCCACAGCAGAAGAACTGAAGGAGGTACCATGGCTTCAGGAAGTCTGCAGCCCCATCTACTCCATATGGCTTTAAAGACTGCAGGGGGTTAATACAGAATCACAGAATCTAGCTCCTCCACAGAGACAAAACTACGGAAGTCACTGTCTGCTTGTGGATATTTTAAACAAAAAAGAAAACATATGGCCCTCTGGAGCTATGCTTGCTTTTTCTCCAGCTGGTATGACACAGAGAACAGATAGCCTGGGCCTACAACTAAATGCAAAAGCTTTATTCCAAGGAGCAATTGAAGTAACAATTTAATGAATGTGCTTCAATTTTAAAAGTTCTCGGATTAGCAAAGCAGAAACAAAAAATTTGAGAATGCTCATGTATACTAACTAGGAAAAACTTCTAAAACCAGAAAATATCTCGGCCAGTTCTTACCTGTGTAATATTTCTGCAAACTACAAAAGACAATTTAGAATGAACAATTGAACCCAACCTTTTCTCTCCCAGCTGTTAATTTGTAATTCTACATGTACACTAGTAATGAGCAAAAATTAAAACAGAATAATGGGCTTAATTCAGAAGGCTGAAAAGAAAGATCAGTAATTACATTTATAAAATCAGAAATTTCATTAAAAATGTAACCATGTGAATTAAAACCATGGTTATAATAAGTAGTCAAGGGCAATCATGATGCACATCTTTAAATCCAAGTCTTGAAACATGCTGATAAATATTTCAGAGTACAAACTCATTTGGTAGTCTGGGCCTAAATGCTGGGCCAGTGTGTGCAGACACAGCCCACCAACTTCTCAACCCCTGCAGGAGTGCCTACGGCTCATAGGGAGCTGGAATTGTGCACTTCCCAGGGACAGCAATGCCAGGAGGGATCTTAAGAAGTTGTCTAGTCCAACCTCTACCAGAGGATGAACTGTGCCTTAAACACTGCCAATGTATGAAATCTTATTTAACTTTTATATTAAAACTTAAGTAAGTGATTTTATAATGTTCTCAGGAAACGTATTGCAGGGCTTTGCAAAGTTACCATCAGGATTACTTTCTCTTAATGCCTAATCTGAAGGTAGGCAATTACCTCTTGTCCTATGAATAGGGAATTTGGAGAACAAGGTTGGGGTTGTTTTTTTACTGTCTTCGCTGCAAAAGCTTTTTAAAATGTGAATACTCCTTTAGTCCTTGCTCCTGCAGACTAAACACACCAAATTCTTTCACACAAAATAATGTTGTCTAGCACTCTCATCTTTCTTGTCTCTCTCTCTGCTGGACTCCTTCCAATTAGCCCCCAACCTCCTTCAAGTGTGGTGCCTGAAACTAGATACAGTATACTAGCACAGACCTCATTAGAACTTAATAGTCCTAATTAGAGTAAAAGGTTATTTCATGTGAATTTAATGGGGAATGCTTATTTATTCAGTCTAGTATGAAATTCGCTTTTTCACAAAAACGTGACGTTATTGACCCATGATTAACTTGCCACTCACTGGAATCTGCATATCCTTTTCCACAGAATTACAACTAGCCTGATCTCCTCCAATCTCTTTCTGTTAATTACTTCAATTCAAGACTTTACATTTGCCCTTAATGAAGCGAATCCTAATTTCAGCAATTAATGTCAGTAACTTCTTGTTCTAATCTATTCCTCCAATACACTTTTAAGCTTTCATCATCAATAATTACTTGTAAATGAAGTATCTATTGCATAATCCAATTTATTTTATAAAGGGTATCAATTAGCATAAAATTGATTTCAGTAAAGGCCTCCTTATTACATCTTGCTAGGTGACAGTGAATTGTTAACAACAACCCTAAGCACAAATCACTCTTGTAGATTCTTTTAAACTGTGCTTCCTGCACTGGCTGTGAAAATGTCCAAAGCAGACTTTAGCAACAGCTCCTTACCAAAGTCATGACGTATCACCTTTCCAGCTTCCCTGTTCACAAGTCAATTATTCTGTGTGAATCACAACACTCTGTTATAGAATGAACTGTTTGATAGCATTTATCTTTCACAGTATTTCTCCTTTTCTCTGAAATTATGTATTTTAAAAAAAGGACTCTTGAATTGAGAAAGACATATATAAACTATTTTTCCACAGGATGAACATTAGAAAAAAGTAAAATGCATATTTCAGTTTGTGAAGATCTCCCTGTCTTTGCCATGAAGTGATCCACATCATCTTACACATTAAATAGATCAAGGGAACATATAGTTGTCCTTACTCAATTTTATGTCCTTTAACAGAAATGCCTACTTCTTCCAGATACACTCCCTGCATCTAGATTAAGATCCTGAATTAAAAGCCAATGACAACTAGCCTTTATTCTTCTAAAAAGTTCGGTGTATTCTGGATCATGCCAGTGGTGAATGGAAATTCCTTCCCTATCTGCTACATTTTATTGAAAATGTTGCTGTCCTACACAGACAGAAGTAGGTCTTTAGTAGTCTATTTTTATGTACAGTTTATGTTACATAGATGATCTAAAAGGGTAGTGATGGACACACGCTGGACAAGGTTCTTCAAAGACACTGATGACACCACGTTAGGCAACTCTTCAAAGAGAGAGCCAGACTTCACAAACTTGATGGAGGTTGTGATACAAAATCCATTAAACATCACAGCTGTAATAGATTAATCTAAACAATTTCATTTAATTGGTCTGATCTTTAATATTGTACTTGATGTTACAAATAAATTATAACTTTGACATTTAATTTATAAAATTTTCATATTTCTTTGTAAAACCAACAGTAGGTTTAAAGTAAAAAGAGCTTTGTTGCGGCAGCGGCTTTCTTTAACTTGAACAAGATTGTAAATTTTTAAGAGCAGAGAAATGTGTAAACGTAAATATTCATGATTTTCTTCTGTACACATCTGTGTAAATTAGTTGATATAAATATAATTTACTATAGAAACATTTTTTGTTTGTTTATGCTACACACAGTTCTATGCTGGCATCACATACTAGTTGATTGATCTTTCAAAGTGAGATTTATTCTTTTTGCATTCTTACCCCCAGTATGTCCATTGCCAGCAGTGGACTTGATGTTCAGAGAATCAGACTCACAGTGTCAGAAATCTAAAATTAAACTTCAGTACAAGATTATAAAGAATCAAAAATTAATGTATTATTTTAGTATCATAATTGCCGGACACTTAAAGGCCATGATCCAAGACAACCAAAATCAATGACTGTTTTGCCATTGACTCAGCTGAAATTCACCCGCAGTTTCCAGTCACTGTAGATTCTCATTTTAGTTTTGCGATTTTATTACAGCATGAAGAGTTAAAAGTATGTAGTATCAGAGCTTCAGTGTGAGAAGTAAAGCCTCTAAGTCTTTCTGGGCCTCTTTATCCTGAAAGAAACAGACAACCATGCATCAACTTAGAGAGGATAAATCCCTTCATTTGCCTAATATGTGCCTATCCACATTTCTTTACTAACAACAGACATAACACACAACTGCAACAGCCACAAAATGTAAAGACTGCCTAGTAAGTTAATTTATCAGTGAACACAAAAATAAAGTTTGAACTGAAAACAAGAGCCAGATGGCAGCCCTCCCTTTACAGCTCTGTTAAAGCACTTAAAATGTTAGCCCACAAATAGTCTTCTCAGCAGACCAGTAAGCCCTTCAGCCTGGGATACAACTTTTATTGGTGTGCTTTGCATAAAGTATTGCCTTGCCTTATACCTGATGTAATCTTGCATCCCAACCACGTGCAGTTTTTCTATGCACATTTCTATCACGTTCTGTGATGTTTGCTAATGATTTATTAGGCAACTAAGAAGAAAACATTGGGAAATGTAATTCATGACATAGGTTAGATTGTGGTTTCAGTACATACAGCCACACCTACCTGTAATAGCCACCATGGGCTGACTGCACCCTCAGTATCTTCCAGACTGGGCTCTGCCTATGCTACTGGGCTCACAGCAGAGTGGGGCCAGTGTGGGAGCAAGAGGCAAGTGACCTGCTGTGCTCAGAGCCAACACTACACTGTACTCCTAGGGCAGCAGGAAAAGGCTCCTCTTAGGCCAATGTGTTAAGTGCACAGTTTGCATGGGGATTTAAACCTATCCCAGGCCTAAAACTGTCTCACAGGTAAGCAGAGACATATGTTTTGGCTATTCCATGTATAACCTGCTTGGAAAGGGGCACATGAATATAAGCATGTAACCACGGAACAAAAACTCCATTATTCTACTTATTTTTAAAAGTCTCCTGGATATAATCAGCTTCCTTTAGCTGCTGCTGCAGAACTTCTAGCTTGCAAAATGCACCTTGGTTAAAAACCACATTTCTAAAATGTCAGCACCTCATACCTGCAGGCTTGCAAAGGTCCAAACACCCAACACATGCACCCATGGATACTGAACAGTGCAAGTGAAAAGTACCTGCACATCACAGATTTTGCTAAGAATTTCTAATGACAGGGACCAGTAATAACAATGCCACAGGATATTCTGAAAGAAAATACTGTAGACAGTCAGTGAAGTAATCACTAAATTTCAGGATCACTTCATTACCCAATCAACCAAAGAGCTGGAACAAAATACAGAACATTTTAGAATATATTTTATGGGTGAAAAAATTCCTGCTTCTCTTTATTTTGGTTAGCTGTCTATAATGTCATGGAGGAACAGAGAAGAATATTGAGATGATAGAAACCATATGCCAGACATGTCAAACTACATTATATTATTGGTCTGGATTAAGGCATTAATACATTAGCTGGACACTTCTCTTGGAGTTACTGCCTTACTCCCACTGGCAACAATACGCTAAACTATCTGCCTAATCATTTATCAGAGGCCTTAAAAGGCACACACTGCAAAGCCAGTAAGCTCTTGCCAAAATACTCTAACAGAAGGAAATGTCATACAGCACTGAGCACCCCTTAAACTCCACGTCACTACAGGCTGTCTGGAGAAACACGCTGTTGATTTCAACAAAAACTGAAAAACTCAAAATTTTCCCTTAATTCAGGGAAAATACACTCTTTTCTGTACTGACTGTGGTCAACTCGTGAAAATTATTCTAAACTCCATTAAATAAAAAAAGTAAAAAGCCAGATATTGTCCCATGCTAATAAGAAATGCAGAAGTTTCATTGTATGTGGTTGTACTCTTATGACACTTCTAAGATGAAAATTATAAAGATGCAGGTTTTCTCATATCTGAAGAGTGTTCAGCATTTCATGTGTTGATGGGATTCTCTACTCATTTTGCAGGATACAGCATTTTAAAAATTTATCTCCAAATTGTTTTGGATAATTGTCTCTCTCTTTAGAAGTAAAGGATTATATTGGGCAATGATCTTCACAAGTTGCAAAGGTCCAGAAAATATTGGGCAATCTTCCCTGAACCTTCCTCTGGGCTTAGGAAAAAGAATGGAACAAACCCATGATTGTTCTAAGAACTGTCTGGAGAAGAAACTGCAAACGTGCAAAGCATTCTACCTCTGGTTTGCCAGCTCTAAACAGGACTACAGCAGTAAAAGCAGGAATTATTGTTGCAAACTACTTAACGGGCTGCATTAATTGAGCCAGCAGCTTCCAGTCAATAAGAACAGATATGGCAAAAGCATTGAAAAAAATCAGTAATGGCATTAAAAACAAAGCTGAGAGTGATCAGTGAAGGGAACTATTAAGTCACCTTTGGATAGAGTCCTTCCAGACCAAGAGGTGTGTCATGATAAAAGGAGAGAGAAGCCACAACTCTGTTCAGTGTACCAGTTTCCAGTTTTAAGGGTGAAAACACATTAATGCCCAAAGCTTGACTGCTAATGGAAAGACAAAGCCATAAATCCTGTCTTGGGCCAACTCTCCTCCTTGTTGATTTCTGGGTCTGTGGCTTTCTGAAAATGAACAATAAGGTCGGCTGCTTTTTTTTTTTTTCAGACAGCAGGCTCTCCCTTTAGAGTGTGGCAAGCAGAAGCAGAGGTGCAAGTCATAGGAGGAACACAATATACTTGCGTCAGTCCCATTTGTTCACCCTGAGGCTTAGTTCAGCACTAACTGAATACATAGCCAGTTTCAATCCTGTCTTTCTACTGTCAAGGCTTACATTTATTAAACACTCCTTATATCATCTTCAGAGTTGACTATGAGTTCAAAATGTTCTGCAAACTGCTACACAAAAGGTATTCAAATTACAGGGCCAGGGACTGCATTTTGCCTTATTCCTATTTTGTTGCTTTACTTTTGTGTTTCATCATTCACAGGGGATATGCGCAGGAAAAAAAGACCTGGGAGGCCAGGGACTGAACAAGGGGAGAGAGGGAATTGAAAACAAGAGCAAGAAGGAAGAGAGAGCTGGTGGGAAAAAGGGAATGTTGGCTTAACTGGAAGTAGTCCACATTTTGACAGTTCATTTCTGCTTAAAAAAATTTACTGATACATTTACACAGAGAGTTACACATATAAATGTGCATGTAAAAATTAAATGGCAATTAAAGCCAAGACAGAAAGATAATGATTTTACCTTCCATCTCTGCTAATTATTTCCTTATGCACTAACACACTCAACCCAGGCACTGCACATGTGTGCACTTGTTGACAAAGTCCCAACTATCAACAGAGAATGATACACCCCCATGACCACAACCAAAATGGTTACACCAGCCAACGAAAACATAATTGTGTGCAACCACTGCCAAATCTCAAGCTGACATGCATCCTGTAGGGTTTCACTGAAGTCAGCAGAGCAGCATGGTATATTAAATGAGCTGGGCTGCAAGGGTGGTCCAAAGCTGTACTCTGATATGCAGTAACAGCAATGAGGTGCCGAGAGACACTCCTGCTTTTGGGTACAGCTGTATCATTCCCTCACAGCTCCAGGAGAAATCCTGGACTGTAACAGAAGAGACTCCCAAACATGCACAAGGATTGTTAGAGAGCAATAGCTCTTGTGAACAGTATAAATAATACAAAGCTAAATGCTATCATATCCCTTCTCGATTTTTGACAGACTCTCACAGATGGCGTGACTGTAGTGTGCACTAACAATTGTATAATACCATCAGTATTCTCCTTTGATACTGCAGTAGAGCAATGCAATCATCCACATGCCACCTTCTATATGACTGCTGTCTGTACAAGATAGGGCATTCTATGTTCTTTCAGACTATCACTACCTTCCTCTGGGGATTAACTGTAACTTCTCAAGGCTTTTAGGATGAAGGCAAGCGCAGCTTTAAAATATGCAGCTGACAATAATTACACATTTTCAGATATTACTTCAAGTAGAGGGAAAAATACCCTTTCACACCCAGAAGAATATGAATAAACAGTTCAACTCATTCAAAGACTACTGTTGAAAAATTACAAAACAGCAGAATACAATTTAGAATAGTGAATAGTCATGTAAAATTTTAATCCACTGGTTCTTTTCTAACTTGAAAGACTAAATTTCACCTATGATCTGGTTTTCTTTTACTATTGTACACTATGTGGAGCTTTTGGTGCTCAAGACATTCTCCTCTTTCTGTCTGGCTGCTGCCTCTCCCATGATGGGACCTAAAGCTTTTCTTTCTGCACAGTCATTGCTGAAACATTGCTGCAACACAACTGCACCCAGTTACAGCCTCCTCACAAAGGTGCCCATCAAGGCTTTCCTTCACCCTGTATATTGCCTCCAAGACAATATATTTCAAAATCCCAGAAGTCTGACTACTCTACGAAAATTCAAAATAGGTTTTCGCAAATCCATTTTTGTAATCCTGCAGTGTACCACCGCCTCTGTGAATACTGCTCCCACTCTGCCCCTGCATCATCAGAATGCCAGCAGAGGAGACACACTCCACACTTTGGGGAACTGGCTGCTGACCAGTCTTGCTGGACTAAGAACTATGCTAAAACTGTGTTACCTTTGATAGGATGTTGAAACGAATACTGTGTGATAGTCAGTTTAATCATAAATATAATAAGCTTGGTATTTATCAGGATAGACTTCATCCTTATGTATGAAACCGTGACACTACAAAAAATATCTTCATCACTTTTCAGAATCATTTTCAGAGGGAAAGAAGAAATAAGTACACAATACAAATAAACCTTTTTTCAAGAACTTCAAAAACATGCAGATAGAAAATTGGTCTGATCACTAAGATAAAAATAGACTATTCTTTGAAGTGCAAAATAATGTAAAATATGGGCAGTCTCAAATTATTTTAGCAGCTCTTTAACAAATGTATCGTTTTCCCCTCAAATTTTAGTCTGAAATCTGATCTCTTTATAATGTTTTTTAAAAAGTGTATTCTCTGAGCTTGAAGCGGTCAGATCCATTGTATACAAACCCACTAATTAAGGAGTAGTTTTTTAAAGCATACTCAAAAAACATTTTAGCTTTGAGTTTGTGGTAGCTATTAGGAAGCTCTTGTTCAACTCCACAAACAGTACTAGCAGGAAAACAATAGCCTAGAATTCAAAATGAACACAAATCTGAACACTTCCATTATTTTTCAATTGAAACACCATCAAATTTTGTTGGCCTTTTGGAGGACAGATGTGCAAAAAATCTAAAGCAACAAATATTCTCTGAAAAGAACGACATTTTTTATTGAGCTGAAGATGTTGTGAAAAGAAAATATTCTGGTCGGTGAGAAAACAAAAACACTTTTATAAGGTTAGCCCAAATTATTCACACTTTCAATTGGTAGTTTTTTTCAAAAACAGGTCGTAATTTGTAACCTTCACTTTAAAAGCAAGAGTAAATTACTTTTTTCTCCTCAAAATCCTACTTAGAAGGGCAGATTACCATAGCAGCTTCAAATGAGATCTGTTGGAAATATCACAACAAGGTCTGCTCATATGACCAATCTATGCTGGCTGGAGTAGGTATTTCTTGGAAAATCTTGAAAAATCCAGATACACAAATGGTCTGTTGTAATAGAACAGCTGATGGGTGCTGAAGTATATAGCTGACCTCTCTCCCATTCCTCTGCAACTCCCACTTTTTTCCTTACAGACGATAATAAAAATGAAATTAATAGCCAGGGAGATCAATTATGGAGATGTAAAAAAAGTGTAAGGAAATTGTATGAGCATGATTTCTCCTCAGCAGCTGCATTCTTGTGTAAACCTTCAGCCATTGTTGCTGCCTATTACTACATTTATCACCTCCTCCACAGATGTCACTGAGGCTGAAGCAGTGTCTTTAACAAGTCTCTGCTTCCTCCCATTCTACACCTGTAAGAAGTGAATGCCATAATCATCAATTTCTGTAATATCTAAATTTCTCTCACTTGTTAATTTCAACTCTGAACTGCCATAATTTCTAATTACTGGGAAGAAGTGCACAAAATCACCAACAATTTTGTAAAATACATTCTCAGCTTTAGGGAAGTTTTTATCTGCATTTTAAGTACAACTTTCAGCAACTCAGTGCAAATAGATTTCCTTTGCATTTTCCCCGCTTTGCTGTCTTAATCTCTTCCAAGACTACACTTTTTGTAACACAACTGCTGCTTTTCAGATTCATTATAAAACATGTAATAGAGACTAGAACCTTGAAATTTTAATCTCTTTCTCTGCTAGGCTGTTACTTTCTTTGTGGTGAGCCTACCGGTCCAACAAGCACAGAGTTCACTCTCATGCTCATGCTCATCTCCAGATACAAGAAAAAATAATTTCTTGACTATTATACTTTATAATCCTACATTGAGACTTGAAATTCTACAAGTTCTGGCCTTGAAATTTCCAACAATCTTTATTATAAACAAGAAATTAGTGTCTTATTCCCCTTACAAGCAAAGGACCACGTGTTTAACCAAACACACACACATTCGTTTTGTCTTTCTATACGCAAGACAGACACTTGTGCTTTCAAAATTAAATTACATTTTTGTCTTCAAATTTAAAAACATATTTTTGTTCTACCACAATAGTCCACCACATCTGGTTTCAACAACCCTTCATGTAGTCACACTCAGCAAAGCTTTGAGCATACTACAAAGTAATGAGTCTCAGTAAGGGTAATGCAACATTCACTAGATGAACAGAGCAGCTGTTAAGCACTTTACAATAACTCACAGCAGCCCTGAACATTAGGATCTCTTTTACTGAAGGGGCAAATGTTTCCCAGGACCCTGAGGTTATCCACCTGGGTAGCAACCAGAGAAAAACTGGACAATTTAATGTCCCATGCACCTCCAGCAGTGAAGTACCACTCCACCATATGACAGTATTTATGGCCAAGGAAGGATTGCATGATTCATTGGAAGTTTTTGTTTAGAGAGGATAGAGAAAGGTCTCTTAAGCTGCACTGTAATATCAGATTTGTTTTTCCAGATGTAATTTGAACCAAATCTAACATATTTCCTTTAAAAAAAAAAAAAAAAGCATAGACTGATAAGTTAGAAATGTGCCAAACTATTTCAAAAAACCGTCATGTTTTTAAAAATCCTCCCGTAACTAAATTTACAGGACTCGCTCAATAAGAACTTTTTTCTTTTTTTATAATTTCTGTGTATCCTTTTTAAGATTCACAATAGGTTTGAAACAGGCTGTCTGATTTTTTTTTCTTTAACAAGAATTAGCTATGCTTCGAAGCCCCTTTACCCCTTGAATTAAAACATATTCTGTAAGTGGTAGAACAGAAGTGGATGCACAGAAGGGGTATTTTGATCTGATATAACATTCAAGACAAAAATAATATCACTTAAATCAAAATGCTACATGAAATGAATCCTAGAAAAAGGGTCAAAAAAGTGTCCTGAGTTACAGCAGCTGAGAATTTGACCTGAGGATTAAAATGAGCTATGGGCTACCTCACTGATGCCAAGCACCTCTGGTTCCCAGAAGTCATTGGAAACTGTGGATGCTCAGAAGCAATAAAAAGTAAACCACTGTCTATGATTATTTTTCTGCAAGATGATTTGTATCATGAAATACTATACACTTCCTCTTTGTGGCACCTTTCCAGCAACTTTGTCTCTCAGTCTGCTCCTGATTTTATGCCTTTATACAAATACATGTTTCTCAGTAGAAGCCAACATCTAAAAACAATAAAGGAATTCCCCTGCTTGAAGAAAGAGAAAACTCATGTGAGAAACTGTGATTACACTTGGGAATGATGGGTTTCACATGACTGTGACAAAATACCACACTGCTGACAACCTTGAGATCCTGTGCTGTGGCAAACTGAAAGAAATCCTCAGACTGCTGCTGACCTGTGCTTTTTTTTCAGACCACGAACCCCGTCTTCTACAGGGCTGCAGTCAATCCAGGCACTTTATTAGCATCTGCTTATTACTGTCTCCCCAATGCCTCTTCAGTCTTATTACAGTCTCTTCCCTCTCTTAAACTAATCTCACTAGATGTTATTCCTACATACAGCTCCAAGTGAAGGAAACCACTTCACTTCCAACATGTTTTCCCAAAAATCAGCAACAGTCTTTCTGTAACACAATAACCAAAACAACATGTAATATTCAAATTCAGATGGGATTTGAGGTAACAGTCAGCAACAGCAGAGTTCATGTTGCAGATCTCCATTTCACAGTAATTTCTTTCAGCGTGCACTTGGGTTTTTTACCCTGTGCTGAGTGCTTGGTTGGTTTTTTTTTAAACTGAATTACATACTACTGCCCTGATACCATATTTTTCTGGATTCTTTTTTTCTAAACTTAAAACACACCACAAGTAAACAAGACAAAGGAGACAAATCTGTGATATCTATAGAATTAGTCAAAACTGGAGAGGTCAAATCAACTTCTCCTCTTCAGACGGACAAAAGATTTTTGGGGCCCATTTGATGCTCACTCTTCTGTTCACAGACCAGTAATTCTTATTCTCATCATCACCTTGCTTTCCAGAATACATACACCTATCCCTCAGACTGCTTCTGAATTCCTGCTCTCACCTCAGGGTTCCCTCTCCTTCTCAGGTCTGCTGATACCTCAGAAACGTGATGGGATATTAAACAGATAATTTGTAGCAGTCTTGTTCTGCCTATGTTCTGTAGTAGGCAAGCTGAAGGTATATTTTAACAGTAAGTAAAGAATAAAGCAGAATTAAATCATTGTTAATGTCATATCTGTATCAATACATATTTAAAGAAACACTGAACATAAGCAATGATTACTTAATTAATGATTAATTAATGATTGGTACATACTATAACTTGGGCCAAAAATTAGGCCACCCAGGAGCAGCGGCTGGTGAGGCACGCAGTGGTCTTTCTTCCCAGCAGGAACACTTGACATAAACATGTTAGTGCTCCGCACACAGCATTTATTGTCAGTCAAGTTACAGAGTTATTTAATGGTCTTTTTCCTTAACTTCAAAGAATTAAGTAGGAGGGGGCCAATTCCTCTCAGGAATCACCTCTCTCACTCCATACCACATCTGCTGTGCTGAAAGGGGGTCCCTTAGGCTGACAAAGCTCAGGTTTGAACTTGTCATGCTCTAGGATGGTAAGATGTTTCCAGTCATAGGTCAGTCATGGGACTTGCTTCTACATGAGATCACACAGTGAACCTTCTTGCCATCACTTGGTTTATATTTGAGATATTAAACAACTTACAGTCTCTCAAATATTTGCAGAATTTTTTTGTCCACATACCAAAAATGGGCTTCAAGAAGAATCTAGTAATCTCTTACAATGAACTATATTCCAGCAGATGTGACTTGAAGAACTGTGCCTCCTTAACTGCCCTGTGGTTGAAGACAAAGGCAATCTTGAATAACTCATCTACCTCTGCTGTGGTTAACATACTGTCCTTGAGAAGAATCACAAACCAGAGGCTTTCAGAAACAGAGATAGAGACTGTAGGACAAAAAGTCCAGAGTGCTTTCAACCGAGGAAAATGTAGGTCTGGGGAAAATTTCAGCACAGCTAGAGTGACACACTCAATTGCTTATACTGAAGATGATCTAATGAAGTGGGTTAAATTACAAAGAGTACAATTCAATTTCTGATACAGACAAGGCTCTGACAGTTCCCTAAACAAAGATTTTTTTTTAAAGCTGTTGATACAGACAACTGTAATGAGCCAACCTAGAGTGGAGGAAAAAGGAATGATCTGTGTTCAGAGGAAAAACTGAAACATTATGTTGTTACCAGCAGTGCAATAATGGATGCCAAAGACAAGAGAACAGTCACAAGGGACAAGTTATCACTCTCAATACCCACCTCATTAGTAACTGAGAGAATTGACAGTGCAGAATCACAGTACTTCAGTGCATTGTTTTTCTGGCCAAGATCTTTATAGCACTGAGAAGAAAAAACATTTTGTTTCCAATCAGACCACTGTAAGAAGACCAGAGTCTACAAATCATTATTTTTAAAAGAACTTGGTTACCTTTGCCAAATACACATAATTGCATTTGGAATATCCTGGATGCATTTCTTCTGCCTAAATAATAAAAAACAGGAGAGAAAATAGACATAAAACTTGTGTGATGAGATTTATGTGGTCTGCATAACATTTTTAGTAATGCAGTACATTTCCTCAAACATCAGATGGAATCATCCCTACTCTATGTAATGCAATTTGTTCAGTAGCACTTCAAAAAAAATCAAGAAAACAAGAAAATACAAAACTCAAACCCTAAACCAGGCACATGAGATGCTGATAGTGAACACATTAAAATGTTCTGTACTGCTTGCTCTCCTCTCTCCCTAAGTGCTCTGTAAAGATCTTGGGTCATTCTGTACAAGATCTATTGGATTAATTCACTTACATGGTAGGTTTGAAGATACCACCGTCTCTAGATCATGAATATTTATTTCCTCATCAAAGAAATAAGAAAGCAACCAACCATTCACACTTCATGTAATGAGTAAAGGACTGTGTTTATCAATTTTACAACTATTTCTCTTCCACAGACTCTTATCTTCTAACTCTGGGTTCACCTCTCTTTCCAAAGTATCATCTTCTGAAAAGTTCAGGTCATTAAAAAAATTCAAGAACGTCTTTTTTTTAAAACACATCAAAGACAAAAAAGCTTGCAAGATGAGTAAAACCCTTACTAATTATCTACTAATGAAGAAGCAGCTTTTAATCAAAAAACAGCTTTTTGGAGGGAAAAACTACATCAGTGAGATTTATAGTAGCTGTAATCCTTGGACCAAAACAACGCTGCTTTCACCACAACTGTGTAGAATCAAACAACTGAAAAAGAAACCCAAACAGTTGTCTTTTAGACAGTAATTTGATTTTTGTTGCTGAAGATGACTTAAAACCACAGTCACTCTGCAGCCTACCACAAAATGCCCTGAAGCTAAAGCGAATGTTTGAAATTATTTCTAGCACTTCTGGAATGTGACCTTCAAGATAAAATCTCTTAAACTGGGAAGATGGTAATGTATTGTACTGTCCAAAATTCAGGAGATCATTTAATCTTTAAATAGACTAAGAACACAGAAAACCAACACTCTTGATAGTTAAGAAAATCTGCCTGTCCTATTTCTTTGAAAAACTTTCTGAAAGTAATTGTAGTGATAGTAGGTTATGCTTTGAATCCAGTCAAGTGAAAAACTTGTATGCTTGTATGCTGTTGAGCTCCAGAAGTGGAAATGGTTCATGTGGAAGGCACTGAAAGATAGATTTATTTTATTCATGTGGTGTTTTGTCGTAACCGTGTTCAAGTAGAACGCCCAGAAACATGGACTTATATGACAGAGCTTTCTTCTCTACTTCACTACAAAGGCAATTTCATCTCCACAAATATGAAGGGCTTCTACTGAAATGCAACGGAAAAGAAGTTTCAGATCAGAAAAAGAGAAGCATCACAATGTCAAAGTTTTCCTTGCCTATGTTAACGCTCTTGCAGAAACAGGCAAATCAGCAACTATCACTATGGTTCATTTGTCTCAAAAGCATATGTAGCTGATCTATAACCATATCACACTCAATTCAATACCTATTAACCAGGGCAATTCATTGGAGAATTTCCTGAAACTAAATAAAGAAAGGTGCTAACCACTCATATCCAAAC
Organism: Coloeus monedula; assembly: GCF_965178545.1. NCBI lineage: Eukaryota > Metazoa > Chordata > Aves > Passeriformes > Corvidae > Coloeus > Coloeus monedula. Next base: position 39,272,063 of record NC_138782.1, read on the forward strand.
TAATTTTAAAACTGAAAAGAAAAACATATTTTAATAGAGAGCTCAGTGGTGTTTAGAAAAGCCCCGAATTTATAGCTACTGAACATAGTCTGTTGAACAGACATCTTGACAATACTCACATATAATAGCTGGTAAGCAGCAATACAGGAAAACCCTTGGACTCACCTTGAGGAAATTCTGCAATGCTTCTTCTACTGTTGAAGTTGGTGGAGTCCCAAAGAGAGCAGCAGCTACTTTCTTTTCAATCCAAGACAACTGAGCTACCTAGAATTAAAAAAAAATAAATTTTAAAGTCCGATTTCTTTAGAGTTCCTTCTCAGTTTTGCAGTAAATACTGTCTTTCACATTGTACTGCTTACACAATATATTTTGGAATAGAACCTGTAAAGGAATGCTTTATAGTCCCAGTTTGGCCAGCCCAAAGCAGTCCTTTGGATTTTAGAGTCATATGACCAAACACCAACATCCTGAATATAAGATTATTCCCATGTTCAAAGTACATTTTAGGTTTCATAGCACCTTGCCTTTTTAAAAAGCCTAAGTCTAGAAATAGTGCTTGAAACCTACTAAGGTTTTCATGAGATAGACAGCTTTGCATGACAATCTATGCACTTGACTACTTTCCTACATTATGAAAAGCTGTTGCTGCAGTAAAAATGTGAGTGTCTTTGAAGCTTGTATAACAAGTTCATTTATTACACAGAAGCTGGTGACAACCGCTGTTAAGAAATAGGCTTCATTTTTAGCTTTTCCAATCTGACAAATAACACTTGCCAATGACCTCTTCTCATTACAGGAAGATGAGCTGTTATAAAAGGACTTCAGGGAACTGTCATATTGCCACACAATGCATATGACTTCTTCCCTTACATACACTGACACCTGACAGAAACTGCTTTGGTTGCTGCCATAAGGTATTTGGCTCTATCACCCAACCCTCAACTCTAGCAAAGGATGCAGTTGCTAAGAAATGCCACATGAAAGAAGAGCATGTTTAAACAGAGAAGCGAAGCCACTTTCCTTCGGACACTTCTACCACATCTCTAAAGAAAAGTCAGGACTTTTTTTCTTCACATCAGTATTTGAGCCACAGCACTGATGGCTCCTGTCATAGAACAGATAAGTCAAAAAATGGTAAAAACCAAGATTCTGTATTGTCTGGCCTGATCTATGCTGAAGCATCACAGAGAAGAGATACACAGAGGCAAAGAAAGAGAGCCTCTCATCAGAATCACATAAGGACATCTATTTTTCAAAAGGAGCTGCAATTCTAATAACAGACTTCAGCCTTGAAGTCAAGTCTGTCCTACTGCTATAAAATTTTAAATGGTTTTGGATGGTTTTAGATTATTCCTGCTTTATTCCCTTGCTTCTCAATATCTGCAGGGCTGTTGCTGCTCCCCCTACCAGCTCCACCTATATCCAGCAATTATCCAGTTAATAATTGTAAAATACGAGAATCCACTTTCTCATAACTATCCACAGCTACCAACCAGAATGCTTCCCCTTTGAACAGAAATCAGATTCTATCTACTTCTTGCTGCAAACTGCCCTAAAAATACCATTGCAAAGACTAGAAACACAGGTCAGCACACAACAGGAAAATGCATAGGATCATGTTTTCTCATCTGGTCCCAATGTCTCTAGCTACACAAGAGCAACATTGCGTGGAGACAGAAGGCATCCTGGTCAAGTCTTGCCAGCTGCTCAGCAGGGTCCCAACGCCTTTGTTACATTGGTTACATGTTGTCAGTAAGCGTCTCACACAAAAGCACTAAAAATTATAACCCAGAGAGAAACAATATTACAAAAATAAAGCTTTTGTTTTCATTCTCTCTCAGGTATCTCACTCTTGAAGTTTCTTCTAAGAACATAAAGTGTGTTTTACAAAAGCTCTCCAGCAATCATGGAGTTCTCACTCATTGAAGCAACAAGGTTTTGTTGCCCCTGCAGTGCTTTCCTGCTGTGTTACAAACTGCAGCATGCTGCTTAAAACTTCTAAGTGTAGGTATGTATATAATATCCTTCCCCATTTCATTTCCCTCACTGTTGTATAGTTTCTGAGATATATTCTGCAAGAGTTATTAAAAGAATTTTTGCAAAAGTGCTGTTTTCTTCACGCCAATCTGCTGTTGCCATGTTCTCTCTTCTTTTGGAAGAGGAACGGGATTTCTACAGTTCTTGGTCCATCACATGAAGGGGGAGGAAGAGATGGGGTAAAAATAAAGGGAATGTATTACACTGTTCTCTGCAAGAGCACACAACACCCTGGAGATACACACCGCGCAGATACAATTACCACACTCATGTCTGCTGTTATGCAATAGTGAGGAAACAAAATTGCAGTTTCCATGAGGAGTTATAATTAACTATTGGAAACACAAGTTCTTCCTGGCAGTTACTTTATTTTCTTATGAGATTTAATCAGAACTGATTTACTGAGGTTTCAGTCTTTATTTTGTCTGGCGTGGGCGCTGCTTTGCACTACTCAAGCTTTTAAAAAGCCCAAACATACATGCAGTTGGCCATTTTTATTTCACAAATCCCACCAAGCTAAAACGATGTTTAAAAGTGAAATGCATGTAAGCACATTTCACACAAAACCACCTGCACTGAAAGGAGGTTGTAGCGAGGTGGGGGTCGGTCTCTTCTCCCAGGTAGCAAATGACAGGACCATAGGAAATGGCACCGTGGGGAGGTTTGGATTGCATCTTAGGAAAATTTCCTTTACTCAGAGGGTGGTCGGGCAGTGGAATAGGCTGCCCAGGGAAGTGATATAATCACCCCCCTGGAAGTGTTCAAAGGCATGTGGGTGTGGCACTTGGGGACATGGGTTAGCAGTGAACAGGGCAGTGCTGGGTTAACAGCTGGACTTGATTTTAAAGAGGTCTTTTCCAACCTTAATGATTCTAATGATGCTATGGCAGCAGTGAGGGTTTTTCTTATGTGCACTCTATCCAGCATTATACTTTGTGACTATTCCAGAGACAGTCTGAGAGTTCTGTGATGTTTTCAGCAGTCAGACTTATACGCCACTCGCTTGATGAATTTGTTGCAGGAACTCTCGCCCTCCATATATGACATGCCTAGTTTACATAAGTTGTCCAGGTTCCTTGCGTGGTCAATACAGAGAGAGAGGTACTCCCATCAGGCAATTCCCTCTTCACCTACATTATCCTGGGATGAACACTCCTGTTTTTCTTTTCTTCCTTTCCTTCAACTACAAAAGGAGCACAGACCCTGGGGATAGCTAGAGACAGGTGAGGTGAATTCACAGCAGCTTAACTGAGCCTTAACAACAGCCCCACCTGAGTCTGTCTGCACCCCCCTATGACTGAGGTAGGACAAATGGAGAAGAGTTATTATATACAATACACAAAATTGTGTCCCAGAGCAACAATGATGAACAGGAAATTATATCCCTTCCCTAAATGCACTTAAACACAGTTTTTAATTTGAAATAACCTTATTTGAGTAAATCTTATGCCATGTTCAATGAAATGGAAACATCATTCCTACTATACCAAGTTATTAATCATTCTCTGTCTGTGAGCAAGCATGGAGAATGGAACCCCCGGTGTAACATGCTCTAGTGTAGTGCAGAATTGACTGCTACACTCAAGGTTACTCCAATAGTGCAAAGTGTATCTGGAGGTCCATACAAAATCGAGTAAAAATGGAGTGTCAACTTCAGCAGAACCATGCTTTCACTTAGTGCATGTTCCAAGAGGGGTAGAGTACAGCAGGTAATAAAGAAAACAGCTACTGTAGCAAGTAATAGCTACAATAACAACAAAATTAAGGAATGAAGATTGGTTTTGCCCTACATGATTTCCAAATGTTAAGCGAGTTTTGGTTTTTTCAGTCTCCTAAACCCTGATGTCAGTCCTGCCAGAAGCCTAAAAATTCACAGAAGCACTGCAAGGAACACCGTGTTTCCACAGAATATCAGGTTTTAATGTACTGGGTCACTCAAGAAACATGGCTCCCCAGCTGCCATGCATAAGGAGAGCGAGTCCCACCCACCCAAGAGCAACAAAGGCCTGAGGAACCATCAGCCAACTTCTGATCTTCCTTAGAACTGGAGGGGAGTGGGTCATCACGACAGCCTGGCCTTTGCCAAGGAGAGGAGGCCACTCTACAGTATCCCAAAGCAAATAAAGATGCTTGTCTCAACCAACCTCTCCTGCAGATCTGTCAAAGAACAAGCTGTCATCCATTTATTCTACCCAAATCTCTGTTATATCCAGAGATGGAAGGAAGGCACTCCCAGAGTTAAACTACAGCTGAACATAAAGTTCACACTCAGCACTCTCCCATCAGGCCTCTTGTATCTCTGACAGCCAAGGCAAAAAATGTGGTTCTCCCCTAAATCCTGGGAAAATGGATTTCATAATATCCCCTTCTCTTCCTTAGCCTAGGATCAGCAAAAATCTTATATATATACTGAAACACTGGCTGGATTTTTGTCTTCTGTTTGTTTTTTATGAGAAGCAAACCCTGCCCACTGACAGCTCCTTTCAAATTCCAGGATGTTGGTATGAAGGAAACTAACCCGCTTGGATTGAAAAATCATCCAGGGTTGACTTTCAGCCCTAAAGGACATCCTCTTGCACTGTTTCCTTGCTAATAGCTCACTGAAGACGTATCAGACAATTGTCTTCCATAAAGGCTGGATCAAATGGATCCAGCTTCACTAAAATATTAATGGCACCTAATTATATATCCCCAGAGAGTTTCTTTTTCTTTTTCATTAAAATATACTAATGTAAAATTGTATTAAATCATTTTGCAATGTTTTGACTTCTGGAAGGGATTGAGTAACTGGACACCAATTTTGAAATACTGTCTTCCAACAAAAATATTCTCTTTCTTGCCAGCTGAGGAACCAGGACAATCTGCACAGGCATTTAGGTATTTATCCAACTTGAACTGGGCTTATCAGTACAGGAAGCCCACTTAGAGAGCACACAAAGGACCTGGATCAATTTGTTCCCTGATGTAACCCAAACAGATACTGGGATACACCAGAGACAAATCCAAAACATGGCATGTAACCTGCAAAAAGAAAATCCCAAGAGATCTAATTTTTAACACCCTACTAGCATTTAGCAGGGACTCTGATCCAGTTTCACAAGTACATGCTAGCTGTTCTGTGCCTGTCCTGTAATGGCAAGTAGACATAAGTCTTAACTAGATGGTTTTATAAGCTATTTGAAACATTAAAACACTTTAAAAAACACCCATAAACATACAATTGTAAAGAATTATCAGATAATTGTGCCCAAAACAGTAAGGAAATAAAACTTATTCCTATACACCATGCACCACAGATCCATTCACTTCTTGTATACACAACAGATCTCACAGGCAAAATTTTGCCCGTCATGACATCTATGAAATGACTGGTGAAAATCTTGCCTACCTGATTGTGATACCAGAAGAATTTTTCTAACAGAGCTGAGATGATTCTGTGATCCTCCTCTTTTGTACAGCTCTACTGACTTTATAATGGTAAGAGACATAAGAAACAGCAAAAACTGATTTTTAGGCAAGGTGGTGCACAACTGTCACTAGCTCTGCATCACAGACAAACCCCAGCTGCCGTGAGGCAGCGAAAACCCAGCTCATCCTTTCCACTGGAAGGTTCTGTGACACCTTGCATCAGCATCATTTCTGGCCCAGCAAGAAAAACTGATGAGCAAGAAACTTGGCAGCGCTGTACCCCTGCTCCTTGCAAAGGACTGTGCTACACTGAGGAAGGTGAAAAATGGCAGTCAGGTCAAATTCTAGCAAAACTCCACAAATTAAACAGCTTTTACTAGTGCAGCATGCAGTCTCTGCAAATACATCTCAGTCTTCAATAAATCTGCATTTGCCTCCACCGGTTTAGGGGTGACAGGCTTGACAGTTGGACTTGATGATCTTGAAGGTCTCTTCCAACCTTGATGATTCTATGATTCGATACTTTTTACTTCAAAGTCTTTTCAATGGACTTTTATTTGTGAAAATGAACTGTAACCTTGAGTTACACTTGAAGCATCCCCATTTACAGTATCTTATGCAATTCCTTTTTTTCAGTTTGTCATCCAAAAAACCTATGCTAGACAATAGTAATAAGACCCCCTAACATTAAATCAGGAGTGAATGGGAAATATCTGACTATACTAGGAAGACTTAAGTACACAAAATTTCACAAAACTGTTATCAAAGCCTATAAAATATCAGAAACTTGTTATCTTTTTTAACTAGACTGCTTCAGTAAATGAGTATGCAACCAAAATTAGACAAAAATACCCTTGGGACCAATACCTATGAAAGAACAAATATTGCAGCCAATCCTAACTTGATCCCAAAGTCAGCTAGGCTAAATGTAAAAACTAACCTTCTTGCCTGAATCATCCCTTTTTCCTCTTTAATTTTCTCACACTGGAAAACACAGCCTTCCCAACCTCAACAACAGTGAGACTGAATATTAAAAGCAGAGCATCTAAGAGGAGCACTATCACTCCATCTACCGCTACAGGTATAGACAAGTGACAAAGGAATTTTTCAACACTCCATCATAATCTCTATGACAAAGTATTTGGAAGCAATGCCACAGTCAACAGTCTTCTTTTGGGATAACTCCCACAGCATGAAACTTCACAGTCTCCAGAATGGGAGCAAGGAATTTGGCACATCTTCCACAAGCTCCTATGACTACCTATATCAGGTGCATGGCCAAAACCTGTGTTAGTGGATCAGCACAGAAACCAACTCACTCTGACAAAACTAGTGAGGATATTACCAATCTCACCAGCTAGGGTTAAAAACTAGTATTGCCTCAAAACTAATGTTTCCAAATGACCTCATCCTGCTACTGAAAGTGCGCAAAACCAGTAAGATTTAAGAGCTGACAGCCACAGAAGTTGAAACAAGATGTTATTCAGTCCTATACTTGCATTTATTTAGAGTATGAAAATCTGTTCTATGTGTTTCAGGTTACTATTTTGTCATGGCTGTCACAGAAGGCAAGAATTAAAAAAAAAAGAAGAAAAATAGAAATCTGAAATCAATCCTTACATATTTCAGTGGCTACATCTGTTTAGGTAGATTGTTTTACTTAAATAAATGCAGGTCAGGTCATAACCTAAAGCAAATGCTAATCTGTGGTTTCAATGTTTAGTAAGGAAGCCCTGCATAGATGTTGCAAGCATGGAATATGAATTTGTAACAATACAGTACAACAAACCACACGTATTACTCAGTCAGGAAGTGGTGATTATCATGAAATCAAAACAAGAGTAAAATAAAAAGTGCAATAAGAACAAAGTGAGGTAGACTGAGACTGTGTGTTTCCAAAAAGCAGCAGCTCACATAAGAAATAAGCCGTGAAAAACATCTGGGAGTATTTGGTATAAATGGAAGCTGCAGTTAGCTGTTGGACACAGCACAGTATAAAAGTGTTTAAGGAATCATTGGTGAGAGAGATGCTTCTCAGAGGCAGGACAGCAAGCATACTGCAGGACCATCTCCAGCAACTTATTTTTGCATAGCTAATACTCATATTCAAGAATACACTGTGACAAAAAGCAAAATGCCAAGTTCCTTGAAAAAGCTGGTGTCATTCCTTATTCAAATCAACAAAGAAAAATCATGGTTGCTGAAAGCTCTTTGAAAGTTAAATATATGAACTGAAAAAACTGCTGAAAGATTGCTTTGCATTAAGTCTTGTTGCAGATAAAGACAAAGTCTGCAATGTGTCACAGCAACTCCTTCTTTCCAGTTTGCAGGCACTTTGTAGTGACTCGCACTGGAAGTATCTGAAAGAAAAAAGCTTGGCTAGAATTCACTGTGCATTAGCAGTTATTATTCTGAGAAGATTCACAGTGATCTTTTACAGCATAGACTGTGCAAGAATGTTTTCTTCCAACAAAAGATTCCTCACAGCACTAGAGATGAACCAGTAAGGATAGCCAGCTGAGCCCTCAAAGATGTGGATTACCAACAAGACAATTCTCTCATGAAAGCACAATTTTTCTAAAAAATTGATTACCAGCTAATCTGTAAACCAATTATTTTATATTTTCAGATGTGAGTACTTATCACTATGTAATCTACTACAATCTAATAAAATCCTTATAATATATAAACAAAAATATATAACTAAAACAATCTTTAAAAGCACCTGTTGTATTGGCATGACACAAATTGCACCTCTTGCAAAACTCATTGGTGAATTACAGATTTTTATGCATGAGTATGTTTTGGACATTCCCTTGGAATTTACCAAGCCAGTATGGTAGCCTTGCTGCCACAGACATAATCCTACAGCATGTAAGTGCCTTTAAGTTATGGATGGGGAATAAAGCTACCAAAAGCTTCACCCAGAAAGTCTGTGGCAGAACAAAGGAGTGAAATCAAAAGGTCATCCTTCCTCCCTTCCAAATATCAGCTACTTTTCATTCATTCATTTAGATAAAAAACCTGAACACAACAATGAGGGTCATACAAGCACAGCTTACCTACCTACACTGCAGGAATGGTCAGCTGTGAGCATCATGCATGCAGCAGTTAATTCGGCATATGTAAATGTCTGCTTCCTTTAGCTCAAAACATCTACTTAAATAAACACCTACTTTGTCTTAGTCACACTATTTAATAATCATTTTTTAGTATACTCAATTCACATGTTAGATAAATAAAACACAACTTACTGAATAGCACCATCTTCCATTTAGATAATATAAAAAGGGATCTTGAGGCTTAAGTTCAATTGCCTTGTCTAGGTGCTCCTATTGGAAAGAAAATCAGTATCACTTTAGATGTTTGTTCGGCAAGTGTGTTTACATTCTAAGTAGTTTGCTGCAAGTCAGAAACAAATTCAGAAATTCTCTTCTGCTGCAATTGCCTTCTAACAACCTAAAAATATTTTAACTAGCAAATCCCTTCCTCATGGAGGGAAAGCAGAAAATTATTTAGCAATGTTGCACACAATGCAAGAAGGCATACTGTATTTAGAACATGACTAAACAGGTCTAAAGTTCAGTCAAATAATTCAAGAACTTTTGTCTTAAAAAGGCAACAACTTCAATTAATTTCATTTACAGTTAATATTAGGAAACTGTCACAGATCAAATCAGTGAGGAAGCAATTACTCTTGAATATATCTTACATGCCAGCACCCATCACTGAAGCATAGTTCCTTCCACCTTGGAATGTGACTGCCCCAATGAAATGGTACTTGACACAATCAACTGTTACTATAATGTGAAATTCAGAAAGTAAAATGGTTCTGTTTATAGTGAAACTTCAAAACCTAGAAAGTATCTAATGAGGTCCTTTTTCCGAAACCACTTTCATTTCATGTCATGAGTACCTTTATTTCTCTCTTTAATTTACCAAAGCAAGCTCTTAATGTTCAAGATGAGTTTGAAGAAAAAATAAATCTGTTATTTCACCACTACCATTTGCCTCTCAAAATAAATTTAATTTGAACATTTCTTTTTTCCTTCCACGTATCTGTCTTTATAATTAAGCCAGTCACAAAAATATCTGAGTTACACAGATATAAGAGACTATTATACTATATCCACAAACTATTCAGATAGGAGCTATGTTTTCATACTACCGTTTTCCCAAATCATTTCAGGATTTACTTTTGAGGAGTAAAACTTCCCTGAAATGGCCACTGGTCACACCATGGACTCTTTTAAAACTCCATCCTTAAACATCTGCAGCACTTGTGTTATTTGTCATTTTCCCTTCGTTCCCAGCTTGTCCCAGTGCTTGGGGCTTAGTTCGCTTGGCACGGCTCACATGTAATTAATGCTCTCTCACAGGAAAGCTCTGCCACACTCCAAGTCCTAACACGGACATGATGTGAGAGGAACCCATCCCAGGCATTCCCCAGGAACTGGAACATGTCTGTTGCCTCTCACTGTCACCCAGAAAGGGGGGACGCCAGCTTGAGGGCAAGGGATGGATGGAAAGTGTCTAAGCAATGCTGAGGACAAGGAGGGGGAGAGCAGCACATGTAACACAAACAGCTAACTCTAAAAAACACAGTTACCTTTGAAGGGACAGGGTTAAAACGAACATTACTTAAGGGTGACATGAAGGATGATTGCAGAACTGTGTTAGTTCATCACTTACTATTTCATATGTTTTGATTTTCTAAACAGAATTGATATTCCCTTTCTTCCCCACTTTGACTACAAAGGAAACCAGAAATCTTAATGCTGTTCCCAGAATCCTACCTCAATTCTTGTATTTTGCAAGCGTATAATCTATTTGCATACATAATAATGTTTTCGATTTAATTCAGCACCAAAATAGACCCGTGAGGCTGAATTACTGTGTTGGAAAAACCTGTCTTTGACACTATATAAGGAAATAACTTAAAGGAATAGCTTAAAGAAACCCAACCCCAAATCCTACAAAAACATACCTTAAAGAGATAACCATTCCTGATTTTGTTTTGTACACTTTCAAACTGAGACATATAGCCACACATAATTGCAAACCTGAGAGGGGAAAAGAAAAACACACACACATACTTTTTATGATTTAAATAAACCTTTGAATCAAGTAACAATATTTCAATACCTAATGCGCACATTTACACCTGGTTTTTTTCCATCTGGATGGCTGTATGGAAGTTTGGCATGAGTTATACATATTCAGGAACAACAAAAACACAAAACAAAACAAAACAATGGAAACAAGAAGTTTAAATGATACTATTTGGGTTGTCAGTTAAGTGAAAAAAACAGATATCTCCTCCAAAATTCCAGCCATTTAGTTCAGAGTGTGACTCTTCCAGACTGGCTCTACCATTGACAGCAGTTTATCTTGACACATTGTGCTCTGCAGTGCACCGGTAACCTGAGCACCATCAGCTGCAGAACCTCATCCAAGAAGGCAAATGCTTGGGGTGTGCTCAGTGGGAAGCTGTACACACCTCAGAAATATTCACAGTTGTCTTCTACCCTTCTCAAGCACCTCAGTGCATTCCTGCACTTCTGACATTATTCTAGTGTCTTTAAAATTATTTAAAAACATACACACACATTCCGGTCTAACAGGATCACTACTGCTATTACTAGATGCCTATTGCTAAGATCATTATTATTTCTATTATTATGACTATGATTACCAAAAACTGGGAACACTGAGTGATAAAAGAAATGTGAGCTAATTTCTATAAAATATTTGTATTGTTAAGCAGATTAAGTGAAAATATTTTCACAGGTAAACCTATAAAGATTCAGATCTCCTAACCAAACCTAGTATCTTATTGACACTCAACCTAAATTGCTATTGCTTTCTTCTTATTTCTTCAACAGCTACAGAACCTCTATGCATAAGGAATCTCTTGCACAGATATCACCTGTAGTGTCCTTGGGCCTATTTTCATTGGTATTAGGACAACTTTGCACTTCTGTATAAAACTAACAGAACCACCAAAGAAACAGCTAAGCAGCAAAACCTCATATAGATTATTTTTCTATTATTTTTCAGAATTTTGCTTTTTTATCAAGTATTTTACACTGCAACACCAAATGAAAATAAAAAATAATCTTAAAAGAGGGAAATCAAGTTGAAGTCCAGAGGAAATATGAATTATGCAAGAGGCTTATTGAGTTAATTATGGTAACAGAACCACAATCTGTATGGCACATAGCTTTTAAGCACTACTAAACATCAGCTTTCTTGAATTTCTTTATATAATGTAATTATTCAAGCTCCAGTGAATCCTCATTAAGATGTCATTGCTAACACAACTCAAGAAATTATTTTATTGCTTACAGTTATACCTAATGGTTTTAAGTTAGAAATGCTCATGGTATCAGTCGTTGCATTTTTTGGTCAGTAAGTGTTCCCAGGTAAGGTAGGGAGCCAGCAGAAGAACAGCAGTTGAGTTTGTAAGAGCTCCAGACAGACTGTCAAACACTGTTGAGCAGGATGTACGCTGTGACCGATGTGCACTGGACAAAATCCAGCTAATGGCAGCACTACGGCTGACAGAGCTGCAGTGGGAGTGCATTTCGTATGGGAATGAGCTACAGCTGAGGGAAAAGGCAAGGGGTGGGGGTCAGGAAAGTTCAGGTATTTAGAAAGAGGGGGAAGGTAGTGAAAACTTTATTAGGGTCAAGTAACTCAGGCAACATTGCCCCTATTCCCTTCACTCATTAAGTGCTAATCAGATAAACTCAGCATACCATAGCTAAACGGATTGCTGCTACAAAAGAAAACAATGAAAAGCGAACAAGCTAATCCAGCATCTTGCAGTATTTCCCTGTCTGTGCGTGACAAGAAAGAGGGCCTTAGTTTAAACTAGTTCAAAGAAAAGCTTCTACTTACAGCTAAAATCTCTTGGGAGGGAAATCCCAATAAAAGTTTCAACAAATTAGAGGGAAGCTAGCCCACTAACTTTAAATACCCATTATTTTTCCAAGGAAAAAATAAAAATCTCTTTCATGCATTTATTGGGGATTTTAGGGGGTTTTGGATTTTTTTGTTTTGGTTTGGTTTTTTTTCGATTTTATACTTTTGAAATGGGCTAGACAGCCAATTGATATAAATTAATCATTTCATTTTTGAAGTTCTATGTCATTTTGGATATTCATTTCATTTCTAAAAAATCCCCGAAACCAAACAAATCAAAAAAAGTGTCCTTTTTTTCCTGAAAAGAATTTTTAGACATTTTAAATAATTTTCAAAGAGTTTAAAACACAAAGCAAACTTTTATTTTCAGTGGTGCAAAGGGTAATGTTAATCATTGAATGGTTTAGGTTGGAAGAGGCCTTAATTATCATAGAGTTACAACCACCCTGCTGTGGGCAGGGACACCTTCCACTAGACCAGATTGCTCAGAGCCCCATCCAGCCTGGCCTTGAATACTTCCAGGGATGCCCATTCTCTGGGCAACCTGTTCCAGTGCCTCACCACTCTCATGGTGAAGAAAATGACCACAGAAAACGATGCAGGGAGCAACTAGAAGTGCTTCCATCTGGTTCATGTTATTCCTTCTGCGGGCTGGTCGCAGCCCCGGCGCTCCCTGGTCACCTACCCCATCTCGTGGTGACAGGAGGAATACTAAAAAGATTATCACACAACAAAGCACAAATATCTAATGAAACAGGTAAAAAGCACACGTCTCTCAGCAGAGCAAGTGATACTGGTTCTCTGCACAACCATTGCCTCCCTCACACTCTTTGAATATCAGAGTACTGCTTACAGAGCCTTCACAGAGAAAAATAAAGACGAAATCGTATCAGTGAAGAGCTGCCCGGAATGACCTATTTGCTGAGCTAATGTGATTCCTGGGTGATGTAAAAAAAACAGCCCCAGACACATTAGTCTAAATAAATACAACAATTACCTCAGTAAGACAGATACAGTACTTCAGTTGGCGTAAAAAAAATGTTATTCCCAGATGGAAGAAAAGTTATTGAACACAGTGTAGAGGCGTATGATTAATCACCACAATTAACAAACCTTTAATAAGCATGAACACAATCAAACAAACTCAATATAATAGGTCAGTGCCATGTTCCTTTGTTGCAAATAATGTCCTGAAACTCAGACTTGCAAGAAACTAGTCGACAGAGATGGATGCCAAGTACCAACGTAGCCCTCAAGCAGAAGGCCCTGATCAAAGTGAATTAACATTTTCCCTTCTGGTGCTACAGAATTTCTATGTGTATTCATGCCAGGCAAAACTGCAAGTGCATACCTTACCTATTGCAAAAAGAAGGGCAGCAGGCTGATCCAATAATTTTATCAAGCCAATTTGAATTTTAACATCAAAAATTATACCAACACCTAAGACTCTATCAACCACAGCTTATTCTACATGAGACAGATTTAAAGAAAAGATTTTGAATTCTCAAATGAAGATTAAGCCACACTAGAGCATTTAAATACAGCATTATTTGCCTTTTCCTTGATAAATTTCACATGGCTAAAATCAGAAATTACATGCACCTTCCCAGACTTGTTCCTTCCTCTTCTATATACCTCTTAATATATCCCAAATATAGAAAAAACTTTTTATGCCATTTAGACTTTGGAAATGTGTAGGTACAGGGCTTACATTTAGAAATCTAGATCTCCATTTTAGCACCCCAGTATCAAAAGGAAAGTTTTTCCTAATTGTGACTGGAAAGACTTTGAAAATGGGAGAAGATTTTATGATATTTACCACAACCAAAGAATTTAATTCATCTGTTTCATAACTGTTTTTCACTCCCGCCTCTTCATCTGAGAAATATTTACCATGTAAGGTAGTGTGAGCAAAGGCTAATGTGTGGGCAGCACACAAGAGGCCCAGTGAAAAGAAAGTTCATTTCCACTTCAGTTCTAAATGTGTTCTCACATCTCCCCATCCCTGCATGGTTCAGTTCTGTGCATGGCCCAACTCCCTCACTCACCAGTTTCACCCACTTATATATTCTGACAGTCTCTGCAATGCAGTGAGACCTGCAGGATTTCTTTTTAACATGACTTCAATGAGATACCAATTTCTATGTAGGGAGATTTTGCAACTTAAATTACTGATTATGATCCCTGTTGCACTGCCCTTCCTGAGATCCCAGTTTTGCACACTTCATATAGTATCACTTCACTACCAAAATATTTAATCTACAAAAATGCATTTGACACAAAGTTTCCATGCAAAGGTATTGGTTTGCTATGACCATCCTCATGGGGGTATGGAAGCAGTGGCTGAGAAATGTGCAAGATTGCCAACACATGAAGTCAGATGTGCCAAGGTGCAAAGTGAAGTGATTAGGTGATTTTTTTGTTGGAGGAGATTTTTTTGTTAATAGGGATTTCATTTCCCTTTCCTTCTTCTTGGAATACAACTGAGTCTACACTGTAGAAATTTGCACTAATACACTTTTCATATTAAAATTCACCAGAGCATTGAAGCTGAGCTCCAGGGAAACATCAGATGTAGCACACACTTGTGCAGGTAACACTTGCAAAAATGTGGGAAACAAACCCCTATTTGGGTTTAAAAAAATCTCAGCGGTAAGGACACTCAGAATTCTGGCTTAATTTATTGCAACACATGCAGTATACCAAATAAAGGAAAAATGCTGCTGTTACTGTGTATTCACAGAAGTTCACTAGTAGAACACGTGGACGCCACGTTCTGCATTCCTTTGGCTGTGAAACCCACAACTGTATTAAAATCCTGTTTCCAGAAATTTAACTTTTATTTTTATAACAGACAGTTACGACAGATGGAAATAAAATCTTGAAGAAATTAGCAGGATAGTCTTCATAAATACAGAAATAGAGTGAAACAAGAGCTTTCAGAGACAGTAACACAACAATTCTCCTTGACAGAAATGTAATAGCGATTATTAGGTTATCAGAATTATTTCCTCTGTGACCATTCTGGCAAAAAGCTTGTAGTAAACAGATCTTTTCCCATGTCAAACCTTCCTTCTTTGCACTTGTATGAGTATGCTGCAGTGTTTCACTGATTCACTTACTACAGGAAAACTTACAGCTTTTGAGAAATGGCTTCTGAATTTGAAATTTTAAATTATTTTTACAAAAACAATTAAGTAATTCAAAGATTACTGACTAAGATTATGCATAATTACAAAGATTGCTGTAAAATTTCCTTGCTTTTCCCATGAATCAAGTGCAGGGCAAATAACTACTAGCTGGAAACCTGTATTTCTGCCCAAACTATCAATTCCTGAAAAATCAGACTGCATGATAGAAACAGATGCTTGTCGCTTGCAAGTTATCTGCCTTGTCTAAGTCTAAATAAGGGATAATTAAGAGAAGCAGGTGACAAGCATTTAGTTAGAAACAGATGAGGATTCAATTTTAAAAGTTCTTGGTAGTATGTCCATATCCTACAACATATTACAAAATTTTGAAGAGTTTTGTTTCACTGGAGAATTATTTTTAGGTCATTGCACCTTATAAACCTGACAAATCATCTGTTAGAATTCTATTACTGAGACAGCATGTTCACTTTTTTGTGGGAAGTTTGTGTAAAATCACCAAAATACCCAAATGGTGATTATTCATGTCCTCAGTGGAACCCATCTGTGCTACTCTTCTGTAGTGTTGCCTGCCAGTGAGAGACTGTCCCTAAGCTCTGGAATTCACTTCCATGGAAAACCCAGGGCTTGTGAAAATATCTGCGCTTCTGATTAACACTCATGCACATGACAGAGAAAGCTCTTGGAGGCAGGTGTGTTCAGGAGGAGTCTTCACTTAAAGCTGCTGGGTTTTCCCTTGCTAGCTTCACTTCCATCTAAATGAGACATGTGCCCTACGACTCCCATCAGCAGGTGAGTTCTAGAGAGTAACACAAACTCAACAGCAGCATCAAGTTTGTTTGTGGCAAACAAACCCAAGCTCAGTGCAAAGAATGATCTTTTTAAGTAAACGTCCTGAAAACTGGCTGTAACAGTAACCTTTTTGTTTTTTGCAAAGCCTGTAACAAGTTCTCATCAGTAAAAAAGGAAGTGTGGGGATCTGGGCAACAGCAGAGAAACCTTTCAGAGCTCTTCCAAACTCTTAGAGAAAAACCAGCAACAAACCTCCCAAAAATATAAAAAAATCACTGGTTTTGCAAAAAAAATTTAAAAGAATTTCATTTTAAATAAAAGCACGGTTAATATGTATCTACATTTTGTTTCCTGTAACTGTAAAGTTGTAAAGCAGCACAACTATAGAGCAACTAGAGCTCCAAATTGTTGACATAGCATTTCTAATTAAAATCTGGGTGATAAAGATGCTTCATGATCCAAGATGAGCTGTGAGGATTCACAGCTGTCCTTTGGGAATCATTGACCCACAAAATGAATTTGTTTGAAGCTTAGAAAAAAAACAAAAGGACCTGCAATAGCTGATGACAACTTTTGCGTGCAAGTTCCTCCACAACTTGAAAAATTGACACTGGCTGAACAAAGCCACAAATCACTTAGAATATTTACTCTGCCTTTCTTTAGGGTGTTCATACAAATAACAAAAAGCTACAGCTACGTTTTTCCTTTCCAGTGTTGCCATTTACTTCAGTTGTTTAGAGGTCAACATTCAAAAAGTCCGAAGGTTTTTCATCTCATTGGCAACTGTGTGATTAAATATGATCACATGTTTTCAAAAATCTGGATTCAGATAAGAAAATTATTTGCAGCTGAAATTCATTACCAAAACCAACTGACTACTTCAAGATATTTTGCTCTCTTTGTTCCACATATGTTTTACCAAATTGAATCTGAGGCTGAATACTGGTTACTTGTTAGTATTCTGATCAGTAAGTTGAACAGTTGAAGTGCTGATATATTTTATGATACAGTTTTACAGAAAAATATAGGTGATATACTAAGAAGATACATGGCATCTTTCTGTTCTTAACTGAAGTAAATATGAAAAGCAAGGCAAGACAGCTGAACTCTAGGCCGATATTAGCAAGAGTTTGCTCATTCTACTGAATTCCGTTGGTGGACACAAAAAACGTGTTCTGTCTTGCAGACACCTTACAGCAGTTCCACAAAACAGAAAAATACCTGCTCTGGAAAAGGGATGTTTTTGCTTTTATAACTCTGTATATACTAGGACAATTATGTGGGTCAAGGTGTCACAAGAACTTGTTTATTCGGTAAATAGAGCTTTCAAGCACTAGGGATAAGTTTCCAAAAGAAACTTCCAAATAAGTCCATAGACCTAATGATTGCTTAACAGGCACAGTGTACCGTTTTTAATGAAAACAATGAAATCTTCAAGAAATGCCATGTTAGAAAAAATTCTGTAGAAGATTTAGTAAGAAACAATATTCAATAGCACAACCCCAAATGACCCTTTAGTCATAGCAGAGAAGAGTTTTAAAGTTTAATTCAGCTCCAGTGGGCAATTCTCAATTAACTTGAAACCCAAAAGAAATTTACTCTAAAAATGAAAACAAGAACACACATCTGAGCTAGGGATATTGGTAAGACAATAAGAAGAGGTTCTATAAATATACCAGAAGTAAAAAAACCCCATAAATGAAAGTGCAGAACAATTAGCAATGAGGAAATAATGGCAAAAGATGAAACCAATGAGGCTGAATTCAATTTCTTCCTCACTTATATTCCCCCTGCTCCACAAGGGTTAAGTGTAAGTAGAGACCAAGGTACAGGACCAGGAAAAGAGCAGGCTATCATTTAATCCTCACTCATTTAGTAAGCCATAATATATTAAACAGTTTAAGAGAACATTAGAAATAATGTATGAGTGGACAACATAGATAGCAGCTATACCAAACACGAGTGAACACCTCAGTTGTGCTGATTGGAAATATCAAAACCCCTCAGAAATTAGAAAGTACAGACTAGTAAGAAATCAACAAAAGCTTTCTTCAGTCAAGGTCAGAAAAACAGCTTGCTCATCAATAGCTAATACAGACTGACATGTAACGAGCAGATGGGCTCATCTTACATAGGCTAAGATTATTTACCTCATGCAGCTTTTGAAAATTTAGAAAATTTAACATGTGAAATAACGTTCAGATAAACTGGAAACATTTGTATTAGGCCAGACTCAAGCAATATAGATCTGACACACAGCTGACTACCAAAGTCTTGTGGGTAACACAGAAAGCCTCAACAGCAAGCAAAATGACAAACATAGCTGCTATCAGGGAGGAGGAGGAGGAGGGGAAGGGGAAGGCAAGGGGAAGGGGAAGGGGAAATTTTACAGGCAAACCAGCCAAAGCTGAAAACATTCCAGGATAAATTATTCTAGAAGTGCATAAGCATATAAAACAGTAAACACAAGATTTTTGTGAACAAACAGTATAAAAAAAGAATTCTGACAAGATAAAAAAGTCTGGACTGTAAGAGGAATGCAACAAATGAGATATACCTTGTTTATGTGGCCTTTGACTTTGTCCTACCTGATGTTCCTCAAAAATCTAACCATGGAAATATTGTTTAGATTGAATCACCTGCAGAGATGGTTGCAGAACCAGGTTCATGTGAACCTGAGCATCACTACAGGTGTCACCCAAAGTTTAGTGCTGGGTCCATTATCTTACAGCAATTTAATTAATGAAGTCAATGCTTTTAAAAAAATCCACACAACAAAACACTTTTGAAATAAAATGTTAATTTGTGGGGGAATGCATTTACAAACCTAAACGGTTTCAAACCTGAAAGATGGTCAGAAATAAACATGAAGTGAATTAAATGTGTGTAAAATACTTTATAAAGAATAAAACAGAATAAATAAAGTTTAAAAAAAAAGTTACAAACCAAATCCAACTGGTTAAGTAGCAGCACAGCAGAAAAATATCTACTGGGATCACAGATTGAACAATTGTTGTGCTGAACAAGAATAAATCAATGTCCCTCTGGAGCATGGAAGTCCATTCTGCCCAGTATTTAGAGCCTCAGTTAGACTGGCATAATCATTACACTTATATCATACTTTAAAAATCACACTTCAAGTAGAAAGATTTCAGAAAATAAAGATGAGCAGATAACATATTAAGAAAAAAATTATAGCAAACTATTTTAATCGCTAGTGTTCATTTACCCCTCTAGAAAGACATCAGTTGAACAATAACTGATAAAAACCTCATGTTCACTTGCAACCCAGATACATGAAGGATGAAAACTGCAAACCATACAGAAATCCACTGCCTGTTACAAGAAGCAGTAGCTTTAACAATTTAAGATTTTCCTCTTAAACATCTCAATTCAGCTTTCTGAGCTAACCTCTGGAACACACCTCCTTACACTTGTAATTCTTCCCCTGCTAGACATGCCTGCCAGGACAGGATCTCACATGTGAAGTCCAGCAGACCACCTACACCTCCCTGAACAATATGTAAGGTTTTATCAGCATAGTTTCTGCCAGTGAAGCTGTGTTTATACGAGGATATTTTGTCAATCTTGTGGGCTGAGGAGGAAGTGAGGGGCAGGATTCATACTTGAATGGGATTTTGTGATTGTTTATACACATAGTTCTAGCAAAGAAGGGTACAGCAGTGTTACCCTGAAGAAGCGGCCATGACTGTGGTCAAGCAAAGAGCAGAGATGGCTGTAAATTGCTTTCAGAAACAGAGAAAGCAAGAAAGATAATTACCTAATTAAATGACAATATCTGTGTCTAATCAAGTACCTAAACCTGAGCTAGGTGACATGTGCTCCGTTTGTTGGCAATGGAGATGTTGCCGCCAACTGAGCCCCAGGAGGAATTCATCTCACCCTCATGCAAGACTAAATGGTCAAAATTGACTCCAGTGAACTGCACTCCAGAAGTGGCTGCTTCTTTTTAGATTGTGAAAGAAGACTGGGATAAAAGTATTTGGTTTAGATACACAGAAGTTTAGTGAAATCCCATCCCACAACTGCAATGACAAAATTAATGAAGAATGTAGAAACCAAAATGGAAAAGAAGAGCTAATAATATTAGAAAAGAAATCAGGAGCTCAGTACAACTTATTAATAAAATACTAAGGTGAGGAACATCAGCTAGAACTCAGCAGAATTATCTTTTACCTGATAATGTTGATTTGAAAAAAAAATATTTACATTTGAAGACTTTGTTAGTTCTGGCAAGGTCTACAAAACTAAACTAAGTGTCAAGCTTGGAGGAAAACTATACGATATAATAAAAATTGAGACGTTAATTCAAATTTCCATAGTCCGCTATGTCTATTTTTAATTATTACAATTTAGACTATTACAAGGAAAGGAAAGGACAAAATTCAAGGTCAAATGACATTATTTTGTGAATTGTTGAAAGGGAAGGTAAATGGAAAACTATGGTTTCTCTGAGCAATAAAATAGTGGCTGAAGCAAATACTTCTCATGGTACATATTGAAGTATGGTTATTGAGTTGCTTCACATGCTATAGTAAATGCTTCACAGAATATTTCAGTGCAATTTTTAGTTGCAACTGGTGATAATTGAGTTCCATAAAACTATGAAAAAATATTAATTACTAATTTATGAAACTGATGTTAGGCTGGAGGGTTTTTTGTTGGATTTGATAAATATAAACAAGTTTGTAAAAACATTCTCAAACTTACCACTGGTGACTCTCAGCACTCCCAGCATCCAGCTGCACAGCCTTTTCAGCTTTAATCTTTCCTGTAAATGGAGTACAATATATGAAAGGATTTATTGTACTCTTCTACATTTTAGGTGACTCCCAAGAACAAAGCCATCTGATTTACTGTAGCAGCAAAGAAATTGCTTCCTATTCTTAGAAACACTTAGATGAACAATGTAACATCCTGGCTTTACTTCATTTACATAGTCATGCACTTACATATAAATATATATAAAATATATATGCAATTTTAGTATTTTCCTTTAAAATCCAATTCAGATGCAGTTAAATCAGGCAGGGATTGGACCAGACTGGCAAAGGAGGCCATGTCGTCTGTAAGACTGAAGAGCATTTAAAGCAGGTCAGACAAGCACCTGTCAGAAGAACCAGCAAAGCTGTTTCCTGCCTTGGGTACAGGAATAAACTAGTTGAAGTTTCTTTCTAGCACAAAGACTTCCCTTAAGTTCCACTTTTAACTGAATAAAGATGACAGTAGGTGATTTGATCAAACCCACGCTCCCAGTAAGAAGTTCAGATGAGATGCTTGCTGCTTGCAGAGTCTCAGCTGCAACCAATTAAGCTGCACTGACATTTCTGTATTGTAAGTTAACTTCATAAAAACAAAGAATAGCATACACAGTCGTCCAACCCAGTGGAATGAAAAATAACCACAAAACTACCGCCAGCTCTCCTGCAGTCTCAATCCCTCTGCAGCACTTCCAAAAACTGAGATGAAAAAGGCTGCCGCCACCCCCACTTCATGAGAATGAGCCAAACTAGGCTGGTTACTCAACACCTAAGACCCACTTTCATTCCACCATTCTTTATCTCTCTCTGTCCTTTACTATGCCATTATCGTTCATCAGCTGAGGTTACATGCAGTCACAGAATCACAGAACACGCTGAGTTGGAAAGGACCTACATGGATCATTGAATCCAGCTCCTGGCGCTGCACAGGACCACCCCAAAGAGTCACACCATGTGCCTGAGAGCACTATCCAAAAGCTTCTTGAGCTCTGTCAGGATGGTGCTGTGACCACTGCCCTGGGGAGCCTGTTCCAGCACCCAACCACCCTCTGGGTGAAGAATCTTTTCCTGATATCTGACCTAAACTTATCCTGACACAAATTCAGGTAATTTCCTCAGGTCCTGTCACTGGTCACCACAGAGGAAAGATCAATGTCTGCCTCTCCTCTTCCCCTCATTGTAACTGCAATGAGGTCTACCCTCACTCTCCTCTTCTCCAGACTGAACAGACCAAGTGCCCTCAGCCATTCCTCATACAGCTTCCCCTCAAGGCCCTTCACCATCCTCATTGCCCTCCTTTGGACACTCTAATAGCTACATATCCTCATACTGTGTCACCCAACACTGCCCCAGCACTCGAGGTGAGGCTGCCCCAGTGCAGAGCAGAGTGGGACAATCCCTCCCTTGCCTGGCTGGCAATGCTGTGCCTGATGCCCCCCAGGACAGGGTTGGCCCTCCTGGCTGCCAGGGCACTGCTGGCTCATATTCAACTTGTCAGTGACCAGGATCCACAGCAGTGCTTCCCAGCATCTCATTCCCCAGTCTGTCCATACATCCAGGGTTGTCCCATCCCAAGTGCAGAATCCAGCACTTTCCCTTGTTGAACTTCCTATGGTTGGTGATTGCCCAGCCCTCTGATTTGTTGAGGTCTCTCTGTAGGCCCTCCCTGCATTTAAGGGAGTCAACAGCTCCTCCCAGTTTTGTATCACCTGTGAACTTGCTCTGTATCCCTTCCAGTCCTGTGTCCAAGTAATTTATGAAGATGCTGAAGAGCACAGGGCCTAAGATGGAGCCCTCTGGAACCCCACTAGGGACAGGTCCCCAGTCTGATGTCACCCCATTCACTGTAACCCTTTGTGCCTCACCTGTGAGCCAGTTGCTCACCCATCCCATGATGTTTTTATCCAGCTGTGTGCTGGACATTTTGTCCAGAAGGATCCTGTGAGAGACAGTATCAAAAGCTTTCTTGAAATCCAAAAAGATTACATCAACTGGCTTCCCTTGATCAGCTAGGTGGGCTACTGTGTCACAAAAGGAAATCAGGTTTGCTAAGCAGGACTTTCCTCTCACGAAGCCACACCGGTTGTGACCAATGACTGCGTTGTCCTCCAGGTGTTTTTCAATACCTCCCAGAATAATCTTCTCTATAACTTTACCAGGCACTGAAGTGAGACTGGCAGACCCTGTAGGTGCCAGGGTCCTCCTTCTTGCCCTTTCTGAAAATCAGGACAATGTTTGCCAGCTTCCAGTCAGCTGGACCTCTCCAGATTCCCAAGACTGCTCAGAAATCATCAGGAGAGGTTTTGAGATGACACAAACTAGTTCTTTGAGGATTGTTGGATGAATCCCATCAGGCCCCATAGATTTGTAGGGATCCAGCTGGAGCAGCAGATCCTGCACAATTTCCAGGTCAACTGGGAATTGATCATTCTTGCAGTCATCATCCTCCAGCTCAGGGCACTGAGAACCCCTTGGTCCATCATCCATGCTGAAGACAGAGGCAAAGAATGCATTAAACATCTCTGCCTTGTCCATGTCCCTGTCTGTGAGGTGACCACCCTCATTCTGTAATGGGCTGATGTTATTTTTACACTGCCTATTTTCATTAATACATTTGAATAAACTCTTTTTATTGTTCCCCACAGTCCTGGCCGGCTTCAAGTCCAGTCATTGGTAAAAGCAAAGGATCCAACAACAGAATTTACTGTTTTTCTTTATTTTGTGTCATAATCCTTACTGCACTGTAGGATTTCTATACAAAGAAACTGAGTTGCTACTAAAGCAAAGACAGTATCAATTAAGTAGCTAAGACAGTGCAAGTCTTCAGGAGTATTTAGATGACAAAAGAATAGGAACAAGGAAGGACCTTGAACAAGCTGAGCTTGTCTGTGGAATATGTTACAACAGCATGAAGGCATGACACTGCCTTTAAGGATGACAAAGGAGACAGCCAAAACTGCTCTGTCAGTGACATTGTCACTGCCAACAGAACAAAAAGTCAATGAGAGGTGTCACAAAAGACAAAAGAACCCAAACTTGGATTACACTTACAAAACCTGATTTGCTGCAGCAAAAAACGGAGAGGCAATGGAGAGACAAAAGAAAGAGAGAAGTACTCCCAGATAAAGGCAAAAAGGATTATTTTAAGAACAATGCCTTGACTGAAGGAGAGTAACACAGGGTAGAGAAGATGTAGGTTTTAATGTAATAAAACAAAGGCCCAAAATAAAAAGAGAAACAAACTGTATTTCTAGCCAATATCCATCCAGACAGTGAAAGAAAGGGCAATACTTTTAAAAGCAACAACAAAAAAAGTGCTATGAAGAAGAAAATCAAAATCTTGCGGAGATTAAGTTGTCAAACAGGACACATGGGGAGAGATGTCTGGAAGCAACATCAGTTGTCACAGATGACTTCTGTTTCTGGTTAACAGCTCCTCCAGATTCACAAGTTTCATCCCCACCATCGCCACAAAAGAGGCTGCTGATATGCAGGAGTGCTCCTTACCACAGGAAAGCAGAAAACTAAACCTTGACCCAGCCTCAACATTTATTTATTCCTTTTGCTCTCCCAAAGATGCAATTAAGAAACTGTGCTGACAGCATCTGGGTTTTTTCACATTCTGTATCCGTTTCTCAACAAAATTGAGGATTTTAAGGCAATCTGCAGAGACAACAGCCTCCAATTATGACCTATAATACTTCTCTGCCACTGATTTTGGATCTCTCAGTGAGGAAAGAATGAACTGCAGTTGTAAACTGTGGTGGCTTACTGCACAAAACGTTATCATTACAGTACAAATGCTCCCATTTATTGGATTGCAAATTCCTTATATTGGAAAAGTTAACCAAAGTTCAAAGCATGTTTCACTACATTCAGACAGCATTCTACATAAACATTTTTCCTCTGCTTACCATCAGTTACATATTTCCTCTTCTCCTCAGCATCAGTAGTCATCTCAAACAGATCTCCATAAGCACGTGCAAGTCTCCAAAGAAAGTCCACACAGTTTTCATACTGAAAGTAGAGGACAGCTACATAATTAAACTGATCAGAATGTGATTTGAACAGTTTACTTTCATAATGCTTAAAATTAATAACTTGATTAAAGCAAGTAATCAGAACATGGTGTAATTTTTTGTTAATCTTCCATCCTTCTACATACTACCTTTAGTTTATGTGAGAACCAATTGACCAATTTTCCATGAACAAAAGCGAATACAGCTTTCAGAAACACCCTAGACTGTCTAAAGAGGTTTTATTTTATAAATCAGTTTAAACTTCTTTAATATAAACATTTACAGGGTAATCCAGTAAAGCACAACAAATCCCTGAACAAAGTGATGTGTATTTCCTTTAGGGAGGTCATAAGCACCACACTCACCCACAATTAATATCTCATCTACCTTTCTTGGTATTCCAATATTCAGATGAAAATACAGTCAGAACTAATGATTGCCAAAGCAGAATAAAATGTTACACTGAACTGAACGCTGCACATCAAACCACCTTTAAATTCTACCTGGAATTACATTTAGGCCGGTAAAGGAAAAATTCACAAGAAGGACATTAGAAAGGTATGAGCAGACTACATGCTCATAGTTTGAGAACAGTAGGTCTGGTTACTACTTAATTCTACAGGATTTTCTCACACAGACTATTCCAAAACCAGCAAAAGTAAGTATCATTTACAAAGAAAAAAGCCCACGATTTTTCTTTGTTGTATGCAAGAACTCCTATGTCAAACAAAGCCTCAAAGTTATTGAATTAGAATGGGATATAAAACAGTAGACCTCCTATGTCCACACATCATGAATATTAACACCACTTTGAAATACTGCTTTTTCACTGTATTATAAATATATGCTTGAAATTTCATCCTCCATTTCTATGTGCATTTTAAAGCTTGCATTAAGTTCTCAAAAGCAGTGCAAAGCGTAAATTAATAGCAACATAATATTAAGTTTATCCATAATACCTTGTCATCTTTCTCAAGCAGCAGTCTGAAGCCCTCCTTTTTATCATCCTCTGAACCCTTGTGCAAATTGTCCACCTGCTGTAAAAAATTAAATAAGTCTTCATCTTCTTCTGATTTCACCACGGCATCAGGTGATTTCATACATCTCTTTTCTTCCTCGGAGTCTCCTTCAGAATCAGTATGAGCAGTAAGGTAACTAAAATCACAGAAAATAATAACCAATTTTTTCTTTAAAAAAAAGGGCATTGTTAAATTCAAAAGCAAAAAATTCAGAGCACAATTTATCCCAGTTGTCCAACTTTAAAGGATTTTTTATTAATGATATCAAGCTTATTGTTATTATTACAAAACCTTTATCTTCAAAGGGACAGCACAGTCATATTCCAAACATAACAGGCAAGTAATTATACTGTCCTGATGCCTAATACTCCATTAAAAAATGCAGATACATATTAGAAACACATGTAGCCTTGTGTTTCAAATGCAGAACACTTGAAATCATTCATGTGTTTTAAGACATGTTCTGTAACCTTGAATAGGCCTCTTCAACTCTTTACCTCAATTTCCCTATTTTTTGAAATAGGAATGAGCTTACTAACCAAAATATAAGTGCTATGACAATCATTTATACAATATTTTGTTAAACACTTTAAAGATCTAAATATAAGACAATAAAAATAACACCATTGTTATAAATTCCTTATTTTTTTCAAGCATTCTGAAGTTCAGAATATCCGAAACTGGAAAATAGCTTATATTAATTCATGATGCTTAGTGTAAAAATACTCAGCACAAGGCAGTCAAGGGCAAAGAAATATTTGCAAAAGCATAAATATCAAGCAGAGATAAGCAGGTGGCCTTACTGTCCAAAGTGCTGAGAATACATTAGGGTACTCCAATTTCAAAGAGGAGAAGCTGATAGCATTTTTTTTTAAAAGTAGCCTTTTGCTTATGTACTAAAAATGGACAGAGAAGCCTCATCTTCTGCATTTCCACTTTTGAAAATACTGGTGTTGTGGGGAGAAATAATAATGTAAAGCTATCAGCTGCCAGGTTCTGAGATTTTCTAAATGGTTACCATGAGTACAAAAAGCATGAAATGTACTATACACATTAAGTAACTGAATAACCGAAGTAGGCCATGGCAGTCAGAACATATAAAATCTCTTGCTTTTTTCAGAAATATAACCACAACAGAATGCTAGCAGTCAAAATGAAGGTTATTAATCATGGCTTTTAAATATTCTGTTTTGAATGTGTTGCTTTCAGAACAGATCAGTGTATCAGAGCAGATACACTTACAGCCTATAAATGAACAAATACAACTGCTTGTGAAGCTACAGAAGTGCTAAATGTGGCAAGACAGTTTTGCTGCAAAAACCAGTGATATAGGAAAAAGAAGTCAAAAAATACATTTGGATAAAACAATACACAGACCAAGTGTACATGTTCAAACTGAAAAATATCATGGAGCAGAACAGAGATGGGAAACTTCATTTGTTTCTACAGATTTGTTTTACATAATCTTGATGACGCTGAAGTTGACACACCCTAAGCTGTATTCTGCAGAGACTATATTCAACCACTGAACACTTATTTTAATTTTTTGAAGCCTGTTTAAAGACACAGTACATTGTTCTTCCATAGTTATTTTGAAGTGGGCACAGGGGAATTATATCATGGCTGCATTTGTAAAAGCCCCGACTTAATCAAATGTACAGGGGAGTTCCTGGGGAGTGGGACAGTCTTTTAAGCTTCAACACAGAACTATGATATGAAGTTGGTTTGGAAAGTATCTTTCCTCATGTGGTTTAGATGCTCCATTCCCCCTAATTAAAAGATAAATGCATTGAGGATCTGCATAATTTCCAGCCTAAAATAAGGGCACTACATAATATAAAACAGCAACAACTAAGCAGTAAAGACAACTTCCTTAGTTACAGGAATTTGGGCACTATATCAAATGCTACCTAATCAGGTAGATATGAAAGAAAGGAATCAGTGTTTGGAAGTCAATGTTGATGCTGTATTCTTTACTTTTGCTGTATAAACATCTGCTAAAATTTCTATGATCCTTACTGTTACAGTGTTAGATAACGGAGAGAAGTGATTACTAGAAAATGCTATTCTCCCTGCAAAAATATAATGGCTGGTTGACAAATACAAGGTTGGGTTGACAGCCAAGTCCATTGGGCTGGTAGTCCAAATAAGCCCAGTAGGGATTTCCAGCAGCATTATAGCAAATGTCATGACCAGATATCAAACTGAGGCCAAACATCAAATTCACATGTGTCATGGTTTGACACTGGCTAAAACACCAGGTACCCACGAAAATTGTTCACTCACTCTCCTCTGCTATAGCTAACCAGAGGAGGGAGAAAAAAATGAAGGGCTCGTGAGTTAAGGATTGGGAGAAAACATTCTAAGGGCAAAATAGGCTCAAATTTAAAGGTATAAAGTAAATTTATTATTAACAGAGTCAGAGGAGGATAATGAGAAGTAAAATAAGCCTTTAAAACACCTTTTTCCCCCCCAGCCCCTCCTTCCCACTGACAGCACAGGGAGACACAGGGTGTGGGGGGTTTCGGTCAGTTTGTCAAGCAAGATCTCTTGCAGTTTGTTCAGGCAGAGGAGCCTTTCTCCTGCTATGCTGTGAGTCTCTCCCACGGGCAAAACAGTTTGCCCAGAACTGCTGTGACGTGGGTCTCTTGTCCATGAAGTACAGTCTTTTAAGGATAGGCTGGTCTAGTTTGAAAGCAAGGGCTTTCTCTCTCTATCTTTAGAAGCAGGGGCCCTCTCTCCTTGGGTCTCTCACTGGATTACAGCTTTTTCTGGCCTCCACTCGCTCCGGCATGGGCACCTTTCCTATGGGCTGCAAGTGGATTTTTGTACTCCCTGTGGATTTCATTTACAGGGGGACAGTTCGTTTCTCCATAGTCCTCATCACGGCTTCCAGAGGAATCTTGACTCTGACATTTGGAGCATCTCCTCCCCCTCTTTCTTGTCACTGACCTTGGTGCCACCATGCTGTCTTTCTCCACATGTTCTGACTTCTTCCTCTTTCTCTGACTAGAAAAAAAATGGCTGCTCAGAGGTATCATTATCAACAAATTTCACTAATTCAAAGATTCTTGCAGCATCTCGCAGCACCGAGAGGTTGAGCTCGTCTAGGTTCCACTCTGGGGAATCGTTCGCCATGTTTCTGCTGCTGGCCACATGGCCCCCACTGCCACTGCGCGGGCGGTGCCAGCTGTGGCAGCCCTGGCGCTATTTAATGCCTCTCTTCAAATGGGGTGCCAAAAAGGAGAAGCCGCTGCCACCGCCCCTGCCCTTCTGCCCGCGGTGCAGCTGGCTAAGGGCAGCCAAGCAGGCAAAGTTCACTGCAGGCACGCCAAAATGGCAGTGGCAGTGCATCACCACACGCAGTGCCAGGATGCCCCAGTGGCAGCAGCTCTCTACCCCTGGAAAAAACTGCCCGCGCACTGCTTTGATTTCCTTCTTAAATAATGTCATCACAAAGGTGTTACCAACCTCTCTAACTGGGCTAACAGCATGTCCTTCTTCAGAGCCATCAGAGATTGGCTCTGCCAGACATGGAGGAAGCTTCCAGCAGCTTCTCACAGAAGCCACCTCTGTGGCCTTCCCCTGCTACCAAAAACTAGGCTGTGCACAAATCAGCACAACATGACATCAGGTAAGTCATATATTTATTGGGAGACTCATAGAAGAAGTGTGAAGTAGGTCACTATTTAACAGATCATGTGAACACATAAGGAGCTAATTACGAAAAAGCAGAGAGGGCAGGTCATTTCTTACCCATTCCCTCTCATCTCCACTGTCCTGGCAAATTCTCTCCTACCTCCTTTATTTATCTGCTTTGTGAATCTTCAAAGAATTTAAATGTGGAACAGACCCTCTTACAGATTGATTAGAATGTCACAAATTGCAATTTACTTGTTGAGTGATATCAGCCTTAACAAAGCAGCTAATAGTCTTAGATATCCATGCATTCTAAAGCACTAAAAATCACTACTGACACAAACAGAAGTGGAGATTCTTCTTAACACTTTAAAAACTCCAAAACTTTAAGGACTGATGACACTACTCCAAAATGGAAATAAACAGTAAACAAGAAAGAGTCATTATGGTTTGTTTTACAAATATTCCATACAACAGAAATCTGCAATTTTACCCAGTATTTTCCTGCAAGAGGTTTTATCAGATGATAAACAGAAAAGTGAGTATTTATGTGTGATAAACACATTGTTCAATATTTGAGAAAATGGAAGAACTTTTAAAAAATGTCTAGAGTCAGTGCCAACTTGTTTTCACCTTTATTACCACTACATTTTAAATAAAAGAGAAAAACAGTGATAAGAACACGAGTAGCAACGATCAACCAACAGGAGTCAGTTGTATCAAAATGGACTGTTCAAAGTTCAAAGAACAAATGGAAACTGTGCTGGAGACTCACCCCACTGTGGCTAAGCAGTTCAGTAAATCCCAGCACCTAGTACTGGATTAAAACAAACCCTGAGCTACATGGTATAAAACACCTCTGTGGTATAAACACACTCGGGTGGTTCAAAAACTTGTGTTGTGGTGTCTGTAAATTCGCAGACACTGGGCCTAACCAGGTATCATCTGTTCACAACACTTCAGCTTTTAGACAGATCAAATATCATCTGTCATCTTCCTGCCGACTTAGAAAAAACCACAGGCTGACACAAACACCCTCTCATCTGCTCTGGCTAATTCCACACAAAGGTGATTATATGTCACAGATGGACCTGAATCAAATTTGCACTGTATGATCCACCAAAGTGCATATCCATCAGCAATGATAAGCGGTCTTCAAGGAAAAGTTTGGAACAAAGGAGTCTTAGGCCAACTGAAGGTTGCATTTAAAAGAAATGAACAGAAAAATAAATTTAAAAATGCTACGTGAAATGATACTCAGAAGCAGGCAAGGGAAATGGTTTTTTCCTGTTGACTATTTAAACTATTTCAAGGAAAAATTATAAATAGAACATCTGTCGGAAAAGAATTCACTGTGGTGAATCTTTCTGGTGCCTGATACCAAATGCAATTTGAAGAGCTTAGATGATGGGCCTGCTGAAGACAGGTGCCAAACATGGCACTAATGTCCAGGGTTCATCACTGCCATATCATGGAGGAAACAGCTTGAAAATCACAAAGAGAAGAATTCGGTGATATGCTCCATTCCAGGTGATCATCTAGACACAATTTATTCGTAATGTATTTGTAAATGAATGAGTGCTTGTTATACATTCTCAAATGTTAAACATTGAAATTTTCACTAGTACATTATAGGAACTGAAACAAACTAAAAAAAAAAAAAATAGAATACAGAAAAGCACAGACTAGAAACCACAGACTCTTTAGCATGTAATGTCTCATCCATTCAGTGCACCTTCTGCTCAGACTATCTGTCATTATGTAAAAATATAGTTCATTTACTAAAACACATGTGATATTTCTCCACTTCCAGAAATACATGATTTTTGGAAGGCAAAATAGAAAGCTTCTCTTCCCAAGGTACTGAATACCAACAGTAACATTGAGAATATGACCAGAGCAGATTAAAGCAGTGAGAGCTATATCAGAGACTGTCAGCTTCCAATATTTAATGGAAAAAAATTGGTAATATTAAAAGCTTTTCTGGAAGAAGTTTACAAACCTGAAATCAATGTAGTCATCCAGCACAAACCCATAAAACTCTTCAGATTAGTTAATCTGTCAATTCCCAGCACCTACCCATTCGTCAATTAAAACCAGAAGTGCTTAACTCAAGCAAAATCCTATCTTCTGGATCATGAAATTACTGCTGAGGCAGTGAAACACATTGCATGTACTTTAGATGGGAGTACAGAAAGGTGAAAAAATGTTTTATCTGTAACAAAGAGCAATTTTTTTTTTCTCTAGTGCACAAAAAAGCACCTGAATGCACCATTGTGTTTGGAATTCACCCCAGAAGAGTATAAAACAATGCACATGGTGTAATGCCTACAGTATATGAAGTGGTGATGTACAGAAACCAGAAAAACCCAAGTGTTGCTACTGACTCTCCTGGCCATGCACCACAGTCATTAAAGTTACAGAAGACCTTGGAAAAAGCTACATACATTGCAACTGTACACACATTAGGATTAACAACCTATTTGTAAGAGGAAGAAAAAAATACAATTTACTTAAATGAAATTAAATTATGTCAAATTTAGAGAAGATGCAAAACAAGCACGTCAAGCACAAGGTGTTAATAGGAAAAAAGCCCACCTCTTTTCAAAAGGGATTGAAAAATAGCATTGGGAAAGAACATAGCCAAATGACTAATGCTAACTATAACCTTGAATTATCTTCCTTGCTTCTGACTGCACACAAATTCTTGTCAGAGAAGGCCTCTCTTAAGGACACATTCAATGCTCTTGCACACTATAATCACTTGTATAGATCATCGCATCAGCTTCTTCGTCATACAGAAGAACCTGAACACACAAGTGTCCTTGGCTTGTTCTCAAAGAGCAACACATCACTCCTGATCAGAAAACAGGATTTTCTCAAAAGCTATGTGTGTAATAACCCCTGTGTTGCATTTGTGGACCTGGTAATTCATAAACTGGCCCCTTTGCCTTATCTGCATCTCTGAATATTTTATTTGTAACATGAAGGCCTCTGCAAACCAACCAATGGATAAAATAATCTGAGAAAGTAAGAGAACCAAGATGTTTCCACACCAGATGAAGGAGGAATGTCTTTGAATACTTATGCCAATCCTGAATACTTAAAATAAAGAACTGGTTCATAATAGAACTGGCAGGTCTTAAAATATGGTATCAAAATATAAGACTTGTGAAGCATGTGGGCTGGGATGTAACACAAAAAGAAATTCTGTTCACAGGAACTGAAAATGAATGTGGAGAAACTCTTAAAAATAGAATTCTATTAATATGCAGCCCGTTAACTGTCCTCAGAATATTACAGTTAATTAAAGTATTTTTAAAGAGAAAAGGTGACATAAGATAGGCAATTTACAGACATAATGCTGCCTACGCAGATGTGTAAGACACGCTGAGAAGTGGCTCAAAAAACTCAGTTGCTATAAACACAGTCTTAGTAAATTGCATTTAAGTATCTAATCTGATTACACCAAAACAAAGTTGTAATTACAGGAGAGTAATGTCAAGACAAAAATATAGTGCCTCACCTGGACTCCTGGTACACATCATCCCCGAGCGTGTTCCTCAACTCGTGAGTATAAAAGATCCCATTAACTACAATGGGACTACAAGATGTGGTCAAAACTAGGAACTTTCTACCTTATTGAGTCAGTACCCTAAATTCCTCATGATTACTTTTTGAGCGACCAGAAAGTGTATACAACAGCACATACACATAAACATTGCCACTTGTACAGGGGTTCCACTCAGATGTAGCTTCCATAGTATGCAATGCCTCCAGGCAGAACACTGTAGTAACTCACCTGTGAGGCTCATAGAAAACAATTATCATGAAAAGTACATGAGCATTTGTACAGTTTGAACAAACTCTGTCAAAGACACAAGGCTACCTTCTTACTAGAAGCACTTTTAAAATTATACCTTTATTCTGAACTTTGCCTCTCATTGCAAAGCTATGTAGCAATACTGCATCAGTGTTACCAAACACATTTTTAAAAAAATCTGTATTATGCTTGGCATTAAGCCAACTTCAGCCATAGTGCAGATTCAGAGATGGTCACTAAGAGTCTTCTCTGATCTAAAAACTGCTAATCTGAACGTTTGCATTTTTTTTCCAGAAGTATAACATCTATATAAAACTTTTAAAGGGCTCCTGTTTACAGTTTCTTATAGGTAATGATGCAACTTGCACTGTGTGTGTACAGTAGAATATACAAATTATTATTAACTCACCCTCCTTCACTTTCTGCCTCTTCAGAGCTGGTAGTTTCTCTTGCACCAGAAGCTGTTTCTGCTTTTCTCCGCCTTGTTGCTCTGTGTGATGGGCTAACTCTCTGAACATCACCTTTCCCTTGAAGCTCATTTCGAACAAGCCCTTCAAGCTTTGGAATAGCTTCTTTCAGAAATTCCACCTCTCTCTTCAGTTCGTCCACGCTTAGTAGCAGGCCATTCAATTTTTCTAGTATCTGCAGTTGCCTTCCATGTAAAACCATTACTGCTCCTTGCTCATTATGAGCCTCATTTTGCAAGCCCACAGAATTAATATCCTGGAACGCATGCATACGCAGAGCTGCACCAGGCTTTCGGATCTTGCGGTACCAAATCAGCACCAGGCTTAATCCAGCAGTCCCTGCCATTACGCCCAGTATTAGTCCTTTATTTTCAAAGGGAGACATTTCTGCACGGTCCTGGAATTGCGAGACAACAATAAGAGTTTAAGATATTTCGCCCTGCTCTACCCAAGCGACTTGCTCTGCTCTGAAATCACAAAAGCGTAAGGCTGGAAGATCTGCTGACACAAAGTTACACTACAACTCTCGCAGGTTCTGCAATACAAGGCAGCAAAAACAAGACAAAAGTGGGTTTGGGGGTGTGAGGGGCGCCGGCACGTGGGCAGGACTGAAGCCTTCGCTCTCAACCATCCCGGCATCCTGCGATTTGCTTGTTTTAATGTGAGAAACTCATATAATCGGATTTTGCGCCACTGCAGAAAGGCGGAAACCCAGCTGTCAGGCCGGAGCGCCGCCCGGAGGGGCGTCTCGCCGGTCCCCCAGCCCCACCGCGCCAAGGGGCTGCCGGAGCCCCGCGCTCACCTCCCGCCCGCCCCGCGGCCGCCCCAGCCCCGACCGTCCCGGCAGCGCCAGCCCCGAGCCCGGCGCCGCCCCCGGTACGTACGTACGGCCGGGCCGGGCCGGGCCGGGCCGAGCCAGGAACAGCGGCGCGTCCGGCCCAGGAGCCCGCAGCTCTCCCGCCGCGGCTCAGGGGGCGGCGGCGGGGCCGCCCCGGGGCGGCGATACCCGGATCGAGGGGGCCGGGCCTCGGCCGCACCGCCGGCCCGGCCGCCCGGGTGACGCGCGCTGCCCGGTGGAGGAGGCATTCCCGCAGCGCTGGGAGTCCCGGCGGGCCGTGCTGCTGCGGGACGCCGGCTGCACTTGCCACAGACATGGCTCGAAATACGCCGTTCTAGAGGAAGTGTACCTGTTCATGTGTCTGTCCTCAGTCTGGTGGCCTCTCGATTTCACCTTTTGCTACTTCTAGGCCACAGAGAAACGGTGTTTCCACTGCACTAGGGGAGACCTGAAGCTGCAAAATCACGGAGAAACCCCGCCCAGTTGCCAGGAAGACGGGCAGTCCCGGCACAAAAGCTTCATTCCAATTTTAGCCACCTAAGGGCCCAAAGCTGATTTCGCCGAAGTCCATTATAAATTGCGCAGTCATGGAGGAGCTTACCACAGAATCATGGAATGGTTTGGGTTGGAAGGGGACTCTAAGGATCATCTAGTTCCAGCCCCCCTGCCGTGGGCAGGGACAGCTTCCACTAGACCAGGTTGCTCAAAGCACCATCCAACCTGGCCTTGAACACTTCCAGGGAAGGGGCATCCACATTCCCTGGGTGCCCTGTTCCAGTGCCTCACCACTCTCACAGTAAAGAATGTTTTACTATTATCTAATCTAAACCTATTCTCTTTCAGTTTGAACCCATTTCCCCTTGTCCTGTCACTCCATGCTCTTGTAAATGGTATTGCCCCACCTTTCTGTAAGTTCCCTTCAGGTACTGGAAGGCCACCATTAGGTGACAACAAAGCCTTCTCTTTTCCAGGCTGAACAATCATGTTCTGACAGCATTTTTCATAAGAGAGGTTCTCCATCCCTCTGATCAACTTGGTGTTCCTTGTCTGGACTTGTTCAAACAAATCAATGTCCTGTGTTGGGGACCCCAGATCTGGATGCAGCTCTGCCGGTGGAGTCTCACCAGAGCAGAGCAGAGCAGCAGAACTGAGATTTAACAGGGTGTGGGAGGTATTGCTCCTGTGCCCCATCTGAGATCACTTTTACTAGTAACTCTCACAAGACCCTTCTTTGCCCTTTATGACAAACAGATCTGGCTCCTGTTTCTGGCTTGAATGGAAGAATCACCACAGACAACCTGCTCTGACCATTTGTCTTCCTGAAGCTTTGTGGAGGGCCTGTGCACAACATCCTGCCAGAATTTACAAGCATAAAACTCATGTTTTTCTGTGTGAGGGCTTAAGGAAACCATCATGGAAACCACTGTGTCTGTGCAATGAAAGAAACACTTCAACAGCTGGAATTGTCCTCAGCCATATCAATCAGAAACAAAGGAACATAATTCTTAAAAAACATACTAACTGCCTTTAAAAAGTAAACAAAGTACTGTTCAAAACAAAAAACTACCTAAAACAGGTACCAAGAACTCAAGAATTTTCAGTCTTAGTGCAAATTAACAATCATAAATCAGTCTAATGTCTATTTATTTTCAAACAAAGATTTAGTTTAAAACAACTACAGCTCTAAACTAATTCTTAATTAAGAACCTGAGGATGAAACTAGCCTTATGAGACCAAACTACAACCCGAGACAAAGGTAGAAATTAGAATGAAAAAATGAATACTGTTTCAATACTTTACAGGTTTCCCAGTTACAACACAACAACAACAACAAAACATATAATCTGTTCTTATGTTTGTAATTTGAGATTTTTAAACCAAGAATGAAAATCTCTTCAATTTTATGGAAACTTCACTAAACTCAAATTATTTTAACAAATTTCACTGTAAGTAATGGTTTTAAGTCACACAATCCCACAGTGTTTTAAAATGGAACAAGAAAACATAAATCTTCATATGCTGATAGCGTTTCAAATGTTCAGGAATGGTAATATAAATGTGTTGGAAAACCTTTAATTTTTGTTTTCCTTTTTTTCAGTATAATCTGCCAAAATCTTTCCATAAACAAATTAAAACAGGAAAGGATTTTAAAAAGAGAATTAATTGGAGGGTAAACATAGCACAGAGCTGAAAAAAAATACTATGGATGCAAAAAGGTAAGTGAGTATTTTCAAAGATTTTCCTAAGTGACTGTCTCAGGCTGCAGGCCTTAGAGAAGGGGACCTGTTTTCAAAAATAATGCCCCAGAAAAACTACCATCTACAGCTGCCTGGATATGTAGCAACTATGAAAATCAGGTCACCTGTCTGGTCCCAAACTCCTTGTTTGCTTTTTACCTGTGGCCATTTTACCCAGGTGGACCAGCATGGAAGCATAGAAGCTATTGCATGTATGTAGAAACCTGCTGGAACACAGCAGCTTTCCAAGCTGGGGAACTAAACATCAATTTACCTAGATCTAATGTAATCCAGCTGGCCTAAATATGACATATGTTCTAAAAAACTGAAATAAATGTTCTTAGAAAAGTACTGTTCTTCTGCATGTGAATTTCTCCTAGTTCAAAAGAAACTTTGTACCTGAAGTCCTAAAAAACAAGTCCAGACAACCATCTGTTATAAAATGGTTTTCCCCAAATATTTTTAGTGTATTTTCAGCCTTATTTCCTAAGAACACAAAGCTTATGCCCCCAGGTTGCCTGTGTGTTGTCCCTCTGACAAGCCATACCATGACACTTTCTCCACCCAGTAGGTCCTGAACATGGAGCTTAATTTCAGCCAATTGTGGTGGAAGAAATATGTCAAGATCATAGAACTGTAGTATGACAGCTGGTTAGGGGTCAGTAGCTCTGACTGAGGAAGCTGCAACCGGTCAGGAGAGATGGTCCTGAAAGGAATCGCCTTCCCGAGGCCCAGTGTCTTCCCTCAGCTGCTGGCTAGGAGGGCCCATGCAGGAGCTGTCAGCTCTTTAGTGATTGTCAGCTCATGATTTCAGCTCAGCTCTGCAGGGCAATCTCCAGGCCAGACCAGGGAGAGAGACGAGAGGCCTGTGTAGCTGTTCTGCACGAAGGTAGGTTTATTGATCCGTACTCCAGCAAAGGGGAGGCCAGCGACGGGCTCTCTCTGCCCTCGCAGGGGCAGGGGGCTAGCTTTATAGGGATACAGGGGATGGGTGAAGGCCAATGGGTTACAAAGGATCTGCATAGGGTCTCCCAGAGGATTCTGGGTCTGTCTTCTTCTCACCGTAACTGCAAAGTGGTTGCCTTTCCAGGGGGAGTTCTGCTGGGAGATTTAGGCAATCTCCTTATCTCAGCAGACGTCCCTCCAGGACAGTGGCTGGGCATACCCCACACTGTAGAACCCTAGAGTGGTTTGGATTGAAAGGCATCTTCATGATTATCAAATTCCAAGTGTCCTGTGAGGGGCAAGGACACCTTTCACTAAACGGGTTGTTCAGGCTGCATCCAACATGGCCTTGAACACTTCCAGGGAAGGGGCATCCACAGCTTCTCTGGGCACCCTGTTCCAGTGCCTTACCACCCTTTGAGTAAAGAATTTCTTCTTGATATCTAATCCAAATATCTCCTCTTTTAATCTAAAACCACTTGTCCTATCATTATTTGCCCAAGGAAAAAGTCACTTTCCTTCTTTTTTATAGACTCTTTGAAGTATTGAAAGGCCACTCCAACTAATTTCAAGAAGGCCAGCAGCTTTGGGGTGGCAAGACCTTGTGAACATCCTGCCTCTCTCCACCCCTGGCCCCAGGCAGATGTACAGGAATGAGCTTAGCACACCAGTGCTGCAACACTGACACACCTGCACAGGGTGCCAGCCTTCTTACACCACTATTTTTGTAAAACCAGTACAGGCAGTTTACTGGTCTTTTGGGAAATTTGGAACTTGAATGGTATTTTTGTATCATATTAGAAAAGTTAGCTTATTATTGAGTGATTGTCTTCAATGGATCAGAGAGCCATTACATAGTAAGTAATTGATGCATGCTCTTTCCAGACAAGGTGTAACATAACCTACTGGTGGTTTCATTTCTGTATGGAAGGTGTTTGTATCTTACAATTTTCATAATTTTCTTTAGCTGTAATTCTTCTGTCCATTTTGTGATATGCTGTTCTTTCTGAAATGCCCCTCCCTCCCCCCAACCCCCAACTAGAGATTAATCTACTTCTTATAACAAATACAGAAACCTTTAATGAGTTAGTAGCAGTTCGTACTTATTACTTGTCTTGTAGGTGTAAAGTCAAATATTGTTAATATGTCACCAAACATTGTGAAAGCTTAAATACCTTTGACCAGACTAGCAACCAACCTGCCAGAAATCCTGTCTGGATGTCAGAACAGTCAGGAATCACTGTTCTGTCAAGTTTGGTTGAATTCTCCTGAATTTTTTGCTATAAAAATAAACAAAATTATATCTTACCTCAAAGAGAAGCATTCACTGTGAGATTTGTCAGTATTCTCTGCTGCTTTTGCCTTGAACAATTGTCCAGTGCCCC
The DNA here is from genome assembly GCF_965178545.1 of Coloeus monedula. Lineage (NCBI taxonomy): Eukaryota > Metazoa > Chordata > Aves > Passeriformes > Corvidae > Coloeus > Coloeus monedula. The sequence continues at coordinate 39,311,529 of NC_138782.1, forward strand.
TAATTAAAAATTAATCAATTGAAGTTAAAAGGAGATGGGTAATAGCACACTGATCTTTTCTGTTTTCTTGAAATGAAGGCATGCTGCTTAGCACAGTTCCCTGGGGAGATAAGGCTGCCTCTGCTTTTATGTCTCAGTGTGTGCAAATGTAACTGTACCTCTGCCTCCTCCCCAGTATTTTTGAATCTTTGGCCAATCTCAATCAAATTCAACAGAGAAATGCTAACAAATTTCCTTGAGTTAGCTGATCTTTTAAAGAAGAAATCCCTGAATTAGAGTCACTGCTATTGCTTATCCCTTGGTGTACAACTGAGAATCCACACAGGAGAAAAGCATTTCGCAAGGACAGGAAAAGCTAAAGCAGAGATCACATTTTATCAGATGTGAACGAACAGAACTACAAGTTATAACCTGATAGGAAACCTGGCTTTGCTAGTTCAATTGCACTCACAACCATCCGTTTATTTATTTGTGTTGATAGGATCCAGTGCTAAAGTACAAATGGTCACTGATGGCATGGCATTTCAAATAGAAAAAGAAAAAAAAATGTACATACTGTTCCTGCTTTTTTGTGTCTTCAGAAGTCTCAAGGACATTATCAAAATATATTTGTACAAGCTCTGTTAATTTTTTTAGGCCAAGGTACGTGATTCAGTTTTCTTGATATAAGAGATGAGAGTTGGCAGCCCAAAAGAGTTTGCGTATGTTGTGCTGACAACAACAAGAAAAAATAAGCAAGGCTACATCCGATGTAATTCCACAGCACTGCCTGATTTCTTCACAGAGAGAAATTGTCCTTGGAGTGTCTGGGTAAAAAGAGGAAAAATATATGAACAGTCATAAAAAGAAAAAGAATATGTGTGTATAAATGTAGATTTTACATGTATATGTATATGGTCCTTGGGAGTCAAAACTCAAAAAGAGTCAGATTCTTTATAAATATGTGTATTCCACTTCACCCACTGTATCTTCTTTTACTGAATGAAAAGTGTCTTTTTTTTCAGCTTCCCTATAAATATGCTATTTCAGAGCTGAAGTATTGTATATATTTATATATATTTAAAATACTGAAGTATTTTAAAGAGCTTTACTCTTTCCACCTGCAAATGGCAGCGTGCCCCTTCCTGCACTCCAGTATATATCGCCTAATGGCCCTAGGGTGTCTGCAATCACACATTAAAAAAATCATCATCCAGGTGATGTGGTCTGTTCTTCCATTATCTGCCCCTCTTCTCTGCTACCACTTGTGAGCTTATAAAAAATTTTCCTTTCTGATTTTACCTTTCCATCTAGGCCGCTAAGGCTGTGTGTACACTAGCAAGCAGTAGGGACTGGCAGGAGTGGGCCTCTGGGCCAAACAGCTGGTGCTAATGCCATGACATCCATGCTGTGCCCCGGGTTAACTTTTGCCAACTCCAGCCTGATCACAGGGGTTGCATGCCCATTTGTGGCTGCAGTGTCTTGGGTGTGCTTCTGCAATGCATATTCCCAAAGCGCAACTTGGGCGTTCCATGCCCTGGTTAGTGGTGAAGCAAAGCTTGCCAAGCTGGGACAAGTGCACACCTGACCCAACCCAAATCATTACTCTACACATACATATTTACACTAGGAGGATTTGATGTGAGTTACACAATCATTGAGGACAGAGTGAATACAGGGAGGGAGTTCACATCTTCCTGGCAATTGCTGAGTGCTGGTAAAGGGGTTCCTCCTTCATCATGGCATTACTTTTGTACAATGACAATTGATAAGTGCAGCTAAAAGCATGAGGAAAAGTGGTGAAACCGGGTGAGTTAAGGGGAAGCGTAAACAAACACCTAACCCCTTAAAAGAGTTTTGTTATATACAAAAACAAGACAAGATTATTACTGTATGCAGTGCACCCACACATATACACTCACACAAATATATTTATGTACACAGCATTTTAGTTTTGCGGATCATTTCAAGACACCTCATGTGCTTTTTCATAAGGAGATAGGTCTGTTAAAGTAAAATGTAAATGTCGATTTTATTCTTTTAATTGGTGTTTGCATCCCATCCTGGTGTTTAAGAAGCTTCCTGTGATTCTGAGCTGCAGGTTCCTAAAGGGTAAATATATCAAGTGGCCTTTCTGAATTTTGGTGTGATGGGCTCGCAAGTCCTTTGCTCATTCATAGTTACTGTGCTGCTATCTTGTGGGAAAAAAGGTAGCAGCAACTGCAACACTTGCAAATTGATACTTAGAGTCATTGGCAAGAATTGTAATGATGGCCTTTTAAATGTTTGCATGTTTCTTCCTAACTTAGAAAAACTGTGTTAGTGTGATTAATCAGTAGGTTATATGGGGAACCATTATTCAGTGTGGTCCAGATTGCGATTTGGGCTCTTTTCAATGTGGTTCAGAATTTTGTACTGCATTTTAGCAAAAGTAACAAAAGCCCTCCCAGGACACTCTGGAGTATAAGCAGTACTGCTGTCCCTGAAAGCAGTGAAACTGTTTCTTCTCTTGCCACTTCTTAGAGACGCTATTTAAAGCTACTGCACAGCTGTGCAATATGTAATTTCAAAAATCCATGTCTAATGAAAAGATAAAAAAGCATCTTGGGCAACATTACACTATTTCTATGAAACAGGCAGATTTTTGGCCAGAGTAGTTGTTTTAGAGGCATTTTCATTGGCACATGCTTTGAGAGTCAAACCGAAATACCAGGATTTTTTTTCTGAGATAAAACAGAGTAAGATTCCAGTGCTAGGAAGAAATTGTACCAACAACTGAAACATGTTTTTATTTGGTTTGTTTGTGTGTTTCCAGTGTTCAAAAGCACATGGAAATACAGATTTGTACGTCAACAGGCACATCGAATATTTGGCAGACTTCTATTGCATACTGTTATAATCCACTTTACAAGTTACTAAGCAGCTTTTCAAGATCACCTGTTTTCATAAAAGAAATATTTTATATTTTACTCAGTAGTCTTGGATTGTGAAAGCAGGACTTAAGCAACCAAAACATCTAGAAGAGTCAAATACCCTTCCAAAGGGTGAGAAAATAATTTCCAAAAGTATTATGGTATATATGATATATACCAAAATATGCTATATCTTCCGGTTGCAAAACAATCCTTTTTACACATTCCTATTTTTTAAAAAGTATTTTTAAAATTTAAAACACATTTAAAGGAGTCTGTAGATCTGCATTCCTCACACAACTACAAGTCCTACTGAGCAAGAAGTTTGAAATATGCATAAAATCTAGCACTACACCCTGAACAAGTCTGATACTCATCAAGAGCTACTCTGAAGAGCCAGCATCATGTGAGGCATCAAATGATGTAGATAATGTATCCATTTCACTATTTTGCATCAGATCCTGACTCCAAAATACAGAAAGAATGATAAAATATATATTTATTTTTTAACTTACTGCAGCATTATCCCAAATGAGGGTGCAAACGGAATTTGTAAATGTGCAGAATAGGAAATCTGTTTTATCTCAGGGTTCTGTCTACTCATTTGTGTTGGGCTGCAAACTAATGTTGAGCAATAACATTTAAAAATCCCTTGATATTTTTACGGAAAACAGTATCATGCCACTGTCGTGATGCAATTATGCCTCTGTTGTTTGGGCCGCGATGTTTGGAACTGCTTTTGCGGGCTTGCAAGTGGGAGTTTGGAGAGCAAGGTGGGGCTGTGCACATCGCGCAGCACCAGGCTGGGAAGGTCAGGGCACAAGCCAGGTACTGATGGCCTCCAAGGCAACGCATGGATCAAGTGCCTCCCCATAACCAGCCTCGGTTCCCTCCCAACAGCTGAGCTTTTGCAGGGCTGGTTTGAGGCGCAGGTGGCCCACAGGATTTCCCCGAGGCCACACACCGTCCTGGGGACAACACCTGCCTCACGGCCACACCGCACCGCCATCTGCCACCGTCTCTTCACCCCGAACGCTGCCAACACCAAAGCGGCAACAGCCACCTCCTGCCAAGGGATGCCGCCACCGGAGCTCGGGGCAGGGCTGCCGGGATCACACGCGGCGGGGGGAAGCAGGGAGAAGGGAGAGACGGGGAAAAGGGGAAAGCAGGGAAAAGGGGTACCCGTGCAGAAGCACACACCTGGCAAAAAAGCAAATCGGTCCGTGCTAGCCATGGGCAGGCACAGCCTGGAGACCCGAGCTGTCAGAGGAGCCGGGTTGCACAACAGCCTGGCAACGGAGCGTGAGACGCAGCATCGCTGCCTGGTTTCAGAGGGGCTGTGAGGGGACGGGCCCCCCGGGACAGAAGGGCACAGGAGCCACACCTATACTGCGCCATACATGGCGTGCGTGCTGCTGGGGCAGGAGGGGCGCGGAGCCCACCAAGTTTCCCGAGCCTCTCCCCACACACCACAGGCTCTGGGAGCCGCCCAGCAGCCACAGGGGACGCTGTCCCTGAGGGATTGCCATCCCGTCCTCCCTCTCTCCTGGGCGCCCTCAGACGCGGCCGTGCCGCAGCGGCACCACTGGGTGTCGCCCAAGCTCCGCGGCCGCCAGGGGCGGGTCGCTCTCCCTCCTTCCCTCCCTGTCCCTCTCCCAGAGCCCGGCGGCGCCCCTGGAAACGAGCGCGGAGGAAATGTCCTAAAGCACACACACGCCCGCTGTTCCTCACTCGTCCGGGTGCTTCGCGGGTGCATTTGGAGAGGCCACATGGCAGCGGCCACGGGTTCCTGCTGCCATCCAAAGCAGTACTTCTGCATTCTTCCCTGCGCTGAACCCAGTGTTCATTAGATCGCTCAGCTCATTGCCTTGGCTGAGAAAACCGCGTTTTTGTTGTTGTTCTGCCAGGTTGCTGGGTTGAATCAGCTCAAGGCAAAGCCCTGTGTGAGAAAAAAGGCAGGAACACGTGACCAGGAGCTGAAGGAGAAAAGTGACTGATTTGGCTCATCGTATGGAAGTGCATCGCTAATTGCAATTGTTGTAGGAGAAAGAGTACAAGAGATACCAATTGAGAAAGGAAAGACAATACCTGTATCCTGTACCTGTACCAGAGACTAACAGATATCTCAGGACTAGTTAAGAGAGCAGCATGTATTTGTGGTATATGCTCTTGTTTCTAGTGTAGATCTGAACGACAGTGCATTATCATGGTGGGGCTCTGTGTAAACTGTCCCTCAACAAGAAAAGCTCAGAGTCTTGTGTCCTTCGAGTCTTAAATTAAAAAAAAAAAAAAAAATCAAAGAGAAATTGAAGCAGTAGAACAGATGCTCAGAAGTAGAATAACCACAAATGAAAAGTAGAGGTAGAAGCAAAGAAGGTGGAGAAAACCTCTGTAAAATTTTAAATGCCAGGAGAGGTTGTCTCTGCAACAAAGGTGGTCATGACCTGGATTCCTACCTCCTGAATTTACATGTGTCACGGGGTACATAGCTATAGGTTTTCTGTAACTTCTCTTGGGAGAAAAGCTCCTTGAAAAGGGAACAAATCTTCAAGTTCAGTGTCAGTAGTTGTCCAACTGCTTCAGGCTGTAGACTTCAGTCTTGCTCTTTATGTGCTTAGGGTATACTGACCTCTGCCACTTGCAAGATATCCTTGTCATGGAAATTATTTGAGGCACGTATTGGATTGCATTATATGGGAGGCCAGCCCATGTGATCCTCATTATCTCTTTGGTCGTAAAAAGGGTGAATTTATTTTCAATCTTTGGCAAAATGTCCTGCAATCTATTTTGAACTGAAACAGGAGGATGAGCAGAATATCACGAAGCTGTGGTGACTTCCCTGCTTATCTTGGCTGCCTTCTCCTCAAGAGTTGTACTGAACAGCAGACTGGTGCAGCAAACAAGCTTGGCCAGTATTTATAAACAAACATGGGTTTCTCAATGCATTTTTTCATATCTGCATCTTTCTTTCTTTTTTTTTAATACTTTAATTGCTCTGAGGCAATGGCCATCTTTATCTGTGATGGTTCTAAGACCATAATCACTGTTCAACAGTAATGCATAATAAAAATTAGTTCAAACTGAGCTAAAAAACAACATCATTATAGGCACTTAAGTTTAAACAGTCAAGTTACTACTTAGCTCCTACTTCACTTACTTTGTGATATCTACTTCTAAATACCATGAGAAGGTGAAAAACTTAGTGCACTAAGCAGATCTTTTAATCATGTTTCATCATAATTTTCATCATGTTTCACTTTCTAATATATTGAAAAGGGAGTACATGGAGAGTTATTATTTAAGAAAATAACATGATAATTGATTTGTTGTGTAAGCTGAACCAGCCAGTCATTGTGATACTTTTACAATATTACTCATAGGAACACTGTCCCAATTCACTTGAAGAGCCCAGCTTCAGTGGTAATAGTTTTGGAACCAGTAATTTTGGTAGTTCTGTGTACTTCAGATAGATGCCATTGTCCAGCTTGGCTATTTCAGACAGGTAAGGTAACAAATGCATGTTATTAAACAGTTTAATTTTTTTTTAAAAAAAAGTATATCCTTCTTTGTGCCAAAAAAAAAAACCAACCTAAAAAAACCCCAGAAGAATTCACTTTCCTCTTAAATTCAAAGAATATTGACCAGAACTAGGACTCTAATAAGAAGCAGAACTTTTTATCAGAGTACTACAGTGTTATACAAAAGCCTTTGAAGTCCCTGGCAAGGCACATGTGCTGTTTTGGCAGTCACACTAGAGTGAACATGCATACGTAATTCTGGAGGGAACATCTGACATTTCGGAAGTGCATTCGTGGTTGAGTTGTGGCAGCCAGGACTGCAGACCTGCTGTAATGCCAAGTCTCCCAAGGCCCTGCACCTTCCCTGTGGGAGGCTCTCTGGGCCATTTTGGCTTTCCCATTTGGAGCAGCAGTAGCAGCACAGAGCAGAGCTGGCTGGAAATTTCTGACAGCAAATTTCTCCACTGGGAAAAAAAATAATCCAAACTGTAATTGACAGGTTTCTGAGCAGCACATTGGCCGTGAGAGAAGCCAGGCAGGATCCCAAGCTGCCTGCTTCGCCTGCAGGCTCACTTGGCTTTCTCTATCGGCAGTTCACATGCTTTCTGGGCTTCTTGACAGCTCAATAGGGAAAGTGAGGGAACCTGGGAACCTGAGATGTAGGGGTATGTTCAAGGTCGCATTTCCACTTTGGATGGGTAGTCTTTTCTAGAAATGTGGGAGACAAGTTCTGGTTCTCCAGGGCTCTTTACTCCAATGAAGCAAAGAGCAGTCGGTCTCCTATTCCAGAGCACCTCAAGCAATGCCAACAGCAGAAAGAGCATCCATCCTTCTTCAGCCCAGAAGCAGCAGCAGGGATAAGGTGCTCTAAGGAAAAAGAGGTATCCTGTCTTCCTTTTCTGAGATGCACTGGCAGAAGGGACCCATTGACTTTTAATCATTCCATCAGCTGCATGGGACTACTGCCGCTGTGCTTTTCCACTCCTGGCACATAACATTTTCCATGGGGATACAGTTAACGGGCATTTAACCTCCACCAGGGAGTGAGGGGAAGAAACACAGAGGGTGATTCATAGTTCTCAATTACTGTTCTCAGGCTGAGAAAGGCATTAGTGCGATCTGGCTGCTAGCTCAGCAATGCTTATGTCCTGTTTGAAACTCTTTTTTATAACTGCTAGGCATCTACAGGTTATTTCAGCAAGCAGTGAAATCCTCATCAACCATTTGGGATGAATATTTTTAGGTTTTCTACCTGTTAGTGGCCATTCTTCAATATAGCCCTGAGCATGTGTATTTCCTCTACCATAAATGCAACACAACAGATTAGCCAGGCAACACAGGGTGATGCTACTTCTTCTCCTGCTCGACAGGGAATTAAGCACAGGAACACCCAGTCTCACGTAGCCTCCAGAACAGCTCAAAACTCAAAGTCTTTTTTCAGGCCCTGATTAAACAAACTGCACAAGCATAAATGAAACTAACATCATGGCTTTGCTGAATTTATGTCTCAAGTCTTGCTCAAGTAAACTATTCAGGGAAGTTAAAACTGGGCTGGAGCTTTTGATTTGCTGGTTCAAATTAGACTCCTTACATGTGAATAAAACCTATGACCATTTTTTCTTCTCAGAACTTTAAGTTTTCCTCAGTTTTTTACAGTCATCTGTAATTTATTTTCCCAGTTAGAGGTATTTGTAGGAGAAAATAGAGCAGAACAGCCTTGTAAGACATCCGATCAAGAAGCAGAATTAAACTTGTCACAACTAAGGGATTTGACATAAAATACTGAACAACACATTAATCTTTCACTGGTTCCATTTTATTTTGTGAGAAGAGAGGTGAATATTTTTTAAAATATGTCTTCTGTACACAACACCAAAAGGTTATACTTGTATTTTCTTCTTTATAAGCAAGTCCAAACTTCTGGCTAAAGTCCAGCAGACATTTTTCTTTGTCCATTAAGGCAATCTCCTACACAGTTTTCCAGGGGAGGATGAAATTCCTCAAGCTGCATTATAAACATTCATCACTAAAATCATGCTCCTAGTAACAAGAACAGCAGACAAAATTTAAGACACTGGATGTGCTTTACAAATGGAGACTATAGAATCAGGAGTGAACCAGCAAAGCTAAAGACCAAGTAAACCACTATGAAAAGATTAAACAAGACAATTTTCCATCACAGAGAGTTTTGAGGTTCAGTGAAAGTAGGAAAACCTGGATCTGTCACTCCAAACATAGGACAAATTAATATTTAGATGCCAAAGGAAAGAGTCTGAGAAAGGATTTTTTTTGCTCTTTTGAAAAGTCTTGGTTCTTCCCTGTAGCAGTACTTTACAGAGACAACCTACAAGTAATCCAAAGCCACACAGCCTGTATTTTCTTCTGGATAAACTTTTTGAGAATTCTATGGAATGTCCCCATTGTTCCTCTGTCTTTATATTGCTCAGGTTCATTCCTGTTGAATAAAGTCTTTAGAGATGACAGCTGAAATGAGGGTCCTGTTGAGACCATGGCACACAGTGGGCAGCATTGATTTTAACTTGGTAGTTCAGCATGGGATGGAAACCAGGCAGTGTTGACAGCAGTGCCTGCAGGCTTCTAGTCAGGGAGACTTTTTATCAGTTCACCTTCCTGTCTTCCTTTTCAGCTGCAATTTACCCCCTCCTCTGCCAGTCTCCCTAATTAGTGCAGAGGATTTGTTTGTGTATCGCCCTAATAAATCGTAATCACCTTCAATATAGCGCTTCCCCAGGCTCTGACCTTTCACTCTCCAACCATGTCCTGTGCCAAGTACTGGGTGGGAGGATTGGGCAAGGATTTCCTATGTACTGCCATCACCAGCAACAGGGAACCCAGACTTCCCCTCCTCATTGAGGCCTGTGCTAAGGGCTACAACCATTAATGAATTATTTCCTTTATGAAAGCATTTCACAAAATTATATAAGGATAAAGCCAGAAAGTCACCTGAACAAGTTACTGCAGAACTTCTAAATCATTTTAAAAGAAAACGAAAACTTCTCAGCATGTTGCATTTTGTGACAAAACCTATCCAACAAAGGCATATTGTTCCAGAAAAATAATAATTTACAGGAGACTCTGGAAAAGTTTCTTAAAATGTTGATGGCAAGAGGCTGATGAGGTGGGATTTTCTGGACATACTGTGCGAATATCAATACCAGCTTCTCTACTGCTGTAGGCTGTATCTGGTTTTCAAAGAGTTACATTTTTTGCAGCATTGCTCGCAGGTTTCTGGTGTGTGAGTCTAGTGAATCTGGGAGCCCCATCGGGCTGTAACTTACGCAGAAGGCTGCACTGAGTCCTGGCAAGCTCAGGCCTCTGGAATTTAGCAGTGCAAGAGAAGGAAACATGCCAAACCGTCTACCTGAACTGCTATTCCCTCAACACATTCCTCTGCGGTGTTTCTTGGCTGGCTGCTTGATCCCTCAGCTCTAGAACCGAAAAAACCCTGGTGCTTGAAGTTTTATTTCTCACAGTCCTTTACATAGCATATGTGGCAAAAATACCCTAGAATACTATGAAAGTTCCATTTTCCAAAACCAAAAAATCTCTGAGAAATAATTGTCTTTTCCTAATGTCATTATTTATTTTTAGTTAATAGTCAAGAGTAGTAGATGGGTGCTCATGAATTTAGATACAAATATGTGAAAATCAGAAACACATCTTTAGATATTTAGGTTTCCAATTTTGTTTTGAGTAAGATATTGCAAAATTAAGACTTAGAATAGGTTGACTTTTAAAACATTCTTAATTAGAGAAAGATTTTCAGACTAATACTAGAAATCTAAACCCAAAAATGTATCCTGTTCTGTCATAACCACGCACAATTCTTTCTTCACTGTGGATGATTTGGTCAAAATCCCATCAACTGCAACACTCCCCTCTTCTCCTCCCCAGAGGATCTCTATTTATGTGGCTGTTTAAAGCAGCTGCACAAGTGGTGTGAAATTGTGGTCCTACAGAAACAGAGAAGCTTAGCACAGGAAAAGAGACAACATACAACTAGCAAAGTATTATAGAGCTTACTCATTTGTGTTTCCCTAATTTACATATGTAGATGACTACAATATCTGCTACGGAAAGTAGAGAGGTTTCTGTGTTTCTGTCTTTTTCACAAGAAAACACTGTGGCTTAGATGGAAATGAAATTCACTCATGTCAGCCAATGGGAAAAACCAGGGCAGATTTCCTGGAAATGATGGAACTAATAGTTTTGTAAATTGTGGAGTATTTCAGATTCAAAGTGTATGGAATTGTTGCGCATTTGTAATTCTTTTGGTGACTGTCACAAACATGGAAGGTTGTTTCCAACAGGAGTAATGTTTAGCATGAATGTTTCTTAGCTGTATGGTAGCTGTATAGTGAACAGCACGTTTCAGTAGGGTAGCAGTCTCAGCACAGTGGGTGCTGTGCACAGCATGCTGCTGTACCTATTGCACACACCATTGCACAAGCATCTGCTCAGCAAGGAGAGACAGGAATTTGGAAGCAGTTTTGCCCTATATATTTGTGGGCTTTTTGTGTTTGTGTTGATGAGACAAACTAAAGCAAGGATTCCTATTACCGTTCAAGTGACGGTTGCCACTGGTAACTTCTGCTACACCACAGATTTATGTCAAGATAGCCTCACTCATATAAAATTGAAGTTCTTTGTTGTTCTTTTCCATAAAGTAGATAGTCCTTCCAAATGTCCTGTGTGCAAATGACCATAATATGCCATAACATTTGAGTCACAGTACCCTGTATTTCATGGTGCTATTGGATGTAGCGGAGTCCTTAGATTCATGTCCAACTGAAAAGGGTCCTTTCAGTGCCTTCAGCAAGCCTTGGATCAGACCTCGGCTTGCTTAGCACATTGTTCTGGAAGGTCATTTACTCTCCTAGACTTCACCCTCTCTTCATTTTGGAATGCTTATTAATTTATAGGTCTTTAGAATCTCAACTATTGTCTTAGTTAGATTTTGGAGTTGTTTGTTTGTTTTAGATCTTGGCATTGGAATATGAGTTGTTCATAGACTAAAATGACCCTCATGTTTATAGGCCTCTGGAGAAAAAGGAATTACAAGTCTTCAATAAAATCTAATCAGTATTTTAAATAACTTGCAGATATGTGAGTTTAACTAAACACAGAAAATACCCTGGTGTTCCACCCCACAGGGTCTTATCATGGTCGACTTGGCTTCTGTACTACAAAAACATCCTCGGTTCTTCAAATATGCCAATAAACTTCCCCTGAGAGACAGACTTCAGCAAATAAAGCCCTCCCTTCATGCTACATAACCAACATTTGCTTGATAGACTTCAGATGAAAGGGTCAAAAATTTCTCCACTGAACTAATAAGCTGCCAGAGGAGCTTAAACTGCTGTAAGCATGGGAAAGCAGAGCAGTTTAAACCAGAAAGATAGGATTTGGGACAAGGTGATGTCACAGCCCAGCAGCCAACAGGAAAACATTCAAACTCTGGAATCCTTCTAGCAGCCAAGCAGTTCTGTGCTAACATGGATGTCATGGGGGAGTTTTTTAACAGACTTGCTATACTGAGCCAAACAGAGGTCTTTAGAGAGTTGCAAGAGAAGTGGAATAAGCACGTCTGGGAACTCAACCAAACCAATTCTGATACTTTAATTGCACAAGGCTTTCACTTGCTATCACCTATAAAGGAGCTTGCACAGTGTTTTAATTATTTTTAAAAGTTCACATTGATTCTCCAGACAATTGTATTATACATGGATGTATACAGAATAAAAGGCTTCATTGATGGATATCAGATGATAACATCAATACCCAGAATAAAAGAAAAATTGGTCCCTATAGTAACATATTGTTTTTCTTTGAATAAAAGTAAGCTAGAGAAAGTAGTATGTTACTAGCAACTCTTTCTGAGGTGGTATAAAGGTGATTGAATACATCCAGAGTGTAATGATGTTCAGATGGGATGCTGAGAAACAGAACTGGTCAGGAATGAGCAATTAGTTTGAAGGAAGGAAACATAAAAATGAGGTTAGGAACATAGACAACATTTTTAAAACTGCATTTGTTTTCTCTTGAAAAAGAATCCTGAGAAAAATATATTTTCTTTTTTAAGGCAATTTATTTGGAACTGCCTAATAAAGCCATAGTTCAGTCTAAGAACAGCAGAGATTAAATTTCCAACAAAGGTGTAATAGAAAATGCATAAATGCTATTAGATACTAAAAAATACAAATACTTTACTATAACAACAAACAAATTAATGCTTTAAGGTAAGGAGAGCTCTGGGCACCCTCTCAAAACTCAGAGAACTTCTGAGGCAGACCTGTGCTGTGCCCAGCAATATTTTCTTCCCCTCACATACTGGCCATGACACAAGTGACATTCTGCTAACATTTCTTGTCCATAAATCATCAAAAAATTATTTGAAAATGGCATAAATTTCTCCTTTGGTTTAAAACTGCAGAAATGTTTAGAACTGCACATATGTTTGCTACTTATCTGTGGAGAGATGATTTGAGGGATCAGTGAGCATATGGCCTATGGCATTTAGCTTTCAAATGTAAATCATTTTATTCAGTCTTTGAAGGTCCTAACTAACCTAAGTCTTTATCTAATTCTGTGAAAATTTCTGATTCTAAAAAATCCAAGGAATATCTGTACAACTTATCAATAGTCATTACATTTACAAAGCTGTTGAATTATGGAAGACCTCAGGATTTGTGCTATTCTGCATTTGTTAGTAGGTCCTGTATTCTGTGTTCCTGGACTTGCTGAATCTGTGTGTACCCAAACCAAAGCACTGCACCATTGTGTGGTCTCCTGACTACTTCAGCCTAGGGCTGACTTAGTACTTAGGTCTGGACCACTGCCCAGGCAGGCAGCACTCGCCTGCAAACCCGGACTGTCTGGGTCAGTTCCAGCCATCAGGCAAATCTGAGTCCCTCATACATCGTGAAAAAATGCTCAGTTAGCAGAATTTAGTGGTAGCTTATTTAGGTGGCACTTAGCAGAAGTCCTTCTAACTTCCCACTTTGCAGAGGGGCTGGTGTTGACAGATGGAAAATCATCCAACAAATTCAGAACAAAAAAGTATAATGCATGGTTTCTTCTAGTTCTGGCTTTTACAAACCAGACCCAAAGACTGCCACAGTGATGAGAAATATGGGTTAGGAAAATACCTCTAGAGTTGGGTGTTTGAGGGCTAGCTGGAGTCTGAATAAGCTCCATGCTACTGCATAAGCACTGGGGAGCTCAGGCTCAATGAAGGGCAGTGGCAGAGCTCCATAAATCTGTCTCTAAAGGTTGTGCTGGGATACAGCTGCCTGGGCTTGTGGCAATGTCTTCCTTGCAGAAATCACAAAGACTTGTGGCACTGTGGGTTTTTTTACTAACAGCACAATTTCTCTTTCACTCATGCAGAACAATTTCAGTTTCCTACTCTGTATTTAGCAAACCATGGGAGGATCAGGCCCCAGAGGGGCTGAGGCACCCACCTGCCACTTCAGCTACCTGAATTCAGCCCTCAAATCTCCAAGCACCTTTTGCAACACACCTGCCTGGGGAGGCACTGGAGCTGTCTGCCTGCCTAAATTACTGCCTCTCAGCATGTCATAACTACTGAAGTGTGGATATGTCCATGCTGTTACATGTTTAAGCCCTTCTTAAACAAGCTATTAGCAGATCTACATTGCCTGCAGGTCTGCTTCTCTAGGCGTTTTCTGTTCATGCTGTCACAGGGTCTGACACACTATTCCTGGCAAAGGTGTTTCCTCATGATTCATCTAACAAGTGAAACCTGTGGAAGACACGAGACTATGCCCCGCACCTTCCCCAAAAGGGACATTCAATATATGTAGAATAAATAATAACACTAGTCTCTTCTCATGAAAAGGGGCTGACTTGGTTTTAGGACCTCTGCTGAGGAAAAGGCACATGCTGATGAATATTGAGAGGTAAATGCATCCAGCCAGCAGAGTTAGGTCCCACCTGCCCCAGACCCTTACTCTGTCCCCCAGCACCTTCCACTAGCTTCACAACCAGCATTTCAGTTTCCAGAAAGCCCACAGGACTCCATACACAGTGTCTGACAAGATATCCGGGTACTAATTGGGAGTAGTGGATCCCCTCTGCTGTTAGTGCAGGACATGAGAGAAAATGTGGTCAGGGAGAGCTGGGGGAGCACAGAGCACCCCTGACACCCTGAGTTAGAAATCTGAAATGCATGCTTTGCAGGAGACAGGTTTCCTTCCTGAAACATTGGAATAAAGACCTCCTTAGCAAAGGATTGCATTTAATACAGGTACTTTGATAAGGCTGTGGTGCATACACCATAATAAGGTAATGCAGCCTTTTGTGTGTACATGTGTGTGACAGTTCCCTCAGTGCACAGTGGCCAAGCCTTAAAAAAGGCCCATTACAATTCCTTTAACCCAGGTGAAGTTGTAACAGTGTTAATAGAAAATTTCCTTGCAGTTTTTTTCCCAGGAAGCAGCAGACAGAGGTAGCATATCACAAATTTTTTATCTTGAAAGAAAATATTCCATCTTTTCCAAATCAAAATCCGAACTTTATTTCCCCCTCCTTTATCTTCTTTAGGAACAGGCGCGTGCAAAGAAGTTTTTGAGATATTTGGATTTTGGAGGCTGATTCAGGCCCATTATGGGGCCTCCTGAGAGGAGTTTCTCTTCAGCATCTCATAAAAATCTTGCCAAGCTTTTGGTATGTAGTGAGTTTCAACTGAGTTCCCCTCTTCTCCATTCTGGATTTATAGCATATTACCTAAAAGATGCTGTTTGCTTTACTTTTTAAATGTTCTGCATCACTTGTGACGTGAGTGTGCACAGTACTCAAGACTAAACTGCAAATCAGGTGACCTCAGGTACTTGTTTGTGCAAATACTGAGGGCATTCACACCTGGAGAATATTTTTCATGCTGAAGACAGACGCATGTTCCTGGAAAGATTGGCCATTCATCTTTTCTGAACTGCTGATAACACCCATCAAAAGATTTTAATCTATGTTTACTGAGCCACTGTCCCACAAATTACTTGTAGGCTAGTATATATACAGTCCCTACAGGACAGTAGGGCTTTCTGTAAGGAAGGAACCCTGCCCTTGCCCATAGGTGTTATATGACTTGATGTCTTTGTAACGTTGGGCTAACCTTCAAAGAAACTGGACTAAAATCCTCGAACTGTTTCCCTTACAGACTTCACCTGGACTGACATCACAGCCACACGCAATAAACAAGAGCCCCGTCCACTAAACCCTTTCAGGCTTTATGTTTTAATGAAGTTTTGAGTTTATGCACTAGTTTTTGATGAAAATCTACTTTGAAAAAATTACACCATAAGTGCCTTTATGTTTGTGGGCTTCCCCTTCCCTTGATCATATTTTATTTTGTGCTGTTTTCTTTACTAATTTTGCCAAAACTAACTTACGCAGACTTTGGTTTGCTTTACTCCCAGGTTTCTACTTCTAACGTGATTTTTAAAGGTTTTAAAATTTGGACTCAAAAATAAATGCCTCAAGTTTTCAGAGCCAGAGAAATTTGCTTTAGTAAGATGGCGTATTGCACCTGTATCAGCTTAGTGGAACAAAACATCTGTCAGGAATTTTTCATTAGAGTTTTTTCATTTTATTTTCATTCAGACATCAGACTGAGAGCCTAGCCAAGAACTTAAAAGACCAATTAAGCTTTAAATAGTTTTACTAATAATACTGAGAAGAAATGGACTGCATAAAGGATTTGCTTGCTGTGCACTTGGCCAGTGTGAATGCTCAACTATTATTACCAAAATCCTTCATACTTGTGATCAACAAAAAAATTGAGTGTCAGAAGTTTTATCTGAATCAGGCATGGGTTCAAACTATGACCTGAAGGAAAATGTGCCACTTTATTAAAGCTGTAGAGCTGGGTCATATATCTGAGGATCATATTTTACCAGCATTTTAAATCATAGACATATTTGGTGATACATGCTGATATCCTTACGTGCTCTAAAGATGAACCATGTACAGTATTTTCTGTACTCAGAGTCAGAGGTGTCCTGCTCACCACATTTGTTATTTCTGTTCATGACCTAAGCATGATTTCATGTAGGCAAAACTTGTGGTTTCTCCTGTTGCTGCCATTTTAGCAGGGATGAGTCCCTTTAATACACAAATTAAGTGAAATCAGCTTATTTACATTCTATTTGCCCAGTCTGACCAAGCCTAATGAAATGATTTGACATGTAGGCAGGGCTGTCCCTTCTGAACCTCTTATTTCATCCCACATGCTCCTCTGCCAAAGCTTTTACTTGTATTGGGAAGGCAAAACCAGACAACAGAGACTGCAATGGTGAGAGAAACACAGAAACAGAGTCTGCATTTGACAGCTTAAATGAGCTGAAGGCAGGGAACACCTGAAGTTACCTTCTCATGCCAGTTAAAGGCTTGTCTGTTGATTGAATCTGGGGCATTTGTGGGGAAGATGTGGATGATGCAGATCTATAAAATGTGCTCACAGCCTGTCAGAGTCAGGCTCCTGGTACAGCAGAGAAGCCATTCCTTCATCCTGACCATGAGCAAAGCAAGCACACGTGTCTCCCTGATGGAGTAATACAGCTATAGGCACAGCCCGCTGCTAAGTTGGAAGCTGTGAATACCTTGGTCTCTGATGGAGTGGAATCTCACTCCTTTCTTTAAGCTACCACATGGGAAGGTCATGCAGGTTGTGTGTGTCAGCCCTGGTTAGCCTCTTTTCTCCAGATCTCCAACAGTACTATTTTCTGGCACAAGGACCCAAAAGAGGCACGGAAATGGATATGCTTCAGACCATCCTTCTGCCATTCCTATGCTGAGTAGTACTTTCCAAAGACCTGCTTGGGGAGTATCTAAGTAATTTTGCCATGATTGGTAGGAATTGGATGGTCAGGTAAAGCCAGTCGGGAGGAAAAGCGAGAGAAGCTGGTGATGACCAGAGCTGAATGAGAAATCACTCATGCCAGACCCATGACTGTTCCCAAGCAGCTCAGTATCCATTTTGGCTGGACACAACCCTCTATTCATTCAGAAGAGGTAAGAGGACTGAGGCACACAGTAGGAGCCAGCCGTATCTCTACAGCTACTGTGCCAACATGCAAACCCTCTCCAAACAGCCCGCTGAGACTCCAACTGCACTTCCTTTCTCTCATTCCAGAACCCATGATTTGCCTCACCCACTGCCTCCTGGTTCAGCCATCTGTAGTGTCTGGTGGAAAAAGCCTCAGACTACTCCTTCAACTGCTTAGTCCCTTCTTATGTCAGCTGTCCAGTCACCTGTACCTTCAGAGCACTGTTCAGCAGCATCTCCTTGCTTTTTGGGTACCTTCAGAAGTGAAGCAATCAGAAGTGATCTGCAAAATATTCCCCTTCTCTTTCACTGTGAATTGTCAATCATTTATCTTCTGCCTGTTGTTATTGTGGTGGTTTTTTATTTCATTTTACACCATCACAAAGTAGTTAACACTGGGAGGGACCTCTCATGATTATCAAGGTCAACCCCCACCCTTGCTCAAAGCAGAATCAGCTAAAGTAGGTTGCTCAGTCAGCTTTTGAATATCACCAAGGATGGAGATGCCACAACCACTCTGAAAAACCTGTGCCAATGTATGATCACCCCTACAGTAATGTATTTTTCTTATGTTTAAATGGAATTCCTTGTATTTCAGTGTCTGCCCATTGCCTCTTGTCTTTTCAATGGGTACCACCACAGTGCCTGCTTAGGGACTAAGTACCTTAAGAATCCCATTTCCTTTTTTTGAATTTCCTAAATTTCTTGTTTTCTCATTTCTTCAGCATGTCAAAGTCTCCAGAACAGCACCAAAACCATCTGGTGCATCAACCGCTCCTGCTGGTATTGTACAAACTTGCTGATGGTGCAGGCTGCCTCATTATCTAGGTCATTAATGAAGAACAATCACGTTTCAAATGCTGATAGCTTTTATCCACTGGACACTTATTTTCTCCTTTGAGCATTTTATTTATGGATATCCTATTTGCAGAAAGTAAATCCAAATGTTTCTTCATTATTCAGCTTTGTGTTTTAGGTGCAACATAAAGCAATGGAATTATTAAGTGAATCATATATCAATCATATTTGTAACAGAATATTTCCAAGAAAGTAGTTTTGTTTTCAGGATGAACCTCATGGAAAAACATCTAGAGTAACACTTGGACTTATTTTTGACTAAAGTTTCTCTACAGAAACAGTCTGTTTTCTAAAGAGGTTTTTGTGGCTAAAACACAGAACAAACATATGAAAAAAGAACAGAGACTACATTAAAGGATACTCCTTAGCCCTGAAGTAAAACCTAGAAATGCTGGAAATAGGATGTTCCTGCACAAAAAAAATGCATGCATATATATATATATATAATGTATGCATAAAAAGTGGAAAAAAATTTATATTTTTGCTTTCCATCCAGCATGAACACAGCCTAGCTCTGGTGACTGCTGAGTATTGTACATGTTTTCATGCTAAATAGCTTTCACTCTGTTGATGCAAATGTGTGCAAAAGACAAGAGACAGATCTGAGGTGAGGTAGTTACAGCTTCATATGCAGACAGATTTTTAAAACTTCCAGTGTAAGAGGTAGAATAGCAGCTAGAGTTTGCACCAAGAGCTCCCATCCTCTTTCCTAGCAGGAAACAAGGCCCAAAATGTCTCTGACAATGTTGGTCCTCGTTTCTGTCCTGCCACAAGTGTCTCTTTTTTGTCCCATGTTTTGTCATACTCGTTATCGTTCTCAATCCCGAGTGAGAATGGGGCAAAACATAACTTTTGTTTGTTCCTCTTTCGTGTTCCAAGGCTGTGTTCCTGTTTGATTAGTGGTATTTCCTTTTCCTTGTCCTTTGTTTATTACTGTAACACATTTCCTGTTTATTGGTTTATAGTAACCAGACAAAAATAATGTTGTTAAGATCTCTGTCTGGAGAGACAGAACCTCCAGTCTGGAAGGGCTGGAGGTTCAATGACACACAGCATTTGAATCTTACATGCATTCCCAATATCTCAGCTTCCTCTTCTTCTATATTTCTCCCCCACACTTCCCAATTCTGCTCCCTTTGTCATCACACACCCCATCTTTGCTTTTCACTCACTCTATAACCCTTCGCTCACCCCACCTTTTTATTTCTGGCAGTGGAAACCTAAGTATTTGGCAAGAAGGAGGGAAAGAACCACGAAAATGGCCCATGGTGCAGCCAGGGTAAACATAAGCTGCACAGTGGCAAACCCTCTCACTCCACCAGCCCTGGTAAGAGAAGCAAAGTTTGACACTGTGTTCCAATGGCAGGACATGTGCAGGGAAAGCAAAACAACTGAGTGAAATTGAGACCATTGCTGGGCATTCGCCAAAAGTTGGATTAAAAATTCCAGTTCTAAGTAAACCAGAAGTATTACCTTTGCTTCCTCTTGGTTTGAGGTCATTTAGGGTTTGCCATTTCAAACTTCTTGTTATCATAATGAAGACTTGCTTTTAAATTACTATCTTCTATTTTAACAAAAGCTCATGTTCACAGGTATCAGCCTAACAGCATCTGGAGCTTTAAAAAACCAGGACAATACAGATGTCACCCCAAATATAAGAGGACCCCACAAACAGAGTGCCCAGCCTTCCTTCAGCACAGTGGGATGCCACTTGTGATTCTGTGCCTGCTATTACCATGAATTCGCTAGATGTTTGGAAGCAAGTCTTGGTTTCTTCAAACATCAGGTTCTTCATTTGCCAGTCACACCAGTAGTCCCCAAATGTACACAGGCAAAGAAACTGGAGATCTTTAGGCCTGCCAGAGACATTTCTTAGAAATATTCAGGGCACAGTTGCCTTAATAATTAATGTAAATATACAGATTGTACCTCCATCCTAGCCCTGACAGGACAGTGCATTATAGGAAAGTAAATTAATGTCTTCAGGCCCAGCATAAAGGTAATTCCATCCATCCACAGACAGTTACACTGGGGACTGCAAAGACAGAGACCAGCAAGTTGTGGCCTTCTGTCATTAGCAGCCTTTTGGTGACCACTGGCAAGCTGCTGATTGCTACTGCTCTTATGGCCTTGGACACCACAGGCAGCTTCCCACTGCTGCAGAGTCCTAGAGGGCTACCTCCACTATACCCTGCTGGTCCTCTTTCACTCCAGGCTTCAACCTGACAGCAGAGTTCTGTCTGGTCTAGAGATTGTAATGAAGGATTTTGCAGCCTGGAGGTTAGAACTGGAGAGTAGCATAATGTTTAGCAATGAACCTGACATTTCACTGCAAGAAATGAGACCTCATAACCAGAAGGTTTAGTTTGTAAAGTGATGTCAGGAGCATAATTTTCATTTTTAATAGCTATAAAAATAGCTTTCCTTCTTGCTAACCACTTTCAGTCTGTATAAACAAACCTATTAGCAGTTTAGAGCATATAGAAAGAATTATATCTGTCCAAAAGGTGAAGAAGATGCCCTAAAGACAGAATTTAGATCAGGTGAGACAAGGAAGGACTGTGCCAAGGAAAAGACTAACCCTTCTAGGAGAGCTTTTGTTATTCAAACATTCAAGGAAACACTTCCGAGGGCTTGGGGAAGCTAACTACTTGGAACCTAAGCATGCTGCAGGTCCTTTTTGGGTGTAAGTCACACCAGAGTGCCAAAAAAATATTTCTTAATTAATAACCTGACTCCAGCATGTGGAGTTTTACAGTGACAAAAACCAGCTGCAGCATGCAGTGTCACATAACAATTCCTACAGCTAAAGTAACTGAAGGTGCTGGAAGGCTCTCGACACCATTGTCAAGCTTTGTACTTGCAAGTCACCTAAATTAGCAACTTCAGTTAACTTTTCTAAAGAAGTTTTCTGTTCATGTGTTTATTTACTAAGACAATGATATTAACTATTTAGGTGCCTAATTACAAACTAAAAGGTATAGCTTTAGGTGTAAAATATTGTCCTAAGTTCCTTGACTGAGCTTACAGTCAAGCACTGAAAGAAGGGTGACTGCAATCCTGAGCAATGCATTCCTATCACTTGACTGGATATTTGAGAATACAATAAAAAATATAATTGTAGGGTAATAAATTCTTGCCTTGAGTGTTTTCATTTTCATAAGCATTCTTGTCTTGAGTGTTTTCACAGGCATTGATTTCCCCCAGGTAAAAATATATGCACCAGAGTCACATATACATTTTTGTCGAAGTGTTGCCACCCTCTGTTTTCCAATAAGTTTTTATGCCTTTTTTTAATGACATATAATTTGTAGCAAGTTTTATGCTTCAAAGAAACACATAACATTCTGTTTATTATCCCATTCTTTATTTGTCACTGAGTTCAGTTCCTCCCACCGTGGCACTGAATAGCCATTTGCTAACAACTTAGATGATAATCACCAGTTTCATCTCCCAGACTTAAAATAGTGCAGGGTGGTGTTTGTGAGTTTTTGCATACACATGCATACCCTTCCCCTGCCCTCAAACAAGCCACAGTTAACCACAAACAAATCTCCACATATCTAAATACTATTTGTCCTTGCACAACAGCGGGAATATGTCCTGAGTCACCCCAGCATGCTCTTTTTCTTTTTTTCTGGAACCATACAATTAGCATCTGTTTTTAGTACTTAGCATTCGGACTGAAGGGGATGCAGAGAAGTCCCTGTTGTTAGTTGTTGCTATGCACTAGTCGGTAGTAGTGTGTAAAATTGCAGCCAGCAGAAAGAACTACATGGCTCGCTCTTCCAAATACATCCCCACATTTTTTGCCTATTAGTCTCCTTTTCCCTCGACAGAAATAAAGCCTTCCGGAGATGGAGAGTTAGGAGCCCCAGAAGAGGGCCAAGCAAGTGCTCTGTCTATAAGCTGTGGATGGTGGGAGAGCAGAGAAGGTGTAGGAAGACACAACATTTGTATGTTTTATCACCTCAGAGTTAGATACTATAAACTCAGGGCTTCGGTCCCCCAAAGAAGAAAGGAACCCATCACCTCCACCCCCACACAGAGGGAACACAGTTCACAGAAATATTTAGTTTTATTTCTTGGTTTTATTTCCATTCCCACTTGTAATGCACCTGAGCATCACTGCAGGCAGGGTGGCATGAGCACTCTGAGCTGATAATGTTTTGCTAAAGTTTACAGGGCTGCACAAAAGACATGAATGAGGATGAGGAGAAAAGTATCATCTTAGGAAATGGACACATATCACCCCATTTTAAGGTCAATATTTTGATATTATCTGCAAGGGACTCAGAAGTAAGATACAGCTCTGACATTGCATCTAGTTATCACCTAAAACTCAAGTCTGCTCACATTAGTTATGAACTGCAAAATTAAGATTAAAGAACTCCTACCAGCATTTGCTGGTTTCCAGCTAGGTTCTTTGAACAAGTATGGCTCAGGCGGCTGAGGCATTTGTGCACCTCATTTCTTTACCAAATCAAGCACATCATGTAAATGTTTCAGTGTGGGGACACAGCCAGAAATGTTCTGCAATCCAATGAGCCCCAGCTCAATGAGAGGTTCTTCCTGAGAGAGATGGGCAGTGAGTCATGCCCAGAAGTAAGGTGTGCATAGAGTGTGGCTGTGAAAGGGAAGAGGCAGTAGTGGAGTGGGGAGCATGGAGCCAGACACTGTGCTTCGACATGGTTCCTTGGTGCTGCAAGAAGCCACAGAGACATTAGCATTTGTGCTTTGGAACTGACAGGTCCTGGAGAACAAGCTGGATGTATAGTTTGGTGAAGACCTGGCTGAAACCTGTAGGCCAGTTTGCATACTTAAAATGGGACATAATCTTACAATTCTGTAATGTGTGCTACAGAACAGGAAGGATTAGTCTTTAAAGTACCACATCTTTCCCTTCATGACATCCAGTGCAATGCTTATCAACTATGCAACCACTACGACCTTAACAATGTACCAGTGGCAGATGAGTTTACATTTTTTCTACTCTTCCAGTCAGATATAGGAGGAAGTGTTTGTGTATTTAACTACATATCCTTTTAGAGAGGATGAGCTATTTGCTGTCAAACTACATTAGCAGTTAGATAAGATGACATGTCCATGATTCTCTGAACATTTGACCACAGAAATTGTAAAACATTAATTTTTAAGTCTATGACTTTGGGCCAACTGGGCTTGTCTCAAACACGTGTGAATTCACATGGACTAGTCTTCTGCATGTCTTGTGACAGGAGAGACATAATCACAGATCCTGAGCTTCTCATGCCTATTTCTGTGTGAAACTAGGAGAAATCAAAGTCATTTTCTATTCCTTCAGTGGACTACTTCCATGCAGGTTGCTATGATTTTCATTGAAAACGTGTTATTTTACCATGTCAAGAAGAAAGATGTTGCCTGTAAATTGTATTACCCACAATTAAATTACAGGTGAAACTTGTTCCAGTCTTCTGCTGAATTCCAAAGAAGAGAATTAGAAACTGCGTGCTGGAGACTAGTCAGACCCCACTCTGGAATATACCGTGAGTCCAGGATTTTACACTTGCCGTGTGGTTTGCTGCTAGGCTTTAGGATTTGACTGTTCTGGATTTGATACCAGCCTCAGGGTCTGATACTGCACTCCATCATGGAGTCCAATCATGCGGGCATTAGTAGGACTCTGCAGTTTATCCAATGCATTTAATGAAAATTTTTCCAACCAGTAGTGCAAGACAGAAATGCAGCGTAACAGGAGTGTTTCAGCAATCTTAGAACCTGTAATGTGGTGACTTCTACATTGCAGATGGAACCTGGCATAGCAAATAGATATTCATGTCAAGCAGTGATTGCAATCTCAGTAGCAATTACCTGCAATTTCAGTATGATTGGAACTAATTTCATACAAGATTTCAAAGGATTCAGGATTGGTTGCCAACAAAATGTAACCTCTGTCTACTGCAGATGTGGCCTAATTTCAAAACTGTTTATATTAAGGTAATTTTGTTGTCCCATTTATCTGAAGAATCCTTCCCAGAGAAACTTAGCATAGCAAAGCTACAAGCAACTGTCTATTATTTGGGCGGTTCAGAAGATCATTGTTACCAAGAAAAAGCTTAGTGTTGACCCTTCTAATTAATAGCCATCTTTCTAAAGATCAAAGAATGGAACCTGATCAGGAACAGCTGCTGTTATGTATGGTTATTTACATTTTCCTGTCTGATGTCCTAACATGCTTGTAATGATTTATCTTCCTTTTGCAGAGGGTAATTCCATCATTTTATGAAAGAAAATAAGTGTCTGCTCCTGGCAGATGACTGCATACCTAAGATTGTGCGGCCATTGATCTGCACATGGAATTTTCCCCAGTGTGAATAGGAATTTCCAACAAAGTGTATGACCACAATCCAAGTAAGGAAAAATCCTGCTGTCCTCAGGGATCTTTTCCTGGGAGTGATGGGACATCAGTGGTACTCCACTGGGCAAAAGGGCTAAAAGACTCAGGCATAAAGACAGGAGAGCACTTGTAAGAGGTTTCCACCTTTCCCCTCCTGCAAGGATTAAGTTGCAGACATTTGTGTTGCATGTCCCTACTCTCCACATTTGGGTGTCTGCAGAAACATCTGATATTCCAGGTGCTTCAGGACAGTAGGTGCTGTTGGTAAGTCAGACTGGATAGATGACATGAGATGACTTGCCCAAGCAGTAAGAACCTCTTATCACTGTTTATGCCAGTAATCCAAGTTCAGACACCCAACTCCATTAAGGAAAAGTAAATGGTACTTAAGTGGAAACTGGACAAAGAATCTGTGTTGGTGAAATCTAAGCTCAGTTTCCATTTAGAGAATCTGAAAATAATGTCCACAAACTTAGTTTTAAAAATATGGTAGTTGATATGCAAATAGATCAGTGAGAAGGCAAAAGATGACAGAAACTATGGCAGGGGAGTACATGTGAGAGAACAGATGGGGAGAGGAAAAATCTCTTACTCTAGTAAATGTAAAGCTAGATTTTGTGTGCATGCATATCCTGCATATAGGCCACCCACCCATGACACATGGACTTTGGAAGGGTGTTATTCTACCCCTCATACATAGAACTGGCTTTCCCTGTAACTAAGAAAACATTTATTTTAAAAATTGAATCAACCCTGAGTAAAACATGGGTTTCAGTTACAGGAAGAATAGGTTCATGAACTCCAGATAGATTTCTGAACCCTGCCACCTTAAACAAAAATAAAAATTGCCTGTCCGCTAAACTCTTAAGCTCCAGGAAGCTTACCTCTCTCTGGATGACCATGCAAGCTGCCCAGTAAGGGGTTTCAAGCTGCACATGAGGAAAAATAGCTACTAATATTAACTATTAACCAATAGAAAAGAAATAAAATTTTAAGAAAGGAAAATGGTTACTGCGACAGACCCAGGTAGTAGAGTTACAGCATTCTTCTGCACTAAGGCAGAAGTAGTTCTAAGCACGGCATCCAAAAATGTATGATATTCTAGAGAACTATTAATGCTAACTGGGGACATGTTCAAGTCTTGCAAAGAGGAATTAAGAAAGCTGTTCCATTTATTTTTGTTCCTTTGAAATGCCTTATGATCAAGATTTGTAGTCCCAATGCAGTTACCTCTCCTTCATTCCCCATGAAAAAAAGGTTATGCCAACCAATGCAACCTGTTGGCCACTGCTGAAACTCTGCAGCAGCTGGGACATGGTGTGAACTCCTGGGGTGCTTTGGGAAGACTTCAGCACCTTCAAGAGCCATTGGTGGTCCTGCCCTGACAGGGCAAACAGTGTCAACAAAATAGTCTCCAGATAAGCAAGTGGGCAAGATGTCTTTGTCATGGGTATCTGACCTTCACAGCATTCATTTCCATACCATTGTTTGCAGGTGCAGCTTATGTTTTCCCTATTGAGTGAGGCTATTTCTGTGACATGCTCCTGCTTCTGTATGACTGCATGGCAGTTCTCAGACTGGGGTAGTCACTGATTCATGAGGGTTTAATTCATAGATGTATTTTACCTCTGCTGAAGGTTTTGCAGCTTTCTGGACACCCATGTCTACATACGCAACTGTTATTAAACACTGTATGGGTTAAGTTGCAATATAAACCAAAAATAAACATAATTTTAGTCTCCTATGATTTTTACGTTATTGCAGCCTCACAAATTCAAAGCCTTGAGTGACTTGAACTCTTGCTTCAAGTCTATATAAATGAAAAGATAGAGTTAATAACTCTGATTTTCATTCAATAATTTGGGTTGCACCTGAGAATAAGAAAGAATAAGAAGCTTTGCCCACTGCATATGGAACTTTCATTTATTGTAAAGGGGGATTTTTAGCTTTCCCCCAAACCCTGAGATACAACTTTCGACAAATTCAATTCTTCCACCTCTTACCTGCCCGGACATTCAGGGCACACATAGCTTGATGATACATTGGTTTGACTTGGGCATGAACAAGCAGTTGTTCAACTGGTCATATCTGAGAATGTCTGGCACTTTCAGTATTATTTGTGCCTATGAGTTCAAACTGCAGCTGCGAATTCAGCAGCTGTGGCTTCCCTGCATAGTGAGACCCATCTCCTGTGTATATAGAGGGACCTCAGGAGGTCTGCCACGTTCAAGAACAAGGCTGTAGTGTTTGTTGTGGATGTTTACGTGACTAGATATACTCTGCTGAAATGTACTTGAAAAACATCCATGGCATGTGCTTCATCCCAACCACTCATTCCCTTTCCTTGACCTGCCCTTTGTGGAGAGCATGGAATGTTAAACATTTCTTGTTGGTCTGCCCAGCCTCTGCTTTATTTACACTTACTTTCCCATTCCCCTATGCTGGGGCACCTTTTAGGATATTTTCTTTCCTGCTCAGTGTAATGGGGTGCTGGTAGGGCCAGATTCTTCAGCAGTAAGGAAATGGACGTTGGCCATTAACGCTGGAGCCTGCACCCACTGAAGCTGCATGCAGAGCCAGAAGTAAGAAATAGTAAAGAAAATTAAGGATTAAATAATGTTTTGTGGCTTGCTGAACAACACATCCCTCTTCTTGCTGCTCTGAGAAGAAGTAGTTATAAAACAGTAAGTAAAAATCACTTCTGCTAAAACATTTCTTCTCAATGTAAACAAATTCTGGGTTCCTGAAACCCACTACTTCAGTAGTCACAGAGCCATCTCTGCTGCATTTAGAAGACATCACATAGTAAAGAACAATCCTTACAGCAGAACAGCCAAGAGCCTACACTTTGAGTCAAACCAGTTTACAGATTTTAACTATTACAGTGAATCTAAACTGCCTGGACACTTACGTAAAACTCAGCCAGGTTTATTCTAGTTTCAGCAATACCATTCAGAAGCTACCTTAAAATAAAATAAAGCAAAATAAAACCCTGTGCCACTTTTTAAATCGAATTTGTCTGTAGATAATCTTGTAGTTACATGAGACAGGTAAAGAATCATGTGGAAGCTTTTGGACAGGAAACAGCATAGTGCCCATCATTGAGAAATTCCAGTTAAGTAAGAATTTGACTCTTCCCACAGACTTTGTCTATTGCCTCAGAATTTAGCTACTTTCAAAGCTGTGTCGCCTTATGTCACCTCTTTGTGAGGTGACATTCATATTTGTAATGCCAAAGCTGCCATATATGTTGTTTAGCTCCAGTTTCAAATGCTATGTATTTTAAAACCAGCTACCATCTTTCCTTCTTCTGAGTTATCCTTAGCATTAAGAGCAAAAGAAAGAGGAAAGCTGTTTTCAGTAATGAGGTTCCAGTAGAACAGCAATTTTAAAGGGGAATCCATAGGGAAGTATGAAGAAGCTTACAAAACTTTTTAAAAGCACTTTTCTCAATCTAAGTCCTGTAACGTGTGAGCTCCAGCAAGCCCACCATGAGGGTCTCTCATACAGAATGTACAAGATGAAAAATGTTGGTGCTGTATGGGTTGTAGTCACACCTGAATTGCATTTGAAAATTCATATTCAAGTCTAAAACATTGTTAATAGATTGCTGGTAGTGGTTGTTATCCTTATTTATTTTTAATAGAGACAGCTTGCAGATCAAAGCCCTCCTGTTGGAAGTTAACAGCCAACTGACATAGGAGCAAGGGTAGAAATGGCCCTCACTTTGTCTCTGCTGTGTCGAAATTAAGTACTTTAAATATTAAGGAGTCTTCAGCCTAACCCCTTCTTTGCATTAAATATTCTATGTGCCACAGACTTCACAGTAGATCAAACATTACTTTTTCAAAGGAAGACCCTGGGCCTAATTTTGAATAGTATGTAGTAAGTACAAATGCTTCTGAATGACCTGATTTACAGAACACTTGGAAATATTAACATTCAACCTTCCAGCCACAACCAGGAGACTAATTCAGCACTTCTGCAAGTGTAGTGTTTAGCTGTGGAATTCAAGATCCAGCTCAAGACCTCAGACTTGCAGTTGTGTTTATTGGTAATACGGATCAAAAAGAGGCACACATGCCAGTGTCGCAGTAACTTAGTATGTTCAGGTCTGAAATACTGCCTCTGCCTCGAGTGGTCATGAGGTTTAGATCCAGCTGGCAACTGCCTGCTGAGCTCCGACCTGAGCCTGAACCAGCAGGTCTGTACTTAAAACCCTAAGCAAGCCTTGGTGTGTTTCTTGGTGATAACAGAGACATTTGCCTGCAGTGAGAGATGTAAACCAGATCCATAGATTCCTCATCCTTTCATCTACAAAGCAGGATAAGAAGGATCTTGGCAATAGCAAAGGGCTGCACAGTTAATTCATTCATGTGTGCCAGGGGAAAGTCTGAAGGAAAGGAAAAAAATATCTGAAAGAACTGGCCAAAAAATATGTGCCATCATATTTTTTTTCTGCTGAACAGGCAATTAACAACATTTCTTACTAATAAAGCTATCAGTCATGATCTCAGCAATTTGATGAAAATATTCTTTGGGGACATCTGAAAATAACTTTGATTCCAAGTGTTTATCAGGGGAGATGGTAGGAATTCCATGCAAAGCCTATGTTCAAAGCGCTCAGATTCCTTGTGCTTTCTCATCTTCCTGGAGGTAAGCTCACAAGAGAAAAAGTGCGTGCCAAGGTCTGTGTTGTTGCACAAGCATACTGTAAGATGATCAGAGAGATTTAGTCGCTAAATGCCAAGAAGTTTATTTAAGGTAAGGCTCTGCCCTGTGTGGGGGTACCTGAGGCAATGGTTAGGTTGCAGGGCAGCAGCATCCATTACATGAGTAAGGCACAAGAACAGCCCCAGCACTGCTTCCTTTCCAGATCTCATGTGAACAGAGAAGAGGGGGAATAACCAAGTAGGTTATGGAAGAAACCTAGGACGTGGGAACTGGGGACTTAAGCCTCCACTGTGCCATCGGCTTCTATGGTGACCTGGGATAAATCATTCAGCCATTTTGTGTATTGGTTCCAAACTGACCCCAAGTGCACATCATTTACTGTGTGTCCAAACCCCAGGAGAATCATGGTGCCTGGATGAGTGCTGCGCACTCATCAAGGCTAGTGTTGGAAGTCCAGATAATTCCACCTCCACACTCAAAAGAGTGTGTAAATGAGTTAGGAGTGCAAAGGCAGACCTAATGGGGGGAGCAGGAAAACAGAGTTGAATGGCAACACAGAAAACAATGCTGAGTGGAGAAAAGCAAAGTCACTCACTGTCCACCTCAGGCATGAGGAGGTGTCCCCTGTGGCAGGGTGACTCCGTCGCTGTCCTCAGACAAAGACTGGGGCCTTTTATGGAGCAGGTTTATGCAGGAAGACAATGTCTTTTGAACAAACAGCCAAGACGAAAAGAGCAACTTTAAGATGGATATGGGAATGATACAGGATAGAGATTTAATTGGCATTATCATGTGTTATGACTCTCACACCTCCTGTTGTCCATGCTGAGAGCCTGGAAGAACACTGTTTTCAATTGCTCAGCTGATGAAAGAAACTAAAATAAGAACTGGAGGGTGGAGGAGAAAAATCCAGACAGACCCAATTCTCCTCACTCCTGTCTAAATCAGGAAACAGATGTAGGCTGGTATGAAAGGGGGAACCCCGCTGTTTATATCATGGTCTCTCTTTTTATTATCTGCAGACTGAAGTTTTTGGAAACCAGTGATTAGGAAGCCTCCGTGACAAGAATGGAGCAGTCACCTTAGCTGGAAGCATATATAACTTTTGCAGCTGATTTGATAACAAGCCTTGGAAAAGGACCCTGAATGACAAATATGAATGACAAAGTATCCATATAATCAACATGGAAGTCACATTATAAATACAGCATTAAACAAGAAAAAAATTGAAAGAAAGAAAGCAAAACAAACCTGTAGCTCTGGCTTTATATTTGTTTGATAAACAGTCCTTGCAGTGCGACCTGTCTCTTCCACACTAACAGAGTTTGTACTTTAATTGACAGGCCACATCCCAAGCAGCCATTGTGAAATCTGAGATACACAACTTTGTTTAAAGAACGATACAATTCTGCTAAGCCGTTTCCACGTCACCACATGCCTTTGAGCTAATAGTTTTTCAGTATTTGCCTTAATAATTATCTTCAAGTAATGGATTTGATCAGTACTGTGCACTGTTATTATTCTTTTTCTCCCAATAGCAACAAAATGTATGAATACACCAATTTCTAGTTTAACACTTACCCCTAAGAGCCCACAAATTGTTCTTCAGTCCTTTTAAGGCTAAGTTTTTCTGCTGGTGTAGGCTTCTGAGATATTTCCTTCCACTTTGTTTACTTGTACTGCTGCACTTGCACAAGCAGCCTGTCATTCTGCATTATATAAACTTAAGCTTCACCACAAA
Source organism: Coloeus monedula (assembly GCF_965178545.1). NCBI lineage: Eukaryota > Metazoa > Chordata > Aves > Passeriformes > Corvidae > Coloeus > Coloeus monedula. Next base: position 39,342,673 of record NC_138782.1, read on the forward strand.
AATAGCAATACCTGTTCTTTGTCTTTGCAGATCTGGCATTTTCCCTAGAACATTTGCAAAGACATTAATCCAAATATGAATGTACAAAGGAGAAGGTAAAGAGAGAACACATAAATCTAGTCCTTCCTTTAGGACTGATAGGGGATGGGCCTCAAGACAAAAGCTTATCTGAGCTACAGCTATCCACACCAGGGAAGAATCAAACTGATTTACTTTTAACTGGTTTTGCTTAAAAACTCCTATTAATTTGCAGTTAAAATAAAGCAATTCTTATATTTCACTTAAAAAGATTCACAAGCTATTCAAAACTAAGAACAATATCAAAACTGCTGTAATTAAACGGAGTGTAAATCAAACTACTGTGGAGTGATAATAGAAACATTCTTGCCATTGTCATTTTGAGGTGAACTAGAACAAGGAATGTAAAATTCTGGTCACTTTGAATCATTTGAAATTCAAAGACCAGTGACTGCTCTACAGCTGTTTCACATGAATTCATTACACTTTGTGATTAGTCATTTCACAATTTCTTGTATGTGTTTTTGAATTATCAGACACCACATAGATGTGAACAGTCTAGTGAGGTAATTCCTTCACAGTTCTATACAGAGAATGAACAGTCATACCTGTGTTCCTGTGCTTACTGAAATTAAAATACAAAAGGAAACAAAAATATTTTTTCAAATAAAAATTTAGGAAGGAAAGATGAAGTGATCAGATTTCTAGTTTTAGAGTTTCTCTAATCTTGTGCATAAGTCAGATTGGTAGGCATACACACCAGGGAAGTGTGTTCTAAAACTGTGGAAATATACTGAAAATAATTCATACAAAAATAAAGTGATTTAATCTGATTCAGGGTACACTGTTCAATGTGCTTCTTTTCAGAGTTGATGGCTTCTTAATTGCTCTCAACAGTTTAAAACCACATCAGTAAGACAGAGTAAATGTTCCCTTTTTGTCTCTCAAACCTTCACTTTTTTCATTTGTAAAGTATATAACTTTGTAAAATTTTAAAATATAAAATCTTGATAGCAGCCTATTGAAAGATAGACTTTTTTTCAGGGAATGATGTCCCATCAAAAGGTGAAACGAGAGCTGCCTCTGAAGAAGGGAGTTTGTTATTGAACACATTTGAACTTAATTTCCAACATTAACAGCCTTTTCCCTGCATAAACAGAATCAGGAGTTAATAAAAGAATTTCTAAGTTAAATTCTCAGTTTTCCACATCAATAAAAGAAATTCTTCCAAACCCACAATCTCCATATTTTCACTTTGCGTTGAAAGAGTGAAACTGGTAGCCAAACCTCAGTATGATACATATTCAACAGAATAGCATCCGTTACATGGGTAATAAATTGCCTCTGGAGGAAGAATTTTCCAGCTCAAATGAGCTTCCAACAGCAAAGTACAGGTGTTCCAAAACACTCCTTGGTTTAGATGTGGTGAGAGAATTTTACACATGATAAATCTTAATTATTACTTTGGAACAACTACCTAGTTTTTACTTCTGAAATACCCATTTGCATTACACCTCCTCATCTCTGTATACTCACTCTGAAATGCTGCTTTCATTTGCTAACATCACCAGCCACCCAGGTGACAAAGCATGCTCTGAGACAGAGAGAGATACCAGGAAAGGGTGTGGGAGTGCACAGCTGGCCGTCGCCAAAACGAGCACCTGTGATTCATTCTCCAGAGTATGGCATTCAGTTCAGATACCATCAAAATGAAATGCAAATCAACTTCCCTCTTTAGATGTCTAAATCTACAGATCTCAGTATTTTCATTGTGATACTAGCATCACCGCAAAATGAGGGAAGGTGTTTGCAGCTGCATCAGCATCAGCAGGCAAGGACAGAAGACAGCCAAGAAGAATCGGTGGCCGGGCCTTTGGGACATGCTAAAAAGCAAACTAACGTGGCCAGGATTCTTGGAGAGTTTTTTGTGTAGTTACTGGCATGTGCTAATATGTTGGAATTTTGAGTCTTCATTATTATTGTCACACATGCTACTGGATTTTGCTGGCAAGGTAGACCTACCCATCTAACAACAATACTTTTTTTATCCTGCGTAGACATACCAGGAACTGTCATCACCAGAGCTAGAAGTAGAATTCAGGATCTTACTTTGAACATCTCAATCACATTCTTTAACTTTTGTGGGGTTTTCTGGCATTAACAGATACCACAATGTTTGGAAAGAAATTTTTGTGGCACCTTGTTGCTGAGTCGGCATTTCAGGTCGGGTTATACTCTTAATAATTTTTTTTTGCTGTAAGAAAATGAGCCTTTATCTGTGCTTCTACTACCTTGGATTCCACATGTCTTGTCAAATTACCTTCAAATTCACACACTGAAACCATTCAGGTCTCTAAGGTGTAATAATAGCTCAGTAAAAAGCAAAAATTTGTTCAGATGACTGCCCTTTTGAGTTCCCAGATCAGAAACAAAAATAGTTAAAATCAGCACTTTTTTAAAGTACACAAATATATATTTAGTTTAAAGAGAAAATAAGTTCACGCTGCATGAACTGTTTCAACGTGCAAGTTTGAAATGAACTTTTCCTCCTCTCCAGCACATCTGCAGTTCACCACATGCAGACACGTTTTTGTCGAAACAGAAAAATGCCATGAATATGACAGAAATCATAGCTGCAAATAGCTTCTGTGGAGTCAGCTGAGCTCTTTGAAAATAGCCCTTCACCATATTTGCTTCTGGGCAAGTTATGTTGTCTCCCACAAAGACGGCTGCCAAATACCCCACACGGAATAAGCCGCCCTCGTCAGAAAGCCAAGCTCCTGTTTGATGTACCAGCCCCTCTCTGGGTAAACATAATCTGGTTTGATGTGTTTGTTGATGAACATTTCACAGATAAATTTTTGTTTTGCTGTTACCTGGTTTACACCTATTCCATGATCTTGTGTGCCACCATTGGATAGAACTCAGCCTTTAACTCTTCTGGATACTTGTGCATCAGCCCAGGTCAGCCAAGCACCATGTTCTTTGCACGGCTACCACGCAAGGGAGAGGCAGGGGCTCACAAAATTTGCTGATCTAGCTACAGACCTGATGAGCAGGAGAAGCAGCATTCATTGTTAAGCAGGTGGTATTACACTCCAATCTTCTACCTTGCATGCTTGAAACCATCAATGGCTACATTGCACAGGACACCCTTCTATGGTACCCTTGCTTTCCTTCTCACAGCTCTTTTCTACTGCTCCTTCCATGAGTCTGACCACTCCCAGCCTCTGAACAGGGGAGAAATCTTACTGAATGCACTCATCTCCCACAGCATCTCATTCTCCCATCCTTTCCCTTTTCTTTAATAGAAACCCATTTTCTGTGCAGCACTGCATAATCCCTGCCTTTACAGAGCTGTGCCAAGCCCCTCTTCCTAATTGCTGCCAGCAGGTGCACTACACTGCTCGGGAAGCAACAGAAAACAGCCTTTTGAAGGACCGAATTGTGATTTTGCCTGCAAGAGTCTTTGTCCAAAAGCACTTTCCAAAAGCCAAACTTTGAAAGAAAAGAGAGAGTCTCAGGTCATCTGCTTAGGAAGCAGTGGCTGATGCTGCAGTGATGATGTGGCAGGTGACAGTGCCTTTAGGTAAAGTAAAGAGCTGCTATCACAGCTGAAAAACTTGCCTGTACCCTTCTGGTTTGCAGTATATGCCCAACCCTCACCATTTATATAAGACTACCTCACCAGTGATATTCCTAGCAAAACTGCAACTGCTCAGGTTTCTTTGTCTCCTCTGCCAGCCTTTTAAGTGGTTTTCAGCTCTCCAGTCTGCATTTGAAATACACGGACCATATCAGAAGGTATTTTTTCTGATAAAACTAGGATATGCATAGAAGCAGCCAAAGGCTGACTGATTATCCCCTCTTCACAATTTAAAAATAGTGTCATTCCGACTGACTTTTTCAACCATGAGCATTTTTGTTACAAGGAGATTCTTGTTATTTGTTTGCAGACTGGCCATATACATGTTACCTTGGCTAATAGCCAGTCAAGAACATTTTCTCAGCTAATAACCAGTCAAGAGCATATTTTATCCATGTATCCCATAATTTTTAATTAAATGACCTCAGTATGCCCACTCTTTGAAGTTGAATTTATCCAACATCATTAAAACTTACTCACATGCTCTTACTTTGTTATTAAATTCTACTGAATACCTGTGAAAGTCTTTCATTCTTCACCCTTAGCAAGAATTGTAATTACCTTGCTATAACAAGCAGAATAATTAAAAACTTAGTCTGCCAAAATTTGTTTACTTACCCATCCCAGCAGGGTAGCTTCCAGCATTATGCATATTTTCCTAGTTGTCTGGAAATAAAAAAAAAAAGAAAAATGGTATTCTCCAAAAATGCTGAGTAGAACCATGTAATTAACAAGAATTTAATATTTTTTGCTTCTTACAATTTAGATAGCACTTTTTGAATAAGTGCTTTTGGACTTTCCAGTAAAGTTGTCAAACACTGCATACTAGTTTGTTTGGTTTTTTCCTAGGATAGTCATTTAACTTGATTTTAATGCTTAGTAAATGCTGTATTGTTGTCCCTTTGAGACTTAAAGTTCTGATTCATAGCTAGTGAAGCATAGTCAAAAGCAAGGCAAAAAGCCATTTTTTACAGATAGCTAGGAAAAGCAGATCAAAACATTCTCTACATTCAGAATTATTTGAAATTACTTTGACCACTTTTTATAATACACTAGTGCCAGTGAGCCCCACTGGTACAGTGGATGGTGTGCTTGAATGCTCAAGCAAAATTTCAGATGAGTTGGTGGTTTTAAGCATAGGTTCGAATGCTACAGGCATTCAGGCTCTAGGCCTACAGGCTCAGTTTACAAAAATCTCCAATAATTCTCAGGTATCATCAGACTGAAACAGGCTCAAATATCCATTCTAGGAGAAACAAGTAGCCTTCAAGTATAATAATCTGTACTCTTCATTTCCACAAATGGATGATGCCTTTTGAATGACTTCTCCTCTATTCCCACAAATTGTCCTAAAAAGGTGAAATGATTGCAGGTGAGACAGAACTTCCGTTAAGTAAATTATTTTATATTTCTATTGTACATGCCATAAGCAGGAGAGATATCATTGTGTATTCTGACTAAATTATCTATTACAGTGCAGTTGCAGTGACTGTAAGAAGCTCCATTTTCTTTGTGACTGTGAACAGCCCTCTGGAGTAAAATGATCAGTTCATTAAAATGTAAATAGTAATGCTATTGAATATTCTTCAATTTCATAAAATCCCACTTGATAGCAGAGTTGATTGAAGTGGGCATTATGTACACTTCTTATTGACTCCCTGCTCCCTGCAGAATCCCAGATAGCATTCCTGTGGGCTCCTTTGCCTTGGAGTGGGAGCGCATGGGAACCTATTGAAAGCTGCAACACAGATCTTCAGACTAGCAGAAGGATATGTTGTGGGGCTGAACAACAAAAGTCCCAGTTAAAAGTCAGTGAATACTAGCTTATTGAATTCCATCAAATAAAGATTATAGAATACTCTACAATTAGTCCAGCCTTAACCCTTTACCCATCACCCAAAAGAGAAATTTCCAACTTTGCTTCCTTCACAAAGGCAGTGTTTTTCGTGTTCTCCCAATAGGATCTCCTCAACCACTCTCTGATTAATACTGTTTATTAGAAGACTGTTTCAGGTGCTCCTATATCCTGTCTATCTACAACAACCTGCAGCTGTCACTGGGACATAGCTGTAATTACCCTGCCTCATTAAGTGGTGTTCAGGCTCCTGGCAGCAAGACAGTGTAGTTGAATTACCCAGAAATTTGGACTTGACTGGAAGTCTGCAAACAAGAGACTGGATGCTTGGTTCTTTGTGTTTTCTCTGGAGTCATCCACTATTTGACATTTAAACCAGAGTGGAAGTGTTACAGAATACAGCTACGAGAATAGGTACTTCACTGCTACAATAATGTGATTTGCTTACTGAGCTGTAGGACTCTACCCCTCGGTCGAATCTTCTTCCAGGGTTCCTCATCTGCCTTTTCAGTGGCCACATCAGCAGTGGAAGTGGCTTTCACTAGAGCTGGGGTATATTCACCACTGGCAGTACATGAATTCCTCTGAAGGGGTGCATGAAGAAGACTGTGGACCAAGGTCTGAGACCAGCAACCTGCTTGTGAACCACAGCCAATTCCTTGTGGGTGCGGGTTGGGGCAGGAGGGCAAACACATCTGTGCAGGCGTTACTGCAGGGCAGCTGAGGAGGCTCTGGGCTGGCTTGGCCCATGGCATGGAGTAAGGACTGGCTAGGAGTCCTTCCCCTTCTGCCTATACATCCTCTGGGTGCACAGATGTCCCCACGCAAACCAAAGGCAAGAGTATCAGCTCTGGATTATTTATAAATACTCCTTGCAATGAGTTTTTTGCTTTATTAACAGGAAACTACATTCCTTTCATTGTGGATCTTGGATGAGTTTGTAGTTGATACCCATGGAAAAATCCCATCCTTCATGTGTGCATGTGGGAGGCATGTTTTACTCTTCCTTAATCTTATTCTGGGCTTTGCTACTTGCATATAGGACATATTATGCTAGTACCAGCAAAAGATACGTATGCTGTGTAAAACACTGAATGGGAAGAGAATAGAGGCTAAAATCTGTTACTACCACGGGCCATCTGCTCAGGTATTGACTCTCAGAATCTTCAAATCTCTTTCCTTACACTAAGACCAAGGAATAGCAGCTCCCTTTAATGTCATGTTTTGACTTGTCCGTGGAGGATGGAAGACATGGCAGTTTGAAACAGCACTTTGAACTGCACTTGGAGACCAAATTGTAACACTGACTGACACACTGAGCTGCAGCCCTTAGAAGATGTGATTATCATTACATCTGCAAGTCCTGGCCAAATTCCAGCTTTAGCACTCCAGCTGTGGGGTTTCTTTGTTTTATGTTTTCACACAAAGTTCTAGGATTTGTTCTACCTCAGTGATAGATGCTACTAGGAAATTCTTTGGTGCACATTTCACTCTCTGTCATCCAAGACAAACACTTATCAAGGCTTTCATTTCTTATAAATGGGAACAAGTAGTTTGTCTTTTGCCAGAAATGTGATGCTATCAATGTATCACAAAATCTACAAGCAATTCACCCACCCATATGTTCACCAAACACTTTTCAGCCCTCTCTGGGCATCCTGGATCT